>NC_135020.1:8952879-10320379 GCF_051020955.1 Megalopta genalis | reverse complement strand
GAGAGAGCGAGAGAGAGAGAGAGAGAGAAATCTCGAGAGAGCGAGAGAGAGAGAGAGAGAAAAATCTCGAGAGAGCGAGAGAGGGAGCGAGAGAAAAATCACGAGAGAGAGAGAGCGCGAGAGAAAGCGAGAGAGCAAGAGAGAGAGTGCGAGAGATCGAGAGTGCGAGAGAAAGAGCTTGACAGAGAGCGAGAGCGTGCGAGAGAGAAACCGTCTTCTCGATTGCTCGACGACGACTTTCGAAAGGATTCGCCGCCGCGTCGTTCCCGTTTCGGCTCGAAAGACACAAAGTGCACGCGATCACGGGCGAGAGCGCGAATACCCATCGACACAGGAACGCTCGCATCGAACTTTTCAACGTTCGCTCGAGCCGTTTCGACGGAGCCGTCGCTTTCCACGGCACCCTATTTCTCGAATCGCGTTCTCCCCGGGAAAAAAGGATGGCGAACGTTTGTGCCGGGTATTGTTCCACCCACGTCCGGCGGATTGGAAAAGCCGAGAATCGCAGGAAATTAAAGGCAGCTTGTCGACGGTAGTAAAGGAAGATTCGATTTCAAGAGTTGCTCGGCTCGATCGTACGTACTGGATGCTTCTTGGGTTCCAGGTCGATTCGACGATTAGCTTCGCGATGGCCGTATTATGTTTTCAATACCGGACTCGAAGAAGATCCGGGCGACGGTAAATAGAATCGGAAATGGGATCGGGTCCGCGCTCGCTCATGGCAATCGAGAAGTTTGCGATCTAATTCACGCTTTCGGAAAGCTTGTTCTCCGGGACTGCGGATCGCGATTGGCCCTTTAATCCCTCTCGAACCCTCGCTGGCTGACCCTCGCTCGCGCTTAATCTGGAACCTGTGTAAACAGTGTGCGATGTTCATTGTAGACAGTTTTTAACTGTATTCAGCACATAGAGGCGAACAGCGAAGAGTGCTGTGTGTAAAATTCTATTCCATTTCTTTGTAAAATTTAACAATAATAAACGATATACCATGTTGCGATATAATATATTATATCGCGAACATTTTTTAAGCTAGGACGAAGATGCTGCTTTTAGACAATTAGAAGACTATGGAAATAGTGATTAATCCCCGGTTGATGATCATAAGTCGTTGTTAGTAGGAGTTGTAATTTATTATATAATTTACTATGTCGCGTAATTGGCACAAGCGGGAAAGCGGTGATGCCACTTAAGAGAGAGAGAGAGAGAGAGAGAGAGAATGAGAGAGAGCGCGCGAGAGAGCGGGAGAGAGCGACAGAGAGAGTGCGAGAGAGAGCGGGAGAGAGCGGAAGAGCGAGAGAGAGCGCGGGAGAGAGCGACAGAGAGAGAGAGAGAGTGCAAGAGAGAGCGAGAGAGAGTGCGAGAGGGAGCGCGAGAGAGCGAGAGAACGAGAGAGAGTGCGAGAGAGCTGGAAAGAGAGCGAGAGAGAGCGCAAAGGAGAGTGCGAGAGAGCAGGAAAGAGAGCGAGAGAGCGGGAGAAGGCGAGAGAGCAGGACAGAGAGCAAGAGAGCGGGAGAGAGCGACAGAGAGAGTGCGAGAGAGAGAGCGGGAGAGAGAGAGAGAATGAAAGAGAGAGGGCGAGAGAGAGAATGAAAGAGAGAGAGCGAGAAAGAGAACGGGAGAGAGCGAGAGAGAGAGAGCGAGAGAGAGGGAGCGTCGAAAATTAATCGTGAAATTTAGCCGTCGAAAGGCGGCGTTTCGAGGAAATCAATATCGAAAGTTTAAGTAGAAACGGTCGATCACGAACGGACGCGTTAGCAAAATCCAATTCTGCAGCAGGCGTGACTGATGAATATTCACATTTGATTTTCAAGGAAACTTAATCTCCCGGGACGAAAAATTCTATTCCTAGTTTTCTGTTTCACGCGCGTTTTCTTTTTTTTTTCCCCCTCCTAATGACGCCTCCCGCGCGTTTCTAAAACAGCCGGAAATGGAGATTTTCCCCGGCGCGTTCAGCGTTCACATAATCTCATTGTGCTCGCGCATCGTGAAATTGCCGGGGCTCGCGATTCAATTTATTAAATCCTACGGATACGAAGCCGATCCGTTTCGTAGAATAAATTGAAATATATGAATTCGTAAACAATAAGCACTGGAAGTATATATAGATTTTATACGGTAATATGTAAAATATACGAGAACCGATGCAACGCGGACGTGAAAGCGCGGTCGCTTAATTTGAAATCCGTCAGGGTTTCGTAAAAAAATGTAAAACGGTCGCCGATCCTATTATTATAAAACGAACGTTGCAAAATCATGATATTCGATCGCATAAACTCGAATTATTTCTATGAAAAGTATTCGACTCTTTAATGTAAAATTTTAATATATAATACAAATAATATAAAATCTTTAATATAATCTTTAATATAATTTAACAAATTATATATAAATCTAAAAAAATCGATATAATTTCGATATAATCTGTATTCTATTATTATATTTCTTGTATTATTATTATACCTATTATTATATATGTTATTATTATTGCACATTGTTATTACATATTATTGTACACATATGTATTTTTTAATTATTATTAAATATATATATTTTTTTTTCTTTCTTATTATTGTTATTATTATTATTATTATTATTATACCTTCTTATTTCAATAATTGCTGAAAGGGTTAATATTTTAATTATAGTCGAATAATTTCTCTATTTCTATACAGTGTGAATACGATTGAAACTTCGAGTTATTTATTATATATATTATTATTATTATTATTATCATTATTATTATTATTATTATTATACTTCTTTATTTCAGTAATTGCTGAAAGGATTAATATCTTAATTATAATCAAATATAATTCGTCTCTTTCTATACATTGTGAATACAGTTGAAACTTCGAGTTATTTATTATATACATATTTCATTATTATTATTATTATTATTATTATAATACTTCCTTTTTTCAGTAACCGCTGAAACGATTAACACCTTAATTACAACCAAATAATTTCTCTGTTTCTATACACCGTGAACACGTTCGAAACTTCGAGATATTTTTCAACGAGAACGCTATATTTTAGGCAAACACAGTCGGTGAATGCAACGAAGCTCGAAGAGAAACGAGGATACAAGTCCTTTGATTTCATCGGAGATCGTGCACAACGCGGCCGCCACATTCAAAATGAAAGCTCAGACGGGCCCGGCGCGGCGTCGTGTATTCCGGTACTTCTACGTACTTTTCTCCTTCGTTTTTTTTTCGGCTGTCGAGGAATTAGTGCCCGTTGCGTGTGGCAGTCGATATTTAAAACGCGCGGAATAAATCAGAGGGCGACAGGTATTATTGATCGGGACGATATAGCGCGGCGGCCTTCTGAATGGAGAAGAAGCCGACGCGGTGTTGTCGAACGTGGACCGCGAGAGACCGTGTACATTAACCGCGGGCCCAATTCCGTTTATCGGATACACCGATCAAAACCCGGCGCTCCTACACACGGGAGGACACACGGGGCGACAAATCAATTTCTACGGCTCGGCTCGATTCCATGGATGTTCCGCGTCGAATGAAACAGATCGTCCAAGCACACTTAATTATCCGAGTAATTAGCGCGGCCCGAGGATCCCCGGGAATAACGTATAAATCCGATCGTTCCGCGAATTATGCCGTTGTATAACAACGGACGGCGAGGCCTGACGCGGCGGCGACGACGACTTGACGCCTATCATTTCGTTTCGCGCGATTCAATCGAGTGCGCGCTGCAAGTGTGTACCGATTTCTGGTTCCTGTTCGATGAATTTATACTAAATAATTAATTATAATTTTTGAACGAAGGAAAGTTGACGTTAAACGTGCGCCATTCTCTCTAAACGCGACGCGATCTTTTCAGTGTTTCCGCAGAAGCGTGATCGAGCCGTTTATTTTGAAAGTGGCCTAAGTCCATTTATATGCTTGAATTGAGATATTTATGGGTTCGCGTTTCGATGCGATTAAAAATATACGTACGGGATACTAACGAGTCATACTGCTCAAGCGTATCTGAAGGAGTTAAATTTATAGTTCCTATTGAAATAATGGCGATTATTAAGCGAATAATATGCGTTTTCTTACCAAGAATGGAGTTGGGCCACTTTCAAAATTAACAACCGGATTCGTTATAAAATTTGAAGGAGCCCGAGTCCGTTCGACGTAATTTAAGATGCTTCGAATTGAAAGAAACGATGCTCAATTTATTTTATATATCTTCACGACGCTTCGAAAACATAATTTACGCGATTCGAAACATTTTTTAACTACATAAATTACAAAACAATTTACTGCTCGTCTACATTTTGTTTTGGAAAACTTTTAAAGGTGCGATATTTCCGGTTCGAGTACGATATCTTTTTCCCAAATTCCGTTCAATCTTTCGCACTTTTCGGACGTACGTTTCGTCGATCTTTTCTCCATTGTTATCCGTATCTTCATCCCCCGACGACGAATATCGTTTTATAATTCTCTTTCTTTCTCGATTTTCCTTGAAATCATTGGTTACCAATTCTTCTTCGCTGTCCGAACTAAAAGGTCTCGTCGTTTCGTTCTTCCCCATGGGTGAAATAATTTCTAAAATTTAATATTAAATTTTAAGTTTCATATCTAACCGTAATTATGTATATCGCGTAAATTTTTTTAACCGCATCAGTTAAACGTACCGATCATTCGACTAAAGCAATCGTCCAAAAACCGAGGTTAACTTGTTGAATACTAATCAATTAAAATTACCTTCGTCACTGCAATCGGACATTATCGATAATAAATATCTCGATTTAAGTATAAACGGACTTGGGCCACTTTCAAAATAAACGGCTCGATTATTGAACTAACTCTGAAAACGTATGTATGCGTCCAATATTATCGTATCTAACGGAATACAAGTAACCTCGAATGCTTTATCGATAGATAACTTTAAGTTGCACATGTCCACGGGAATAATTGACAAATGGACTTAGGCCACTTGTCAATTATTGCTCAAATACTGCTGTTTCTCCATGACGAGTATACTCGTCGCGCCGTGGAAAGTAGCGACCATTGGCTATTTAAATTGTAATTTTAGTGAAAACAAAATTTAAATTGTTTCAGCGTGAACAAAAACATATTCGCGAATTAACTAGCTAAATAAACATCGAACAGTCGAGAAGAATATGCTGAAAATAATTCTCAGCAAACCGGGGCTCTTCTAGCGTATAAAAAAGTACAACGGACACGCCAAAAATGAACATAAAACAAGAAAAGAAAAACCATAGAACATAGAACAGAAAAGAGAAACCATGCTATCGCGGCCAAGGACAACAAGCCGCGTTGAATTAACGCTCAATTAACAACTAATCAAGAAAACTGAGCAACTGCTCTGCAACTTTTTATGATAGACGAGTGACATGGCTGTCAACGCGTTAAACAAACCACAAAGAAAGAAGAAAAAGAAGAAGAAGAAGAAAAAGAAGAAGAAGAACAACAAGAAGAAAAAGAAGAAAAAGAAGAAAAAGAAGAAGACGAAGAAAAAGAAGAAGACGAAGGAGAAGAAGAAGAAGAAAAATCGCCAACAAGTTGTGCAATAAGAAATCTATCGGAACGACACAGATTTGTTCTATCGATTCTTCCGTCGCTTTCTTCGATACGATTGAAGCCGACGCGAGCTCGCTAGCCGAAATTTACAACAGCAAGTTGCAACAAGTAAGCGCGAAAGAGCATGCAGTTAAGCGCGATGGGGAAGGAGCGAGCGGCTATTACGTGTTTGCACGAGCTTTTACCATCAATTTCGTGCGAGCGTTTGACGACACGCGAGACCGTTTACGCGTCACAGATCGTAGAACGCAACGACGATTCTGTGCGCTTATGAATTGCACGGTTACAGAACGACGCATGAACATGTCCCCGCCGACGGTTAAACGGCGTGCGCGCGTGCCAACACGGTTAATGTGTGCACCACGCGAGCACTGGAGACACAGGTGCTTGGACACGAAATTGTCCGTGGAAACGTCGTTGCCGTGATTCCCCGACGGGCCACGGAGAAAGGGTTACTTTCTGGGCCGCCGCACGGATTTTTGTAAAAAATTAACACCGTTGTAAACGCTGTTTTCTCTGATTCAGATGTCGGTGGTCCGACGATCCTTATGCGAAGCAATACTTGTTTGCGCCGATTGCTGGATAAAAAGTACGAAGATAAAATCTCTTCTTCGCGTAATAATTTTAATATGTTGACGATAATCGACGCTTTTAACGTTGTGGAATCTTTTTGCTGTTTTTAAAATTCTATCTCTTTTGTTGAAAACGCAGACAATTTATTGAAATGACTAAGTATTTGTTGGCTTATTTTTTTCTTGCACTGTCTTAACAAAAAGAAATTTTAATCGACTTTGATATCTGGAAATGGCTGTTCGAGCATATTAAATTGCATTAAATAATATTGCAATTTCAATAAATAGACGTTGTGATCAATGTGACCATTAATATATTTAGTATTAGAATTTATATACATTTTTCTTATTTTATTCTATTATTTTATATATTTTTTATTTTATTCTATTATTACATATATTTTTTATTTTATTTTATTATATATGTATATATATATTATTATATATCTTTATTTATTTATTTTACTTTACTATATATATATGTTTTTATATCATATATAAAGTTATATTATATAAAGTATTTATGAGGATTCGTAATTTTCTTTCACGAATTTCGCATTTCATTTGCATCGGATTCAGATTTTACACTCTTATCGAATCGACGTTGGGATTATGTAACGCGATTCTCGATATAAATCGATATTTACGGGGACTCGAATTTTTCTTATTTCATTCGTTGTTACGAATGAGTTTACGCCATTAATTGCAGACGGCAGAGAACGTCGGCAGCAACGAACCAACGATGGAAGAGGATATAACAAGGCAAAAGCAGTTTAAACTGTAAATGACAGATTGGTCGGTGGAATGTATGAGGGACCTCCGAACGGGGGACAATAACGTGGAAGATTACCATAGAGGAAGAGAGTCTGCTTGGAATTATTTCAGCGAATATCTGCGCGGTTGGAAAACCCTCTCTGGCGGTGGAAGAAAAATATCGGAAAATTCCGAATGGTAGTAGCGGCTGAAGAGAACCAAGTTGCCGTGGGATCTTGGGTATACAATTTACCATAAGCTCTCGGAACGCGTGAGAATTCAGCGCCATGCGAATTTCTCTGCAATTCCTTTCGCGAACTTAACGCTGTCTCGCGTTGTTTTATAAAATTGGACTTTGCAAAAAGTTCAGAATTTCTGACACGGGACGGGTGTCGATCGGCGTCGCACTTTTCGCGCGAATAACAAACAATTTAAACCGAGACATTTGTAACCGGATCGTGGATTTTTATGCGAAACAAAAATTACCTGCATTCGTTGCGAGGCGAAGGAGCAACGCGAGCGTTCGTTTCCCCTCGCGATAATTTCTAGTCGATTGAAAATTGCAGGAGACAATTGGAGACGGCCAAAATCGAAAATCGGTACCGAGATTCGAACCCGGATCTTTCGCTTACCGGGCGACTGCTTTAACCAACTGCGACAGCTTCCCCCCCCCCCCCAACCGCCAGACGCCAACAAAATGACACGTCGGTATTTTTAAATTCCTCAAATGTTTCTATATCGTTGCGAGTCCGATCGACTGATTGTTGTTACAGATCCATTAAATCCGCAGTATATTGATGTCCTCGTGACAAAATAATGCAATTAAAACGTGCACGTGCGAGTTGAAACACGATACGTCGAATGAAACTGTAGAAACGCGTTGAACAATCTTTTGCGCGATTATTCCCAACTATGATTTTTCTAACCAGGTATATCCCACATTGCGAAAAATAATTAGTATAAGCGACATAATAATAACAGTATAATGGGTAATAATAATAGTATAAGCGAATGATTAGTATAAGTGAAAAATAATTAGTATATACCAAAATTTTTCTATCTAGGTATAGACCGCATTGCGAAAAATAATTAGTATAAGCGACATAAAATAATAACAGTATAATGGGTAATAATAATAGTATAAGCGAATGATTAGTATAAGTGAAAAATAATTAGTATATACCAAAATTTTTCTATCTAGGTATAGACCGCATTGCGAAAAATAATTAGTATAAGCGAAATAAAATAATAACAGTATAATAAGTAATAATAATAATATAAGCGAATAATTAGTATAAGTGAAAAATGATTAGTATACATCAAAATTTTTCTAACTAGGTATGGACGACACTGTTGGAAACAATTAGAATTCAGTAACGTCTATCATCCCCCGTGCGCGATAGTTTAACGTAATCATCATTAAAACTTGCTTCGCCGTTCAGAAATTTCGCGACGTTAATTCCGCGCCGGCCTAACTCGTTGATTGGCGAGGCAAACAAATTTCGCGTTCAGAATCGCGGAACAACCGGACTCTCGAAATCGTATCGCTGGATTCGCGGATTACGGTACAGATTGTACCCGGTATATGCTTATATATATATATATATATATGTAGGTGGCATAGTGAAATCCTGATAACCGTCTAACGTCAACCCTGTCCGCGCTGGTACGTGTTCAAATGGGAGACGCGCAGCGTGCAGCAATGCAGGGAACTGCAGGGGGCGAGTGAAACTATCCGAGAAAGTCGAACACGATGTCCCCTTGCGGCACTGCGGTCGAATTCGGGTAAACTAAGATTACGGCAACTAGAGACTTAACCTCACCCTTGCCTCGTCATTTCTTTCATTTCATCGAAACGCTTCGAGTCACGATATACTGCGCGGTATTTCATAAAAGTAATCGTAAAATCTAATATTTTATAGCAAGTAATCTTCTAAAAATGAATCTCACAATTTTTTGTAACTTTAGTATTGATTAGTATACCGTATAGTATATTATATATTAATATTATAATATAATAATATATTATTATATTAATATATATTATTATTATATAGTATATTAGTATACCGTATATATATACTATATAGTATAGTATATAGATTGATAATATAATAATATTATTATATAATATAATATTATGAATTATATTATAAATTTATATTATTATAAAATTATAATATAATATTATTATATATTATTATATAGTATATTAGTATACCGTATATATACATATACTATATATCTATATAGTATAGTATATAGATTGATATTAGTAGAGAATTACAATAACATCATTATTAATAATAACATCATAATAATATATATGTTATTATTAGTCAGAATAACAATAACATCACGCTGAATTTGATTGTTGCACACAAAAACGGCAAAGCTCAGCATCCGGGCCCGAAATTGGGTTCGCAAGATCGTTAATCGTTCAGAACTCCATCGAAGCTAGTTCCCGAGATATCCTGCTCGGCTCCGCGAGAGATTATGCTTCGATCGCAATTTATCGCAAGCGAAGCGGTTGTGTTTATAAATAACGTGACGCGGCGAGAGAAAGAAAATTTAGTCCGTGTTTCGGGGGATCCATCAATTTAGAATCTGTAATAAACCTCGCGCAGCCGTGCGAATGATTTATGGAGAGCCTCTTCGGGTTCCGCCCTCTTCTGGAAAATACCAGATTTCACAAGAGGGGTCCCTCTCGGCCGAAGTTCCGCGAGTAGTAAACAATCCGGCGGATGCGCGCGCGGTTGAATATTCTTCTCGCCTGGCGGCGAAGGCGAATAAATTCCGTTTGTCACGCACGGCGAGAATAGAGAAGAGAAACGCCGCCGCCGCCGCCTTGCGAAAAAGGTCAAACCGCTGTTCAACCCTCAAATAGAATCGTCACGTCGCGCGCCCCTTCCGGTCGGATGATCCCGGTCGTCGCGGTGGCGGAAGTTTCGCGACCGAAAGTGCCTCTGTACTCTTGTCAATCATCTTGAATAGAGGTCACGTGTCTATTCTGCGACGCTTCATGACTCGCGGTTGCGATAAACCGCAGCCGCGTCACGCCGCGCCGGTTATCCTTGATGCGTTTCATGCAGCGCCCGGACGACGTATCGTTACGCAAGCTCGGGATCTAATTGCGGGACGTGTTTCGAAGGAGTTTTAGCACCGAAGGGAAGGTTAGCGAATCGGAGCGCGTGTTTGAGGTTACTATTAATGCAGTTTATCGAATTGCTATCGATGAGCGCGGGCGCGGCTAGCGTGACGTCGTAGGACTAGCAACTTAGGACGGACTGAGCTTTTGGAGTTGCGCGTTTGTCTCTTTTATGGTGGAAGAGAAGAAAGGATGTTCCGCGCAGAAACACATAAATCAGGCAATCGGTCCTATCTGTCCTTGGGCCCAGGCGAAAAACCACCCGTAGCAGGCAGTTTCCCGAAAAACCGTTCCTTACTCAAATTTCATCCCTTGTTTCGTTATGTCCGACAGTTGCGCACCAGATGTTAGACAATCACCGCATCCTCAGATTGTTCCTCTGCATACACCATTCAAGTCGAAGCACTTCCGGGGTTTATTGCCTGCTACGGTCAACGTCTAAAATGCGCGAAACCCCCATGTGCGCCGCTCCTAGGTACGGTCCGTGCCTGCACGTGGCCATTATTCGGAGCGGTCACTTTCCCTTCCGTCCTCCTCCTTCTAACTCTCGATCTTGTCCATTATTTTAAACCAATCAGACAGGACAACCGTTCCCACTCTCGACTCAAAAGGAAGGAAGCACGAAGGGTCGACTGGGACACCGAGTTGACTTCGGGAAAAGGATCCCGAGCCCAGGCAGTCTTTCAACCACTTTCAAACCAAACACACTCTACGATTATCTAGCAATCAGTACCGCTTAGTATTAAGTGTTAGAAATAAAGATTTTATAGTGATTACCATACAAGACAATTCATTATATCATCCTTATCATCGTAAAGGGTAATAGGGAACCGCGTCACATTGAGAAATTCATCTGTACGCGGAAACAAAGGAATAGATGGACTTTCGTAGGAAGGGAGAAAGTTGGGAAAGTCCCGTGCGGGTCGGGGTGTCCAGATGTGAGGAGAATTGTTTTATTAGGGGTGCGTGTTTTTTTAGGGAATTTTGAGGATTAGGAACGGTACTTGTTTTATTGCTAGCGGCCGCGCTCAGGTGGAAGGATGCGACGCCACAGAGCCTATAGCGGGGCCAGCGTGTTTTCCCGTGCACGTTTCGACGTGCCCATTCCGTCGACGGTTAAATACATGTTCGGCCGTTCCCGGGACCGGCCGGTTACACAGCACCGCGAAAAAAGAATCCGCCGAACGATTTGGAACGGTGACAGGAAAAGCCCCGGCTGCGAGATTTCGCTTCTTGCATTTGTAATTTTTAATAAAACCGCCTGCCTCCGGCGAGGCCGGCCTCAATTTTGCAGGGAGCCGGTTTCTTTTTCGACATAATTGTTCGTTGCTGCAACGCTTGCTGCGCGGCGATGCACGATTTTGCGACCTCTGCCGCGAGAGCCGCGGGATATTTAATAATATGTTAGAATAATATAATTATAATAATATATTAATAATACATTATAATGATTATTATAATAATATATTAATAATATGTATTATAATTATAATAATAAAACAATATATTTATTTATCGGTTTCACGGCTAAGAAAAAGGACTTGGTTCGGTTTATAATCGTCCAGATAATTATATAATTCAATAATTAATTATAATTCATTCTACAGGGTATCCCGTAATTACGTTAACACCTGGACATAACGGCATAACCTTGACATAACTTTGACATAACCTTGATATAACCTTCATATGTCAAGGTTATGTCAAAGTTATGTCAAGGTTATTGATAATATTCTTCATATTTCTCTAACATATTCTTTACGTCCGTTAACACGATTATTATTTATTAAATTAGCTTTGCGAATCATTCGTTGAACTGTGATCGGACACGGAATTATTTAAATTAAAATATCATTTACGTACTTTGTTAATCTTCACTGTACACCTTGCTTAAAAATTTCATATGTTGACCTTGACATAACCTTGACATGTCAAGGTTATATGATGATAATAATATCTCCACTGTACACTTTCCTTAAAGATTTCGTATGTTGACCTTGACATAACCTTGACATGTCAAGGTTATATGATAATAATATCTTCACTGTACACCTTGCTTAAAAACTCCATATGTTGACCTTGACATAACCTTGGCACAACCTTGACATATCAAGGTTATGTCAAGGTCAACACGTTTTTCGTTAATAACTCGTTAGCGGTACCTCGGAGAAAATTGTTGTAAAGGAAAAAGTTGCTTGAAATGACCCGAGGAACCCTTTCGGATTGCGAGACATTTTTGGGACACAAGTCCCAAGTTCCTAGTTTCAGTTTCATCACATTGACATCGAAGTTTCCGGGGCTAATTTTTCGCGCCTAACGTACTAAGATAAAAAACGATTGCACTTGTGGCGGCTACCTCCAGACCTGCCAGCAGAGGGCTCTTCTTCCCGCTAGTAGCCGATCCGCCTCGATCCGTATATATACACCGAGACTTCGTCCTACCCTTACGTCTAAGGCAAGGGCCCGCTAGGATAGCCTTACCGATGAGTCCTCTAGCGGGCCCCGGACGAAACGTCTCCCCACTCCTTTCCTTTTCCACGACACTTCGAACCGCCGCCAAACACTGTATAAAATAACCTCGCACGAATTTGACGCATCATGTTCCTCGACCCCGCGAAACAGCCATTGATCCGATCGGCAAACAAGCTGCCGGTCGAGCTCCGTATTTCCCTAGGCTTCCCTAGGACGACGCGGCGAAAAGGATCGACACCCTGGAGGCCACCGCGTATATCCGAGCATATTGCGGCGGCGAGCAGGCGAGCAGACGGCATCGGGCCGGGTTAATATTGAGTCCGGGCAAATTTCGCCGGGCCCGATGCATCGCCGGCGTTTACTATTAATATACGTTAATACGGCGCGAGTCTGAGCAAACGTCGTGACGGATCGCCGTTGCAGGACAGCGTTACCGGCAACGTCGCACAGCGTCGCCGTTCCGACGACGTTCGTCGACGACGGTCCGGCGAACGTCGACGGTCCCGCGTTCCTGATATCGCGTCCGCGGACAAACAGTGGGCTGTAAAACTAATTATGGCCCCCCCCCCCCCGACTAAATTGGATTCGCCGGTGCTGGCTTGGCCGGGTCTCTGGCCTATATTTACGGACAGCGACGTCGACGTCGGCGACGCCGATGGAAAAGGCGGCGCGGAAGCGCCTCGAGAACCGGGCAAATTCGTTGCCGTAAGTAACCGTTGGCCCGCGTAACGAGTCCGTTCTTGTAGCCGCCCCTTTCTCTCCCGGGAAAATTCCGCCCCGGAGTCGAACCGGAACCGGAACAGGATTAACGTCCAATTTACGGAGATATTCGTTCCGGCGGCCGGGCCAGCCGTTGCGCTTCTCACCTCTCGCCGCGCGCTTTAATTATAATCGCGGCATTTTCTTTTTCCTTCGCGAAACTTGCAGCACGGAGAAAATATGTATTAACCAGACGGCGCTGTTCAGCCGACGAGCGGGATTTAATGATTCCGACGTCGTCTCATTACCGGGAGGATGGTGTCGGTTACGGGGCCAGAGAAAAAAATTCGACGCAATCGCCAAGGAGATTTTTAATTTGACTGCGGCCATGGTGCTCGTTAAACCTTGCACGTTTCGCGAGAAGATGATGCGCCCCGATCGTACGGTTTTCTTCTTTTGCTTTATCGCTCCGGTGAAAACGTGTTCCAATCTGGCGCGCAGGAATTTTGTTCGCGGCGAAGCTATCGAGCTCTGAAAAAAAAATAACTTGACGTTCAATCGAAGATATTTCGGATCGTTCGTCATTATTTTTATTGCGATGCCTGCTTGGATTAAGAACAATTTATTCGATCGTTTTCTGTGAGAACGTGTTTTTGTCATTTCGAAAAGTATTTAGGACAAGTAGGTCATTTTTACCGCCTCGGAAGACTCAACGTTATCGAGATCTCAAGAAATAGGTTAGAACGCGTTTTCAACGTAACGATAAAGTTAAAATAGAAGACTAGGCCAGAAATGTGTCGAACTTATGGTATATATTAATTATTTTTCACTTATACTAATCATTCGCTTATACTATTACTATTACCCATTATACTGTTATTATTATGTCGCTTATACTAATTATTTTTCGCAATGCGGTCTATACCTAGATAGAAAAATTTTGGTATATACTAATTATTTTTCACTTATACTAATCATTCGCTTATACTATTATTATTACCCATTATACTGTTATTATTTTATGTCGCTTATACTAATTATTTTTCGCAATGCGGTCTATACCTAGATAGAAAAATTTTGGTATATACTAATTATTTTTCACTTATACTAATCATTCGCTTATACTATTATTATTACCCATTATACTGTTATTATTATGTCGCTTATACTAATTATTTTTCGCAATGTGGGATATACCTGGTTAGAAAAATCATAGTTGGGAATAATCGCGCAAAAGATTGTTCAACGCGTTTCTACAGTTTCATTCGACGTATCGTGTTTCAACTCGCACGTGCACGTTTTAATTGCATTATTTTGTCACGAGGACATCAATATACTGCGGATTTAATGGATCTGTAACAACAATCAGTCGATCGGACGCGCAACGATATAGAAACATTTGAGGAATTTAAAAATACCGACGTGTCATTTTGTTGGCGTCTGGCGGGGGGGGGGGGGGGGAAGCTGTCGCAGTTGGTTAAAGCAGTCGCCCGGTAAGCGAAAGATCCGGGTTCGAATCTCGGTACCGATTTTCGATCTTGGCCGACTCCAATTGTCTCCTGCAATTTTCAATCGACTAGAAATTATCGCGAGGGGAAACGAACGCTCGCGTCGCTCCTTCGCCTCGCAACGAATGCAGGCAATTTTTGTTTCGCATAAAAATCCGCGGTCCGGTTATAAATGTCTCGGTTTAAATTGTTTGTTATTCGCGCGAAAAGTGCGACGTCGATCGACACCCGTCCCGTGTCAGATATTCTGAACTTTTTGCAAAGTCCAATTTTATAAAACAACGCGAGACAGCGTTAAGTTCGCGAAAGGAATTGCAGAGAAGTTCGCATGGCGCTGAATTCTCACGCGTTCCGAGAGCTTATGGTAAATTGTATACCCAAGATCCCACGGCAACTTGGTTCTCTTCAGCCGCCGCTACCATTCGGAATTTTCCGATATTTTTCCTCCACCGCTGAGGGTTTTCCAACCGCGGATATTAATGAATTATGACAATAGTTAGCCGATCAAATGCACAACGATATACAAATATTTGAGGAATTTAAAAGTGCAGTAAATTTTCGCTAATTCGCGCTCAGATTGTGCACGAAAATGGACAATTTGGGGAGGGAAGATACGATTATTCGAGCCTTGCAGTTCGTTTCTATAGCCATTGACAATCGGTAAATATGAAATGATATAATAATAATAATGATATAATGAATAATCTGATAATAATAATATAATAAATAATATAATAATAATGATAATATAACAAATAATATAATAATAATGATAATATAACAAATAATATAATAATAATGATAATATAACAAATAATATAATAATAATGATAATATAATAAATAATATAATAATGAAATAATCGTATCTCCTCTTCCCAAATTATTCATTATTGTGCACAATCCGAGCGTCAATTAGGGAGAATTTCCGTGTCCAACTGCATCGAAGAATATAACCGCTGATCGTGGACCACGAAGAATAAGACCACGGTAAGCGATCATAACCATTAAGAAGTTTGTACAGCATGATTTATACATTTATTCGGCCGTTGTAGAAACGTATTAAAAACGCGGGCGGCCAACGAAACGATCTGGACAACTTTCGAACTGGTTTTAAATGATGAAAGACCGCTTTCGTGTAACAGAAGTTAAGGCGAGGTCGGCGCGAATATATGAAACTCTCTGAACTCTCGGAATGAAAGATCTTTCGCAGAAAGGAAGAAAAAAGAGAAAAGAAAGAAAGAAAGAAAGGGAACAGGAAACGAAAAAAAACAAAAGTATCCTCAGAATTACAGAAGCGTGTACTTTCTTCGGACACTTGTTTCGCATGGGATACACGCGAATAAAAATCCACGAGCGCGGTTATGGTCGTCGAAACAAGAAAACGCTTAAAATCTCCCTCGCGGAAAAGCTTCTGCCGCAACCCGCTCGAAGGAATTTTAATAATTCTATTCCGGCCGGCAGCGGCGCGCACGGAAACCGTTCCAGAAAACTCTCCGAACTTTGTTGCGCAACCTCTTGCAAAACGTTCGCACTTTTTCTCATTCGCGGGGCCCGCTGTCGTAAATGAAATTCATACGCCGCTGAAAAATTATAGGAACACGTCTCGCGAACGCGTTTCGCGTATCCCGCGTGCAACATATGTACGCGGGGTGAGGGGTGGAGGAAGTTGTTAGGTGTGCCTGGCCACGCTGTAGACGTCTCTCTCTCTTTCTCTCTCCCTCTCACACTCTCCCGCTCTCTCTCGCTCTCTCCCGCTCTCTCTCGCTGTCTCTCGCTCTCTCTCGCTCTCTCTCTTGCTCTCTCGCTCTCTCTTGCTCTCTCTTGCTCTCTCTCTATCGCTCTCTCCTGCTCTCTCTCTCTCGCTCTCTCCCACTCTCTCTCGCTCTCTCTCACTCTCTTGCTCTCTCCCGCTCTCTCTCTATCTATCTATTTATCTCTCTCTCTCTCTCTCTGCCTCGCTCTCTGCCATGCTCTCTCTTTCTCTTTTCAGCTCTCTCACTCTCTCTCTCTTTCTCTCTCTCTCTCTCTATCTATCTATTTATCTCTCTCTCTCTTTCTCTCTCTCTCTCTCGTCGACGATCCCCTGCCGGGATCAAGCAACTTTGTCGCAACGGTGGGGTGTCTTCGAGGTGCTTTCATCAACGCGCGGCTATCGATCAAAGACAATTCATCGCGGCGGGACCACCGTTGTTCTTTCCAACGGATCTCGAGCCCGCCGACATTTCAGCGTGGACGACTTCCGTTCGACGGTCTCTCCGCGAAGACGATGCATTCGTACGTTTCCGGGAGCCGTTATTAGGTCGGTGCGTATGAAATGTTGGATTTTTAGGCGATATATAAGTAATATAATATAATATATATAAAATAATAAAAAGCTTTTGGAAAAAGATATGCAGTTTTATGTATATGATATTAATATATAATTTACATATATATATATATATGGTTGTGTGTGTGTGTGTGTGTAAGCTTGTCCCAAAAGCTTTTTATTTTACCTATATTATATTATATTATATTATATATTATATTATATTATATTATATTATATTATATTATATTATATTATATTATACACACATATATACGAGTGAATTATATATTAATATTACATACATAAAACTGCATATCTTTTTCCCAAAAGCTGTGTATTTAATCGAAATACAGTGGTGCGAATAAACCATAAACGAAATTACGCCAAAAAACAAAAGCGTAACGAAAACAGACGAGACGAACGTTCGCGTGTAAAGAAAATCCTAAATTTCGTATGCATCAACGTAATATTTTTACTCTCTGCACGCAGCCGGGCCCGATCGTTCCAATATCGCAGGGTAATTCTGCGAACGGCGGGGGAAGGAGTGGGGGAAAGGGGGACCGTAAAACGGAACGCGTAAAAATCTTCGGGGCCGCCGCCGCCGGCCGAACGGTTTCGCGTTATTTCTCGTTGCCGTTTTAAAACACCGCCGTGCACGTTGGAATTTACGTTTCGCGAGATCACCATCGATTACGCGGACGCGGACCTCACCTACCGAATCCTCGAACGTCTTCTCCCACTCGTAAAAAACCCGTTCGCCGGCGAAATAAAAGCTCTACGCTCCGGCGCCGATAACGCGCGCTCTCGCTCCCATTTCCGGTTCGACCTTTCCTTCTTTTTTTTTTCACCTCCCCGCGGAAAAATCTCTCCTCTTTGTCCTCGGCCCGAGCCAACCTCTCAAAAATTCCTCGTGCTCCTCGATCGGAAATTGAGAGCACTTTGTCCCTTCGTCCCTCCGCGCGGAACGCTCCGTTACGATTTCAATCGGCGGGTCACGGCGCACTCGGATATGTACACTCGGACCGAAAAGATATCTTTGATGCGTTCCACGGGATCGTCGATGCACCGTCGGAGATTCGACGCGTCCTACGATACCGCACCAATTTTTATCGCTGCGTTCGATTCGATGGGGAACACAATTGCACTTCTCGACGTCGAAGAAGGTACTTTGCAAGCTCGGGAAATCACTGTTTACTATTTAAGCTGTTGCACCAAGGGTGCACTACATTGTTCGGTTCTACACAGGCTGTAGAATATTTAAGCAATGTGATTTTTAAAATTTAAATTATTTTATTTTATTATTTATTCTTTTATTTTTATTATTATTTTATTAATTTAATTAATTTAATTAATTTTATTATTCATTTCATTTATTTTCATTCTTATTATCATCTTATTTTATTATTCATTTTATTTATCGTTTATTCTTATTATTTCATCGTATTATTTATTTTATTCATTTTCATTTTTATTATTATTATTTTATTGTATCATTTATTTTATTTATTTTTATTTTTATTATTATTATTTTATCGTATTATTTATTTTATTTATTTTCATTTCTATTATTATTTTATTTGATCATTTATTTTATTTATTTTCATTTTTATTATTATTTTATCGTATTATTTATTTTATTTATTTTCATTTCTATTATTATTTTATTTTACTACTCATTTTATTCATTTTTATCTCTATTATTATTTTATTTTATTATTCATCTTATTCATTTTTATCTCTATTATTATTTTACTTTATTATTCATTTTATTTATTTTTATTCTTCTTATTATTTTATTTGATTATTCATTTTATTTATTTTCATTTTTATCATTATTCTATTTTATCATTTATATTATCCAACAACGCTTCTTAAAAATCACAATAAACGTCTTACTGTCACTTCTACAAACTAACATAAAACAGCTGTTCCTTGCGCTCCGTAAATCAAGCGTTAAACTCAACGCTCGTTGCGAACGCTCGTGCCCGAGAAATCGACGTTGTTCCGCGACGATCGCGCGGAATTTTTCGCGGGTTCCTTCCTCCGCCGTGCCGGGCCGAGCCGGGCGCGTTTCAACGGCAATCGATGGACTATCTACCGACGAATAAATTCCTGCTCGTAGCGGGGAAACTGCGCCACGTTTCTCGCCGCGCACTCGAGCCAAAGATAATCTACCGACGCATAAATTCATAGAATCGCGTCGAGCCGGCTGACTCGGCCGGGGAAATATCGCGCGAAAGTATTCAACCGATACCGATACGTTGCCGTCGTCCCCTTCATCGCGGCCTTGGCCGGCGCGCTCGCCGCCCATGATTATCTAAAGTGGATCCCGTATCTGAAATTAAACGTCAGCCGATGGGAAGCTGGATTCATTTTTCGCGCGCGCGCCGCTATCCAGCCCCCACCCCTCCCGCTCCCGAGAAATTAACATGTGTTTGCGGCCGTGTTCGGTACGCGAGGCATTTCTCTCGCGCGGATATCCGTTACGCCGGCGACGCGTTTTGCGAAGTAATTGTGTCGATCACGCGGAATAAATCATCCGTGGATAGCGAAGAATAGCTCGCGGTGATATATGTATATATATTACCGCCATTGGCGGCGGCAATGATAGCTAAAAGCGCGATTCGCTGAAAGCGTAGAACGCGCATGCAGAAATATATATATAATATATAATATTATATAATATATAAATATAATATAAAACTGAATTATAAAACTTATATACATACTATATTATATTTAACTATAATATAAGTATAATAAGTATTATAATATTATATATTATATATTATTATATATTTATATATTATATAATATTATATTATTATATATTTATATATTATATAATATTATAATATTATAATATTATATATTACCGCGCGTTCTACGCTTTCAGCGAATCTCGCTTTTAGCTAGCATTGCCGCCGCCAATGGCGCGGCTTGTATCCGATGCTTGTAACGCATTAATTATCGTTAATTTCCTGTTAGACATTTACTACTGCGAAGTGCTAATACAATTTGCCGCGCGAGGATGGAACAAAGAAAATGATCATAGAACATCCATTAGAACATCCTAATATTACTTTTTAATATATTGTAGTTTTTTCTCTTTTTAATTTTTATCTCTGTTTATTGGTTAGATATCTCGTAAACTATGTATCTTAGACTCCGTTTGGTGTGATACTTTTTTACGTAGAATTCAATGCTTTGTCCGAATTCGGGAGGAAATATTAACTATTCCATTTAAAAAATTGAAGGCGATCTTCGTATCTTGATAAAAAAGCGAAATAACATGAAACTGATTGCGATACTATATGTCCCTCTGGATACCGTGCAATTTCTATATGAAACATTTTTTCATTAGACGAATATTTAACGAGTTATTCGAGGTCGTCGCGTTACGAGACTCGCCCTGTATACGACAGTTCTGCGGCCCGGCACAGCGCTGACGAGGGCGCGAACCCCAGTTCCGCTGATTGGTTCGGCCAAGCTCGTCTCTCATTGGTCGCTGTTTATCGTGAATAACTCGTTAACGAAGCGGCGGGGAAAGTTTTTGTAAAGGAAAAAGTTGCTTCAAATGGCCTCAGGAATCCCTTGTTTCATGATTTCTAGTAACTTTTGGGACAGCCTGCATATTATAATTTTTGAAGGGAGGGAAGTTGATGTTAAACGTACGCCATTCTCTCTAAACGCGACACGATCTTTTCAGTATTTCCGCAGAAGCGTAATTGTGCTATTTATTTTGAAAGTGGCCTAAGTCCATTTATATGCTTAAATTGAGATACTTAAGGGTTCGTGTTTCGATGCGATTAAAAATATACGGACGGGATACTAACGAGTCATACTGCTTAAGCGTATCTGAAGGAGTTCAATTTATAGTTCCTATTAAAATAATGGCGATTATTAAGCGAATAATATGCGTTTTCTTACCAAGAATGGAGTTGGGCCACTTTCAAAATTAACAACCGGATTCGTTATAAAATTTGTAGGAGCCCGAGTCCGTTCGACGTAATTTAAGATGCTTCGAATTGAAAGAAACGATGCTCAATTTATTTTATATATCTTCACGACACTTCGAAAACATAATTTACGCGATTCGAAACATTTTTTAACTACGTAAATTACAAAACAATTTACTGCTCGTCTACATTTTGTTTTGGAAAACTTTTAAAGGTGCGATATTTCCGGTTCGAGTACGATATCTTTTTCCCGAATTCCGTTTAATCTTTCGCACTTTTCGGACGTACGTTTCGTCGATCTTTTCTCCATTGTTATCCGTATCTTCATCCCCCGACGACGAATATCGTTCTATAATTCTCTTTCTTTCTCGATTTTCCTCGAAGTCATTGGTTACCAATTCTTCTTCGCTGTCCGAACTAAAAGGTCTCGTCGTTTCGTTCTTCCCCATGAGTGAAATAATTTCTAAAATTTAATATTAAACTTTAAGTTTCATATTTAACCGTAAGTATGTATATCGCGTAAAATTTTTTAACCACATCAATTAAACGTACCGATCATTCGACTAAAGCAATCGTCCAAAAACTGAGGTTAACTTGTTGAATACTAATCAATTAAAATTTCCTTCGTCACTACCTTCGGACATTATCGATAATAAATATCTCGATTTAAGTATAAACGGACTTGGGCCACTTTCAAAATAAACGGCTCGATTATTGAACTAACTCTGAAAACGTATGCGTCCAATATTATCGTATCTACACGGAATACAAGTAACCTCGAATGCTTTATCGATAGATAACTTTAAGTTGCACATGTAACCACTGGCAACCGGAAATAATTGACAAATGAACTTAAGCCGCTTTCAAAATAAACGGCTCGATTCTTCGTCAAATACTTTCGCTCAGCCGTTACATTTCGTTGATTACACCTTCGAACGTAATCACTTTTAACCGCGACTCGTCTTTCCCGGTACATCGCGTCACCGCATAATAAACTAATTCAACGTCGCGAACAGCGCACATGGGTCTCCGGTAATAATATCGCAGGAACTTTGCGGCGTAATCGGAGGACAGAATTCGTTTCGGTATTACAGTCCGGGTAGATCGGTTTAATGGTGATACACGGGCGCGGCTCGATATCGAGGCCGCCCGGATCGATCACGGGTAATTTAATTAACAATAAACCCGATGGAGCGTTATGGGATTTTAATTATACGCAGTCGGAAAACGCGGCGGCTTGAGCGATTCCTGGGGACCGTTGATAACTCGGGGCCGGGCTTGTCCCGGCCGAATGTATTTAAATAAAAATTGACGACGTCCTCTCGCGGGATCGCGTTATTGATGAGCCCGCGCGGGGGGCTGACAGGGTGGAACTTCGCGACGGAAAGTCAGCGGTTATTGTGCGATCGAAGCATGAAAAATTGCGTGCGAGAAAATCCCTTTTACAGCGAGGAATTCAAAGCGTCCCGCGAGACGCTCGTCTTTTCTTTTTTTTTTTAAAAAAAAAAAGAATGGAGACCATGATTACGTATATTCCTACATCATGAGTCGCTATGATATTCTTCCCCGCGAAGTTATTGCCAATTTCTGAGCTCAAGGTCATCCGAAGTTCATTGCATGGTGGATCACTGAATTCGTTTTTTCATCGGCTACAACAATATCGAGTTCAAAATGCATAGTGCTATTTAAAAAAGTCAAGGCGACCTTAGTTTTTATTAAATAAACAAATTTCTCGCAATTTTTATTAATGCACTTTATTCCCATCGAAGTACCGAATAACTTTTGTACGAAACATTTTTTCGTCAGATTGGCCTAAATGCCTGAAAACTCGGTGATTACGAGAATTACGGTGAACACCCTGTAGTTCTTTGTTATAATTTCTATGGGCTTGGGTGCTCATTTATTAGTAAACAAATAAAATAAATAAAACATTTTATTCAACATTGTAATACCGAAATTACTTTCTCGGCAATCTAATAGATGCACAAATTGCAAATTCGCTGTCCGTCCGTTCGTTTGTTGAGACGTAATATATAGTTTGACGTCTTGGCAAATAGCGCTGTTAATAGCGTTCGCGCACCGAGGTCTCAGAAACGCCGCCGCCCCGCTGCTATTAAGAGAGGTTCACCGGAGAATTTCCGGAACACGCTGCGAGCGGTAATTTCCGGCGCCGGAAGCGGGGCCCCGATTACAACTATAGGAGAGCAGATGGAAGAATGGCCGTTCGAGCGTCGGTCGCGTCGGTCACCCTCGGACATTTCGAAGTTTGAATATTAATAACGCGACGATTCCCTTCGATGAAACCGCTGCTATGCCGTACGGAAGCGTTATCAATATCGAAGCATTTCTTCGATTTTTTTTGTCGGAGAAATCGTCTTGAAATTTCGTCTTGAAATCGTCGGCAAAAGTTCGTTGATTTTGAGAGGTAAATTCTCCCTAATTGAGACATTGTACATGCTCCGCTTGTACACGAAAATGGACAATTTGGGAGGAAGAGATACGAATAATTGTGGCAATCGATTCATGGCAATTTTTCCTTCAATGTTATCCCAAGATGGTCATGAATTCGTCTCGATGTCGCCTACAATACTATGAAGTTAAAATTAAGGTAATTGAGGTAATTAAGGTTAAGTAATTAAGTTAAAAGTACAACCCCGTTTTTATTATCGAAAATCAATTTCTTTCCCAATTCAAAGAATTGCGATTCCTTGTCAAGCTTAAATGTCAAAGTTAGATAAATTAAATTAAGATTATTAAGGCTAGGTAATTAAGTAATTAACTAGGTAATTAAGTTTAAATTACCTAGTTTCATTTTAAAATATAACAACCACGTTTTCATTATCGAAAATCAATTTCTTTTTCAATTCAAGCAATTGCGATTTCTTGTCAAGGTTAAATGTCAAAGTTAAATAAATTAAATTAAGATAATTAAGGTTAGGTAATTACGTAATTACCTAGATAATTAAGTTAAAATTAACTAGTTTCATTTTAAAATGAAACAACCTCGTTTTGGTTATCGAAAATCAATTTCTTTTTCAATTCAAACAATTGCAATCTCTCGTCGATTAAACGTTAATTAACTTCGACCAGGAGCATTTTTTCTCGGTAAGTCGAACAAAAGAGAAAACAATGAATGTAACAATTATTCTCAAAGTCTAAAAAATAGTCATTCGACTGTCCTAACATAAAAGCTTGCGCGTTTCATCGTTGTCGTTAACTTAATACTAAGCTCCCCTCGATTCTCCATTACTTTCAATTACAAAGAATATTATGTCACGCAATTTCGAAGCAATCGAATTTTGCAAGTAAATTTCGGAAACATAATCTAACCACCGGAAACATATTGCCGGCGGTTTTATATACGATCGTCATAATAAATGAATTTAATCAGTGGGACTCCCTGTCGATGTCGAGAAACCACTTGCGAGCCGAGCGGAACAAAAGTGTGTCCGTCTCGGAGAAGTGAAACGTGCGCGCGATTTATGGAAATCATTAATAAACGGCGCACAATGCGCGAAAATTGTATAGCCCCGGCAAGACAATAAGCGCGGAAGGGATTACAAGCGCGCACCGTAAACCCGATACCTTGTCGCGGTCGGGATAATATCGCGAAAACGAGTTTTCGGGGGTTTTCGATGATAAATGAATTACATTATTTTAATTGGTTTCTCCTCCCTCCCCACGCGGCAGGTCGTCGCCGATTTCGTATTTCGTTGCTAATGACACCGGGCTAGGTTTTCCCACGTTTATATAAACGGGTGCCGCGGCGAGGGTGCTAGTGATCCTAAAATTAATTGAAAATTTCGATCATCGTATTCGGCCGGCGTGTAAACGATCCGTTAATCTTTCGGATTGCGTCGGAAATAATTAAAGGAACCATTGCGTTATTTTCGCGAACAGTTCGTACCGGCCGCTGATAAAAGTATACGCCGAAATAATAAACGAAGCTATAAATTAACGATCTATCAATTTTTCTATCGATCGATCGAATAACAGTTTCTAGTTTTTAGAGTGTTTCTTGCAAACGGCGTCGCGGGGTGCTGCGATCAATCCGCGAACGCGTTCGGCCTATGATTAACCCTTTGCGGTCGATGCCGTCACAATGACGACATTCGGAATACAGTAATGTCTCCCTAATTGACGCTCGGATTGTCCACATTTAGGAAGATAAGACGGTTCATTTTTATAGTTATAAATTGTCGGCAACAATAAAAACGAGCTGCAAGGCTCGAATAATCGTGTCTGCTCTTCCCAAATTGTCCATTTCTGTGCACAATCTCAGCGTCAATTAGGGAGACATTACTGTATCTCGCGACGTTGGCGAAACAGCTGATCGGTACGATAGCAGAAACTTGCGATACCGGTTGAATAACATTTTCGTTTGCATCGTCGAACGATAAAATCGACGTTGAACATTTTTAACCCTTTGCGGTCGATGTCGCCACATTGGCGGCGTTCGCGAGTCGTCGTAAAGGTCGGTGCCGTCAGTCTGGCGGCAAGATGTATGCAATTAAAAAGGACTCTGTGCATCGTAAAGTTTGTGTTCAAAATTTAAATTTATTTTCATCGATGCATACGTAACGCATAAAATAACGAGCCGACGGGAGAACGAATGGCCGCTGACACGCTTAAATTCTGTGAAACGTTTAGTCGACGAGTTGGTAGGAAATCTCCGGCACCGAACATCATCTACGGCGCAACCTTCGACATCGTTCGTAGACGTTAGATCGAATAATCGGCTTCGTGCGATTCGTTCGGGAACCAGAAAAGACTGTACGGTATGTTCCGACAGGAAAACTCCAGGAAAAAGACGAGAAACGCGTACGTACTGTGATAGCTGTACTCGGAAGCCAGGACTTCGTATCGGTGATTGTTTCGCAAAATACCACGCTTTGGAAAATTACAGAAATTAAAAATTTATGTTTCTACGTATTATAAGTACTATTGAAGACGACAAATCAGTTCCAACGAATTCTGTGCTTTTTCATATCCATATATTCGCTTTAAATCGCTAAGGGAGAAGTAACGCCGAAAAGCTAAATTTGCTCCGACTACAGTAATGTCTCTCTAATTGACGCACAGATTGTCCACAGAAATGGACAAATTGGAAAGGAAGGAGATACGATCGATTTGAGTCTTGCGCCTCGTTTTTATAATTACCGATTCTCAACAGCTATAAAAACGAGGCGCAAGGCTCGAATAATCGTGTCTCCTCTTCCCAAATTGTCCAATTTCGTGCACAATCCGAGCGTCAATTAGAGAGACATTACCGTAGCTGGTACTCCCATCAGAGAAATTTGCCGACCGCAAAGGGCTAATACGCAACGGTCGCGGTTATAGCGACCGTTAAATCAGGATATACGAGCTATGTTAATTTTATTAGGCGTCTAACAAGCAATGATCCATAAATCGCGAGCATCCGTCTTGCCGCGGGCCACGAACATAATCCTTCATGGTTGATTAAGTCGTCGGTTTGCTTCGGGCCTGCATTTAGCCTCGGCCAGGTGTGGCCAGCGTCTATCGAGCAGACGTAGATTTAGGTCTAGATCGTTCGTTGGATCGACGAGAAGAGTCTTTCCGATCTCTCCGCTGTCGATCAGCGTCGAGAAAATGGCGCTGTCTGCCCAGTTTCCGATTTAAGACATCGTTCGATGTCGGAGCGCCGCGGAACCAACCGAAGAAAATCGAAACTGGAGGAAGCAGGGCGCGGGGAAAGATCGGAAAAACGGCGCCGGTAATGGCGATTCGCTTTTAATTGAATCGAGCCGGCGCGCGGCGACGCGGCCGGCTCGCAATTAACGGCGCAGCGAGAGCGAAAAAACAGAAAGTTGGTGCCCGGTTCCCTGATTGTACTTTCGGCGAACGAATCATTTTCGCGTTCGTCGTTGGAACGACGATGCTACCCGCCGCGCGATCGGCACTCCGGCGACGTGATACGGCCGGCTGGCTATTCTTCGAAGCGCTCGATGCCAGGATACACGAATGACTCGAAGCCGAGCAATTACGGGCCGGTCCGCGCTGCACAAAACCGAATCAATCGGCTTTTGACGCGCGGACCACGGAGCCCGATAAACGGACTTCGACGAAATGGCGAATCGCGCTCTTTAATCCAGCTAGCGGCGACAGCCGAGCTTAGCCGAAAATCACTCTTCGTCACGGGCCACGAAAACTACGATTCGATCCGTCTGTTTCCGTCAGCGATTTGTTTGTGCCACGAAACGATAGGGAATGTCTGGTCACGATGATGAACAGTGTTTGAAGTGTTGCACGGGTAATGGGGGAACACGTGGATTTACGCAGTACAGTAATTTCTCTCTAATTCGCGCTCAGATTGCGCACAAAAGTGGACTATTTGGGGAGAGAAGATACGATTATTTGAATCTTGCGTCTCGTTTTTATAATTGTTGATAATCGGCATATTTATTGAATAAATAATTAAATTATACGTTTTAAAAAGATGTGGCATTTAATCGAAATATGAAGAGATAATATCATATAATGTAATTGTAATGTAATTGTAATGTAACTGTAATTGCAATGTAATTGTAATGTAATTGTAATGTAATTGTGATGTAATGTAACTGTAATGTATTTCGTAATGTAACTTTAATGTAACTGTAATATAATTGTAATGTATAATTGTAATATAACTGTAATGTAACTGTAATGTAATTGTAATGTGATTGTAATGTACTTGTAATGTAACTTTAATGTAACAATAATGTAATTGTAATGTATAATTGTAATATAATTGTAATGTAAGTGTAATGTAATTATAATGTAATTATAATGTAACTGTAATGTAATTGTAATGTAATTGTAATGTATTGTAATTGAAATGTAATTGTAACTGTAATGTAATTGTAATGTAATTGTAATGTATTATAATTGTAATGTAACTGTAATGTAACTGTAATGTAATTGTAATGTAATTGTAATTGTAATTGTAATGTAATGTAATGTAATATAATGTAATATAATATAATATAATATAATTACCCAATTTTAAGACACATTCCATCGTTATCGAAACGAATCAATTTAACCGAAAACAAATCCTTTGTATTAAAAAATGAAACGAAGACGCCACACCATTTTTCATTCGACGCATACGTTATATCCAGCATTTCGCCACCTACAATCCAATTCGAAACAGCAACGAGGAATTTTGTACGCAAATCTCCGGTGAACTCGTCAGCTCGGTTCTAAATAGCATTGTAAAGACCGGTTCGCGGCAAAAGAACGTCGTAATTGCGGGAATAAAATAATTCACCGTGAAGGTCGCGCGGCGATTGTTGGGAAACCGGGGCGGCCGGCGGCCCCGTGCCTTTCAACGAGTTTTAATTTGCCCGTCCGCGAGCGACGCGGATACAATTGCAATCCCGACTGCTCGATTCCGTGCGACCCGCAAAAAAAAGGATCGAATTTTTCGTGTTCGCGTGGCGAACGAATGGAGTGCCGGCAACGGTGACCCGAGCAAACATTCGATCTCCGATCGACAGCCGGCGTGACAAGGTTTGTTAGGATCCCGCAAATTAACTGAACGCTGTTTAATTGGCGTGCTACGGCAAATGCAAGCAGTCGAGCAATCCTGCGCGTGTTCCCTTCGGAATGAAATCAGCAAACTGATCGATGACGCGCCGTGATTTCGGAACGCGAGGGAATCGCGAGCATCGGATCACCCTTCAAGAAAATATAATCGCCTGTAGCCTTTGCGTTTTCCGTCCACGCAAATTATACAGGAATTCTGTGTAAAAAAAGAAGATAATTTTTATTGCTCAAGCTACGAAGTTACGAATAAAAATCGAGAAAATTAATAATGAACAGAAGAGAAAGACAATGCGCAGTGGTTTGATCAGCGATTATACATGGCGTCCCAAAAATGTCTCGCAATGTGGAAGTAGGGGGTTCCTGAGGTCATTTGAAGCAACTTTCTCCTTTACAAAAATTTTCTCCGATGCTTCGTTCACGAGTTATTAACGAAAATCGCTCACCAATGAGAAGCGAGCTCGCCAAGCGCTCGGCGGCCGAGCCAACGAGCGCTCGAAGCCCAGTCGCGTTGATTGGCTCGACCGCCTAGCGCTTGACCGGGCTTCGTCCGCTCGTTGGCTCGGCCGCCGCGCGCCAGCTGATCTCGCCTCTCATTGGTCAGCGCTTTTTCGTTAATAATTCGTAAACGAAGCCGCGGATCGCATTTTCGCTAAGGAAAAAGTTACTTCAAATCACCCGAGGTACTCAATTTTTGGGACACTTTGCAACTTCGAAATTCCAAATATTAAAGCTTCAATTTTATTTTATTATTAATACTTATATTATTGTTATAATATTTTTTATTCAATTTTATCGATTTCCGCAAACTCCCAACAATGACAGGAACAACCGTGCTGCAATCTCAAATTAAGCGAACGCCGTAAACTTGGTAAAATTGTACGAGCCATGCAGAAAATAATTAACCGTATAAACCACGAACGAAACGATTTCATACTCGCGAGCAACGTCGCGATATAATGTTTAAGTCTCTCGCGTTCTCTTAATTGTTTTCAAATTCCGTATAAGCGAGATTCGCGCTTACACACGTACACGGTAAACACATATATACATGTATACCGGTTCCGGCCGCCTATTGGCCGGCCCCTGATTCAGCAGCGATGTTACAGTTATCTGTGCGAGCAATACGAGGATGTATAGGGAGACTGCAGTCTCGTAAAGAAGCCCGGGAACGGGAAAAAGCAGCAAAAAGAAATTGTCTGGCGAGCGAACCCCGAAAAAAGGACACCCAGGAAAATCAATGGAACAGCGGCCGCGCCACCGCGACGCGATCTTTGCGTTTCACTCACGCGGCTCGCTGCTGCTGCTGCTTCTCATTTAACCATTTTGATTCATTGACCTGGCCGCGGTTAAGTGAATTTTTTTCTGGCCGCCGTTGCGTGGAAACAGTAATCAAAAGCAGCACGACGTGATCGAAGACTTTTTTGGTACCATCAATGGTACCGTTCAATTAAAATACTATACTATATAATATATAAAATATAAATGATATATTAATAATATAATATATAATATATATAATACAATATATAATATATTCTATATTATATGTTTTATTAATAATATTCTATTCTATATTATTAATATTCTATTCCATATTATTAATATTCTACATTAATTTCTATATTAATAATAGTATATTCTATTCTATTCTATTCTATAAATAATAATATTCTATCCTGTATTATATATAATATTAATATTCTATTCTATATTATTAATATTCCATATTAATAATATATATATATATTCTATTTTACATTATAAATTATTAATATTTTGTATTATTAATATAGAATATTAATATTATTTTCTCTTCGTTCTATATTATTAATATAGAATGTTAATAATATGGAACAGAATATTAATATAATATTCTATATTAATAATATTCTATTGTATATTATTAATATTCTATATTCTATATTATTAATATTCTATTCTATATCATTATATATTATTAGAATATTAATATTATTTTCTCTTCGTTCTATGTTATTAATATAGAATATTAATATTAATAGAATTAGAATACTAATATTATTAATACAGAATATTAATATTAATAGAATTAGAATACTAATATTATTAATACAGAATATTAATATTAATAGAATTAGAATACTAATATTATTAATATAGAATATTAATAATATAGAATAGAATATTATTAATATATAATACAGAAAAAATAAATAATTATAAATAATTATATTATATATTATTATATACTATTATGCAGAACCGTGTCAGAATTGATTGCACGTATCCGAAATAAGCGATCACGCTTCAGAGAAATTAATCGAACGCAAAATTCCAGGGAGCTCGGTGTGACGCGATCGTATCCTTGTCGGTTTGGAAACTCGATTTTTGGAGTCGGAAACGTCGAGCGGCTGAGCAAGAGAGGAGGGGGGCGGGGGTGAGCCGCCGAGAGCGGTAAAGGTGAAATTTGTCGCGCGAATTCCATCAAGAAAACGAGTCGTCGCCGGGAAAAACTCGGCGCGCTGGGCGCGCGCGGTCCGCTCGATAAGCCCCGACATAAACGTAGAACAGCTTCGGAAAGCCGGGGAAAATCCGTGGGCCGGGTCGCCGGGCCGGGACGGGGCGGGGCGAAAGTGTGCAAATAACGACGCTTGCGGCGGCGACTTTCCAGAAAGCGGGTCGTCAACAGAGTGGTACTTATCGAAGTATGCTTAATCGTTGCTTTGCTGATCATAAGCGAGCGATTTCGGTCGACGCAGCGTCAGTTTCGTTTTAACGCGTTGAACGGACAGCGTGGATCGGTAAAAAGAAATTCACGATGTTTCAACGAATTTCATCGTAACTAATAAAATGTTATAATATTTTACAAATAAATTGAAAGTATTTTAGTACTTTTAATAATATTCGATAAAATAATATTTAATACTTATATATGTATATACTTAATAAATAATATTTATTTAATACTATACTAATGCTATAATATAATACTATAATACTATGTTTATAATATATTATATATATTATATATAGTACTATATAATTCTATATAATACTATATAAGACCATATAATACTATAATATAATACTATATAATACTATATAATACTATATAATACTATATAATACCATATAATACTATAATATAATACTATATAATACTCTATAATACTATAATATAATACTATATAATACTATAATATAATACTATATAATACTATAATATAATACTATATAATACTATAATATAATACTATATAATACTATAATATAATACTATATAATACTATAATATAATACTATATAATACCATAATATAATACTATATTAATATTTACTTAATAAATAATATTTAATACTTTTAAAAACGAGTTTTTTTATTTTTTTTTGTCATTCCAAATAATAGCAAAATCAAAAGAATGCATTTTGGTCATATCGTCTGGCGGATCAATCCCATTATCATCTAAAAAAGATTCCAGTCACTTAGTCCAGTTTGAACAAAATTATCGCGTTTTGAAAAGTGTACGAACACTTTTGCGGGCCACCGTATACGAGAATTGGAATTGATCCAGTTACAGCCACCGTGAAATAGTCAAAAGCCTCGCGAGGATAAAACCGGACCTGTTAAAGTAATCCCGTAAATCTTTCCGTTCTAGGTTCAAACGATTCACCGCCGCTGAAGTTTCTCCGTTTCAGCACGCACCGCAGTTTCTGGGAAACGGCGCGGCGGCTGGCTGTCCGGTAATTTGTAACTGCGGATTCGGTGCTGCCCTCGGTGCTCCGGGGCCAAGGAGAACTTGATCAACAACCGTATTAATCGTGGATTATCGGGCCGGGTTTAAGGCGGCAGACCACGTCGCGGCCCGCCGAGAATTTTATCGCGTTCCATTTGGCTCCTTGCTCGCATCCGTAAGGGTTTTCCAGCGCGAGCGGAACACGGAAACCGAATTAGAGGCGGCGCGCGGCTGCCTTTTTTCAAACACGCTTTTATAATCGCGGGAATGAGGGGGGGGGAGGAGGAGGAGGGAGATCCGCGGGGCGTGCGAGTCCGGGAGGATCGATGGAGTCCGAGCCGGGGACCGGTGACGCCGTAACGGCGTCCTCGTCGGCTTTGTTTTCGTCCCGTCGAATGCCATTAATCGTAATGAGGATCGCCGGGAAAGTGGACTTTAATTAATTTCATGCTCGCTTCGCCGTGCCCGCTAAATGAAAATTGCCGCGGATCGCGCGATGCCCGGGGAATTCTTGGATACGTTCGGAATACTGTAATTTCTCCCGGAAATGCCGAATATTCGGCTCGCTGTGAATTTCCCTGCGCTAGTCCTACGCCTGTGTGATTTATTGTCCATTTTTGTGCGCAATCTGAGCGCGAGTTAGAGTCACGTGGCCTCCGAATTGCCTCCGAATCGTGTCACGTAGCCTCCGAATTGCCTTCGAATCGTGGCAAAAATTAGAAATAAAAAAGTTCAGTCATCGTTTTTATTCTAGCATTACTATGTACTCATATTAACGCCTTAGCGGCCGCTGACACAACAGTTGTGCCACGGCGCAAACCGACGTTAACGGCCGCTGGTGCAACATGCGTATCATGCGCGGTGTATTCAGGAAAAGTCGCTGCGCGAGGAGTGGGGGTAGGCGACGCACGCGCGAGAGTCCCGCGCAGCGGCGCGGCGCGTCTACAGGGTGGCGCCTATTGTATTGTATTGTACCCGCAGCTCTGCGTCGCGTCGCGTCGCCATCGTAGTTCAGAATTACAATGTTCACACGGTAGACGCGCCGCGCCGCTGCGCGGGACTCCCTCCGCACGCGTCGCCGCCCCACTCCTCGCGTAGCAATTTTTCCTGAATACACTGATCGCGCGCCGTTCAGCACCAGCATCGGCGGTACAAACTACTAGTTATTTTCGATTCGACTGTGCACGAGTGCGAAATCGCAATTCACCTTGATGATATCACAAGAAACCTAAAATTTCAACATTCGCGAAGTTTACCCGACAATCGATTGCCGATTCGCAAACTATAATTCAATTATAATTTTGTTTACTTGTAAAACAGCAGTTTGATCCAGAATAAAACGTTGGCTCCCCGCGAAGGTTTCTCATAAAACCGCGCGGCCTGTAAAGTGTTAATGTACACCGGCATGCTGGTCGCGGCCTTTTTTTGCCGACTGACCCGAGTTTCTATAAAAACGAGCCACGAGGCCCGAAGAATTGCGACTTGGTAATCTCAGATCTGTCGGTTTCAATTCCGATCTCCGAACATTTCTAGGAGAAATTATCTTATCACAATATCTTCAGTCGACAAGTCAGCTTTGCTTTGTCAACAACAACAACAACAACAACGCGTAAATGGATCACCGTGAAACCCATTTCTACGTGAATGACGCGCGGAATACGCGCGCGAGCCAGGCTCACCGTTACAAGATCGTCAAAGCGTTGGTTTTCATGTAAACCGTTTAATTATACCGCGGTACAAAGGACCGGCTAATAAATCGTTGCTTCGCGGAGACGTCTTCTTGGAGACGAAGACGCTGCGATGACGATGGCAAAGATGCCGAGTCATCGTGGACGGGGAACAATAGAAGCGCCTTAAACGTTGTGTCGGCTGCTCGAACAGCCTGTTAACGCACGAAAGAAAGAAGCTGTCCGTGATGTTGCATTATGTTCCCGCAGGCGAAACATCGTTGTTTCGCTGTGCCGAAGGGTATTTTATAATACACAGCTTTAAATGTTTTCCCGACACTGATTTTCCTGAATCCTTGTCGCGACTCCCTGACACTAGATTTACGAAACCCGACAAAATGGCGGCTCGCTAATTTCTTAATTTACGATTATTCGTATCGTAAAGATACATTTACGAGTTGTTTATTCAATTTTTATTTTATTATTTTATTATTTTATTATTTTATTATTTTATTATTTTATTATTTTATTATTTTATTATTTTATTATTTTATTATTTTATTATTTTATTATTTTATTATTTTATTATTTTATTATTTTATTATTTTATTATTTTATTATTTTATTATTTTATTTTATTTTTTATTATTATTTTATTTTATTATTTCTTTTTATTATTATTATTTTACTTTATTATTTATTTCATTCAATAACACTTGTTAAAGCAATTAAACATTGCACGACCATCTACCAATCTGTCGAAGAATTCGAAATTCATAGGACGCGTTGCGAGGCGCAGTGCGATACCAGGTTTTAGAGACTGCCATAAATCTTGTCGCATTTGGTTGCCACGCGGTATATGTATATCTCCGTCCACCTAGAAACTCGCGAATTTCTCAAGATATTTAAACAACGGTTGAAGACTTCTTGGGAACTTCGTGGACGTTTATATAAACCTTCCGGGTCATAAATTTTCCTCGGCTAGCAACTTCTTCGTCGCCTATATTAGCTATGACTTCGCGTTTAATGATGTAATCGAGTAACATTGCAACGACGCGCCACGATATAGTAAATTCTCTTCCTAATTGACGGTCAGTTTGGAAACAAAAATGGACAATTTGGGAAGAGGTGATACGATTATTCGAGCCTTGCGACTTGTTTTTATTGACAATCGGAAACTATGATAAGATTGTAACTATTGTAACTGTAATATGTTATAATTATGTTATAATATAATGTTATAATATTATTTTGCTATATTGCCATAATATTACATTATGTTATAATGTTATAATATTATATTGCTATATTGCTATATTACAATATAATATTACAACATTATAATGTTATAATATTATATTCCTATATTGCTATATTACAATATAATATTACAACATTATAATGTTATAATATTATATTGCTATATTACTATATTACAATATAATATTACAACATTATAATGTTATAATATTATATTGCTATATTGCTATATTACAATATAATATTATAACATCATAATGTTATAATATTATATTATATTGCTATATTGCTATAATATTTTATTATGTTATGATATAATGTTATAGTATTATATTGCTATATTGCTATTAAATTATATTATTATAATATAATATTATAATATTATGTGGCCTTCGAATCATATCATGTGGCCTTTGAATTGCCTTCAAATCGTGTCAAGTGGCCTCCGAATTGCCTTTGAATCGTGTCACGTGGCCTCCGAATTGCTTTCGAATCGTATCACGTGTCTTCCGAATTGTCTTCGAATCGTGTCACGTGTCCTCCGAATTACCATCCAATCGCGTCACGTGTCCTCCGAATTGCCTTCGAATCGCATCACGCGACCTCCGAAAATTGTCCATTTTTCTATCCGCAAGCCGAAGGAAAATTCGGGAGTACTTAACCGTACTCCTCCGTTTCGTTCTAAATACAAATCGTCCGAGTCGGTAAACTGCCATCTATTAGGAACCACTAACCTCCGCTATACGACCAAGTTTAACCGTTCCTTTATATTAAGCGAACGAGGAGAAACTATCCTACTAGACGTGATTTATTTAACCGTTAATGTTCCTACTCTCGCCGAAAATGACCCACTTCGAGCGTTTTATTCAGCCATTTCTTGGGATCGTAATGGCGCCGCGGCGAGAAATTATCAAACGTTATCCATTCGTTCGCTCCTTATCGTTTTTTCTTTTCTTTTCCTTTTTTTATTAAGCATCGTGCACGTCGATGCTCGACTCGATGATATTTCTATACGAGACGCGGGAATTACAAATTGTCTGCGTATCCTTTGAAAGTTACATACACGTCCGTGTATGCGCCGAGAAGAGGAGAAATACCGTCTTATTTCAATCCGAAAGGATCGGACGCGACATTCGCGTTCGCATTCTATTTGAAATCTTCGTCACGAACCCGACGCGATAGATATCACGGGACAAGATGTTAAATCGCGTTTCATACATACTAACTGAGGCCGGTCTGCCAAGAAACGCGGGTTTTAATATCTTTTACCGCGACGTGCGTACTATCTACGCGAGAAAATGTCCGACCGGCTATCATTTCGCCGGAGCCATTCCGAACAGAAATACGTTACTGCGGAATCATAAACGTATCGGGCGCGTTAAATTGCGCTGTTTGAAACAACTAAGAAAGATCGTAAGATCGTACGCCGGATTCTCTGGAGGATTCTCAGTCTAAGGAGGAAGTCCTAGTCTTCGAACCTCTCTGTTAAATTCAGTTGCGACACAATTCTCGTACGTTTTGAACATGTTGGGTTGCTAACTACAGTAATGTCTCCCTTACTGACGCTCGGATTGTGCACAAAAATGGACAATTTCGGAAGAGGAGATACTATTATTCGAGCCTTGCGCCTCGTTTTTATAGTTGTTGAGAATCGGTAATTATAAAAACGAGGCGCAAGACTCAAATCGATCGTATCTCCTTCCTTTCCAATTTGTCCATTTCTGTGGACAATCTGTGCGTCAATTAGAGAGACATTACTGTAGTCGGAGCAAATTTAGCTTTTCGGCGTTACTTCTCCCTTAGCGATTTAAAGCGAATATATGGATATGAAAAAGCATAGAATTCGTTGGAACTGATTCGTCGTCTTCAATAGTACTTATAATACGTAAAAACATAAATTTTTAATTTCTGTAATTTTCCAAAGCGTGGTATTTTGCGAAACAATCACCGATACGAAGTCCTGGCTTCCGAGTACAGCTATCACAGTACGTACGCGTTTCTCGTCTTTTTCCTGGAGTTTTCCTGTCGGAACATACCGCGCAGTCTTTTCTGGTTCCCGAACGAATCGCACGAAGCCGATTATTCGATCTAACGTCTACGAACGATGTCGAAGGTTGCGCCGTAGATGATGTTCGGTGCCGGAGATTTCCTACCAACTCGTCGACTAAACGTTTCACAAAATTTAAGCGTGACAGCGGCCATTCGTTCTCCCGTCGGCTCGTTATTTTATGCGTTACGTATGCATCGATGAAAATAAATTTAAATTTTGAACACAAACTTTACGATGCATAGAGTCCTTTTTAATTGCATACATCTTGCCGCCAGACTGACGGCACCGACCTTTACGACGACTCGCGAACGCCGCCAATGTGGCGACATCGACCGCAAAGGGTTAAAAATGTTCAACGTCGATTTTATCGTTCGACGATGCAAACGAAAATGTTATTCAACCGGTATCGCAAGTTTCTGCTATCGTGCCGATCAGTTGTTTCGCCAACGTCGCGAGATACAGTAATGTCTCCCTAATTGACGCTGAGATTGTGCACAGAAATGGACAATTTGGGAAGAGCAGACACGATTATTCGAGCCTTGCAGCTCGTTTTTATTGTTGCCGACAATTTATAACTATAAAAATGAACCGTCTTATCTTCCTAAATGTGGACAATCCGAGCGTCAATTAGAGAGACATTACTGTATAATGATCACACGTGCGTCACAATGTAATTTTTAACCGAATTTTCATATTCAATTTTATTGCTGTACGTTCGAACAACAAATTGAAAGTTACTGAGACTTTTGGGATGTGAAAGAGTTAAACTGATAGTTGCCATGGTTAAATTTTAAACTATCTAGTACCGGTTGAATGAATTAAGTGACTTCGATATTATGGGAATTTCTGGGGTTGGTTGTACGGTGATTTAAGTGGTAGAAACATTTCAATTTTACCGCCGTGCTGCAAAATATGACCAGGTTCATTCACGTACAATTTATTTTTTACATATGTTATTAATTTATTATATTATATTGTATTGTATTATATTACATATTGTATTTTATTATACGTGTATATATTATATATTATTATTATTATATATTATATATTATATATTATATGTATTATTATTATATTATATTGTATTATATTGTATATTGTATTGAATTGTACTGAATTGTATTGACTCATATTGTATTGTATTGTATTGCATATTATATTGTATATTGTATTGTATTGTATTATATATATATATATATATATATATATATATATATATATATATTTTCATATTACTTAACCAATCTATTTCACCGCCGATTTCCCGAAAATCGCGAATGCACCGCGTCCGTTAACTTTCACGAGCTGCTTAACGTCCGAATAATTTCGGGTGGTCGCAGTTGAATGGTCCAGCCTGTGCCCGAGGTACCAGATACGCAGCGTCTGCGTCGTCATTCCCGGCGAGCCATTCAACGTAGAGACGAAATATTACGTGACCGGACTGCAGCATCGGTTCCTATGTTCCCATCCCGCCGGTCCACTAGCGGACCCTTTTCACGTAGCAGCTGTTGCTAGGACTCCGTCCGGCCTTTTCGAGCGTCGGCACTCGGCCAAGACGAACGATGAGACGTTTCGGCCGGCGAGCCGAGCGGTGCCTTTTTTTAAGAAAAGGCTTGCCAGAAATTCGCTATGATCACGAGGCGGCGGTTTCCGGCGACTCGGACGCAACGAGGCTTGGCCACTGCACCGAAGATAATGCGGGCTGGCTGAGTGACTTGCTTCCTTAGAAGGGATTCCCATGGCTGCCATGGCGAAACGAAGGCACATCCGCGTCGGGAGTCTCGTTCGCGTTTCAACCCTTTGCACTCGAAGCTGTTAGGTCTATCGGAAAGTTCTGTCCGTTTTTGAACTGAAATGTAACACAATTTTCATACATTTAAATAATATTTATTGTAGAATATACTTTCCATCGTTACTTACGACTTCTTGCCAGCGTGATGGCAACTTGTAAATGCCATTTTTGAAAAATCATTTATTTTTAGAGGCGAAGAAGTCAACTAGTGCTTCGTGGTTGACATCAGCTTCAGTTTTGAATTTCTTTTTCCTGTAAAAAGTTTTGCAAAGAGAGAAACAAGCGATAATCGAAGGGTGCTAGGTCTGGGGAGTATGGTGGATTAAAATTAATTTCCTGAGTACAGCGACTTACGCCACTTTCAAAATAAACATGTTTGTTATACCGTTAATTAGCAAAACTTCTCTCGAACAAATCTCAATAGTTCTCAACTTATTGATTGCAAATTTTTGTTAAATGAAAAGATACCGTTCGATTGTAATTAGTGTTACCATTAACTCGATCTTTTTGAAAAAGTGACTTATGCCACTTTCAAAATAAACGGCTCATATGTCTCAAATCAACATGTGCGTATGGACTGAATCTTGATGTGACACTATCGGAGAGAACTTTCCGGTAGACCTAATATTTTAATCGTGAACCTAAAATAATTTTTGTAACTTACGGTATTTCTATGTTACTTAACAAAGTGCATTTTATGCGTGTGAAATTGGGTCTTCCGACGACTCGTGCAACAGTCGGACTTTTAACGATGTTTCAAATGTAAGCTTTGTTAATACAAAAATTATCTTGGAACGCGATACAATAATTTTAACGGTGCCTCAGAGTCACCGCTCGAGTGCAAAGGGTTAACAATAATTTTTGTAACTTACAGTATTTCCATTTTACATAACAAAGTGCATTTTATGCGTGTGAAATTGGGTCTTCCGACGACTCGTGCAACAGTCGGACTTTTAACGATGTTTCAAATGTAAGCTTTGTTAATACAAAAATTATCTTGGAACGCGATACAATAATTTCAACGGTGCCTCAGAGTCACCGCTCGAGTGCAAAGGGTTAACAATAATTTTTGTAACTTACAGTATTTCCATTTTACATAACAAAGTGCATTTTATGCGTGTGAAATTGGGTCTTCCGACGACTCGTGCAACAGTCGGACTTTTAACGATGTTTCAAACGTAAGCTTTGTTAATACAAAAATTATCTTGGAACGCGATACAATAATTTTAACGGTGCCTCAGAGTCACCGCTTGAGTGCAAAGGGTTAACCATGCTGGCTCCCTTTCGCCGGTATCGCCCGGAGTCGTAGCCGGGCACCGGTGCACCTTTTTGTCGAAGACCGTTTCTGGTTCTGCTATCGAGAGCTAATGCAAGAGATAGGCGGCCGTGGCATTTCTCTCGCGTTAATCCGCGAGAGATTACCGCCGGGAAAAAATCAAGCCGTCCCAAAGGAAATCGTTCGTTCGGGCCTGCTTTACAAGCGCGACGAACTTTACGCGCGCCGACATCTTTGTTCCGCCCGGCTCGACGGTTAAACAGATACGGTTCGCAGTATGCGAATCACCGTTTTGCGGACAACGAGATTATTCGGCTTCCTCGGCGGTGCATGTGGTGGTTTTTAGAAAAAGAAAAAACCGTTTTATTGTTTCGCCGAGAGCGAAGCGGTTATAAAAATCAAACAAAAGGGCGATTTCTAACGACTGGATCTTTTATTTTTCAGTTCCCGTTACCGTAAAATTGTGGAAACAAGAATTTTTTAAATAATCTTTATGCAAGCATATTATTATTATTATTATTATTATTATTATTATTAGCATGTAATTGTTCCAACGAAATTTTAATAATTTAAATAATCCTCTTTATTAAAGCATGTTGTTATCTGCTAATAATAATAATTATTATTACGGCTATTCTACAATAATGATTACAGTTATTATTATAACTATTTATTGTTCTATGAAAAGTTCATTTCACAGTTCCCGATACTATAAAATTGTTCCAACGCAAATTTTGTAAATAATCTTTATGCAAGCACATTATTATTATTATTATTATTATTATTATTATTATTAATATTAGCAAATTTTTTAAATAATCTTCTTTTGTTCAAACATATTATTATATGCTAATAATAATAATATGCTTGAATACAGAAGATTATTTAAGAAATTTTCGTTGGAACAATTATATACTACTACTAATAACAATAATAATGATAATAATAATAATAATAATAATAATAATATGCTTGAATACAGAAGATTATTTAAGAAATTTTCGTTGGAGCAATTATATACTACTACTAATAACTATAATAATAATAATAATAATAATAATAATAATAATAATAATAATAATAATAATAATAATAATAATAATAATATGCTGGAATAAAGAAGATAATTTAAGAAATTTTCGTTGGAACAGTTATATACTACTACTAATAAAAATAATAATAATAATAATAATAATATGCTGGAATAAAGAAGATTATTCTAAAAAATATTCTTGAATTTTTCCGTGAAAACTCAAAAACCAGTCGTTTCGACTGATTGAAAAAAAAATGCGTGCTTGACACCACCCCTAATTTTGAGGGGTGAAAAATTAAAAATGACAGGAAAGCGAATAACAGCTGCATTACTATACGATAAAATTATGATAAATGAATGTTCTAAAAATTTTTGAAAGTTCGCATTGCGCCCGCGAAAGAGAGGGTTAAAGAGCAATATCAAATAAAGAACAGTATTAATTTTCGCAAGGAAAAAATTGTAAAAAATTTTCTTCTAACGTTTTCCACCGCAGAGACTCGTGTTACACAAGAACGAAATTTCGATACTACTGTGTCGCGTGTGTTTCGGCCTACGGCCACACGAGTCGATTTTTCAACAAAATTATAACGCAAATACATCGAAACGTGGCGGTCGGGTTTGCCGGCGGTGATTTCGTTGATTTAATTTCGAAAAGCGTGCAAAATGATAGGACCGTTATTATGGCACGTTTACTCGGCAGTTTTCGGGATACCGCGGCTCGCGTTGTTAGAACTCGTTTCGAAATTCCATGGAATATATTCTCTAAAATTGTTTAGTCCATCGAAAACAAAACTGCGGTCTATACATTCCGGACAATTACTAATTCGAGAGAATAGAAACAGCAAGGGGAAAAAAATTGCTCGTATAACGAAATTCGAACCGCAATCCATTTCCTTTCTCGTGTATGCGTTCGGTTTTTCACGTTTTTTCGCGGGGAGGTTTTTTTGCTGTTCCCATTTTCACCTCTTTTCCTTTGTTTTCTCTCTCTCTCTCTCTCTCTCTCTCTTTTTCTTCCGGGCCAATTTATAACTAGGCTCGGTTTCATAACGGCGTTTATTTGCTGAGCCACGTCCTCTCGCGTAATATTACCTTCATTGGTTCATTTTCCCTTAATCACGCTCTAATCAATTTACGTCCCTTCTTTTCCGTTTGCATTTCATATTTGCTATACGGCATTATATGCATCCAGCCTCATTTTATCGTCGCTGTTCCGCGAGCTCGTTACTCTCGGTTGCAATATCTTTTTAACCTGTTGCTTGAAATAAAGGCGACATTGCGACAAGTCACCAGCCCTGGCAGAAAATATACGATCGCCTTTTAAAACGCGAGCACCTTTTTTGTCAAACCGATGTAATCGGCGCGACGACGCCAATTAAGAGGCTGCAGGATAAACAATTGACGTCACGATCGGTCGATCGAATTAGTCGCATTTGCGAAATCGCGTCGCAAGCCAGCGCACGATTCGGACGTTTCGAATAGACATTTGCACCGATAATCGTGGCATTAACACTGATAATATTTAAAAGTGGAACGGACGCTGATTCGATCTGGATATCCAGCGTTCCCATAATCGCGTCGATTCTTCAGCTCTCGCGCGTTTTGCGGTATGAAAATACTCCGATTTTCTGGTTCCCCGTGCGGTAAAATGTTTGATCACTTTTTATTCGATTTATAAAATGTGTTTCTGAAACGTGGATTTGCAAACGTGTTCGACGCGAGCTACGAGAATTGGTGAAGCGTCGTCGCGGAATCGTAGTCGACTAAAAAAATAATCACCTTTAACAATGGATCGCCAGTTTCGTGTTTTCTCTTTCACCCGCGTTCATTTTCGCGTCTAGCATGTTGCACCGCGGCGATCGAATATATTAAATCCTTTTTATTTCGTGAATCAAACGCGGACGATCAACCCTTCGCACTCGAGCGGTGACTCCGAGACGCCGCTAAAATTGATATATCGCGTTCCAAGATCATTTTTACATTATCGAAGTTTAGATTTTAAATATTGTTACAAGTATAACTGTTGCACGAATTACGGGACGCAATTTCGTGTGCATAAAATGCACTTTGTCGTATAAAATGGAAATACTGTAAGTCAGAAAAATTATTTTAGATCGACTGTTAAAATGGCTTGGAGTGCAAAGGGTTAATACAAATGCTGGCCAAAAGTATTCGACCACCTTTCGAAACGAAATAACTTTTTTCAAACTGACCTAATTAACTCGAACGTTTTTTCAAACGTTGAGGGGACTAGTTCACGGTACATCGACTAGCATACCTTTTTTTAATATTCTGCTATTGCATAAAATGTCAATAGAAGATAAAAAAGGCTCGCTTTTTTACTTTTTTATTTGAACCTGGAACGAAAATTTAAAAAATTCGTCTCGCAGACCTAGGTAAATTATATGCGCACTGAAAATTTCAATGAAATTGCTTGACGTTGTTACGAGCTACAAGCAATTGAAGCACGTGAAAATCGCGGTATTTCACGAATTTCTACCAAAAACGGGTAATTTTTTCATCCGTGAGTGGCTGTAGCTTGACTATGCGTCAACCGATTTCAATGAAATTTTTAGTTTCCATATGAGTTACCGAAACGTAGCAAACGCATTTTTAAAATTTTCGTTCCAGGTTCAAATAACATGTTTAAAAAAGCGAATATTTTTTATCTTCTATTGTCATTTTATGCGATAGCAGAATATTAAAAAAAAAAGTATGCTAGTCGATGTACCGTCAACTAGTCCCCTCAACGTTTAAAAAAACGTTCGAGTCAATTAGGCCAGTTTGAAAAAAGTTATTGCGTTTCGAAAGGTGGTCGAATACTTTTGGCCAGCATTTGTATTAACCCTTTGCACTCGAAGTCATTTTAACTGTGACTGTAAAATAATTTTTCTGACTTACAGTATTTCCATTTTATACGACAAAGTGCATTTTATGCAAACGAAATTGCGTCTCACGATTCGTGCAACAGTTATACTTTTAACAATATTTAAAATCTAAACTTCGATAATGTAAAAATGATCTTGGAACGTGACATAACAATTTTACCGGCGCCTCGGAGTCGCCGCTCGAGTGCGAAGGGTTGATCGTCCGCGTTTGATTCACGAAATAAAAAGGATTTAATATATTCGACCGCCGCGGTGCAACATGCTAGACGCGAAAATGAACGCGGGTGAAAGAGAAAACACGAAACTGGCGATCCATTGTTAAAGGTGATTATTTTTTTAGTCGACTACGATTCCGCGACGACGCTTCACCAATTCTCGTAGCTCGCGTCGAACACGTTTGCAAATCCACGTTTCAGAAACACATTTTATAAATCGAATAAAAAGTGATCAAACATTTTACAGCACGGGGAACCAGAAGATCGGAGTATTTTCATACCGCAAAACGCGCGAGAGCTGAAGAATCGACGCGATTATGGGAACGCTGGATATCCAGATCGAATCAGCGTCCGTTCCACTTTTAAATATTATCAGTGTTAATGCCACGATTATCGGTGCAAATGTCTATTCGAAACGTCCGAATCGTGCGCTGGCTTGCGACACGATTTCGCAAATGCGACTAATTCGATCGACCGATCGTGACGTCAATTGTTTATCCTGCGGCCTCTGAATTGGCGTCGTCGCGGCAATTTCGTTCCCGTAAACGGGAGCACGGGGAAAGAATCAACGACCGTGAGTAAATCAGCGAAACGAACGATATCGAATCGTCGAAAAAATGATTTCCGTTTCCTTCGATGCCGGCGATCGTCTTGAAAGGGAAGAAAGACCGCTCGGAAGCTAAATCGAGTGAGCCGATACAAAGTTCAAAGCTGGAAGCAGAGTTAACTTCCTTCATTTTTCTAATTAACCCTGTCTACTGTGCCCGGGGGATCACCTAATTATAATCTGCCGACGTATTAAACTAATTCCGGCTTGTGGCGAAAGACCGTCGTGGCGTCGGGGAACGCTCTCCGACTCGGACGAAAAGGTAAAAGACGCTAATTAAAACGGTTCAGACACAATTTTTGATGTGCGTTCCCGCGAGCTTCCTCCTTTATACTCTCCTAATTACGCGTTCTTAATCTCTGCGAAACGGCCGAAGCTAATCCAGCGGATTCGGATGATTCGCTCTACTTTTTCAACTGTTTCCTCAGGCAACGATCCCCTTGTTCTTCGTCGAAAGGATAAATCTCGCGAAAATGCGTTCGAAAGTTATTAATAAACATCTTCTTTTGCCTTATTCATTTGGAGATAGGTACACGGAACAATCGCTAGCTACTGCGTTTCCTGACTCTTCCTTGCACTTTGTGAAAAATAAAAATCTCCAAATTTAAAGGACAGTTTAATGTCACTATTGGAGCTAGTATGTAGAGTATCCCAAAATTATGGCACCTCCGGGAAATGAGGAATTGCTGAGGTCATTTGAAGTAACTTTCTCCTTAGCGAAAATGCAATCCGCGGCTTCGTTTACGAGTTATTAGCGAAAAACGCTGACCAATGAGAGGCCAGCTCGGCTGGCGCGAGGCGGCCGAGCCAACAAGCGGACGGACTAGGCGCTGATTGGCTCAGCCGCCTAGCGCTAGCTGAGCGCTGGCTGAGGGCTAGCCGAGTGCCAGCCGAGCGCTGGCTGAGCGCTAGCCGAGTGCCAGCCGAGCGTTAGCCGAGCGCCAGCCGAACGTTAGCCGAGCGCTAGCCGAGCTTTAACGAAGCGCTAGCCGAGTGCCAGCCTAGCGCTAGCCGAGCACCAGCCGAGCGCTAGCCGAGCGCTAGCCGAGTGCCAGCTTAGCGCTAGCCGAGCACTAGCCGAGCCCAGCTCGCCTCTCATTGGTCACTGTTTTTCGTTAATAACTCACAAACGAAACAATAGATCACATTTTTGCTAAGGAAAAAGTTACTTCAAATGACCCCAAGAATCCCTCATTTCCCAGAAATACCATAATTTTGAGACACCTCTTATACTTATAAATAAAGTATACTGTAATTGATTACACGCCGCATTGGAAGAATGAATTGCCATTGAAGTTTTTGGAGAATTTTGGTCAGAGAAAAGCTAGCCGTGCAGGCCAGCTGAACTACTTAGCGCGAGACGGTGCCGCGTCTCCTCCTGATACAACGGAACCAGCTTAGCAATTTCGTCAGCCGTGTACCCTAATCCCCGGCAGGAAAGTTAGCAGAGAGAACCGACTGGGAAACGGTCTCGTTGACGGATGGAGGAGGGAAACGCCGCGCCGGGAATCCACGGTACATGTTACTGCGCGTTCTACAATTATTTCTTCCTAATTCGCGCTCGGATCGCGCACCAAAAAATGGACAATTTTAGCCGAATGACTTGAATTTTTTTTTTTAGATAATAGAAGGACCGGTCCGCTAGAAAATTACTGAAACACCTTGTCTTGATTCTGCTTCAATTTAAAAAATGTGCTTTGTGCATCCCGGTAACTTGTATGTTTATATTATATATTCTTATATATATATTATATATATTCTTATCATTTTATTCATATTCTTTTCATTCTTTTCATATTTTCATTCCTTTTATTATTATTCTTTTTCAATTATTATTTTCACTTATTATATTCCAAGGCAATTTGATGCTTGTTTCGTGGAAAAAATTTATATAAATATATAATAATACAAATATATAAATGTATTATATTATATATTATAAATATATTATATGTATAATAATGTAAATATATAGTATTAGTATAGTATATAGTATATAGTATATAGTATATTACTATATACTATAGTATTAGTATAGTATATAGTATATAGTATATAGTATATTACTATATACTATAGTATTAGTATAGTATATAGTATATAGTGTATTACTATATACTATAGTATTAGTATAGTATATAGTATATAGTGTATTACTATATACTATAGTATTAGTATAGTATATAGTATATAGTGTATTACTATACTATAGTATAGTATAGTATATAGTATATTAGTAATATATTATATATAGTATATTAGTAATATATATTATAGTATAGTATATATTAGTAATATATTATAGTATAGTATATATTAGTAATATATTATAGTATAGTATATATTAGTAATATATTATATATAGTATATTAGTAATATATTATAGTATAGTATATATATGTAAATATATAGTATATAAAATTTTTATATAAATCTTACAAGAAACTTTGAAATTTACCATTAACGTCTTCGAAAAAAGATATCGATAAAAACGCTGAACTTGTTTACAACAGCGAAGCCTCCCACCAAAACGGGACACAATAATTGGCACCTCCGCCCTGACGTCTCGCTCTCGAACGCCACGGACCGATCGCAGCTAGTCGATTGAAACCGCGACACGACATTTCGATACGGCGGGCGCGCGGTTTTCGTCAAACTTACATTAATCCGGCGGCGAAGACACCGGAGTATATTACCACGGGCGACCCGTTTTCCATCAGCCGCTTTGTGTTCACGTGCACCCGGCAGTCCGTCGCGGAATTGGATTTCCTATCTGGTCCCCGGAATTCCGAAACGCGGATGGAGGGAATCGTAGGAAGCCAACGGCACAAGGAACATCATTGTGTTCCCCTTTGCCTTCCCTCGCCGAGATTCCTCTTCTGTCCTTCCCGCGCATCGAGATCGCGATGCTCCACTTTCGACGTGTACACACGGAATTTCCGGTCCACCTGTTCCGAGCCTTGGAAGAGAATCGTTCCCCCAGGGGCCTCGGGCCAAGAATACCGATGCCTGCGAGCAACAACCGCAACCGCACGGCCCGATCTTTCCCCGAGTAAAAGGCAGAGAGGATCCTCGCCGGCGTCGTTTGCGAATTGGATGCGACTGCTGCTGCTGCTGCTGCTGCTGCTGATGCTGTTGCTCGGCCGCGAACTTTATGCCCCGAGACCGGAAACGGTTCGCGGCGCAAGATAAACCGGAAACTACGTCGGCCGGCCCTGGAGGTGTCTAGGATGCAGCCTCGGTTTTCTTACCAGCCTCGCAGCGCGCGGTAAGAAATCCGAGGCTGCATCCTTTGAGCGCGTTTTCGGAGCTCGCTGGCGGACAGCCAGCGATTCCCTGGCGTCGGGACAAGGGTTAACTAGCGCCCGAGAAGAGTTACGGGTTGTCGGGAATGAGGATCGCGGTCCGGGGTACACAAATATTGTCTGAAGAACCGCGACGAAATTCGCCGCGGAGGGTCTGCGGGTCGGAATTGAAGGCGGCGATTGGAGGACAGTCGGTCGCGATTCTTCGAGCCTCGCGGTTCGTATTTATAGTTGTCGGTATCTTGTCTGTGTGTGTGTGAGAGAGAGAGAGAGAGAGAGAGAGAGGGAGACAGAGGAAGAGACAAAAAGAGACATACAGAGAGAGAGAGAGAGAGAGAGAGAGAGAGAGTGAGGGGGGACAGAGAGAGACAGAGAGAGAAACAGAGGGGCAGTGAGAGAGAGACAGAGAGAGAGAGAGAGAGAGAGAGAGAGAGAGAGAGAGAGTGGCAGTGAGAGAGAGAGAGAAACAGGGAAAGGCAGAGAGAGACAGAAGCAGAGTACAGAAACAGAGAGAGAGAGAGAGAGAGAGAAACAGAAAAGGAGACAAACAGAGAGAGAAAGAGACAGAGAGAAAGACAGGCAGAGAGAGAGAGAGAGAGAGAGAGAAAGAGTGAGAAAGAGGAATTGAGAGATAAGGAAAGACAGAGGGTGACACATAGAGATAGACAGAGAGAAACAGAGAGGGTCAGGCAGAGAGAGACAGAGAGAGAAAGTCAGAAAGAGAGATAGAAAAGGAGACAGAGAGTCAAGGAGCTGCAGAGGGAGACAGAGAGAGACACAGAAAGAGAGAGAGAGAGAGAGAGAGAGAGGGAGAGAGAGAGAGAGAGAGAAAGAGTCAGAAAGAGTGACAGTCAGAGAAAAAGAGACAGAGAGAGACAGAAAGAGTGACAGTCAGAGAAAAAGAGAGAGAGAGAGAGAGAAAGAGAGATGGAGAGAGAAAGAGTGAACGGAACTCGGAGCAATCGACAAAAAAGGCAGCGGCCACCAAGCCAACGTACATTGATACGATCACAGTAAATTCTCCCTAATTGTCCTTCAGCTTGGAAACAAAAATAGTCAATTTGGGAAGACGAGATACGATTATTCAAGCCTTGCAAGATTGTTCATATAATTTACTTTCCTATATAATCTACATAAATATATTTTTATAATCGTACCTCCTCTTCCCAAATTATTCATTTTTGTTTCCAAACTGAGGGAGAATTGGAGAGAATTTTCCGTATTAGCATTGTCCAGTAGTGGATTGTGTACGTACATGTATATCCAACCTGTACCGGCTTTCCATATGAATCATAAATGCGGGTATTTAAATCAGTATCGAATATATTATTTGTTTGTTTACACGCTAAAGCAGTTAATTAATTTTAGATTATGATTTGCTCGTCGGCTAGTATTGTTCTGATTATTATTTATTCTAATTATTGTTCAGTGTTCGACCGAGTTGTAATGTATTAATTCATGGACAACGGAATTACATTTATTGCAGAAATAAATAATTTTATACGATTATGACAATAACTATATAATATATTATAAATATTGTAAAATAAATGAATTATAAATATACATGTCAACATATAATAATAATATTCCAAAAAGTTTCAATCATAAAATGTTGATATACTACCAATTACCGTAGAACGCCATTTTAGATGTTATTGTGATATATTAAATTATTATCCATATTATCTAACATCTGCTGCACACGATGATTATTAGTCCAAGTATTAGTAGTCCAAGATTATTAGTCCAATATATTTCCAAGTATATTATTTTTCTCACGACTTTGTAAATCAGAGAGAGAGAGAGAGAGAGAGAGAGAGAGAGAGAGAGAGAGAGAGAGAGAGAGAGAGTACAGAATTTACATTAAATTTACAAAGATATTTTTATATATATATATATATATATATATATTATAATAATATATAATAATGCATTAACTATATAACTCTTATATATATAATATAATATAATAATATATATAATAATATAATAATAATATATATTATTATATTATATAATATATATATATATATATATATATTATATAATATAATAATATATATTATTATTATATTATTATATATATTATTATATTATATATATATATAATATGTATAACAATACATATAATAATATATAATAATGCATTAACTATATAACTCTTCAAAATCACATAACCTTTCCGTCGCTCGATACGAACGACAAACGAAAGAGTTCGAACGTTCCTAACCTAACAGCGGCCTAATGAAAGAAATTAACGCGCCGAAACGCGTTAATCCGGTTACTCTCGCCGGCGAAGATTTCGATAAAATTCCATCTCGGTATTCTGCCCCCGTTAGCTCTCTGCACGCAAATTGAATTTCAACCTCCCTCTGAGAGAACGCGGTACTTACGGTAACGGTCGAGTCGCGGTGCGACACGGCTACGCCAACTTACCTGCAACAGAAAGGAAATTAACTGATTAGCGCGAAGTTTACGGGAATCCGTGTGTTCGGGAGCGGCTTGGCGGATCGAGCGCTCATTAAATTTCGCGGGCAAACCAGTTTTCCGTTTCGAGATGTCGTTCCCGTAATCCCGGCTCTGGGCCAATCCCCGCCCGTTTCTGTCCCGAAAATTATTGCCCGGACCAGCGGCACAATCAGTTTCGGCCAGCGGAATGGCCGAGGGATCGTATCAACCCTTGTTGACTGCTGCCTGTCGACGCTCAGCCTGTTTCTAGGTCAGCATCTTGGCGATATAACGCCACAGGTACACCGAACCCGATGGTATTATCCTCGAATTACGCTGAATTATTCGCCGGGAGAAGGCAACGCTCCGATAACGCTCTAACGGAAAGTAAAGGGCTCTCCGCAAATATCCTCCGCGCTTCTAAATAGTCATCGAGTACGCGCCAGTCGATATTACGCATCGCGTTTCGGTGTCTTTGCTCGGTGGCATTGCTATTCCGACTGCCGCGGCACACGCTTGTTCGATCAAAATGCCCGTTGACCCGGGATAATGTAACCGACGCCTTGCGGTGGTCACAAAGAGACGAGTGGATCGCACGAATGCGGCGTGAATTCATTCACGGCGGACTTACTTAATTTTAGGAAGACTGTTCGAGTGAATTCCCCTTAATCGACGCTCGGTTTCGAAGCGAAAGTGAACAGTTAGGGGAGAGGAGATACGATTACTCGAGCCTTGCAAGCTTATTTATGTAATCTATGTAGTATATAATATTTATATAATTTATATAATATATCTAATATTTACATAATTTTACGATATTATATTTACAATATTTTTTCGTATAATTTATATAAAGAGAGTCACAAAAATGTCTTGGAAACCGGAAATGAGAGGTTACTGAGAGAGGTTGCTTCGTTTGAAGCAACTTTTTCCTTTGCGAAAATGCAATCCGCCGCTTCGTTTACGAGTTATTAACGAAAAACGCTGACCAATCGGAGTGCGAGTGCGGCCGGCGCTCCGCCGTGGCGGCCAATGTCGCGTCGCGCCGGCCGACCGACGCAGCGGCAGCGGTCGCGAGGGCGTGGTGCGTCAGCCACGCGCGATCTCTCATTGGTCGGTGTTTTTCCTTAATAACTCGTAAACGAAGCCGCAGATTGCATTTTCGCTAAGGAAAAAGTTACTCCAAATGATATCAGGAACACTTTTGGGTCACTCTGTATAATCGTATCTCCTCTTCCCGAATTGTCCATTTTTATTTCCAAGCTGAGCGTCGATTAGGAGGTATTTATTGTACTCCGATCTTTTAAAGTGGAATAATCGAATCTCTTTTTCCAAAGTTGCCCATTTTTGTTTGCAAGCTGAAGGAAAATTGGCGAGAATTTATTGTATATCGTTTTTTCGGATGACACCGAATTTCGACGAATTTCCAAAATTTTTAAAGCGACCGATAAAACGATTCCAACGTGGCATAATTCTCCAATATAGCAGGCGAAGTGCGAATATTTTGAACTTCGATCTGAATTATATATATTATTAATTATATATTATATATTTATATATTATATTATTTATATTATATTATATATATTGTATTATTTATATATTATATATTTTCGAACAGATATTGCTGATCGAACGATCGGGAAAATCGGCGAGAACGAGAAGAACCGGCAGTCGCGATTTCATTTAAGTGGCGTATTTTGCGCGGGAATCGGTCCGGCACCGATAGCCGAATATTGATACATCCTCTGCCGTTCGAGTTTGCTTTCCCGTGAGCCCTCGATACACCTTGAACTTGCCGATATCGCTAATCCACTTCCAGGAACGACCAATAAAGTGGGAACGGATTATATCGGGCTTCGTTCGCTGGTAACTAACCCGGCGTTGCCACTTTCGGATAGTAGAACCGTGTCATGGATCAGCCGCCGGTGAATTTATGTGCAGCTGATTACGAACGGCGAATTGGGCCTGGCATCGGAGACCGCTGCGATGGGTAACGATGGATCGCGGCTAATTTCCATGAAGATACGTCGTGCTTCTCGAAGTGTTAATGAAAGTTGCGCGCGCGCCGCGATCCTGTTGCGTTAACTCGTTGGGGCACGGGATTTCGGAAAATAGAATTGGCCCACGTTGCGCAGAAATTTGATCGCGTTTCAAATTAAACGAAATTCGTATATTTTTTATTAACGAAGGAATCGCCTAATGTGAAAGCATAAAATAGTAATAATAATAATGATAATTCGATTCAATTTGAAAAATGAAGACACAATGTGAACGTACAAGATTAAAAGATTTAAAAACATGTTTAATAAAATATATGCAACCTTCGCGAAAAATTGTTAATTATGGTAAATTCAGATTGTAAAAATTTATTTGATCTAAATCCAATCCTAAACGTTATCATAAATTCGTTAAATAAACTTCCGACTCCAATCAATATTAATTATTTTTGGTGAAATTTTATATCGATTCCAGGATTATTCCTTTTCATTCAAACTGTCTCAGGATTATTTTTTACTATACGTTATTGTCCTAACGTAATATTTGCATTTGAAAGAGCTATTCACGTTGCAAAAAATGTAAACTTTATATGACTAATCCGACTAACACACTGCGCCTTTTATAATTATAATTATATATATTTATATCGGACGAGGTATTTATTATCACTAATTTAAATTAACTTCAGTTCGAATTGTAGATGCAATTATTATAACAATATCCATAACAACAGCCTTCCTTGGCTATGTATTTTGACGTCATTGGAATCACGTCGCTTCTTACTTAATATTCGCACGAATTGAATCGATAAATAACATTATAAAACTGCAAGCGAGACATATATAGTATATATAGTATATATCAAGTATATATAATCGAGTGGATCCTCGATTCTCCGAACCTCCGATACCTGAATATTTAATTATCCAAACACATATATTCACGTATAACCGTAAACCACGTACAACACCGTTATTATTGCACAAATCGATAAAAAAAATGTAATCTAGCAGTGTAACTGTTCTATTATTCGAACTCCCCGAGTTTCCGGCCCCTTCCGCGCTCCGCCGATATTTAATAACGAGAATTCCGTTGCTGAAATATTTCATTTTACGTCAGCGTCTGTGCTCCTGAAATTATTTCACAGTACGATACCGATATTAAAAAGCCCCACGAAATTCATTTCTACGCGTAATAACAGAAAGTGCATTTTTTTCTTCTCTCGCCAATTTCTTCGAATACGACGCTCCGGTCCCGAGACGCGTCAATTCCGCAAGAAGTTTTGGAGACAGCGAAAAAACACTTCGGCAATATGGCAGTCGCGCGCAAAAGTTTTCGCTGCTGGACGCGTCGTTTAAAAATGTTTCGTTCGTGCTAATTCAATTGTTCACTCGGAGCGAACTGCGCGGGCCCCGCCCCGTTAAGTTTGAGAAACTCCCCAGCAGATTACCCATATTTTCCGTTCACGCCGACAGATGAAATGTTAATTAAGTTGCCGAGCAGATTTAATTTTTATTTCATCTCGCCCGGCTCCGATCCACTTTGCGAGAAACTTAACTCGCTTAAGTCGCCGAGCCGAGCCGAGCCGAGTCGATCCGAGCCGCGCCGAGCCGAGTCGAGCCGAGTCGTGGCGAGGCGAGGCGAGGCGAGTCGCGCGGATCCGTCGCCGGCCATGGCGCAAACTTGTCGCCGAACAGCGAAGTTTTTCAAACAACACCGGGTTCACGGCCGTAGCCGCTTAATTGCGAGCACCCCTCGGGCATTGTTACGTGCGGCTGACCATTATTATAATTAGAAATGTAATTAAATGCCGTGTATTTTTCATGCATCCGTACAGAGCGTGCCCGGATTTGCGAATATTTAATGTAGGTCAAACGTGACCTCCATACGTCACTCGCGCAGTGACGAGCGTGTAATTTAACAAACGTGTAATTTCACACTCCGTGTTGTTGTTTGGGGCCGAGTTTGGACCGCTTTTTCCTGCTTTCCACGAAATTATGCCGCGCGAAAGGCCAACGATAACGGTTCCGGCATCGGGACGCAAGAAACGCTGTGCTCGGTATGATTGATTCAGTTGTCACGAACGTGTTTATATCCGTCAGTTGTAATTATTCTCTGGTTTCCGGATGGATATTTATTCATTAGACGTCTCTTATTGTTTTTTTGCCTCGAACAACCTCGAACGGACTACGACGCAGCGTCGGAAAAAAGGATAGCACATTTTGAAATAAACGTAACTCTGATCTCTCTGATTTCTATTTAAGGTTATGTTTCTATAGAAATTTGCAAAATGCAAAATACAAATTTGCAAAATAGCACTATAAATATATACAAATAAAATAGAAACGAATTTCGTCGGTTTAAAGGATTTTGGAAAGAGGATTTTTATGGAAATGAAGTCGAACAAAATTATAACACGTTTAACTGAAAATTATGTACAGCAATAAATCAACGAATGATATTTATAATGCTGAATATTTCGCACACTTTAAAATTAACGTAACTCTGATCTCTCTGATCTCTATTTAAGGTTATGTTTTTATAGAAATTTGCAAAATGCAAAATGCAAAATACAAATTTGCGAAATAGCACTATAAATATATACAAATAAAATAGAAACGAATTTCGTAGGTTTAAACGATTTTGGAAAGAGGATTTTTATGGAAATGAAGTCGAACAAAATTATAACACGTTTAACTGAAAATTATGTACAGCAATAAATCAATGAATGATATTTATAATGCTGAATATTTCGCACACTTTAAAATTAACGTAACTCTGATCTCTCTGATCTCTATTTAAGGTTATGTTTCTATAGAAATTTGCAAAATGCAAAATGCAAAATACAAATTTGCAAAATAGCACTATAAATATATACAAATAAAATAGAAACGAATTTCGTCGGTTTAAAGGATTTTGGAAAGAGGATTTTTATGAGAATGAAGTCGAACAAAATTATAACACGTTTAACTGAAAATTATATACAGCAATAAATCAACGAATGATATTTAATGCTTAATATTTCGTGGCTCCTTTTTTACATCGATTAACAGTCGTCATTGTCTTTGGCAAAGATTTATGGTGTTCTTTTTCAATAGTTTTTTTGCTCTATTTGCTCGCACTCGTATCGAATACATTTTTCTTGTTCGGTAATGTTTCGAAATTATCTTCCATTTGCGTGTACAGCCGCGTTAAGATTTCCGCAACGATTTTCAACGATATGACCTTATGGCCAATCCAAAGACGCAATTATTTTCTCGAGAAAAGTACTCTTTTACTGCTTCGCAGTGTGTGCCGCGGCATTATCCTGCTGAAAAATACAGGGTATACCTGAAAGCATGTACAAGCACCGGGTGAATCCTCGTAATAAAAACATGAATGTATATACCGGGTGAGTCACAAATTAGTCCCCACGATTTTTCAGCCGCTTCCGATGGTCTGACAAAAAAATGTTTCCTATCGAAGTTAATTAGTATTTAACCGACTAGAAATTGCAATTGTTTAAATTTAAGAACAAATTAATTTTCGATAAAAAGAAAGAAGGTCGCCGGTATTTTTAAAAATGAAACTAGGTAATTTTAACTTTAATAATATTGTAGGCGACGTCGAGATTAATTCAACTCCTCCCTCGTGGGGTCTAAATTGTGACACCCTGTAGAATAACTTTCTTTTTAGGGGGGACGGGGGTGGCATAATTTTAAAGAAAATTGAGTTTGAAGATTTGCTAAGATACGCTTCGCGAAGCGACGTACAATATCACAGACAGAAAAATGTACCACCCAAATTGAAAATAATCAGAACCGTCGTTTCATCGTGACAAGAAAAATATTTTTCGATCACGCGTTTCTCGATGAAAAATTATTTGTCAGAGCAACAGGCGAATCGTTAACGGATCGAAACTCCTCGAGAAAAAGAACATACGTCGTCGTTCATTCTTTTATATCGCGAAGTTTATGTGCGTGGACACACGTCCATATATAAAGTAATAATACTTTATGCTCCATAAAAGAATTGATGCAGCGTTTTCTCATTTTTCTGTTTTTTTTTTATTTTTATTTTTATTTTTATTACAGTAGTATTGACTTCCGCGCGGTCGCCGGAGAGAGAGAGAGAGAGAATAAAACGTGTGCGGCCAGATTGTTGTTTTTTTCCCCCAGGCGTGTAACTGACTTCGTCGGGGAGCACCCGTGATCGGAAGGAAGTTCCGTCGTAAAGCAGCGTATCCAAGTACATCTCGAGCGTCTTTTCCATAGGAAACGTCGGATCTTCGGCAGAAAGTCGAGCTGAAACGATTTCCGCAAACTTTGGATATTAGGGAAATGGAGATCAGGACGAGCGAAATTCGAAGTTGCCGTCGCTACTTCGTCGACTCGACAGCTGCGCTTTCTTCGATTTCTCTAACCCTTTGCTTTCGCGAAGAAGCTATTGGAAAACGAAATTTGGTAAATTGAGATTTAACTTATTATTATTAATTTAACGATTTAACTTAATTAAAAATATATATAGTAATTTCTCCCTAATTCGCGCTCTGATTGCGCACAAGAATGGACGATTTGGGAAGAGGAGACACGATTGTTCGATTATACGATTTTTGTGGCTCGTTTTTATAGTTGTTTACAATCGGTAAATATGAAAAAAAAAAATAATCGTATCTTTTCTTCACAAATTGTTCATTTTTCTGCGCAATCTCCCTTCAACCCTTTCAACCACCCTCCAAAGTCACCGGGAACTTATAATTGTTATAATATACTATACTATATTATAATAATATGATAAATTAATAATGTAAATAATACAATATAAGATAAATTAATAATAAAAAAAATAAGATAAATTAATAACATAAGCGTCCGCTGATTTGTGCGGAGCTGAGTGCTGAACTAGGATGATTTCTAATGCGTCGTGGTTTAGTTCATGATAAAAATGTCTGAAATTTTCTTTTCAATTTACATATCAATCTTCATTAAAATTCAAAGTATCAGTTTTTACGGAACTAAATAAAGTAGACTTGGCAATTACTTTTATTCTAGAGCTATTTATAGAATATTATTTTAGTATATAGTATAGTATAGTATTATTATATAATATTACTATATTATATTATAGTATAATATATATATAATAATATTATGTACATATAACAGTAATACTAATATAAAACTAATAATAATATACAGCATAGAAATACTAATATACTATACTATATATATAATATATCATATTATAATAATATAATTATATAATTATATATAATAATATTATATTGTTTTATCAATTTACATTAAGTCCACGAATAACGATGGCATCAATTTTCATTACATTCCACAACAACGCTGATACTTTCACCGTACCGAGCAAGCTGGTAGAGTTACATATGAAAATATAATTGCATTACACGACCTCGATGCAACTTCCGAAACGAGAAAGGTTAGAAACCCAAAGGATCGAAGTCCCACAATGAAACTTAAATTCAAATGCCAAATAACTAGTAAGGAGTTAAAGATTTTAAAGCGTACAAATTCGCACAATTTCCCGTATAATATTAGCTAAATTATATAAATATAAAATAGAGTTTCAAGTATTACGTTACCGAAGCCTCGATAAGAGCAGATGGCATACACGCCCCGGGTCCGAAAAAAATTACGGTCGGCACGGCACGGACCGCTTTTCCTTCCCCCTGAATCAACCGATACCCCTCTATACCCGTCATAAAGTTATAGACACGATATTTTCGCCCCGATTTACTCGCGATTACGGAGATATTCCGGGCACATGCTGAGAGTACGCACGTTCCCCCCGCGAGATTTAGTGTTAAGCAGGTTCGTGTGCACCTAATTCGATACAGCACCGCCGGTCTTTATAATACCGAGACCCATTCGTATTAATTTATTCTCCATTACCGTACCTTATAACGCTAGAATATTATTCAGCCGTATTAATACCATTTCTAAATGCTCTTATCCCGCCATCGTTTACGGTTACCTTAACTTTGCAATATTTTTTTCCTGCGAAACACGTTGCATCCATCGTTTACGCGAGATCTTTTTCCTGAGAAGTATATATATCCTTGTTTCGCTATAATTCCTTACGTGATCATCCGTGAAACGTGAGGACGTCGCGATCTTAAAGAATACAGTAATGTATTTCTAATTGACGCTCAGCTTGTCCACAAGAATGGACAATTTGGCAAGAGGAGACACGATTATTCGATTATACGATTGTTTACGGCTCGTTTTTATAGTTACGAATTGTCAACAACTATAACAACGAGCCGCAAGGCTCGAACAATCGTATCGCCTCTTCCCAAATTGTCCATTTTTATGCACAATCTGAGCGTCAGTTAGGGAGACATTACTGTATACAATAATTTCTCCCGGAAATGCAAATTTTCAGGTGGCTGTGAATTTCCCTGCGCTGCTTCTACGCCTATGTAAATTATTGCTACGTCGATGCGAGAAGTCGATGCAAGAAAAACCGCGGAATTACAAGGCACGTGGCAGATGCTAGATGCATGACCGTCGAATCGCGTCACGTGACCTCTGAATTGCCTTTGAATCGTGCCACGTGGCCTCCTTCGGATCGTGGCAAAAATTGGAAATAAAAAGGTTAAGTCATCGTTTTTATTCTATCATTACTATGTATTCATATTAACACTTTAGCGGCCAATGACACAACAGTTGCGCCACGGCGCAAACTGACGTTAACGGCCGCTGGTGCAACATGCGTATCATGCGCGGTGTATTTAGGAAAAGTCGCTGCGCAAGGAGTGGGGGCAAGCGACGCACGCGCGAGAGTCCCGCGCAGCGGCGCGGCGCGTCTACAGGGTGGCGCCTATTGCATTGTATTGTACCCGCAGCTCTGCGTCGCGTCGCGTCGCCATCGTAGTTCAGAATTACAATGCTCACCCGGTAGACGCGCCGCGCCGCTGCGCGGACTCCCGCCGCACGCGTCGCCGCCCCACTCCTCGCGTAGCAATTTTTCCTGAATACACTGATCGCGCGCCGTTCGGCACCAGCATCGGCGGTACAAACTACTAGTTATTTTCGATTCGACTGTGCACGAGTGCGAAATCGCAATTCACCTTAATGATATAACAATAAACCTAAAATTTCAACATTCGCGAAGTTTGCCCGACAATCGATTGCCAATTCGCAAACTATAATTCAATTATAATTTTGCTTATTTGTAAAACAGCAGTTTGATCCAGGATAAAACGTTGGCTCCTCGCGAAGGTTTCTCGTAAAACCGCGCGGCCTGTAAAGTGTTAATGTACACCGGCATGCTGGTTGCAGCCAATTTTTGCCGTCTGCCCTGAGTTTCTATAAAAACGAGTCGCGAGGCCCGAAGAATCGCGACTTGGTATACCCAGATCCGCCGTTTTCAATTCCGCTTTCCTCGAACATTTCTGGGAGAAATTACTGTAATTCCTTGCACGATGATCCGTGAAACGGGAGGAGGTCGCGATCTCTAAGAATATATCAGGTGTTTTAATTAACTCCGTAATACCTTCGCAACGAAGAAGGGCGCTCGAAGGTAACAGACCTATAAGTAATCGGCTGAAGAACGTTAAATCTTCCGAGGAAAAGGAAAAAGTCGCGGCGAGGGTAAACCAGTGAGCGAGAAATCTTCTCCTTTTTCCTCCCTTCCTCGCCCCCGACCCCGAAAGCGGACGCCGGGAACTTTTTCATAACTCGCTTCGAAGTTCTCAAGTGTGAGACCGAGCGCGGACCGTCAGCTCGCCTTTAAAGTGTGAACGCGGGTAAACGTGAACGCCGCAAACGGGTATACTGGTACCCGGCTGCTCGCGGCATCGGGTAAATACCAAGATTCCTTCGAACTTTTCTCGAAACTTAAAGCGGCTCCTAAACACCCGATGCGTTACGAGGTTAACGGAGAAAGCAGCGGAACTACCACGGAATAATCGGGGTACACCTTTTATATGCACAGTAATGTCTCTCTAATTGACGCTCAGATTATCCAGAAAAATGGACAATTTAGGAAGAGGAGATACGATTATTTGAGCCTCGTGGCTCGTTTTTTATGGTTATCGATTGTCAATAATTATAGAAACGAGCCGCGAGGCTCGAATAATCGTATCTCCTCTTCCCTAATTGTCCACTTTCGTTTCCAAGCTGAGCGCAAATTCGGGAGAAATTACTGTACTGTCGAGAGATCTTTTGCATCGCGACGATCATCGTACTCTTTCGGCTGATAAATCATCGTTTCGCAAAAACAGTATATACTTTAATAAATTTTACGCTGCGAAATAGTTTCAAGCAGGCTCGCGCTCGTCACTGTTTCAAAATCATAGCCAACGGTACGAATTGGAACAAATACTTTATCATAATTGCTAGGCAAAGAAGAGCAAGAAAGCTCAGAACTTCTTTAACCCTTTTGCTCCGATGGGCGTATATATACGCCCTCGAAGAATGACCATTCATATACGAACAGCGTATATATACGCTCTGGAAAAGTGGGCGCGCGGGTACGAAGAGCGTATATATACGCTCATACCATATATATATACTTTTATTTCATACTTTACATGAGATACTTTTGTTAATCGAGTATCTGGCAACGCTGCATGCCTTAAACAATTGACTATCATGAAATATGACACTATTGACAAGACGATATTGTGTTTTATTCTAACGATACACAGTTTCAGTCTTCTTTAGAACATTGCCAACGACGGATATGTATCAGCAATTTATAATAGTAGCGATTAAAAGATTTACACGAATTTATAATTCTAAAATAATTTTGTTGGCTTGATTTTAATGATTCACGGGTAAATACTGAATTTCTACCTTTGCGATAATATGTTGAGTTTTAAAGTATTCAATTTTTTAGACCCATTCTCAAATCATGGGGAAAAGAAAATTTAGGAGAATATTTGTCACGAGTGATAGTGAGAATACTGAAAGTGAAAATACCGATACCGAAAGCGTTCGCCATGCAAGACAAACAGTAACGTGCTCAAGATCACAAAAATCCGAATGCATTTGGACTACGAAAAACTTCGAACCAGAAATACATTCCGTACTTCAGTGCCAACTACTCGATAATACGCTCCGTTCACAGCGATCACATTTTGACGCAAGCGCTCCGTAGCGAAAGGGTTAAAAAAACTGGAACCAATTTCTCCGATATAAATATTATAATTCCGAGCCCGACTTCGCAAAGCGGCGTCGTTGCAGCAGCTTACGGTCCCTGAAAATTTGAACCGTGGGGGTCTGATCGAAACGTTAACTCGAGTTTACAGTGTTGTTCGACAGAACGACGCGGTGAAACCGTCCAGGGGTGAAACCGGCGCGGTCCAACGAACAAATCCTGTTTCACTTTTCGAACACGTGCGGGCCACGGTATCATGTTTATTCGGCGTCGAATCGCACGAAGTTAGGACGCGGCCGGTGTTCAATTATGCAAACAGAGGAATATACTTCGGAACTGCGCCGAATGCGGGAATAGGCACGGCATTGATTGCGCAGGAAAGACGTTCCGGGGTGTCGGCGGCGGCCGTTTTGGGCCGCTGCGGCAAACCGGCCGCGCTGGCCCGGCTGCGGCATTCGGTCTCTCTGCCCCGCGGAAAGCGGGGGTCCGCCGAAAGGCTGACGGAAGGTGGAAAAGTCCGCCTTGATATTTTATTCATAGGCGAACTTACGTCATAAAAGAAATCCCCACGTCTGCGGGAGCGTCGCACTGCGCCGCGGCAGTTTGTTTTTCGCGACCTCTCTTTCCATTAGCTTAAACTTGGAGAACGCGGCGATAAATAATGGGCGAGGATGGAACGGCGGAAACGGCGAGCAACTGAAGTTCTTCGATTGATGTTATACCGGCGGACGCGAGGCTCGCCAGGACCTAAAGGAGCACGAAATTCCCGGCTAAAAGCTACTGGAGGAACGATTAACTTAAACGCTGAAGAAGCCTCGGCAAGATCAATATACGGGGTGTGTCTCCTGACGCGGGGATTAAAGTAATGTAGGAACGGGGTGAGAGATCATTTTTGTTACGAGTTTGTTTCTTGACTTTCGTCGGGCGATGTTTCGCTGACCGGTCGAGACTTTTGCTTCATTCTAGAATTTTCTATTGTTGAAAATTCTAAATGTAAAACGCAAAAATGAATGTATATTTCTTTTGTTAAAGATTTCGATAAATTGAGGAGGATGTAGAATGAATGACTCGAGGTAGAAGTTGTCGGGGGTGAGTTGTAGCGATGGTAATATACTTCAAATAAAAAAGAATCGCGTTATGCTTTCAATTGTTTTGAGAGCGTGGACCGATCACGCGACGCCTCCGACCATTTTAGTAGCGTCCGTGACAGAGAATTGTGTAGTTTTAGACAAGATAGTAGTCGCATATCGGGTGAGTAAATATTTCGCGGTCACTATTTTTTTGTCCGACTCGATTATTTAACGTCAATATCGTCTACCGTTCTGTTCTTGCAAATCAAGTAACATTTAAGAACACGTTGTAATAGCTTTTGTTAGAATATTTGAATATATAAACAAAATATTTTTATACACCGTCGCACGTGTCAATTGGGGCTAGTTGTTCCCGGGACTCGGGGCATATTGTTACCGCAACAACTTACCCCACCTCAAATGTACAAATAGTTCCCGTTCCGTTGCGACGCGTATTCTAAATCACAGCCCGGGGAAGAATGGATTTAGCGTATGTTACGCGAGAACTGGGCTCGTACCAAATGTATAGAGAAAGTAAATGCTGCATCCTATCTTTGTCTGAACTGTGATTCCGACGAGTCGTTCGACGATATCTAATTTTTCTTCGTTTAGAAGGTTATTTCTATTAGGTTTAAGTGAAGTTGTGTACCTAAATTGTCGTAACGTTGGATTATTATTTTCATTTTACTACGTTAACGTTCGTGCCGAAGATAGTATATTCTTTTCTTTCAAAAATATATATGTATTTTCGTTGACCCGAAGTTAATAGACAAACTTTATTAATAAGATCGTGTTTTATTTCATCGGAGAATGAAATATCTCATTAGAAAGTAATATTTATTTCTCGGTAACAATTTATCCCGGAGCGTTAACAACTCGCCCCGCGACGGGGTAAGAAGTTCCGCTCGAGTTGACCACAAAAAAACGAGTTTCTATGAAAAACTTATTGCGATATATTAAATTTGAGTCGACAATCTTAAAGTGGAATAAATTTAACGATAAATTAGTCGGAAACGAAAAAAGTAACTGCTTTACTTCTTAGTCAATTTTTACGTTTTCTCAAAATCGGAAATTCTAGCCTCGATCACCTCTGCGCGTCGTTTTTTTTTAGCAATACCGACGGACGAATCGGCGAACTATTTAAAAATCTAACGAACATTTCGTCGCGTACTTCACTTTTCTTATTTCTCGCTTAATCGTACCGCCCGCAATTATTCAACAGGGATTTTTAACGCACCGTTGCTCTTGTATTTCGTTTATCCGCCTAGCGCGATCGCATGTTTTAAGCGTTCGGTTATAGAACTTGCGCAAAACACGGTTTCGCGTAACATTTCGCTGAACATGTTACCGAAAGATTCGATTTTGCCTGGAATGCGTTGTAATACCTCTAATTTCAAACTCCACCTTCGCTGAAACAAAAAAATGGGAACACGATAACTGAATCGATAGAACGGTTTATCTCGGTCGAGGGAAAAGTGTAGAAAAACTGAGATATTGCGTTGTTTGTACTTTTTTGAAACCGAATTGATATTTGAATCGATAGTTCTCTCGGTTTAAATATCTACGAACGCGGTGCAAATATTGAAGTTTTTTTTTCAATTATTATTTTTCATTCGATACTTCTATTTTAACCATTCTATCTTCTACATCGGCCGAATTGTTCGTCTGAAAGTCGAATAGATATTTCAAAGAAGCAATATTTTAAAATATTGGGAACGTTCAAGTCGAAATTTTATTTTTCTTCAAATCGTGTCAACGGTGCCCCAATTTTCGACCACTGATTAATAATAATAATAACAATAATAATAATAATAATAAATAATAAATAATGAATAATTTTCGACATGGAATATCTTCATTATTTCCCCAGATATCGCAAAACCTTGTTACATAAGGGATCTTGTTATAATAGTTTATGTAACATATATAATAAGGTTTTGCGATATCTGGGGAAATAATGAAGATATTCCATGTCCAAAATTAATTATAATTATTATATATGTTACATATTCATTACTTATTATTTATTATTATTATTATTATCGTTATTATTATCATTAATCAGTGGTCGAAAATTAGGGCACGATTGGCACGATAAGAAGGAAAATAAAATTTCAACTTGAACGTTCCCAATATTTCAAAATATTGCTTCTTCGAAATATCTCTATCGATTCTTAATAATTAATTAATAATTCGTCTTTACATCTCTTATCAACTCGGCACCGATTGCACCGTTGCATAGAGAGCAACGCGTCCGCTTCGAAGGCACCCAGAAATGTAGCGAGACGATTGGGCGACGGCGAAATGTAACTTCTCGTAAAAGAACGCATTACATACATACATACTGCGCGGACGGTAGTAATCTGTCGCGTGATATTCGACTATACATATATAATTCTGTTATGTCGAGTTCGCATAGGGCCGAGGCATTGATGCGTCGTACTGTAACGTGAAGTTGACACATTCTCGATCAATCAAGCGTCACACGCAGCTGCTTTTAGATCGCGCGCGTTTGCCTGTGTGTGTGTGTGTGTGTGTGTGTGTGTATGCGCGCGCGCGCGCGCTCTGTTAATTCTGCACCGGCGCCCCGAGCCGCCTCCTCCTATTTTCATCCGTCCGCGTGGGTGTTAAGTGGCGGCCGATCAAAAATAGCCCCGGTGCATTGGCACGAGTTACGTCGCGGTTCGACTTTTCGACCGGTCCTGTAATCGAAACAGAGACGAGCGCGCGAAAGGAGCACCTCCGTCAAAGGATCCTCTCTACCCCCTCCACCGCCGTCGCCGAACGGTCGGTCCCGTTCTCACGGCACGGTTAATATAAAAATCCCGGGTCCCGTGAATTCAATTAGTACAGCGCCCGACCGAACGTTTGCGATACGAATCGATACAGCGCCGTCGCCTTCTCGACTCACGGAAATTACCTCGGTATATCAGTTTTCCGCCGGTCGGCGCGAGTCGACTGGAATCAAGCCCGAAGCGATACACTCGTTTCGAACGTTTCCAACCGTTAATACAACTTTCGTTGCCATTCGACGGACCCGGGCGCGCCTAAAATATTCGCGGGACATTTTCAGCCGATTGTAAAAAAAAAAAACAAAAAAACGGAGCTTTTGTTCCTTCCGGCTAGGAACTTTTAGCTTCGACAACGGTGCGGTCCGACGCGCAGCGCTATTGTGCTCGCGCGAACAGCGCCGCGGAGGTCTTGGACCGTCGACGACGACGGCGGCGTTACATGTTACAATTTTTCCTGCGGACGCAGGAAATGAACGAAGTTCAGTGTGCATGTTTTATCTTGGCGTATACATACCAATTCGGCTTTCAGACGATCAGTTCGGTTGATATAGAAGATAGAATGGTTAAAATAGAAGTATCGAATGAAAAATAATAATTGAAAAAAAAACTTCAATATTTGCACCGCGTTCGTAGATATTTAAACCGAGAGAACTATCGATTCAAATATCAATTCGGTTTCAAAAAAGTACAAACAACGCAATATCTCAGTTTTTCTACACTTTTCCCTCGACCGAGATAAACCGTTCTATCGATTCAGTTATTGTGTTCCAATTTTTTTGTTTCAGCGAAGGTGGAGTTTAAAATTGGAGGTATTACAACGCATTCCAGGCAAAATCGAATCTTTCGGTAACATGTTCAGCGAAATGTTACGCGAAACCGTGTTTTGCGCAAGTTCTATAACCGATCGCGTAATACATGCGATCGCGCTAGGCGGATAAACGAAATACAAGAGCAACGGTGCGTTAAAAATCCCTGTTGAATAATTGCGGGCGGTACGATTAAGCGAGAAATAAGAAAAGTGAAGTACGCGACGAAATGTTCGTTAGATTTTTAAATAGTTCGCCGATACGTCCGTCGGTATTGCTAAAAAAAAACGACGCGCAGAGGTGATCGAGGCTAGAATTTCCGATTTTGAGAAAACGTAAAAATTGACTAAGAAGTAAAGCAGTTACTTTTTTCGTTTCCGACTAATTTATCGTTAAATTTATTCCACTTTAAAATTGTCGACTCAAATTTAATATATCGCAACAAGTTTTTCATAGAAACTCGTTTTTTTGTGGTCAACTCGAGCGGATCTTCTTACCCCGTCGCGGGGCGAGTTGTTAACGCTCCGAGATAAATTGTTGCCAAGAAATAAATATTACTTTCTAATGAGATATTTCATTCTCCGATGAAATAAAACACAATCTTATTAATAAAGTTTGTCTATTAACTTCGGGTCAACGAAAATACATATATATTTTGGAAAGAAAAGAATATACTATCTTCGGCACGAACGTTAACGTAGTAAAATGAAAATAATAATCCAACGTTATGACAATTTAGGAACACAACTTCACTTAAACCTAATAGAAATAACCTTCTAAACGAAGAAAAATTAGATATCGTCGAATGACTCGTCGGAATCACAGTTCAGACAAATATAGGATGCAGCGTTTACTTTCTCTATACATTTGGTACGTGCCCAGTTCTCGCGTAACATACGCTAAATCCATTCTTCCCCGGGCTGTGATTTAGAATACGTGTCGCAACGGAACGGGAACTATTTGTACATTTGAGGTGGGGTAAGTTGTTGCGGTAACAATATGCCCCGAGACCCGGGTACAACTAGCCCCAATTGACACGTGCGACGGTGTATAAAAATATTTTGTTTACGTATTCAAATATTCTAACAAAAGCCATTACAACGTGTTCTTAAATGTTACTTAATTTGCAAGAACAGAACGGTAGACGATATTGACGTTAAATAATCGAGTCGGACAAAAAAATAGTGACCGCGAAATATTTACTCACCCGGTATGCGACTACTATCTTGTCTAAAACTACGCAATTCTCTGTCACGGACGCTACTAAAATGGTCGGAGGCGTCGCGTGATCGGTCCACGCTCTCAAAACAATTGAAAGCATAACGCGATTCTTTTTTATTTGAAGTACATTACCATCGCAACAACTCACCCCCGGAACTTCCATCCCCGCTCTCCACTACAGTCGCTAAGAGATTAAGCCCCGTTCTACAATATTCAAAATCTGCCCAAGATTGTTCCTCCAGCAATGCACCCGCGCGCATCTTTCAACGGCGCGCGATCCGCGATAGAACCGTCCGTAAAACTCGGCTCTCAAAATTCCGCTCTTTATATCCGGCGGATCGATGGTCTCCAATAGAGGGTTAATAAGTTCCATTAAACTGCCGTCGCTTATCGATTCCCGGCCATCGTGTGTACACACGGACGCGCGTGCACACATACACACACACATACGGCCGACGAGCGCGCGGCGCTATTAATTAATCGCGAGTGTATCGGCACGTTAGATCACCCCTGGCGGGGATTCTTGTCCCTCTTGGGGCCGCGTTACGTTTGTAATTCGGCTCGATGGCCGGAAGTATCGGTAGCAGTTCGAACCGGCAGTTGTCCTCCAGTAGTTGATCGCAGGGAGGGGGGGGGGGCGATAATGGTGTTTACGGGAGGACGAGCCGCCGCCGCCGCTGCGCCGCGCCGCGCCGCGATACGGCTCTGCGACGCGTATTCCAGATCTGATCACCATTTATCACGCGGCCAGCGCAGGTGGACAGAGAGGGGAGGCGGGGCGACGGGCCGCGCAAATTGCGCCGAGTTTCGGCTGCGGTCGCACCTGGAGGGAGACGCGTCGTTACCTGCCCGTTCCGGCACGTTCAGTTAAATTCACCGCAATTGTGACTCGGTGTCGGCGGACACGGCTTTCCTTCCCCTAATACAGTCTGCGGTGCCACGTGATCCGCCGCCCCCGCGTTCTCAATTAACGTATTCGCCCGGCGAAACCAATGCGCCGCGCCCGTTTCTTCCTCCGCCCGTGAACGATGGCCCAGCAGAAAATTCCCGTCGGGGTCCCCCAGCTGAAAATTGTTCCCCGTATAAATTCGGGTCCTTCGAACCTTTTGGCGTCACCTCCCGCGACGGGTTTTCGCGTAATTAGACTCGTCGTTCCGCGCCGGATTGGCCGCGCAATAACGCGTAACGAGAGCGATCGCGACGGAGTTAACGCCGCTGGATTCGTTTTCGCGGATTCCATTGACTTTTCAAAGTCGGCTTGTTAGTCAAGTTAAATTTATAGTTGCTATTGAAATAATGACGATTATTATTTGTAGTAACTTTTGGGACAGCCTGTATATTATAATTTTTGAAGGGAGGGAAGTTGATGTTAAACGTACGCCATTCTCTCCAAACGCGACACGATCTTTTTGTATTTCCGCAGAAGCATAATTGAGCCATTTATTTTGAAAGTGGCCTAAGTCCATTTATTTGCTTAAATTGAGATACTTAAGGGTTCGTGTTTCGATGCGATTAAAAATATACGTACGGGACACTAACGAGTCATACTGCTTAAGCGTATCTGAAGGAGTTCAATTTATAGTTCCTATTGAAGTAATGGCGATTATTAAGCGAATAATATGCGTTTTCTTACCAAGAATGGAGTTGGGCCACTTTCAAAATTAACAACCGGATTCGTTATAAAATTTGAAGGAGCCCGAGTCCGTTCGACGTAATTTAAGATGCTTCGAATTGAAAGAAACGATGCTCAATTTATTTTATATATCTTCACGACGCTTCGAAAACATAATTTACGCGATTCGAAACATTTTTTAACTACGTAAATTACAAAACAATTTACTGCTCGTCTACATTTTGTTTTGGAAAACTTTTAAAGGTGCGATATTTCCGGTTCGAGTACGATATCTTTTTCCCGAATTCCGTTTAATTTTTCGCACCTTTCGGACGTACGTTTCGTCGATCTTTTCTCCATTGTTATCCGTATCTTCATCCCCCGACGACGAATATCGTCCTATAATTCTCTTTCTTTTTCGATTTTCCTCGAAATCATTGATTACCAATTCTTCTTCGCTATCCGAACTAAAGGTCTCGTCGTTTCGTTCTTCCCCGTGGGTGAAATAATTTCTAAAATTTAATATATTAAACTTTAAGTTTTATATTCAACCGTAAGTATGTATATCGCGTAATCGTTTTTTACCGACAATTATCATAAGTTTTACGATCACGGAATCACGAAGTTACCAGAAAGATGGCAAAAGGTCATCGAACGGAATAGAAAATATTTCACTGATCAAAGTTCGCTTCTTGTATATAAAAAAATTGAGTTTTATTTCACATTGAAATACCGAAATTACTTTACCTGCCAACCCAATAAAACGCGTTACTTAATCGTATAGAATTCTTGAGAATGATTCAAGCTCACACTCCACATAAATGGTGACACTTAAGTATGCCGAAGCAGACTTCGCTCTTTCAGAGAAACGCTTTACAACCTCGGCAAAAAAGGACACGTCACAGTGCCTTGAAATAGGAATAATCGACTTTTCATCCCCCTCGAGGAACGTGCGGCGATTAACGGACCGTTTGTGCTTTCAGTTAAAAATGAGAGGAGAACCGAAGACGTATAATTTCGTCGGGACACGTTTGTTTAACAATTTGATGGATCGTCGCCGGGGATTGGTTGGCTCGACGCAAGGCCGGGATAGACAGCCGTGACTTCAAAGAGGCGTTCGCCGCGCCCTCGACTTCCGAAAGGCGCTCGATCGCGTTCGAAGATCAAAAGAAGCAGATTTCAGGTTCAATGGGAGCGTTAACGGGCCTTTAATCGGACCGGCGTAAAAGCGACTCGTTCTAAACTCACGAAGGAAACAACAGCAAGTGGCTGTTGAAGGGGGTTGTTAATCAAGGGACTCTGGGAAGGTGCGAACGACGCCGCCGACGAGGACGAAGCTCCGCACCGTCTCTCGGCGTGCCGAGGGAGAAATGACAGGGGCCGCCCCGCGATAACGAGAGCCTTCCGGTAAAAGCGGAGCGGGACGGTCTGCTTTTCACCCGGGGAAATTTGAATATCGCTAATTGAACGCCGTTCCCCCGTGCTCGCGCGTCTACGTTTGAAGAGGGCTCCGTGACGGGCCCCGCGTCACCGAGGATATACAACATTTTTAACGGTATGCAAATGCACGGAACCGTTCCGCGGCCGGCGTATACATACAGAGTGTCCCGAAGATGTCTCGCAATCCGAGAGTGGCGGGTTCCTCGGGTCGTTCGAAGCAACTTTTTCCTTTACAAAAATTTTCTCCGAGGCACCGTTAACGAGTTATTAACGAGAAACAGTGACCAATGAGAGGCGAGCTCGGCTGGCGCGTGGCGACCGAGCCAACGAGCGGAACCGGGCTTCGCGCGCTGGTTGGCTGGGCCGCCTCGCGTCAGCCGTACTCGATTCTTATTGGTCACTGTTTGTTCGTTAATAACTCGTTAACGGTGCCTCGGAGAACATTTTCGTAAAGGAAGAAGTTGCTTCAAATGATCCAAGGAACCCGCCATTTCCGGATTGCGAGACATTTTTGGGACAGCCTGTAGACTGTTGTAAATCGATGCGAAGACAAAAGAAGTGCGAAACAATGCGTATGAAGACGATTATTTGGTTCAAACGATGAGAGATGACATATCGCGATGACATATATCGTCCAGAGAGATGACATATCCGCGATAGCCGCTATAGTGGCGTGTCGTTCTGAAAGATGATATCCGCGGAAGCCATTATAATGGCGCGTCGGGCCTAAAAGGTTAACCTAGATTCCGCGAGCCGCGGTTAAGCTCGAACGCAGGAAAATAAGGGAAACGTCTGGCCCGTTCCGCGGCCGCGTATTAACGAAGCAATAAACGGATGCACGTGCCGGCCAAAGCGGCGGAGTTGTATTAAAACGTTAAAATTGCAGCCGGGACGCCGGCGTGTCCATCCCCCCTCCTCTTCCTCCTCTTTCCGTATCCCGAGCCGTCGTAATGGCCGCATCGGATTAATCCCGCAACAGAAAGTTCTCAAAGCGAGCGGACAGTCGGCCCGCGCCTGCGGACCCGCAGCCCTTACTTTAATTATTCCCGGCCGTTTCCGGCATCATTAAGTAATAATTAAAGAGGCGAGAAGTCGGGGGAGAGACAGCGGTAAACCCCGCGACGCCGTTGAAGTTGGACCACGAGCAAGTTTCAGGGCTTATCGTTAATTTCCCTGGAGGAGCACCGTGACCGAAAACTTGCCCCGATTGGGGTCGATTCGCATACGCGTGCTGGGCTCTCGGGCCGTGGTCCGACGCCGACCAAGGCCTCGAATCATTCTTACGTTCGATTCACGTTGGAGTGTTCGCGCTACGCGCGCCGCGCTCGCGGCGTGCCAGGCCCGTCCGGCACCGTGCCCGAACGTGTTCGCGCTTGCGGGCAGGCCCGGGCCAGGCCCGCTTCGCCCGTAACCGAAACGAAGCGAGACGGAACCGCGGAACCGGCACGATGCGGACAGAGCGCGCGATCTTTCGTTCTAGCGTTGCAGGCGACAAACCCGGGAAAGCGTTTCGACTTGACGAAGCATGCGAGAAAAGGAATCTATGGTGGCTAGATGGTGGCGCGACTTCCGGCGACCATCAGTGGGTCGTGATTAAATAAAATGTTAAATTCTGAAGAAAGTATCGGCTTTTCGGGGTAACTTGGTATCGTTCGACGAACAGATCGGGTCGAAAGGGACTTTCCTGATTCTTTACGGCTTGAAACGCGGAGCTCGATGTATGCTCGATTATTCGTTTAGAAAATACGTTTTCAATTGTACAATAAAGTATGAATTTTAACGCAAAATTCATTCGCGCGAAGACTAAAATGGGAAATCGGCCATCGACGCGTACAGTACCGCACAAAATTGAGCGGACACTGTTCAAAACGCAGTGTCTCTTTTAAAACTTGGACCAAACGACTAGAATTTTTGTTTAAACGATGCTGGGGTTTTAATCGATCGATCTTTAATCGTTTGCAGCTTATTTCAAGGACAACCGATTTCGATGAAATTTTCGGTACGGATGTAAAATCTACAAAATGCATTTTATAGGCTCGGATGAAGAAGTTAAAAAGCGCGAGCTTTTTTACTGTTTGTTGTGAGGCCCGTCGCTGCATCGCGTCGTCGCGGCGCGGCGCGTCGAAATCGCGGCGCGCCGGCAGCCGTTAATTGATAATCTTGGTAGCTTAAGTTTCGGCATTAGATGAAAATTGCCAGATAACCGAATTACAAGCGACGTCGCGGCGCCCGCGGAACGGTTCCCAGTGTTTCGCAGAAATAATTACGGGAGCCCGGTTTCCCCGCGACGAAGCGGAAGGGAACGGAATCCGCGGCGTTCTCCCCCCACCTCCACAGAGCATCCAGCCGCGTTTCCGTATCATTAGCTTCCTGATTTCACGCGGCATTGTTGCGTTCCGGCCGGTGTCAACGACTCGATAACGCCCACCTGACGCGCGCGGCCCGCGATTTGACAAATCAGTTGCGGAAAATTTCGCGGCGGGAATTACGGCGCCATGAAACCGTTCCGGTTTAAATCGGTTCAATCGGTTTTAGCGACGTTCCGGGTTGTCGGGCAAGTCGGTTACGCTCGAACTCTAAATTCTGATTTTGACGAGGCTGTACAGGGTGTCTCGTTCGAGCGAGCGCAGCAGGATATCTCGGAAGGCGTTATGGTTATTAAGAAAATGTTCCTACGAAAGTTGTTTGGTAAGAAGGGATACGTCGTGTGGTGTTGGTGGTTTTTTTATGGGTAGAGTAGTATGGGAGATCTGAAGATTAGTATGATTTTCTTAAATGGAAGGCTATAGTTTTTGCTTCGGAAAGTAACAGCTGGCATTGAGAGGAATCCAATGAGGTGCTATATGATGGTATAATGAGTTTGATAAAGGTAAATCGTTAGCTTATGTTGCATTGTACAGTGTGTCTTCGAGCGAGCGCAACAGGATATCTCGGAAGGCGTTATGGTTATTAAGAAAATCTTCCTACGAAAGTTGTTTGGTAAGAAGGGACACGTCGTGTGCTGTTGGTTGTTTTTTTATGGGCGGAGTGGTACGTGAGATCTGAAGATTAGTACGATTTTCTTAAATGGAAGGCTACATTTTTTGCTTCGGAAAGTAACATATTATACACAGACTGTCCCAAAAATGTCTCGCAATCCGAAAGTAGGGGATTCCTGAGGTGATTTGAAGCAACTTTTTCCTTAGCGAAAATGCAATCCGCGGCTTTGTTTACGAGTTTTTAACGAAAAACAGTGCGCCAATCAGAGGCGAGATCATTTGGCGCGAGTCGGCCGGGCCAATGAGCGGAACTGGGCTACGTGCGCTCGTTGACTGGGCCGCCGCGCGCCAACCGAGCGCGCCTCTTATTGGTCAGTGTTTTTCGTTAATAACTCGTAAACGAGGCCTCGAAGAACATTTTCGCAAAGGGAAAAGTTGCTTCGAATGACCTCGGGAACCTCACATTTCCGGATTGCGAGACATTTCCGGGACACACCCTGCATTATGTATATTGTACATATTCAATATATGTTATACACTATATTGTGCATATATCTTGTTTTTCTTTTATATCGACCAGATTAGTATTTTCCATTACGAGAAAGGAATTTCCAACTTACTTCCATTCTGCTAAACAGATCACCGGAAACGAAGAGACTGAGCGAAGTGTACAGCGCGGATGAAAATTCCAAGAAACGAGCATGCTCGCCGAGTATCCGAAATTTCTGTCTCCTTTTCTCTATCCGAAATTTCGGTTCACCGGATTCGGCAGCCTGTCGCGCGTGTAAGCATATTGTACACGAATCGCGTGTCGCGATCGAAGTTCAATCGAATATTCCGTGTGCGCGGAAAGCCCGGGGTGGCTCGCGCCGTTTCACTTTCAGCGGCGGGCGGGCGACAAAAGAGCAAGAATCGCGTGACGGATCGCATTGTGACGCGCTCCGCAGCGTCGAAATAGAGTCCTCGTTATTCGTAAAGTAGCAGAAACAACGTCCGGGGTATCGTATAAGAAATTCCCAGCGCGATACGATGCACGCGAGTGCTCTGTTCCGCGGCGAATTTGTTCCCCGGCGCGCATAAAGTTTCCCTGATTTCGAGGAACACGAGAACGCGCGATACGATCTCCCTCTCCCTCTCCCTCTTTCTCCTCCTCTCTCTCTCTCTCTCTCTTTCTCTTTTTCTTCCTCCCCCATTCGCGCCCCTCGTTCCGTGCCGCGTCGCGGCGCGCAGTCCGCGCGAATTGAAAATTTCGCGCGGTCCCGCGGGACGTAACGGATTCGTTTCCCGACTTTTATCCGGCCGACACCGAAACCTCGGCGGCCGGTTTTCGCGCGGGCAATAAATTTTCGCCGCTCGTAAATCGTAATCAGTTTAATGCGGCTTACATGTTAACTACGAAACGAACCGCGAAGTGTGCCGACTTGCTTCCACGTTCTCGCCGGTCGCCGCGAGATCGTTCCGAAGATCGGGGAACCGGGAAAGTAGGTACGATGCCCGAAAAATCGGGCCACGATTCGCTGCTCCGAACGAGTCTACGAGATGATAATATGTGTGTAATTGGTTTTACGGAAAGCAATCTCGTTTCGTAAGGGTGTCAAGGAAACGTTTGGATCGTTTCTGTTGAACGTGGTGCGTTAGTCTGTTTCTTTTTTAAAATCGGATATCGCGTGATTTGTGTGTGTGTGTGTGTGTGTGTGTGTGTGTGTGTGTGTGTGTGTGTGTGTGTGTGTGTGTGTGATCGATTTAGTGTAACTTTTTTGATTGTAACTAGTTAATGTTTAATATCTCAGAAAATATAAATGTTTAAATTGTATAAATATATAATATATATAATGTGTACAATATATGTAATATATAATGAATATGTACAATATATATAATATAATATTGAATATGTGCAATATATATAATATAATATTGAATATATGCAATATATATTGAATATGTACAATATATATAATATAATATTGAATATGTGCAATATATATAATATAATATTGAATATATGCAATATATATTGAATATGTACAATATATATAATATAATATTGAATATGTGCAATATATATAATATAATATTGAATATATGCAATATATATGAATATGTACAATATATATAATATAATATTGAATATGTGCAATATATATAATATAATATTGAATATATGCAATATATATTGAATATGTACAATATATGTATATAATATAATATTGAATATATGCAATATATATTGAATATGTGCAATATATATAGTATAATATTGAGTATATACAATATACAATTGAATATGTACAATATATAATAATATAATATTGAGTATATACAATATATATTGAATATGTACAATATATAAAAATGTAATATTGAATATGTGCGATATATATAATATAATATTAAATATATGCAATATATATTGAATATGTACAATATATATAATATAATATTGAATATGTGCGATATATATAATATAATATTAAATATGTACAATATATATATAATATATTTCTACTGAATATATACAATATACTTTTGCAACATTACAAGTAGACTGCGAATTTCATAAATTTCCGACAGCAACGAATGCGCGAAATACAAAACTATAAAGACTTCCTGAACTTATAAAGATTGACATGAAAAATATGTGAAATACTGCTATTATTAAAAAATTACTGTTATCAAAATTTTCATCCAACCTCTATTCCCCTTGCTATCAACTTAGACCAGTTAACATGGACAATTTTTATTTTGCACAAAGATCCGCAAATAAAGCCTAATTGTACGTGTCGCATCTCGCGCAACACCGCCGTTTATTTTCTCTACTTCGCGATGCCGCGAATTCGCGCTATATTCGCGATTATATCTTCGGATGCTGTCTATTGAGAAAGTCAGACTGGTTAAACTTACCGTGCCACGAACTAATTAACCGAAACGATAATGTGAAGCAGGCTGCTGCGCGCAAACTGTTACGCGAATCTCCGAACTTCCACGGAGATGATAATCGTCAAATTTTGTGCCGAAATTATCATTGGGCATGGAACGAACAGTCGAAATTATATTGAATGTTTAATCCCTCGTTTATCATGCTCGTATCTAGACTGCGATTGTTTACGCGGAATAAAAACACTGTTTGATATATTATAGAGAGCCGAATATAAAGATTTTATTCTTTCTTTGCCAATTCGAACGAAAAAGTTAAAAATAGAGTATCGATCTCCTTCAATTATTTTAACCTTTCTGCTGTTTTGACCTTTAACTGTGCACGTTGCACACAAATCTCGTAGAGGAACCAAGGCGTCTGGCGTACCCTAATAGCTGGAAATGGCAGACACGTTTTATATTATTTATTATTTCCTGTGCCAAAGAATACTAAACGTTACTTGGACATTCTAAGAAAAAAGGATCATCATCGTTTCTGTTCAAAAGTTATGCATACTGTGAACATTACGATACGGAAAGAGTGATTGGTATTAGAACAAAATTTCGTTCGCATGTCGTCCACCCTCCGTGTAAATTGAAGATTAAATTACTTTCAATATACAGGATGTCCCAAAAATGTCGCAATCCGGAAATGGCGGGTTCCTCGGATCATTTGAAGCAACTTCTTCCTTTACAAAAATGTTCTCCGAGCCACCGTTAACGAGTTATTAACGAACAAACAGTGACCAATAAGAATCGAGTACGGCTGACGCGAGGCGGCCCAGACAACCAGCGCGCGAAGCCCAGTTCCGCTCATTGGCTCGGTCGCCTCGGGCCAGCCGAGCTCGCCTCTCATTGGTCACTGTTTTTCGTTAATAACTCGTCAACGGTGCCTCGGAGAAAATTTTTGTAAAGGAAAAAGTTGCTTCGAATGACCCGAGGAACTCGCCACTTTCGATTTGCGAGACATTTTTGGGACACTCTGTATACGCTCCGGTGATAGTGACCAGGAAAATTGAGCGTATATATACGCTTATGACGCAAATGGGTTAACGCGCCCCGATGCCCTGCAACTTCTTCTTCTTCTTCTTCTTCTACTTCTTCTTCTTTTCCGTCCTGCAACGTACTTCGTCGGCGCGCTTCTATGCGCGACGTTCACGCCGGCGAATTGATGCTGAAAGTTGCCGGAAGTTCAGGCTAGAAGTTCCGACTTTGAGAAAATATTAAAAAGATGCGTTCAATATTTGCGATAGTAGATTTTTAAACCGAGAAAACGATCGATTAAAAATAGCAATTCAATTTCAAAAATATTCAGTAATGTCTCCCTAAGTGACGCTCAGAATCTTGGCCCGCACGTGTTCGAAAAGTGAAACAAGATTTGTTCATTGGACCGCGCCGGTTTCATCCCTGGACGGTTTCACCGCGTCGTTCTGTCGAACAGCACTGTAAACTCGAGTTAACGTTTCGATCAGATCCCCACGGTTCAAATTTTCGGGGACCGTAAGTTGCTGCAACGACGCCGCCTTGCAAAGTCGAGCTCGGAATTATAATATTTATATCGGAGAAATTGGTTCCAGTTTTTTTAACCCTTTCGCTACGGAGCGCTTGCGTCAAAATGTGATCGCTGCGAACGGAGCGTATTATCGAGTAGTTGGCACTGAAGTATGGAATGTATTTCTGGTTCGAAGTTTTCCGTAGTCCAAATACATTCAGATTTTTGTGATCTTGAGCACGTTACTGTTTGTCTTGCATGGCGAACGCTTTCGGTATCGGTATTTTCACTTTCAGTATTCTCACTGCCGCTCGTGACAAACATTCTCCTAAATTTTCTTTTCCCCATGATTTGATAATGGGTCTAACAAAATTGAATACTTTAAAACTCAACATATTATCGCAAAGGCAGAAATTCAGTATTTACCCGTGAATCATTAAAATCAAGCTAACGAAATTATTTTAGAATTATAAATTCGTGTAAATCTTTTAATCGCTACTATTATAAATTGCTGATACATATCCGTCGCTGGCAATGTTCTAAAGAAGACTGAAACTGTGTATCGTTAGAATAAAACACAATATCGTCTTGTCAATAGTGTTATACTTCATGATAGTCAATTGTTTGAGGCATGCAGCGTTGCCGGATACTCGATTAACAAAAGTATCTCATGTAAAGTATAAAATAAAAGTATATATATGGTATGAACGTATATATACGCTCTTCGTGCCCGCGCGCCCACTTTTCCAGAGCGTATATATACGCTGTTCGTATATGAATGGTCATTCTTCGAGGGCGTATATATACGCCCATCGGAGCAAAAGGGTTAAAGAAGTTCTGAGCTTTCTTGTTCTTCTTTGCCTAGCAAATATGATAAAGTATTTGTTCTAATTCGTACCGTTGGCTATGATTTTGAAACAGTGACGAGCGCGAGCCTGCTTGAAAATATTTCGCAGCGTAAAATTTATTAAAGTATATACTGTTTTTGCGAATCGTTGATTTATCAGCCGAAAGAGCACGATGATCGTCGCGATGCAAAAGATCTCTTGACAGTACAGTAATTTCTCCCGAAATTGCGCTCAGTTTGGAAACGAAAGTGGACAATTAGGGAAGAGGAGATACGATTATTCGAGCCTCGCGGCTCGTTTCTATAATTATTGACAATCGATTACCATAAAAAAACGAGCCACAAGGCTCAAATAATCGTATCTCCTCTTCCTAAACTGTCCATTTTTCTGGACGATCTGAGCGTCAATTAGGGAGACATTACTGTGCATATAAAAGGTGTACCCCTATTATTCCGTGGTAGTTCCGCTGCTTTCTCCGTTAACCTCGTAACACATCGGAGTGACTGAAACTGTGTATCGTTAGAATAAAACACAATATCGACTTGTCAATAGTGTTATACTTCATGATAGTCAATTGTTTAAGGCATGCAGCGTTGCCAGATACTCGATTAACAAAAGTATCTCATGGTAAAGTATGAAATAAAAGTACATATGGTACGAACGTATATATACGCTCTTCGTGCCCGCGAGCCCACTTTTCCAGAGCGTATATATACGCTGTTCGTATATGAATGGTCATTCTTCGAGGGCGTATATGTACGCCCATCGGAGCGAAAGGGTTAAAGAGAAGCACGAAGCCAGAAGACGAAGGGTGGTGCGATATGAAGGCGGAGAAAGAGGGAAACGGGCGAGAGTAAAATGGACGCGGCGATCGATTAGCCTGACTCTGGTGCCGGCCGGCTGGAAGGCTCGGGAACGTAATTGCGACTTGTCCCTCTCGCTTTGCCGCGTTCCGTCCTCCTCCCTTGAACTTGCTCCTTTATCGAGAAACCATCGTTTCTTCTTGGCGCTCCGGCCCGCGCGTATTATTTTTACCGCGATAATGGGGCCTTTGGAACTTCGTTCGATCGTGTTCAACCTCGTATCACTTGATTCCTTTCGGCCGGCCCGGAGGATCCTGGGACCGGAATCCATCGACCCGGCCGATTTTCTTCGCCTGGCTTGCGACGCGGTATTAAAATTCGAGGACGCGGGCCAAGATTAAATCTTGTCGTAACCTCTCCGGATAAAATGTGCCGGGGAAAACGACTTGCTTGTCGAACAGCGTGCAAATTAGATGTCTGCCGACGGGTAGCTAGTTTGTAGTCGTCCGATCGCGCGACCGAAAACACCGGATTAAAGGGCTGATGTGGGTTCTCGCGGAAATTGTTTTTCGTTGTCCTCTGCTCGCCGACGCGATCCCCCCCCGTTCGGAATTATTATACATTGCGCAGCGTCGGAATTATTTGCAGGTTGATCGCGGAGTTTTAGAATTTTTTTACGATATTTTTTGCAATATTTTTACAAAATTTTATATTTTCGCTGCGGTGGAATACTTCGACGGGAATCGACGAATTTGATGAATCTTAATTTTTCGAATTTGTTTTCTCGTAAATGGATTCCTTCGAGTTTTTCGTATTTTATAATCACGGCCGAATTTGAATGTCGAAAGTGGACTGAGAATTTTATGAATTTGTAAGAGAAAACGCGTAGATGCGAGTTAAAGCAACGGACAGCTTGAAAGTGATCAAGAACGTCAATGTATTAGTTTTAAGAAGAGGTTTTTATTCAAATTTTCATTTTTACAATTGAAAGTACGTATGTATCATTGTCTCATAAAGTTTCATAAAATGTAACAGCGCGATTATTAAAACAAACAGTGAGAATTCTAGAAGAAATCGCGGTGTTTCTATTAATAATCTATTAATCTATCTATTAATAATCTATATTAATAATCTATCTATTAATAATTAATCTATCTACTAATAATACAGGGTGTTCGCACAGTGACAATTGTTATAAACAGAAAAGAAAAATGAAAATTGTATCTAACATAACAGTGCTACAATTTTGTTAACAGGAAATGATCAAATTAACCCGGACTTACTTCAATAAATTCAATTCGAAAGAATCATTGACTATAACTTACGTTTATGTTTCATTAACGCGTAGGAATCTTAGTTTTATAGTTAATGCCAATTTCTGAGCTCAAAGTCATCCAAAAATCATTGCATAGTAAATCACTGAATTCATTTTCACATCAGCTGTAACAATACGGTGTTAAAAGTACATAGTGTTATTTAAAAAAGTCAAGGTGACCTTAATATTATATTTAACAAAAAATTTTTTCACAATTTTTATTAACGCACTTTACTTCCATCGAAGTACCGAATAACTTGTGTTCAAAACATTTTTTCGTCAGATTGGCCCGGATGCCTCGAAAATACTAGTGGCGACCGTTACGGTGAACACACCCTGTACAGTGTGTCCCAAAAATGTCACGCAATCCGAAAGTGGCGGATTCCTCGGGTCATTCGAAGCAACTTTTTCCTTTATAAAAATTTTCTCCGAGGCACCGTTAACGAGTTATCAACGAAAAACAGTGACCAATGAGGGGCGAGCTCGGCTGGCGCGAGGCGACCGAGCCAATGAGCGGAACCGGGCTTCGCGCGCTGGTTGGCTGGGCCGCCTCGCGTCAGCCGTACTCGATTCTTATTGGTCAGTGTTCTTTCGTTAATAACTCGTTAACGGTGCCTCGGAGAACATTTTTGCAAAGGAAGAAGTTGCATCAAATGATTCGAGGAACCCGCCATTTCCGGATTGCGAGACATTTTTCGCACACCCTGTATATTCCGCGCTACAATTCCTTTCGACTAAATAAACCTTGCGACAACACCGTAAGCGTAGCGCGCGCGCTCGCGCGAGGAAACTTGTAAGCTCGCAGGCGCCGAAACTTTTCGCATGGAGTGTATTTCGTCCGGGCTTAGACAAGGGCTAATAGGATTTCCAGCAAATAGGTGCATAAGTAAATGAAAAGATCCCCGCAATTCCCTTGCAAATTGCATTGGTCAGCTATCATGTTTTCCACGGCGCCCGGCTCCGGCATTCCCGTCGTTCCCGGCGCCGATCCCGACACCCGCGGCCCTTTCATCCCTTTATCTAGAGCACGCAATTTCGTTTTACTTCTCGCCCGTGCAGTCGTTGTTAATTACATCGAAGCACAGCCGCGCCCGTTATCTCAACCACTTAACCATGCCTTAATACCCCATCATCTGGAAATTACCGAATTCCGCGTAACAAGCTCCACCGCCGCCAGGTTCACCTCTATCGTAATTTCCCTTTTTACGGCATCTGGATTCCGGCCAAATCGCTTTTTGTCCGCTTTCAACGTCTCTTTGCCACGGTTTTCTACGAATCCCGTTCGCCCCGCCCCGCCCCGCCCCCCACTCCTCCCCCGCCGCCGACGTCGTGGAACGGTTCTCGGACTCGTCTAACCGGAAACAGCGTCATTGTCCGCCCTTGGAACGACCTTCGTCGCTCGCCGAATATTAGACACCTGAAAACCTAACCTAAAACCTATCCCCCACATCTCTCCCCCTCCCGCCGCTCCACAGGTAGCCGAGCCTTCCCGCCGATCCCCGGCTCCCGTTTCCACTCTGCTAACGTTTCCATTGTTCACTTAATTGTTCCGGATTAAAGCCTGTGTCGTTGTCGACTGGCGATCCCCGCAGTCACGCCACCCGAACGAGCCCCTTTTGCCGCCGCCGTCGTCGTCGTCGTATCGCATCCAGAAGAGTAAATCGCCGTTGAACGGAGTAAATTAGACTTCGCCTGCTCGGCCACGGTAATCCGAGTTTGCCCGATATCTAATTCGTCGGATCTAATCGCGTTCGGGATAACTTACGGATAATTGTTCCCACAAGGGAAAGTATTCGACGACGGAAGTTTCGTCGACGAGATCTCGAATTTCTCGAGGTTTACGGAAAAAAAAGAGGTTCCCTCTTTTGGTAAACATTGTTGGCGATCGTTCGTTACGCGTCTGTGCTCTGATCATTGTTAAGCCCTTGCCTTGACACGTGATGCAGATTTTTAGGAGGAGTTTGTTAATTGTTATTGAATTTTATTCGATAGAATTGAATAGAAAGTTATTATTGGACATTATGGATATTTCTTTTAAGTCGAAATGAAATTCTTGTTCTCTTGTCGTCGATTTTTAAGCATTCAAGTAAATATATATCATAATAATAAAAATATAATATAATATATATATAATATAATAATAGTGATAATAGTATAATATATATAATATAATAATAGTGATAATAGTATAATATATATAATATAATAACAGTAATAATAATATAATATATATAATATAATAATAGTAATAATAATAATATAATATATATAATATAATAATAGTAATAGTAATATAATATATATAATATAATAATAGTAATAATAATATAATATATATAATATAATAATAGTGATAATAATATAATATATATAATATAATATATAATAGTAATAAAAATATATAATAAATTGTCTTTTCTCATCTCAAAAATTATTACAGTCGAGCAACTTCTAATTACTGCAACTGCAAGGAAAAATGACACGGCAAGGGGTTAAATTCGAGCGTCACAAAATAATGAAATGCATACACAATTTGTGTTCACTCGTCGAGCGGAGTCACGGAACGCGTGCACTTCGTCGATGAAATTTCGTTCGATCGAAACGCGCGATACGAAACACTGTCGTAGTTTTCACAAGATTTTTCGATTTTAATGAACCTAGCCGTTTCGACGCGTGACAACGTGACGAACAATTTTCCCGTCGATACGAATTTTCTGCATACGCGAACGTCCCTCGTTGCATCGACGCTTCGACGCATCAATTACACGATGTCAACGAATTTCTTTCGCTCGTTTTAGGTCGGTATTGTTTCCGTGTCACGTACATATCGCGCAAGAGAATCCACGAAATAGTATTCTGTGTGGCGGCTAACCTCTAACCTCAAACTTCGTCCGTCCTTCGAACGTCTAGGAAAACTGTACTGATGAGTCCTCTAGCGGGTCCCGGGCGAAACGTTCTCCCCCCTGTTCCCTCCAAACCACCGTTCCTCTCACAGCCGTCAAATTCTAAGGGTGTTCCAAAAATGTCTCGCAATCCGGAAATGGGGGATTCCTGAGGCAATTTCAAGTAACTTTTTCCATAGCGAAATTGCAATCCGTCGCTCCGTTTACGAGTTATTAACGAAAAACACTGACCAATCGGAGAGCGACAGCGGCCGGCGCCTCGCCCTTGCGGCCGATGCCGCGTCGCGCCGGCCAGCTGACGCGGCGGCAGTGGTCGCGAGGGCGGGGCGTCAGCGATCTCTCGTTGGTCAGCGTTTTTCGCGAATAACTCATGAACGGTGGCTCGCAGAAAATTTCTGCTAAGGAAAAAGTTGCTTCGAATGACCTCAGGCTTGTGATCTCGTGATCTCTCCTACATTCTATGTATAATACTTCTGATCGACCGGCTTCGGCAGAGGTGTTGAGAGAACTATACATGCGAACAGAACGAAGAAAGATCACGATGCTCTAAATACAGAAAAAGTATCGTCTTTTTATCGGACACGGCCGATCGAGAACGTTTTCCCGGGCACTGGTAAACGCCGGGATCTTAGAATGGCCCTTTTGTCGGGTATATCCAGACACGCGGCAAAAAACCGTGTATCTCAATTTAGCTGTAGAAAACGCGAGTACACTGGCAGAAAGAGAGAGAGAGAGAGAGAGAGAGAGAGTACCTTTTGGAGCGAATCCAAGGTATCGCAATCGACTCCGGAGTCTATTATCTGGCCGCTTTTCAAATAACCGTCTATCCTTTCCGCCGTGTCGTATTAAACGGATTAAAGGGAAAGCTCGCGAAGCCCGGTTTCCAAGCAGTTTCCAACCGACGCACCTGCACAGAAATAGAAAAACCATCGACGGCAGAGGGAGAGGAGGTGATCGAATCATGCGGCCCCACTCGTGTCTCGCGTAAGCGGACGTTAACGCCGTATCCCTCGGAACATCGCTCTCCAAGATCACGTAATCCATATTTTTTTCCCCCCACCCCGGACCGTCTCGAGCGGGGAATTTACCGCGGCTGTCCATATTCGCCGGGCGAGATCTACTTAACCCAATTCGGGGCGATCCGCGGCGATTTATAGTTCCCATTGATTCTAATAGAATCGAAATCCCTATCGTTTCGACGGCGGCGTCGCTCAAATGCACGGGGACGAGTGACTTAACGCGCGTTACACCGGGATCGAAATAATCGTATCGGCGAATTAAACTGTACGGTTCGCCGAGATTTCTCTGCTAGCCTCGCCCCCTCCGGGGAGGGGGGGATATCGATGCCCACGATTCTTACGGCGCGCAGAAACACAGAGGCGAGACGCATCGGCTCGGATAATCGTGTTCTTTCGACCGGAAGGCCATTCGTCATCCTGATGTATCGTTATGACTCCGCGAATGATTCTCCCCCCACCCCCACCCCACCTTCTTGCGAGCCAAGTTTCCGCACGGTACACGGGAACACACTATAAGCCGTGGTTGATGTGCTCGCGAAACTTCTGAGGTCCGCGCCGCTTACGGTGTCCCACGGAAACACTAATTTATCAGGGACGTGCGCCGTGAACGGTGTGCCCGCGCAATTTCCCCTCGTCGATTATGATTATTTTCGTCGGAAATGTATGTAACTCCTCGCGTCTCGTGCGTTCTACAATTTGTCATGGGAAACGTAATTATTCTGGGGATTTTTTTTTTTTAGGGAATATTAGCCGCGGTTTTTTATTACAAATACTGCGAGTCGCCGGCGAAAATTCTCTTGACAATGACGTCGTGGACAACAATGATTTTATTCGCTCACGGCTCTGCTCAGAATGTCTCGATTTTTCTTCTTTCTTTCTCTTTCTTCCTTTTTCTTCTTTCTTTCTCTCCACTGCATTTTCTTGCCACTCTTTCTCTTTAATGCACTATGTCCCATTCTATTTCACTTGCTGTCTTACTTATTCCCTCTCTCTCTCTCTCTATCTCACTCACTCACTCTCTTTCTTTCTCTCTCTCTCTCTATCGCTATCTCACTCACTCACTCTCTTTCTTTCTCTCTCTCTCTCTCTCTCTCTCACTCACTCACTCTCTTTCTCTCTCTCTCTCTCTCTCTCTATCTCACTCACTCACTCTCTTTCTTTCTTTCTCTCTCTCTCTCTCTCTCTCTCTCTCTATCTCACTCACTCACTCTCTTTCTTTCTTTCTCTCTCTCTCTCTCTCTCTCTCTCTCTATCTCACTCACTCACTCACTCTCTTTCTTTCTCTCTCTCTCTCTCTCACTCACTCACTCTCTTTCTTTCTCTCCCTCTCTCTCTATCTCGCTCACTCACTCTCTTTCTTTCTCTCTCTCTCTCGCTCACTCTCTCTCTCTCTCTCTCTCTCTCTCTCTCTCTCTCTTTCTATCTCTCACACTGACATAATGACAACAACGTCGTGGACAATAATGATTTCATTCGTTCACGGCTCTGCTTAGAATGTCACGATTTTTCCGTTCCAATCGTCTCCTTAATTCTTTCTTTCTCTTCACTGCATTTTCTTGCCACACTTTCTCTTCAATGCACTATGTCTCACTCTGTCTCACTTGCTGTCTTACTCATTCCCCCCCCCTCTCTCTCTATCTTACTCACTCACTCTCTCCCTTTCTTTTTCTCTCACTCACTCACTCACTCACTCATCAACTCACGCACTCACTAGCACTCTATCTTTGGACTACGCAGGGTCATGACATAACCTATGCAGTAAAATCGAGTTACTCGAAACTGCAGTAATTTATGAAAATATTTTTAATAACTGACGTTCCATATGTGAGGTGCTACCGCCTGACTTTAATACACTCTGTCTCATTTTATTTCACTCGCTGCCTTACTCTCTCTCTCTCTCTCTCTCTCTCTCTCTCTCTCTCTCTCTCTCTCTCTCTCTCTCTCTCTCTTGATCACTGCTTGCTCTTCATTCCCGGGAAAAATCAAATACAGTAAATTCTTCCCAATTTTCCTTCGGCTTGACAATTTGGGAAGAGAAGATACGATTATTCGAGCCTCGAGCCTCGTCATTTTTATAGTTGCCGATTGTCAACAATTATAAAAGACGAGATGCAAGGCTCGAATAATCGTATCTCCTCTTCCCAAATTGTCCATATTTGTCTACGAACTGAAGGAAAATTAGGGAGAATTTAACTCCGGTAGCAATGAGAAACATTACGAGGGAATCGAAGTTTTTGATACACTATTAAAACAAATATTCTTTTTCGAACTTTCCTTATATCTGAAAATTCGGAAAATAGAGAAAAAAAAATTAATTTTTCTCTCCCATGTTCTCCAGTTTCCTAATTAATTTTTAATTAGGAGACATCCTGCTTAGAGGAGTGTGGAAACCTGCACGCGTCTCGGGATCCCGAAGTTTGGGACTCCCGAAAGCTTCGGGACTGCGCTCGGTTCTCGGGCAGTCTCGGCCGGTCTCGGCCGGTCTCGGCCGGTCTCGGGAGGCCTCGAGCGGTCTCGGCCGGTCTCGGTCGCTACGCACGAATAGGATATGCAAGAATCCACAAGCGTCGCGCGCGATCTGTTCGGGATTCAGTTGTCAACTACGCACCGAAAATATAAAAAGAAATCGGAACAGCGATGACACGGTAAGTCTTTGATAATATTTAAAAACGATAATATAGAATAGTTCGCACTCTTTGTCCTCGTGTAAACTTTAAATAACAAGGATACAAATAAAAAATACAGTCTTTGCAACGACTACATGAAAAACATAGAACAAACGTGTTTACAATCGCTAACTTTCGAGGTTAGTTTGAACCGTTCAGTGTGTGTGTGTGTGTGTGTGTGTGTGTGTGTGTGTGTGTGTGTGTGTGTGTGTGTGTGCAGCATGCTCGGCAAAAGAGATACGCATGTCGGGCATGTTTCAATCAACTGTCACCGTCAGAAGTTCGAAAATCGGCGCGTGCAACACGAGCACTGTAAGTTTTTACGATCCGTTTCGCCCGGCGGCCAGGAAACCGTCGAGCCGCCGAACGAAACTGTATTCTCTCGGGTCGCGCAATATGTCACGGGCCGCTTTGAATATCTCGGTTTCGACTGGCCGCTCGAACGCCGGTATTTTTATCGCGAGCCACGGAGAAACTTCGCCCCCGCGAAGTCGGCCTGATCCCGGCCGTAAATAAGCCGCTCTCTCGGCGTCGCCCGTTCTTCGCGCGAGCGCCGCCGTAAAAATTAAGCTGCAGCCGGCTTAAAGGTCAGGGTGCACGGAATTTCGTAATTACTGCAACAGCCCGGCAGTTACGTTAATGATCCAATTTAGCAATCGAGCGTAATTACGTGTTGTTCGTGATTTTTGTGCCGGGGTTCGGCGCGGCTCCGTGGGCGAGAAGCCGGATTGGCTAGCGTTTCGTGGACGGGGGCGTGTCGCGCATGAAATTATCGAACGGCGATCGCGTTATCGAACGATCGCGCGTTCCGTACCAGCGATCGACGTCTCCCGACGCGGACGCGCGCGCGCGCGACGTTGCCGTTTTCGGCGAAACGGCTCACAGTGGGCTGCATCGAGAAATTCAGCGACATTCTGTTATAACTTTTGAACCATCAAAGATATAGCGATGAAATTTTCACCAAAAATATTTAAAAAATAGTTATTTTCTACTATAGATAATTAGATCTTTTTTTACATTCGTTAAACAATAATTTTTAATTAATTCTCATTGATGTTTTTTGTGAAAAAAGAATTGTTTCAATATAATGTTACAAACTATTTGTAACATTGCAATGCTAACGTACCTGGAACCGTTAGTATTGTAACGTTACAAAGTTTGTTTCGTTTACTTATATTTTTCATGTTATATGGAATAATCAAAAATTTTAAATATCCGTCGATTTACAGATGAAGAAGCGTTCTGTGATATACCGACTGGAACACAGAGAGATTATCTTCGATATCTTTAACCTCGAAGTAACCTAACGTCGATATCTTTGAAACGTAATAATTTACAATCTGTTTCGTCTTGGTATGTAACTTTTACAGAATTACGTAGAGGAAAGTATCCTGAAAATATACCGTTTGTCCGAAACTGTGAGTCCTTGGGTGTCGAAAGATAATTCCTTGTCGAATGTAAAGAATTGTAACACTTTTCGTATTTTATTGAACATTATATTTTTCATATATAGGATACGATAATCTTAATTTAGCTATTGTTTCCTAACGAGAAATATTGCCTCCCAATGTTAAAAAAGAAAGCGAAGGAAAAAGTTAATTAGGTTCGTCGGGACATCGCGAGGAAAAGAAGCATATTTTTTGGCGTCGAATGTAGCGTTCGAAATGTTTAACTTTAAATTGTCGTATCTATTACAATTTACGATCATTTTTATTAATATTTCCACTTTCGAGGGTAATGGACGTTTAACAAACGATAAAAATTCACTGGACATCGATATGAGATACAATAATCTTAATTTAAGCTATTGTTTCCTAACGAGAAATATTGCCTCCTACTGTTAAAAAATAGCAAAGGAAAAAGTTAATTAGGTTCGTCGGGACATCGCGAGGAAAAGAAGCATATTTTTTGGCGTCGAATGTAGCGTTCGAAATGTTCAACTTTAAATTGTCGTATCTATTACAATTTACGATCACATTTTTATTAATATTTCCACTTTCGAGGATAATAGACGTTTAACAAACGATAAAAATTCACTGGACATCGATATGAGAAAATTAGGTTTTTGTCAAAAAGTCACTAAAATCTTCGATCCGGCCCACTCACTGTGCGGCTCCTCGATACACTCGGTTTTCTATCGATTGTTTCGTCTTATCGGTGTCCCCGCAACCAGACGGAACAATTTCTTCCGCCGCTATCCGATACCGTGCGATTTATGGCCGCCGCGGTCAAAGCAGTCGAACGAAGACTTTAACGGATTTGCGTGCGGCCGGCGACACTGTGAATTAGAAACACGCGGCGAATCGATTGTTTTCAATGTTTCCGGTATAATTAAATTGCTGGCGAGAAACGTGGTTGCAGCTGCACGCACACACGTTTTATTCGGGCAGGCAATACACACCTGCACAATCGCGTCTTTGACAGTGATTTACGTTTCCGCGCGTGTTCCGCTCTCCGAATCCTATTGATCCTCCGCCGAAGCATTTGTACTGCTCCGACTGAGATTATACATTCGACAGCGAGCTAATATGTTTACGATGCATACAAATGCATCGTACAGCAGCGGATTCTAAAACGAACGAATATTCCGCAGCGAGCACGGTTTTTCTGATTAAATCGAAGCGCTGCAACGAACGCGGGGCGGATACAATAAGAGAAAAATTGGCTGCTATTCTCTGCAGGCTCTTTTTTTATAATTGTTTTGTAAGTTTGCACGTATGTCCACCGGTGCGTATAAAATTTAGGTGTAATTGATTATATTTATAGCATGTGTATTTGCATGTTCTTATATCTTCTTTTATCGCATATTGAATTTATTCTATTTCTATTTTGTAATAATATTCGGTAATATATACAGGGTGTCTCGACTAAAAGAGGCTATCAAAATGTATCATTCATTTTTAATGGCACAATTCAAATGGTGTTGAAGTTGGAATACCATAGAAGAACGATTTTTCTATCCGGTCGTATTTCCATTATGTTTTCAAGGTCATCGTTATTTTTTATCAGGGAAAATCACGTTTTTTTTTTATTCCATCTTGTAGCTAAAAATTTAAATTAATATTAAAATACATTTTAATATCGTTAAGTCATACTCTTCGGGTAACCTTCAGCACCAAAACTGTGATAAAATTGTGAGATAACATTAGGACTGTTTTTCGTTAATAACTCGTAAACAAAGCTGCGGTTTTCAGTTTCGCTGAGGAAAAAGTTCCTTCAAATGATCTCAGAAACCCCTCATTTGCGGAAAATAATATAATTTTTGGACAAATTTATAATCCTGGAACGAATTAGTTCGTTATAGCGTAGCCCTCTGTACCTTTAAATGTAAATAGGGCAATAATCGAGATGTAAAAGGATTTTAATAGAAGAATAATAGCATTAATAGAATATACAATAATAATAATAATAATAATAATAATAATATAATATAATATAGAATAATAATAATAATAATAATATTATTAATATAATATAGAATAATAATAATAATATTATTATTAATATAATATAGAATAATAATAATATTATTATTAATATAATATAGAATAATAATAATAATAACGTTATTAATATAATATAGAACAATAATAATAACAATATTAATATAATATACAATAATAATGATAATAGATTAATAGTAGACAGATAATAGATTATTAATAGTAATAGTAATAGAATAAAATTAAATGAACACAGGCTTAGCAAACAACCGATATAAACGCGTTGACCTCTAAGATCCGCCGCGAATAGACGAACGGTAAAATGGAAACAATATTAGTCCTCGCGAAGCAACCGTAAGAACCGTTGACATGCAAATGGCATTTCGTGCGTTGCACACGAGAGCCTCATTAAGAAATCTCTTTGAAACGTTCAACGTGCCGGCGACACCTTTCCCAAAATTGTCTTGTAAAATTACGCGAGCCTTCATTTTGTTATTCGAACCTCCAATTAGTCCCCGGGAATTATGCCCCTGATTAGCATTCGCCGCTCAAAGGACGCCCTCCTTCGAAATGAAACTCCTGCGGGAACCGGACGGAGGCCTTGGCCAAGTTCGGTCGGAAGTTCAGCCGAAAATTCCGTAGTTCCGAATGCGCCGGGTGCAGCGGGTTCATTGAATCTCTTTGCGCCGCCTATGGCGCGATGTTCCACGAAGAGGTCTCGCGAGCGATATCCGCGCGGAGATGGCGATACAGTAATGTCTCTCTAATTAACGCTCGGATTGCGCAGAAAAATGGACAATTTGGGATGAGGAGGTACGATTATTCGAGCCCTGCGGTTTATTTTTACAGTTATAAATTGTCCACAATTATAAAAATGAGCCTAAGGCTCGAATAATCGTATCTCCTCTTTCGAAATTGTTCATTTTTGTTCACGAGCCGAAGGAACGTTGGGGAAAATTTACTGTGTATCAACTTTATTATCTTAATTTTTCTCTCTTTAATTTATTTATTGATTTTATTATGTAGAGTGTCCCAAAATTATGGCACTTCCGGGAAGTTAGAGATTCCTGAGATCATTCGAAGCAACTTTTTCCTTTACAAAAATGTTCTCCGAGGCTTCGTTTACGAGTTATTAAAGGAAAACACTGGCCAATGAGACGCGAGCTCGAGTAGGCGCGAGGCGGCTCAGTCAACGAGCGCGCGATGCCCTGTTCCGCTGATTGGCTCGGCCGCCTAGCGCTGGGCGAGCTCGCCTCTCATTGGTCAGTGTTTTTTTGTTAATAACTCGTTAACGATGCCTCGGGGAAAATTTTTGTAAAGGAAAAAGTTGCTTCTAATGACCTTAGGAATCTCTAACTTTCCAGAAGTACCATAATTTTGGGATACTGAAAAGTGAAAAGTTGCCTATCACTGAATGTACAGTAATGTCTCTCTAATTGACGCCCAGATTGCGCACAAAAATGGACAACTTGGGAAGAGGAGATACGATTATTCGAGCCTTGCGGTTTATTTTTATAGTTATAAATTGTCCACAATTATAAAAATGAGCCGTAAGGCTCGAATAATCGTATCTCCTCTTCTCAAATTGTCCATTTCTGTGCACAATCTCAGCGACAATTAGGGAGACATTACTGTATCTCGCGACGTTGGCGAAACAGCTGATCGGTACGATAGCAGAAACTTGCGATACCGGTTAAGTAACATTTTCGTTTGCTTCGTCGAACGATAAAATCGACGTTGAACATTTTTAACCCTTCGCGGTCGATGTCACCACATTGGCGGTATTCGCGAGTCGTCGTAAAAGTCGGCGCCGCCAGTCTGGCGGCAAGATGTATGCAATTAAAAAGGACTCTGTGCATCGTAAAATTTGTGTTGAAAATTTAAATTTATTTTCATCGATGCATACGTAACGCATAAAACGCACACGTTACTTTGAAATCCGTATTTCACAATTTCTGGAAACCCGCGCGGACACGTGAAAATAATATTTTAAAAACATTTCTATTTGGAAGATGTATGTATCATGAACGTGTTGCAGTGTCAGATAAATGTAAATCATTCGCGACAGTTTAACAAGTACTTAAAAAATGATTAACAGTTAACATCGAGGTGTAGCAGCCCGGTTACACGAATTCCGCGCGTTTTAGTGGCTCCGCCACGAATTATGAAGCTTTACAACGTAGTTACAACCTGCCACGACTGACCCCGCGGCAGAAACATATTATAGGTGCTCACGGGGTGCTTCTTTTTATGGTGAAATATGGGCAAGAATGCAAGGATGGGGAATTCTTTTGGACATCGTAAAATGTTGCGGATGCCGAGGGTTGAAGGAAATGCGATCACGAGTCGATAAAGCATGGTCAATTAAATCGGTGGGATGAAACGTTTTATTAAAATATTAATTATAATATAAATTAATATTTATAATATTAATTTAATTTTATAATATAAATATAAATAATATATATAATACAATATAATATAATATAATATAATATAATATAATATAATATAATATAATATAATATAATATAATATAATATAATATAATATAATATAATATAATATAATATAATATAATATAATATAATATAATATAATATAATATAAATAATATTTTATAATATAAATGTTATTATTATTAATATCGAGTATACTTTTGTTGCGATTTTTGTTCCGGCAATATTATATAAAATGGAAAATTCCAATGAATCGTTCGAACGGATCGAGCTTAAAAACTTCTTCGAATTCGCTTCCCGTGAAACGGCACCCTCATTTTCACCTCTGAATTATTTGAAATCCTAATCCGAGAACTTGCGTTTCCTAAGTAGCCTCGGCTTTCATAGCTTCGTAAAATTTTGCACGCTATTCCCGCTTGAATTTCAATCCATCACGCGCTCCACGCGAATTCACGATATTTCATTAAGACCGAAGATTTAAGCAATCCGTGATATATATTTGAGAATTCGCATCCTTTCTTCTTTTATTTTATTAAAGCTGCGCCCGTTCTCGCGTCTCGGAGATAATTCGATTATGCGAACAAATAAAAGTTAATTCTCCGAGGTCGCAAGCTAATGAGATGCTAGATTTCGAGTAATGCGTTTGCAATAAATAATAAATAATAATAATAAAATTATATATAAAATAATTAAACAATAAATATTTAATACAATGATGATATAGTAATAGTAGATATAGTAAATACAAGTAAATTTTTTCTACTCGCAAACAACCGATAAATACGATGACGTCACCAAGGTATTTTCGTATTTCGGTTTCTATAATTTTTTTCGAAGGTATAATAATAACAATAGTAAGTAATAGTAATGATAAATAATAATAAATAATAATAATAATAATGATAAATAATAAATAATAATAATAATAAATAATGATAATACTAAATAATAAATAATAATAATAATAAAATATCGGTATAATATTGATATTTTACGGTTCGCTGGAAGTCCCAGATTGAAACTTATCATCGACAAGCGTAATCCTCCAATGTTATTTTTCCTCATCCCCATCTTGGCTCCGTTCTGACCCCTGCCCCGGCCCCCTATTTACCAGATCGAAATCGCTCGCGCCCCCTCGAATTTCTCACTACACAGTAGCAACGCTTTGGCAAAAGGATTTGGCAGACGCAGCCGGTTTTACTGCCACTTATCCATCGTACGGCAGTTCTCAGTTTTAGACCTTCTTTCGATTCACTCCCGCGGCGAAGAGTGTGTTGCTAGGCACCGAAAGAGAAATTCGTCTTCTATCTCTTGGCTGCTTGGCAGCGTGAACGTCCTCGTTCCAACCCCCTTACTAGTTTCGCAACGTAGCGTCTTTCCCGCGTTCGATTCTGTCCCGACCCGCGTTTTATTTTACATATATATTTATTTCGCAGAACTGATCTGTCGACCGATTTCGTACCCCCCCCCCCCCTCTCACCCTCTCCGCGCCAGTGGGGTGCTTGTATGAGCGTTCGAGACAAAAATCATAACCTCTAAGCTAATCAATTTTCGACCAAAATGTGACTTAATAATTTGTCGAAGGAAATATGGTACGAAAATGCATGGATTTGCATTTTAAAAAATGATGCGATTTCATACGAAAAAAAACGTTGTCACCTTCGTTTTTTATTAAGTAAAAAATATTATTAATTGAAATATTCTATACTTATTCTATATTTATTATTATATTATATATTTATATTATATTATATTATATTATATTATATTATATTATATATTTATATTATATTATATTATATTATATATTTATATTATATTATATTATATTATATATTTATATTATATTATATTATATTATATTATATTATATTATATTATATTATATATTTATATTATATTATATTATATTATATTATATTATATATTTATATTATCTTATATATTTCTATTATATTATATATTTATGTTATCTTTATATTACATATTTGATTTATTTCATATTATATTTTACATTACTAATATTTTGTTACATTTAATATCTTCATATTTTTAGGGTAACACACATTTAACAAGCAATAAAAATCGACCGGACATCGCTAACACAGAATTAGGTTATTGTCAAAAAGTCGCTAAAATCTTCGATCCGACCGTAGCACCCATTGTGTAGCCACCCTCCCCGTACGAAGATTCTGCCGCCACGTGCTGGGGGTCCCTCCGTCGCCCCGAGTTCTCAAGCAGCGACGCAACACCGGGCCGCTCGATCGATTCGCAATAGAGGCAGCACCATGTAAATTATTCCGGAAGATAGATGAACCGATCCGACGGATCTGTTAAACCGTCCGAGCCGCTGGGCTTCTTCGCCGTAGCTGAGCGCGGCGTCCGAATGATTTCTTCGTCTCCCGATTTCTTCGATCCGAGACGAATAGACAAAGCAAGGCTATCGCGGCGCCCGATCAATACCGTAAATCGTTTCGATTTTATGATCATTCGAAGTCTTCCGCGGGCTCTCTCTCTCTCTCTCTTTCTCACTCTCGGCGCAGGATCGCGAGAAATTCCTTATCAAACTTTCGATGCACCGACTCCGTCGTCGAATCGCGACGAGCTTGGCTCTCCGAGTTTTATGAAATCTCTTCCACGGAGTTGCCGTGGAATTCGATCAGGCCCGATCGAGCTTAACTGCCTGCTCGCTCGGAGAATGCCGGCGAGAGAAATCGCAGGCGAATAATCCTTGTCCCGCCGATGTTAATTCGCGTGCAAGCTGCGCGCTCGTGATTTCACCGAACGCGTCTAAATACCGACCTTCCTTTATATTGTTCGAAATCTAATGATTTATTTCCTTCGTAAATCGAACGATCGAAGCATTTTGTATAATTATTTGGAGCTGTATTAGGTAGGCGGCGGTGTTGTTTTTATGCGCGATAAATATGCGAAATGCACGCGACATTTATGCACGAAATTATGTATAATATATTAAGTGTTGAGTCTGATATTGAGTACCGAGAAACGTTTTACAGTTATTCTGACGTATTATGCGTCGAATTGCAGTATATTGCGAGCGTTTTGCTGTGGCGTATACATTCAGTGTTATATTGATAAATATAATTTATTATTAATAAACGTTATTATTAATTCATCCCAGAATTATGTTACTTCCGGGAAATTGGTGATTCCTGAGGTGATTCGAAGCAACTTTTTCCTTTACAAAAATTGTCTACGAGGCGTCGTTATCGAGTTATTGATTAAAAACGATGGCCAATGAGAGGCGAGCTCGGCTGACGCGAGCCAACGAGCCAATGAGCAGTGGAAGTCTAGTGGCGCTCATTGGCTCGGCCGCCTCGCGTTAGCCGCGCTCGCCTCTCATTGGTCAGTGTTTATGGTTAATAACTCGTAATTTCCCGTAAGGAACTTAATTTTGGGACACCTTGTATAACTGCGACCAATACTATCTAGTTATGATACAATTGCTGACTAATAGATATATTTTTTTAAACACAAATATTCATAACATATGCTATATGCAAAATAAGGAATATATTTCTAAATTTCTTGGTCGTGACGTCTTCCGTTCAGGTTAAATTGCTATAGCAATTTTCTAAAAAAATATAGATTTACCTAAACATCCTCAATCTGTCCCATGATGATATGAAAAGCGTCAGTGATCGAATTTAATTTTATTTAACATTCTTATATTAAATTATTCTACAGGGTGTCCCAAAAATGTCTCGCAATTCGAAAATGACGGGTTCCTCGGATCATTTGAAGCAACTTCTTCCTTTGCAAAAGTTTTCTCCGAGGCACCGTTAACGAGTTATTAACGAAAAACAGTGACCAATAAGAATCGAGTACGGCTGACGCGAGGCGGCCCAGCCAAGCAGCGCACGAAGCCCAGTTCCGCTCGTTGGCTCGGTCGCCTCGCGCCAGCCGCGTTCGCCTCTCATTGGTCACCGTTTTTCGCTAATAACTCGTTAACGGTGCCTCGGAGAACATTTTTGTAAAGGAAAAAGTTGCTTCAAACGACCCGAGGTACCCGCCACTTTCGGATTGCGAGACATTTTTGGGACACCCTGCATAGAAAGGAGGAAATGAAAGAAAAATACGAACAGTATTGAAAACAGAAAAGCGCGTATAATCTGAAAGTAAATCCAATAATACATAAAATAAACACAGTAAATAAACAACGAGAGTACGCATAACCTAAAAAGTATTAGTTATTTCAACGAATCAAAATGAACAAGAGAAAATATTTCAACGTTCTTAGCGCGAATGCCGTCGCGATATTGCCAACACATCCAACAGAATCAACGTTCCTTCGAGAAAAATATGCGAAAGAGTGCACGCTAAAAGTAAGAAAGGAAAAAAAGAAACCTGTTCAAACGTGTTCCCCCGGATGAAGAAATAAAATTGCATTCACTGTCGGTGAGATAAAAACGGAAAGATAACCGGTGTGATCGTAACTCGCGCCGCCCATTGTTTCGTCCGAAATGAAATGTTTGACGAGAGATTCGGAACGTTTTAGGAGCGGCGATTCATTTAAAAGTCAGTTCTCGGCGGCGATTAATTCGAAAGTCGTCTCTCGAATCTGGCGCGAGCGAAATGGGGCGTGTCTAATTTTGATTAATCCCATTGACGTGCGTGCAAATAAAACGGAGACTGGAAGGAGCGGAACGGAGCGGAACGGAACGGAACGAGGAACGAGGAACGATCGATATCGCGTTCCCATTAATGATCGCGTCGTCTTCGATCGCTTCAAGCGATACATCCTCGACGAGTCAACAGGGACTCTCGGGTGTATTCCTTAATGGATTTCTTATAGCCGAGGGGAATGGGACGCCGGAATCGGACCGCGTTTCTATCTCTCGGAACGGTTTCAAAATGATCCGGATGATAGACTCTCGCTTCGTCAAAGAGCCTGGAACTGATTTCCCGTGCCCGGCGACGGAACTTCCCGGACAGCCTTGAAACGAGATCCGCCCTTTTTATGGGTAAACAAATCCTGCGATTTCGTAAATATCGCGCTGCAAAGGACACCGTACGTTGGCACCGTGAAAAATGTTTTCCTTTTCTGCTGGATTTCCGACGAATCCGACGATTTCGTTCCCTAAAGCTTATGGTATGCGACGAATTATTTATTTATTGAATTGTTGCAGAGTTTTGATATGTTTTATAGCGTTGCATTATTGTTTCTATTATTTGGTCAGAATTCAACGAGTCTGAACGGTCTCTTTCGTTCCCTAAAGCTTATGGTATGCGACGAATTATTTATTTATTGAATTGTTGCAGAGTTTTGATATGTTTTATAGCGTTGCATTATTGTTTCTATTATTTGGTCAGAATTCGACGAGTCTAAACGTTCTCTTTCGTTCCCTAAAGCTTATGGTATGCGACGAATTATTTATTTATTGAATTGTTACAGAGTTTGGATACGTTTTATAGCGTTGTATTATAGTTTTTATTATTTGGATAGAATTGAAAAAAATTGGAACGTTCATCGTTTGTTGAATTGACAAAAATTGAAATCCAACTGCGAATACTTTTAATCACAGTTTTATCGTCAAGAACTATCTCTTTAGGTGGTTTTTAATCAATTTTAGAAGTTATTTTATAATCGTTCGGTTCATATCGCGACTTAGAATATTATGTTCTCCTTTTAATAGTGACCTGTAGTTAATAGACAATTTATTATCAGGGATAGTATGTGCATAGTCATACGTTGAAAAATATTATATAATATTTAGTTATGTAGTAATTATTATTAATTAATTATTTAGTTATGTAGTAATATTTAGTTATTATTTAGTTATTATATATACAGTTAACATTATATAATATACAGTATGTATAATATACATACAGTAACAGACACGAAGCCTTCGAAAATTGCCATTTTTATGGGTTCCAATTCTTTTTTCAATATTTATCTGATTTATTATATTTATATCTTTCAAATATTTTCCGTGGAGAAGTAAAATTAAATTAACTCTTGCTAATAAGTTTTCTAGCACTCAGAAACTGTGTACACCATATTTTGCGTCGCGATATAAATTCTCTCCGACCATAAAATAACTTATAAAATTGATTAAAAACCACCTAAAGATAGTTCTTTACGATAAACAGTCTTTAATAAAAATAAACCTGTTACACTTTGTAAAATCGATTAAAAAAAACTTCGCTTAAAAGTACATTCACAGCTGGATTTCATTTTCTCCGACTTAGCAGACGACGATCATTACAATTTTTCAATTCTAACCATCGTAAGCGAAAACAATCTCGTTCTTTTTTAAAAAATTAATTCGTTACTATTGCTCCCGACGAAAATCTTATTTCCGAGGGGAAATAATAATATAAAATAAATAATAATAAACATATTACACTTTGTAAAATCGATTAAAAAACTTCGCTTAAAAGTACATTCACAGCTGGATGTCATTTTATTCGACTTAGCAGACGACGATCATTATAATTTTCCAATTCTAACCAACGTAAGCGAAAACAGTATCTTTTTAAAAATATTGATTCGTTACTATTGCTCCCGACGAAATTCTTATTTCCGAGGGGAGGGGGGGGGGGGAGGAGGAGAGATGGTGACCACTCAAGCGTGCTCAGAAAAACTGAAACGTATCGATTGAATTCCCCGCGTGGAAAACGCGAAGGTAACAGGGTCGCAGTCAACAACGCAGTAATCGCGCGTCTTGCGATCGCGTATCGCGTAAAACCGTGCGCCACGTAATCGTGCGCCCTTGTAATCGCGTATCGCGTAAAACCGTGCGCGCAACGCGCGATCGCGCGCGCCATGTAATCGACGACCACCGGCACCGTGTACGACGATCGCGTGGCGTATAAAACTTCGAGCCCGCGATAACTTGAAACGACGAACGCGTGACTTTCGGCGTTCTGCCTTACAATGCCGCGCGGCGAAACTTTTCACACGATCGCCGTACGGCGGCGTGATTCATCGGGCGTCGTTCCACGGAGTGGGGGGAGTGTTGCCGAGTAACCGGATCCCCTCCGCAGGACACGTCAAACGTTTGCACACTGAGATCCGTATCGTCACCGGGCGAACAGCGAAACAGATACAGCGTGAGCTTGCGGCAGCGCTGTTCGAGGGAGAATGGAGATCGGAAGAGACAAAGGCATAAAAGGTGGAGAGTAAGAGAGCGAGAGAGAGAGAGAGAGAGCGGAAGAGAACGAGAGAGTGCGAAAGAGAGCGCGAGAGCGAGCGAGAGAGAGCCGAAGCGCGACGGAGAGAGAGAAAGAGAGAGGGAGAGAGAGTCGAAGCGCGACGGAGAGAGAGAGAGAGCGAGAGAGCACGAGAGAGAGAGAGAGAGAGTCGAAGCGCGACGGAGAGAGAGAGAGAGAGAGAGAGAGAGAGAGAGAGCGAGAGAGCACGAGAGAGAGAGAGAGAGAGTCGAAGTGCGACGGAGAGAGCGAAAGAGAGCGAGAGAGAGTCAAAGCGCGACGGAGAGAGCGAAAGAGAGCGAAAGAGAGCGAGAGAGAGTCGAAGCGCGACGGAGAGAGAGAGAGAGAGAGAGAGAGAGAGCGCGAGAGGAAGTCGAAGCGCGACGGGGAGAGAGAGAGAGAGGAAGTCGAAGCGCGACGGGGAGAGAGAGAGAGAGAGAGAGTCGAAGCGTGACGAAGAGGGAGAGAGAGAGAGGGAGAGAGAGAGAGCGCGCGCGAGAGAGAGTCGAAGTGCGACGGAGAGAGAGAGAGCGAGAGAGCACGAGAGAGAGTCGAAGCGCGACAGAGAGAGAGAGAGAGAGAGAGAGAAAGCGTGAGAGACAGGGGGACCGGAAGCGAGCCATTAAAGATAATCGAGTTACTGGTGGGAGATTTAACAACGATCCCGAAGAAGTTGCCACGACCCTCCATTGCGGCGCGCGATCGATCCAGCCGGCAGGAACCGCGGGATATCGTAATGTCGCGCGGTCACGGTACATAACTTGTTGCACGCTGTTAACAATGCTCTCGCGAGGGGTCGATAATAATCGCGGGCCGCGTGCTGGTTCGCAGTCGACGGTCGCAGGCGACCACCAATAAAAAAGAAGGAACGGAAGCGGAACAGAGAAGCAATGAAATTCGCTAGTAAACTGCGACAGAAAGGAGCCCGACGGCTTCTGCGTAAAACAACGTTCGCCTTTTTTCGAAAGCCATTCTCGAACCAAGCATGTACTAAGAGTCGCCCTCTTTTCGCCCGCCTTTTTCTTCGCTTCCGGCGGCGACATACTTGTCTGCGTTTCACTTGCTAATGGATTTGCAAAAACACACGCGCTAAACGCGTGCTGAGAGTCGCGCGGCGAGAAGAAGTGACCAAGTTTGTGTCGACGTCGTTGGGAGAACTATAGAGGATTATGTAAGCACGACCAATTTTCGATATTGAGAGCTTATGTTTCGATTAAATTTTTGTTTATCCATTATGACATGTGATTGGATTCTTTCTTGATTTATTACACATCGTTTCGTTTGAAATAGTTTTATAACCATTTGATTTCATTGTATGCATTGCATCTATTGATATACAGGGTATCCCGAAAATGTCTCGCAATTCGAAAGTATTCCTGAGGTGATTTGAAGCAACTTTTTCCTTAGCGAAAATGCGATCCGCGGCTTCGTTTACGAGTTATTAACGGAAAACAGTGCGCCAATCGGAGGCGAGATCGTTTGGCGCGAGACGGCCGAGCCAATGAACGGAACCGGGCTCCGCGCACTCGTTGGCTGGGCCGCCGCGCGCCAGCCGACCTCGCCTCTTATTGGCCAGTGTTTTTCGTTAATAACTCGTAAACGAAGCCTCGGAGAAAATTTTCGTAAAGGAAAAAGTTGCTTCAAATGATCCGAGGGACTTGCCGTTCCCGGATTGCGAGACATTTTTGCTACACCCTGTATATCTATCAGAGACACTCTGTGCGGGGCTACGGAAGCTTCGGCGCGTGTTTCGCGCTATCAGCGATATCGTAAATTCCTGGAAATTTATTGTATAATCCGATGAACCGGCGAAATTGGCTTCGCAGTTGTCGGTCACCGGTGACCCGGGGGACGGCATTGACGAGTCGCGCGCGGGCCGGTCACGGGCGGCTCGACTCCCGCGGCAGTCAACCAGTTAAAAGGCGCAGCTTGATCGTGTGACGCACGCGCGGTATCGCGTTCCACGTAAACGGGTGTTGATTGCCAGTTTTCAGTTTCACGGTGCGCTCCGCGCGTTCCGAAGTTAATCGACTTTAATTAGAGCGCGCGGCGCGGCGGGACAGAGGGACCCACCCGCCGGGGTATACAGTGTCATCCCTAGTTAGGCTCCTATTCACGATGAAACGCGGCTGAATTTTCTAGTTGATTTAACCACGATCCGATCGCGTTGATTACCGGCGGCGAAGAAAACAAACCGACTAGCGCGTCGACCGACCGGCGCACGATGTTATCGCCAAGCGAGAGACGCGCGATGTTATTAATCGAATAATAACCGTAGCGCGCCGATATCGATAAATTCGTCCGTAACGTGGATAAATTACTGTAAAACGCGCTTTGTCCGTGGAAATCCGTCGGTATCCTTCCTATCGTCGCGACCGTTTCGACTCTCCTCCCTTCCCCCCCTCCCCGCCCCTCCCACCGTGGCATTGTTACCCTTACGCTTTTTCATTTCCCGTCGGCGACGGCTGAATTTCAATCCTCGGTGTTCACCGTTCTTTCATCGTTTTGTACTTCCTGCCGTCCACGTGAAATATCGTTCGAACCGCGCGCGCTGCCACGGGGAAATCGGTATTTTCAACGGAATAAACGTTGTCGCGGCGAAACGCCGTTGCAATCGGGGCAAGAAATAAAAAAAAATACTGCGCCGGTATACTACTGTCGAAATCGTGCATGTGGAAGCAACTGCGGCGCGACATTCGGTTCACTGTATATTACATGGCGGGGTGGGGGTCGGTCGAAAGTCGCACACGTCTTAACCATTTGCAATTAGCTATTTTAATTATGTTTTAAACATATTTTTCTGATCTACGATGTTTTTGTTTGATAGGATTTCTTGCGATTTATGCATATGGAAGCTTATTGGCAAGTACGGAACTTGCAATTTTTAACAGTCTATTTGATATAAACGAGTCTGATACTGTTATAGTTATCTTGAAAAATGGTATAGCAATTTTTAATGGCGACCCAGAGTCGTCACTCGAGTGCGAAGGGTTAAATTTCAAATTTCGAATTTGGAATTTGGAATTTTAAATTTGATATTTCGAATTTTAAATTTGGAATTTCGAATTTGGAATTTGGAATTTCGAACTACAAATTTCATGTTTCACGCATGCTAAGGTTATGTCAAGGGTGGTGGTCAATAAAAGTCGCACACATCTTAAATTTCACATTTCGAATCTCGAATCTCAAATTTGGAATTTGCAATTCGGAATTTCAAACTACAAATTTCATGTTTCACGCATGTTAAGGTTATGTCAAGGGTGGTGGTCAATAAAAGTCGCACACATCTTAAATTTCACATTTCGAATCTCGAATCTCAAATTTGGAATTTCGAATTTCAGACTTTAAATTTCGAATTTGCAATTCGGAATTTCAAACTACAAATTTCATGTTTCACGCATGTTAAGGTTATGTCAAGGGTGGTGGTCAATAAAAGTCGCACACACCCTAAATTTCACATTTCGAATCTCGAATCTCAAATTTGGAATTTCGAATTTCAGACTTTAAATTTCGAATTTGCAATTCGGAATTTCAAACTACAAATTTCATGTTTCACGCATGTTAAGGTTATGTCAAGGGTGGTGGTCAATAAAAGTCGCACACACCCTAAATTTCACATTTCGAATCTCGAATCTCAAATTTGGAATTTCGAATTTCAGGCTTTAAATTTCGAATTTGGAATTTGGAATTTCAAACTACAAATTTCATATTTCACGCATGTTGCAATTATTCACGATATCCAGAGCACTCCCTATTATTTCAGTGAAATCTAACGGCTGGAATGCGAGCCGTTAGAGCAGTTAGTCCTGCGTTCAGCAAGTTTCAACAGCAGGGAAACGATCTAAATTACTACATAAATGTAATCATAATTCAAGTGTTAATATGGATGTAATTCGGTGCCAGACATCCCTGGTATTACTCGTTCAACGTAATTGATCTCTTCGAAACGTTGACAACCTTCTCCCTTTGTACCTACCCTTCGCAGACTAATCGTCGAACTATCAAATGTTTTATTACACTATTAAATGGTGCTTTTGTTACCGGGCATTGTCAACTTATGCATTATTACATTCTCAATCCCTTGCCGTACTCGACATCAAAATTTCTAGAAATAACTTATTCAGATGTTATTCTGTCCTTTAAAATTGGAATAAAATTCTAACCTCTTGTCATGAATATTTAAGCATTCAAGTAAATTTAGGCGTACAATAAGCATTAATTTTCTTTCCCTTCTAAGAAATTATTGCAATCGAAACATTTCTAATTACAGTAACTGCGAAGAAACTCTCTCTCTCTCTCTCTCTCTCTCTCTCTCTCTCTCTATTATATACATACATACAGGATGTCCCAAAAATGTCTCGCAATCCGGAAATGGAGGGTCCCTCGGATCATTCGAAGCAATTTCTTCCTTTACAAAAATGTTCTCCGAGGCACCGTTAACGAGTTATTAACGAAAAACAGTGGACCAATAAGAATCGAGTACGGCTGACGCGAGGCGGCCCAGCCAAGCAGCGCGCGAAGCCCGGTTCCGCTCATTGGCTCGGTCGCCTCGCGCCAGCCGAGCTCGCCTCTCATTGGTCACTGTTTTTCGTTAATAACTCGTTAACGATGCCTCGGAGAACATTTTTGTAAAGGAAAAAGTTGCTTCGAATGACCCAAGGAATCCGCCACTTTCGGATTGCGTGAAATTTTCGGGACACCCTGTATATCAACGAGCGTTCGGCTTATCGCGAGCAGAGAATCGAACACCGCGAACATACACACAGCGATCGCTGCTAGTCACGCCGTAACTGGCTTTTTGAATTTTATAGTCCGCCGTGGTAACGAGCTTATCGTAAACTCCGTGAAATCCCGGGACCTTTGTTGACGCGCCCGGACATTCCCGCTTTATCCATTACGCTTGGAAATCGACTGCGTTCGCAGGTTATGTTACACTTGGTCCGCTCGCTCGCTCGCGCCGCGAATCCGTTGAATTTTTCCGGGATTATTACATTTCCGGTGATTTCGCTGGATCGCCAGGAAAATGTATTCGAAAAGCGCGGACCGGTTTACGTGGCAACGACTCGATTATAGCCACTCGTGCTCGCGGATGAGGATGCAATTAGATCGGTAGTTAGAGAAAACAGCGCTATCGATCCGCCGCGGCGAGTGTATTATTATCGCGCAGGGATAAAAAAAAAACGAGGCTCTCTGCCAGCGGAAGAAACGCTGATCGGTTATGCTTGCTTTCGTTAATAACTCGTTAACGGTGCCTCGGAGAACATTTTTGTAAAGGAAGAAGCTGCTTCAAATGATCCGAAGAACCCGCCATTTCCGGATTGCGAGACATTTTTTGGGACACCCGGTACGTATTAACCCTAGAAAGATAACCATATGACAACGTACGTAAAAGATAACCATACGCTTCAGAGGCGCATGCTTTTCTAAGGCGTCAATTTTATACTAACAATGGATATTTATTTAAGTTAATCTAGTCATTTTAAAGGTTTGGCATTATTGTAAAAATAAAATGCATTTATATTATATTTTTTTTATATTTTAAGTAATTTTAAACTTAAATCACTAGACCTCTATGAAAAATTAACAAAAATCAACAGTCTTTCGCAGGCGCCTCTGCGACGTAGGTTATCTTTCTCGGGTTAATATCGCGCGCGCCGTTAGTTGAAATCTAGGCTGGCCGCGGTGATTGATCGACCTAGCCACTTGTTGGAGACACGAGACACATATTAATGAATTAAATAAACTGTGATTCCTGCCGGCCATTCGTTAAATGCCTCGACAGTCCCGATCGTTTTTTACAAGCCCGACCATTGTATTCGCGTCGTTTATAATAATCGAACGGACAACGGGATGTCGTCGTCGAGCTCGAAGCGCAAATTCATCGAAATTGAAAAAGTTCGCCTTGAAATATTTTCCTCGACATTCTCGCATTTTTTAGCAAGTCTGAAAAAATTATATTACGTATATTACGTTGCTTCGATGAATTTTAATGTTTATGTAATGTAAGGTAATGTAATAATCGAGTTATTACGTTGTGTAATTAATGTAAGGCGTTGATTTTCGAAATTCGATCAAAGCGAACAATGAACTCCATCGAACTTGTAATTAAACATTGAAGTGAAAATTCAACATATTAAATTGTACAGATCTGAAATAATGTGAGAGGTGAAAAAGTGTCCTGTGACATAATTTAAGCGTATACAAAGCACATTAAGTTGTGTAAACAATTATTTATTTTTGAAGTACAAAATAATTAATACTTAATAATATTTAAAGTACTAAATAATTATAAATTTAGGGTGATTGCAAGACGGGCTACTTTGAAGCCACGTAGTCGCATTCAGAATGAACAAATGATGAAAAAGATCATAGTAAATATATTATTATTGCCACATGTTTAATTGCCTAACTAGTGAATAAATTGTGCCTTGTGGGGATATTTTGTTAAAACTAACACTTTCTTACATTCTCTATTCATTTCACTGGGCTTAGACCCGTTATTTGTAAAAAATATAAACAAGTAAATTTCCATGTAAAAATCTGTAAAAATCTGCAGAATGTAAATAAGAAGCTCCGAAAATTAGAAACAACATAACCTCAACACGGAGACTTGGGACTTGGAGCCGTTGTTTCAACGAATAACAAATATGAACAAGTGATTTTCCATATATCCACATCCTGCAAAAATCTGCAGAATGCAAATAAGAAGCACAGAAAATTAGAAACAACATAACCTCATCACAGAGACTTGGGACTTGGACCCGTTGTTTCAACGAATAACAAATACGAAGAAGTGAATTTCCATATATTCGCATCCTGCAAAAATCTGCAGAATGCAAATAAGAAGCTCAGAAAATTAGAAACAACATAACCTCAACACAGTGACTTGAGACCTGGACCCGTTGTTTCAACGAATAACAAATATAAACAAGTGAATTTCCATATATCCACATCCTGCAAAAATCCGCAGAATACAAATAAGAAGCTCCGAAAATTAGAAACAACATAACCTCAACACAGAGACTTGGGACTTGGACCCGTTGTGTCAACGAATAACTGCAACTAAAATCTGCAGAATGCAAATAAGAAGCTCAGAAGATTAGAAATAACATAACCTCAACACAGAGACTTGGGACTTGGACCCGTTGTGTCAACGAATAACAAATATGAACAAGTGATTTTCCATATATCCACATCCTGCAAAAATCCGCAGAATGCAAATAAGAAGCTCCGAAATATAACCTCAACGCAGAAATAAATTTGTCTCTACAGGGTTTTAAAAACCGATGGGAACTTGCACGGCGATTCACAGGCTAACGGCAACGTCCGGCCACGTTCACACATGATATCAGATATCTAAGTGCCATCGTTTACGGTTGTTTGACCGTGCTCGAGCGGGTTTGAAGTGCCGATTGCCATTACGACTTGTGCGGCTAGCTGCTTCGGATCGCAACAGAGGTGAAAAAAGCCGGGCGAGAGGGAGAAGAGACGGCAACAAGAGCCAATGGCATTACGCCTCTCTCGTATGAGACGCGTATCGATTTGAATATGCTTGCTCGAGCACGAACGGATCGGCGTATACGCGCGGATGTATCCACGTAAACACGTCTATTCGCGACCTCTTTGATCCATTCGGCGCTATTGAGTTACCGCAATGGCTTTCGACCGTCCCAGCTTCAAAGCTCGGAGAATCTCAGTTTCGCGGATCTCGCGTTGCAATGCTATATCTAATTAAACCTACGATTCTGTCTTCGATACTCCGTTCATGTTTCCTGTACAAAATTCTGCGAGTCCCTCGATTCTGCTCACTTCTCCGTCGTCTCATTTTTCTACGCGTTTGGAAAAAGGTGCTATGGAATGATTTTACGCTAAATCCTAATGAACTGAGATCAAATTCATTTAGATTTTCGTTTCTTAATTTTCCTTATAAAATTTGCTACAAAAATGTAATTTATTCAAGTTTAAAAACGCGATTTTAATATCGTTTTTACGTAGTTTCGACCAGTTGCAATTTTTGCAAGGAATTGTATGCAAATTGTATCCAGCAAACCGGATCTTTGAAAAATAATTCAAAAAGATTGAGATCATTTGGCATAATTTGAACAAAGTTATATATTCTGTTTTAGAAGGTGTCTACATAGAAGGTGTCCCAAAAATGTCTCGCAATCCGGAAATGGCGGATTCCTCGGATCATTTGAAGCAACTTCTTCCTTTACAAAAATGTTCTCCGAGGCACCGTTAACGAGTTATTAACGAAAAACAGTGGACCAATAAGAATCGAGTACGGCTGACGCGAGGCGGCCCAGCCAACCAGCGCGCGAAGCCCGGTTCCGCTCATTGGCTCGGTCGCCTCGCGCCAGCCGAGCTCGCTTCTCATTTGTCACTGTTTTTCGCTAATAACTCGTTAACGGTGCCTCGGAGAAAATTTTTGTAAAAGAAAAAGTTGCTTCAAATGACCCGAGGAACCCGCCACTTTCGGATTGCGAGACATTTTTGGTACACCCTGTATATTCTTCCACTATTGTACATGTATTTAAAGGTCAGTTCTATTTTTATACTACATTGCACTTACTCATTTTTATATATCATCATCTGAGTAACAATTGTGTTTATTAACCTAAAAGTAAAAATTGTCTATATGAATCAGGTATTTCTTTTATGTGCTGTATATAAGACTGAATTGCTTTCACTAATTTGCAATATTTCTAGAGCTGCATCAAATCCACAGTCTAGTGACGACACGAATCTCTTTCAGGAATATTAAACGCGATAATAAATTAATATATATATTATATATATATATATATATATATATATATATATATATATATATATATTAATTACGTAATTGTTTTCCGATGTCTCGAGAGCAAACGGCTCGTGAGATTTGCCATTTTCACTACCACGCTGTGTTTCATGGCAGCGGAATGGCAGCGAAATCCCGCAACAACGTGGCCGAAGCATTGTAGAATTTTCAAAGACAAACAGCGCCGTGTCTACACAACGTACTTTCGGTATTGATGGCTCTTCGAGACTCTGGAAACTGTTTTGGGATAGACATGACTCCCCAGAGGTCCGGACCATCGTCAATCTTCAGATTAAACATCTCGGTGACGGACGAACGGAAATTCGATTGTAATCATTGTTGGCGAGGTTAAACTTTTCCTTGGGGGTTTCTATTTGTTTGAATTTTTATTGCACATTCAAATAGATTTTGTCGAGAAAAGTCCCAAAATCGAAGCCCTGAATCTAGGAATGTAATTAAAATAGGTCCTGAATTTACTTGTTAAAAAGTTATGCGCGTACAAAGTTGAATTTCCAGGGTTTTTGACAGGTTAGCTCGCGACGTTGATGCGTCCACAGATGTGGTTTAATAAACGACGCCGTTAGATGGCAACACGCGTAACGTAGAATCTAATACCTTCACACAATATAACCTAAAACCTTGACATAACCTGTCAAAAACGCTGGAATTTTTTAACAAATAAAAATTCAGGACTTATTTTAATTACATTCCTAGAAAGTTCCTGGAAAGAACAACTTTAGCCGTTGACGATAATGATTATTTACCAATTGCAAGAAGCAGAAGACAGGTAAGCTCCTCCTTCAATAGTTTTAATGAATTGAAAATATTGTCACAATATGTATAAATTTTTCCGACGTCCCCATTGCACTGTATGTTTCGGATCTTTGCCATAACTGCACAATATCAGCAATCTAAGAATCACTACAGGGCGTCCCAAAAATGTCCCGCAGTCCGAAAGCAGGGGATTCTTGAGGTCATTTGAAGTAACTTTTTCCTTAGCGAAAAGGCAATCCGCGGCTTCGTTTACGAGTTATTAACGAAAAACAGTGACCAACCAGAGGCGAGATCATTTGACGCGAGACGGCGGAGCCAATGAGCGGAACTGGGGGCTCCGCGCACTCGTTGGCTGGGCCGCCGCGCGCCAGACGAGCTCGCCTCTTATTGGTCAGTGTTTTTCGTTGATAACTCGTAAACGAAGCGTCGGAGAAAATTTTCGCAAAGGAAAAAGTTGCTTCGAATGACCTCAGGAACCCTGATATATCATGATATATCATGATATATATGACACCCTGTATATATCATGGACATTTGTATAAAGCAAAGATCGTACTTCTTGTTGCGACAATTTCGATATCCGTAGATTCTTCTAACATCTTAGTTAACCCTAGCAGGTTAGTTCCGCATTAATGATTTTCTCGCCGCGAACGATTCCATAATAATAAATCCTGAGGTCACTTGCGAATAACCCGCGGCACGATGATAACGGCATCATATAACAGAACTAACTCTGTGAAATACCTCTTCCGACGGTATCGCGAGCGCGCGTTGATTTTTCTGACAGACGGCGCACACAGCGTGGTTGGCGAACGTTTTATCGTCGATTCGACGAGTATCGCGGGAACGTAACAAAATGGCAGAACATAAACTGCGAACTGCAGCTCGTGTAACACGGCCGTTTATTAACCGCCCTCGAAAAGCAAACTCTGAACTTCCGATAGTGGACACAATCCTCTGCAGACTTCCCGTCCAAACACGAGAGTTCGCCGAGGACAGAATCTCGATACCGGAGCTATTCGGAGAGTTAACTAGTGTCATCCGCTTTGCGCCACTCGGTTCATTCGGGGACCCGTTTCGGTGGCCCGATCGGCCATTTTCGCCATTGTTAGGGATTTCAAAAACAACTGGCGCGCCCGTCGGCGGCCGCCGTTCCCGTTTGCAACGGTCCCCGGGAGTATACCGCGGGATTCTAATCGACCGGAACCATCCTTGTATTGCTTTGATAAGCGTTTCCCCGAGCAGTTCGTGCATCATCGGAGTTTTTTAATGAACATTACCGATGGCCTGCTTTTTTCGAACGACCGCGAGAATCGGGCACACAGTTTATTCATTTATCATTTGAAAGCCGCGTGGTGAATAAAAGAGCTTTCATTTCGTGGTCCTTTGAAACATGATTCCAAGTACGGCACGCGGTAAATATTAGTCGAAAATACCTCGTGTTCTTTGTTATTTACGAAGGTATTAGAGTACGGTTCGTTTTGATATCACTGAGCCGAGGATTCCAATTAAACCTTTTACGGGCACAATGTGAATTTTCGAGGATATTTCAATTCGACATGAATATTTAAGGATATTTCAATTCAATGTTTTCAACGGTGCGAATATTTGAGTCTGGTGGTCAATGTGCACATTAAAAGTGGGTGGGAAGCACAGTTCTCAGTGCCTATATGAAAGGGTTAAAGCAACGTTGCACCTGGCTAATTTTACGCGCGAAGCTATTTTCAACGCTAGAACCTAGACATTTCCGTCGACCTACGGTATTTCGATATTACGTGATTTAATGCATTTTATGTATACGAGCTTATTGTCGGAAACAAATATACAGGGTGTCCCATAATTATGTCGACACCCGGAAAGGGATGATTCCTGAGGCCATTTGAAGTAACATTTTCCTCAGCGAAAACGCAATCCGCGGCTTTGTTAACGAGTTATCGACGAAAAACAGTGGCCAATGAGAGGCGAGCTCAGCTGTCGCGCGGCGGCCGAGCTAACGAGCGGTCGAAGCCCAGTTCCACCGATTGGCTCGTCCGCCTAGCGCTGGGCGAGCTCGCCTCTCATTGGTCACTGTTTCTCGTTTAATAACTCGTTAACGACACCTCGGAGAACATTTTTGTAAAGGAAAAAGTTGCTTCGAACGAGCTCAAGAACATTTTTCCGGATGTTAACACAATTATATACAAAAACTCATGTTTTCTAACTTTATCATCTGACCTTACAACAAAGATTTCAAAAATGCCTTATCCTTATCGACTCCGAGAGGTTTTCCCCAGATGATTCCCCCGGATAGCTTCGGCTCGAAATTACTTATTGGCCTGTACGTATTGCCGGCGAGGTCATCGCGATGCTCCTACCAGACCGTATTTGCCAATAGTTCGATTTGATGCGCCTAAACGTCGTGGCTGCGTGACGGGAACAGTGTCTATGAGCATTGATACTTGGCCCAAATGTGTGTGCACGCTTAAGGACGTCTACACGGACGTACATATGTACAGGCTGTACCTCGGACTATGTGTTAAGTATCAGCAAACTCGATCGCATCGTCGATAAAGCAAGTCTGTACGCAACACTCATGCGTGTCGTGTCTGACTAATGATCGGACATTTCTACCCGTTTGACGGCGTTCGCCTGGAACAGTCCATGGATTGTTAAGTCCATGTTTAACTTATTGTTGACGCGGTTGCTTGTATCGTTAAACACTTTCGACCCCTTCAACTCGCACGGCGACTGTGCGGTACCACTGAAAATAAACTACATCATTTTTGGAAATAATTGTTATGTCTGATTCATAATCGCTGTATCTGAAACGTCGTTGAAAATGTACAGTCGGAGATAAATCGTGTCTGGACAGCATTTAAAACTTTTTTGAAACTGGACTAAATGATTTGAACTTTTTTTGTTCAGGTTTTGTGTTCAGTCTACTAGATAATGATTCAAATGAACGACAAAAAGAAAATTAAAATATCTCGTTCAATAACTTCTTTTATCTGAATCTGAAACGAAAATTTGAAAAATGCATTTTGTAAGTTTTGCAAGACTTATATACATGCTGAAAATTTCATCGAGATTGGTCGACGTTGTTATGTGTTACGAACAATTAAATATCGCGAAAAACGCAGCTTTGTCCAGATTTTTTACACTTTCGACCAATATACCTGCAGTTTTTGTAAAAATATTTCAACACTCACAGCTTGATTTTGCGTTAATCGATTCCGATGGAATTTTCAGCATGCGGTATAAGTTATCGAGACCTTGAAGGCGAAACGGATTATTGAAATCTTTGTTGTGAGGTCAGATGATAAAGTTAGAAAACATGAGTTTTTATATATAATTGTGTTAACATCCGGAAATGTGTTCTTGAGCTCGTTCGGAGCAACTTTTTCCTTTACAAAAATGTTCTCCGAGATATCGTTAACGAGTTATTGAACGAGAAACAGTGACCAATGAGAGGCGAGCTCGCCCAGCACTAGGCGGACGAGCCAATCGGTGGAACTGGGCTTCGACCGCTCGTTGGCTCGGCCGCCGCGCGACAGCTGAGCTCGCCTCTCATTGGCCACTGTTTTTCGTCGATAACTCGTTAACAAAGCCGCGGATTGCGTTTTCGCTGAGGAAAAAGTTTCTTCAAATGGCCTCAGGAATCACACCTTACCAGGTGTCGACATAATTATGGGACACCCTGTATATTTGTTTCCGACAATAAGCTCGTATACATAAAATGCATTAAATCACGTAATATCGAAATACCGTAGGTCGACGGAAATGTCTAGGTTCTAGCGTTGAAAATAGCTTCGCGCGTAAAATTAGCCAGGTGCAACGTTGCTTTAACCCTTTCATATAGGCACTGAGAACTGTGTTTCCCACCCACTTTTAATGTGCACATTGACCACCAGACTCAAATATTCGCACCGTTGAAAACATCGAATTGAAATATCCTTGAAAATACATGTCGAATTGAAATATCCTCGAAAATTCACATTGTGCCCGTAAAAGGGTTAATTGGAATCCTCGGCTCAGCGATTTCAAAACGAACCGCACTCTAATACCTTCGTAAATAACAAAGAACACGAGGTATTTCCGACTAATATTTTCCGCGCGCCGTACTTGGAATCATGTTTCAAAAGACCACGAAATAAAAGCTCTTTTATTCACCACGCGGCTTCGAAATGATAAATGAATAAACCGTGTGCCCGATTCTCGCGGTCGTTCGAAAAAAAGCAGGCCATCGGTAATGTTCATTAAAAAATTCCGACGATGCACGAACTGCTCGGGGAAACGCTTATCAAAGCAATAAAAAAGATCTCTACGGATGATCGTTGAACCGAATCCGCGGTGAAATTGGTAAAAAAAAGCTGGCAGTTTCGGGGGCGGAATCGAGAGAGAGAGAGAGAGAGAGAGAAAAAAGAAGGAGTGATTTCGCTGTTCAACCTTTGATATAAAGTACCGCGTAACGGGGCGCCGGAATGCATTGGCGTAGAGGCAGTTAGCAACAGAGGCAGCGAAGCGCTGCGTATAGACATAGCCTTGCGTATATCCGTGTTCGGATATCATAGGCAAGCGTGCTCGAGGCTGCCGTAAGCGGCGCTTCTGTGTGTGCTCCTCGTAATGCCGCCGATACGTGCTCTCGTCGTAGACATGTGTGTGCGCGCGCGCGCGCGCGTACGCACACGATCGGCAAACGTGCGCCGAACGGCGAGCGTAGACGCCGCTATAAGGCGAGCCTAAGCGCGGCGTAAGGACCGAGGAGGATGCCGAACAATGCGCGGAGAAACATAACTTGCATAACATTGGCCAATTTCAGCACGGCATTCCGGAGCCGGTGAGTAGGTTTCTGTGTTCCTCGGTCTCATCTTTCCGCCACCGTTCGCCTGGATCTCGGCTCGGCTCCGCTCGGCTCGGCTCGGCGAGCGAGCGATCGTTTCTCCGAGAATATCGTTCCATCGCGCCAGTTAACACTTTATCGACCGCTAGCCTATTTATCGGCTTTTCGATTGCCAATGCTTATCGACCGATAGCCTATTAATCGACTTTTAGCTATCGACGGTTTTCGCTTCTTTACTGTTTTGTTAGTAGCTGATCTCCTGTATGCTGACCTCCCCATATCCTTATGAATTATAATTATAATAATAATTATTATTTATTATTATTTTTAAAGGAATAAGCACAACACAATGAATAGCGAAAATTTAGCCGGTACTGGGAGCAAATGCGCGCGCGACTAAGCCAGTCCTTACTGAGTGGCAGCCTCAACAACGACCGGACGATAAAGTGTTAAAAATGGTGGCGACACCTCGATGCGAACGAGGTTATGTTTGGCTCGAAAAATTAAGTCGGGTCGAGTTCGAGTGTCCCGCACAGTGCTCGATTTCACCCGGAAGAACGGCCAAATTCGAATTTCACAAAAATTTGTGAAATTTTCGTGAAAAATCGCCAAACTCGAATTTCGCACGAATTTTGCACAGAGAAATCTTTGTTTCCCTGGATGGAAAAATTGATGGGGAACAATACGCCAACCTTCTTTTTATTTTTTAGACTATTCTGACAGCAGTGACACATAACCTTGAAAGTGCAATGATTTTATGATTCTGCTTTCGTTCCGAGACACTTTCGTTTGCTACCGATTTTTCAATGTTTTAAGACAATTTTCCAGATTGTTGCTTACGGGGGCTTTGAAGATATGTTTATTTACTACAGCCTCGCGCAGGTGGTGCTTTTTTAACATGTATATTTGCAATGTTATTTAACTTCGAAAACGGGGAATAATCTGCTCGAATCCTGTGCGATTTTCTAAAAGTTTTTAACGAATTTTGTTGTACTTCCGAGTTCGACCGAGCACATTTATTGGTATCGTTGTATTCGGGAAAGATTTGTGATTGGAACAGCGTTAAAATTTTGTCTAGATTCGTCCGGGTAACAGTGTTGCCGCTAATTGAAGTTGCAATGTCGCAGCATTTTAAAAACTGCCGTTCTCTCAATGTTATTTACTTATTTTACTTATTTATTTATTATTTATTTGTTTTTATAGCAATATTTTTAATTTATAATTTTATAATTTTTAATTACTAATTTTTAATTTTTAATTATAGCAATATTTTATTTATTTGTTTTTATAGCAAGCCGATGTAATACATCAATCCGACAGCTTGAGACCTCTACTTTAAGATAATCTTTCTGGATTTTAAGTCTGACGCGGTCTCGCCGCTGCAACCCTTTAAACGTGACGCCATGTTGGCGATATTGAAAATTGCTAAAGTTTGACGAAATGCGCGGACTTAAAAAAAAAAAGAATCGCATCTAAATTAAAGGAGAAGAATTAAGTCTAATTCGCCAGCAAACGACATCCCCGAAAAACATTTCACAAGGTAAATGCATTTCGTCGAACTTGGCATTTTACGAACGCGTCTTCGACGAACGTGTCTCCGCGTTTGAAAGGTCACAGCAGCGAGGGCGCGTCCACAAGTTTCAAGATCCAGAAAAATTATCCCAAAGCCGAGGTTTCAAGCTTCAATTTAAAAAAAAAGTCATCGTCCCACGACGATTGTTCGCGGAGTTGGCGTCGGACGATGTTGGCCAATTTCTGTCGGAAATCGTTCCGCGCAACAATATTTTTAGAACAATGTCGCCGGACTTTCGATGGAACGACCGAAGAACGCGGATCCGAATAATATCGGCGGTGTTCGTCGGTTCGCCATCCAATTTCGCGGAGGAACCACCACCGTTCTCGTGCATTCGCGTTACATTCATAGATGCTTTCGGAATCGATTCCGACGGAGTCTGACATTTCGGGGCCGGTTTTCGTCGTCGAGGTTTCCGTTTCAATTACTCCGCGGGAACCGGTTACGACCGCCACCGTGCGCGCGCGCGCGCGTTCGCTTTTAATATTTCTTAGTCCGGTCTCTTTCCCGGAGATCAATGGAAGCGAAGTTTTACCTCCGTTCCGCCGTCGTGGACCGTGAATCCCCCACCACCACCACCGCCGCCACCGCCGTCGCCGCTGCCGCGCTGCGCTGCGTCCTCCCCCTTCCCTGCCGCCCGCGCTGCCGCGCTGCGTCCTCCCCCTTCGCAGCCGCTAGCGCTGCTGCTGCGCTGCGTCCCCCCTCCTTTCTCCGGACGCTACTTACCCGTTCTCATATTTCACTTCGGTTCCGGATCTTTACTTGTCATCTTAGTCCTCCTCGTTGGAAACCTTATTCCGCTATCCTCTTATCCGGCATCGATTCCTCACCGTCGCCTTCTTCTAGCACGGTATTTCGCGTGGCACGCCCGAGGACACCGGAACGGTGTAAAGCTTTCCGGATTTTCCATATCGTCATTCCTGTCCCGGCCATCAACCACAACATTTTTCACGTTTCCCCGCGCCCGAAAGCGGACTCTCTATACTTTATCCGTCTAAGATCTCCGCGCGAGAACACCGATAGAGCGAATCACTGTCGCCTCGCCGCTGTGCGGCGTGTTGAGCGATCGCGCGGGAAACACACGCGGCAATCGTGAAATTACACTGTCCGACACGATCTTTGATTTCACATAGTCACTGTGGAATTCTTGTGGAGCTTCGGAATCCGAAAACCGAATTGCTTTATCAGTCTCAGTTTTCGAAAAAAAACGAGCTTTTGTAAAAACCCAGGATTTTCGACAAAAATGCGGTATTGCATGAAAAGTACACACGTTGGAAAGTTCTAATCGGTCTTAGAAGATAGAGGAGAGTTTTCCGAATACAGTGGCGTACAATTTGTTAATTGTTTTCGGTCCTGAATAACTATAAATTAATGTCAAAGTTGAAAAAAGTGTCGACGCGCGTAATTTCTCCGCGATAAAGTTAGAAGTTTCTTCGTTAGAAAGTTCTAATCGGTCTTAAAAGATAGAGGAGAGTTTTTCAAAAACAGTGGCGTACAATTTGTTAATTGTTTTCGGTCCTGAATAACTATAAATTAATGTAAAAGTTGAAAAAAGCGTCGACGCGCGTAGTTTCTCCGCGATATTTTTATATTTCTATGAAAAGTTCTTTGTCAGCGGTTTGATTGTAAATCAGTAACGTGAAAGAATGTAACAGGGTGTCCCATAATTATGTTAACACCTGGCGACGATTCCTTAGGTCCTTTGAAGAAACTTTTTCCTTAGCGAAAATTCAATCCGACGTTTCGTTTACGAGTTATTAACGAAAAACACTGACCAATAAGACGCGAGCTCGAGTAGGCGCCACGCGGCTCAACCAACGAGCGCGCGGAGCCCAGTTCCGCTGATTGGTGCGACCGGCTAGCGTCAGCCGAGCGCTCGCCTCTCATTGGTCACTGTTTTTCGTTAATAACTCGTAAACGAAGCGGCGGATCGTATTTTCGTAAAAGAAAAAGTTTCTTTAAATTGTCTCAGGAATCCATTTCCGGATTGCAAGACATTTTTGGGACGCTTAATACAACCGCCGATTGTAAACAACTGTGAAAACGAATAATCGTTTCTCCTCTTTCTCCGAGTTGTCCATTTTTGTTTTCAAGCTGAGCGACAATCGGAGAGAATTTACCGTAATGGAATCGTTTCATTTGGATCGCGTACAGGACGGTCCGGAATATCATCGGTTTGTTGACCGTGAAATACGGTGGCGTACACACGAGTATGAAATACTGGGCAAAGCTCCGCTCTTTTTTCCATCTCGCACGCGAACACCGCTCAATTTTCTCCCGAGTCCTTTTCCACTCACAGACTCACTTTATCGGCTGATCCTTCCCTGAAGTGTACAGTGTCGTCGCATCGGCCCTCGCGATCCCCGTGAAACTAAGCTGGTAGACTTAAGTCTAAGCCTGCGGATACTGTATTATAAAGTGATATTGTTGTTAAAAAGTGACTCCGCAGGCAGCGCTGTTTCATAGGGGGCACGTCGTCGGGGCGAGTCGCTAACGCTTCTGCATCTTCTTTCAATTCCACTAAACCTTCAAACAATGATCATAGCTATAGTAAATTCTGCCTAATTTTCCTTCAGCTTGTAAACAAAAACAAAAACAATTTGGCAAGAGGAGATACGATTCGAGTCTTGCGCCTCGTTTTTGTAATTGTTGCAAATCGGCAATTGACTATTTTTGTTTACAAGCTGATGAAAAATTAGGGAGAATTTACTATATTATATGTTAACAAAAGGGGGGAGGGGGGATTTTACGATTTCGTGCTATCTGTGGCTACAGTCATACAAATCCTCGCGCAGAAATTTTGTACATGACTTTCAATCTATTTCATTGGTATTAACATCGATCTCATTGTTGAATTGTAAAAAAGAAACAACAAATAGTATACAGTGGAATTAATAATAAGTACTAAAAAATTGGGATTTTAAATAGAGCAATGTGACTCGGGAACAAAGTTTCGATTAGGCTAAGAACAGTAATCGTAACAATAAATTTTACCAACTTTAACCGACTATCTATGTCACTATAGTATGTCACTAAGTACTAAAAACTTGGGATTTAAATAGAGCAATGTGACTCGGGAACAAAGTTTCGATTAGGCTAAGAACAGTAATCGTAACAATAAATTTTATCAACTTTAACCGACCATGTATGTCACTATAGTATGTCACTAAGTACTAAAAAATTGAGATTTAAATAGAGCAATGTGACTCGGGAACAAAGTTTCGATTAGGCTAAGAACAGTAATCGTAACAATAAATTTTATCAACTTTAACCGACCATGTATGTCACTATAGTATGTCACTAAGTACTAAAAAATTGAGATTTAAATAGAGCAATGTGACTCGGGAACAAAGTTTCGATTAGGCTAAGAACAGTAATCGTAACAATAAATTTTATCAACTTTAACCGACTATGTGTGTCGCTATAGTATGTCGCTGCATAGTTATCATTTTCACAAGAAGTTCCTTATCGCGTTAAAAAGAATTTTCACCGCGGAACTTATTCGTATAAATAGAACGTACGACATACTGGAATCTCCCCGCGTCGATTTTTCTTTTATCGATTGGCGGAGCATGTTGACACGTATTCCTCTACTCTACACACGTATTCCTCTCGCTTTATACTGTACCATATGTGTTCCGCGTCGACCATAAAATATTTCATATTATATTTTTAATCAAACGAAATCCGGACACACCTTGTGCTCTCGTCGTTAGACCTGCGTTTCACCTTCGAATCCGAGCAAATTCTTCGAAGCTTCTAACTTTATCGCGGAGAAATTACGCGCGTCGACACTTTTTTCAACTTTGACATTAATTTATAGTTATTCAGGACCGAGAACAATTAACAAATTGTACGGCACTGTATTCGGAAAACTCTCCTCTATCTTTTAAGACCGATTGAGAACTTTCTAACGGAGAAGCTTCTAACTTTATCGCGGAGAAATTACGCGCGTCGACGCTTTTTTCAACTTTGACATTAATTTATAGTTATTCAGGACCGAGAACAATTAACAAATTGTACGCCACTGTATTCGGAAAACTCTCCTCTATCTTTTAAGACCGATTAAGGACTTTCTAACGGAGAAGCTTCTAACTTTATCGCGGAGAAATTACGCGCGTCGACACTTTTTTCAACTTTGACATTAATTTATAGTTATTCAGGACCGAAAACAATTAACAAATTGTACGGCACTGTATTCGGAAAACTCTCCTCTATCTTTTAAGACCGATTGAGAACTTTCTAACGGAGAAGCTTCTAACTTTATCGCGGAGAAATTACGCGCGTCGACGCTTTTTTCAACTTTGACATTAATTTATAGTTATTCAGGACCGAGAACAATTAACAAATTGTACGCCACTGTATTCGGAAAACTCTCCTCTATCTTTTAAGACCGATTGAGAACTTTCTAACGGAGAAGCTTCTAACTTTATCGCGAAGAAATTACGCGCGGCGACACTTTTTTCAACTTTGACATTAATTTATAGTTATTCAGGACCGAGAACAATTAACAAATTGTACGCCACTGTATTCGGAAAACTCTCCTCTATCTTTTAAGACCGATTAAGGACTTTCTAACGGAGAAGCTTCTAACTTTATTGCGAAGAAATTACGCGCGTCGACACTTTTTTCAACTTTGACATTAATTTATAGTTATTCAGGACCGAGAACAATTAACAAATCGTACGCCACTGTATTCGGAAAACTCTTCTCTATCTTCTAAGACCGATTAGAACTTCCCAACGTTTGTACTTTTCACGCAATACCGCATTTTTGTTGAAAATCCTGGGTTTTAACAGAAGCTCGTTTCTTTCGAAAACTGAGGCTGATGGAGCAATTCTGCTTTTCGGATTCTTGTTCAGAGAGCGAAGCTCTACAAGAATTTCATATAGTGGCCGTAGGAAGGCAGAAAAAAGTTTGATTTTGTCGGACAATGTTATTCGTCGCCTTTTAGTTGAACCGGGAAACACTGGTGCGAGGATATCGCCGCGAGAACGGAACAGCCCAAGAAGAGGAAACCAAAAGCCGGAATTTGTCGAGTGCACGGCTGTTGTCCCACCCATCTGCGCTCATCCGGGAAGATAAATTCATCCCATTTCTTGTTTGCCGTCCCCTTCGCTCGAGACACCGTTGCGGCGCGACGTCGCTCCGACCCCTTTAACGCTTCCGGGGGTTAGATCGGATGAACTGAAATTCCTCGATCGTTTAATCTTAACTTCGTTACTTATTTCTTCGCCGGACATCGCGAAGTTTAATTGCGATACACCGGGCGACCGCCGGTCTTTCGTTCATCCGAGGCTCGAAGATCTTCGACGGTGGTCTAACGTGTTGATTTTACAGAGCTTAACTTCGTCCCCAAGGTGCCCGAAGTCTTTAAAACGCTGCGACGAACTTTAGGAAATGTGGAGAAGCTGAGAGCATGTGTAAGAAAATATTGAATTTATTTTTCTCTTTTTTTTAGATCACCAACATTCGGCGCTTACTTCGTCGATGCTTGTTAACTATATTTAACGATTTCTCCAAAAAATATATCTGTCGTCGTTTAAAAATATACAGAGTGTCTCAAAAATGTCTCGCAATCCGAAAGTGGCGGGTTCCTCGGGTCATTTGGAGCAACTTTTTCCTTTACAAAAATTTTCTCCGAGGCACCGTTAACGAGTTATTAACGGAAAACAGTGACCAATGAGAGGCGAGCTCGGCTGGCGCGAGGCGACCGAGCCAATGAGCGGAACTGGGCTTCGCGCGCTGGTTGGCTGGGCCGCCTCGCGTCAGTCGTACTCGATTCCTATTGGTCCACTGTTTTTCGTTAATAACTCGTTAACGGTGCCTCGGAGAACATTTTTGTAAAGGAAGAAGTTGCTTCGAATGATCCGAGGAACCCGCTGATTTCCGGATTGCGAAACATTTTTGGGACACCCTGTATATCTAAATATATCTGATCGTTAAAAAAATATATCTGCACTGTTTTGAAACGCAGAACTATCTTCTCAAGGTGTAAATCTAAACCTAAACGATTCTATCGAAGAAACAAAAATCTGACTGCATTGAAAGTGCAGTGCGATAATATCGAAGGAAGCGTTTCGAAGAAGCCTAAAATATTATAACACGTCCACGTGTTTATAATGAATTAATCAAAGACCATTTTGAAACTGGCTACACGCTGATCGTTTCGTTTTTATCGAGCCAACGATGTAAAAATGATTTGTTACTTTTTAAACGAGTGTATCTGATACAAGCGTCACGCCAGCCGAACAAGTTCGCGTAAATAAGAGCAAACAAGATTTTCAGATAATCGACTGAAAGCTCGAGGACCGAAACACGACGGAGGCGAGCTCAAAGCTCAACGCTACAGACTATCGAAGCGAAATTAACGTGGCCCTTTCGGTGGCCTATGAAAACGACTATCGGCTTAATTACATCCCACCGTCGAAATTAACGCCGCCCAATTTCCGAGCTAATTTAAAGCGTAATTGTCGAGTGATCTGACCGTTGCGCTGAAACTTTCTCCTGTGTCGTCTCCACGCTACCGGTGAAAATTCTTCGTGGTTCAGCGAATTCCTTTAAGGCTCGATGAAAAAACATTTGCTCATCCATTCGACACAATATACTCACGCCAAAGTGTTATTTTCTTTTTAATTGTTATTTTTTCTTCGTACCGTAAGGTAATCGCATAAATAGAAATGCATAAATAAAAAACACGAAATCTTTTATTTATTGATTCCTACGAAATTTTATTAATACTACTCTGTATAACGAAATCTCAATGTTTAATAATTCAATGAATGTTAATATATTCTTTAATGGAAAACTTACATATTTATCGTATGTCTGTATTAACTCTAGTGATCAAGTATTGATAACGGATAAATTTTAAATCTAATTTCACTTTAAAATAGTTGAATGGTGTACAGGGTGTCCCACAATTATGTGAAGACCCGAATGGAAGTGATTCCTGAGGTGATTTGAAGCAACTTTTTCCTTTACAAAAATTTTCTCCGAGGCATCGTTTACGAGTTATTAACGAAAAACAGTGACCAATGAGAGGCGAGCGTTCGGCTGGCGCTAGGCAGCCGCGCCGATCAGCGGCACTGAGCCTCGCGCGCTCGTTGGCCGGGCCGCCTCGCGCCTACTCGAGCTCGCGTCTCATTGGTCAGTGTTTTTCGTTAATAACTCGTAAACGAAGGCTCGGAGGAAATTTTTGTAAAGGAAAAAGTTGCTTTAAATAACCTCAGGAATCCCCACTTACAGATCGCGAGACATTTTTGGAACATCCCGTGGAAACGAGCCGCGAGACTCGAATGACCGTATTTCCTTTTCTCAAATTGTTAATTTTCGTTTACGAGCTGAGGGACATTTGGAGAGAATTTACTGTGACATAATTTAGAATTTATTTGACATATCGTATGAAGAAATTAAATAGATCGCTCGACTCGTTTGTTATTTATACAAAACAAAAAAATGAAATCTTGTATCAACGAAATGATAAGGCACTTTGAATATGAAATAACAAAAGCATTAAAATGAAATAAAATCACATAGGTTGTTTTAGTAATGCATATAATAATAAATATCCTTTATGTTGTACCACTTCAATAAAAAAAAAAAATGTTCGGGCAGAACCGATCTCTTCCGGGTAGTTCATATCGTCGTATTTGCAGATCTATTACATTTTAAATATTAATGCTTCTCCTAAATATTCTGCTCGCTATCTCGAACATAACACAAAATATTCAGATTGCACAGATTACGCATGAGTCGTGTGATGTGTTCGTAAGATTAACGCGACCATAAAACCCTGGCACCTATGTAGATAGCATAGCATTTACGAGATAAAAATTCACAAGTAAAATGCTGCGATATTTAAAATTCTGTTTCGCTTAAAAATAGGCTCGAAGGATTTGATTTTATCCGACCACACATTTTTATTTTATTTTCAAGATTGAAATTTACGAGTTTCATTCTCTCTTCGCTTTCCCGTGGTATCGTAGATTTTCCAAGTCAATTCTATTAATACAAAGGACAATTAAAAGAGGACAATTAAAGAGACAATTACAAAGAGAGACGTGTTTATTACGATTTATGATAAGGGGTAGTAATATACGTTGTATAATAGTAATATAATCGTATAATAATAATAATAATAATCGTACAATAGTAATAATAATTGTATAATAATAATATAATCGTATAATAGTAATAATAATAATAATAATAATAATAATAATAATAATAATAATAATATAATCGTATAAAAGTAATAATAATTGTATAATAATAATAATAATCGTATAATAGTAATATTAATCGTATAATAATAACAATAATAATGTAATCGTATAAAAGTCATAATAATTGTATTATAATAATATAATCGTATAATAGTAATAATAATCGCATAATAATAATAATAATAATAATAATAATAATAATAATAATCGTATAATAATAATAATTATAATCGTATAATCGTATAAAATAATAATAATTGTACAATAATAATAATAATAATAATCGTATATAATAATAATAATATCTCCTCTTCCCAAATTGTCCTTCTTCGTGCCAATTACAGAGAATTTGCTGTATTTAATTTTGAACACAAAATTCCGAATATTACGCAAAACGATCGAATCGACACGGAACGCGAATCTTCGAAGCGAGGCTGGCCGAGTGTCGGGTGTTTTCAGCAAGCCACTCGAGGACATCCGCCGTTCCTCTTTCGGGCGATTTGCGTCGATGAAAATCGGCGTGGGCGTGGTGGCGCGCGCTGCTGCAGCCGCGACAACGACCGAGCCCCGCTGCTAGTAATTACCTCGAGTAAATTGAATACTCTTGTACGCATCTGCCTGGCAGCCGTGTTACCCCGGGGCACCGGACGAAGATTAACTTTCCGATTTCTGGCCGCTGGTCCATCTTGTCAGAATCGACGCGGGAAAAAAGGGACGAGTGGCGACGCCGCGGGGCGGAACCGCCATTGCCCGTAAGATTAATGGCCGTTCTCGTTACCTCGAGGCAGTGATTAGAAGCCAATTAAGAGCCTTTATCCCGTTCCCCCGACACCCGCCCCGCCGCCGCCGAACCGGCGCTCCATTCTGCGGAAAATATCGAACGATGTTGCATACCGTTCTTCTTCGATCTATTCGATTCTTATCGGCTTTCCGGTACGTAATAGCTCGTCCCGGATGGGACTCGTTAAGTATCGAAGCTTCGGTGTGTACGGTAATCACGGATAAAATAGGGGGGATGGTTTCCCTTTTTTTTTAGTGGTAATTGTTCGGAATTGGGTTACGAGTTCGTAGAAACTCGATAGTGAGCGCTTTCGAAATCTCTGCTGTCTTAGAATATGGTGAAAGGTGCACTGAAAGTTGCAACATAGTGAGAACTTAAGTTAATTAATTATGCAACATAGTGGGAATCATTTTTTATAGTTAATTTTGAACTATTTTTACGTTATTTTCGTTTATATATAAATATAACATATATTATAAATAAACATATATATATACAGCATTTAAATAATATCTATAATAATATAAATAATAACAATAATAAATAATATATAAGCGGATTTTATGCATTTGTGACAAGAATAAATAGCTGCAATCCGGAAATAGGGGTTCCTGAGTTCATTAGAAGCAACTTTTTCCTTTACGAAAATTCTCTCCGAGCCTCCGTTTACGAGTTATCAACGAAAAACACTGACCAATAAGACGCGAGCTCGAGTAGGCGCGAGGCGGCGCAGTCAACGAGCGCGCGGGGCCCAGTGCCGCTGATTGGCGCGGCCGCCTAGCGCCAGCCGAGTGCTCGCCTCCCATTGGTCGCTGTTTTTCGTTGATAACTCGTAAACGAAGCCTCGGAGAACATTTTTGCAAAGGAAAAAGTTGCTCCAAATCACCTCAGCTACCCCCCCCCCCTGTATTTCGAATTAATCAAAACTGTATCCTACGAAGAATATCGAAATTTTCCATCGAAATTTCAGACGTCGAATGAAACGTTATTCATTGCTTTCCTAAAAATAATAACGGAAAACAGATTGCTTCGGAAAGAAATATTTCCGCGAGCAACATTTCGTTCGCAACAACCGTTAAACGAAGCCTTCGCAACGCAACTCGAAGCGTCGACCATTAACTACACACGATAAAAAGAGAGTGATCGCTGTTTATAATTATTTACTTGAAATTCCCACCGCGCATCCAATTGGACGCGGTGGACAATTTATTATACGTTCACGTGCGTCTAATGGGCTGGATATGGATTTTACGCATTCACGGATAACGCATTCGGACGGCGACGCGGAACGGCATCGTAGAACCGGAACGTCATTGAATTTTCAGTTTTTGACGGGATAATCGTATCGCGCGCGCACACACCTCACATTAATATAATCTATTAGAGCTGGTAAATGACAAATTGCGGCGCGTTTGTCGAATTTAATAACACTTCGCGTCGCGATCGGCCCGCTCGCGCAAATAATAAATCGGAAATTGAACGTAATTACGCGACGGAACCGGTTATGATGTTATCGAGAATCGTCGCCGCGGTCCTCGTTTTCGTAACGGCGGCCGATTTCAATTCTTTTTTTTTTTTGTTTAGAACGCGGGAATTCTTTCGCGTTCGCCGGCGGCGGCCGCGAATAATTAATCATCGTTCCAGCAGCGGTTCGTTATATTCCCATTAGCAAATGAGGTCGGATAATCGCGCGATCCGATAAAGAATGTTTTCAATGGCGAACGGCCGCGACTATTAAGTAATATTCTGGTTAAAAAGCCGCGGGAAAGAGCGCGGCGTCAACGGAAAGATATTTCAGCGTCCGCGGACGCTCCAAAACGCCGGATTTTATCGTCGGAGAACCAGCGGACATTTAACCCTTTGCGCTCGAAGCCATTTAAATTGTAAATCTAAAATCATTCTTCTGACTTATAGTACTTCCATTCTACACGACAAAGTGCATGTTACGCATACGAAATTGAGTCTTGCGACTCAAACAACGGTTACGCTTTTAACAATATTTTAAAGCTATACTTTGACAATATAAAAGTTATCTTGAAACGCGACGCAACAATTTTTCTGCTGCTTCAGAGTCACCGCTCGAGTGCAAAGGGTTAATTCAACTTCGTCGCTTTAATTTTTCTCCTGAACTACATGATTCATAAAATAAAAACGTTTCCCAGCAAAAAGTTGTCTGATACAGAGAGCTGTATATACACGGCGAAATTAATTTTCTGCTGTTCTTCTTATTTACATTTTTCTGCTATTTTTCTAACACACAGCACGCACGTATCATTCGCATCGCTTTATCGTCTACATGCTCGCGTTAATTGTAACGAACGATCGTCTTCCACATTTCTAGCGTTGAAAATCAACGAAAGAATATTTCGATGAAACAGCGACAAATTGATCGTCGCCGTGCACCGAACAACTTTCGTTCGAAACATATTTTTATGCAACACGTAGTCTACAGGAAAAATTAAGGTGAAGGAGTTGAACAACGACTCGCCGCGTATAATAAATAGAACGAACAAGTTCCGCGTTCAAAATATATTTGTTTCGCTAAATCAGTAATATAATCCGTATTCGCGACACAACGGGGAAGGCTCGTTCGTAAGTCGGCGAATATGAGAACGAAGGATACTTTTTTCGATAAAATTGTGCGAATGTACGCGTCGTAGCGCGGCTCTACAAATTGTCTTGTTATCGAATGTTTTATGCGTACGAGATCGAGTTTTCGGATTTGTGTAACAGTTATACGTGTAATAATAATATAATAATAAAATATAATAATAATATAAATAAAAATATAATTTATATAAAATAATAATAAAAAAATAATTTATATAATAATAAAATCTAAACTTTGATAATATAAAAATTATCTTAGAACGTGACACAACAATTTTTTTTTTAGCGGTGCCTCAGACTCATATATACGGCGCTCGGCGCGAAAGGGTTAATCCGTCGCGGTTGAAATGAAAAATCGACGCGGCAAATTAATTATCATAAACATTCGGCCGCGCGCGCGCGTGTCCCGCCGTTGTAATCCTTAACCGTCCCCGATTATTCGCGCATTTCATTTCCGCGCGCGACAATCCAACGCCGTTATTTTCAATTCTTGCGTCCCGTGTTGCACGTTTCTCTCGAAATAAAATTAGGAAATCGATGAACGCGCCACCCACCTTTCAGATTTAATTGGTCCCGTCCGCCGGCCGCGTTTCGCATAAGCCCACCGCGGATCCGAAAATTCGTGTGGAACGCGGTTCATCAAATTTTCATTTGCCGCGATTTAATCGTCCGCCACGTTTCTCGCGAATGTAATGCCGCTCGGTTACGTTTATATCGGCGGGAATTGCGCGCAGCTTTTCGGGTGTCGCTAATGATCCAAGGTCGACGGTTAGGGGGAAAAAATGGGTGCGTAGAAATCGCGGAACGGGAAAGAACAATTATACTATATTATGCTATATTATACTATACTATATTATACTATATTATATTATACTATATTATATCATATTATACTATACTATATTATACTATATGATATTATATTATGTTATATTATACTATATTATACTATATTATACTATATTATACTATATTATATTATATTATATTATATTATACTATATTATATTATACTATATTATATCATATTATACTATATATTATGCTATATTATACTATACTATATTATATTATATTATATTATATTATATTATACTATATTATATTATACTATATTATATCATATTATACTATATTACATTATATTATACTATATTATATCATATTATACTATATATTATGCTATATTATACTATACTATATTATATTATATTATATTATATTATATTATATTATATTATATTATATTATATTATATTATATTATATTATATTATATTATATTATATTATATTATATTATATTATATTATACTATATTATACTATATATCGCAGATTAACCCTTTGCACTTGAAGCTATTTTAACCGTAAATGTAAAATAATTTTTCTGACTTACGGATTCCCATTTTATAGAACAAAGTGCATTTTATGCATATGAAATTGAGTATTGCGATAACTTGTGATAACAGTTACGGTTTTAACGATTTCTTAAATTTCAACTTCGTTAATATAAAAATTATCTTGGAACGTGAACTAACAATTTTAGTGGTGCGTCGGAGTCACCAATCTCGAATGCAATAAAAATAGTTAATAAAAATCGAAGATCAGTATTAACTATAGAACTATTTGTACACCGCTGCACTCGCGTTCTTACAAGTTGCATGTATTTGTGTGTGTGTGTGTGTGTGTGAAATGTATAAATTTGACTTTCATGACGCGCAGAAATTCCGTCTTCGTGAATCGCAGACGGGGAAACTCGGTGTTGGTCGAAATTTGTTAAAAGACCGCGTCTGGAAGTTTCTGAATGCAAGACTAGAATGAGTATTACCGTCTCGGCCGCGCGTTCCCTTTGTTCGTGTAACCACGGGTTCCCGTGTGTTTGGGACTTTTTGTCGCGCAAGTAAATGTCTCCGAAGAGACGAAGTTCGTGTACCTGCGTTTAGTGCCGATGCGAAGAACCTCCTTTTAAGAGAGATCTTCGACAAAGTGTGTTTGAAACGGTCACATGCGCGTATAGTACGGAAACTTTAGTATTTAACTTCATAGTTGAGTTCGTAAACGTCTCGGTTGCGTGGCTTTAACCCTTAAATGCATGGTCTTTTGTTTTGAATTTTAAAAAATCGTTTTTTATAGGAATGTAGTTATAGATTACGTAAAAAATAAATTTAAAAAATCTAGGTAATAATATCGAGTATTTATTTTGAAGAGAAAGTTGTACGTAGACTTTTGGCAACAATATGCGTTTATTACTAAAATTATTGTAGACGTAAACAAATGGTTATGTATTTATATATTATCTATTAGTGTAGGAATTTTCACATTATTTATAAATGAAATGCAGCAAAGCAATTGCGATTTTTGTTGTGACACGAAGCTTTCCTTTTTATAGGAAACTCGAAGAAAGAAAATATCTCTACAAGTAACACATTGAAGGTTATCATCACCCACCACATTGAAATGTCAAAAAACATATAACTTACTCGCCAAAAGTAAAGTCAAGTCTTTTATTTCACACATGGTCTATTGTCTGTTTGGAAACGCACATACTCAGGTTTTTGAATAAAATTAAGTGGAACTGTAATGAGAAGACAATTGGCAACAATATGCATTTAAGGGTTAAAATGGCGGAAGGCGTCGCTTTCGAAGCAACCGAAAGGTTTCAGCGAAGACTACGTTTCTACTTTGCAAAAAAAGAAAATGACCTGAAATAGTATTATTACAAGGTTTTCTGCTACAGAAAAAGTAAGTTTAAAAAACGCTTTGATTAAAACCCAGCGATTTTTAAGGCACCGTTGCTCTTGCATTTCGTTTATCCGCCTAGCGCGATCGCATTTTTTTACGCGAACGGTTATAGCACTTTTGTGCAAAACAGGACTTCGCGTAAAACATTTCACTGCAAATTGACCGAGACCTTTGCATGGCCAATAAATGTTCTCCTTATATATAAATCAAGATCGCTATAATCTGCTACGGATTGCTTCTTCCATCCTAATCCGTGATCACCGTTCGGCTACGTTCTTCCTCGTTAGTAGAGGATCGGCTCGGCTCACTCGAGATCCCCTTATGATTTCGATTCACGATCCCGATCAAAAGCGAATCGACATAATTAGTCCGCGGGCTTAGGTCTACGTTAAGTGACGGACGAGGGAAGGACCCTGGTTAACGTGTCCCATTTCCAGATTCACGAGTCGAGACCCGCTTGATATTAGTTTCGAGAATTTGACGCTGTCGCGTGTGTTGGATGTGACTCATCGGTATTAGAGTGAGATATGTAATGGAGCGATGTAATAGATAAACGGTAATAAAGATTAAATAACAATTTGAAGTCAAAATAATATAATATAATATAATATAATATAATATAATATAATATAATATAATATAATATAATATAATATAATATAATATAGTATAATATAATACAATATAGTATAATATAGTATAATATAGTATAATATAATATAATATAATATAATATAATATAATATAATATAATATAATATAGTATAATATAATATAATATAATATAATATAATATAATATAATATAATATAATATAATACAATATAGTATAATATAATATAATATAATATAATATAATATAATATAATATAATATAATATAGTATAATATAATATAATATAATATAATATAATATAATATAATATAGTATAATATAATACAATATAGTATAATATAATATAATATAATATAATATAATATAATATAATATAATATAATATAATATAATATAATACAATATAATATAATATAATATAATATAATATAATGTAATATATTATAATATAATATATAATGTTATTTATATCATATATCATAAATATTATAAATATCGGTTACATTGCAGAAATGGAAGAAAAGGGCGAGTCTTTCTCTTGTAACATCGACATGTCGAGGACCAAGTTAAAGCCAGGGCGGTTATGTCAAGGACGGAAACGATGATACTGTCGAGATGTGATGTACTTCGTGGCCGAAGCCAATGCTCGTTGATGGTTTGCAGATGTTGCAACGAGGGTGGAGCACTTCTGGCGACGACACTTTTCTTGATCGAGCTATCCCGTATAGGACGACGATTCCGGTTCTATAGAAATCGATATACGCGACGACGTATTCGATAACAAGAAAATTTGTAGAGCCGCGCTACGACGCGTACATTCGCACAATTTTATAGAAAAAAGTATCCTTCGTTCTCATATTCGCCGACTTACGAACGAGCCTTCCTCGTTGTGTCGCGAATACGGATTATATTTCTGATGTAGTGAAACAAATATATTTTGAACGCGGAACTTGTTCGTTCCATTTATTATACGCGGCGAGTCGTTGTTCAACTCCTTCACCTTAATTTTTCCTGTAGACTACGTGTTGCATAAAAATATGTTTCGAACGAAAGTTGTTCGGTGCACGGCGACGATCAATTTGTCGCTGTTTCATCGAAATATTCTTTCGTTGATTTTCAACGCTAGAAATGTGGAAGACGATCGTCCGTTACAATTAACGCGAGCATGTAGACGATAAAGCGATGCGAATGATACGTGCGCGCTGTGTGTTAGATAAATAGCAGAAAAATGTAAATAAGAAGAACAGCAGAAAATTAATTTCGCCGTGTATATACAGCTCTTTGTATCAGACAACTTTTTGCTGGGAAACGTTTTTATTTTATGAATCATGTAGTTCAGGAGAAAAATTAAAGCGACGAAGTTGAATTAACCCTTTGCACTCGAGCGGTGACTCTGAAGCAGCAGAAAAATTGTTGCATCGCGTTTCAAGATAACTTTTATATTGTCAAAGTATAGCTTTAAAATATTGTTAAAAGCGTAACCGTTGTTTGAGTCGCAAGACCCAATTTCGTATGCGTAACACGCACTTTGTCGTGTAGAATGGAAGTACTATAAGTCTGAAAAATGATTTTAGATTTACAATTTAAATGGCTTCGAGTGCAAAGGGTTAAAAAATTAAAGTGTCAGAGTCATTCACTCGACCCGCTTGTTTCAGTGCATTCGGTGATGCCAGACTTTTTCCGCCGGTATTGATGTTGCAGCGACGTTCAAACAGACTGTCGGCCAATAATTCATAATGTCGTTGCAGAAACTTAGGCGAAACTGGGTAACAGTGTTCCATTGATACCCCAAGTTACGTCTAAATGTTTGTCCAAAGACAGTTCGAATTACTGTGTCTCCTCGAGCAAACTCGACGTGGAATTCTCCTTGGTCTAGTTGTGCCTATTCGCAGGATAGAGAGTAACAATAATTAGACAAATAACTGGAAAGCAAAGAATGAGATCATTTGCTCGTCGAAGGGAAAATTTTTAGTAAAATTTCACCTAGAAACGATCATTCGAATCGTAATATTCGAAGGAAGAGTACGTATACCGAAAAACTTTATCAGGGTGTCCCAAAATTATGATATTTCCGGGAAGCTATAGATTCCTGAGATCATTCGAAGCAACTTTTTCCTTTACAAAAATGTTCTCAGAGGCGTCGTTAACGAGTTATTAACGAAAAACGGTGACCAATGAGAGGCGAGCTCGAGTAGGCGCGAGGCGGCCCGGCCAACGAGCGCGCGAAGCTCATTGGTCAGCGTTTTTCGTAAATAACTCGCAAACGAAGCCGCGGATCGCATTCTCGCAAAGGAAAAAGTTGCTTTAAATCACCTCAGCAACCTCTCGTTTCTCTGAAGTACCATAATTTTGGGACACCCCGTATACAACAAGATATAAATAGAGATAAAACGTAATGGCTGTTCTGAAAGCCGAAGAAACGAGTTGCAGCAAATTCTTCGATCGGATAAAAATATTTTCCACGCATTATTCCACGCAAATATTCAAGTCGCTCTGTCTAATGTTAAAAAATGTTGTTCCATTTTATAAAACCGTCGGCTGGCAGAGCGTCGAGCATCCGGGCACTCGAAGTAATCGATCCTTTCGGTTCGAACAGCGATGAAAAAGGAGTCGTTAATTGCGTGCCGAGATTCGCGGCGTCGAGTGCCAGAAACTGTTTCCAACTCGATTGTCCGTGACGGAGCGTTCCTACGGTCTCGCTTTTCAATCTTTTATTCACCGGCGGAGAGTCGGCGCCGGGCGATGCGTGCCGACGAAACGGTGAGCAGAAGTTGCATCGTCGTGAATAAAACGCCGGCTCGCCCATCGAGCCCCGCGCCAGCGCCCGATCCTTTTGCGACGAGTGCTTTGGGGAGTTCGGCAGCGAGTTCCTTGATGCCACGCTAATAAATAAGGCTCTCTCTCGGTACAGTAACGCTAATGCATGCAGCAATGGTCCCTCTTGAAACAAGCTAGCTGCCTTGGAATTCGCTTGCTTAGCTACGATCGTTTCACGACGGAGGGTGGGGCCGAGGTGGTGGGCGCACGGTTGATCCCGGAACCCGGGTGAAATTGCAATTTCATTCTGCTCCTGGCTAGTTTAACGACAAGGGCCGACCAGCGGTGCATCGGCCAGCAGAATTTGTGGACGCTCGTGGGGATTCGGGTGCGCGCCGATTTCTGTGCACAGAAACTACTGCCACTGCCATTTCTACGATGCCGGACAGAAGAGTGAAAAGGCACTTGACGTATAGTAATTTCTCCCGGAAATGCCAAATTTCCGGTTGCTGTGAATTTCCCTGTGCTAGGTCCTACGCCTATGTAATTTATTGCCACGTTGATAATGAGGTCTGTTTGGACGTGAGTCAAGAAAAAGCGCTGAGCTACAAGGTACAGTAAATTCTCCCTGATTGACGCTGAGATTCTGCACAAAACTGGACAATTTGGGAAGCGGAGATGCGATTATTCGAGCATGGTGACTTGTTTTTATAGTTGTTGACAATCGGTAAATATAAAACGAACGGCAAGGCTCCAATAAGGCTCTCCTCTTCCCAAACTGTCTATTTTTGTGCGCAATCTGAGTGTTAGTTAGGGAGACATTACTGTATACAATAATTTCTCCCGGAAATGCCAATTTTCAGGTTGCTGTAAATTTCCCTGCGCTGGTTCTACGCCTATGTAAGTTATTGCTACGTCGATGCGAGAAGTCGATGCAAGAAAAAACAGGGAATTACAAGGTACGTGGCAGATACTAGATGCATGACCGTTGAATCGCGTCACGTGATCTCTGAATTGCCTTTGAATCGTGTCACGTGGCCTCTGAATTGCCTTCGATTCGCCTTCGAATCGTGCCACGTGGCCTCCTTCGGATCGTGGCAAAAATTAGAAATAAAAAAGTTAAGTCATCGTTTTTATTCTATCATTACTATGTACTCGTATTAACGCTCTAGCGGCCGCTGACACAACAGTTGTGCCACGGCGCAAACTGACGTTAACGGCCGCTGGTACAACACGCGTACCACGCGCGGTGTATTCAGGAAAAGTCGCTACGCGAGGAGTGGGGGCAGGCGACGCACGCGCGAGAGTCCCGCGCAGCTGCGCGGCGCGTCTACAGGATGGCGCCTATTGCATTGTATTGTACCCGCAGCTCTGCGTCGCGTCGCGTTGCCATCGTAGTTCAGAATAACAATGCTCGCCCGGTAGACGCGCCGCGCCGCTGCGCGGGACTCCCTCCGCGCGCGTCGCCGCCCCACTCCTCGCGTAGCAATTTTTCCTGAATACACTGATCGCGCGCCGTTCGGCACCAGCATCGGCGGTACAAACTACTAGTTATTTTCGATTCGACTGTGCACGAGTGCGAAATCGCAATTCACCTTGATGATATAACAATAAACCTAAAATTTCAACATTCGCGAAGTTTACCCGACAATCGATTGCCGATTCGCAAACTATAATTCAATTATAATTTCGTTTATTTGTAAAACAGCAGTTTGATCCAGGATAAAACGTTGGCTCCCCGCGAAGGTTTCTCATAAAACCGCGCGGCTTGTAAAGTATTAATGTACACCGGCATGCTGGTCGCGGCCTTTTTTTGCCGACTGCCCCGAGTTTCTATAAAAACGAGCCGCGAAGCCCGAAGAATCGCGATTCGGTATTCTCAAATCTGCCGGTTTCAATTTCGACCTCCGAACAATTCTGGGAGAAATTACCGTAGCACGGCCTTCGTGCAAAAAAACTGCCCTTTACACCTATAGAAAAACTGCTCTCTTTCGCACAGATTTACGAAATATTCGATGCGTGGTAATAACAGCTCCGAATTCATACCGAAAAACAAGCGGTTTAAACGTTTTAAAACTCCTGCTTTCGGGCTAGCAAACATTCCTCGGTTTAAACGGCTTTCCAGGAATTTAACAGCCGATACTACGTCCTGCAGAGTAATCTGTAATTACGTGATCCGAACAGCCGGAAAAACATAATAACAGAAATATCAATTGTCGGGGCGCGGACACAACTCATATATTTTGTACTCCTCGCGAGAGAGGGAAGCCGGTATTCTAGGTATGCGCGTTGCCGGAAACATTTCAGCAACGTGTACGCGAACTCTCCGAACGTCCATTTAGAGACCGGGCTGTAAAACAAGTCCCGTATCTATATGGGAACTATGCAACCGTTCTGTCGTAAAACAATAGTCGCGTTCCTTTCGAAATGAGAACGGGAAATATGAAATGGTACGTTCCTACCCGACGAGAAAATTGATATTTCGGATTAATTGAATTCCAATTAAAGCTTCCGGTTCCCTGCGAATCGGAATTCCTGTCATCCGCATATCAATGATACCTTTTTGTCGGGAAAATGACAATGGATACCCGTCCAATTGTCGCGGCGAATTTAATATACGTTCTTTTAGCAGCACGACGGGAACGCGTCGTATAAATATTTTACACGTATTGTTCTATGTCAGCCGTATGACGACGGCAACGGGCGAAAACATTCTTAAAAGTGAGAATTAATAAAAATGAGTTTTTACCGAATATCTCTAAAACTGTCTGACGCGCGAATGGGAATTGTGACATTAACGTAGAAAATCATTGCGAGTACAATTTGGATGTTCTATCATATTTTTGTATCGAAACATCGACGAACGCTGATGCGTTCTATATTATAATTGTATTATAATATTAATATTATGAATATTATAACAATTAATTAATCTCACTTCCCAAATGTTCTATTAAAATATAATTTCGTCGACAGCATTTCGTACTAATGTTTCGACAATTGTTTCATTATTAACGCGTCAGGTGGCGAATATTAATTATAAAAACTCGCGCGAAAAAGACGGTGTCATTGAATTACTGAGATCGAAATTAGAAATTGAAAATTTATTTAGAAATATTAATCTTAAAATATTAGTTTAACTGTATTTATTATTCTGTATTCTCAAAATCCTGGGAACATTTTGTTGTTCAATATATTGCAATAAAAATTAACTTCAAAACCTATTCAAAAATTAGTATCATATAAATTAGTATCATATATATATAAATTTTATATATTAATATAAACGAATATAAATTAAATTATATATATATATAAATTTTACTTTATTATTTTTTATACGACTGAATTTTTTAGTCTTATATATGTATTCTAATGAAATAAAGTACATTGATTTTACCAAATTGTTGCTAAGCAGTCAAAGTGTTAAAGATATTTATTTATTATTATTAGATATTATTTATTATATTTAGATATTATTTATTATATTTGCTAAGCAGTCAAAGTGTTAAAGATATTTATTTATTATTATTAGATATTATTTATTATATTTGCTAAGCAGTCAAAGTGTTAAAGATATTTATTTATTATTATTAGATATTATTTATTATATTTAGATATTATTTATTATATTTGCTAAGCAGTCAAAGTGTTAAAGATATTTATTTATTATTATTAGATATTATTTATTATATTTACATATTATATTTAGATATTATTTATTATATTTGCTAAGCAGTCAAAGTGTTAAAGATATTTATTTATTATTATTAGATATTACTTATTACATTCAGATATTATATTTAGATATAATTTATTATATTTAAATATTACACTTATAAGCTTATTACAGAAAGCCATAATCTCTACACGCGACGGGGCAAACGTTTCCAACGAAAGGTCGAGTATCCGGAGGAATTGTATGGAACACCTGCGACGTACGGAGAACGAGTTTCAATTCCGCGGAGATGGTACGAAGTTGATTGGCCACTCAAAGAGTTAACGATTGAATTTAATTCCGGAAGATTCTGTTTCCCGGATCCGCCGATTCGATTGGCCCGGTCGGTCGGATTCCGTTCGGCCCCGACGGAAGCCGCCGTCGCCGCCGCCACCGCCGCATCGTCGAAAAATTTCGCCGGTGTATCGATGTAACGCGGCGACATCGATCGATCGTCGCCGCCGCAAACGTGCTATCGATCTTCTCGCTGCCGCCGCCGCCGCGGTTCATCCCCCGAATACGATTCTCCTTGGGAAAATGGAGCGGAGCCGGAAGAAGAGTAGTATGTGGGATAAAGAAGGAGATCGACGAGGTCGATGTAATCCGATTTCAAGGCTTCGGGATAAAGTCCGTTTGATTTCTTTCCCTCCTGTCCGAGGGAAGCCGCGTCAAGCGAAGTTTTCGGCGGTGAACCAGCCACTACTTGGCCGGACGCCGGAAAGCTCGGCTGCGACGCGGGACAAATGAGTGCAAAACTGTGACCACGGCCGACGCGCCAGTGGTCGGATTCCGTGAGAAAAGAAAGCGGATAAAAAACGATATCGCAGCTATTACTATTATGTATTTCAGCGTTACTTTTACATTTTATGTTACTAGTATTTTTATATTACTGGTGTACCAAAATTATGGTACTTCCGGGAAATGAGGGGTTGCTGAGATGATTTGAAGCAACGTTTTCCTTTGCGAAAATGCGATCCGAGGCTTCGTTTACGAGTTATTAACGAAAAACGCTGACCAATCAGGGGCGAGCGCTCGACCGGCGCGAGGCGGCCGAGCCAAGGAGCGGTCGGCGCCCGGTTCCGCCGATTGGCTCGGCCGTCGCGCGCCAACTGTTCTCGCCTCTGATTGGTCAGCGTTTCTCGTTGATAACTCGCAAACGAGGCCTCGGAGAAAATTTTTGTAAAAGAAAAAGTTGCTTCAAATGACCTCAGCTGCCCCCCATTTTCAGTAATTAAAAAATGAAATGAAAATTCAACGTATTCGATCGGACGCGACTCAACAAATGCGAGAGATGAAAAAGTGTCCTGTGACGTAAATTGTAACGTAACGTACTATGTACGTTAAATTCTGTGATAATTATTTATTTTCAAAGAACGAAATAATTATAAACGATTATATAAATTTAGGATGATTTAATCGAATACCAGCGAATAAATTATGCGTCGTAGGAATATTTTCTAAAGCTGACCTTTTTCGAGAGATCGAATACGAAACTGTGAAGGCGTTAAAAGAATTTAAGGATATCGTTACATTATTTTCGATTTATTAAAACAATTAACAGAGGCAGAACATCTTCATCGAATTTATCGGTCTTCGAATTAACTTACAAACAATTTTTATTTTGCACAAAGATCCGCGATCTGGCCAATATCATTATCATAATTTTATCGTTATTATTATTATTATAAAAATTATCATAATTCTGCTAGTACATTGCTAGTATAACGAAATGTGACACCGTTCCATTTCAGTTTCCATTCGGCGAATCAAGGCTGCGCGAAATCTAATTTTCCTCGAACGCGGTTACTTCAAAGTTTTCCAGAGAAACGTGAATTTGCATAAAATGGCGCATAGTCCGAGTCCGCCGAAATCTTCCTCCGCATTGCAGAATTTAAATAATTCTGCTCGCGCATAATTGACCGTCGACCGCGCGTCGATTCATTAACGCCGATCTCGTTGTTGTCGATCGAGCCTTTATAACCTACGAGAACACGCCGAATCGTTGGATCACGGTTAAAAATCTAACCTCGAAAACGCGTCACATAACCTTCAATATTCATACGCCGTTTCGTATCCGAGAAGAAGAAGACTTTTTGGCAGAAACCTAATTTTCTCATATCGATGTCCAGTGAACTTTTATCGCTTGTTAAACGTCCATTATCCTCGAAAGTGGAAATATTAATAAAAATGATCGTAAATTGTAATAGATACGACCATTTAAAGTCGAACATTTCGAACGCTACATTCGACGCCAAAAATATGCTTATTTTCCTCGCGATGTCCCGACGAACCTAATTAACTTTTTCCTTTGCTATTTTTTAACATTAGGAGGCAATATTTCTCGTTAGGAAACAATAGCTTAAATTAAGATTATTGTATCTCATATCGATGTCCAGTGAATTTTGATCGCTTGTTAAACGTCCATTTCCCTCGAAAGTGGAAATATTAATAAAAATGATCGTAAATTGTAATAGATACGACAATTTAAAGTCGAACATTTCGAACGCTACATTCGACGCCAAAAAATATGCTTATTTTCCTCGCGATGTCCCGACGAACCTAATTAACTTTTTCCTTTGCTATTTTTTAACAGTAGGAGGCAATATTTCTCGTTAGGAAACAATAGCTTAAATTAAGATTATTGTATCTCATATCGATGTCCAGTGAATTTTGATCGCTTGTTAAACGTCCATTACCCTCGAAAGTGGAAATATTAATAAAAATGATCGTAAATTGTAATAGATACGACAATTTAAAGTCGAACATTTCGAACGCTACATTCGACGCCAAAAAATATGCTTATTTTCCTCGCGATGTCCCGACGAACCTAATTAACTTTTTCCTTCGCTTTCTTTTTTAACATTAGGAGGCAATATTTCTCGTTAGGAAACAGTAGCTTAAATTAAGATTATCGTATCCTATATATGAAAAATATAATGTTCAATAAAATACAAAAAGTGTAAAAATTCTTTACGTTCGACAAGGAATTATCTTTCGACACCCAAGGTCTCACAGTTTCGGACAAACGGTATATTTTCAGGATACTTTCCTCTACGTAATTCTGTAAAAGTTACATACCAAGACGAACCAGATTGTAAATTATTACGTTTCAAAGATATCGACGTTACGTTACTTCGAGGTTAAAGATATCGAAGATAATCTCTCTGTGTTCCAGTCGGTATATTACAGAATGCTTCTTCATCTGTAAAAATATCAACGGATATTTACAATTTTTAATTATTCCATATAACATGAAAAATATAAGTAAACCAAACAAACTTTGTAACGTTACAATACTAACGTTCCAGGTACGTTAGCATTGCAATGTTACAAATAGTTTGTAACATTATATTTGAACAATTTTTTTCTCACAAAAAACGTCAATGAGAATTAATTAAAAATTATTGTTTAACAAATGTAAAAAAAGATTTAATCATCTACAGTAGAAAATAACTATTTTTTAAAATATTTTCGGTGAAAATTTCATCGCGATATCTTTGATGGTTCAAACGTTATAACAGAATGTCGCTGAATTTCTCGATCCAGCCCACAGTGGCGTCGCCTCGAACAACAATAAAACGTCGCCACGAGGCAACGCTGAAAAATGAGAGAATCGAATATTGAAAAATCGAGAGAATCGCGTAACAACCGAATATTAATAACCTTTTTTTCCCAGTGGCGATAATTCTTGTCGGCGGTCGTGTCGCGGCGCGGGCGTCAAAGATAACGCCGAAAATAAATCAGAGATCGATGCGCGACCGGATCCGCGTGCCCGTGGATCGTCGCTGATTTTTCGAGTACGTGCATACAATGTATTCGTGCGCGCGCGCGCGTCCGCGGACTACGTTCGGTTAACTACGCCGCATTAAATTCGAGGCTGCGCGCTCGGTAATAAAACGTGGCATTTGCAGGGTCTGCCCTCTCTGAATATTGCACGGCTCAAATATTTAACGTTTAATGGAGGGTCTGCCGAAGGGACGCGCGGGATCGTCGCTTGGCTTGTTAAAAATGGAACGCGTTCCCCGCGGCCGTACGTGCCCGCGACATAAATCCGCCGCGTTATTTTCTTTCTTTTTTTTCTTCGGCGAACGAACGCCGCTTACGAGCATCTAATGCCAACGCGGGGACTCAACGTAAATAAGTAAGAGGGTTTCTGCGTAGGATTCCGTGACACGGTCTCGAGAAGCGTCTATCCCGGTCTACACCGGCCCGTTACGTTCCGGCCCGCGAGATATCGAAGCGAAACAAAGTTTGTCGTCCGCTGAAAAATAAATGACCGAGGAGCCGTACAAATTGGAACGCGAAATTCGTCGTCGACGAATTCTACGTTGTACGTACGTACGGATAGGTGTCGGTATTGTCGCGCTTTCTGAATGAACGTGTCCCAGAAATATCTCGCAATCCGAAAGTAGGGGATTCCTGAGGCGATTCGAAGCAACTTTTTCCTTAGCGAAAATGCGATCCGCGGCTTCGTTTACGAGTTATTTACGAAAAACGGTGCGCCAATCGGAGGCGAGATCGTTCGGCGCGCGGCGGCCCAGTCAACGAGCGCACGGAGCCCGGTTCCGCTCATTGGCTCGGCCGCCGCGCGCCAGCCGCGGCTCGCCTCTTATTGGTCAGTGTTTTTCGTTAATAACTCGTGAACGAAGCCACGGAGAATATTTTCGCAAAGGAAAAAGTTGCTTCGAATGACCTGAGGAACCTCCTTATTATTCTCAAATATTAGATTTTATTACTTTGATAAAATACCGCAGCGTTTGGGGCGTCCGCAGTAACACCCACGCTTTACGAAACTCTGTTTACATTTTCTTTTTTAAATTACATCTACAACTAGCTTCATCGAGCCAACCAGCAAATTCAATGAATTAAAGATACGGCTTGAACGCGTTAAACGCTCCGTAGCGTTGCCGCCAACATTATTTGCGACGTTCCCTCTGCCTGTTTACATAAGTGGAGCTTTTAGACAACGAACGAGAAACGTTTATTACGGTCAACCTTTTGCAGTCCAAAGTGTTTCCTACCCTTTGTTTTGAAATCTGTTGTAAAATTATATATGATTCAATTGCAGTTTCCCACGTGATTTTACAATTTTAGTACAGTTCCAATAACGTTTACAACAGCTGGCAAAAATGGTGCAATTGTTGTTACGCGCCAGGATAATCGTGGAATTATTTTATATATATAATATAACATCAAAAGTCAATGAATGAATTAAAACTGCGATTTTACTGTCACTTGCACGTCACAAACTATCAATATCAAACGTATACAAAATTATGAGATTAATTTTTAGAAGATTATTATAATATTACTACAACAATTACTATTATATAATACTGTACTTTAGAATATACTATAAGAGACACTATAAAATGTTAGATTATTAGATATTTGTTACATATTAGATTATCATTATTAATATTAGATTATTAAATATTAGATTATTAAATATTAAATTATTTTTATAAAATATCGCAGCATTTCGGGCGTCCGCAGTAATACCCACACACTCACCCCACCCGGTCCGGTTAGCATTATTAATATTAGATTATTTTTATAAAATATCGCAGCATTTCGGGCGTCCGCAGTAATACCCACACACTCATCCCACCCGGTCCGTATAGCTCAATGAACCTAAACATAGATGTAATTTACTAATAAAAAGAAAAACCCCAGCCGGAATTTCTCGATCGCTTCGCGGCCGACGTTTCTTTCCCGCATGGCAAACGAAGTCTGCCGGTTCGAACCGCGGCGTCGGATCGCGAACAAATAAATCGCGGCGTTCTCGACGCCGCGCCGGCAGATTGAAACGAAGCCGAAGTCGCCGTCGCGGTTAATTTACTCGAATGTCTCGGATAGGGCCGTAATTTTCTATTTAGAAGCTCCCGGTGCGTTTAAGTGCCACCGTTGAATTTACTGTTACTCCACTTACTCTTGCTATCCGCGCCGGCGGTCCCCCCCCCCCCTCCCGCAGCGGCGCCCACACGGCCAACTGTTCCGCGGCAGAAAATTGCACGAGTAATTCCATTTATCGCGCGAACGCGACCTTTCTCTCTCTCTCTCTCTCTCTCGCCCTCTCGCTCCGGTAATTTATTTTTCAACCGGTTCGGGCGTAAACCTTTCAACCGCGAATGCGTGAAAATTTTACAGGTTGCAACACCTCCGTGATCACGCGAAACCCGATCCCTATCTCGCCCCGTTCCCGTTCCCATTCGCCGAGCGCGTGCTGCCGGCGCGGCGCGGCGCGGTGCTCGTGTCTGCCTCGACGGAAGCGCCGCGTAACTTCTTCCTGAAACGATCGTCCGAAATTCAATTTTCTGTTTGCCGATGTCTTTCCGGGCTGATAGCGTCGGAGGTCAGACTTTTATCCGGGGCCGATCTGCCCGAACATCGTTAACAAGGAAAGTTCGGCAACCGAAGCCAAGTTCCGGTTTATTTGACTGCCTCGCGATTTTATGGAACGCTGCTACACGGACGCGCCGGCCAACTTCTCTCGGTTCTCTCTCTCTCTCTCTCTCTCTCTCTCTCTCTCTCTCTCACGTTGGAAGGGGTGACTCTTCGTGGTTGATACGCGTTGTTTTTTTTTTCATTTTCTTGCAGTTCGGAAAGCACGAAGACGCGCAGGTTACATTTTATGCTCGAAGATGAGTCGCCGACGAGGAAAATACGGCCACGTGCACCTCCGAATTGCCTTCGAATCGTGTCACCTAGCCTCCGAATTGCCTTCGGACCGTGGCAAAAATCGTGTCAGTTAGGGAGACATTACTGTATACAATAATTTCTCCCGGAAATGCCAATTTTCAGGTTGCTGTAAATTTCCCTGCGCTGGTTCTACGCCTATGTAAGTTATTGCTACGTCGATGCGAGAAGTCGATGCAAGAAAAAACAGGGAATTACAAGGTACGTGGCAGATACTAGATGCATGACCGTTGAATCGCGTCACGTGATCTCTGAATTGCCTTTGAATCGTGTCACGTGGCCTCTGAATTGCCTTCGATTCGCCTTCGAATCGTGTCACGTGGCCCCCTTCGGATCGTGGCAAAAATTGGAAATAAAAAAGTTAAGTCATCGTTTTTATTCTATCATTACTATGTACTCATATTAACGCCTTAGCGGCCGCTGACACAACAGTTGTGCCACGGCGCAAACCGACGTTAACGGCCGCTGGTACAACATGCGTATCACGCGCGGTGTATTCAGGAAAAGTCGCTACGCGAGGAGTGGGGGCAGGCGACGCACGCGCGAGAGTCCCGCGCAGCTGCGCGGCGCGTCTACAGGGTGGCGCCTATTGCATTGTATTGTACCCGCAGCTCTGCGTCGCGTTGCGTCGCCATCGTAGTTCAGAATTACAATGCTCACCCGGTAGACGCGCCGCGCCGCTGCGCGGGACTCCCTCCGCACGCGTCGCCGCCCCACTCCTCGCGTAGCAATTTTTCCTGAATACACTGATCGCGCGCCGTTCGGCACCAGCATCGGCGGTACAAACTACTAGTTATTTTCGACTCGACTGTGCACGAGTGCGAAATCGCAATTCACCTTGATGATATAACAATAAACCTAAAATTTCAACATTCGCGAAGTTTACCCGACAATCGATTGCCGATTCGCAAACTATAATTCAATTATAATTTTGTTTACTTGTAAAACAGCAGTTTGATCCAGGATAAAACGTTGGCTCCCCGCGAAGGTTTCTCATAAAACCGCGCGGCCTGTAAAGTGTTAATGTACACCGGCATGCTGTCGCTGCCTTTTTTCGCCGACTGCCCCGAGTTTCTATAAAAACGAGCCGCTAGGCCCGAAGAATCGCGACTTAATATTTTCAGATCTGCCGGTCTCAATTCCGACCTCCGAACAATTCTGTGAGAAGTTATTATATTTCTTAAAAGATTTCGCGCGTATCAGATTTGTTGCGACCTCCAACTGTTTTAGATTACAACATCGTAATCCTTGACCAGTTTTTACGATCGCGTTAGAACCGCAGCAACAGCATTATCCGCGACGCCCGGCCGGTACGCGCCGTTACTATAATAATTCTTGCATGGATAAGACCGATGCGCTATGCGGTTTCGGCTATCTAATCGGGCCTGGACCGTTTAACGGAAACGAACGGCCGGCTTCAGGATACGCCGGCTCGCCGGTTAAATTTAATTTTTTATTCGGCCGGGGCAACTGAAATCACGCGTGCTACGGCTGATCCCGGTTTCGCAAACGGCCGGTTGCAACGCGATACCCTGAAGAGTTAAACGGCGGCGCATAATGGCAGCACGCACGGTAAAAGTTCAACTGCCGCGTTTTTCTATTCCACCGCTATCAAGGATATCGCGGCCGGCGATCTAGGCGAGCATTAATCTTAAGGTCAACGGAGCAAGCGGCTCGTCCCGTGCCACGTTAACATCAGTCAGCCTCGGGGCAGCGTCTCGGCTGCGGGATCGGCGAGGATCGATCGAAAGCGCAGCTTTAAAACGCCGTTGCGAATCGTCGATATATCTGGCCGGACGAAAGTCATTTTGGCGACAGTTCGCAAATGCTTCGACCTTTTTTCGAAAATTCGAAGTAATAATTTGTAAAGCTCGATGATAAACGTCGCATCTGTTCGAGTTAACATAAAGATCTTATTATTACCACAAGGTGAGCTTTTTCTTTCCTAAGGAAAATCATGGTCAGGATATTCAGTTTGCACCGTTTGCATAGTATAAAAAGCAGTTTTCTATTCGACTAATTCGATAATTGATTAATTGAAGGGGTGAAGGGGTTAAGCAACGCACAGAGTGTCCATTTTATCAGGAAATCCAAAATATTTCGCGAGCTACGGAAGACAGTGAAAAACTGTTCTTACGAAAGTTATTCGATTTAATGAGATAGATTACACGGTTTCAATAGTTTTTACGTGAGTGTAATAATGGTAGAGATTTCAAGGTCAAGTTAATTTCTTTAAATGGAACAGTATACTTTTTAATTTATAACCTATTAGCAAATTTTGAGACCAGTTCAACAACATATTATTTATCGTCATTCCGAATGCAATACTCCTGCAATAAAAAAAGAGTATTTTATTCATTAAATGTAATAATAAGTTACAATACTATAATAATAAAGAATAATAAATAATTTACAAGTAATTTATTCACGAGAGTAAATAGTAAACAATTTTACAATCGAACTCTATATATTCAAGTCCTATGTAATTAAATCCAGGCTTGGGTCTGCGTTGACCCCGAATCCGCTGCTCGCGGTCATAAACCGTCCGAGGTTTAATTACGTGGGTTAATTACGGCTCAGCTAACGGACGCTTCTTTCGAACTATTGGAAAAGTCACTTATAGCGATTCTAGGCTGCCAAATCTTGATTTCGGACTGTAGATCGCCGAGGCGAGCGAAACCGTAGCGGATTCGGTGGGCGCCGATAGCAGAACAAATAAGAGAACCGCTCGAGAAATCGCGGCTTCTCTCAGTTCGAACGCCAACCGGCGGCGGACTCCCGCTCTCTTGTGTTTGGCTATCGCTTCAAACTCGTCGCCGTTCTGGAACCGCCGTTCGCTCGGGCAGATGGCTCCCCCACCACGCCGCCTGCCGCGCCGCCCGCCACGCTGCCCGTCCCCTCGCGATGCCCGCCGCGCTGCCCGTCCCGCCGCGCTGCCCGTCCCGCCGCGCTGCCCGCCGCGTTGCCCGTCCCACCGCGCTGCCCGCCGCGTTGCCCGTCCCGCCACACTGCTCGCCGCACTACCCGTCCAGCCGCGCCGCGCTGCCCGCCGCGAGGCTGTCAAACGCGGCGAAAGGATCGTCAACGACGCTACGTGAAGTAGCGCCACGATTTTTAGGCAGTCCGACGAGAAAGCGGGAAATCCGTGGGGGTTGCTTGTGCTATATTGGAGAACTCGAACGCTCTCGAGCCGCCGCGGAGAGCTTTGTCTCGATCGCGTTAATCAGAGCGCGCTGGATGTTTGATACGGTTCCCCTTGAATAGGAATGCTTTGACACGGACTGCGCGCGTGTTTCACTTGGATGAACTACCGCGGCTGATACTAAATCTCGGCCGGCTTGATTCCGCCTACTTGTTCGGAACCGGAGAAGGATCGCGGCTTCAGAAGTTCAACGGGGATCGTGTTCAATCCTAATTAATTATTGCGTAGCCAAGTTCCTTTGACTGGAACTTCGCCGGCAGCAAACACGATTAATCATCTGTAAACAGCGAATGGATTTTGGAGCTCTTTCACGCGGAAATAAAGAGGTCGCGATTGTTTTAAGATGAATATTGTGTTGAGTGTTTATTGTTTAGACTTTCGGATGCGACCGGCGTCCCTTCGGAATCCAATCAACAAATTCTTCGGTATTCGCTCGTACTTTTATTATATATTTACTGTTATATATTTACTACTACGTACTTTTATTATATATACAGGGTGTCACAAAATTATGATATTTTTAGAAAATGAGAGATTCCTGAGGCGATTCGAAGCAACTTTTTCCTTTACAAAAATTTTTTCCGAGGCACCGTTTACGAGTTATCGAGGAAAAACAATGACCAATGAGAGGGCGTGCCCGCCTGGCGCTACGCGGCCGAGCCAATGAGGGGCACTGGGCTTCGCGCGCTCGTTGGCTGGACCGCCTCGCGCCTACTCGAGCTCGCGTCTTATTGGTCAGTGTTTTTCGTTAATAACTCGTAAACGGAGGCTCGGGGAAAACTTTTGTAAAGGAGAAAGTTTTTTCGAATGACCTCAAGAATCCCTCGTTTCCTGGAAGTACCATAATTTTGGGACAAGTATACATGCTTGTCCCAAAATTATGGTACTAAGTATATATATATATACTTACATATACTCGTACCGCAATTCTCTAGCATTTCAAAACGCACAGCAGCATTGTACAATACGAGAAGAAAGTGCAAAACCGTGCCGCGATTTCGAGCCGCACCGGGAACCGCACGAATTTTTCCGGTTACCCAGCAGCTATGAGCACCGCATTTTTGCCCGGATGTTTGCGGTTCGGCGGGTTTCTCCGAAAACGTTGGCGGAGGCTCGCGGGGAAACATCGAGGAGCCGTCGTCGGGGACGAGTCCGGCGATAGCCGGCATTCCTGCCCAAAGTTTCGCCGTCGTCGTCATTCCTGCCGCGGGGCCGGTTCCGGCAAAAGTTTGACGACATTGTTCCGCGGCTCGATCGGAATTCGATGTCGAAATCAGACCGGCGGATGGCTCGCGAATTACACCGGCCGATCCGGAGTTCATTTGCGCAAAATTGAGGGGAGAACCGTGAATATAAGCTCGATCGGTTCCGCGACCGTCAGCCGAGGTTTCCTTATCGAAGCCGCAACGCCGGTACCCGCGAGACCGATCTCTCATTTATCCGGGCAGCTGTTCGCCGATGATTAATGGTCGAGCGAGCGATGATAGCGGGTTTGCTCGAGCAGCCGTACAAACGAGGCCAGTCAACGCGTTGTCGCGGATCAATTTATTCGATACCTGCCATTGTGTCCTCTCCCCTCCTCCCACCACCCATCTTTATCGGCGTTCTATTCGAGGTGGCCGCTCGACTGAGAAAAACATTCGCGCCGCGGCGGTTGTCCGCGGGGCGGATCGGTAAACGCGCGCGGCGCGCGCCCGTCAACGGAAAGTGAGAACGTTATGATGACGGACGCGTCAGAATGCCGATGCTTCGGCGGCACCATCGGCGGAACGCCGGAATAATTCCCGGTAACTCGGTGTAACAATGCAAATGGACGGCGTTATTAACAACGCGATATTGTTTGCTTTCACACGGGCAATTTGTTGTATCGTTGCGCTATTTACGCGGCTACGCGGCGTTTAATTAATTGACGAGCTAATTGTGATTGCGGCCGACTGCGGATTAATGTGCCCGTGGGCCGGGCGTTTGACGGGACCGTGGCGCGGCGACGCGCGGGTCGAATAAATTGTATGCCGATTTGATTTTCTAACGGAAACCGGGAGCTCCTACGCCATTTGCATTTTTATTGCTAAAGTTGTTTTCGCGAGCGACTTGCTAGCGTGATTGTCCCGGGGTAGCTTTCCTATTTCCGTGAAACCGATGCGTAACGCAACTTGCAATGCTCTGCTCTCTTCAATGCTCTGCAAGATTCTTCTCGCGTCGTCCACCCCCCTCCCACCATCCCGATATACAGTAATGTCTCCCTTACTGACGCTCAGATTGTCCACTAAAGTGAATAATTTGGGAAGAGGAGATACGATTATTCGAGCCTTGCGGCTCATTTTTATAAGTGTGGACAATTTACAACTGTAAAAAATAAACCGCAAAGCTCGAATAATCGTATCTCCTCTTCCCAAATTGTCCATGTTTGTGCGCAATCTGGGCGTCAATTAGAGAGACGTTACTGTACATTCAGTGACAGGCAACTTTTCACTTTTCAGTATCCCAAAATTATGGTACTTCTGGAAAGTTAGAGATTCCTAAGGTCATTCGAAGCAACTTTTTCCTTTACAACAATTTTCCCCGAGGCATCGTTAACGAGTTATTAACGAAAAACACTGACCAATGAGAGGCGAGCTCGCCCAGCGCTAGGCGGCCGAGCCAATCAGCGAAACAGGGCTTCGCGCGCTCGTTGACTGGGCCGCCTCGCGCCTACTCGAGCTCGCGTCTCATTGGCAAGTGTTTTCCGTTAATAACTCGTAAACGAAGCCTCGGAGAAAATTGTTGTAAAGGAAAAAGTTGCTTCGAATGATCTCAGGAATCTCTAACTTCCCGGAAATGCCGTAATTTTGGGACACTCTACATAATAAAATCAATAAATAAATTAAAGAGAGAAAAACTAAGATAATAAAGTTGATAAACAGTAAATTTTCCCCAACGTTCCTTCGGCTCGTGAACAAAAATGAACAATTTCGAAAGAGGAGATACGATTATTCGAGCCTTACGGCTCATTTTTATAATTGTGGACAATTTATAACTATAAAAATAAACCGCAAGGCTCGAATAATCGTATCTCCTCTTCCCAAATTGTCCATTTTTGTGGACAATCTGAGCGTCAATTAGAGAGACATTACTGTATATTCTAAATTGGACCGGATCGTGAAGCAACAAATCAGCCGAAGCTTTTTCTTCTCTGATCCGATCTAGAGTTTTCGAGAATTTGTTAACATTAGATGTTACGGAACCCGTCAAAATGACGGGTCAATAATTTTTCGATTTTCATTTATTTTTATGCCAAGGTTATACGTTCAAGGTTATATTCAATTTATATATTATTATACTTACGGCAAATGTTACAACAACGCCTGTTCAAAATCGGTATAAATTTCTTATTATTACTTTTATAAACTAATATAAAGTAGCTGCCTTTTTATGCTCCGTAAATCTAGCGTTAACGAGACGGGAACAAGCAACCGCGGAATGAAGTCCCAAGTCCGAACGTCCCAATCGAACTTTTGTAACAGCATTTTTCTCTCGCAGTGAATGCAACACGCGGTTTTGCATCGTCGCGATGAAAAACGACGCCTCGTCGGCTCGCCAATTCTGGCCGTTTTTCTGCTACGTCGGCCCTCAATTTATCAAGCCGATCGCGATATTTGACAGAATCGACGGTTTCATCTTGAGGAATGAGCTCGTGGTAGACCACGTCTTTCCGGTCCAACCAAATGGACAAATGAACTTTCTTCGGGCTATGTGAAGGGTTGAAGGTCTATTGTCCTTAGAACAAGTGTGTTTTCGGGGTGCAAAACGTTTTCGATATAAAATCTAAGTTTTGTCTCCAGTAACAAGTCTCTTTAAAAAATGACTTCTCTTTCGTGAAGAAATGGCAATATTTTGTGTCACGACGAATATACTCGTCACAGAGAAATGGCAATATTTTGTGTCACGACGAGTATACTCGTCTTAGAGAAATTACAATATTTTGTGTCACGACGAGTATACTCGTCTTAGAGAAATGACAATATTTTGTGTCACGACGAGTATACTCGTCACGGAGAAGTGGCAGTATTTTGTGTCACGACGAGTATACTCGTCGCGCGTAAAAAGTAGCAACCTCTTTTCAAAATAGGGAGTTCCTTTATAACGAGTTAGCTATGTCCGACGAGTATACTCGCCACGGAGGAGCGGCAGTATTTTGTGTCACGACGAGTATACTCGTCATATAGAAATGGCATTATTTTGTGTCATGACGAGTATACTCGTCATAGAGAAATGACAATATTTTGTGTCACGACGAGTATACTCGTCACAGAGAAATGGCAGTATTACGTGTCACGACGAGTATACTCGTCGCACGAAAAGAGTGCTGATTTACTTTCAAAATAGGAAGTTCTCTTAACCATTTCAGCAAATAGCTAGAACGTGTTAATTAGAGGCTTATTCGGCGTCAGACATTCCTGTTGAAGATGACAAAGGAATATTTTGTGCATCGTGAAATTTTTCGCTTTAATTATTTAGCTGTGCTCGACGAGCATACTTGTCACGGAGAAGCGGCAGTATTTTCTGTCACGACGAGTATACTCGTCGAACACAGCTAACCGGTTAAGCGAACTCTCTATTTCGAAGGGAGGTCGCTACTTTTTACACACGACGAGTATACTCGTCATGGAGAAGTGGAGTATATTTTGTGTCACGACGAGTATACTCGTCACGGAGAAGCGGCAGTATTTTGTGTCGCGACGAGTATACTCGTCGCGCGTAAAAACCAGCGACCATTGGCCATTTAAATCGCAATTTTAGTGAAAGCAAAAACGTATTCTCAAATTTCAAGATGTTTAGAACATTTTGAGGCCGATCTTACGCGAAGGTGTTTACATTATCATAAAAATAATATCAAAATTGATCTAGTTATGCTAGCGGCAACGATATTTTGTAGCTTAAATTTATGCATTATTATTCGCACTCGAGGATACACCTTTTGTAGACTACATTCACCCCTTTTTTCGCTGCAAATTAATCCCTTTGTCACTCATATTCGTTGAAAAGTCAAATGACATTTTATAAATATTTATTGAAGATTTACGGAAGTTAATTATTTCTAACGAAATTTGTATTGTATCATGAATATGTAATATAAATTCGTATTTAATTCGAAGATTGAATAAAACGCGGCCGAATTTGATGTGTGCAAGAGTTAATTTGATTTACAAAATGATGAATAAGTAGGCAAATTGGAAATGGTGGTTGAACTGCGAACCCTGTGTGACATATTCGTCGTTCGTTTAACCCTTCGGGTTATCGCAGTTTTTGTTCTCTTTAATGTCATTTGGTCGATAAACAATTTCAAACGCGCCGAGATGCGAAAATAAACCTGCGAGGCTGCGCTTTGTTTCCGAGAGTGAGCTCGACGATTTTCTACAGGGTAAACTTGTAGAACGTAATTGAAATTATTTCCAAGACCAGAATGCACTTTGATGATCACGGATGAACGTCTGTACATATTATAATGATCATAAATTAATTTGTACAACGTAACAGTTGTAATAAAATTATTCGTGCGTTGACGCTAGATTTACGGAACCCCCGACAAAATGGCGGGTCACTAATTTTTTAATTTACGATTATTTATGTCGTAAAGATATATTTTTGAGTTGTTCATTCAATTGTTTTATATGTTATAATATTTACGGCAAATGTTAAAATAACGCTAGTTAAAAATCGGAATAAACGTCTTATTGTTACTTTTATAAGTTACTATGAAACTGTTGTTTCTTGTGCTTCGTAAATTTAGCGTTAATAAAGGCAATAACGAATAATAAAGGTTAATAAAGGTAACAATGACGCTTGTTAAAAATCAGAATAAATGTCTTATTGTTACTTTGATGAACTATAATATGAAACAGCTGTTTTTTGTGCTCCGTAAATTTAGCGTTAATAAAGGTAATAACGAATAATAAAGGTTAATAAAGGTAACAATGACGCTTGTTAAAAATCAGAATAAATGTCTTATTGTTACTTTGATGAACTATAAAATGAAACAGCTGTTTCTCGTGCTCCGAAAATTTAGTGTTAATAAAGGTAATAACGAATAATAAAGGTTAATAAAGGTAACAATGACGCTTGTTAAAAATCAGAATAAATGTCTTATTGTTACTTTGATGAACTATAATATGAAACAGCTGTTTCTCGTGCTCCGAAAATTTAGTGTTAATAAAGGTTAATAAAGGCAACAATAACGCTTGTTAAAAATCAGAATAAACGTCTTATTATTACCTTCATAAACTAATATAAAACAGCTGTTTCTCGTGCTCCGTAAATCTATCGTTAAACAACATTCTCATTAAATCGTCGTTCTGCTAGCTCGATTGAAATTGCAACCTTGGCGATGCGTTTCAAGGTCGGCGAGGTAATCGACGAGCTTGTAGAAATACGGGAAAGGTCGCGGTTGCTAATACGGGTTGGCGGTGTTGCGAAGTTTTTTTTCCCAGAGCCGGCGAACAACCCTCCGAATCGTTCGTGCTTATGGAATTACCGTCGCTCTCCTAAAATGCAAATCCTATCTCGGCTTCAATGACGTTTTTCATGAAGGAGAATGGGAGCGCGGGGCGAAATTCCACACGGATGGCATTAATGCGTTCGCGTGTTGCGAATAATAAATCGCGAAACGGGCTTCGCCCGGTTTTTCAAGTTTCGACTCACGATCGTGGGAAAACTTCGACGGACCGCGATCGATTTGTTATTCATGGTGGTTCCGCAGGAATGCGAGCCTCGCTTGCCACAGAAGTTTGTTTCTCTCGGTGAGAATACGATTATGAATTCTCCGGGAGGAGGTTAGGGTGTCGTGGGAACATGAATATGATTTAAAAAATAAAACACAGTTAATCTATTTACCTTCGAATATAACCGATAATCTATTTTGCATTCATTCGATCTCCGCATTCTATAATGAATTTTCTAGCTGTGTACAGGAAATTCTCTCTAATTGTCCCTTGGCTTCTGCAGAAAAATGGGCAATTTGGGAAGAGGAGATACGATTTTTCGACCTTAAAAATCGGAGTACAATAAATTCTCCCTGATCGACCCTCGGCTTGGAAACAGAAATGGACGATTTGGTGAGAGGAGATACGATCTTAAAAATATATTTATATAAATTATAGAAAATAATAAATTATATAGATAACCTCGCAAGGCTCGAATAATTGTATCTCCGCTTCCGAAATTCTCCAGTTTTGTGTACAAGCCGAGGGTCGATTAGGGAGAATTTATTGTGCCACGATTTCGAAAGTATACATCCTTGTTCCGTGGCGAACATTTATAAACACTTCATCGATCGGTGCGCACAATTTCTGTACCTGTTTCGATTTCACCTTTGCCTCGAAGTATTCTAAGCTGTTCGAAAGAATGCGCTTCGGGCGAGAGCTTAGATTGAAAATACAGACACTCGTCGTGCGCGGTTAAGAGGATAAATAAAATTGTATACTCCGCGGCTAGATCGCAGCCGCGGTAACCGTAACAAAATCTACACCGATGCCTCTAATACCAACCAAGGAGCCGGGATAACTGTTATCACAGATAACGATAGCATCGAAAAACGAATTTCCCAAGCAACCGTCTATCTTCGCAGCCGAAGCATCCGCGATCCTCGATGCCTCTCGCCTCGTAAAAGCAAAAAATTGTTCACGCTCTGTTGTCTACGCGGACTCGACGAGTATAATACAAGCTATAAAAAACGTAACGACGAGAAAGAAACGCGGAAACGAGAGATTGTACGTTACGGCGAGTTCGTACGGTTCGAATACAGTAATTTCTCCCAGAAATGTTCGGAAGTCGGAATTGAAACCGGCAGATCTGAGAATACCGAGTCGCGATTCTTCGAGCCTCGCGGCTCGTTTTTATGGGAACTCGAGGCAATCGGCAAAAAAGGCTGCGGCCAGCATGCTGGAGTACATTAATACAAATACACGGTAATGCTAGAATGAAAACGATGACTTAACTTTATCGTTTCTAATTTTCTGCCACGATTCGCAGGCAATTCGGAGGCCACGCGACACGATTCGAAGGGAATTCGGAGGCCACATGTCATGATTCGAAGGCAATTCGGAGGCCACGTGTCACGATTCGACGGTTTTTCTTACCTAAGTAACACCCAAGCAGACCGTAGCATCGACGTAGCAATAAATTACATAGGCGTAGGACAGGGAAATTCACAGCAACCCGAAATGTGACGGTTCCGGGCGATATATATTACCGTACATATATCATTTTATTTGGAAAATCTTATATTATGCTGCATTATTTGTAATATAGCAGAACGATTCTGTTAATATAAATCCAGTAAAAAGAGAATACCAATGTAAAAACAAACGGCTATAGGTTCGTCGAACGCAACTATTGTAACGCCCCGACTCTACTCGATCGCAACGTTTGATAAAAATGACTGACGCTTCCATTGTAGCGGGTGTTTATGAAGACACAATTGGCGAATTTATGCCGTCATAGAGTTTTCGTTTGAAAATGGTACAAAAGAGCGCGGGCAAAACCGTGTCTATCGGTCGGCGAAATATCTTTGCCTTTCAGTGCCTTTTATTCCGCCTCGTTTGTCGAACGTGTTGGGAAACTACGAGCAGCGGTCACGTATGCAAAACCGGGGCGACACAATTTCAGGACCGCTACAAATTCTGGACTGTTCGTTGTTCATTTTCGCGTCGTTCTACGGTCCGCGTTTTTCCCTCGGCCATAAACGAGGGAAATACATTCGTTCGAAAATTACATGAAAAATACAAAACCGTCAACGATATCCGAATAACGCGGTGTACTCTCGAACTTTCTATTATCCGGGCCTCTCTGCCGTGAAAATCGTGCTCTTTGCATCTTACAAACTCGTTAACGTTCCAGTATACAGTAATGTCTCCCTAACTGACGCTCAGATTGTGCAGAAAAATGGACAATTTGGGAAGAGGAGATACGATTATTCGAGCCTCGCGGCTCGTTTTTATAGTCAACGATTGTCAGCAATTATTAAAACGAGGTGAAAGGATAAGCGTATCTCCTCTTCCCAAATTGTTCATATTTGTTCACAAGCTGAAGGAAAGTTGAAGAAAACTTACTATATAAATTATCTTTATTTTTCTCTCTTTAACTAATTTATTCATTTTATTATACGAAGTATCCCAAAATTATGGTACTTCCGGAGAGATAGAGATTCCTAAGGTCATTCGAAGCAACTTTTTCCTTTACAAAAATTTTCTCCGAGCCATCGTTAACGAGTTATTAACAAAAAACACTGACCAATGAGAGGCGAGCTCGCGCAGCGCTAGGCGGCCGAGCCAATCAGCGGAGCAGGGCTCCGCGCGCTCGTTGACTGGGCCGCATCGCGCCTACTCGAGCTCGCGTCTCATTGGCCAGTGTTTTCCGTTAATAACTCGTAAACGAAGCCTCGGAGAAAATTGTTGTAAAGGAAAAAGTTGCTTCGAATGACCTCAGGAATCTCTATCTTCCCGGAAATGCCAAAGGAAAAATTAAGATAATAAAGTTGATATACAGTAAATTTTCCCCAACTTTCTTTCCACTTTTTCTTGTGAACAAAAATGAACAATTTTGGAAGAGGAGACACGATTAGCCTTTCACCTCATTTTTATAATTGTTAACAATCGGCGACTACAAAATTGAGCCGCGTGGCTCGAATAATCGTATCTCCTCTTCCGAAATTCTCCATTTTTGTTTACAAACCGATGGAAGATCGTGGAGAATTTACCGTAGAATGGTAGCATCGACGTTTAACGATTCCTCAAAATTTTCGGAGATATCGGTAATCTGCTATCGGTAATCGTGAATCTCGGCTTCGTGTCGGGAACCAGTGGCCACGTACTTGTAATCGATCGCTGAACGATTGAATAGCCGGTGCCGTTCCGTCGCTGGGAAATGGTTCGGGCCTCGTCGTCCGTTGAAATCGACCGGAGACATAAAATGTTTGTCGAACGCTCGAATCTCAGGCCACGTACCGGACGATCTCGTAAAGTCCGGCTGGTTATTCGTCGATAACCGACTTCGCGAGATTGAGAGTGTTGGGGATATAAAATGTTGCTGCAGGATTTTATGTGTCGGATCGATTCCATCGAGATCATTTCGACGAATGATCGGTGGAGCGCGCGCGAGCGCGCGTTCACTTTTCGGAACAACAGATTTATCGGCTCGGCGCACGGTCGGAGCGACGCGTGTGCACACCTCGGCGCAAGACAAACTGCCGTAATTCGATCTACGAAACTGGAAATAAAGCCCTCCCGATGACTCGATTCTATCGCTTCGCACTGGATGCGCACTGCTCTCTCGCTCAGATCTTGTAATCTTTCGAATCTACTGCGAACAGTTTTCGATTCGCAGATTTTACATATAGATGATATCGCAGATATTATAAAATTAAAAAAAATGTATATATTAAACGTAGAATAATTTTCAAACATTCTGTAACGATTATTCGAGCCTTGCGATTCGTTTTTATAGTCGCTGATTGTCAACAATTATATAAATGAGCCGTAAGGTTCGAATAATTGTATCTCCTCTTCCAAAATTGTTTATTTTTGTTCACAAGCTGAAGGAAAGTTGGGGAAAATTTACTGTATACCAACTTTATTATCTTAATTTTTCTCTCTTTAATTTATTTACTGATTTTATTATACAGAGTGCCCCAAAATTACGACATTTGCGTTAAGTTAGAGATTCCTGAGATCATTCGAAGCAACTTTTTCCTTTACAACAATTTTCTCCGAGGCTTCGTTTACGAGTTATTAACGGAAAACACTGGCCAATGAGACGCGAGCTCGAGTAGGCGCGAGGCGGCCCAGTCAACGAGCGCGCGGAGCCCTGTTCCGCTGATTGGCTCGGCCGCCTAGCGCTGGGCGAGCTCGCCTCTCATTGGTCAGTGTTTTTCGTTAATAACTCGTTAACGATGCCCCGGAGGAAATTTTTGTAAAGGAAAAAGTTGCTTCGAATGACCTTAGGAATCTCTATCTCTCCGGAAGTACCATAATTTTTGGACACTTCGTATAATAAAATTAATAAATTAATTAAAGAGAGAAAAATGAAGATAATTTATACAGTAAATTTTCTCCAACTTTCCTTCAGCTTGTGAACAAACATGAACAATTTGGGAAGAGGAGATACGATTACCCTTTCACCACGTTTTAATAATTGCTGACAATCGTTGACTATAAAAATGAGCCGCGAGGCTCGAATAATCGTATCTCCTCTTCCCAAATCGTCCAATTTCGTTCACATGCTGAAGGAAAATTAGGGAGAATTTATTGTGATATGTTTGTTGCGCCAACGATTCACCATTTCTAGCTAAAATACAGAATTTGCATCGATGGAAATCACCATTTTTTTTTCAGGAGAAAGGAAAATATTGTTAACATCGAATTTTTTCACACCCCTCAGTAAATAATATTTTGGTTTACACTTTAACACGGCCGAAAGTATTTTGGCACACAAACAGTTTATATGCGTCGAAAAATATTTCGCTTAATATCTCAACCACCGATAAATTCATTTTAGAGTTTGGCGGTGGGTACTCAAAACTGAATTTTATAACGCGCGCAAATGTTTGGCGTTCCTCTAAAATCGAAATGAAATATTGTTCGGCCGTTCGTTTCAGGTCAAGTCTCTCGATTGAAAGAAAATATTATTTCGTTCCAACAAATATTGAACTTTCCAGCAGGCATACACCGACGACGAATACGTAAATCCTTTCCGAGGATAAATAAGTAATTAATCACCGTCGGGTACGCGTATTAGTATAATTTCTTTGATTACTTTGCAATCAGTCATATCGTTGTTTGTGGTTGCGGCATTCAATTTCCGTTGGACGTAAAACAACACTCTGTGACGTACGTACAGTGACTCCCATTTAATATCCGGACACTTCTTAAAACGAAATAACGTTTTTAAAGCTAGAATATATACCAGTAAATATACCAGTATACCAGACAATGATTAAACAACTTTGTTACAATTTTGCTGTTACTTGGAATGACAAAACAAAGTAAAAGACTCCCGTTTCTTGACTTCTTTTTGTCCGTGCTTAAAAGAATTCGAGGCCCGGTATTCTCATATCTGCCGGTTTCAATTCCGACTTCCGAACATTTCTGGGAGAAATTACTGTATTCGAACCGTACGAACTCGCCGTAACGTACAATCTTTCGTTTCCGCGTTTCTTTCTCGTCGTTACGTTTTTTATAGCTTGTATTATACTCGTCGAGACCGCGTAGACAACAGAGCGTGAACAATTTTTTGCTTTTACGAGGCGAGAGGCATCGAGGATCGCGGATGCTTCGGCTGCGAAGATAGACGGTTGCTTGGGAAATTCGTTTTTCGATGCTATCGTTATCTGTGATAACAGTTATCCCGGCTCCTTGGTTGGTATTAGAGGCATCGGTGTAGATTTTGTTACGGTTACCGCGGCTGCGATCTAGCCGCGGAGTATACAATTTTATTTATCGTCTTAACCGCGCACAACGAGTGTCTGTACTTTCAATCTAAGCTCTCGCCCGAAGCGCATTCTTTCGAACAGCTTAGAATACTTCGAGGCAAAGGTGAAATCGAAACAGGTACAGAAATTGTGCGCACCGATCGATGAAGTGTTTATAAATGTTCGCCACGGAACAAGGATGTATACTTTCGAAATCGTGGCACAATAAATTCTCCCTAATCGACCCTCGGCTTGTACACAAAACTGGAGAATTTCGGAAGCGGAGATACAATTATTCGAGCCTTGCGAGGTTATCTATATAATTTATTATTTTCTATAATTTATATAAATATATTTTTAAGATCGTATCTCCTCTCACCAAATCGTCCATTTCTGTTTCCAAGCCGAGGGTCGATCAGGGAGAATTTATTGTACTCCGATTTTTAAGGTCGAAAAATCGTATCTCCTCTTCCCAAATTGCCCATTTTTCTGCAGAAGCCGAGGGACAATTAGAGAGAATTTCCTGTGCACAGCTAGAAAATTCATTATAGAATGCGGAGATCGAATGAATGCAAAATAGATTATTAGTTATATTCGAAGGTAATAGAAATGGACAATTTCGGAATAGGAGATACGATTATTCTAGCGTTGCAAGATTATTTATTTATTTTTTGAAGTTCCGATTAACGAAGTTTATAAATACGATCGTCTACTCGCGCGAAGGTAAACAAATAAAATTTCTGCTCCCCTGAACCCATCGACATTAACGGTCCAAACATTTTCGATCCGCCCGTCGCGATCCACGAAAGAATTATCGCCACGGCCGACGATTCGGCAAAGAGGGAGCTCGATCAATAGGATATAGATAATCGTTCGAGCGGCTGTTTAAACGTGAACGCCGCAACACAGTCAGTCAATGTTGGCATTACGAGTCAGAGTGCATCAGGGTTCCCCAGTTCCTCCTCGACGCGGCATATTTCACCGCATCGGTGCGCACGCCTCGACAATCCGACTTGCCTTCGCCATTATACTTCAGTTACCGTCGCGGGATTTGTATCTTGTCAACTTTATCCGCGTCCGTGCAGCTACGACCCTTTACAGCAAAGCGTCTCTCTCCGCTTCGATTCACCGTTCTCCCCCGACCCCCGACCCCCTCGCCCCCTTTTCTCCACGGTTCCGTCTTATTCGGCGGAATTGGAAAATTGAGGGGGCTCCCTTTGTTCGTAGGAATCCGTCGCTCCGCCGACGCAAAGTGCCACTCCGTTCGCGGAATATTCTCCATTAAAACGGTTCCGCGGAACGTTCGATGAATTTCCCCCTTTTTTTTCTCTCCCACGCGAAATCTTTCGCGCGAATCTCGCGTCTGAATTACGTGGGCGCGATCTTCCCGCTGTTGCGCGACATTGTGCAAGTGGAAAGATGTACGAGAAACAGAGTCCAGATATGCGTGTATGCATCGATAATTTATTTAAATTTAAAATAAATATTTTCTATTTGATTTAATAGTATTTATGTACTGCTATCTACTATGATAAATTTTGAAAGTCTATGAAAATTCTTAATTTAAACCCAAGATAAAAGAAATCTTTCCAACTTAATTTAATAAGATTTATTCCTATCTAGTATAAAAATTGAAAGAAAATCTAATAATAATCCTAAATTTTAATTTTAATTTAATTCTATATGAAACTAAAATAAATCTTTGCAATGTAATTTAATAGTATTTACCTCTATCTACTATAATCAATTTAAAAAGTCTATGAAAATTCTTAATTTAAATCTAAGATCATCACAATTTATTTAAATCAATCTAAAATAAATCTTTCCAACTTATTTTAATAGTATTTATTCCTATCGACTATAAAAATTGAAAGAAAATCTAATAATAATCCTAAATTTTAATTTTAATTTAATTCTATATAAAACTAAAATAAATCTTTCCAACTTAATTTAATAGTATTTACCCCTAACTGCTATAAAAGTTCAAAGAAAATCTAATAATAACTCTAAATTGTCGTCTCACTCTTTCTCTCTCTTTCTCTCTCTCTCTCTCTCTCTCTCTCTTGATAGCTCTCTCGATTTCTTTCTCCCTCTCTCTCTCTCTTGATAGCTTTCTCGATTTCTTTCTCTCTCTCTCTCTCTCTCTCTCTCTTGATAGCTCTCTCGATTTCTTTCTCTCTCTCTCTCGCTCTCTCTCTCTCGATAGCTCTCTCAATTTCTTTCTCTCTCTCTCTCTCGATTTCTTTCTCTCTCTCTCGCTCTCTCTCTCGCTCTCTCTCTCTCTCTCTCTCTCTTGATATCCCTCTCTCTCTCTCTCTCTCTCTTGATATCTCTCTCTCTCTCCCTCTTTGTTCGAAACAGCGGCACACAATGCCGCGAAACGCATCCTCCGCGTGTTTGCGCGTTCGCTACCAACGGAAAGGCACGCTGTAATTCCCACGGAATTACAATATCGAGCGCAGTCGGCCGATCGCTATCGGATTGCGGCTTATTCGCGATCCCGGCCGAAAGAACGCGACCGAAGAGGGTGAAACGGATCGCGAGCCGTCGAGCGCACACACGTTCGAAGATCATCTAGAATGCACGCCGCTATTGTGTGCTCATCCGAATTAGCCCGGCATTTGCGGCGGCCGTTGCGGTGAATTAATCGCTGATTAACACCGCCGCGCCGCTTCGAGTCGCTTCAAAACGTCTCGGAGAAAGAAACTGCGGAAATCGATCGGTAATCGCGGCGTACGCGAAGATCCGCTTAAATTATGGCACAGCGTGAAGTCCTGACGAAAGGAGAAACACTTTCGAAAAGTTTCTCAACCGTTTGCCCATGGTGTTTTTCACTTTTACGCTAATCGCAATTTCTTCGTCGTTAATTATTCATTTTTCTTTCAGTTCGATTCTGTCTAACGAAATCTCGATGTTTGCAAAATCTGTTTCGAATGCGAAGGGTTAATATATTCTTTAAAAAAAATTGGAAAACATGTCTGGATTAACTCTAGTGATCAAGTATTGATGACAGATAAATTAAATCTTATTTCTATTAAAATAGGTGTATAGATGTACAGGGTGTCCCATGACTATGATGACAGCCGAGAAGGGACGATTCCTGAGGTCATTTGGAGCAACTTTTTCCTTAGCGAAAATGCAATCCGCGGCTTCGTTTGCGAGTTATTAACGAAAACCGCTGACCAATGAGAGGCGAGCTCGGCTAGCGCGACGCAGCCGAGCGGTCCAGTCCCAGTTCCGCTGATTGGCTCGGCCGCTTAACGCCAGTCGAGCGCTCGCCCCTCATTGGTCACTGTTTTTCGTTAATAACTCGCAAACGAAGCCGCGAATCGCATTTTCGCCAAGGAAAAAGTTACTTCAAATGATCTCAGGTATCTCCTATTTCCGCGTGTTAACATAATTAAGGAACACCCTCTGTACATCTCATATCGGTTGAACGCTGTTGCGGTTTCGTTACAACACGAAGAAATCCGGTTGTTTCGAACTTGCTGGAATTCAGAGAAAATTCCGTAGCATCCGGTCGCACTTGATGCAGAAAGTGTTCCATTATTCATGGTATAACTGAAAAGCAGGTGATACTACGCGAGAGAATAAGGCGAACGTATTCGAAAACATTATTCTATTATTCCAGGTTTGTTTCTCGCGGTAGCATCATTTCCCTCGCTATTGTATCGCGACTCACAATCGGTCACCCTGTACGACACGGTATTCTTCCAACGGCGTCGTTTTGTTCCAACATGATTAAGGAAAACTTGAGTGAAACGCATTATGAGCAGAAAATTCATTATGTGAGCCCATTGTACTATTTGTTGTTAAAGGAAACACGTGTCCAACACATTACTCATGAGTTACAATTAAATATATATTTCGATATATTTCAATTGAATATATTGAATATTAGATAGTATATATAATATAATATTATATAATATAATATAATATTAGATATATTACAATTAAATATATTCTTAGATATATTACAATTAAATGTATTCTTAGATATATTTCAATTAAATATATTCTCTTAGATATATTTCAATTAAATATATTCTTAGATATATTTCAGTTAAATATATTCTTAGATATATTTCAATTAAATATATTCTGAAATATACTTCAATTAAACATGTTTCTGTTATATATAATTTCGATTATTCTTTCCGTCGAAAATTTTTACTAAATAAAGATCTTGCAAGAATCCTCTTCGCAATCGTATGTTCACGACGTAAAATGGATCATAAGACGTCGGCGGAGAGAAATGCGACGTTCAGGTCAAAAATTGCTCGTCGATGACCGAGCAAGTGATTTAATCATAGCATGATCTAAACGAGGAGTTCGTCAAAATGCAGTCGCGAACAAATGCGCTTAACAAAAACGGGAATTCGACCGATATTTCTTTGTTCCGAAACGAACGCGGGTTTTCTCTCGTGGTGAACGGCGAAACACGCGAAGTGACTTTCGTCGAAATTGGTAATCTTCGTGGATGTTGTACCGTGGTTGATCGAGTACTAAACCGGCTTTGGAAAAACTAGCCGCAGAACCACTTCGACGTAAATCACTCCGAAATGCGTTTCAATGGTCTAAGAGAAAAAGGAGGAAGCTCTCTCTCTCTCGCTCTCTCTCGCTCTCTTTTGCTCTCTCTTTCGCTCCCTCGCTCTCTTTCTCTCGCTCTCTTTCTCTTGCTTTCTCTTTCTCGCTCTCTCGCTCTCTCTCTCTCTCTCTCTCTCTCTCTCTCTCTCTCTCTCCGTCGCGCTTCGACTCTCTCTCGCGCTTTCTCTCTCTCTCTCCGTCGCGCTTCGACTCTCTCTCTCTCTCTCCGTCGCGCTTCGACTCTCTCGCTCTCGCGCTCTCTCGGTCTCTCTCGCGCTCCCTCGCTCTCTCTCACGCTCTCTCTCGCTCTCTCTTTCGCTCTCTCTCTCTCTCTCTCTCTCTCTCTCTATCTATCTATCCCTCCGTGCACGTGAAACGATGGGAGATTGAAACTGCCGTCGCGTCGGTTTATAAGGTCGAGCGGTCAGATTTAGGCGACCAACGTTCGGCGATAAAGAGACATTTCGAGAGAGAGAGAGAGTTCGACGGCTTCGGAAACAATAGACCGCGGGCGGCGATTTATCACGTTGAAATTTTCTGTAAATCTTCGAGCTTGCTTTTTTTGATGAACGAGAGAAATATGGAGCGCGCGACCCTTTCACGGCGCGAACACGAGACGCACATTCCGCACGGCTCTTGAAGGTGATTTACTGTTTACACAGATTTTCGATTACGCTTCGCAATCGTTCGCGACGCGCGACGTTACCACTGAATCCGCGCGAAGTCCGCGCGCGACTTCGAGCTGCATTTACTACGACGACAACATAGTCGCATGCACTTGGACGTCGTACTCTCTTCGGTTAAGTTAACTGTTCGGCGAGAATTCCTCCGAATTTTGCGCGGACATTCGAACATTTCATTCCAGTAGCCTTATTAATTGTTTTATTTAACTATCGAACAAGAATTCCTTCCAATTTTGAGGAAAAAGTCACTGCAAATGATCTCAGGAATTAATATAATTATTGAATTTTTAATATAATTATGGGACACCCTGTATTGTTAACGCTGAACCTACTGGGTCGGTAAGAATGGCCGATTGAAAAAATGACTGTTGTTTGAATATTTTTGAAATTATAATAATAGAATAAATATAGCATAAATAGAATAAATATAGAATGAATAGAATAAATAGAATAAATATAGAATAAATATAGAATAAATAAAGAATAAATAGAATAAATAGAATAAATAGAATAAATAGAATAAATAGAATAAATAGAATAAATAGAATAAATATAGAATAAATAGAGAATAAATAGAATAAATAGAATAAATATAGAATAAATAGAATAAATATAGAATAAATAGAATAAATATAAAATAAATAGAGAATAAATAGAATAAATAGAATAAATATAGAATATATAGAATAAATAGAATAAACAGAATAAACAGAATAAACAGAATAAACAGAATAAACAGAATAAATAGAATAAATACAATAAAAATTACGACATTAAAATAAAAATAGCAGGATGCCTGAATAAATTCAATCTTGTAATCCTCATAAAGCTGCACGCGTTAGGCACGTTTCCAGATTTCCAAGATATTGATTTTCAGCAGTGTTTTTTTTTACAAAATGTGTAAACCGTCCGAGTCTGAGGGCAAGCGCAGTTCTTTGCGAGCAAGCCGCTCGATAAATTTTCGTCGGAATTATTTTACGCACGATGTCTCTTGACGAGCGGTTAACTGCCTTACACTCGCATTTACTGGCGTCACTGTCACCTTTTTTTTTCTTCTTCTTTTTCTTCTTCTTCTTTTTTCCTTTTGCAGCCGCGTCGCTTGTCCCCGCGCCCCCTTCATGGACGCACTTTTTGTAGCCTTCTTTACATCGGCGCACGGTCCATGAAGCTTTTTACTACGCCGGCACGGGCTTCCCCTTTGGCCGGCACGCGTTGTTAGAACATTCTTTGTCACCTTTTGTATAACACGTTGCAAACGAGCCGGCGCGACGCGGCGCGGCGAGTCCTGATTAGTACAATGCCTTCCAATTAATCCCGCGTGTTAGTGGGCCGCGTGACAGATAATCACGCATGAGCCGAAACGTCTGTGATTATGGCGGTTTATGCAAATTCGGGATTCCCGCGTATAATTTATGCAACTTTGTGAAGTGTTTTTTAAGGGAACGAACAATTGCAGGCGAGTCGATCCATCGCTTGAAATACCGCACAAATACTTTTAATGTGCTCGTGTATTTACCGAAACGAAAATAACAATACAGGGAGAGAGAAAAAGAGATGAAGAACGAGTGAGAGAGAGAGAGAAAGAGAATGAGAGAGAGGAAAGGAGAGAGAAGAAGAGAGAGAAAAAGAGAGAGAAAAAGTGAGAGAGAAACAGAGAGACAGAAAACAACAAGTTAGAGAGAAAGACAGAGACAACAAGTTAGAGAGAAAGAGACAGATAACAAGTTAGAGAGAAAGAGAGAGACAGGAAACGAGTGAGAGAGAGAATGAGAGAGGGAGAATGAGAGAGAGAGAAAAAAAGAGAGAGAGAACGAATGGGAGAGATAGAGAGAGAAAAAGAGAGAGTGAGAATGAGAGCAAGAAAAAAGGAGAGAGAGAATGAGAGAGAGGAACAGAGAGAGAAAGGGATAGATGAGTGAGAGGGAGCAAAAGAGAGAGAGAGAACGAATGAGAGAGAGAGAAAGAGAGAGATGATGAGTGAAAGAGAAAACAAACGAGATAGAAACAGAGAGAGAGAGAGAGAGAGAGAGAGAGAACAAGTTAGAGAGAAATAGAGAGAGAGAGAGAACAAGTGAGAGAGAAACACAGAGAGAGAGAGAGAGAGAGAGAGATCAAATGAGAGAGAACGAGTGAGAGAGAGAATGAGAGAGAACGAGTGAGAGAGAGAAAAAGAGAGAGCTTACGAGTGAGAGAGAAAAAGAGAGAGAGAGCTTACGAATGAGAGAGAAAAAGAGAGAGAATGGGAGAGAGCCAACGAGTGAGAGAGAGAGAGAGAGAGGGAGGGAGCGAGAGAGAGAGACAGGGTGATGACAACAAAATTGATTGGATTAGATCAATGTCAGGATCAGCTGAAGCACAGGTAGCATTGTCTAATTAGCTATGCAATGTAATCAAGCATTATGTAAATCGTGTTCGACCTGTAGACCTGGCAAACCCTGTAACGAGTTGCAATCGTGCCGGCAATAGCCATAATTGCTTTCTGCATTGTTCATGCCAATAACGCGACTGCCATATCCCACTCAGTTCTAGAAATTAATGAAATTTCTTGGCCAGTCTGCTACAGCGATCCACGAACAAGGACACTTTGCACGTTCGTCGTTAATACACACAGCTATATTATTAAAGAATCGAGCCAATCGAGAATAAAAGGAACAAAATAACGAAGTTGAAATAGTACAAAAGCAAAAATTAGTTCAGAAATCTTCAGATAAAAAAGAAACAGATGCCAATGTTCGCTCACGTTTCGAAAAAACCTAGAAAAATTTCGCGGAAAAATTTCGTTTCGTTAACTAGAAATTACGTTTGCGACGCGAAAGCAGACCAGCAACGCCATTAACAGTCGCTGATGTCGATGTTTTCTCGTATTCTTAAAATTCTCCGCACGCGGCACGAATGCATAAAGATCTGTGATCCAGATAATCCTCGATATTAGTTTTTGCTGGTCGAAGAAAATTCTTTTTCGAGCTCTCTCTCTCTCGACTTTAAATTGCATTTCACGAAAAATGTGGTTGAAATAACATCTGGGAAAAACAAAATGGGTTGGACACAATAGAAGCGATGGTTCGAAAACAATTCAACGATCGAGGCTGACGATATACAGCGGTCTGGAACGCGGTAATTTTTGGTCAAATAAGAATTATAAACAATAAACACAACTGTGCGGGTCGAAGTGACGTGTTGAAAACACTGCAGACGCGGTTCGTTAAAATCCAATATGAAATAAAATGTCGCGGCTAAAATTTTTACGATTTTTTTTGTTTGAATACTGTAAGCTTTCGTATGAAACAAAAATCTGTTGTCCAGCATATTCTACCATATTTTTAAAAGCCACCTTAAAGCTTAAATTGCGGACGTCTGTGTATTACTTACACGTTTTAAGATACGCCCATGGTGTAATTAAATATAACAATATATTACTATATAAATAATACTATATATACTCTATATATAAATACTATATATACTCTATATATAAATACTATATACAGGGTGTCCCAAAAATGTCCCGCGATCCGAAAGTAGGGGATTCCCGAGGTGATTTGAAGCAACTTTTTCCTTGGCGAAAATGCAATCCGCGGCTTTGTTTACGAGTTATTAACGAAAAACAGTGCGCCAATCAGAGGCAAGATCATTTGGCGCGAGACAGGCGAGCCAATGAGCGGAACCGGGCTCCGTGCACTTGTTGGCTGGGCCGCCGCGCGCCAGCCGAGCTCGCCTCTTATTGGTCAGTGTTTTTCGTTAATAACTCGTGAACGAAGCCACGGAGAAAATTTTCTCAAAGGAAAATGTTGCTTCGAATGACCTCAGGAACCTCCCATTTCCGGATTGCGAGACATTTTCGGGACACCCTGTATATCTACATAGTAATTAATAATAATTATTATTATAGATTGCTATAATAATAATTAGTAATAATAATATTAATAATATTAGTAATAATTATTATTATAGATTGATTATAATTATTATTATAGATTACTATAGATATTATAGATTGAAAAAATATATATAGGGGCGCCGTTCAACAGCGCCCTTCGAAACGATACTCGACGTACACCCCGGTCGTTCGCCGACAATAAAATTTTGATTAATTTCCGGGCGAAAGTATGCGGGGACCACTTCCGACGAAATTTATTGCGCAGGATATAACGCGTTGTCCCGCGTTCGGCTCGCATAAGAACGCGAAAACTCGGGAGAGGCGAGCATTCTGCCGGCGCAGGATTTACAGTCCCTTCTTGCTATGCCGCGCGGATAAAACTACACGCGTGCACGGTGGTATGGTATCGGTTCAATATTCTGCTATCCGTGGCACACCGAATCAAATTATCGGCGACCAAAGTTTACGATATATTGAAATATTTGCGACGAAAGAATCCAATAACACGTCGAATCGCGGAGGTCCTGCCCGGTATTCGGCGGTTATTCATGTCGGAATTCCTCGATAACCGAGCGGAAGACTTCTCCTTCTTTTCTTTCTTTCTCCTTTTATTTTTATTTATTTTTGTTCGTTTGTTTTGCACCAGCGGAATCGGATCGGCGCAGCAGCCGCGCAAGCCGGCCAATTATAAACGTCGCGCGGCGAGAAACGGCGATCGCGGCCGATTAATTCCCGTAATCGCGCGGCGGATTCGCGGGCAGAGCCGGGTGTTCGCATTGTCTTCCGTCGAGAATTCATCTTCAGCTCGCCGCGGGATCCTCGGGGAGATTTGAATAATCGCGGCGCGCGCTCGCGTCCGACGAGCGTCGACGGGGCCCGACCGTCGACGCGCAACAATGCGGTTATTATGCGAGCCGCGTAACTCCGGGAAAATGGCTGCGACGTTGTCAACGGACGGCCCCCTGTGTAATGCTACCGCGCGCGGTCGAGTCAAACGACGACGGACCGGAAAAAAGTATGGGGAACGAACGAACAAACAAACGAAACAAAACAAAACGAAAAAGAGAGAGAGAGAGAGAAAAAGATGGGGGAAAAACACGCGCCGGGAAAATCCTCGAAGGGAACGTTGGGCACGGGTTTTCTAAAGGCTTCGAAGGGATTTGCATTTCACATCTGTCCCGATCCTTTCGTCGCGGCGAGGTTCCGCCGGGCGCGTCATTCTTTCTTTTTTTTTTTGTGCCCGGCCGGTCTGGGCGCTTCGAAAAACCTCCCCCGCGAGGTGAAAAATTTAATGCACCGTTTCGCAGCTGACGTGCTCCTTTGACACGGTTACGATCGCAAAAATAGTTCCGTCGGTGGTGAAGGGAGGGAGGGGGATGAAGGTGGGGTGGAAAAAAAGAAAAAAAAAGAACGAAACGGCGGAAGCTTCCCCGGATCGTCGCCGTATTTTTCCACGAGTCCCTGAAACCGGGGTTTACCGGGAATCATCGGTTTTATATGCGATACAGCGCGACCCGCCAAGCTGCATCAGTCCGGCGTTGCAGCGTAAGCTTCGGAGATTAAAGAGCTCCTCCCACTTCTCTGAACTACCGGCGAAGCGGCTCGGGCGGCCCGGCCAATAGCAATCGAGCGCATCGCGCGCAAAAACGCGCGCGCGCGCGCGTCACGCGAGCGGTGACAGTCCCAAAATGTGCTGTCGTTGTTGGAACGAGGCGCCGTAATTTCTCCCCCTGATTCCCTAATTCGCGCTTAGATCGTGCACAGATGCGGGCAATTTGGAAAAGAGGGGACGCGATTATTCGTGCCGTGCGGCCCGTTTTTGTAGTTGTTTATAATCGACGACTGTGAAGTTTGAATGATTAGAGCAAATTCTCCCGAAATAGAAGCTCGGTTTGTGCACGAGAATGGACAATTTGGGGAGAGGAGACACGATCGCAGCGTTTTCTCTCTAATTTACGCTCGGATTGAACGCACGAAAATGGACGATTTGGGAAGAGAGATTACGTCGAGGTTATGTCAAGGTTATTTAGGAGGAATTAAGGAGAATTTATTGTATTGTTATTCGAGGCTTTCTTGGCTCGTTGATTGTTAACAACTATAAAAACGGGCCGCAAGGCTAGAATACAGTAATTTTTCCCTAATTCGCGCTCGGATCGCACACAAAAATGGACAATGTGCAGTTAACCCTTCCATGAGCATAGTACGAATTTTCTAAAAAATTGGAATGTTTGCTAATTTATAATTTTATCATACAGTAATTACAGCTGTTATTCGCTTTCCAGTTATTTTTAATTCTTCACCCATCGAAATTAGGGGTGGCGGCGAGACCTACATATAAACGGCAGCACATTGAAACGTTGGGAATATTTGAGCCTGGTGGTAATTTATAATCTTATCATACAGTAATTACAACTGATATTCGCTTTCCAATTATTTTTAATGCTTCACCTCTCAAAATTAGTTATTCGCTTTTCAGTTATTTTTAATTCATCACCCCTCAAAATTAGTTATTCGCTTTCCAGTTATTTTTAATTCTTCAGCCATCGAAATTAGGGGTGGCAGCGAGACCTACACATAAACGGCAGCACATTGAAACGTTGGGAATATTTGAGCCTGGTGGTAATTTATAATCTTATCATACAGTAATTGCAACTGTTATTCGCTTTCCAGTTGTTTTTAATTCTTCACCCCTCAAAATTAGTTGTTCGCTTTTCAGTTATTTTTAATTCTTCACCCCTCAAAATTAGTTATTCGCTTTCCAGTTATTTTTAATTCTTCACCCCTCAAAATTAGTAATTCGATTTCCAGTTATTTTTAATTCTTCACCCATCGAAATTAGGGGTGGCAGCGAGACCTACATATAAACGACGGCACATTGGAACATTGGGAATATTTGTGAGCCTGGTGGTAATTTATAATTTTATCATACAGTAATTGCAACTGATATTCGCTTTCCAATTATTTTTAATGCTTCACCTCTCAAAATTAGTTATTCGCTTTTCAGTTATTTTTAATTCTTCACCCCCCAAATTAGTAATTCGATTTCCAGTTATTTTTAATTCTTCACCCATCGAAATTAGGGGTGGCAGCGAGACCTACATATAAACGACGGCACATTGGAACGTTGGGAATATTTGAGCCTGGTGGTAATTTATAATCTTATCATACAGTAATTACAACTGATATTCGCTTTCCAATTATTTTTAATTCTTCACCCCCCAAAATTAGTTATTCGCTTTTCAGTTGTTTTTAATTCTTCGCCCCTTAAAATTAGGGATGATGGGACCGACATATAAACGACAGCGCATTGAAACGTTGGGAATATTTGAGCCTGATGGTCCATGCGCGCGCTTAAAGTGGACGGGAAGCTTAGTTGCCGGTGCCTATGAAAGGGTTTAAATAGGTTAGGCCGATTGATTGTTCGCGCGGAAATATTGGACACGTGAATTGACAGGACGAAAGAAAAATCAGACTGCAACGGCTTAAAATGCAAGCGCAACAAGTGCAAGTCCTCAACTCGGCAAAGCCTTTACGAGTGGCTGTTCTCCGTTCGAAGCGGCTCCTCCTCGTTCGCTTTCCAATGGAATAGAAATGAAAGTATTCGAAGGTGTGTCTCCGATCGGTATTCGGAGTGCGCTTCAAAGGCTAACCAAGGTTATATCGGGGAATGTCTCGTAACTAGAGGCGGTTTCCAACGGATACGGCGCGCGATGCTGCGCGTTTTTCACGCGGAAAGAAAATTACGGTTCGGTGGCCGCACCCAGAAGATATGATTTTAATTCAGGTGGCTTCGTGTTATACGATCGTCTAATCAGCCATTGAATTTTCCACATTCCTCGATATCGGGTTACTTTCGTTTTCCATTGAAAATTTTATTAATTTAAGTCGTGGCGACTATTAATATATATATGTCATATTAATATATAGTCAATTCATCTTGTGGTTAGATAATAGTAATCTTTTCAGAATAATTATAATGATATAAGTAGATATAGATTTTTTTCTAATAATATTATTTTATATACATATATATATTGATAATACTATATTTCTGTATTTCTGTATTTCTGTATTTCTGTATTTCAATATTTCAATATTTCAATATTTTTATATTTCTATATTTCCATATTTCAATATTTCTATATTTCTATATTTCTATGTATTTATATCTCAATATCTCAATATTTCATTATTTCAATATTTCAATATTATAATATTTCAATATTACAATATTTCAGTATTTCTATATCTCAATATCTCAATATCTCAGTATTTCAAAATTTCAATATCTCAATATCTCAATATTACAATATTTCAATATTTCTACATCTCAATATGTCAATATTTCAATGTCTCAATATCTTAATATCTCAATATTTCAATATTTCAATATTTCAATATTTCAATATTTCAATATTACAATATTTCAATATTTCAATATCTCAATATTTCAATATCTCAATATCTCAATATTTCAATATTTCAATATTACAATATTACAATATTTCAATATTTATATATTTATGTATTTATACATTTATAATATTATTTTTTTTAGTTTATTTCCAACAGGTCACATTAATCATAGGGTCACCTGCGACTGTTCCTATCAGTTTTTGGTCGAAACTCGTGGAAACCCCCAATTTTCGCCATCTTTAATTGTTTACAACTCATAACAACATCCACCAATTTCGATAAGATTTTCATTAGGTAAATCACCGAGATCTCTGAAACGCATTTAATCAATTTTCGTTATAGGCTCAGATAAACGAAAGTTTAAACATTTCTTTCTATCATTCCAAGTAATAGCAAAATTTTAAAAAAAGAAGCATTTCAGTCATCATCTAGTAAACTAGACCCTCTATCATCTAAAAAAAAAATTCAAGTCACCTAGTTCACTTCTAACATATTTATTGCGTTTCAAAAGATGTACGAACACTTTCTCGTGGGCCACCGCGTATTGCGCTCGATCTCAGTCGCAGCAATCTTGAAAATCGAAGGGAAATGCGCCGGTTTTGCCACACAGCGATTACGTTTTAAGCATTGTTACGTGACACGGATGCGAACAAGTCTTGCGGCTCGCCGGACGCGTCGCGATAAAAACGACGTTTAATTCCGGACATACGGAATTGTGTCGGCCGTGTTGTGTGAATGCCAGCCCCGGCATTCGAAGCACTATAAAGAGTTACATATTGAACAGATAAGAGATAACGAGCGAAACGCGGCGGCGTGAACAATGAGCTCGTTCGGCCGTCGATCGGCAACATAAAATGTCGAGTGTACGAGAGAAATGCCTACGTGTGGGACGCGACTTTAGGTAACTTTGATTAAAAAAACAAGAAAAAAGAAAAAAAAAGAACAACAGAAAAAGAGAGAAGAAAAAAAGAACTCGGCCCGTTTTTTTCGGCAAGGTTTTTTTCAATTTGCGGCGAGCAAAAGCGATATTGAATTTCAAAGGAACGCGGCCACGACCTTTTTGCGTCATTCGCACAAAAGATCGGTAATAACGGTCTCTCGATGGTATTTTTTTAGACCGCGGTATTTTTTAGAGCCGTATCCGTCCGCGTATCCCGCGGCAATAATCGCAACGCGCAAGAGCGGTACCCGCGGCGTTCAGTTTCGACGGTTAATTTTTATGCATCGCCACTAAATTTTCGTATCGGGAAATATCACTCACGCCTCGGCTATTTTGCGAGCGAGTTGACAAACTTTTTTTTTGCCCCCTCCCCTTGCCACGTTTTTAAAAAGAGGGATCCGGAGCTCGCGCGGGCGCGCGCGCGCGAAATCACCGCGGCGTTTATCGAGGTCACGGGATTCGGTCGTCGCGCGGATACCGTTCCCGGGCAAACCTAACGAAGCTCGGGACCGTCTTGTTAAGAACTATATTACACCAATTTGCACCAATTCCGCTTTGCTCCTTCGACGAGGAAACGCTGCGCGCCCTGAAAGAGACCTTCCCAGGGCGTTTCGTCTTCTTTGACGAGCCGGTGCGAAGCGGTTTCACAAAAATCGATCTGCTCCGTATTTGCTCGACGTATACAGGGTGTCCGAAAAATGTCTCGCAATCTGGAAATGACGGGTTCCTCGGATCATTTGAAACAACTTCTTCCTTTACAAAAATGTTCTCCGAGGCACCGTTAACGAGTTATCAACGAAAAACAGCGACCAATAAGAATCGAGTACGGCTGACGCGAGGCGGCCCAGCCAAGCAGCGCGCGAAGCCCGGTTCCGCTCATTGGCTCGGTCGCCTCGCGCCAGCCGAGCTCGCCTCTCATTGGTCACTGTTTTCCGTTAGTAACTCGTTAACGGTGCCTCGGAGAACATTTTTGTAAAGGAAGAAGTTGCTTCGAATGACCTGAGGAACCCGCCACTTTTGGACTGCGAGACATTTTTGGGACATCCTGTAGATCTTGTGAAATTACGTGAATCATTGAAAATTACGTAAATTATAGTTTTCGCACCTTGAAAAAGCATCAATAAAAATGTACACTTTGTAAATCGAAGGGTTTTTTGAATTTTGAATTAAATGATCTTTAAAATAAATATCTTGGAGATAAGTGTAATCTTTATAAAGATTTCGACGCTGAAGTAAATATTGCGTTAGATCAGTTCAGAAAGTTTCGACACGCTTTTGAGACAAAGTACGGACATTGAAAATAATGCTTCTCTATTTTCAGAACAGAACTTTAGTCCAGTTCGTTGGACTAAAAGAATCGAAAATGTAGTCGAAATACTTCTGAAGAGAAAAAAAAGAAGAGAAACGAACGTGGAATGTCAAAATGCAAGCTGCTTGATCGCGATCATGGTTTCGTCACCGGTTTAGAAATACGAAAGCTGTGTTTTATCTGCTGAAAAGGTTTATTCTTCGTCGATTCACAAATTTTTGTGTACATATATATTTGTTTGTGCTTTTTCGAGCTGTGAAGATTATAATTTACATGAAAGTATATCAATTGTAACTCCGTTGGTCTTCGACACATTATTTTGCAAAATCTATTTGTCGAAGAAATGCAGAGAAGATCGACTATATTTATTATTTATTTTACGAGTCGCTAATTTTTTAATGTACGATCATTAATATCGTGAAGATACATTTATGAGCTATTTATTCAATTTATACGTTACGATAACACTTTTGTTACAAATCAGAATAAACGTCTTGTTGTTACTTTTGCAAACTAATATAAAACAGAGCTGTTTCTTTGCGACTCCTTAAATCTAGTGTTAAATGAGCAAAGAATTTCCAAGGAATAATTTATGAAACAGCTTTAAACGCGGTTCGCTTAATATTATTATATGCCGGCGAATATTCATGAAATATCTGCGCGCCGCTCTTTGTTCCTCTCTCTTTCTCTCTCTCTCTCTCTCGACTCGATCAGAGATTTAATACCCAGTTCTATCCAGTGTCTAGTCTTCTATCCAGTGTGTCTAGTTTACAACAGCAATATTCCTCCTCTATCGATTCCGCTGGACGCGATATTGTACAATTATGTACTTCGTTTAAGCTTTCGCATATCTCACGGCGCAGAAACTATAGAGTTCCAAGAAGAAGCATCTCAAAGTGAACGGACTTATTGCTTGATATCGCGGTGGTTCGCGGGTAAGTAAGCAGAGAGAGGCTTGTTAAGTGTCCACCGAGTTTACAGTCCACCGTAAACTGGATGTTCGTTCGACTGGTACGAGGAAAAGAAGGACGAGAGCACCGAGTGACGGAATTACGACCGCGGCCGATGACGATTACTCTCTCTCTCTCTCTCTCTCTCTCTCTCTCTCTGTCTCTCTCTCTCTCTCTCTCTCTCTCTCTCTCTCTCTCTCTCTATCCTTTACGTGTATCGACAAGCCTTAACGCTCGCGTTAATTATTCGAACTGTTCGTGGGAGCATAAAGTCCAGGGTCCTGCAACGACGACGGTCGACTGACTCCCCGTTAATTAGTATTAGGCTTTAATTTGGTGCACCGAATGGAGGACCGCTCTCCACTTTCGCTTACGCGTGCACGCGCTCTCTCTCTCGTCCTCTCTCTCTCGTACTCTCTCATTCTCTCTCGTACTCACTCTCTCTCTCTCTCTCGTACTCTCTCATTCTCTCTCGTTCTCACTCTCTCTCTCTCTCTCTCTCTCTCTCTCTCTCTCGCTATCTATCTCGTCCTCTAACTCTCTCTCTCCCTCTCTCTCATTGTATCTCTTGTTCTTTCTCCGTCTCTCTCTCCCTCTCTCTCATTGTATCTCTTGTTCTTTCTCCGTCTCTCTCTCTCTCTCATTTACTCCCTCCCTCTCGCTCTCTCTCATTTTCTCTCTCTCGCTCTCTCTCATTCTCTCTCTCTCTCGTTCTGTCTCTCACGATCTTTCTCTCTCTCTCTCTCTCTCGTTCTGTCTCTCACGATCTCTTTCTCTCGTTCTCTGTCTGTCTCTCTCTCTCTCTCTCTCTCTCGTTCTCTTTATATCGTTCACTCTCTCTCATTCCCTTTCTCTCGTTCACTCTCTCTCTCACTCTCTCACATTCTCTTTCTCTCTCTCTCTCTCTCCTCCCTTCTATCTCATTCTATCTCGGTATCGTTGACACCAGATTTACGGAACCCGTCGAAATATAATAATCACGGGTCACTAATCCTTTAATTTACGATCATCCATATCGCAATGATACATTTACGAATTATTTATTCAATCTACACGTTCCTCACGGCAAATGTTACGATAAAACTTGTTAAAAATCAGATTAAAACGTCTTATTGCTACTTTCACAAACTAATATAAAACAGCTGTTTTTCTTCGCGCTCCGTGAATCTAGTGTTAATCGCGGAGAAAAAACCATTCAAATATGATGAACACGCGAAAACGTCGAGATTCCAGTGAACGGTGAAAATTCGTCCTGCGAACCGGCACGACGTGTCTACACGTTTCACGAGCCAACGGGCATGTCGGCCATTTCGTCCTGGCCGGATTTAGTCGGGAACCGTCGGCAGAATTACTCGGGATCGATCTAATATCGTTTCATTAGTCAGCGATATTTTTATCGGTATTATTTCTTCGGACCAGCGGCCATCAATTAGCTGTCGGTTTAATCGGGAAATTCTGTCAGCCTCGATGCAGAGCGAGTGAATTCATTTTTCTTTTTTTTTTTTTCGTCGGCTGATACGGTTATTAATTAATCTTCCGCGGAATATCCGCCGTTATAATGGATCGGTAATTTTAATTTCGATTTCACTTTTTCTTGATATTTCATCAACTTCGGAATACGGATTGCGCCGTCTGATTCACAACTGCGAAAGGTGTTAATTAAAACCGAGGCGTAGCAGCTTCGGCAAAGATTCAATGCGTGTTATAAAATACGCATAAAAATTGTACGCATATGAAGACGAACGATTCATTGTTATCTAAATTGTAATTTTCTTATTTCATATTCTCTATGATAACTATGTGTGTATAATAAACATTGCGTTACTAGGATGCTTTAAATACATAACACGATAAATTTTTTAATTGTTCGTCAGCTTTTAATCCTTTTTTTTAACCCTATCGGGACATATGTTCGTACGCCTATCGGGAGAAATGAATCCCGTTTTACACACATATTTGTTTAAATGTAACCACATAACCTTTCAGTTTGGTGGTGAAGTCGCGTCAGCACTAATAAAATCAACATTTCTTGTTACTACTTACTTAAACAAAACTGGACAATTTCAGAAGAGATGTCGCGATAATTACGTTAACACCTGCAAAAGGGTGATCCCTGAGGTCGTTTGAAGTAACTTTCTCCTTAGCGAAAATGCAATCCGCGGCTTCGTTTACGAGTTATTAACGAAAAAGCGCTGACCAATCAGAGGCGAGATTAGCTGTCGTGCAGCGGCCGAGCCAACGAGCGGACGAAGCCCGGTGAAGCGCTAGGCGGCCGAGCCAATCAGCGGAACTGGGGTTCGACCGCTGGTTGGCTCTCGGTCGCCTCGCGTCAACCTCGAACTCGCCTCTCATTGGTCAGTGATCTTCGCTAGTAACTCGTAAACAAAGCCTCGGATCGCATTTTCGCTAAAGAAAAAAGTTACTTCAAATTACTTACCCTGGAACACCGTTGATTATGGGACACTCTGCGGAGCATGCGCCGGCGAGAAAGAAAAATTGGTCGCTGGCAAAAAAAGGAGCTCGCGTCGACGTGAAACAAGAATAGCGAGCTGCCATAACGGGTAGCGCGCTGTTCGCAGCGCGACTTTGTAATTCAAACTCCTCGTACGTAAACGCGAACGCCTCGGCAGGCTTTACGACTGTGATAAACGGAATGAATGCGATCTGAAACATGTCCGCGCGCCGCGAACTTGGTTAGGCGACAGCGCGAAGAACTATGTCGGTGCCGGGCTCGATATGGAATATCGTTACCATTTATGCTTGCCGCGGATCGCGTCCTCGCGCTAACATTCCGGAACGTAAACAACATTTTAATGCTCGCTATACGAGCATATCACGATATATCACTGGATGCGTCAGCGCAATAAACTGCGCGGTCATAATGCGAGAATCGTCCGGAAAGCGGGAATCGAATAAAAGAGGTTAGAATGCCGTCTTCGATGGTGGAATATCATTTCAATGAAGCATTCGAAGCGTTTATAATTTTAATCGCATAATGCGTCGTCTTTCGTTTCGTTTCATCTTTGTTCCGTTATTTTGTGTTCGTCCAATTGTTATGTTTTATTTAACGGCAATTGGTTGTTTGGTTATGGAATTCTCCCCTGTTGCGTTATAATAATTATACGTCGTTTTAATTGAAGAAGCCTTTTCTTCAAACGATTTCATTATCTCGTTATCAAAGGTCGTAATTTGATGTTTCGTTTTACATTATTTGCAAATAATTTTAATCAATTTCTGCGCAAGGCACGTGTGCTCTGCTCTCTCGTTTCATGTTCTCAAAATACAGCTGGGAAATGAACGATAATTATTTATTTCAAATTATCGTATTTTACGTTCGTTCCAAGGAAACAATGCCTCTCGTGCGACGTATAAGAAACAATTAATTTGATTTTAATGATCAAATCGTAAAATATATTCCATGCTGAAATGTTCTCAAGATTTCCAGATGAATAATTCTTGCGGAATAATGATACACGCACAAAATGCAGAATAATTATTAGTTTAATTATTTTAGTAAATTGTGTGAAAGTTTAAACATTTGTACGTGTATTCAATAGTCTCAGTAGCAAGTATCATTTACTCGGATTCCGATTTTCTCATTTTACAACTATAAAAATAATAGAAACACACTCGTGAAATATAATTGAAATAACTTACGTTATTGGCGCAGCTGCTGCAACATAACCTGTACGCGATCTAAACGAGTCGCGTCGCCTCATTTTTACAGGTCAACGTACACCAGTCAAATTTACCGTTGGCTAGTTTTAGTGTTAAACCTGCACAAAGACCCGCAGACCGTCCACCAGTAATTGAGGTGCCGTAATCTCCCATGCAATGCGTTCAACGTCAACCTGGGTCGCTTTAACCGGCCGAGAAAACGGCAACATTCGCCATGTTAGTCAACGCAGTGAGCTCACACGCTGATTGGCTAATAAGTCAACATTGTAGTTAACGAACTTACAAGGAACATTAACCGACTAGTATCTACCACAACTGTAACGAAATTTTGCACGCAGGTTGTTCGTGGACCGATATTTCGCGCGCATTCTTTCCTAACCTTTATCTTAAGACAGTGAAAAACGTCCTGGAAGATGGAGGTAAAATAATGCTGTTTAACCTAGTTTTAATTATTACTATTTTATATATTTGTATATATATTTTATATATTTGTATATATATTTTATATATTTGTATATATTTTTTATATATTTGTATTAGATAAGGTTGACGAAGTCGCCGCGAAGGAAGTCAAGCGAAAATGCGGTACAAAAAGAGTTCAATTTCGTTCTCGTCCCTCCGTGCAAGGTTAAAGAATTCCGAGCGAGCTAACAGAGATAATTGTGAGGTTAGAATAGCTCTGAGTATGAAATTTTGACACGAATTCGATGCACACGTTATAATTAAATCCGTAGATCAACCGTGGCCTCGATTAAACAAAAGCAGAGAAGAAACTAGAGCAGACAGAAACATCAAAGAAGAAGAAGAAAAAACAGTTCAATCGATGTTGACTTGAACAGGACCAGTGTCGATATTGAAAAGTTGCGTCGCTTATTCGTCCACAAGTTTCGTTTTAAAACGCGATCTCGGAGTCACAATCGAGTGAAATTAAAGCGAACGACGCGCGAGCATCGTTCTGAAATATATTAAAGAAAATTGCGACGTTTTCTTTTAACCAGTTAGCTGTGGCGTCTTCTTTTCAGAGCGCGCATCTATGTGTGACGCGAGAATCATGCGACGACAAGCATACTCGTCAAACACAGCTAATTGGTTAGCGGATACAGTAAATTTTTTCTAGTATAGTAAACGTAATTTGGGAAGAAGAGAAACGATTTTTATAGTTGTTGACGACTTTAAAAACGAGCGCAGCGAGGCTCGAATAATCGCATCTCCTCTTTCCAAATTGTCCATTTTTGTTTACAAGCTGAGGGACAATTAGAAAGAATTTACTATAGTCCCGCAGCTTGGAATCAAAAATGGACAACTTAGGCAAACCAGACACGATTCTTCGAATCTCGCGGCACGCCTTTATAGTTGCCAATATCTCGTGAGAGTGATGCATCTAAAATTAAATATTTGCCTAATCTCGTCTACTAAATTTAAGGAATCGCAGTGTAGAATCGTGTCTGGAACGCGGGTCGCGTAGAAGAGATAATGCGACAATCGAGCATGGTTGCGGCGAACAATCGTGAACGATACCTTGGACGTTTGTCAACGGTATTAATTAGCAGTCGGTATTGAAACTTCTACCAGCAGCCGCTAATTACTCGGTCAGAAGACGCTCCACTTGCTTACTACTTTTCGCGCAGAACTGTACGCCGGGCTGTCCGGCCCATTAGAAACAGCTCGTAGCCCGCATCCCCTAATTGGTTCCGTTCTATTCAAAGCGGCGCGCATCGTTTCGCCGTTCCCAAAAGCGATCCGGACCACGGTGAGCCGGAAGTCGGCGGAGGGATCAAGTGGAGTCGTCGGCCACCGCGCTGCATAGTCGAGCGGGCTTGAATGAATCGCGAATCCCGTCATTATTTCCGGATTATTATATCCCTGTGTAACTCGGACGCCGTCTTTAATCAAATGGAAGGTATTTGAATTAGTTTGTCAACGAAAAATACGGACCAATAATAGAACGAGCTATCGCATCGTTGAGTTCACCGTCGCGCCGAAATTCGTGGGCCGTGCTCGATCTTCGATTGGTCAGCGTTCTTCGTTAATGACTCGTTAACAAAGCCGCGGAGGATATTTCCGTCGAGGAAAAATTACTTAAATAAATTACTTCAGGAATTAGCCGTTTTATATTAGTTTATAGAAGCAACAGTAAGACGTTTATTCCGATTTTGAACAAGCGTTATCGTAACATATGATAACGTAATTGAATAAATCGCTCGTAAATGTATCTTCACGATGCGAATAATGGTAAATTAAGAAATTAGTGACCCGTCATTTCGACGGGCTCCGTAAATCTAGCGTTAAGTTCTCTGCGACCGGCGCGAAACAGCTCGCCGAAGTGGAACAAGTCGGTGTATAATCGGCCGGACAGAGAGCAGCGGCAACCGGTTAATTCCGTCCATTAACGGCGCGGTACCTTTGATTTAATGTTCGATGACTTTTCATGGTTATTCATACACTCTCGTCGCCGCGGATACATCGACCAGCTCGCGTTCTAGGATTATGTATATGCAGATATATTCCGTAACTTTGCTCGGGATCGGTCCGACTCCGTCGCTCGGCTCCATCGGAGACTTCGTAATGATTACGGAAAATTAATTGGGTTTCGCGGAGCACCTCGCGGAGCGCACTTCTCCCCACCCCCTCCCTCCGTCGAGTTTTTCCTCGTCGATGTAACGTTTAGGAACGCGTTTTGATCGCGCGGCCTCGATCGCTTTGCTCGTTGATACGTTCGATACGAATAAACATCGAGTCTCTGGTTCATCTTAAATGAAGCAATTATGCTTTATTCTCTGCGCTATGCTAAATTCTCTGTAATTAGTACGCTTCTGCTTTACGTTACAACGACGTCTTTACGTTCTTCGGAGCAACAGCTTCACAATTCATTCATTCATTCATTCACATTTGATGTATAATAATAATAATAATATATAGTATATTATTATAATATATATATTAATTAATAGTATGTATAATTATAATATTATATTTATTATATATATATATATATATATATATATATATATATATATATATATATAAATTAAGAAATAACTGGAATGAAAATTACTTTTATCGTGCAACCAACAAGCAGAACAAATGATTAACATTAAAATTGAACAGAAAGCACGGATCAAATACGATTACTTGGTACGCGATTATCCGAAGTTGTTGCTGCTGCAATCTTAATCCCATTTACAATTAGGACGGAGAATTAAGAAAATCCCACTTACTCCGAGAGAGGAGCGTTGGAATAACGGCTGTAAAAAGAACGAAACAATGTAAGCACAGATTTTGTTTTGAAAGCAAGAATTTTGCAATACGCTTGAACGTTCAATCGAGATTATGTCTCAAGAATGATACCAAGAGACATTGAAAGATTAGCGTCAAAACAACGAGTTCACAGAAATGCTCGAAAATCGTTTTCTTAAAATTCTGTAAGAAAAACGTGTCGTTCGTTAGACTCCAATGTTATACAGGGTGTCTCAAACTTACGGTATTTCCGGGAAATCAGGGATTCCTGAGCACATTTGAACGAACGAAATCACGCATAAAAAATACACGAAAAGGGGTAACTTGATTCCGGAAAGGGTACTTGATTCCTGAGATCATTTCAAGCAACTTTTTCCTCAGCGAAAATGTAATCCGCGGCTTCGTTTACAAGTTATCAACGAAAGATCACTGACCAATCGGAGAGCGAGTGCGGCCGGCGCTCCGCCCACGCAGCCAATGCCGCGTCGCGCTGGCTGTCTGACGTAGCGACAGTGGTCGCGTGGGCGGGGCATCAGCCGTGCGCGATCTCTCATTGGTCCAGTGTTTTTCGTCAATAACTCGCAAACGAAGCGGCGGATTGCATTTTCGCAAAGGAAAAAGTTACTTCAAATGACCTGAGGAATTACTTCTCGGAATTACTATAATTTGCATTTACATTACATATCATAATTTTCAATTACCCTGTATAATACGCAGTCAGACACGGTTTTCTCACGACAAAGTGGAGCACCGTTGTTGTTTTAACAGCGCTACGAATCCCTTTTAACTGTACGCCGATGCTGCCTAATTCGGTAACGACGAGACGGTTTCGTGTTCTCCTTTGAATCCGCAGCCTCGCAGCGAAGAAACGTCTCTCTCTCTCTCTCTCTCTCTCTCTCTCTCTCTCTCTCTCTCCCATTCTCATTGATTACGACCCGTCGCAAACAACCGAGTCGAGCAAGTCGAATTAAGCGACGGAAGAGTAGACCATAGTCAGCCATATCATGCCCGGTCGATTCGACCTATTCGAGCTATTTCCATAGTTCCGGGCGCGGGGTTGGACCCGCGGAGGACTTCATCGTCGACTCGATTTACCGAGAGAGGAAGAGAGAGAGAGAGAGAGACGTCGACGGGAATATATAATTTAATCAACCGTCATTCGCGAAACCGGCGAACAGGCGGGAAAAGGAGAAACCTGTCGGCGTTGCCGCGCGCGCGAGAAGCTGCGTCCTCTCGCTTCTTTTTAATTCAACGCTAGCCCGGGGTTTCTGCGACGGGTCGATCAGACATGGAAACGAACGGCGGGACGTCGTCTCCGCCGTTGCAGTGTCTCTCGTTTTTCTGTGAGAACCAGGCCGATGGCGAAATTTACGCCGCGGCAGTCCAGCTGAAACGATCGCGGGGGTTCGTGGCAGGGCGGGAGAGGGGGGAGGGGGAGAATGAATTTCGCGGGATTAAGCACGGGGATTTACGGGTCTGTTTTCGGCGGAGTACGGGTTGGTTCCCTGGCTCCGTAACAAAGGGTCTCGTAATTACGGTCATGTTTTTAAGAGCGGCTCGGCCCATCCCGAACCCGGATCCCCTTGACCATCTTTTCTCTTTACCCTGACCCAGCTTCCCACGCTCTCTTTACGGCTTCCCTTTTTCAATGTTACGTCGCGGCCCGTGACGGGCCGGGCCGGACCGGGTCTCGGGTCTCGCGTGATTTGCTATCTAACAGGCCGTGTCACGGCGCGAAACAAATTTTCACGCTTTCCACAGTCCTTCTAGGGGAACCGAAGGAGTATTTTAACGGTTTCGGTGGCTCTGCCACGGATCTCGGGAGAATCGTGGAATTGCGAAAATATAGGTCGCTGTTAGGGGAAGCGTATACAGTTACGATTGGACTGCGGATCTTTACGCGTTTATGGCATTTTTCAAATGCATGGCGTGTAAACTGGCAGGGTGATATTATTATAATTATTATATAATAGTATATAATATATATAATATAATATAATATAATATATAATATATGTAATATAATGTAATATATATATATAATATAATATAATAATATAATATAATAATATATAATGTAATATATAATGATATATTATTATTAAACTGGCATTTTGATATTATTTTTTTGTAGTATCACGTCTAACAGTGAAAATTTGCATGAAATCAGCGCAGTCTAATTGTGATTTATATTGTTCGCTAGAAAATTCGAATTTAGATGGATTATTTGCATCGATGGACTGTTTGTACGTGATTGTGAACCGAAATCCGTGGACTAAACGATTGAAACAGGACGAGAGAAGATATTTACTAAAAACATTGTACAATTTCACGTTTTTTTACGAAACCTCGACTGTTTGATACCAGTAAATATGGACACTGGGAATTATTGTTCCAGTTCTGAATATTGAAAAATATTTTATTTCTTTTTGCGTATGATGCGATACATAATATATTATATTATTGTTATTATATTATATTATATATATAATAGCAATAATATAATATATTATATATACAATATATTTTACAATATACATATATATATAATATATTATATTATTATTATATGATATTATAATATAATATAATATTATATTATATTATATTATTATTATTTGATATTATAATATAATATATATAATATATAATATAATATAATATTATATATATAATATAATACAATATGATATATTATATTATATTATATTACACAATATATTTTACAATACATATATATATAATATAAATAAAATAAATAAGTGTATATATATATATATAATATACGTGTGCGTAAAAAAATATGAAATTACGAACAGAAAAGAGTAAAAAATTGGGACTAAAATTATAGAATTTGTGGATTCGACAAAGACCGATTTAAATTTAAAGTCGCGAACGGTGAGGCATATTCTGCGATCTCTCGCGCAATTATTTCGTAAGAGGGGGGTTGGGAGGGGCGTAGAGGTGGAGATTGGAAAACAAGTCGACAGGTGCGGGGATCGATCGGGAATAGGGAAGCGGTGCCGATAGAGAAGAAGAGATACGCTCTCAATTAAGCTCGTCGGCCTGTAATTATGTCAAATCACGCACGGGGATACGGCATAGGCCGTTGTTATTGCGTCACGGCAATAACAAGCGACCGTTTAAACCGGGGAAACGAAATGAGTAGCACCTGCCCGTAATTCGCCGCAACGGGCGGCTGTGTCGAAACAACGGCGGCGGCGTTGCCTGTGTCTCGTTGCGAAGAACTTCATTCAAATTGCAATCTCTCCGTACGTTGTTGAAATCACGTTCGCTGCGCGATAATTATATATTCCTTTAAAAATAAATATGTATTTTATTTCGCTCGACATTATACATAGATACGATACACGTATGTATGTATAATATTATTACAGATATTCCGGTCTGTGTTTAAATTTATGGAGATAATGTTAATTTCGCATAGATATCCGCGGTGCGCTTACCACCACACGCGAACACACCGTCCAAACAGGTACGCAGCAGTTTAATCCTTCGGGATTAAGAAATTGAACCCTCTATAGTCAATGCAACTTCGAGCTCGCGTACGGATTCGTCGGATCTTCTGATTCTAATATGATTAGAATTATGGCAACGAATTGTGGCAAAAGTATCATTCTCTGTCATCTCTTCTTCGTCGCGCATCGCAATTTTCACAATCTCCATTTCGCGTATCAAAGTAAACTATATTTTTGCCGAGATTACCGTGTATTATAATTATATATAACAATTACGTATAATAATAATTATATAAAAAATAATATATTATATAAAATTATATTTTACATATTGTATATTATATCATATTAATAATTACATGTAATAATGATTATCTAAAAAATAATATATTATATAAAATTATATTTTATTATATATTTTATATCATATTATATTAATAATTATATTTCATATATTATATATTATATTATATTAATAATTACATGTAATAATAATTATCTAAAAAATAATATGTCGTATAAAATTATATTTTATTATATATTTTATATATTGTATATATTATATCATATTATATTAATAATTGCATATAATAATTATATAAAAAATAATATATTATATAAAATTATATATTACTATATATGTTTTATATATTATATACATATTACATTTATCGTATTATATATATTATATAAAATCATATAAAAAATACTAATCATACATAACAATTATTACAATAATATAATTATTATAACACATGTAACAATTACAATATATTCTGCCATAATTAATTCACATTTCGCGAACGACGCTTTCTAGAAATTATCTAAGTTTTGCACGCCCGTAAAAAATGTTACAAATAATTAAAGAATATCGACAACGTCGTAATAAAAAAAAAAAGAAAAATGTTAAGAAATCGTGTAAACTTCGAAATTCTCGAGACGAAGGGCTTTTCTAAAACGCCGCGCGGCCGTTCATCGATCGCTGGGAGGATCATGGTTTTCTAAACACCGGCGTGGTCCGAACAGGAGCGTAGGCGCGGAGGGGGAGAGCACGAACGTGGACGGTGAGAAGGGGGGGGGGCGGCGGCTCTCTTGTTTCATCGTCTGCGAACGTACTCACGGAAAAGCTTCTCAAAGGGCTTTTACCCGCAGCAACGTCTAGAAAAATAACGCTCTCGAGGGCCGAAGGAGATTGGAAAACGGGAGAAAAATGGCGCGCGGGGCGAGGCCGAATGGTCGTTCGTCGCACGGAAATGGAAAAAGGGACCCGTGGCGGCGGGCTTGTTCCCCGCGCGAACGGTCGCGAATAAACTCCTGGGCTACGGAGTGGGGGGAGTGGGGGAGAGAGAGCGAGCTTCCGATCGCGTTACGAAAAAGGGGAAGTAACGCGTTACGCGTCGTTCGAGTTATTGCGAGCGTATTATACTCGATTTGCGACAGCTTATTTTCATCAAATAAACAACTTTTGAACAAACGATTTAGTTTCATATATATACTTTTATATATTAGTTTTATATATATACTTTCATATATTAGTTTTATATATATACTTTTATATATTAGTTCAATATATATATATACTTTTATATATTGATTTTACATATATATATACTTTTATATACACTTATAAAAGTGTAATAATATATAAATATTATTTTTACATATATATACTTTCATATATTAGTTTTATATATATATATATCTTTATATACACTTTTATATATTAGTTTTACATATATATACTTTTATATACACTTTTATATATTAGTTTTACATATATATATATATACTTTTATATATACTTTCATATATACTTTTATATATTAGTTTTATACATATACTTTCATATATACTTTTAAATATTAGTTTTACACATATACTTTCATATGTACTTTCATATATACTTCTATATATATTAGTTTTACATATATACTTTCATATATACTCTTATATATACATTATACGTTTTATATACACTTTTATATATTCGCTTGAAAATCCGACGAGTTTCGTACGCACCGACCTATTATTTATTAACTCGTTCGTGGCTCGAATCCCGCGCACACGCGCCCCGCTCCGCCTATACTTTCTTTATCTTCGTTAGCCGCCGCAACGAGAGTTTCGCGCGACACATTTTTCCCCGGTGAGCTCGAGACTTGTTCGCGGAATTCGTGCAAACAAACGCGATTGTCCCGCGTTCGGCGAAATATTCGCCGACGGAATATTCTGCGAACACGCCGGGTTCGGCCCATTGTGCCGACACCGCGAAACAAGCGTCCGTCCTTTTGTTAATCTTACGGTGTTGTAGTAGGCGTTCCGTTACAGGTTTCGCGGCGATCAATTAACTGTTACCACGTTGTTTGTTGTTTCGCGTTCAACAAACATGCCACCAAATATCGTTGATCGTTCCCTGTCGTTGGCCGGTCGCGGTTTATGGATTCGCACGGGTGATTTTGGGGGAACTCGGGGAATTCGAACGTAATTATGGAATATTCTATAATTTATTAATTTTATTCCGAATTATGGAATATTTCATAATTTATTAATTATTCTATAATAATAAAGAATAATCTAATATAGAGAATCTATAATAATAATAGTAATAATAATAATAGCAATAATAGTCAAGAATAATACAGAATAATAATAATAGTAGGAATAATAAAGGATAATAATAATATTAATAATAATAAAGAATAATAATAATAATAATAGTAATAATAATAAAGGATAATAATAATAATAAAGAATAATAATAATAGTAATAATAATAAAGAATAATAATAATAGTAATAATAATAAAGAATAATAATAATAAACAAAATATATAAAGTAATAACTTTATCAACTTCATAACGTTATTTATGAGACTGAGAGATTTAAAATTCGATAATCGAATTACTTAGATATTGTGGGAATTCTTACGATTAATTTTCGACGCCTAACATGTTAATAACAACGCGAAAAGCACCTTCGCCTGGCAAACTATTGAAATAAAAGATAATTCGGTGCAAGACTGTACATAGAATTGTTTCCCGTTAGACACAATCGAAATACGAAATACGTGTAAAATCGAGGACTTCTACTTGCGACCAAATAAAGAAAAATTTTGTAAAAACCAAGTAAGATGATCTTCTCGAGCTCTACATTGTTATAAAAATTATAAACGAAGAAGCGTCCGCGAGGAATCGTAACGAAAGTGGTTCGAAGAGGAAAGAGCGCAGTCAGCAAGGACAGGCGTGTGCAGATTATTATAGTAATGTCTCCCTTACTGACGCTCAGATTGTTCACTAAAATGGATAATTTGGGAAGAGGAGATACGATTAAATTGAATCTTGCGCCTCGTTTCACAGTTGCGAATTATCAACAACTATAAAAACGAGATTTAAGGCTCGAATAATCGTATCTCCCCTTCCCAAATTGCCCAATTTTGTGCGCAATCTGGGGCGTCAATTAGAGAGACATTACTGTACAGTAATGTCTCCCTTACTGACGCTCAGATTACAGTAATGTCTCCCTTACTGACGCTCAGATTACAGTAATGTCTCCCTTACTAACGCTCAGATTACAGTAATGTCTCCCTTACTGACGCTCAGATTACAGTAATGTCTCCCTTACTGACGCTCAGATTACAGCAATGTCTCCCTTACTGACGCTCAGATTACAGTAATGTCTCCCTTACTGACGCTCAGATTACAGTAATGTCTCCCTTACTAACGCTCAGATTACAGTAATGTCTCCCTTACTGACGCTCAGATTACAGTAATGTCTCCCTTACTGACGCTCAGATTACAGCAATGTCTCCCTTACTGACGCTCAGATTACAGTAATGTCTCCTTTACTGACGCTCATATTACAGTAATGTCTCCCTTACTGACGCTCAGATTACAGTAATGTCTCCCTTACTGACGCTCAGATTACAGTAATGTCTCCCTTACTGACGCTCAGATTACAGTAATGTCTCCCTTACTGACGCTCGGATTGTCCACTAAAATGTACAATTTGGGGAGAAGAGATTCGATTATTCGAGCCTCACGGCTCATTTTTATAATCGTGGACAACTTATAACTACAAAAACAAACCGCGAGGCTCGAATAATCGTATCTCCTCTTCCCAAAATTCTCCACTTTTGCGGTCAATCTGGGCGTCAATTCGAGAGACATTACCGCATTAGAAGCGTTGTCCGCACCGCGGCGATGGCCGGCCCTTCGAAATCTTCCACAAAAGCGACCGCCGCCTCATTTCCGTTTTTATGGCCGGCCGAAAGATTCGCCGGGGCACCCCGGAGAGACGTTAAATAAGCTCATCAACGCGGAGGGGTGGGGGAAGGTGTCCTGCAGTCTCACGCTTCAAGAGGCACCGGGAGGCGCGCCATTATGAGTAATTAATATGATTGAATTACTATGCCGGCGGGGAGAGGGGGATGGAACGAGTGAACTGAGTGCAGAAACCGCAGGAAGGGTGGTTTTACCCTCCGACGGTGGAGGGGGAGGGAAAAAAAGAGTGTACGAAACGTTGCACACGGGGTCTGTCGTTTACTCTCGCCTCGCATCTCTATCCCTCCCTCTCTCTCTCTCTCTCTCTCTCTCTCTCTCTCTCTCTCTCTCTCTCTCTCTCTCTCGTGCATTAATCTTCTGGAATTTGTCGATCGCGGACGGCACAACAGCCATGCACGACAGAATGTTGCACACGTTCTCCGAGCGAGATCATACGCGAACGCGCGTTTCGCGACCGAACGCGAGAAATTATTACTTAAACGTTCCATTTTCCCGGGGATGAATTTTTTATCACCGATTTTATTGGCCGAAATGCCTGTAACAGTTGCACGCCCCGACGTCGATACAACCGAGCGTTCGACGATTATTTCGTAATTGCATTTATTCGATTAATACGAGGATTACGCGCGGGGGGGGGAGGGGGGGGAGAGTCGACGCGGTTCATAAATATTTTTCCGGTCTTTCCCTGCGAGAATACCTCGTCGGTATGCTAAATTGATACAGGGGCACGGGCAAGCGGGAGCGCGCGCGCGCGCGCGAAATTTATCGGGCATCGTTATCCGCGAAACGAAATCGTAATTAGCGAATTCATAGTAAATAATAACATATTAATACGCATGATAACGTGGAGTAATTGAATATCTTGTATCCGCGTTATTAGCCGGCCGGTGCTTGAACATTAATTCGATCGGGGGCCCGTAGTGCGAACGAATAGCGATTCATTTAATCAACAATCTTTGCGAACAATAATCCGCTAATTGTTCTAATAATCGTTCGCGATAATGAATTGTTGGTTCGATTGCAATGAATTTCTATGCCGCGTGGGTATCGATTTGCCCGGTTAAACAATTAAATAGCCTGTGCAGCGTGAGAGAGAAAGAGAAGGGGAAGGGGAAAGAGAAAGGGAAGGGGCAAGAGATAGAGAAGGGGAAAGAGAAAGAGGAGGGAACAGAGAAAAAGAAGGGGAAAGAGAAAGAGAAGGTGGAAGAGAAAGAGAAGGAAAGAAAAAGAGAGAAGAAAAGAGAGAAGGAGGACGAGAAAAGGAAAGAGAAGAGAGAGAGAGAGAAAGGGAGAGAATGAAGAAGAGAGAAAAAGAGAGAATAAGAAAAACAGAGACAAAGAAAAGACAGAGAAAGAAAAAGAGAAAAGGAGAGAGTAAGAAAAACAGACAAAGAAAAGGAGAGAAAAAGAAAAAGAGAGAAAAAAAGGAGAGTAAAAGAGAGAGAAACAAAAAGAAAAAGAAAGAGAGAGAAACAAAAGGAGAGAGAAAACGGGAGAAAAAGAAAAAGAGAGAAAAGGAAAAAGAGGGACAAAGTGAGAAAAAGAGAGACAAACGAAAGAGAGAGGAAAGGGAGAAAGAGAGGAAGAAAGGGAAAGAAAAAGAAGGAGCATGAGTGAAAGAGGGGTAGGAAGAGGAAGAAAAAGAGAAAAAAGAAGAGAAAGAAAATGGAAGAGAAAGAGAGAGAGAGAGAGAGAGAGAGAAAGTGAAAGAAGAAGAGAGTGGAGGAGAAAGAGCGAGAGGCAGAGCGAGAAAGCAAAGAAGAGAAAGAAAAAGAGGGAGGAAGAGAGAGGAAGAGAGGAAAAGGAAAAGAGAGAGAAAGAGAGAGATAGAAAGGAAAAGCGAGAGAGAAAGAGAGAAAAAGAGAGAGAATGAGAAAGAGGAAGAAAGAGGGGGAGGGGGAGAAAGAGAGAATGCAAGTGAGTGAGAAAGAGAGAGGAAGAGAGAGAGAAAGAGAAAGAGAGAGCATAAAGAGATAGAACAAAATGTACTCGGGCGCTTATAAATTTCAGATAAGCGCTCCATTCAGGTTTTAAGTGTCGTTACAATTCTTTTTTTTTTAGGGTCCAGTCTTTACATTAAAGGAAAACGAAGAACGATATAACCGTCGTGTTAAGTTAAACTTTATCGCCGAGCGCTTCGACTTCGAAAAGTCCTGCCACACGGCTTTCATATAGGTGGGCTTTATCGTGTCGTTGCGTCGCGCCGTATTTAAGGCTCGCGATATCGATACCTTGCAGCGTGCCAGAAGCGAAACGTGGCCGGGCCGAGCCCGGCATCCGAGGGCGGTAAACATGCTGGCGAAAACATCGGAGAAGGAATTCTTCGGAAACACATACAACTGGCTGGCCCGTAAATTTAACCGGTCGGTTCGTTTTTATGGCGCGCCGAGTGCGAACGCGCGATCGCGGTTCCCGCACCGAGCACAGAAACGGGGAAAACAACCGCCTGTTCCCGTCAAAGGCGGGTAATCGTGTTTAAGCTTCCGCTGGAAGCCATTTCGAAGGGATAAGTGTCAACGGGTCGGCACCGCACCGACAAAAAGTGATGAATGGCGCCGGGGTATCGCTTCGCGTAAATTAAAAGCACGCGTCCTTACCGTGTAAAATCCCCCCCCTGAATGGAACTGTCCCGCTTTGTTCGAAGCAATTTGTAATTCCGGGGGCTTTGCTACGCCATCGCCGGTCTACGCGTTTAAAAATGAGAAACAAATGGTAATTAGACGCAAAGCGTCGTAAGCTGGTTTTCATGATACAAATGGCCCAAGAAGATGTTAGTCAGTTTGACGAACGCCACAAGGTACGTAATACCTTATCTCATTTATACAGAATGTCTCCCAGGATGTCATTCATAATAGGGAAATGATGGGTTCCTCGGGTAATTTGAAATAACTTTTTCCTTTGCGAAAATGCGATCCGAGGCTTCGTTTACGAGTTATTAACGATAAACGGTGACCAATGAGAGACCGCGTGCGGCCGACGCTCCGCCCTTGCGACCACTGTCGCTGCGTCAGACAGCTCGCGCGACGCGGCATTGGCTGCAAGGGCGGAGCGCCGGCCGCCCACTCGCTCTCCGATTGGTCAGAGTTTTTCGCTAATAACTCGTAAACGAAGCCGCGGATTGCATTTTCGCTGAGGAAAAAGCTACTCCAAATGACCTCGGGAATCTCTCATTTCCCGGAAGTACCATAATTTTGGGGCTCCCAAATAATTTATGTAGCTCTCGTATCTTGCAATTATGTAATTCGGAAAATATTTATTAATTTACAAAAACAGAATGTAATAAAAATCATTGTTATCGTATATATTTACTATATTGTAGGAATACAGCATTTAGCAAACCTCCTGAATGAAAGTCAAAGCGTCAAATATTGTTGCTCGAAAAAATATAACAATTTTCCTCCAATAAGTTTCCTTCATTTTTCTCCAACATTTTATTGTATTTCACAGCTATTGTCAAACAGAATAATTCTCGCAGAATTTTCCCAGGATATTTTGCGACCGCTTTTTCCAGCTCCGAGATGCAAAGCATCCGTTGACATAACCTTAAAGCGTTAATGTAAACAGGAATTACATCGAAAATCGCGGGGCGAGAATATTTTTCATGCAAATTATATTTGAAGTGTTCTGCCATCTGGACTGTCCGACGAATATTAACTGTCTCTGCTTGCTGTGTAAATTGATATTACCGTGACTCTCTCCTCTCTGTTTGTCTTAACAATTTCACGCGGCCGCGGAAAAACACCTCGAAAGTTTCATCAAATTAAAAATAATATAAAAATATTAAAATATATAAATTAGAAAAATATAAAGATATATAAAATAGAAAAAGAGAAAAATATATAAAATATAAATAAAAATATATAAAATATATAAAAATTACACAGCAAATTTACCTTGACATACATTACTTTCCCAACGTTATTACCTCTTGCAAATTTTAATATAATGAAGAAATTATAATGGACCAGCGAAGAAAAATTAATTTTCGAAAATTACATTTTAAATGACTCTATTTTTCACATGTGGGTGTCATGTGGGTGGCGGCCACAGATCAATTGATCTATAAATTCTCTCGAATACATTTTCAATGATACTTCATCTACACTCAATCATTGAAAAGCTGAGTATAGTAAATTCTCCCTAATTGACGCACAGCTTGTACACAAAAACAGACAATTTGGGAAGAGGAGATTCATAACACAAAAATAGACAATTATAACATAAAAATTGACAATGTGGGAAGAGGAGATTTATAACACAAAAATAGACAATTATAACATAAAAATGGACAATGTGGTAAGAGGAGATTTATAATACAAAAATAGACAATTATAACATAAAAATGAACAATGTGGGAAGAGGACATTTATAACACAAAAATAGACAATTATAACACAAAAGTAGACAATTTGGGAAGAGGAGATTTATAACACAAAAATAGACAATTATAACAATTGTTTGGGAAGAGGAGATTTACAATTTACTTTCATCTTACTACTTTTCATAGTCTCCCCTTCCCAAATCGTCCATTTTTGTTTCCAAGCCAAGCGTCAATTACGAATAATTTACTATATCTAGTTAATTAATATCATCAAAATGCAATATCATTTGATCCACACGAATTACACATTTCAATCTACTCAAACGTTCTCTTTCCTCCATCTCTCTAACAATTACCACAGAAATTATTATTCGAACAACACGTTCGACCAAAAAGAATGACTTCGCACGATTCTTCCTGCCAAATATTTACTGGGAAAAATTCAACCAAGAAATCCAGCTCCACGGGAAACTGTCCAGACGACGTTCCGACGCTCGCCGAAGTCGACGGGTCAGCCGCGAGCTCCGTCGACGAAACGGCCGCATCTCGAAAAACCATCCCCATTTCCTCTCCAAGGGTGTCAACAAATTACCGCCACGCGCGAGCATCGCTGCGCGCACGTCTTCGCAACGTCTTCCCGGCGGCCACGAAAATCTATTCCATTCTTCTGAATTTATTCCGTCGGGCTGAATCTCGCGACGCTTTCCTCTCTCCGCTTCTTTGCTCCGTTTCTCCTCTCCGCTTCACGTGGCAGGAACGGGAATCCTCCCGCGAGCGAGCGAGCGAAAGAGAGAGAGGAAGAGAGGAAATCGAGGGGAATCCGCAGAATACGACGTCGGACAGAAATCACGACAGGATATCGAGCAACGCGGCAGAAGAAGCCTGTCAAAGCGCTCTCGGTGGCTCGCGACGACACGTGTGCACACACTCGGCGGGCATAGAAGTTCGTAAACTGTGCTCGGTGCAAGCGACGTCTTCGTGACGGAGAGCTTCCTCTCGCTCTCTGCCCGGCCGTATCCGCGGAACAGACAGCTCCTGGCGACGCGAATAAGTTCGAGACAGGTCCGGGGTGCTGTCCGGATGCCGGGGCACCCGCCGCCGCCGGCTCCGGGGCGACGCGGTACGCGCGTCCCATTTCTTTCGAAATGTTCCCAGCAACGCGCCCCGAGGATCGCGCCTCGTGCCTTTGTGCCGCGAGACCTTTTATGAGCGGGGCTACCACCCACCTTGATAAAAGTGGCTCTTATTGCGGGGCAATGAATCGGCAAAGAGCGCGGCAATTGCGATTTCCACGCGAGAGAGAAAAAGAAAGAAGAGAACGAAAGAGAGAGAGCGCCCAACCCTCTTCGCGACGGGCACCCACGCCTCTTCGCGGAAATTCGTGCATCCACCTCGCAAGCGGTGGCATTATTGCGCGACGACTTTTATCTTCGCGACTTTTTATCTTCTGCGAAATTCGTTCGCATTATTGCACTCGGCGGAGAGCCGTGCCCTTGAATCTGCGGCGCGATGGTTAACCCTTTGCGCTCGAGCGGTGACTCCGAGGCACCATTAAAATTTGTTGCATCACGTTTCAAGATAGCTTTTTGTGTTAACGAAATTTAGATTTAAAGCATTGTTGAGATTATTGCGATTATTGCGCGAGTACCGAGAGTCAATTTCGTGCGCGTGAAATATGCATTTTGTCGCGTATAATAGAAATGATATAAGTTGGAGAAATGATTTTATATTTTTTGAAACAGTTGAAATAGCTTCGAGTGCGAAGGGTTAGAAGCGATCGCGCAGGGCGCAGCGAATTTCGCGGTTTTGCTGCGCCGCGAGTGTCGAATGAATACGGTATTGTCTCTTCTATTGTAATTGTCCGCGAGAATGGACGATTTGGGGAGAGGAGATACGATTAGTTTGAGTTTTGCGGTTTGTTTTTGTAATTATTGATTCTTGACAACTGTAAATCGAGGCGCAAGGATGGAATAATATCGTATCTCCTTTTACCAAATTGTTCAATTTTGTGCACAATCTGAGCGCCACTTCTCGCTACGTCAATGCGGAGGTTACAATGGATACTAGACGAAATAGTCTGTTTGGCTGTGAGTCAGGTAAGAAAAACTGTGAAAGTGCGCGGTAGATACAGCAATTTCTCTCGGAAATGTCGAATTTCGGGTTGCGGTGAATTTCTTTGCGATAGTTCTACGCCTATGTTACTTATTGCAGCGTCGAAGTTAAGAGTCGACGGAGTTTCCAGGAGATAATAGAAAATTGGTTTGTTTAACTGTGAGTCAGGCAAGAAAAAACGCGGAGGTGCGTGATAGTTACAGCAATTTCTCCCGTAAATGCCGAATTTCGGGTTGCTGTGAATTTCTCTGTGCTAGTGTTACGCCTATGTTATTTATTGCTATGTCGATGATGCCAAGGGTCAACGGAGTTCCCAGGATATAATACAAAATAGTCTGTTTTAGTGTGAGTCAGGTGGGAAAAAGCGTGGAGGGACGCGGTAGATACAACAATTTCTCTCGGAAATGCCGAATTTCGGGTTGCTATGAATTTCTCTGTGCTAGTGCTACACCTATGTTATTTATTTCTACGTCGATGATGCCAAGGGTCGACGGAGTTTTCAGAAGATAATACAAAAAAAGTCTGCTTAGGAGTGAGTCAGATAAAAAAAATGGAGGAACTACAAGAAAATGTGAATTGAAAAATATGTAATATTTACTTCGTTATTATACGCACAAATAATTGATTTAGTTACTGAGAAAAAAATATTAATATTATTATAAATATGTATATTTAGTAATCTGGCTATTGAAAATGCGTAATATTCACTTTGTTATTACACGCACAAATAATTGATTTAGTTACTGAGAAAAAAATATTAATATTATTATAAATACGTATATTTAGTAATCTGGCTATTGAAAATGCGTAATATTCACTTTGTTATTACACGCACAAATAATTGACTTAGTTACTGAGAAAAAAATATTAATATTATTATAAATACGTATATTTAGTAATCTGACTACTGAAAATGCGTAATATTCACTTTGTTATTACACGCACAAATAATTGATTATTTAGTTACTGAATAGAAAATATTAATATTATTGTAAATATGTATATTTAATAATCTGGCTACTGAAAATGCGTAATATTCACTTTGTTATTACACGCACAAATAATTGATTTATCATCGATGCTTACCGATGCACGCACTAATGCATACCCGAACGATTAGACGCCATTGCACCCGCAACGATATATCGTCGTTCGCCACTAAAAGCGTTAAAACAGGGATCCGTTTTCCCGGGGCGCTGGACGCGGAAAATGTTCACGAAGCGTGCCGCACGCGTTTCGCGTTTCATTCTTAACGGCCGCGGAAATCGGTGTCGCGCGATACTAATTGCAGCTGTCGTCCGTCGCGAGTCCACTCGTTAACATTACGCGAGCCGCTGGAATCGCGTTTCGCGCGCGCGCGCGCGCGCTCGTCGAAGCTCTGCCGGCGCGGCGATTACGCCGAGGACAGCGAATTTGATAACGTTTTATATTTTATTATTCCGCGCCGCTGCCGGGGAGTGTCGAATTACCGCCTGTATATATCTAATTACACTCGCGAGCGATAATTAATTGAACCTCCTCTGCGCGCTAGCGTTTGCGAGCTGGATCGCTGCTCCGCCGGCCACCCGCGCGAGTGATCCGTGCAACGGAAAAACCGTGTGACTCGCGAACAAAATGAAATAAACGGCTGGAAATTTAATTACCTTGCCTATAACCGCACGGTTGTAGACAACGCGGAGCGACCCGTTATATCGGTGCCCGGTCGAAATGAAAAGTCATCGTCATAAAAACCGACAATTTGGGAAGAGAAGAAGAGACGATCGTTCGAGTCTTGCTGTTCCGTTTTTACAGTTATAAATTGTCAACAACTATAAAAATGAAAAGAGCTGCAAGGCTCGAATAATCTATGTATATGATCTACATAAAGTTACGATCAAACGATGATTTTTCTCATGCGCGAATACTGTTCCCAAAAAGAGAATTGATTTTTCTCTTTTTCATACTGTTTCACATTCATGTTGTTCACGAGTGATTTTCAACGAATATTTCAATACGATTGGCAATATTTTGACAATGTTTGAATACAATTGATCTAGTAATATGCTTCCTTTAGAATCTTATATTATTTTATTATTATTGCTATTGTTATTTATTTTTTATTAATATTGCTGTTATCATTATTCTTTATTATTATTACTACTATTATTATTATTCCTTATTATTATTACTACTATTATTATTCTTTATTATTATTACTACTATTATTATTCTTTATTATTATTACTACTATTATTATTCTTTATTATCATTATTACTATTATTATTCTTTATTATTATTACTACTATTATTATTCTTTATTATTAGTACTACTACTATTGTTCTTTATTATTATTACTACTATTATTATTTTTTATTGTTAGTACTACTATTATTATTATTTATTATTAGTACTACTACTATTGTTCTTTATTATTATTACTAGTATTATTATTTTTTATTGTTAGTACTACTATTATTATTATTTATTATTAGTACTACTAGTATTATTCTTTATTATTATTACTACTATTATTATTTTTTATTATTATCACTACTATTATTGTTCTTTATTATTATTACTACTATTATCATTTTTTATTATTATCACTACTACTATTATTCTTTATTATTATTACTACTATTATTATTCTTTATTATCACTACTATTATTATTCTTTGTTATTATTATTATATCATTTTATTATTATTTTCTTTTTATTATTTTATATTAAATACCATTGTTACTTTCGTTTCTTGCGAGCTGTTTCGCAAACCTCAACAAACCCATCAAATTGTTCCGGTATTTCTCGCACAGGGCGCGATACTTTCGCCCGGCGCCGAAAGGGTTAAGTCGATTAGAGCCCACGACACCGTCCGATCGTGCCCCTGAACACCGTCGTGTATCGGGAATCTCGATGCGGAACACGAACCTTAAACGGTCCCCCGATCATCGGAGCAACGGCTAATGCGGCGAAAGCCTAAACTCCCGCGTTTCCTGGAGCCGCCGGTGCATTTGCATAACATATTCCATTCGCGGCTGTATGTCCCATTAAGCGGCGCTTCAAGCACGAAGATCGAACGTATCCGGAATCGTCGCAATCAGTCGTATTGTCTAAAGCCCCCCCCCCCCCCGGGGGGGCTCGAAAAAAAGAAATTTCCGGCGAGCGTTTAAATTGTTCGTCCGTCGATACAGGTTGATCGAATTTTCGCACGGAACGCTCCGTATGTTCCTCCGTACCCGGCCAGATGCCCGAGAGTTAACCCTTTCCGCTCGAACGGCGACTCCAAGGCGCCGTTAAAGATCGTTGTGTCACGTTCGGAAAATAATTTTATCCGTCAAATTTGTTCGTATTCGAAGAACTGTTGCATCAATTAGAAAGTTCAATTTTATGCGTGTAAAATGCATTTAGGTTATATACAATGGAAATACAGTCGGTCAGAAAAATTATATCGAATTTTCCGTTAATTTGGCTAAGAGCGCAATGGGTTAATTAACGCATCGCACGACGCGTTCCTTAAATAATAACGTAAAAATACCGGCTATCGAACGCTTTTTTTCGCGACGGCATAAGAATATCATCGATTTTATTAGAACGTCCAGGTGTTATCGTTGAATATTTATTCTACTGTCCGACGGATCGATGGCTCCGGATAACGGAATGGACTTTGAAATATTTATTTAACGCGAGTGAAAGAATAATACGAGTATAATGGCGTGGCTCGTACTTGTATCTATTATGGTACACCGTTTTCGTACCGTGTCCCTGTGTTCCATATACGATGATTCTATTTAAAATAAAAATGATATGATTGTAAACTATAGATAATAATTATGTATAATAGAATTTATAATAATATAATGTATAATATATGATAGTATATATAATTATAACATATAATACATAATATTATTATATTATTATTATACTATAATATTATTATAAATGATTATTATATTACATATAATAGAATTATAAATAATATAATATTATATATTATATGGTATAATTATATATGTATATTATCATATATTATACATATTGTTATTGTTATTATTATACTATAATATTATTATAAATGATTATTATATTACATATAATAGAATTATAAATAATATAATATTATATATTATATGGTATAATTATATATGTATATTATCATATATTATACATATTGTTATTGTTATTATTATACTATAATATTATTATAAATGATTATTATATTACATATAATAGAATTATAAATAATATAATATTATATATTATATGGTATAATTATATATGTATATTATCATATATTATACATATTGTTATTGTTATTATTATACTATAATATTATTATAAATGATTATTATATTACATATAATAGAATTGTAAATAATATAATAATATTATAGTATAATAATAATATAATATTATTTATTAATATTCTCCTCCACTAAAGCGTTCAATAATAGGTACATCTACTTTAACACGGACGAGGAGTTCAGGGGAATCGCTTTAGACGACACGTGAAATCGGATCGGTCTAATCAGTGACTCCGCTAGACCGACATCCAGGAATCCGCTCGAAGAACTTCGTAGGACCACCGTGAACGTGCTGTGAAATGTTTAATGAGCCTGAAATCGGGGACGGAGAGGACAACAGAACTTGTAAACTCTAACGCTTACGAGGCTCGAGCGTGCTGGTACGGTATAATGGATCGTCGAATGTTGAAATTTTCGATATCGATAGCATCTATATGGGAGAGATAACATTTAGGGTTCCTTCTCTGTTATATCATCGTCGCACCTCGGAGTCTGGAGTACACTTTTTCGGTCCTTTCGGTGATTAACTTTCCTAGCGATGCGTGGTCTAACTTTTTAACTATCATATATACTATTATATATAATTATATATATAATTTTAACAATTATATATATATACCAGCGTTATACAGAGCGCCCCAAAATTATTTCCGGGAAATGAGGGATTCCTGAGGTCATTTGAAGTAACTTTTCTCTTTACAAAAATTTTCTCCGAAGCGTCGTTTACGAGTTATTAACGAAAAACACTGGGCCAATGAGAGAGCGCGGTGCGACCGGCGCGCCGCCCACGCGGCCAATGCCGCGTCGCGCCGGCCGTCTGACGCAGCGACAGTGGTCGCGAGGGCGGAGCGTCAGCCGTACGCGGTCTCTCATTGGTCAGTGTTTCTTATTAATAACTCGTAACTACATAATGATATTATGTAATGTTAATAAATGTGTTATAATATGTAATAATAATAAATATGTTATAATATGTGCTAATAATAAATATGTCATAATATGTAATAATAACAAATATGTTATAATATGTAATAATAATAAATACGTTATAACACGTAATGTTAACAAACATATTATAATATGTAATAATAGGTATTATTTGAACAACTAGAGATGGATAAATTACATGTTACGTTAATACCCCGTTCTCCGTTCTGCAGGTGCTTCAACATATCGTTTTTCATAAGAAGCATAAAACAATATCCAATTTCGTAATCAATATATCATACGGGGGCTTCATACGAAGCCATTCGACAGTTAACATTGTGCCTGCTGCTAGTGCAAATTAATGCATAATTAACGCCGTTACGTTTGCACGATGTTTCAATGTCTCATAAAATATACAAAAGAATTTCTCGTTTCGCATTGCACGCGAAGAAGTCCGAAACCATAAACATACGTCCCAGACCAACGGAATTTCATTCCATAAAAACGGATTTGCATCAAATCTATTCCTATTCTGAATTTTTGTTATAACTTCTTAATAAAGCTCTGTATGACCTATGTTCACATAACATTCTTTTCATACTTTGTGCCATAGAATATACTGACAACGTTTGAACATTAAAACCTGGGACACCCTGTATATACGTTCGTGCCATATATACTTTTATTTCATACTTTACACAAGATACTTTTGTTAGTCTCAACAACTATAAAAACGATGCGCAGGACTCGAACAAATCGTGTCTGCTCTTCTCAAATTGTCCACTTTTCTCCGCGATCCGAGCGTCAGTTAGGGAGACATTACTGTACATAATTCGCGACACAATCGGATGATACGTTGATCGGAGCACGTTGAACGGTAAAAATTCCAGCATTTGCCGGTGCGGGCCGGGCCGGGCCGGGGGCCGTTTCGGGTGAATTTTCGCGCCTGTAGAACGTGACAAATCTCGAAGCGAGCGGAATAATCGCGGCCCGGTTACATCGGATAAGGAAGTCATGGCTCGGAGTCGATTATTTGGCCGCGGCCGAAACGCCGATTCCCACGGCGAGATTGCCGAAATAACGGCGCGTTCGATCTGTACGTGGCCGGGCGATTTCGCGGGAGGCGAGGGGTGCCGGCGGCGCGGAAAAATCGAAGGGACGGATGCCGAAATCAGGCCATTTGTATTCCCGGTATTTCCGCTCTTTTCCGTCGCCCGGTATCGGGCAGAACCGGAGCGCGCCGGAAAGGAGAGACACCGGCCCGTAAAAGCTTTCATTCGCTGGCCGCGCCGCTCGGCGAACGGAGAACAATGGGAAGTTAATCAACCGCGAGCGGAGGCCGGGCGCGGCGCGACGCGGCGCGAGAGTGGCCAGAGAGTCGATCATAGAACGACGTTTTCGTTTTAAAGCGAGAGAAAGCTCGCGAACTTTTCAATGAAGCTCTGCCCCCGCGACGCCGCGCGCGCGCGCGGAGGGAACGCGCGATTTCACGCGGCCTTGAAGATCGCGCGACTTCTCGACCCGGATCCGTAGGCTTCTTTGGTGGGAAACTTTCCGCCGGTTTCCGCACGAGCAGAAACTCCCGGACCTTTCGACTGCCGTGAGCGGTGTTAATTAATCGCCCGGCGAAATCTGTTTCCTCGGGTCGCTAACTATCGATTACGGGCTCTTTCGACGAGCCCGACAATGCGGAGACGCGCGCGCTTCGCATCGGGATTAGATTCGCGGAGATCAAATTGCCACTGGATCCGAGTTGAAAATAATATTGTATATCTAGATCTGCAGGGTGTCCCGGAAATGTCTCGCGATCCGAAAGTAGGGGATTCCTGAGGTGATTCGAAGCAAGTTTTTCCTTAGCGAAAATGCGATCCGCGGCTTCGGTTACGAGTTATTAACGAAAAACAGTGCGCCAATCGGTGGCGAGATCGTTTGGCGCGAGACGGCCGAGCCAATCAGCGGAACCGGGCTCCGTGCGACTCGTCGGCTGGGCCGCCGCGCGCCAGCCGAGCTCGCCTCTTATTGGTCAGTGTTTTTCGTTGATAACTCGTGAACGAAGCCTCGGAGAACATTTTCGCAAAGGAAAAAGTTGCTTCGAATGATCTCGGGAACCTCCCATTTCCAGATTGCGAGATATTTTCGAAACACCCTGTGTAATGTTAAATTAATTTCTCTTTCTACAGGGACAACGTTAAGAATAAATTATAGAAGAAGGTTAGGAAACTAATGCTACCGTAAATTGGATAAAATTCTGGTCCCTCGGTTTCGTGGGGCACATTATATGATATCAATAATTATATGATATAATTATATAATATAATTATATAATACATATGAATATAACTATTATATATAATATAATTCTAATTATATATAATATATACAATTGTATATATAGATATTGTAAAAAAAGTTTCATGAAACGAGAAGTGTGGCAAACAAAACGCCCAATCGAGTTAAAAGAATGAACGTGAACGCGACAGAAAAACATGTTTTTCATTATAGTCGCGACCCTAAAGGATCTTCATTTATAGATCATCGTATTCGTCTCGGAAAGCTTTATCAGAATGCGAAAGAAAAATTGGCTGCTCCTATTTAAAAAAACCAGTTTGACCTTCATACGTCCTCTACGCCTCCACCTATAAAGAAATTATTCACATCGCATCGCGTGCCCGTTGAAATTATACAACTCTTGTTCAACACTTTTTCGTCTATTGTCAAGAACAAGCGAGTTATTCCGGGTGTCTCGTTTCAAATCGCCCCATCCTTTGCACGCAAATAAGGACCTTAATTTTACAGAATTCGACGAAAGCATGTCGCAGAAGTTGCCGCACAGTTTGCATAAACCAGGCGAAGCTCCGCGTATCTACGTCGGAGCAGGTCACGCCGAAGGAGTGTCAAGCGTTGAGGACACGGTCGAATAAAAAGATGTTGCTTTTGAAGTAGGATGAAAGTCACGCGAAACGCCTAAGCCTCGGACAAAAGTGTATGTATGAATGTCTCTCTCTCTCTCTCTCTCTCTCTCTCTCTCTCTCTCTGCGCCGGCAGTTCATGCTCGTTGCTATCTCGCTCGCGCAAAGCGACTGCACCCGCGGGGTGCAGTTAACGAAATTCTCGGGGCTCCAGAAATTCCTGAATAAGAAAGACCGAGCCTTTGGAAATGCCGGCCGCTCGCCGGCGCCGGATACCTGAGTCTGCCGATAGCAGGTCTTCCGCCGGTTGCTTCGCGAAATCCTTTTGATCCCGCCGGTGGAACGTCCATCAACAGGTGAACGAGAGCCGGTGTGTCGCCGAGCAGCAGACACACGACGGCACACGTACACGCAGCCCTCCGCGCGCTGAATAGGCAAATTCGCTGCGAGGGGAAAAAACGAGAGCGGAGGAACGAGGAGGCACGCCGGAAAGATGCGCAAACGATGGCCGTTACGTGCTACTTTTTAACGCCGCCGCGAAAAACAACGGCGACAGTGTAACGGGCCCAATTCCCATAACACGATTCAGTAGTTCTCATTTCATTTATAAACCATAACATCCGCTATGATAAGATAAATACGTGTATATAAGCCGCTGTACTTCGCCCAAAGAACAGTCTTGATTTTAACTACCGAACCCGCCGGATACCTTACCAAGTGCCATTGTAATCTGTGTGTAATTATTTGAAATAAAAGCAAGTAGTAAGTTGGGCTACGGCTCAACTACCTTTTTTTTTATATTCTTGACCACCGTTTTACGTGACAACAGCTGCAGCCGGCAACTTTCGACAGCGACTCGCCGCTTTTCTGACTGCTCGCCGCCACCCCTGCCCGCCCTCCTTCAAAACGCGGCGCCTTTGACTAGGAGCGTGGCGTGCCGCGGCCAGTATCGATTCTCCTCCGACACTGTACGAATGCGCATTAATTACATCCAAGCAGACATTGACACAGGCCACGTGACTCGCGAAACACTCGCTACACTCTTTCCGTTTCGGCGACCGTTCCGAGCGTGGCGTTATTTTGCTGGTTCGAGAACACGCTCGTGTATTGAAAGTGGCCGGCAAGAGCCTTGAAAGACGGCCGGGCCAACGCGCATAGGCGTAGGAACAACACCAGGGACGATGCGAGCGAGCCATTTTTGGGACACCCTGTATATTTGGGTTCTCGTTGGGATAGAATGACGTAAGGAAAATGCAGCGTTTTAATCGTTTATAAACGAATTTGTTAAAAATACAATTTTCGTTTTTGATTCGATTCGATCGAATTTAATCACCTTATTTTAATAAGGTTATTGAAAATTATTTAACATTAATAATCTTGACCTCCGTACATTTCTGGGAGAAATTACCGTACATCGTGACTGATCTTATTTTATGTAATCAGAAATATCTGTTATATCATGCTTGATCTCGTTTTAATCAGGAAGCTGTCAGCAATGCGTTAAAAAAACGTTCGGCTTTAAAACGTTAGAACCGAAGAAGTTACGTTATCGCGTTACGAGTTGTCACTTCCGGGAATTCTAGTCAAAGGAGCCGCGTAGGGTGCCGCATCATACGCTTGACCGACTCCCTTAGCATAGGCGTAGGAATAACGCGTGCAGGCGTAGGAATAGCACAGGGACGATGCAAGCGAGCCTCTAACAGGGACCATTTAGGGAGAGTTTGCTGTACGTTTCGATTGAAATGATTACCGACCGTGAAAGAGGTCGTCGTTCGTGCTGGATAAAATATGATCTCGGTGTCGCCGACTTTCGAGTGCAAGTGCTATCCTGCAAGAAATTAGAGAACGGTCTTCTCGGCAAGACGACGGCCTCGAGCCTGATCACTGCGGAACAAGTGGTACAGGTCGGCTCCTGGTCGGACGCGATTCAGAAGCGAACGCGTACGATCATCGTGCAATTACGATTCCAACGAACGCTGTCTGCGAGCTGGTAAGAGAAAGCAAACGCGGACTGCCTCGAAAAGATAATTTCAGGATCGACGTTCGAACGGCCGGCGTCCGAAACATGTTACGGTACCATCTTCGACGAGCCCGACAGTCGCGCGATCGCACGGAATCTCGACGAACGCGTCGAATTCCGTGAACGAGTAGCGATTTAACGGATGGCCGTTCGTCGAAGAAAATATTTCCCTCGTTTCGCTAAACTCGAGTCACTGGGCCGTCCCGCGTTCACCGGTCCCGTAAATTTCTTCGCTGCAATAAGGAGTACAGTAATGTCTCTCTAATTGACGCCCAGATTGCGCACAAAAATGGACAATTCGGGAAGAGGAGATACGATTATTCGAGCCTTGCGGTTTATTTTTACAGTTATAAATTGTCCACAATTATAAAAACGAGCCGCAAGGCTCGAATAAATGTGTCTCCTCTTCCCAAATTATCCAATTTAGTGGACAATCTGAGCGTCAGTAAGGGAGACATTACTGTACACAGTAATGTCTCTCTAATTGACGCTTAGACTGTACACGAAGTGGACAGTTTGGGAAGAGAAGATACGATAATTTGAGCCTTTCGGCTCGTTTTTATAATTACCGATTGCCAACTACTATAAAAACGAGCCACAAGGCTGAATAATAATATATATAATAATAATAATATATATATATATATATATATATATATATATATATATAATAATCATACCCCCTTTTACCAAATTATTCATATTTGTTCACAATCTGAGCGTCAATTACGGAGACATTACCGTATTTCGGAGTAGCGGAGATACCGGTGCATTTCTGGGTGAAATTACTGTATCTTGTGGCAACTTCAGCACCGCTTCATATTCTAAGGACGCGTCATTTTAATTGCAGGCAGAATTTATGTACACACAAAGCTTAGAATGATCCGCGACGCGAGCTTACCGTAACCGGAATAAATGTCACCTGCAAATTTCCCAGTCCGCGTGGAGAAAGTCGAGTGACTTTTCTCGAGTAAGTCAATTTTCCGCTTTCATCTCCTCCGGACGGTTCTTCGCCGACGCGAGAAATGTTCCCTCAAAAACACCGGCGCCCACTTCTTTTTTTCATAACGCGTAACGAGCCGCCGGATGAAAGTCACTCGAATCACGACGATCCCGAGGGACCTTCAATCTCCCCCGCGAAAAGCCATGCGCGGCTAAGCCGGCAGTTTCCGAAATACGGCCGATTCCCACGGAAACGTTTAGGAAACTGGGCGCGCCTTCGGGATTGTTCCGGGAAAACTCGCCGCGATTTCGATCCAACGGAGCCAACGTTACCGCGATTGTTCTTCGCGACTTCCACTTTAACGACACTAATGTCTTTCGAATGATCGCCGGATTCCGCGGCGAACCAACGCGGTCCAATCATTTCTCGCGTCGGTCTCGCAACGAGAGGACGGGAAATCTGGATCGGTTTAATACGGAAATCATGCTGTAACTCGATTATGATTCCACGTCTCAATTTCTTTGTCCATTTGGCTAGGCTTCGCGAAGGTTTGGACACATTTTTTTATTTATTGTATTTACGCTTATCGTTGCTTTCGATACACAGGGTATGTATATGTCAAAAGACAAAAAACTTTCGATTTAGTATAAATATAAAATATATATGTATGTATATATACATATAATTAATTAATTAAAATAACTAAAATATAATTGAGGTTATATATATTATATATTATTATATAAATAATATATATGTTAAATAAATATAATATTTATTATTAATATAATATAATATAATATTAAGTTCAGAAGTTATAAAGAAGAACATCGAATTTTCACGTAACTCAAGTATTCGAACGCCTTATAAAATTAAATAGAAAAGTTGTAACAATAAATCTTTTTTAAACTTTTATTACTATAATAATGTTATACCTCAACTATTTAACGATATGTTTCAAGAAGTTTGACATTTTAAAGATTATATTCTATATTTTATGATCGATCTCGTTTCACACATATCACCATTTTACAAGATTCAATCTTACTTTCCCTAATCTTATTTTTATAAAAATATGAACACATCTTGAAATTTGAGATTATGTTTTCGTTTTCGCTAAAATTACAATTTAAATATCCAATGATCGCTACTATTTACGCCCTACGAGTATACATATTATATACGCTACACATTATACAGGGTATCCCAAAAATGTCTCGTAATCCGGAAACAGCGGGTTCCTCGGATCATTTGAAGCAACTTCTTCCTTTACAAAAATGTTCTCCGAAGCACCGTTAATGAGTTATTAACGAAAAACAGTGACCAATAAGAATCGAGTACGGCTGACGCGAGGCGGCCCAGCCAACCAGCGCGCGATGCCCGATTCCGCTCATTGGCTCTGTCGCCTCGCACCAGCTGCGCTCGCCACTCATTGGTCACTGTTTTTCGTTAATAACTCGTTAACGGTGCCTCGGAGAACATTTTTGTAAAGGAAAAAGTTGCTTCAAATCATCTGAGGAACCCGCCACTTTCGGATTGCGAGACATTTTTGGGACCTTGTATACTACGAGTATACATAACCTTCACATAACCTTCGCATAAAATGCCGCCGTTTCTCCGTGACGAGTATACTCGTCGAGAGCACAGTAAACTGCTTAAAAAATCGTCGCGGACTCGAAAGCAATAAATAATAAATAAATAAAATTCTGTTTCAGCCAGTCGGCCGAGTCAGCCGAGATCGCGGGAAGAACCACCGCTGTGAAATTCTCCGTAATGCCTGCAATAAATTCCTAGCCCGTCGCTCGAGTTCGCGAGCGCGCGCGCGCACGATTTTGACATATGTTTCATCAAATTTTGAGCTCCGATGGCCGAATCACGTCCGGCTAGGGTAACTGGCACGGGCGTAGAATACAAAGACAAACACGCGTTTGATTCTCATACGTCGGATCGCGCGCGGATCCGTCGGATATTTTCATAGCAAATATTTTCTCGCCGACGCGACGCGACGCGACGCGACGGGCGGAAGCGATTGCGAGCGGAGACAGTATTTTGCGAAATCGTCTACGATGGAATCGATGCTCGGCTAATTTTTTCCTCGATTTCTGGACTCGTCCCGCGAGCCTTCGCGCGACTCATTGACAATATTTGCGTACCGTTTTGACGAATTCGATCGCAGCGGCGTACAGTGTTGCCAATTGCGACTCGGCGACGCGAATTGCAACGATTCGCGCGATATACCGGGTCGTCCGAAACTCTGTCTTCCATAATTCATTCTTCGTGTACCGCCGGTCTAATCTCGCATAAATTACAACTGTTTTATATTAGTTCATAAAAGTAGTAAAATAAGACATTTATTCTGATTTTTAACAAGTGTTATTGTAACATTTGCCGTAAGCAATGTGTAAATTGAATAAATAACTCGTAAAAAAATATATCTTTATGAAATGAATAATCGTAAATTAAATCATTTTGACGGATTCCGTAAATCTAGCGTTAACGACGTGATCGTAGGCGATTATTATACAGGTTGTCCCATAATTATGTTAACACCCGGAATGTAGAGATTCCTCGGGTCATTTGAAGTAACTTTTTCCTTAGCGAAAATGCAATCCGCGGCTTCGTTCGCGAGTTATTAACGAAAAACGCTGACCAATGAGAGGCGAGCACTCGGCCGCCGCGCGCCTGCCGAGCTCGCCTCTCATTGGTCACTGTTTTCCGTTAATAACTCGTGAACGGTGCCTCGGAGAAAATTTTTGTAAAGAAAGAAGTTGCTTCAAATGATCCGAGGAACCCGCCACTTTCGGATTGCGAGACATTTTTGGGACACCCTGTATAATTTCCAACTCATTAACGTCATTAATCATTTTCTCCCGTTTCTCGAGATCGATGTAAACAACGTTTATTTTTCCATCGCAATCCGCGATCTAATAATCGTAGACATTCGAAAACTAAATTTTCTTTTTTTTTAAAAAAAAAAAAGATAGAATGATAACACGAGTTCTCCATAACTAATTGCTACTCAAATCAACCGATGTTGTTCCGTCGCTAACTTCGGCTCCGATCCTATCCCACGAAAGAGAGATATCCATTCTCTAATTAATTGAAAACTGCCCGTTTTATTGTGTAACTCGAACGCGACGCGATGTCTCTGATAAAATAGACACCGGATATATATATATGTGTACATCGCCGTTCGCTGACATACCCTATTCTAGCTAAATCTCTGAAATCACGTGCACGATGTGTATAAACGCTGAATCGCTCCATTGTATTGGGGGACGCTATTCAAGGGATGCTATTTCAATTTCTATCTTATCGACCCTTGGATAGCGGAATCTGGCTCCATTTCGGCTCGGAGTTGCAAACTTTGTAACTGTGATTTTCTAGTTGCTAAGTTACGTACACGAACAGCGAGAAGATCATCTGCGAAATATGACGTTTCACATTAGCGTTTTACTTTTCGGCTTCTCTCAGCGGAACGGTATATATTTCTACAAGGTATCCCAAAATAATGATATTTCTGGGAAATGAGGGGTTCCTGAGACGATTCGAAGCAACTTTTTCCTTTACAAAAATGTTCTCCGACGCTTCGTTAACGAGTTATTAACGAAAAACGCTGGCCAACGAGAGGCGAGCTCGCTCGGCGCTAGACGGCCGAGCCAATCAGCGGAACTGGGCCTCGCGCGCTCGCTGGCTTGGCCGCCGAGCTCGCCTCTCATTGGTCCAGCGTTTTTCGTTAATAACTCGTAAACGATGCTTCGGAGAAAATTTTTCTAAAGGAAAAAGTTGCTTCGAATCATTTCAGGAATCTATAATTTCCCGGTGGCGCCATAATTTCGGGACACCCTGTATACACACACGCTTTAGCCATTTCCTACAATTATCACGTTCTATAAGCGAAACGAGGCGTACGATTTTAAGTGACAATCACTGATGCTCCTAATTCTAGCACTTTCACGCTTTTTCATCTCGCATACTCGTGACAAGAACCCATAAAATCAGCAGAATATGGACGCATAACATTCATAAAACATTAATAGTCCCGATTTTATAAACACTGTCGATATAAAGCCATTTATGGCGTGTTCTAACATTAACTTCTTGCGCAACGATTTCTTTTACAGCGATTGGAATTTGTTCCAATATTGTTTCTAATAACCGGAAAACATAAACGGCACAAATTATGTTTAAAACGTTCATTGCCTAGCCGACTTGACATTACAGAGCAACAAAGGATGGAGCATCAGTTTCATTGATACGCGCAGGCTGCGCCGACATGCTGCGGAATGCTCATCGAGGAGGCGAAGTACATCGCTGCCGTAGCCATCAACCCTGTTTATCTATTATACTCGTACTTTCGACCAGAGGAACGTTGCTTCACGGCCTTCCGCTCGGCGTGTACCAAAGTTTATCCCGACCTCGTCGCCGGGTTCACGTTTAGCGTATTCGCGTATTCGCGATTTCGACCGGAACCCGAGCAGACTGATGCGCATTTACATACCGTTTCGACTAATTATCGTTCGCGCAGCGTGACACGACCGCGTTTTACTTTATTGTGCGGCGCCGCGTAATAATGGCCCGGCCATCTATCCAAACCGGGATGATCGGGGAAAACGGGCCGGCGTTTCGCGGGGTGAACGAGAAATTTTAGAAATCTCGTTTTTACCCGTGACGTTAACAATTACCGGAATTTATTGTGATTCCCGTGACACCGATATAATTCACTTGCGCCGGACAATGCCGTGCGCGCGAACGCTTCCGGCCAAATAGGCTCGCCCGTTTTGTATTCCGAGAGCGAAGTTTAACTAATGCTGTCAACTAAGGGCGCAACGGGTAACCGATATTTATTGTTACGCGGCCGAAAACAACAAAACTCGGCAAGCCAGAGCTCTCTCTATCTTGATGCATTCGAATCATGATACTGATACAAGCTGATCGTTTTTTATGACACTTTTTACGCGACTAGGAATTTTCATCGAAAATCATGCATTCGTTCAAAGAAATTATTTTCTATTTAATATTTATATTATACTATTATATATAATATAATATAATATAATATAATACAATGTAATACAATGTAACGCGATGTAATAGAATGTAATAGAATGTAATAGGATGTAATAGAATGTAATAGAATGTAATAGAATGTAATAGAATGTAATAGAATGTAATAGAATGTAATAGAATGTAATAGAATGTAATAGAATGTAATAGAATGTAATAGAATGTAATAGAATGTAATAGAATGTAATAGAATGTAATAGAATGTAATAGAATGTAATAGAATGTAATAGAATGTAATAGAATGTAATAGAATGTAATAGAATGTAATAGAATGTAATAGAATGTAATAGAATGTAATAGAATGTAATAGAATGTAATAGAATGTAATAGAATGTAATAGAATGTAATAGAATGTAATAGAATGTAATAGAATGTAATAGAATGTAATAGAATGTAATAGAATGTAATAGAATGTAATAGAATGTAATAGAATGTAATAGAATGTAATAGAATGTAATAGAATGTAATAGAATGTAATAGAATGTAATAGAATGTAATAGAATGTAATAGAATGTAATAGAATGTAATAGAATGTAATAGAATGTAATAGAATGTAATGCAATGTAATATAATGTAATGTAAAAAAAAGATGTAATATATAATAATATAATATAATATAATATAATAATATATTCTATTTAATACTAACATTATACTTACATCATATAACATTGTGTTCCTCGATTAAAAAATTATGGAAGCGAAGGAAAAAGCAATCTTCTTCATTCAAAATTATAAAAGCGAGGAAACTATGCTTGCATCGTCTAACATGCCGAGCGTTGAAAACAATATATTTCCGATGAACAAAAATCGAGAAAATAATGCAGATTATTGCTTTCATTGTTTACGTTGCTATGAAATCATGCCGGACATCGCGTTCGGAATACAAAATGCAAGCACTGCCGTGGGTAGTATGCCATCGCAGATAGCATCGGCAAATTGACAACTAAATCTGTAGCTGGATCACCTTGTAAAGAAAAACAGGTACGGCAAAAATTCCGGATAACGTGTTTTCATAACGAGCAATCGTATTTCACGGCATCTGTGCTTCTTATCGAGCGCACGAGTGCACTCGGAATACCAGTTGGCTCGCGTGTCCGACAAATAACAATTTGTTTCACTTATCTTCAGCTTTACGAATGTTATCAGCGTGCGGTACGACTTGTGCGTCGCTATAATTCAGTATTAATTGTTTGCTAATGTAATGCTAGGTGCACCGCGTCGCATGTTATGCACCAACAATGTATAATTCACGGGCGTCGTTGAAATATAGCGGCGGTGGAAAATAGAAAACAGGGATATTATTGTTTAAAAGGAGGGGAAACGGAGAGAATAATATTTCTTTCGAATAGCGTGTAGGTCTTCGAAAGTCTTCCCATTGTTACGTACGGGAACTCGGTCGACATGTTCCGCCGTCTCAAAGGCTGGCACAAGTGACAACAAACATCTCGTTTATCTAATGGTGTTCTTGCGAACCCGGTTTCGCTTCCTGCTTTAGTTTTTTCTAATCATCTTAACACATTGTTTGCCGGCCACCAGAGCAAACCTGTGTTCGCGCGCAGAACGTTATTGACCGGTAACGAGTTAACCCGTGTTTGGACATGCGTCAGCTCGCATATTTATTAAAGCCCAAAGCTGTGTACGTTTCCATAATAGAGCTCGTGTGTATATAACATCAATTATTCGTCATAATATTAATTATTTCTTTGCGCGTTTAAACATTTCGTCGAAATTTTAGCACTCTAATAAGGAATGCTCTCCGATGGATTGTACAATTACTCGCAAAATTGAGCGTACGCATTTTAAAATGCAATTACTTTTTCAAAACTGGACCAAGTTACTTGAATTTTTGTTTAAATGATGGACTAGAGCATTGGACGATGACTAAAATGGCTTTTTCTTTTAAATTTGCTATTATTTGGAATGAGGAAAAGAAGTAAAAAAACTCTTGTTTTTTAGCTTTTTATCTGAGCCTGTAACAAAAATTTTAGAAACGTCTTTCATAGATCTACAAATTTCCGTCCCATACGAAAACTAGAAACAATTTTATAAATAACTGGTTAGTGGGAAATAAAAGGCTGATATCGCTTCGAAAACGCAACAAAATATAATATAACGTTTATTATATACCTGATAATATATTTTATTTGTTTACCCGAATGACGAAACGATGCAAATATCATACACTATATTACAATAAAGAGTATCCGATAATTACGGTATTTCAGGGAACTGCGGGATTCCTGAGGTCATTTGAAGCAACTTTCTCCTCAGCGAAAATGCAATCCGCCGCTTCGTTTACGAGTTATTGACGAAAAACAGTGACCAATGAGAGATCGCGCATGGCTGGCGCCGCGCCCTCGCGACCACCGCCGCTGCGCCAGACGGCCGGCGCGACGCGACATTGGCCGCGAGGGCGGAGCGCCGTCCGCACTCGCTCTCCGATTGGTCAGCGTTTTTCGTTAATAACTCGTAAACGAAGCGGCGGATTGCATTTTCGCAAAGGAAAAAGTTGCTTCAAATAACCTCAGGAACCCGTTGGTCCCATAATTTTTGAACATTCTGTATAATGATACAAATATTACTCGTGGGATAAGAATCTAACCTGCGAACGTACTCGAGGATTAAAAAAATGAAACAGTCACGAAACAATAATTTAACGAGATTAAAACTCGTCGTTTATAATCGACGGCTGCCACTGCCCTTCGCCCGCCAAAGCCGCGATCCGTTTCAATCGCCAAATCACGAGTAACCCTGGCAATGGAGGATCGGCGAGCAAACAACGCTCGGAATCCGCGTCTGGCGCGGAAGAGCGCGGCGGTTCCAAAAATGATCTCCTCCATTCTTCTCTATTGTCAGCGGCAAAGGCGTGCGCCGTCGTTCGACGCTTCCTGGCACAGGATTCCCTCGGCGGGCGAGAACCCCGTAAAAAACCGGTCGCCCTACTTCCGAACTGTCGTTATTTGTCGTTCGGACGTTTCCCCCTGCCGCCAGCCGATTTCGCCGAGCCAGCCGGCCGTTTGTTTCTCGCGGAAATACTTGTCGAGTACACTGGTTTCAGATTCCGCGACGCGATTTAATTACCATAGCTCCGGATGAGGAACGGTATCTCTGTTTCACACTTCCGTTCTCTTTCTCCCTTCCTCCCTCCCCCCTTCCCTTCCCCGCCCGGCAACCGGACGCGTCTCGGAGCTCGTATTTTTTCGGCCGTGGCCGATAAACCGGTCGCGATTTGCGATTTTACGAAAACAGAAAACGAACGATCGCTCGATATCGTCGCGCCGCGTCGCGTCGCCCCGCGCCGCACCCCGACCTCCATTTAACCGCGAGCGTTCCGCGGCCAGCCGGATTTACGGGAATTCCATTCCCGGCCCCGGCCGCCGATGATAATATTGTATTTTCTTTATCGCATTGTCTAATGACCGCCGCGGGCCGAGATAACGTGTGCGCGCATCCCGCACATATGCCGCGCGCGCGCGGTCGTTAATACGAGCTTAATTAATCGCGCCGCGCCGTTGCGAACGGCTCGCCGCGGTTTGGATTTTTTTCATTTTTTTTAGGTCTTGGCGGCTGATGTGTTTGTTGCGCACCTAGCCGCGCCGTTATCTAAGCGGGTGGTCATTTGTTTCGAAAGGAATAAGAAAATTTGCACGAAATGGGCGTGTCTCTGCGTTTACTTGGAAGCTTAAATATTATCGATTTCGAGACGACAGAATTTGATTTCGATTTAAAAGAAAGGATTAACGTTCTTTATACGCTAGACGGATTGTTATATGAAATTTTAGATTGTTATAATTTAACAGTAATTCTTAACTGTAATTCTTTTTAAAACCGATCACTGTGAAACGGTTCCGATAAATAATTAAATTTATCGGAATAGTGAAACGAAGTACAGGTTTAGCGTAAAACTTTAAATGTTTATAGCAAGTTTGGAAGTTTTTATTATATTATATTTATATATATATATATATATATATCTTTTTTATATTTATATTTATATTATATTATATTATATTAATATATTAATATAATATTATATTATATTTATATTATATATATATTTATATATATATATATATATATATATATATTGTTATATTTATAGCAGTTCCTGAATTTCGATCGCTTTCTGCTTTACTATTTTAACTGTGTTTTGGTTTACTAATTTAATTATTTCTTTTCGGTTTACCGTTTTAACTGTTTTTTTTTATTTATCACTTTAATTGCTTTTCCATTATATTATTTACTATTTACTATTTCAATCGTCTTTCGATTTACTGTTTTAATTGATCTTTGATTCGCTCAAATGACTCAAATTGCTGCCTCTACCATGCAGTGATTCGTGCAATTTTCCAGGAGAAAAATAGAAACTACAAATTGTTTATTAATAAAAGACTAAAAGGGAACAGTTTATAGTGAAGAAATCGTCAGTTTCTCAGCTGTTTACTTTATAAAGACCACGAGAAAATCAGTCGCCAAATCGGCCGGGATTGCTTAATTGATCAAAGCAGAAACTACAGATTGTTCATTAATTAATAAACAAGACTAAAAGGAAACTATTTATAGTGAAGAAATCGGCAATTTCTGAGCTGTTTACTTTATAAAGACCACGAGAAAATCAGTCGCCAGATCGGCCGGGATAGCTTACTTGATCAAAGCAGAAACTACAAATTGTTCATTTATTAATAAACAAGACTAAAAAAAACTAAAAGTTTACAGTAAAGGAATCTCTCAATTTCTGAGCTGTTTACTTCATAAAGACCACGAGAAAATCAGTCGCCAGATCGGCCGGGATAGCTTGATTAAAGGATAGCTTAAAGCAGTCGCCGATCAAGCGAAAGTTCCGCTTTCGAAATCTCAGCTCTCGATCTTTCCGATCGGTCCCGACTCATTTTCCCTCGCGGTAGTGAACACGATTCAGTTTGCGGTGACGGCAATTGATAAGTTCGAAGGGACGCGTGACTTTTATTGGCCGGAATATTGGCTCGTCCTGGTGCGCGGACGCGAATGCTTTTTATTGCCCCGGCTTTTGAAATACGACCAGATATTATTTGCCGTATTTTTTCCTGACTCTCTCTAGTCAGCTCCTGCGACTGTAGTACACGATGCCAACTAAATCTGTCAACTGGAAAATCACGCGTTTACAACGCGCGTTCTTGTCCGATCGACTGGTCTGACCATTGCTGGCTTCTTCTACTTATCAGTAGATCGAGTAAACCTTTTTTTATAGAAATTTGACTGTCGTCGCTGTTTGTTTCGGTGCGTCGAAATGAAATCGAACGAACGCTTAGTTTGTTATTAAATATATAAATATATTAAATGTATTAAACGTATTTCGTTATTAAATTATAGTTGTATCCGCGCTTTTAGAATTTCATATGCTATTTAGAAAAAAATAAAAATTGTCCTATATTATTGTATATAATATAATATACAATATTATTAATATTATATATATAATATTAATAATATTAATATATATAATATTATAATATATATATATATATATATATATATACAATAATATAGGACAATTTTTATTTTATTATTGCATATAATATATATATATATATTTTTTATTTATTAATGCACTTTATTCCCATTAAAGTACTGAATAACTTTTATTCGAAATGTTTATTTGTCAGACTAGCTTAAAAATCGTGGCGGCCGTCACGGTGAACACCCTGTATATATATGTATAACAAAATTAACAATATTTACATTTCATCAGCCCCGAATTTTTGCAATCGCGAAACTTTATAAAATCATTTCCAGATGCAAACAGCAATTTTCGCCTGTGTGGACAAACAACGAGAGCGTATTTACTTATTATTTGTTGCGTTCGGCCGTCTCGCGGTGTTTGGAAAACTCGCTGCTTAATTGGGAGAAGATACGAAACCGTTTGCAAATATTTTCTCGCGCGACCGAGTTTCGCGCTGTCCGGTGCAAGTAATATGCCGCAAGATCTCGGCTCGGTCTCGCTGCCGCAACAGTTTCTAGGAGAGCAGACCGCCGCCGCGATATTGCCGTGTTACAACTGCGAGCACTGGGAGACAAAAATACCAAGAGGGCGGAAACCTGTACGTTTTGAACGCGTTTCGGCCGAGCGTCCTAATATCTGACCCCTTCCGGTCGCTCTGTTATCAAAAAATCCAGATGCCCGGTGCGCGATAACGCTCCGCCATTCCGCTTGTACTTTTTTCCGTAAATTCTCTCCAATTGTCCACTCGATTGTCAAATATTTCTGCGCACGTTGTCGCAATTTTTCGGCCATTTCCGGCGCTCCGACGACAAAATGTTTCGAACAAAAGTTCATTAGTACACGGTGCTCTATAAACGTGAATATATAAAAATTAGAAAAATATTGTTTTTTAGATAAAAAATTAAATTGACCTTGATTTTTTAATCGTTACTGTATCTTTTTTAGGTAATAGTGTTATAGCTGACGTCGAGACGAATTCAACGATCTATATGAAACTGTGTTTGCGTCTTAAAACGTTGCTGGAATCGTCGCGAACAGCTGTTTCATCGATTGGGACCACTGTGCGACTGTAAATTCTCCGTAATTGACGCTCGGATTGCGCACAGAGATCGACAATTTGGAAAGGGGGGGACACGATTGTTCGAGCCTCCTCTTCCCAAATTGTTCATTTTTGTTTACAAGCGGAGGGAAAATTAGGGAGAATTTAACCTCGTTTTTATAATTGCTGGAAATCGGCGACCATATATTTTTTACTTTTTTTACTTTATATATGTAATATTTTATAATATAAAATTATATTATATTATATATTAAATATATATAAAAGATATATGTATAAATATATAAAATTAAATTATATTATATATAATATAATAAAATATAATATATATAATATAATATAATATAATATAATATAATATAATATAATATAATATAATATAATATAATATAATATAATATAATATAATATAATATAATATAATATAATATAATATAATATAATATAATATAACAAAATATAATAAATATGATATAATATAATATATATATATATATATAAATTATATAAATATATGTATAATTATATGTATATTGAGGGGATGTTTTCGATCGTAGAACCTCGCTAATTAAGATGTTCAAGTAGTTAACCTAAACTAAAAAAAAAAATCAAAATAAATGTTCCTTTCATAAACTAATATAAAACAGCTGTTTTTTGTGCTGCGTAAATCTAGCGTTAAAGTTCAATGAAAAACGTTTCGACATTCTTCTGATTTTATGCTCGCGTATGTTCTATTTTGTTCAATTAACAAAATCGGCAATATTTACAAAAACACTGAATCCTGTGCTATTTTTTAAAACGCTCGAAAACCGCAATTTCTCCAAGAAACGAAGCAACCATCCGAGAATACTTTTCACATTGTTAATTGCTATATCATCATAATTAATTATATATAAATATTTATTTATATATAATATATAATATATAATATATAATATATAATATATAATATATAATATATAACATATAATATATAACATATAATATATAATATATAATATATAATATATAATATATAATATATAACATATAATATATAACATATAATATATAATATATAATATATAATATATAATATATAATATATAATATATAATATATATTTATTTATTTTATTTTTATTAATTATATATAGATATATTAATATCATCATAATTGCTATATCAGAAATTTATATCTACCGATGAAAGCGAAGGGCTCGCCGACGCGAAGGGTCTCGGGGCACCCTGTAATCACGTTTCTGTTTCCATTATGGTCGGGGGTCCGCGTGATCGATCGGATCTCGCGAACGGGAATCGCGCGACCGGGAAACCGTTCCGACGCGGATTCGGAAATACGCGACCGGCCGATCGGCCGTGTCGGAGGGTGGCGCGCTTTATGCGCCCGAAACGTAAGTAAATTTTCGCCGGCTGGGGTGGTATCGCCGGTGACGATCGCGCAATCAAAAGTTATCTTAGGCGACAATGGACGGCCGGCGATGGAAACGGGAGCCGCTGACAATGATATTTCAAAGTCCGTCGGCGACCCACTTTCGTAATGGTACAATCCGATGGGACGTTGGGACGGGCATCGTTATCGTTGCCTTTGACTTGGATAGCGGCCAAAACGTGGCGCGAAATATCCCGCCCGTTATTTTCTCACGGGCTGACGGCGACGAAACTTGAACCGTCGGCTAATTTCGCGATCGTGGCCACCCCCCTCCCGCCCTCGACCACCCCCGACGCGACCTACCCCGTCCACCGTAATCATCCCCCATCGACCGATAACAGTAAACAACTTTGGACAAGCTGTCTTGAACCGGATATTGAGAAGCATACAGGAGGACCGCGCTCTCGTCCCTGCTGCCAAAAACTTGTTTATTTACAGTCAGTTAAGAAAGTAATGCCGTCGTACACGTACCGAGGAAGTTGGTGTTTTCGACCGGCGAAAATGGGAATTTTCGAACAAATTCTTTTCGGTTTCTATTTAGGGATTCCCAACGATTTTTTTCTGGGGACACTCCGTTATCCGAACGTTTATTCTTATAATATTCCAGCGACTAAATTAATGAGATGCAAATTATACGATTATACAAATTAATAATGATAATAATAATGATGATGATAATCCTAGTTAAATAGCCAAACTTTATATATGAATTTGGAATAATAATAATAATAATCTTATATTATTGTAATATATTATAAATAGATATAAATAGATTGTATAAATATATGTAATATAATGTATATATGATTATATTATATTATATTTATTATATTGTAATGTATATATAATAATATAATAATAATAATTATTATACAATATAATAAATAATTATTATTAATTAACCATCGGATAAAAGAGTCTATACTGTAAAATATTTATTTATTGCCATTGCAATGGCATGGAAGTGTTTCGTTTATCTTGTGTCGATTTCAAACATGTTTCATACATCTGTTATCCATCCTTGAAACCGTGCTTTTTAATTAAAGACTCATTAAATTAGGGAAATTGTTAAAAAAAATTGTTGAAAAATTATTAACTAGAAATTATGAATAAGAAAATTAAAATAAGGAATTATGAAATTATGGACCAAAGATCCTAAAGTAAGGAAATTAAAATAAAGAAGTTATTAATTGGAAATTATCAATAAGAAATGATTAATAAGGAAATTAAAATAAGGAATTATGAAATTATGAACCAAGAATCCCTGAATTGAGGAAATTAAAATGAGGAATTATGAAATTATGTACCAATAATTCCAAATGAAGGAAATTAAAATAAAGAAATTATGATTTAGAAATTATCAATAAGAAATGATTAATAAGAAAATTAAAATAAGGAATTATGAAATTATGAACCAAGAATCCCTGAATTGAGGAAATTAAAATGAGGAATTATGAAATTATGTACCAAAAATCCCAAATTAAGGAAATTAAAATAAAGAAATAAATAATTAAAGATTATCAATAAGAAAATTAAAATAAGTAATTATTAAATCATGGACTACATCCTGAAGTAAATTTACTATACATTACTCACTGTGTCGAGCCGCAAACAATATTCTCCAGCGATCTTAAACCAGCGATCCGGTGAAATCAATTCTTGCGTAAATAAAAACCAACGGATAAAGCAGAAATAAGATGTAACAACCACCGCGTCACACGATCGCGAGCATTCATCGAGTCGATTCATATATACCGTCGGATCCAATATCTCCGTCGACCGTTAACGCGAAGAATGAGCCACTTGCCAACGAATCTTAGACCCGGCCCGAATCGAATCAACAAGTGATGAATTGCGGCCGCGCCCGGCGAGATTTCTATTCTTCGAATGACTGGGCAAGAACATCGAGGATACGCGTCGCAGCGCGATCAAAACCGATAGCCGGAATTGATCGATTTCAGCGTCGACGCAAACGTAAAGGGCTCCTGACACGAGCCGCGTACCCGACACTTTTTGTCGCGAAATAACGAATTTTGTTGCGAGCGCATACAGAGGTCCGCCGAAAAATCGATGGGCGAGGGGGGGAGGCCAAGGGGGAGAGATGGAAAAAAAAGTATTTTCTCTTGCGTGAAACGAAAACACGGGATCGCGGCCGAGTGAAATAGAGGCGCGACCGGCGAAGCCTATGTCACCGGGCATTGGCGTAGGTCTCCGCGGAATTGGAGCGCGGATCCATCGACGTTCAGCGTCCGGGTTAAACAAAAGGCGTAATGTTTTATGTTTTATGTTTTACTTCGCGCCGGAAGACGGCGCGAGCGGCGGAGCCTATGTCACCGGGCATTGGCGTAGGTTTCCCTAGATTTTCGGTGAAAAGTGTACAATAATGTTATTCGTCTTGTACGAAATCTGATGTCTATGCAATGCCCAGATGACACTGCTACACCTATGAGTAGCCTACGAACGACATACGAACGTCCTATGAACGTCCTACGAACGTCCTATGAACGGCCTGCGAACGTCCTATAAACGGCCTGCGAACGTCCTATAAACGCCTTACGAAAGGCCTACGAATTTCCTACGAACGGCCTATGAACGTCCTACGAACGTCCTATGAACGTCCTATGAACGGCCTGCGAACGTCCTATAAACGCCTTACGAAAGGCCTACGAAGTCCTATAAACGGCCTACGAATTTCCTACGAACGGCCTATGAACGTCCTATGAACGGCCTGCGAACGTCCTATAAACGCCTTACGAAAGGCCTACGAATTTCCTACGAACGGCCTATGAACGTCCTACGAACGTCCTATGAACGTCCTATGAACGGCCTGCGAACGTCCTATAAACGCCTTACGAAAGGCCTACGAAGTCCTATAAACGGCCTACGAATTTCCTACGAACGGCCTATGAACGTCCTATGAACGGCCTGCGAACGTCCTATAAACGCCTTACGAAAGGCCTACGAAGTCCTATAAACGGCTTACGAATTTCCTACGAACAGCCTACGAAAAACCTACGAACGGCCTATGAACGTCCTATGAATGGCTTACGAACATCCAACGAACGTTCTATGAACGGCCTACGAACGGCCTCCGTCTTCCGGCGCGAGCGGCGAAGCCTGTCACCGGACATTGGCGTAGGTCTCCGTAGGTCTTCAGCGTCCGGGTTAAACAAAAAGCGTAATGTTTTATGCTTTACGTTTTTTTCCGCTCCGTCTTCCGGCGCGAGAGTGGCCGCGCTTTTTCCTTTCGTGCGTCGTACAGCAACTTGTCCCGTAATGTCTCCCTTTTCATTTCTTTTTTCTTTCTTGTTGCTGCTCGCCGCTGTGGAAATGAACCGTTTTTCGCGAAACTTTTCCAGTAACTCGATGCCAACGGCGCCGCAAGATTTATGGTTTGTTAACCCGTCGCCGTACTTCGAGGAGACCGGCTCGTCATGAAAATTTCTAGAGACAACTTATTGAATATAGATGTCATTCTGTTCTTTAAAACTGGAATAACATCCCGCAAGTGGTCGCTAATTGCTATTAAACATATGCAACAATAAATAAATAAATGAAAGAGGCAATATTTATTATTTTATACAAGGTGTCCCAAAGTTATGGTACTTCCGGGAAATGAGGGGTTCCTGAGGTGATTTGACGTAACTTTTTCCTCAGCGAAATTGCAATCCGCGGCTTTGTTTACGAGTTATTAACAAAAAAACAGTGACCAATGAGAGGCGTGCACTCGGCTGGCGCGAGACGGCCGAGCCAATAAAGCGGGACTGGACTTCGACCGCTCGTCGGCTCAGCCACCGCGCGCCAGCGGAGCTCGTCCCTCATTGGCCCAGTGTTTTTCCTCGATAACTCGCGAACGATGCCTCGGGGAAAATTTTTGTAAAGGAGAAAGTTGCTTCGAATGACGTCAGGAATTCTTCACTTCCCGGAAGTACCATAATTGCGGGGCACGCTGTATATTTATTTATATATATATATTTATTTTATCGCCAAAATAAAAGAAATTAGAATCAAAATTGCACGGAACAGGGATTAAATAGAAATGTATTTCCGGTGTTTTAATCGCTTTTGTAACGTAGCGACATTATTAGATTCAACCTTGCAATTCTGCCACTTTTATCACAACAACTGTGCAAAATTGTATAACTCAAATAACTCTGTAAAGCTGCGTTTAAACTAGACAGGGTCCATGTAATACAAGGAAAGACGCGACCAAACAAAAAACACGGGCCACACCGAACAGTTCCCGCTAACATTGTACTGCTCCTGACAAGGCGAAAAGGTGATCAAAGCCGAAGGTGATCAAAGTGATAGCAGGGAAACAGATCTTTGATCTCGCCGCAGCGACCTTTGTTTTTCTACTCGGCTATAGTCTTTCGGATCTTTCGATTTCCCGCTCCCTTTGACAAGAGATTGCTCTCGGGCCTGCCGCGATTTCTTGCTTCTTTCGGCCAGGAAATCGCCGCTGCCGCTTTTCGGTCAACGCGGCTCTTTTAATCGCGGACACGCGGCCTGAAACACGCGCGACCTTTGACTGCCACAGCTTCTCGCACCACGACGTTCCATTTCGGCCGAGAAAATTTCGGCGTTCGCGCGACAAACTCTCCGATATATTCAGCATCTCGGGCAGAGTCTGCGGCTGCTATTGAAAGCACTCTCTCTCTCTCTCTCTCTCTCTCTCTCTCTCTCTCTCTTGCTGCAGAAGTTTCGTTCTCGTTTTCAGCACCTGTGCACGGACGAACCTCCTCCGGTGTTCTAAACAGATTTTCACCTTTGTCCGATGCACACGTTCATATGTGCATCTTGAATTCCTTGTCTGATAGCATATTCGTAGATTCGGATGTTTTGTCCATTATACGCGCTTCATTTGTTAACCCATTACAATGCTACTTTGTTGATACGGTTATTTATGTTATTTTTATTATAATTGTACTTGTTATTGGTTATTTATGTTATATTTATATTTATTATTCGTTATTTATATTATATTTGTATTTATTATTCGTTATTTGTGTTATATTTATATTTATTATTCGTTATTTATGTGATATTTATATTTATTATTCCTTATTTATGTGATATTTATATTTATTATTCGTTATTTGTGTTATATTTAAATTTATTATTCGTTACATGTATTGTATTTATATTTATATTATTCGTTATTTATATTATATATTATATTATATTTATCAATATATATATATATATATATATATATATATATATATATAAATGTAAAAAAATTGTACTAGATTTTGTGCCAGCTGAAACTATAAATAAACCTCATCTTGTAAATTTCTTCCGGCACAAAATCTAGTGGAATTTGTTTACATTTACACAGAAAGAAAAAACGAACTCTTTTGGTTGCTGAGATATAAATTTCGTCTAGAACGAACGAGACTTCTTCAGACTTTTCAAACTTATCAAACTACGGATTTTACACATTCACACGTGAAACTCGAGTAAGTCGAATACAAAATTACAAGATATCGTTACATTATTTTCAACATATTGCAAAATACGATACTTTCTCATCTAACAATTAGCTTGGACAATTTTTATTTCGCCTAAATTTTGTCCAATTGTTATATCGAGCAGTATGGGTCGACGATTTAGCACGCGAGGCCGGGATTTCGACGATTTTTGGCAGCGTGCTACATGGAGCTGCTTAAAGTTAAACGTCTGCGAGAGCTGCAGTATCGAAATTACAACGGTACGCAGGTGTGCGCGTCATCATGATCGAACATTTGGCAGGAGACCTAGTATATGGGTGGGAACAGATTCCCTGTCGCTACTTTGATTACTTGCGCCACCCTATTATACCCTCGGCTGGCCGGTCCCTAACGTTCTCCCCTGTGGCTATTCAACTTTCATTCCCACCCCGGCCCCCAGCCCTCCGACCCCCCTCCCTCCCTCCCCTAACTTGGCAACATTTATGTTCCGGCTTGCATCAACGATTTCAGATCGGCATTTACCCGATCCTTTTCATTAAGCTGAACTAATTACGGGATTCCGTGGACTCCGCGTAATTAATCTGGCCCGCGTTTACGAGCATTTTACGATAAAGCGATAACCGAACCGACGTACTTACGCCCGAATCAAATCTCCTACGTGCGTCACCGGTGTTCATTTAACTCGGTGGCTAAATGAACCAACTAAGTGGCGTGCCAGTGTATCGCACCGCAATGATAGCGAGATAAATCTATTTTGCAGCAGAAACGAGGAATTTTTTCTTTAAAAAAAAAATTAGGTACTTTTTATTAATCCTGGTAGGCTATAGTAAATTCTCCCTAATTTTCCTTCAGCTTGTAAACAAGAATGAACAATTTGGGACGAGGAGATACGATTATTCGAGATTTGCATCTCGTTTTTTGTATTTGTTGACGAAAATAAAGCTGAAAATGAGCTGCGCTATGGATGAGATGCAAAATGGATAATTCGGGAAGAGACAATTGTAACATGAAAATAGACAATTTGCGAAGAGGAGGTTTATAACACAAAAATATACAATTGTAATACAAGAATAGGCAATTTGGAAAGCGGAGCTTTATAACTTATTTTTATGCTGATACTTTTTATAGTTACCGATTGTCAACAATTATTGCCTTGCAACCGCAAGACTCGAATAATCGTATCTCCTGTTCCCAAATTGTCCATTTTCGTGTACAGTCTGAGTGTCAATTAGGGAGGATTCACTGCGTTATCTGTCTTCAAGTGTTCGGCGATTTTTTAGACAAAGCTTTGAACCTTTTCTGCTTCCAAATTGAAGCAGAAAATTAATCCCTCGAAATTAATCCCTTTGTAGCTTATATCCGTTGAAAAGTGAAATGACACTTCATAAATATTTATTGAAGGTTTACGAAAGTTAATTATTTGTAATAAAATTTGTATCGTATCGTGAATAATGTATATAAATTCGTAATTAATTCGAAGATGACTTATCGTTTGTTTAGAAATAAAATCTGTTATTTTCCTTTAATGGTATTCCTTCGAAATATTGAATTATAGGTGGAAATATAATTAGGTGAATTAACGTGTGAAAAAAGAAAGAACGAGTCTCGGAGAAGAATTTTTTTTGTAAATCTTGCGGACGAACGTACGAGTGAACGGAATAATGTTTCTGACGCAAGGTTCAAGTGCGTGAACTTATTCGCGACGATGATCAAGAAATAGTCCGTAAGAGGAGATATTTATAAATATAATATTCCGAAGAATATTCTTACGAAGAAGCGTATCAGTGTATCTAACAGCGACACCTTTGATATTTCATGCATCGCTGCCTGGACGCAACGTTGGCCGGACGAGAGAACCGCGAAGTTTTCTCAAACCGGAAATGTTTTAAATCGTTTCGAGATTGCTGGTAGCCACGCCCCGAATTTCTAGAGATTTTTCGTAGCACGCGAGGCATTTCCATCGTTTCGCCGAATCTCTGCTTGCTATCGTTCGTCGAACAGTTCTGCAGCCTATAGGTTAGGTATAGCTATTACAGCGATCTCTCAATGAAGGCGAACTTCGGCGGAGAAAATAAGACCTTTTACGCCAATAAATTGACAATTCGAGCTGTAACTATTATTCTCTTTAACTTGAATTTATTTAATTTAATTTACTTTCCACAAAATATCGGATCTCTGAAAGCATAATTTTCGTTAAATAACGTAATGTAAAGAAACCATATGTGTGCATATATTACCGAGGTTATGTATCTACCGCTGCAAGTCAAATACTGCAGACATTCCGATTACTGCAAGTCAAATACTCTGCGAACGTTTCGATTACTACGTGTCAAATACTGTGGACGTTCCGATTACTGCGTTACTCTGCTATGTTATATTTCCGAGATATTTGTGCGATAGAGTTTCCTCCACGAATTTCTTGCGAGGCTAACGCCACGTTTTCCTTAGGATAACGTCAAATTTTTTCTTTCCTTTATATCGTTCGATATTTTTGGGCCTCTTCCCTTCGACTTCTTCCTTTGTACTTTCCCATTTCCTTTTAAATGTACACACAGAGCTACAATTCCTAGGAACAAGATACTCTCACTATAGTACTCTACAAATTAGGTATAGATGCTCTGCGATCAAGCGTGCTCGCACCGGCTCGTCGAGAACTGCGTTGGATAGGTTAAGATTGCCTAGTTCGGTGAAGCACCTCGATGATATACACGCACATTAAAAATACTATGCGTCAATAATTAGTAAATAATATTTGAGGTTAGATGACAGTGACAGTGTATCTCGATTTTTTATCAAAGGAATACTTTATCTAAAAATAATGCTAGAACGAATAGCTTATTATTAATTAGCAAAATATAAATACCTCTCGAATCGGCGTTCGCAGCTGTCGTTACGAGTATTATTAGGTCTAGTAATAATTAGTGTCGTTTCTTAGTGTTCGTTTACCTGACATAACCTTGACACATGTTTTTAACCTGAGCGTTGGGCGCAAGTAGTTGAAAACAACGGCGACTATATCGTCGATTAAATTGTTTCGTTTTGTTGAAATAAATTAGTTTTAAAAATGTATTGGAAAACGACATTAATTATTACTAGACCTGATGCATAAGACTCGACGTTACCATAACCTTCCGAATATCAAAAAACCAATAAACGAATGAAAACCGCGATTGCTGTTACTGGTACGTCATAAATTATCAATGCTAAACGTATAAAACACAATGAGATTCATTTTTAGAAGATCACACGCTATAGAACGTTAATACCGACACTTACCCTAAATGAACAACGACGCGCGTATAATCGGCGAGATCGGCTTCCCAGTTTCTGGCCACACGGGGCCGCGCCATTGCAAGTAGTTCTCGCGAAGCGTACACGTCACATTTCTGGCGCGAACGTTCCCAAGTGCGGGCGTGTCCGTGGGAAGGACGAGTTTCCAATCTGTATTCCGCGCGGACACAATTTCCAGTTATCAGCCAAGAAGCAAACTGCTCGGATTGTGCTTGAGGTCAAGGAATGTCTGCAGCCATGGGACGGAAGCATGGACAATAGAAGTCGATTCCAAGGGGAACGTATCCCCGACGCCGGGCAACCCTCGTTCGAACATCGATCCAAATAATTTACGATCGATCGATCGAGGCCTCCCGCCGTCGACTGAGCTCGTCGTCCCTCCCCCCACCGTCGTCGGCTGAGCTCGTCGCTTGCCCCCACTCCTCCGCCGCTCTCGCTGCCGCTGTCGCGACAAAATTATTTCCCCGTGGCCGATTTTGCGCGGCCGTCCGTCCGTTCTCTCGGTCGCAGAAACGCCGGAGCAACGCCGGGACGTTGGACAGCAGCTCTGGTAAGTTCGCTGGCTAGGGGAGCCGATATAACGCGCGCGGAAAATCGTGACAGAATTAGCGCGGGCAGAACGGTTAAGATATTCCCGGCGCGGAACCTTCTGCCGTTGATGCGAACGCGAAAATTGCATTAGAAGAGTTTTAAATTGCTCGGCAACGATGTCGCTCGATATTACGGCCGTTGATTTTTTAATCAAGCCGTCGGAGAAGGAGGAGGAGGACGAGCGACGGGCAGGGGGGGGGCCGTTTCGTTTTCAACATTTTTCATCGGCCGGAGTGGATCCTAATTAGAAAATCATTAACCGACGGGAGCGGATATTACGGGAACGGAATTCGGACGGACGTTCCACGGTCGTCCGTGTTTCGTTTTCAACCGGATAGAGGGCGAACGGAAAAATTAATTTATCGGCGAATCGCGACGACCGGTTTTTCTGCGTTGTATTCTTCTAACCGAATTCGTTTCACATCTTTTTTTATTTCTTTCTTCTTCGGTTCAAGTGTAAGTAACGGCGTTCACTTTTCCGCCGAGGTTCCGGCAAATGTAATTATAATAAAATTTCATCGATGCGCACTGGATAGCTAATCTCGGGACAATTGTTGTTTCGGGGATGTTTGTCTGTTGATTTTGCGATGATTCGAGTTATTGCAACGTGATGATCCACCGATAGAAATGTGCCGATATTTTGTGTGTTCAATGAAAGCTGCTGACCCGTCGCTGATGAGCCTGGAAACAAACTGGGACGAGTAGGATTGGTACATATTGGTCAGACAATTACTTCAAAGGTCTCCTCAAAGTTTGTCCGGTTTTATTTTTTATATATTCTATTGTATTATATTTTTCTATTATATTCTATTATATTATATATTTCTATAATATATTTTTTCTGTTATATTATATTCGGTGCAGTCTTTCTAGTTCACTTTCGGTGGAGTTCTATTTTTTATATATTCTATTATATTATATTATATTATATCTTTCTATTATACTTTTCTTCTATTATATTATATTCGGTGCAGTCTTTCTCGTCATATTCGCATAAATTCTACTGGCAAAAACAAAAATTTACATATTATTATATTATATATTATATATTATTATATTATTATATTATTATATATTATATATTATTATATTATTATATTATTATATTATTATATATTATATATTATATATTATATATTATATATTATATATATATATATTATATATTATATATATATATATATAATTCATATTTATATATATATTAATATATATATAAATTACATTTGTGTTGTGAAAAGTCCCATTCCATGAGTATCGTCAAAATGAAAAAACGATGTAGAAAGTTGCACATTTGGATTACAATGTGGTATAATTTTTGTTCATTCTTATTAATTATTATCACGTTCACTTCAAAGAATCTCACCTGAAAAGATATGACTGAAATATAAAATTAGAATTTACAGTATTATAGTTTTCTTAATTCGACTAAATGTTGATGGGAACAAATGTATGTACTGGACATGTATCTGAATTCCAGAAAATTTCGTTTCAACAGTACTGATTTTTATTAACTCATACACATGTCATTGAACATTTTCATTTTCATCCGTAATTTTAAGGCATCTTTAGTGAAATTCAATGAAGTGGTTACAGTGATTTTTATAATTATTTATCGATGTTTATAATCATTACTGAAGTTTGGAAAATGGAAATACCAAACAGCACAGAAATACAGCTTTTTTCAAGGATTGACATTCAACATAAATTTCTTTCACTTATCAATTGCTTTCGGAAGCCGTATATTGGATATTTCTATTTTATAATCATATTTTTATTCACAGATGTTGCCAAAAGATAAATATTATTACCTGTTCCGCGATAATGAAACTGTACGTCGTAAGTAATCAAAAGAGACAGGCATGAGAATATAATTCGAATCGGGGAAACATTTTTTACCGTTTTCAGGTGCTTTCCGCCCCGTGGCGCTCGTCGATGTAAAAAAAGATCAGGAACACGTTGGCCGGTAAACGACGATCCGTGTAATAAAACCGTGAGAGCTCATTAAACCGATCCCGAATAATTTTTCCCGCGGGCGCCTTAAAGAAATACCGGGCCCCCATTCGGTGTTCTCGTAAAAGCAAGCAAATTATACATTTATGGAGCTGCGAATCTTGTAAAACGTAGAGTCGGTCAGCAGCCGGATGGATTCCCCCCGGCTCCATTCCTTTAACCGACGAGTGGATGTTTCGCCGGGGATGATTAAAATGCGGGCTTTCGCCTTAAACGGGTTTCGTTTAAGTACGCCGGTGGGTAAACGAAAAAGAGATTAATCCGCGGGGAGAACGGGGGTAACAATTTAGCGGGGCGGATTTCTTCGAGTGGGCGCCCTTCGATCGAACCACCGTTCGCCGGCTCGGAACACACACAGTTCAATATAAAATTACACGGTTAAGTTTCCGCGCCGCTCGTGAACGAGCGCGGTGTTCGATCCGCCGTTCGCGGTGAACACGGACGGTCTCGGCGCTCCACGGGAGCCGCGCGATCTTAAACACGGCGAGGGAAATTTTCAAGGGAAATTACTCGAACCGGCGCGGCGTCGATTCGGGCCAAGATCGTTCGCGGAGGGAGATTGACGAATCAACGGGGCGTAATTGTGCGAACAGAAATACTTCGGATAGAAAAGGTTCGATTCGCGGGGTCGTCTCTTCCATTTCCGGCGGCGGAGAGCCGGCCGGGCGAAAGTTTAATTAGGCCAACTTCGACTGTGAAATTATCATGAACGGCGACGCCTACGATCGCGGTGTCTTTCCCGAGGTAATCGTCTTTAGTCACGGTTATCGCGGGTTCTTCGTACGAGCTGCGAATAATTGAAGATCGCAAAAATCGCAACACGCGTCAAACTGCTTTAGCTAATAATAAAACAATTAAATGACGAAAAATATAAAACCACGAGACATATATCGTCTAGTTTGACACAAGCCTAACTAGTTATGTTTATGTTTGACCCGACCGACGCTCCACGGCTCTCATTTATGGCCCGATTTTTCGATCACGTCTCTCAAACGTGATAATCATTTCTGGCCCGAATTTTTGATCACGTATCTCGGACGTGATAATCATTTTTGGCCCGACTTTTGGACCACGTCTCCCAGACGTGACAATAATTTCTGTTCCGATTCTTTGACCACGTCTCCCAGACGTGATAATCACTTCTGACCCAACTTTTTGACCACGTCTCCCAGACGTGATAATCACTTCTGACCCAATTTTTTGATCACGTCTCTCATACGTGATAATCATTTCTGACCCGATTTTTGGACCACGTCTCCAGACGTGATAATCATTTCTAACCCGATTTTTTTACCACGTCTCCCAGACGTGGTTGTAGGGCAAATGGTTAAACCCGCAAAACAATACGTCGCTGAGCCACTGCTGACTGCGACACAGTGCAAAGCTACGGTCATAAAGGAATTGCTGTTCAAAAAAGAAATTACGCAGTTGTTCCATATGAGTTCGTCGGTTTTTTTCTTTCCGCAGAGCGTTCGTTTGTCCTTGTTGCGACTCGGTCGCTACCAAGCAATATTTATGAACCACTTGGTAAGGATAATCTAGGGACTCAAAGGATTATATACTGTGTAATGAAAAATATTTTCTGCCTCGCGCGAAACGGAGAAGCTCTCTGAAGAATCATGAGATCGTATCGCGACGTTAACAAAAATTACGTACGTTTTATTAGGCACGTGTACGTATTTCGTATATACGCTTTAATCGGTGTTCGTTTGAAATATTAGGAGTGTTATAATAAACAGCCTATAAACGGCCTACGAATAGCCTATAAACGGCCTACGAATTTCCTACGAACGACCTATGAATGTCCTACGAACGTCCTATAAAGTCCTATGAACAGCCTACGAACGTCCTATGAACGGCCTATGAATGTCCTACGAACGTCCTATAAAGTCCTATGAACGGCCTACAAAAGGTCTACGAACGGCCTATGAACATCCTGCGAACAGCCTACGAACAGCCTATAAACGGCCTACGAATTTCCTACGAACGGCCTACGAAAAGCCTATGAACGGTCTATGAACGGCCTACGAAAGGTCTACGAACGGCCTATGAACGCCTTACGAACAACCTACGAACAGTTTATGAACGGCCTACGAATTTCCCACGAACGGCCTACGAAAAGCATACGAACAGCCTATGAATGTCCTACGAACGTTCTATAAAGTCCTACGAACGTCCTATAAAGTCCTATGAACGGCCTACGAAAGGCCTACGAACGGCCTACGAACGTCCTACGAACAGCCTACGAACAGCCTACGAACAGCCTACGAACGTCCTACGAACGACCTACGAACGCCTAATTGTCGTTTAGACATAAAATTAACGTAAAATGGACATCTTTACGACATCCAGTGCTTATTGAGCGTCGATTAAAATGTCCATAAGAACGTTTCACAAGCAAACGATTAATAAAACATAACATTCGAAGAACGGTGTCCCGCATTTGCTTTCTCACCCCAAAATTTCGTAAAACTGCCGAGATATCGTTCTGTCCATGCAAAAAGGACTGCGAGCGTCCCGTTATATATTTATAGACGGGGACGTGAATGTTCGTTTGCCGAACCGCACGGGGAACCGACCGGAGACTCGGCCTGTGCCGCCATCATCATAAATTGTCAGCTTTCTGTTCGGCGTGCACCGGTCCAATTTCGTTTCCCGACGAGGAGCCAGGTTTTAAACACGTTTCCCCAAAGGATCGGGACGGAATCTCGTCGTAACGGCGATACCGCCCGCCGCCGCCGCCGTTCTCGTTTAAATTCGCGGCCGGGCGCGCGCTTTATGGCAGGCCGCCGATGGAAATAGCGCGCGCGGAAAAGACACACGGCGGCGGTCAGAATCCGTCGGGGACGAGGGTCGTGCTGGACCGATTCACGCTGGAATATTTCATTAGCGCCGCCTTTATCGCGCGCGCGCGCGCGCGACGTTCCGTTCCGTTGCAGCGTGTGCAGTTCCCGCGTTCCTCGGGCTCGGCTCGGGCCGGCTCTCTCGCCCTTTGTCGGGCTTCGCTCCCCCGGAGCATTAATTAGCCCGTGTGATCTTTTGAAAAATGACCGGCACCGCGTGCTCGCGGACTTCGGTATTATCTCGGAGACCCGGCCAACACTTCTCGAGATTGCCTTTTTTTCTCTCCGCCGCTCCCCCGCGCGCTCGCGATATTACGGCCGGCCGCACGCGCGCGCGCGCGCACACACGTGCGGTCCCCATAAAGGAACCATCTTGTACTCCATTACGGTCGACGGATCTGGAAATTGACGCGGTCCGTCGCCTTTTTTTCGTCGCCGCACCGCGCCTCTCGTTCTCGCTTTACCCTTTTTTTTCCTCCTCCCCTTCCGTCCGACCGACCGAGGGAGGGGGGAGTAACGCGGTAACACGGCCGCGCGAAGAATGTTATTAAACGAAGCGTAAATGTCGGCGGGCGTATTAAAAATAGTTCTGTTGCCCCGCCGCGGTTTGTTTGGCGGACCTGCGGTAAACAGAAAAATGAAATTCGCTTCCATGATTGCGCCGGCCGCAGTGCCGTACAACCCCCCGCGACGTTCCCATGCGTAAAATCTGACGTGATTGCTCCAATCGATGCGGAATGAAAGTAGCGCTCGACGAAAATTCAACAAAAATTCATACCCGCACGTTTGTTGATAGTTTTCTTTCTTTTCTCTCTTTTTTTTTGGTTCTGGTTTTGTTTACCAGCCGGAACTGCGGAAGCTGTTAGTTCGATTCGGAACGGTTGCGAGCAATTAGTGCGACGCGGAAAACGACTCTGTCGGAACGTTTTGCCTAATTTTTGCGGGATAAATCGAAGATAAATCGAAGATGCAAATAATTTTAATATATTATATATTAATATTATATATATATATGTAATATATTATCATTGAAAATCTATTATAATTTAAAAAATGCTGCATAATTTTAAAAAGTGCTGCAAATTTGATTTAAAGAAACAGAGATTTTTAAAAACTGCAGATTTCTTCCAGTTTTTGGTGAAAATCCTGATAAAACTGCGATTTTTGCCATCTTTAATTTGTAATAACTCATAACAACGTCGACTGATTTCGAGAAAATTTCCCTGAAAATTTAACTCTGAAAAATTCCCTGTATCTTTAATTTATTATAATTTAATATATATATATATAATTATCTAATATAATATATATTATAACATAAATATTATATATTTATATTATAATATATATTATAATATATTATATTTATATATTTATATAATATTTATATATATATATATTATATTTATAATTAATATATTATTAATATAATAATATTAAAATATTAATATAAAAATATTAATATTATATAAAATATAATAATAATAAATAATAATATAAAAAATATTAATATAATGTTATATTTATATATTACCATATAATATATGGTAAATTATAATATATATTATAATGTAAATATACATATAATATAATATATATTATAATCTAAATATATATATATAATATAATATATTATAATTTAATTTATTTAACCCTGTATCGTGCAAAAAAATATTCAAGTGACTCGAAGTCACTAAAGTCCAGTTCTAAAAAAAATTATTGCGTTTTAAAATGTATACGAACACTTTCGTGGGCCACCGTACACGAAGCGAAACATCGATAATAGATTGAAGAGTCTATTTCCGTCTATGTTCCGTGCATAATTGCTACGAGGTCTGGGAAAGCACGGACTCGCGCTACTGAAAACGGGCCGCCGCGCCGTAAGTGGTACCCTCTTGCATAAGTCAGACCAACGAGGCGACGATTCCCTTGAACTTTCGGCTCGATTAAACGGCTCCCGCAACGTTTCAGAACGGACCGCAGATTTCCGATTTTATGGTTATTATTTATTTTTCAGTTGTGCGTATCGAGTGCAAAGAGCGCCTTAAAATGAAGGTCGACGCGCGAGATAATACTAAATAATAATATTAACATCGACGCGCGAATATAAAAATCGAGGGAAGCCTGCGCGCCGAATAAATGCATATATTTAGTCGGCAGCCTGCGCGCCGAATAAATATGTTTAGTCGGCGGTTAGCCGCGAGCGGAGACCGGCAGGCGGCGCTATCAATTAAAAACTCCCGTACTTACGGTGTGTCGATAATTTGCGAAACTTCCGGCACGAAGTTCCTGGCGCCACTTTATAACGAATTTCTTGCCGCAAACTGCCGAAATTAGAGCGACGACGACGACGATGACGATGGGTGAAACGACGAATTCATGCACTCTAGAGAACTATGAGACGATATGGAGGTAATTCTCCTATAAAACGGTAGATAGCTTCCTAGATGATGCCGTGTTACGCGAAACCGTGTTGTATGAGACACAGAGTCGGTACGAAAAAGAGAGGTTATGTACCGAAAACTTATTGAAAACAAACATTTCTTTTAGTAATAAGTATAAACATTTTAGTATAAGTATATTTAGTATAAGTGTAAGTATTTAGTATAAGTATAAGCGATTTAATTTTTATTAAAAATATAAATGTATTTATAACACGAAACGAAAAAATTGAAAAAACAGAAAATATTGTTTTCATTTAATGTAATCTTAATTAGGAGTAATGTCAATTGAATTGAAGCGGACAGTTAAAATTAGCATCGCAAATTTAAGGCATAGATTTTGAGGAATTGAAAAATTGTAAGATATCATCTGCGGAAAATTGAATTAGAGTTTTATAGGTATTTTCCTTGCAATTTAATTTTGTTTCAATAAGTTGAACGAGAATTTACTTGTCGGCTATAAAATTGAAGTGAAATTGTCAAATTTTCATAGTCTTTTCTAATTTATAGTTAATTTACAATATAAATTACAAATAGTTACATAATAATAATTACTGCAAAGAAATTCGTCGTATTTTAGTTGATTTAAAAATTAGGAATTATGTCAATCGAATTTAAGTGGACAGTTAAAAATAGCATTGTTTTAAGGCTTAGATTTTGAGAAATTGAAAAATTGTAATATTTCATCTGCAGAAAATTGAAATAGAGCGATTATATAATTAAAATTGGATTGAAATTGTCAAATTATCATAGTCTTTCCTAATTTATACTTAATTTACAATATAAACTACAAATAGTCACATAATAATAATTACGACAAAGAAATTCGTTCTATTTTATTTTATTTAAAAACTATCAGCAACGATCCTCGAAAATCATGCGAAAACAATTCGACACTGTTAAGTAATCTCAAGCTGCAACCTTGCCGAGCCTATGGTAATTAATTCGCGGAAACGATTAGGGTTCGTGTATCCGATCATTCGCGATGGACGAGCCACGATTATCCCGGACGTTGAGAAACAGTCGCGGCGTCGCGGGCAATTTTTGCGACGGCCACGTTATTCGTCATGGCCCGGGTGAACTTGACCGATGCGCCTCGGCGTCGTTCAGCCGAACGTTTCCATTCGTGCGGCGCCTCGTTCTCTCTTCCCTCGGAAGTACGATCGGGAACCCATCGGTTAGCATCTAAGTGCAGATGAAAAATGGACACTCCAGCCAGCTAAGGTCGCGGCGGTTACCTTTATATATCGCCGCCGGCTTTCAGCGGTGTCACGGGTCGAAAGTGAATTTCGATATGGTAAATTTACGAGCTGCGCCGACCGCCGAGGTTTTTGTTAATCAGCCCCCACCCGGCCGTTGGCGTGAGAAAGAAAAAAACTCGCGCAACTTCTTGCGCGATTAATGGCAGTCGCGGATATGCAGAACGGATTATGTGGTCGCAGTTTTTTCGAATTTCACTCGGAGATCTCCGAAAACTACGGGGTGTTTCATAATTGTGTGAACAGCTGGAACAGGGTGATTCTTCGGGTGATTTCAAGTAACTTTTTCCTTGGCGGAAATGCGATCCGAGGCTTCGTTTACGAGTTATTGACGAAAAAGCGCTGGCCAATGGGAGGCGAGCTCGCCTGGCGCGAGGCGGCCGAGCCAACGAGCGCGCGAAGTCATGTTACGCTCAGCCTAGTTCCCCCGCCTAGCGCCAGCCGTGCTAGCTTCTCGTTGGCCCAGAGTTTTTCGTTAATAACTCGTGAACGATGCTTCGGAGAACATTTTCGTAAAGGAGAAAGTTGCTTGAAATGATCTCAGGAACCACCCCTTTCCAGATGTTGACATAATTATGGGACACCCTGAGAGAAATGCTGCTAACATATTTTGTTGTCATTTCGCATTTTCTCTTATAATTTTTTAACAAAGCATTTTTCAGCCTACGTTTATATGACATTCTTTTTCTCTCGTTTTGCGCTGGCACCGTTCGACAGGAGAAACCTGGGACACCCTGTATATCGGCTTGTCCGGAAAGTTCGCTTCGCATTTCATAGAAGTTCGCGTTTCATTGAATTCATATGAAAGAGTTGAAACGAACTTTCCGAACAACCTAATAGCATAAGCATTTTATGGGCGAAAATAACCAGAATGCTGCTCTCTAATTTGATAACGGAAACGCCGGGGAAAGTACCCGTTAGAAAAGTAGACGTAAGGTACAGTAAATTCTCTCTAATTGACGCTCGGCTTGGAAACGAAAATGGACAATTTCGAGAGAGGAGATACGATTACGGTCAAATCTGTTTTTGTGCGGTCTTTTTTATCCGTTATTTTGTGCGGTATTTTTCTGCGTTCCCTATCTAGTGCACAAAAACAGGTTTGACTGTATTAAAATACTAAAAAAAAGTAAAAAAATCGCACGTTACAAATCGAACCAAGAATAAATCGCATTGAAAAAAAAACTGTATAAAAACAGGTTTGACTGTATTCGAGCCTTGCGGCTCGTGTTTTATAGTTACCAACTGTCAACAATTGTAAAAACGAGCCGAACAATCGTATATATAAAATATATAATATAATATATAAATATATAATATGTAACATAGTAATAATATAATATAATATATAATATAATAATAATAATATAATATATGAATATATCGTGTGTACATACATCTTCCAAATGGCCCATTTTTGTTTCCAAGCCGAGCGTCAATTACGTAGAATTCACTGTAACGCGAAACCGTCGAGCACGTCTCGGTGCACTTTTCCGGCCTAGAAATGCATTTCGTTGCACCCGATTCGAGGGCACCCCGAAAACGCCGGAAGGCCCCGGGGTTTTTCGCGAAAAGGTCATAAAACTACATAATAATAATAATAATAATAATAATAATAATAATAATAATAGTAACACCGCGATGCAGATGATAAGCTCATTTGAATCTGAAGAGAGATCTATAGGAATGCAAATGCGGGAGAGATTCGGTGAAATATTTATACGCGTACACGTTTCGGCCGAGTGCAACCGACTATTTTCATGATAATCCCATTTTACATTCGGCCGGTGCGCGTTCGTTTTCGGGTGTACATTCGGTGTATTATTCCGTTTCACCGGGAGCACTTTTATCGCGCGGCCCCGTATTAAAGTACACGCGCGACCCGCCGATCACGGTGCCGCCGCGGAGTCGTTTAACCCTTTCGCTACGGAGCGCTTGCGTCAAAATGTGATCGCTGCGAACGGAGCGTATTATCGAGTAGTTGGCACTGAAGTACGGAATTGTATTTCTGGTACGAAGTTTTCCGTAGTCCAAATACATTCAGATTTTTGTGATCTCGAGCACGTCACTGTTTGTCTTGCATGGTCAAACGCTTTCAGTATCGGTATTTTCACTTTCAGTATTCTCACTGTCGCTCGTGACAAACATTCTCCTAAATTTTCTTTTCCCCATGATTTGATAATGGGTCTAACAAAATTGAATACCTTAAAACTCAACATATTATCGCAAAGGCAGAAATGCAGTATTTACCCGTGAATCATTAAAATCAAGCCAACGAAATTATTTCAGAATTATAAATTCGTGTAAACCTTTTAATCGCTACTATTATAAATTGCTGGTACGTATCCGTCGCTGGCGATGTTCTAAAGAAGACCGAAACTGTGTATCGTTAGAATAAAACGCAATATCGTCTTGTCAACAGTGTTATATTTCATGATAGTCAATTGTTTAAGGCATGCAGCGTTGCCGGATACTCGACTAACAAAAGTATCTCATGTAAAGTATGAAATAAAAGTATATATATGGTACGAACGTATATATACGCTCTTCGTGCCCGCGCGTCCACTTTTCCAGAGCGTATATGTACGCTCCTCGTATATGAATGGTCATTCTTCGAGGGCGTATATATACGCCCATCGGAGCAAAAGGGTTAAAGAAGTTCTGAGCTTTCTTGCTCTTCTTTGCCTAGCAAATATGATAAAGTATTTGTTCTAATTCGTACCGTTGGCTATGATTTTGAAACAGTGACGAGCGCGAGCCTGCTTGAAAATATTTCGCAGCGTAAAATTTATTAAAGTATATACTGTTTTTGCGAAACGATGATTTATCAGCCGAAAGAGTACGATGATCGTCGCGATGCAAAAGATCTCTCGACAGTACAGTAATTTCTCCCGAATTTGCGCTCAGCTTGGAAACGAAAGTGGGCAATTAGGGAAGAGGAGATACGATTATTCGAGCCTCGCGGCTCGTTTCTATAATTATTGACAATCGATAACCATAAAAAAACGAGCCACGAGGCTCAAATAATCGTATCTCCTCTTCCTAAATTGTCCATTTTTCTGGGCAATCTGAGCGTCAATTAGGGAGACATTACTGTGCATATAAAAGGTGTACCCCTATCATTCCGTGGTAGTTCCGCTGCTTTCTCCGTTAACCTCGTAACGCATCGGACTGACTGAAACTGTGTATCGTTAGAATAAAACACAATATCGTCTTGTCAACAGTGTTATATTTCATGATAGTTAATTGTTTAACACGTTCCGTGCCACGTGTACCATCGATGGTACACGCTTGCATGTTTACTTAGTGATCTGAACAAATTGTTTACAAGAAATTTAGAACCGAAGAATCAATTTCCACCGCAAGAATGGGCGTTGACAAGTTTTTGTTACGTTGTTATGTGTACGAGAATTAATAATTGCACGTAATACATCAAGTTTTAGTAAAATATCAAAGTGTGAAGATTCGAGTAAAAAAGCTCGGCACGGAACGTGTTAAGGCATGCAGCGTTGCCGGTTACTCGACTAACAAAAGTATCTCATGGTAAAGTATGAAATCAAAGTATACATGGTACGAACGTATATATACGCTCTTCGTGCCCGCGCGCCCACTTTTCCAGAGCGTATATGTACGCTCCTCGTATATGAATGGTCTTTCTTCGAGGGCGTATATATACGCCCATCGGAGCGAAAGGGTTAAAGTACACGCGTCCCGCCGATCACGCGGGGTGCTGCCCCGGAGTCGTTTAAACGACCGTCCGGAAAGAAGCTCCCGGGGAATACATTAGCGTTCGAGCGACGTTCCCGGAGGCTCCTCCTGTAGATTCAGTCTACAATAGAAATTCCTGTCTGACGAGCGCGGGCGCGCTGCCGAGCATTCAATTTTATTGGACGCGCGCGTCTGAGACGGCCCGACGCGACGCGACGCGACGCTTTGCACACCCTCGAATCGCAGCTAGCTTTCCGCTGATTTATTTTTTACCATTACAAAATGGAACTCCACGGTGCTCGCTGGCTGGCTGGCATCCGGCTCAGCACTTCTCCCAGCGCGGACGAATGTCTCCGAACCGATGGAAACGCCTCAAAATATTCGACGTAACAGAAAATACGAAGCTTCGGTTTCTCTTGGAGACGATGAACTTTTCGGTGCGAGGAAACTTCGATTTATTGCGACACGGATGCGTATTCTCTCGTTCGCTTTCTTCTGGAAGAATCGATGGAAAAGAAGCTGACGAAATCTTGACGAGAAGGAAGTGATCGGGATGTCATTGTTGTTCGGAGGGTGGAACGGTTGCTTAGTTACGGTGCCAGAGATTAAGTATGTGGTAATTTGTGCAATTAATTGGGTATGGATCACTTTATACTAAGCTATAAGGCATACTAAAAAAGAAAAAAGGGCATTTGAAATTTGTTTGGATAAGAGATAAGTCTAATGTTAATGTTATAAATTTTTGATCTGTATCGTAAATTGATTTTTATAAAGTTTGAGAAAATGATTGAATATTATTCATTGAAGTAAAGTTACATCGGTGACCGTTTGTGTAACAATTTCTGTGTAATTGTATTTTCTATAAAGCATGAGAAAATGACTGAACACTGTTCACTGAATTAAAGTTACGTCGACGACCGTTCGTGTAACAATTTCTGTGTAACTATATTTTCTATAAAATATAACAAAATAACTAAACACTATTCACTGAATCAAAGTTACATCGACGACCGTTTCTGTAACAATTTCTGTGTAATTATATTTTCTATGAAGCATGAGAAAATGACTGAACACTATTTACTGAATTAAAGTTACATCGACGACCGTTTGTGTAACAATTTCTGTGTAATTGTATTTTCTATAAGGCATGAGAAAATGACTGAACACTGTTCACTGAATTAAAGTTACGTCGACGACCGTTCGTGTAACAATTTCTGTGTAATTGTATTTTCTATAAAATATAACAAAATTACTAAACACTATTCACTGAATCAAAGTTACATCGACGACCGTTTCTGTAACAATTTCTGTGTAATTGTATTTTCTATAAGGCATGAGAAAATGACTGAACACTGTTCACGGAATTAAAGTTACGTCGACGACCGTTCGTGTAACAATTTCTGTGTAATTGTATTTTCTATAAAATATAACAAAATAACTAAACACTATTCACTGAATTAAAGTTACAACGACGACCATTTGCGAACAATTTCTGTGCACCTACATTTTCTATAAAATATAACAAAATAACTAAACACAATTCACTGAATTAAAGTTACATCGACGACTGTTTCCGTAACAATTTCTAAGGAACTTACAAAGAACATTCGTTTAACATTTAAATCTTCAATATATTGGAAAAAATAGCAGTAATTGAAAGCAACGGATCGATTACAATACAATCGATTGCATAAACTAACTTTTGGTAAAATCTGCCGCAGAACGAAGAATATATTACTTTCTTTTCCGATCTGACCGCAGGTATATATCACCGCGTTTATTCTGAAAGATACTCGCTACACGTGAACGACACGTAAACGATGGAAACCTCGGCTCTGCGCATGAACTTTACCTAATAGATTCGTCGCCGTGGGCTTCGCGAGTACATACATTTAACCGCGTTAGATCGCCGCGCCGGGGGGACCGAGCATTTAACGCTCGGACAAACCATCTCGTAGGAAACGAAACACGCTGTGCAACTGTGTGCATTGCTAGCTACACTGGACCTGTCACTTAAATGCCCCCAAACAGAAGCACACTGTATACATGTATTTAAAATATTTATAAATCGTAAAGCATAAAACGCTTTCGATATGTTGATGGATTTTGCAACAATTTTAAAAATAATTTTAACGACTGTCTTCCACGTTACAGGGTGTCCCAGAAATGTCTTGCAAACCGGAAGTGGGGGCTTCTTCAGGTCATTTGGAGTAACTTTTTCCTTTACAAAAATTTTCTCCGAGGCTTCGTTTACGAGTTATTAACGAAAAACAGTGACCAATTGAAGAGCGAGTGCGGCCGGCGCTCCGCCCTTGCGGCCAATGCCGCGTCGCGCCGACCGTCTGACGCAGCGGCAGTGGTCGCGAGGGCGGAGCGTCAGCCGTACGCGATCTCTCATTGGCCCAGTGTTTTTCGCTAATAACTCGTAAACGACGCTTCGGAGAAAATTTTTGTAAAGGAAAAAGTTACTTCAAATGACCTCAGGAACCCTTCGTTTTCCGCTCGTACAATAATTTCGGGTTATCCTGTATGAAACTGACCAACGCAGAGTCAAGCTAGAGGCACTGAACGATCAAAAAAATCTCTAGATCTCTTCGAGTCGAAAGTTGATAAATTAAGATAAAAATGGCGAAACGTCTAAATAAATATGTTCTCTCCATTTTCAACAGGCTCGAATAAAAATCTAACAGATGAATTTATTTGTTTGACACTTCAATCAATCGCAATTTTGGCGAACAATTTTTTGGTCATTCTCCAATAAACTAAACAATCTTTCTGCGAACGTCTGAACCAAATTCAAGTCATTTGACCCAATTTGAAAAATGCTACATCGTACGAACAAGTGTACGTATTACATTTCGCGATCGGCAGTATCACGTTCTCTAAAATATGCCAAATGGAGGGGACCAATCGTAGCGCTTTTTCAACGTCGAAGTGCACACTTACACTGAATTAGGTATTATTCGACGTAACCAGGGGCGATCGGACGGAATAAGAATCCCAAAGACCTTTCGGACGATTCAAATTAGCTAGATGGAATCACGGCGCTCCTATACGCTTTTTATTGCCGACAGGCCAAGCCGGTATTCCATTGATTTATCTCGCCGCAAGACGTCCTCATGATTTCTCTCCATTCGCCGACGAACAAGAACGTTAAGCGGCGCGTTCTTGGAGGAACAGTTCGCGCGATCCTGCCTCGTTGCACCCGTAATTTCCTTTCGAATTCCGGCGTTATATTCCCGCGACCGATTCGACGTGCCGATGATCTATGCGGGAGTCGCGTGTCCTATTCGACAGAGATCGGAACGGAATTCTCGGCGGACCGTTGCAATATCGTTAATGATTCAATTATAATTTGCATAAAGAATCGTGGTATGATCGTATGATTAGAGAGAGAGAGAGAGAGAGAGAGAGATGAAGAGAGAGGGAGAGAGAGAGAAACTGGAATATAGCGGGGGAGAGAGAGACTGGAAGAGAGAGAGAGAGAGAGGGAGAGAGAAACTGGAGGAGAGAGAGAGAGAGAGAGAGTGCGAGACAGAGCGCAAGAGGGAGAGAGCGAGAGAGAGATCGCGCGAGAGAGAGCGTGAGAGACAGAGTGCAAGAGGGAGAGAGCGCGAGAGAGAGAAACTGGAAGAGAGAGAGAGATAAAGAGAGACTGGAAGATATATAGAAAGACAGAGAGAGAGAAGGATACTGGAAGATAGAGAGAGAGACTGGAGGAGAGAGAGAGTGAAAGATATATAGAAAGACAGAGAGAGAGAGAGAGAGAGAGAGAGAGAGAGAGAGAGAGTGGAAGATATATAGAGAGACAGAGATAGAGAGAGAGAGAGAGAAGAAGACTGGAAGATAGAGAGAGAGAGAGAGACTGGAGGAGAGAGAGAGAGAGAAAGAGAGAGAGAGAGACTGGAAAATATAGAGAGAGAGACAGAAGGAGGGAGAGAGAGAGAGAGAGAGAGAGTGTAAGATAGAGAGCGACTGAAAGAGCGAGAGAGTGAAGGAGAGAGAGAGAGAGAAAGAGAGAGAGGGAGAGAGCGCGCTGGAACGAGAAAGCTCGACAGGACGAAGGGTTGCGTCGAGAGTGTGCTGGCGTGACCGCGAGTAATTTCCAACCCCTTCGTCCTCCTCGGCGACCCTCTGATCCCCCTCCTCCCCTCTGAATCGATGCCAGAGCCTAACCGCCTCGGCCCGTTTCACGGAGTGGAATAACACGATAGATCGCCGGGCCGGGGCAAGGTCTATGTTAATAACACAGATCACTTCATCGCATGCATGCTTATTACTTAGCCAACTCGGGCCAGTTTTGATTCGGGCTGTGTACACACGGTTTAAACCATCGGCCGGCCCCGCCGGCATGAATATTAATGCCCGCGTAGCAGGCGCCGAGGACTTTTCTTCTGGGAATAGAGACCGTGGTATCGTTTGGCCTTGATGGGCCGGCCGAACACGAACCATCTCTTGTACCCGCGAACTTTCATAGCGGCCATCCCCTTCGTGTTATTGTCGCGTCGGAATTTTCAACCCTCGTGTTCTAACTTTTCTTGCTCTCTCTCTCTCTCTCTCTCTCTCTCTCTCTCATACTCTCTCTCATTCTCTCTCATTCTCTCTCATACTCTCCCTCTCTCTCTCTCATTCTCTCTCATTCTCTCTCTCATTCTCTCTCATTCTCTCTCATACTCTCCCTCTCTCTCTCTCATTCTCTCTCATTCTCTCTCTCATTCTCTCTCATTCTCTCTCATACTCTCCCTCTCTCTCTCATTCTCTCTCATTCTCTCTCATTCTCTCTCATTCTCTGTCATACTCTCTCTCATTCTCTCTCATTCTCTCTCCCTCTCTCTCTCTCTCTCTCGTACGGCTTCGATCAATTTGTCCAGGAAAATATAGCCGCATGCAGCGAGACCCCCGTTCGACGCTGCACCACTTATAAACTCATCGCGCTGCATTTTCTTCACATAACCGCGTCGATCATAGCAATCTCCTCGTCGTTAATTGATCCTCCGATTACGGTTACGCTCGCACGCTTAGACACTTCGTTCACAGAAGAAACGAATAACTTAATTTACCTTTTTGGAGAACAGACCGAGCAACGCGCGAACAGAAGACAATAACCGAACTATACTTTTCTCGTTTCCAAGCGTTTCGAATCGAAACATAATCGGGCTCGAATAATCGCATCTCCGCTTCCCGAATTGTCCATTTTTCTGCGCAATCTGAGCGCGAATTAGGGAATGAGGTTACTGTAAAATGTTTTGGGTCTGCTAGCGAGAAATCAGTCCGGCGATTAGGAGAGCAAAGTTTCAATTTTTCCTGTACCTAGGGGGGTGGGGGTGGTTAAAGAAGGGTATTATACTGGCGTAAAAATTTCTGTCGCGGAAGTTCTACCACAGATCAGAGCTAGTCCACGGAGTTAACGAGAACGGATTCTATTCTTTCTTTTTTAAGATACAATGAAACTCGCGACGCGAGTTAACGACCGCATCATCGCTTTCTTACGTGCCAATATAGTTCATAAGTTGTTTAGACGGGGTGCTTTAACGGTTCGCGTTGGAATTTCGAGCGCATTGAATTACGAGGATGCGATCACGCCGGTTGTTTGGCAGAGCCCCGGCAAACTGCGGAAGTTTATGATTTCATAACATTTATTAATCTGTAAAACTCGGCGAATTGAAGATTTTAATAACCAACCCGCATTGATATTTACGATCGCGTCCCGGCGATCCCTAATGGAAAATATGAAATTCTGCTGTGAATTTCAGCAGAAGGAATGTCTGATACCGTTAATTTGCATGAGCATTTGCATTTAGTGCCAGATATTCGGGTGAATGCAAAACGCATTACCGGGAAATAATACAATCTATTTTAGAGTGGCTCGTAAAAGTTTTCGTAGACCTCCAAGCAATGCTTGGATTAGGACGATGATTATACTACTCTTATTTAATTTTTGCTATTATTTGAAATGACGAAATAAGTAAAAAAATAAATCACTCTTTCCTACGATTTTTGTCCGAGCTTGGGACGAAAATTTAAAAAGTGCCTTTTGTGGATCTTGATAACTTGCATGCGTGCCGAATGTTTCATCGAAATCGGTTGACCTTGACAGAATTTTCGAATAATTAAAGATCGCGATAATCGCAGTGTTTCACGAATTTCAGCCAGAAACAGGTAATTTACTAAATTTTTTTACCGAACTAACGAATAAACAAAAGAGAACATACACAAACACACACAATCATGTATGTGATTGGTGTACGTGGTATATGTATGGTATATGTACGAAGTATTTTTGTTTGACACGCCAAATCTGCAAGGATTTATTATAGTTACCTTAGCATTTTCGTCGTAAACAATTGTTAATTTTCACTAAAATCTATATATCTAATTTATATATAATATATTTAATTTATATATAATATATTTAATTTATATATAATATATTATTTAATTTATATATAATATATTAAATTTATATATAATATATTATTTAATTTATATATAATATATTAAATTTATATGTTTAAAAGATAACAAGTTCTGAGGGTACGAATACATTCGCGACTAGTCGTACCTGTAATTTCAACACATGCGATAGTGTGCCAAAAAACGATGCCCCCCCTCCCACCCTCCAGCTGGAAGAATAATCAACCGGTGCTCTCTGAAAAATTCATCGGAAGCCTTGACATATTTGCACGGTCGACGGGACGCGCGGAATCAGTGGCTTCATTTTACGTCGTTTTTACGGTCCTCGATTCGTCTCGAAAACAACTGCTTCGGCACGTTCGCGTCGTAACTCCTGCTGGCCTGAATTTTTAAATACCGTGTGGCCCGCTGGAAAATCTCGGAATCCCGATCCCGGAAACGTCGCTACACTTTCGTCCTGTTTTGTCGTCCGTGATCCCGGGACGCGCGCCGTGCATGCACACGAGCATCGTCGCGTGCATTTTATTCCGTGTATTCCGATGCTTCATCACGAACAAACGGACGAACGGATTTGCGCGTTGCTGTAAATCTTGCAACCGACGAGGATTGATTCACCAATGACAGCATCCGCTGCGGATTGTTTACAGCCCGTACAACTTCTAGCTTGCACAATTTGCAGAGCGTTTGTCTGCCGAGAAGGTTGTCCGATCAATGATTCGTTGATTCTACTTACGTTGTATAAGATGTTTCGTATTTATGTTAATTGTTGTAAACAGGCAATTCCTGAGGTCATTTGAAGTAACTTTTTCCTTTACAAAAATTTTCTCCGAAGCGTCGTTTGCGAGTTATTAGCGAAGAACACTGGGCCAATGAGAGAAGGCGTACGCTCCGCCCGCGAGACCACTGCCGCTGCGTCAGACGGTCGGCGCGACGCGGCATTGGCCGCAAGGGCGGAGCGCCGGCCGCGCTTGTTCTCCGATTGGTCAGCGTTTTTCGTTAATAACTCGTTAACGGTGCCTCGGAGAACATTTTTGTAAAGGAAAAAGTTGCATCGAATGATCCGAGGAATCCGCCACTTTCGGATTGCGAGACATTTTCGGGACACCCTGTATATAGCAGATCGTCGAAGGAAAAACGAACATTCGAATCCGTCTCGCATGCATCCTTCGTTAATTCCGCGAACCGCGTCGAATGAGACCGTAACAGCGGGCCAAATACGAGCGCATACTACGAATGCATATTCATCCGCGGTCTGGATGTTACTCACTAATTAAACACGTGTTACAGTTTCGAAGCGATTTCGTTGGACGTGTATTAGTTCCGAAATGAATCCGTTTGCACGCGAAACAATCTTTAATTCTCGACCTTTGTTGATAAAACTATACACATATATATATATATATATATATATATATATATATATATATATATATATATATAAATGAAATTTCAATCAAAAATCATATCATATATAATTAATATAATATTAATATAATTAATATATATATGAAACTTCAATTAAAAATCATATATATATATCTATATATGATATGATTTTTAATTGAAGTTTCATTTATATATGTACCGTGAAACTTCAATTAAAAATCAGCAACCGGATCGATGAACGCGACTGCGACGCGACGGGGTCGCGGCACGGCGGATACCATAAATGCCGGCCGGTAAAAGCGAAAGAGTGCCGGCGACCTACATATAAATTCACGGAAAGATTTACGATGACGCCGGAGAGTGCAGCGGCACGGAGGATAGAGGACAGCGAGCGCAGCCGGTCCCATCGTGTGTCTCGAAAAATATAATAATAACGGAAACCTACGTCTGCTCGAAACGAAACTCGAAACCGGACGTGAACCGACGTGACCAGGAAACAAAAATTAATGTATCGCCGGGAAAACCAGTGCACGCGGGTTTGCTCTCCTCTATTCGACAGCTAAATTGTCCCGCTTTATCCTTTCGCATGCATGAGAAGCAACTTACATTTCTCAGCGGATACCCCGCCCGATTTCTCCTCGCTCGAATGGAAGCTGGATAAAATGTTCGAACGTTTCCACATTGTTTTTCAACGAGTCCGACACCTGCGCGTACGTGGAACGGCGACCGAATTCGCCGGAACGGGGAAACGAAGACGTTTCCCGAGCACGTAGTTTTCCTTTTACGACGTCGAGGGTATCGGAATCGATGATCGAGTTCGGATCGGACGGACAATTCTCGCGATTAAAAATGGGATATACGAGATCCGGCGTTTCGGCTTGTTCAGTCGTTCCACCGTTGTTTCACTGTTCCGCATTTCCCATGATTCTCGACGCGATGATATTGGATTGGCAAGAAAATAATCTCGGTTTGCACCGATAGATAGCTTTATGTTTGCATTGTCGTCCTTTTGTTAGGGTTAGAATATTTTTTGTGGTTTCCTGCTTTGGTAGTTGACGCGTTTAGGTTACTGTAGAAACAAATTCCGCGTAGTTTTGTTTGCAACTGATAGTTTGCTGTCACTTTTAACACGGAGTGCAGAAATGAATATTTTCGACATATTTTACTATCGGGTTGGTCGGAATTGGCAAATCGCAAAGAAATCGTGTTTCGCTACGACAATGCGAGGCCTGATACATCTTTATTTAGCAACACGTACAAAATTATTGGAGCTTGTTTGGGAAGCGATGTCGCATCCTCCATATAGCCCAGACTTTGCACCATTGGATTATCATTGATTTCGAAGTTTACAAAACTTTTTGAACGGCAAAAATCTCAATAATAACGATAGCCTCGAATCGCGCTCGATCGAGTTTTTTACCGGTAAGTACCACAAGTTCTACGAGCGCGGAATCACGAAGTTACCAGAAAGGTGGCAAAAGGTCATCGAACAGAATGGAAAATATTTCACTAATTAAAGTTCGTTTCTTTTACAAGAAAAAATTGAAACACCGAAATTACCTTCCCGCCAACCCAATGTGCTTCGAATCGGGAGCAACTGAAATGTTGAAAATTCGATGAAAAAACGCGACCGATATATATTGTTCGCCAAGACTTTTTCGTTACGCGAACGCGGCGAAAGTCGACTTTCTCGCGTTCACACGTAATGCACGGGGGCCACGCATTTCCCTGGCAAACGCATCGCATGAAAATGCACCGACTACTTACTTTCATTACGGCGTTAAAACGGCCACCTGGCACGCTCCGGCCGCGTAAAAAAAGAATATTCTACGCGAGGCCGGCGGCGAGAAAAAGAGGCGAAAATTCTTGAATAGGGACGGCGGACACTAATAACCGGGCAAATTGGATGAGGAATTACGCGAGCATAAACTACGGTCGTTGGCGGGCAACGATTAGACGACGACAGTATGGAAAATGACCGACAATGGAGGGAATTGCGAGGCTGGGGAAGGTCTGCTTCTTATTATCTGCACTTTGCCCGGCCCGACATTCTTTGCGTAATTAATTTATTCGTTCTACTTTGGGAACGGTGTCCGACGCGGAGAGGAAATTCAAGGAGAAATTAAAACCGTTCGCCCCGTTGTAGCGCGCGCGATACGTATATATGTACAGGGTGTCCGCAAAAATGTCTCGCAATCCGGAAATGGCGGGTTCCTCGGATCATTCGAAGCAGCTTCTTCCTTTGCAAAAATGTTCTCCGAGGCGCCGTTAACGAGTTATCAACGGAAAACAGCGACCAATAAGAATCGAGTACGGCCGACGCGAGGCGGCCCAGCCAACCGGCGCGCGAAGCCCGGTTCCGCTCATTGGCTCGGTCGCCGCGCGCCAGCCGAGCTCGCCTCTCATTGGTCCACCGTTTCTAGTTAATAACTCGTTAACGGTGCCTCGGAGAACATTTTTGTAAAGGAAAAAGTTGCTTCGAACGACCCGAGGAACCCGTCACTTTCAGATTGCGAGACATTTTTGCGGACACCCTGTACGTAATAATGTAACGTCTCCGGTTAAAGATTTCGAAGAGAAAAAAAAAGAAAAAAGTAAGAAAAAAGGGAAGAAAAAGAATGGCAAAAGGAAGGTAAGAATTTCTGCAAACTCATGATCCGCGTAACCGTAAAAGCTTAGAACTGCCGGAGGGCCGATAAAAGCGAATTACCAATCAGCGTTCGCCGGCCCGCAGTTCCTCCGTGATCACCGTCGCGGAACTTTTTCTTTTCGAATAAGAAACTTCTGGAAAGGATATTCGAAACTGGCCGCGCGCGCGCGGCGAAGATCCGCCGCGCTCTCGCCGGGAATGTCGTGGATCGTCCTTGGATCGTGCATCGCCATTAAATCATCCCTGTAATGGAGACGTCGCGCGTTTCTTCCCCCCGAAGGATCGCAGAAACAGCCGGCCGATGGGAGCTCCGACTTTGGATATTCTCGGCGGACGGTCGACGACATCATTCGTTAAGAACAAGACAAGCCGAATGTCACGTTGAACGCGGATCGGCGACATCGTTAACTCGGAGACTCGAGCTCGTTGAACGTTCAATCTGTTCCGCGCTCATAATCGCTCGAGCATTTTGACGGGCGACAGGTATTGTCTCTGTTGATTGCTAGATCCGTATCGTTTCTAGAAACTGAACCAAGGAAAATTGGAACTGTGATTTCGCCGGTTTGCTGTGAGCGCCGCCTCCTTTTCAGAGCGCGCGCGTGTACAGTGGACTACAAAAGTAATCGTACACCTTTTACAACGATAGAACTGTTTTTAGATTGAATTGAATGACTTGATTTCTTTCTTTTTTAGGTGATGGAGGGACTAGTCTCTACTAGACGATGACTGAAATGCTTTTTCATTTGATTTTACTGTTGCTTGGAATGAGAGAGAGAGAGAGAGAGAGAGAGAGAGAGACAAAGAAATATTAAGAAAAACTCTCGCTTTCATTTGAGCCTGTAAGGAACATTTTTAATAATGCCTCTGATATGATAGCAGGACTATAATCTACCAAACGACGATCAAAATGCTTTCCTTGAATTTTGTTATTACTTGGAATGACGAGAAAATAAAAATCTCTCGTTTTTTAACTTTTTTTATTCGAACCTGTAACGAAAATTTAAAAAAAATGCCTTTGATATGATAGCAGGACTATAATCTATAATATATATCTATAATATCGAGATGTACAAAAAGTATTTTTTAAATTTTCGTTGTAGGCTCGGATAAAAAAGTTAAGAACGAGGGTTTCTAATTTTTTATTTTTATTTTAAGTAATAGCAAAATTATAAAAAAAGCTTTTTGGCCATCATTTAGTAAACTAAATATTTAGTCTAGTCTTTAGTAAACCCTCTATTATCTAAAAAAAAAATTGAAGTCATATACTTCAGTTTTGAAAAAGTTATTGCATTTTGAAAGATGTACGAACACTTTTGTGGGTCACTGTACTTGTGCCGTATTAATACTAAACCTATCGACTAACAAAATACTAAAATAAATACTAAAAGCGACTATACAAATTTTTCACCATCTCCCCGATTGTCCTTCAACCTGGAAACGAAAATGGACAATTCGGGAAGCGGAGATACGATTATTCGACCATCCCGACCGGTTTTTATAATTATTGACAATGCAATCTTATTATTACCACTAATTTATTATTATTAACACTATTTATTATTATTAACACTATCTAATTATTACCACTTCCCAAATCGTCCATTTTTCTTTACAAGCTGAAAGACAATTGGTGATAATTAGTAAATTATCATCAGTTATAGTAACTAATATCGTTGTCGTTCCTCGAGTCTGTTCACGAAACATCGAATCTATCTATTTAACCCTTTGCACTCGAAGCCATTCTAACTGCAAATCTAAAAATAATCTTTTCCGACTTCCAGTATTTCCATTTTGCAGGATAAACTGCATTTTATGCATACGAAATTGCATCTCGCGATTCATACAACGGTTACACCTTTATATATAATGTTTAAAACTTAAACTTCGATGACATCAAAATCACCTTAGAACATATATGATACAACAACAATTTTCGCGGTGCCTCGGGATCACCGCTCGGCTGCGAAAAGGATTAACCCCTTGCCGTATCTTGACGAGTCCAGCTCGTCATGAACATTTCTGTTAATAATTAATCGAGTATAGATGTTATATTCTGTCCTTTGAAATTCGAATAAAATTCTAATCTCTTGTCACCAATATTTAAGCATTCGAGTAAATTTACGCACACGATAAGCATCAATTTTCTTTCCCCCCTAAGAAATTATTGCAATCGAAAAATTTCTAATTACAGTAACTACGAAGTAGACGTTATGTCAAGGGGTTAATCGTTAGCGCGCAGAATTTCGTCCCGCAGGAAACCTCGACGACAGAACTCGCGAGAACTGCAATCGATGCGCAAAATAGAAAAAAAGAAAAGAAACGGCGAAGAGAACCGTAAGCTAATTGCGATACCGCAAAAACAAACTCGGAGAGAAGTTCTAAGTTCTGCCGGTCGAAAGAAGCTCGGGAGGAATTAATTAAAAAGGAAGGATCGAGTTTTTCTCCGTTCGAATGTTCGTTCCATTCTTCGGCGGCGCTGTTTTCCAAAGAAATCGGTCGAAACAAGGTGATCGTTAAGGCGGCCTTCCGCCGAAGAAGAATTCCTATAACAATCCCCGGCTGTTTCCGGGCGAATAAATAAGGAAGTTGTTGCCGCGGCAACAAGGACGGCGACGGTCATCATTATATCTCATAGATCGGTCGATTCGAAGATAATACTTTATTGTTCGCGGATCCGTTTTCCCCGAACAACGACGTTTCAACAATGACGGCCGACCGGGCCGAACGAAGGAAGAATGCTGGCAAACCGGGTGGCGTTTCGAGCCACGGGCGCGCGATTAAAGTGCTTCGATTGGTGAAGCGACGCCCGTGACATTATCGTCGCGACGCATTTACAGGCACAAACGCGCGAGCGGCCGCGCGTCACTAAACCGTTTAATGCGAAACTCGCGAACGATCGTTTAAGCAGCGGACGAGGGATTTTAGCACGCTGCATCGTGTTAATATACGGCGTTGCGACGTCTCGATTTTATCGTCTTGATAGCGCCCCGAACGCTATGGTCAACACGCCGGTGTATGGTAATACCGCCGCACCGTCCCCCGTTCCCGCGACGCCATTTCTATCCCCTCTGTTTGCGTCATTAATCATCCATCCGAGGAGAAATGCGCATTTCAGGAAGTTATGCAAAATTAGTCTGACATATAGGATAGCAAATTGCGACGGTTAACTGGCGGCTCGGCTGCCGCGGTAATCTCCGCGAAATCAAAGTAATTTGCTTAGCGTCGGAGCGGATGAAAAATTGAGATCTCGCCGTAGAACGATGATAACGCTACGAAATTCTTTGGAACGGGAAGGAAATGCTACGTTTCAATCGTTTGTTGTGTCTATGTTCGGTTATGCAGAGCTTTTTTTTAACGTTTCTGGCGTTTGTCTGCTCTCAGTAAAGAACTATACTAATCCTATATATATTAATTATAAATAATTATAATATATATTATATTTATTATATTATATATTATATATTATATATTGTATATTTTATATTGTATATTATATATTATATATTGTATATTGTATATTGTATATTGTATATTTTATATTGTGTATTGTTTATTGTATATTGTATATTTTATATTGTATATTGTATATCGTATATTGTATATATTATATATTGTATATTGTATACTGTATATTATATGCTGTATACTGTATACTATATATTACATATTACATATACATATTACACAATACATATACATATTACATATTACATAATACATATTACATATTACATATACATGTTACATAATACGTATTACATATATATATATATATACATATTACGTATTATATTTTATTATTATCTATAATATGTCTATATATTATCTGTATTATATATGTATATTATATATGTATATTATATTATTGAAAATGGCGGATTATTAAGTAAATAAAGCCAAGAGTTATTACGTATTACATATTATATATCATATTTTATTATGTTATATTATATTATCTATATCATCTGTATTATACATGTATATTATATATGTTATATTATATTATCGAAAAGGTCAAATTATTAAGGAAAGAAATGCAAAAGTAATTAGAAATTACAATTTAAATATAGGTGCTGTCAATAACCTTGACCAATTCGCGAATTCATACTGTTCAACGAGAAAATTATGTAAACGATGGAGAAAGAATCCTTCCCTCGAAATTTAGAGATTGCTAATTACAGTTAAAATTAAATGTCCGTTCAAAATGTTAAATCTAAGCTGTGATCATAGCGGGGCTTCGCTCCGTTTCTAATAGCGAAAGTTATAACTTCGTTTACGATAGTAAGCCCTCGTTACTACGTAAATCGGAGCTATTTATCGCGGGCAACAACGGCGCGATAAAATAGTCGCGCCTGAATATAATAGAACCCTTTGTTTGCTTGTTAGAAGAAGCCCCTTATTTCCCGACAAATAAGCGCGGAAGAACAAATAAATCGGCGGCCGAACAATAGAGAACGCGAACAACGTCGGAACAACGAACCGTACGTACCACGTACCGTATCGTTACGCGTCTTGTTCGGGCACAGGTTTGTTCAACCGTTAACGAACGGCAAACATTGGCTTAACCGTTAACATCGACAGGTGTTAGTCCTCGCGACGCCGGGCAAATAAATTAATCATACAATTAATTATTGACTCTGTCGCTGGAAATCGGATTCCACGTTTAAACGCGCGACGCGTTCGGTTAATATTGACGCCGCGTTATCGGGGGCACCGGGCGCAAGTTCGATTTAATAATGGAACGCTGCGTTTTCCGTTCCGACGCGCGGCCGTACCTTACCTGGGACCGTCCCGAAACGCCGCGCCGGCTAATTACTTCCTGGCTGCCTATTTCCGTCGGCCGGCCCCCGGCCACGGTCGCGACCTCGTTATTATTTCAACGATTCCCGCCGCTTCGTACAGAGTGTCCCGAAATTATTGTACGAGCGCGAACCCAGAGGTTCCCGAGGTCATTCGAAGCAACTTTCTCCTTTACAGAAATTTTCTCCGAGGCATCGTTCACGAGCTATTAACGAAAAACGCTGGGCCAATGAGAGATCGCGTGCGGCTGACGCCCCGCCCGCGAGACCACTGCCGCCGCGTCAGACGGCCGGCGCGACGCGGTATTGGCCGCAACTGCGGAGCGCCGGCGGCGCTTGTTCTCCGATTGGTCGCCGTTTTTCGTTGATAACTCGTGAACGATGCCTCGGAGAACATTTTCGTAAAGGAAAAAGTTGCTTCGAATGACCTCAGGAAGCGCTGGGTTCACGCTCGTACAATAATTTTGGGACACCCTGTGTTCAGAACGCGCCGTAAATTCTGCGGAAGGATCGTCTTCGGGGCTCATTAGGCTCCGTATCGTTCGCGTGGAATAAATTATGCGGCCTCCTACAAATTACACGCCGACCCGTGCCAACGGCGAGCTTAATTGATACAAACAAAGGAGACGACACGCGCGCGCGCGCCGCACAGGTGTGCCGTTGCCGCGTTCTGCTCGAGTCCGGCGCACGGGCTTGTGCCGGGTTTTGCGGGACAGATTTCAGCGGAGCCTCGTGACACGCGAATCCATCTACGTCACGTGACGCTCGGAAACGTCGATGGGACGCGGCGCGACGGTCGCGGATCGCGATGGGAACAGGGCAAAAAATAGAGTGCCGTGAAATTCGCAGTGGCACCGATGTGCCCGGTTAAAAACGTCCCGCGCCGACCGGCCGGCCCGTTAATCCGCGGCGAAGAGGCTTTTACGCGGCCGGCTTTAGGCCAATGATTCACGGAGCGCAAGAGCGGGCCCCGTGATGCTGCGATTTCTCCCAGAAATGTTTTCAGTCGGATTCGAAGTACATGTCTCCCTTACTGACGCTCAGATTGGCCACTAAAATAGATCATTTGGGAAGAGGCGATACGATTATTCGAGCCTTTTTATAATCGTGGACAATTTGTAAATGTAAAAATAAACCGCAAGGCTCGAATAATCGTATCTCCTCTTCCCAAATTGTCCATTTCTGTGCGCAATCTGGGCGTCAATTAGAGAGACATTACTGTATGCGAATCTGAGAATAGTAAGACGTGATTCTTCGAGCCTCGCGGTTCGCCTTTGTAGTTGTGATATCTTGTGTGAGAGATAAAGGGAGGGATGGAGGGAAGGAGAGAGAGAGAGAGAGAGAGTGGGAGACGGAGAGGGAGGGAGCGGGAATGGAAAACAGAGAGAGAAAGAGAGAGAGAGTGGAAAACGGAGAGAGGGAGAAAGAGAGAATGTGGAAAACAGAGAGAGAGAGAGAGAGAGAGAGAGAGTAAGAGGGAGTATGGAAAACAGAGAGAGAGAGAGAGAGAGAGAGAGAGTGGAAAACAGAGAGAGAGAAAGAGAGAGAGTGAGGGCAAGTGGAAAACAGAGAGAGAGAAAGAGAGAGTATGAAAACAGAGAGAGAGAGAAAGAGAGAGTATGAAAACAGAGAGAAAGAGAAAGAGAGAGAGTGGAAAACAGAGAGAGAGAGAGAGAGAGAGAGAGAGAGAGAGAGAGGAAAAGAAAGAGTGGAAAACAGAGAGAGGGAAAGAGAGAAAGAGAGAGAGGCCGCATGAAAGACAGAGAGAGAGAGAGAGAGAGAGAGAGAGAGCTTTGGCTCGAAGTTCGAACTAATTAGTATACCGACATGTACTCGATCAAAAGAATACTTAACGACATTCTCCCGGAAATCAGTGTCGTCTTTTGCCTTTTGCGATGGTCTACCTCCTTCCCAGAAAACAGACTTCTTTTTTTCTCTCTTCTACCAGGCATCGGAGCTCTCAAAGTATGCCGATAGATGTCTGAAAAATGGCAACGGTCCTCTCGACCGCGGCATCTTATTAACTCGATCGGCCAATTAAAGTATCGGGGACTGCTTGCAGAATTGAATTAGCATCGTAAGAATAAATCGTTATATGTTAATAATTGTGTCTTGGCGAGACTGCGCCGGTTGACGTCGAGCGAATACGATCGTCCCGAACGATACCGATCGTTGACCACACAGTGTCCCGATTCACACCGAGAGCGACCGAGGGCTCTGAATGAGCCTGCGTCTAATCGAATCGCTGAACTGTTCGCCGAGAGACTATCCGAACTGTCAGAGATTTCGGCGAGAATGCTCCTTCAAGATATTCTCGGGTCGCTAGCTAGTGAACGCGGTGCGCGGGACGCGCGCACATTCCGTACCTTATGACTCATAAAATCGAATATGTTCGATTCTCACGATTCAAATGATTGGTTGAAACGTTGTCATCTTCTCTTTGGAATATTTAGAATATTCCTTTGCGATTCGTATGGATCGAAAAAAATACGATCGAGCAAATACGGCGCGTCACGAAGTACAAGATTATACGGTATACAATAATTTCTCCCGGAAAGTCCGAATTTTCGATTGCCCTGAATTTCCCTGTGGTCTTTCCGGCTGCGAGCCACACAGGTGTCAACTGCGCAAACTTTCGGACTTTCCAGATCATCAAATCGAAGAATCCACTTTCTTCCAGCCGAGAATCGCGATTCTCCGCGATCAATCGTATCGCGGGCAACCAATCGCGCGAGTAAATCTCGCGGGGAATTTCCGTCGCGATCTCCAACGGTCCCGGATAAAAGCGCCGCGTGAAAACAGCCGCGACGCCCGTAATACGAATAACTGGCCTGCCCGAAATTCGACACGTTTACGACATTTTTACGACCCTTCAATCCGAAATTTCCTGCCCCACTCCCCCTCCGTCCCTGGACCGTCGAGCTGGCGCGCACACTTTCAGCCGAGTCCCAATCATGGAACCGTTATCTTCGTTCATGGGAAAAGTTTGCATCCCGCGCGCGTCAACCTTTCCGCAAACTTCTATTTTAACCCGGGAAATTGCCCGCGGCTACGGCGCGGCCGCCCAACGAGGATGTTGTTTCTTCCCCGGCGCGGCGGGTAGTGAATCGTTCAGGGTGACGGGCATAAATTAAATAGAAGGGTTATCGAGGAATCGTGACCGCTTTCGGCGAGCCGCTTTCCCCGTTCGGGTTCGTGGAAGGCTGCTTTATGTCGCGTGTTCGCCCAAGAGTTATTGCCGGGAATAGGAGTCGCTAATGGAGGCGGATTTAAGAATAATACTCTCGGAGACCCGGCCGGTTTTATTCTTGCGCGGTTCGCGCGTGCGATAGAGCGATCACTTCGAGGAAAGGACGTGTGACGCGAGCCTGGACTTTTTTTTGCGCGCACGTTTGGGAAACGCGTTTGTCGATGAAATTTCAATCGTTGCATTTACTCTTCGCACTATTTGTCTTGCGATTTGTATTTCGATAACGTTGAAATCGCGTCTGGCTCGATTTTTTGACCACGTCTCTCGGACGTGACGATCATTTCTGACCCGGTTTTTAGCACGTCTCCCAGACGTGATAATCGTTTCTGGCCCGATTTTCTGACCACGTCTCTGAGACGTGATAATCACTGCCGGCCAGATTTTCTTACCACGTCTCTCAGACGTGATGATCATTTCTAGCCTGATCTTTTGACCACATCGTTCAGACGCGATCGTCGTTTCTGGCCCGATTTTTTGACCACGTCTCTCACACGTGATAGTCATTTCTGGCCCAATTTTTTACCACGTCTCTGACACGTGATAATAATTCCCGCTCGATTTTTCTTTACCATGTCTCTCAGACGTGATAATCGTTTCTGACTCAATTTTTGTCACCACGTCTCTCAGACGTGACAATCATTTCTGACCCGCTTTTTACCACGTCTCTCAAACGTGATAATCATTTCTGGCCCAATTACCTGACCACGCCTCTCAAACGTGATAATAATTTCTGACCCGATTATCTAATCACGTCTCTCAGACGTGGTTGTAGAGCAAAGGGTTAAAGAACATGCCGAAACTCGATGATTACGTTAGTCTCAAAATTAGCAATTGTCGCGTCAGTGACCTTGACACGACCTTGAAAGACCAAAGTGTTACAGATCAATAAATTCATCTTCGAATGAACTACAAGCTGATCTAGAAAAAAAAATATACAGTTGCATTTCTTGCGTAATCAAAATATTATCATTGATATAACAGCGTGAAAGCGGGCCGGAATAAAAATGGGAAACGTTCCTTTCTAACAGAGCTCGTACAAATTCCCGTGATCCGGCGTACTAAACCGTGAAACGAGAATGTTTAAAACACGAACGATGCGAAAATCGGCTTCCGCGCGGGCCAATGTAAATTTCGCGGGATCCGTACCAGTTACAGCCGTAGGAGCAGAAAAAGAGCGCATCGCCCGGCGACTTAATAAGAACAAACGGTGCCGTAAAAACCGCGATGATGAGGGTATATCTCCGTAATGAACGCGGCATAAAATCCATCGCGGGAATCGCGTTGCCGCGTCCGAGATTGAAACTCGCCGCGCCGATGCAAGACGAGAGACGCGCGTCGAGCCTGTTATCGAAATTTCACCGACGGACCATGTAATTCCAAATAAATGCAGTGATTTCTCACCAATTGTCATTCAGCTTGTAAAAAAAAAAAATATGAACAATTTGAAAAGGGGAGACACGATTGTCCGAGTCTCGCGGATCGTTCTCATGGTTCATTGTTTGTGCTGATTATAATGAGTCAATAAATCTTTTAAAAAATCGGAAATTATGAGGACATTATTAATACGACGGAAATGATAAATTCGTCAGTAGCCACGAATGTTTTTCGAATAATTATCAGTAATTTCTTTCGGGGTTGTCACGCGGAAGAAAATCGGTAAAATTATTTTTAAGAGCTATTGCAAAATAGTTACGTATTGTACTGATTATGACGGGTCAATAAATCTCTTAAAAATCGGAAAGTTTATCAAATAATTATCAGTAATTTCTTTCGGTATTGTCACGTAGAAGACAATTGCTAAAATAATTTTTTAGAGCTATTGCAAAATAGTTATATATTGTACTGATTATGACGAGTCAATAAATCTCTTAAAAATCGGAAAGTTTATCAAATAATTATCAGTAATTTCTTTCGGTATTATCTCGCAGAAGACAATTGTTAAAATAATGTTTTACAGCTATTGCAAAATAGTTATATATTGTACTGATTATGACGAGTCAATAAATCTCTTAAAAATCGGAAAGTTCATCAAATAATTATCAGTAATTTCTTTCGGTATTATCTCGCAGAAGACAATTGCTAAAATAATGTTTTAGAGCTATTGCAAAATAGTTATATATTGTACTGATTATGACGGGTCAACAAATCTCTTAAAAATCGGAAAGTTCATCAAATAATTATCAGTAATTTCTTTCGGTATTATCACGTAGAATACAATTGCTAAAATAATGTTTTAGAGCTATTGCAAAATAGTTATATATTGTACTGATTATGACGGGTCAATAAATCTTTACAAAAATCGGAAATTATGAGGACATTATTAATACGACGGAAATGATAAATTTGTCAATAGCCACGAACGTTTTTCAAATAATTATCAGTAATTTCTTTCGGTATTATCACGTAGAAGACAATTGCTAAAATTACTATTGCAAAATAGTCGCCGACTATCAACAACGATAGAAACAAAACTCGCGAGACACGAACAATCGCGTCTCCTCTCCCGAAATTGTCCGTCCTCGTTCACGTGCCGAGGGACAATACGGGTAGAATTTGACCGTACAATGAACTTTCCACGTGCGAGAAGCTCTTAGAATCCTGACAGCGTAGTTCGGAATCGCTGGAAACGTTCAATCGGCGGCTGTGATGTGTTTTAAATCCTGCGCGGACACTCTTTCCGCGGGGGCGGCGTGTTAATTGAAGACGGTGTGCAAACGGTGTTTACACTGGTCGCACTAATTGAAATTCCCTGCATTTAAACGACCTAAGTATTGATCGGAAGGCGAGATCCAATATTTGCTGAACTTCGGGGCCGGACGCTGAATAAACACCGGTTACACGCAAAAAAGAGCGCCCGGAGCGGAGCCGTTTGACAATCGCGCGCGTGTGTATATGTATATGTGTGCGTGCGCGTGTGTGTGTGCGCGCGAGCGCGCGACTCCGGGGTGCAGTCATAAACGTCCCGGAACGGAAGTGGGTCACGCGCTATCTCGGGAATCGCGTCCGTCACTCTCGAAGAATTACTCAAATTGCTTTAATTAACTAATCCTGTTTTCGTTCGGCGCACGTATCCGACACGGGGACTACCGGGTCCCGGTAGTCTCGTCGTTTGCTCGATAACCAACCCCCATGAACAATTGCCAGTCCCCCCTCCCCTGCCCGATGAATCCTGAATGTTCTGCATTCAGGGCTTTCCTGTTCGAGCCGCCTCGGCCGCGTACTTTTAATCGTATCGGCTTCGTAATTGAATTTCCGGATCGGACACGACGCGGAAAAGCGACCAAACAGATAGGCCGAAAAAAAGAAGACAAACGGGAGAAAGCCGAACGGTGGACAGCCGAACAGAGAAAGGGAGAGTCGGAGAAACCGGGCCAGCAAAACTTCGTCGTGCTCGACGAATCCGGGCCAGCGATAAATAAAACTCGGTCTTAAATTAACCATAATTAAACTGTGCCCGGTTTTTTGTCGCCGCCGCCGCCGCCGCCGTCGCGAGTCGCCGAGAAAATAGGAGCTGCCGCGAAGCCGCGAGTAAAATACCAGCTTTTAATTACGCGAATCGCGAATCCCAAAGAAGTTTCTATGTACCTACACAGGATACAGGGTTTCATTAACCGCGGCAAGATAACGGCCGGCAACCGTGCTTTTTATCGGAACAAAAGGCCCGCGATTAACTGCGCGATGTTCCGTTGTGACTGGGAACGAGTGAAACGGCGCGGTTCCACGCTTGTCGAACAGATCACGCTGGCGCGACGGAAGGGACCGAGGAAAGAATACGTTTAGGGAGGTTAACCCTTTTCCTGTGCACGTCTGAGAGACGTGGTGAGAATATCGGGCCGGAAACGATCGTCGCGTATGAGAGACGTGGTCAAAAAGTCGGGGTAGAAATGATTATCACGTCTGAGAGACGTGGTCAAAAGATCGGACTAGGAACGATTATCACGTCTGAGAGACGTGGTGAAAAAGTCGAGCCAGAAATGAACATCACGTCTGAGAGACGTGATCAAAAAATCGGACCAGAAATGATTATCACGTCTGAGAGACGTGGTGAAAAAATTGAGTCAGAAATGATTATCACGTCTGAGAGACTTGGTAAAAAGATAGAGCGGGAATTATTATCACGTGTCAGAGACGTGGTCAAAAATGGGGCCAAAAATGACTATCACGTATAAGAGACGTAGTAAAAAAATCGAGACAGAAACGATGATCACGTCTGAAAGATGTGGTCAAAAAATCAGGCTAGAAATTATCATCACGTCTGAGAGACGTGATAAAAAAATCGGGCCGGAAATGATCATCACGTCAGAGAAGCGTGATAAAAAATCAGGCCAGAAAGAATTATCACGTCTCAGAAACGTGGTCAAAAAATCGGAAACGATTATGGAGAATACAGATGAATCAATCGAATAAACGAATGCGAAGAATATTATCGTTAAAGCGAATAAAATAAAATTTCTATAGACAAGATTTTCAAGTATGTAAATCATTTCGATGAAAAAGAAGTGAAAGCAGGCAGTCGGGCATGCCAATGAACGCTAAAGGAATTGCAGAATGAAACAGATGAAACAGAAGAAAAGAGCGTAGCATCGGTGATTCTCTTTCCCATAAACGGCACTAAAAAATGTTGCGCATCAAAGCGGCTCCGACAACGCGAAAACCTCGAGACAATGTGTTATCGCAGCTCGCGTTGGCATAAATCCAGATACGATAAAACGTGCACGTGATTCAGCGATGCAAAGGCTGCGACTTTACATCGTGCTGGAATGTCAATACATTACTTCGAGCGTTCTCCAACGCAAGAGAATTTTTTCTATTGGGTTGGCAACTAAGTAAGTATCGAATACATGATAATATACGATAAACATTATAGCAACTTGCGCAGATTCAACGAAAATTGTTAAATTTCCTCGCGAAATTTCCGCTTCTCTTCCGCCCTTCGACAAACGTTCAAACAAACAATATTAAATTCAATTCCAAATACAATAATGTCTCCCTTACTGACGCTCAGATTGTCCACTGAAATGGACAATTTGGAGGAGACACGATTGTTCGTACTTTACGGCTCGTTCTTATAATTGTGGACAATTTACAACAATAAAAATAAACCGCAAAGCTCGAACAATCGCATCTCCTCTCCCCAAATTGTCCATTTCTCTGGTCAATCTGGTCGTCAATTAAAGAGACATTACCGTAGAGACTCCACCGATACGAGAAACTATTGGGTTGGCAACTAAGTAATTGCCGATTTGTTCAATGAAATAAAAAATTCTTTTTCACTTGGAACGAAGTTTTAATCTGTAATGTATTTTCCATTTTGTTCGATGACCTTTTGCCATCTCTCTGGCAACTTAAAAATTCCACGCTCGTAGAAAGTCTGATCGTTTTCGGCCAAAAACTGAGTTAAGCGAGACTTTACAGCGTCATCATCGTTAAAAGTTTTACCACGAAGGGTGTTGTCCAGGGATCGAAATAAGTGGTAATCCGATGGCGCGAGATCAGGGCTATACGGTGGGTGTAACATCGATTCCCAACCAATATCCATAAATTTTTGCCGAGTGGACAAAGACGTGTGCGGCCTAGCATTGTCCTGCTGGAAAAAGGCAACTTTACGATTGACCAATTCTGGTCGCTTTTCCTTGACCGCCGCATTCAATTTGTCCAGTTGCTAACATTCACGGATAATAAAAAATAACATAATAATAATAATAATAATTTTATAATGTAACATTTACGGATATCATAAAAATGAGAGTGAGAGACATCTATAACTGAAATCGGCAATTACTTAGTTGCCAACCCAATACTTTCTCATTAGGCCCCGAATGATCTTCGTCGATCGTCGATTCGACTGTCGTAGAGCAATGCAAAAAAAAGTGCCATTGCATTGAAAAAGATATCACGCGTCCACCTACGCGAAAAGCGTGGGTATAAGCAAGTTCTACGCACGCTTCGACGGTTTATAAAAAAGATCTTGGCTTTCTGACATTAATGAAATGTACGAGTGACTCGTTTAAAAATACTGAGTGAAAGAGTAGCAGCGCAACAGAGACTTTTCATTCATGAAGAACTTAACTTGAAACAAAAGGATCTTGGCTTTCCGCGGTTAATTAGACGTACGAGTGACTCGTTTAAAAATACCGCGAGATAGAGAGCACCCCGGCTACAGAGATTTCATTAATGAAGAATTTCACGCGTCATTTGTTGAATAAAGATGGGAACGCTCTGCGAGAAGTTCTTTTCTTTAAAAAAAGGTCAAAAATCGCGGAAGGCCGTGCAACCCACGATTTTACTTTTAGCGTTTTCTTGGAGAAAGGGGGCTAAATATAAGCCTTATTAATATGCGAAGAGGTCAATTATTTGTGCCTATTGTAGCAAACGTTATAACAATTTCCTGCAACAGTTGAACATGAACAATTCTATATTCGAGTCAGACAAAAACCGATTCAAAATCTCAAACAGAAATATCCGACTTTTAATGCCAAAATCTGGAATGTAATCTTTGAATTTTTATCTTTTAATTTGAGCATGTAAGCTTTCAGATCAAATTTATTTCTACTCTTCCATGGAAAAAGATAAACAGAAATAACGACGCGTTGTATACGGAGAACGTGAGCAACTGCAAAATTTCATTTATAATTGCTGTGTTACATTTGGGAAAAAGATGTTCGCTTAAAATTAAAAATCAGCTGTTTTATGATGCAATTGCTTAATATAGTCAACCACGTCTCTATTATTATAATTTATTATTATTTATTTAAATTATAATTCAAAAGATATTATAATTAATGACAATTTAAAAAATTGTGATTATTTATAATCTAAAAAATTATTATTAACGACCATTTAAAATTGTAATTAATGATAATTTAAAAAATTGTTGTTAATGATAATTTCAAAAATTATAATTAATGACAATTTAAAAAATTGTAATTAATTATTATAATTATAATTAAAAAATTGTACTTAATGACAATTTAAAAAATTGTAATTAATGACAACTTAAAAAATTACACTTAATTATAATTTCAGAAATTATGATCACCGATAATGAGATTCTAATTAACGACGCTTAAATTTATAACTCTGCTATCGGCGCATGCAGGAGAACAGCATTGCCAGACTCACCAGAAAGTACACAGCGAACGGCATGACGAGCACGGCGACGAGCAAATCGGCGACAGCCAGGCTGACGATGAAGTAATTGGTGACGGTCTGCAGGGCCCTCTCGCGCACCACCGCGAGTATGACGAGCACGTTACCGAACAGCGTTAAACATGGCACGATCACCAGGATCAGGGCCCACCAGCTATTTGCGTCCGTTTTCTCGTCGTCGGCGGACCCGCACTCGCCGACCGTGACGACACCGGCCGCGGTCCCCGCGACGATCGACGACGTGCAGTTCACGGTCCCGTTCAGGCTCAGGTTGCCACTTCCGGCGTAGTAGGTCAGGTTCACGAATTCGTTCAGCTGATTGAAGTAGCCGTTCAGGTCCTCGAAGTCGAACAGACCGGTGTAGTTGTCGGTGTCGACGGTCGTCGACGAGTATCCGGTGGACGACGACGACGACGACGACGACGAAGAGGACGACGACGTGGACGACGCCGACGACGAAGAGGACGAGGACGGGGACAAGGACGACGACGACGAGCCGGTGAACCACGAGTCGCTGAACGTCGAGCCGATCGTCGTCGTGTCGTTGTACCAGGCCAGCTCGACGCCGCTGCTCGGACCGTCGCCGTCGTTTCTCGAGAGGATACCCTCGTCGTCGTTCAGGATGGTCACGTCCGCGTTGAATAGTTCGTCCGGATGCCGCGGATCCTCCGACGACAAGTTCCTCGCGATGGATCCGAGCAGGGACCCGTTCCCCCTCGCCTCCATCTCGATCTACTTCGGTTCCCGCGCGACTGGAGGCCAATTACGAGATCTTCAAGCGGCCTGGCTGCAGATTCGTTTCCGCGACTCTATCGGACATCTTGCGGCTCTTATCTTCTACTTCCGTATTGCTCTTTGCGGCTTTGTATTCGTCTATCCGTTTACCTACTTTTCTCTGTGACGCGCGCGCTTTAAAGCGCTTCCTTTAAAGCGCTTCCTTTAAAGAGCTCTTTTTAAAGCGCTCTGTTAGTCAAGCGCTCGCTTTAAAGCGCTCTGTTTGTTTGCGCTCGCTTTAAAGCGCTCTGTTAGTCAAGCGCTCTGTCTCTCGCGCTCTGTCTTTCGCGCTCTGTCCCTCGCGCACTCTGTCTCACGCGCGCTCTGTCTCTCGCGCTCTATCCCTCGCGCGCTCTGTCTCACGCGCGCTCTGTCTCACGCGCACTCCGTCTCACGCGCACTCCGTCTCACGTGCACTCCCCCTCTCTCGCGCTCTGTCTTTCGCGCGCTCCCCCCCTCTCGCGCTCTGTTCCTCGCGCGCTCTGTCTCTCGAACGCTCTGTCCCTTGCGCGCTCTGTCACTCGAGCGCTCTGTCTCTCGCGCTCTGTCTCTCGGGCGCTCTGTCTCTCGAGCGCTCTGTCCCTCGCGCGCTGTCTCTCTCGCGCGCTCTGTCTTTCACCCGCTCTGTCTTTCGCGCGCTCTCACTCTCGTCCTCTCTCTCTCCCTTCCTCCGTCTCTCCGTTAGCGGCGCTCACCACGACAAGGCTCTCTCCTCAATCCTCTGTGCACGCAAGAAACGAGGTGCCGCCTCCTGTCCTGTCCGCCCTCCTGCCGATCGCGCCGACCGCCACCCCTGGCTTAAACGCGTATCATTGAAATCCCCCGCCGAGAATCTCTGTAATAGGAAAAAGGTTCGTGGTCAATGCGATTGCTTCTCTATCCTATAAACCCCTGCGTATTTCTACGAGCCGCGGGACTAACCGCACATTGCGAAACGGTGGCGCGGACGCCGACCATCTCCTTGTGCCCGAACCCCTTCGCTATGAGAATATTTTCATATCGGGGATGAAAATATTTTTCTAAATTGTATTTCTATTTAATTTCAATTTTAATCTTTTTCTAACTAATTTCTAAACTGTGATATTTAGCGTGAAACCAACGTGTACGATATTTGGAGGAAATTGGGCAACGACGCGCGTTGGCGGTTAATTTGGGGTTTTTAATTTCGTGGTTTCATTTCATCTTCAAACATAATTTGTATTTCGTTGTTTTAGAAATGCTGTACATTTTTGGTAATTAACGCTCGGATTCTGCACAAAAATGGACAAAAATTAGGGAAGAGGTGCTACGATTAATCGAGCCTTGCGCCTCCTTTTTTTATAATTAACGATTGTCGACGCTATGAAAATACTGTAAATTTTTGGTAATTGACGCTCGGATTCTGCACAAAAATGGACCAAAATTTGGGAAGAGGAGATACGATTAATCGAGCCTTGCGCCTCAGTTTTTATAATTAACGACTGTCAACGCTGTGAAAACGAGTGATAATCGTATCGCTCGATGAATCGTATCTCCTGTCCCCGAAATTGTCCATTTTCGTGTACAATCCGAGGGTCAATTAGAGAGAATCTACCGTAACATTCCGGCCGTGTTCCTTTCGGTTTCACCGTCGGAAATAGAATTTCCACGCGGCGGCACGACGCGTTCGATTCCGCAGGTTGCTCTCGATAAATGTGCGGAAGGCCGGCGGCGCGTTTCGATGACACATAAGCATGGAGATTATGGTACTGGACTGCTAACAGGATGTTTGAGCGGAGCCGTGCCTCCTTTGTGCATTCGTGCGTGTACGAACGACAGGGACGGGACACGCGAATGGATCATTCGAACAACCGAATATCTAGTGAAAGGAGTTATTATACGGAATCGAGAATCGTTGGCGGCGCGTTACGTTCGACCAGCAAATATTTGACACGATCCGGTTCGTGGTTCGTACGGTTTGCAAAAGGTGGATCGACGACGATGGTCGAATGGCGTCGCGAAACCGAACAAAAGAATGTAAAATGTTCGGCAAATTGCGGACTAGCAATACGCGATTTAGATTTCAATGCGCACAATTTCGCCTAATGCGGACGAAATTAATTTTTGGGACGCGATCGATTTTCGAGTAATATTCGCAGCTGGTTGGATGTTATATACTCAATATAATCTCTCTCTCTCTCTCTTTCTCTCTCTCTCTTACTCGCGCGCTTTCTTTAAAGCGCTTTTTTACTCGCGCGCGCTCTTTAAAGCGCTCTCTTTAAAGCGCTCTATTACTCGCGCACTCTTTTTAAAGCGCTCTCTTACTCGCGCGCTCTCTTTAAAGCGCTCTATTACTCGCGCGCTCTCTTTAAAGCGCACTATTACTCGCGCGCTCTCTTTAAAGCGCTAAATAGATTTAATAGTTAAGTAATTTAATATATATATATATAGATATATAGATATAGATATATAAATATAATCTCTCTCTCTCTCTCTCTCTCTCTCTCTCTCTCTCTCTCTCTCTCTACATGTATATATTATATATGTATGTATGTATGTATATGTGTATATATATATATATATATGTGTATACATATATCTATATGTATACGTACACATATATAGATTATATTGAGCGTTCATTGCGAACAGAGATCGAAGGACCGAGACAGACAGAATGACCTCTTCGTCATCGAGTCGAGACTATCGAGCCGGATTAATCTGGAACACTAGATTATTCATTAAAGTGTCGCGTGCTTTAGAGCGAACGCAAACCACGAAACACCCGGTGTGATCGAGCCTGTTCAGGAGCTGAATCCGGGGATCCATGAATCACGGAAACGAATGTCGTCGGGCAATCTCAGAATTAAAAGAAAAGCCACGGGCGCTGTAACCCGGCCCGGTTTAGAAGTTCTGGCTTTCGGTGTCCTCGCAGTAATAGGTTCGGATACACGCGAACTGGTGGGGTGGATTGACAGATGGACAAGCATTACCGTCTTTCTCTTCGCCTTTCGGCGCAGACACGCCACCATAGACGAGAGAGAGAGAGAGAGAGAAAAGGAGAAAGAGAGAGAAAGGGAGGGCGAGAAAAAAGAGAAAAAGAGAGAGGAAGGGAGCGGCAGAAAAAAGGGAGAAAGAGAGAAAAATGGAGGGAGAGAAAAAAGAGAGAGAAAGGGAGCGGGAGAAAAAAGAGAGAAAGGGAAAGGGAGAGAGCGGAAGAGAAAAAAGCGAGGAAGAGAGAGAAAGGGAGCGGGAGAAAAAAGAGAGAAAGGGAAAGGGAGAGGGAGGGAGAGAAAAAAGAGAGAAAGAGAGAAAAATTGAGGGAGAGAAAAAAGAGAGAAAGAGAGAAAAATTGAGGGAGAGAAAAAAGAGAGAAAGAGAGAAAAATTGAGAGAGAGAAAAAAAGAGAGAAAGAGAGAAAAATTGAGGGAGAGAAAAAAAGAGAGAAGAAGAGAAAAATTGAGGGAGAGAAAAAAGAGAGAAAGGGAGGATAGGAGAGATCTCAGGACTGTCGGAACGCGGCATGACGCGCGTAGGGACCCTCTTAAGGGCAGAAATCATCTCCCTTTATCCCTCGGGATCATCCGTCCCTGCCGATTCCCCTGTTCTACATACACTTAGCCGGCCGGCTCAAGTGTATCATGGGCCGCTATCTTTCAAACTATAAATTTCTCGGCGGCAAGGTGTCGCCGGCTGCGAATTTCGCGGGATATATGAGCGTAATGGCACTCAAAAGCGTTAGGAAAATGAGGTAAAACGAGAGCCAACCGAGTACGCCACTTTTAAACTTTCAAGCACCTTGACACCAGGGAGAGACCGGTATATGCGTTATATACCCGGTGGCCCCGAGGATTTTCAGGCGATATTTCAGACGGCGGAGAAACCGTGCCGGACCACGCGGAATCCGCTCGCGAGCGGCTGCCACGGCCGCTGAATATTCGCCGTGAACGATTTTGCTCGCGTATTCAAAGCGATTCCGGTTCACCGCTGAGAGAGCTGGCCGACAGATACCGGCGAAATCTTGGAATATTTTTAAACAGAACCGCGCAGAAACGAAGCTTCCAGATGTTCCGCGAACTGATTTACACGAAAGTTTACTTTACGTGCCGAGCGTAATCATTTTTCTTCTTCTCTCGCCGCCCATTCTCGCCGATTTTATCGTGGGAACGTTTCTCGCGTATCTTTGCTGCCGATTCGAAAGAAAAGTTCTCCTCGAACCGTTGTATTTTTCAATTAACGCATCGTTCGGCCGAGAACGAAGTTCGTGCTCGCTATTTTTAGTTTCCAGTTCGCGCGAGTCGGTTGAACCGATCGAAGAAACGATCGAAAATTGTTAGAACGATATTATCGTATTTCTATCTGAGAAGAGAAAAGGATTCGTGTGGTAACGCCGAGTCTGCCGAGGTCTAAAAGCGACTGAGAATTTCGAGATAGAATTTATTCAAATTTTTCGGAACTTTTGTAATAGTTTCTGCTCGAATCGAAAAATGTATTCAACGATTTTTAAAAGATGACGTAACTTTAACTTTATTACTTCAATTATTATGAAATGAAAAATCGATCATTTGTCCGGCGTGGTAGGTATAGGATAAGTATATAATATATTAATAATAATATTATATAATAATATAATAATATAATAATATAATATATTATATAGTAATATAATAATATAATATATTATATAGTAATATAATAATATATATATATATATATATATATATATATTACTGCGGACGTCGCAAATACTGTAGTATTTTATAAAAGTAATGAAATCTAACATATTTTATAGTGTGTAATCTTCTAAAAATGAATCTCATAATTGTGTACAACCGTAAGTGCAAACGTTCTCGAGACTAATGTTATCGTGCTTCTCCTGGAACAAGGTAGACCAACGCCGGGAATTATTTATAATTTGAAAATTCGCACGTTGCCTAAACTTTTTCATTCCGCAGGCACAGCGATCGTCGAATAAATTGGAAGCTTGCTTTAGCGATCAACCGTGACGCAAACGTCCTCGAGACTAATGTTATCGCGCTTGTCCTGGAACAAGCTTGACTAACGCCGGGAATTATTTAGAATTTGAACGCAAGGCTTCTGTCGGCCTGCTTAGCGACAGGGCGCGGAACAGCTTCAGCCGTCAACATTCCGGAGCGTCCTCTACAGAATGCGTTCACGAGAACCGATGCTAGTCGCTGATAAATAGCCCGTAGCTGGCGTCGCATCGCGCGGGCGACTCGTAAAATACGGGTCGCATTACGCAATAATGAACGGTGCTCAATTTTGACAGCGTAACTGATGCAATATTTACGTGTGGAAGACGTCGCCGGAGAACCGGAAGAGCTCCGCGGACAGGAAACGAGACGTAGCGCCGCTCTCCGCGTCCGCTTCTCCCCTCGGCCCCCGTTGATCCCCTTTTTAAAATCGTCCCGGTTCCCGGGCTTTTTAGCATCTTTCCCCGGCTTCTCGGCGCGCGTCCTGTTCCCGTCGTGCTCTCCTCCGGCTCGTCTAAGAGATATCCTCCGCGTGAAAACGACTGCCACTCCGCGCGATCGCGTCAAATGTCAACTCGCTTCGAGCGGGAAAATCTTCTATCGTGTTCTCGCTCGAGATACAGGGTGTCCCAAAGATGTCTCGCAATCCGGAAATAGCGGGTTCCTCGGATCGTTCGAAGCAACTTCTTCCTTTACAAAAATGTTCTCCGAGGCACCGTTAACGAGTTATCAACGAAAAACAGCGACCAATAAGGATCGAGTACGGCTGACGCGAGGCGGCCCAGCCAACCAGCGCGCGAAGCCCGGTCCCGCTCACTGGCTCGGTCGCCTCGCGCCAGCCGAGCTCGCCTCTCATTGGTCACGGTTTTTCGTTGATAACTCGTTAACGGTGCCTCGGAGAACATTTTTGTAAAGGGAAAAGTTGCTTCGAACGACCCGAGGAACCCGCCACTTTCGGATTGCGAGACATTTTTGGGACGCCCTGTATTTCCGAAAATGTAACGCGCGACGCGCCTCCCTGCCCTGCCGGAAATTTATATCTGTCTGTGCGTCTGCCTTATTAACGGCCGATATGTCAGCCTCACGCGCGAGGAGGAAATGTACGCGATCATCCTGCCGGATTATAGTAATATCGGAATATAATAAACAGGGTCCGCGTAAATTAGCCCCGTGTGGAATACAGTTTTAAATTTTTAGATTAACGGCGACCGCGAGTAATCCTCGAGTTCTTCCAGGCCACCCCGTAGTTGAATACGCGAGACGGAGCTTCGCGAATTTATCTCTTTTCGCTGTCAATTGTGATAACCGTTATTTATTGCTTAATGCCGGCGTTCCGTTTCCTTATTAATCGCCGTCGACTTTCGAAAGTTACGGCCGTTAAAACGGCTGAGCGGCGGACGCGAGCGTGGATTTGTTATTTTCAACGATTAAATGGCGAGCACCGTGAGCGCCGTCCTCTCTCTCTCTCTCTCTCTCTCTCTCTCTCTCGTCGCGAATTAATTATTAATCCATCGATTTCACGGGAATCCCGGGCGACCGTTGTTGTATTTTTCAATCTCGGATCGGATTTTACGATGCTTATAATTAATCGGCTCGGAATGAAAGCGGGGCCGCCCTTCGTCCCTTCGCGGGGCATTCTTCGGCGAGTCCCGCGAGCGGCACACGCCAATGTCTGAATATGAAAATATGCAAAGTAACGCCGTTACAATGCCGTGGGGGAAGAATGTAGCGTTGAAATTTCGTTCCCGAACGAGACTGGTCTGTTATTTTCCCGCCCCGTGAAAACGAGCCGCGTGCTTCCGCGCCCTCTTTTTCTGTCATTCCTCGCGTCGCGCATGCCATTACATGCATTATTCCCCGCACGTATGCTAGCCAGAAGGACGCGCGGGGGTCCTGGCGTTACACCCCCCATCCCCAGAGGAGGGGGAGAGTAAGTTCGCCTTTATTTTTGCTAAAAGGGAGACCGCACGCGGGGACTAATGTACTGTAAATTTTCCATCAGTCACCGCGTCGGTTTTGCGCGGCCCTCGCGCGTTCCGGTGACGTTTTCTGTGGGACCGGATTAAAATCTCGCGGCCGACGACAGCGGTAAATATTTCGGTATGCGATAGCGCCGACAGTCACGCGCAACCCTGTCAAAAAGCTTCACGCACGAAATGTTTGTTCAACTACCCGGAACGAGATTAATTCGTCCCGTCCGGTTTTTACTTGCCTTGCGGAACCGGCCTGTTGTCGACTCTCTGTTGCCGCTCTCTCTCTCTCTCTCTCTCTTGTTTTTTTTTGGTTTTGTTTTTTACCCCTCGCGGTACAGTGAGTACAGTCCGTCGACTTCCCATCGCGGGTGTACACGCGAAACGCCGTTCGGTTAACGAAGATAGCATAGGGATTGCTGCACGTTGACACGTTAAACGACCGTGGATTCGGTGAAATTTTCGGAAATCGGTGCAACCGATTTGCGGGAACAATGAACGCCCGATGGGATTTATTACGCTACGATGGCTGCGATGGCTTCGGTTTCGACCAGCGTTCGCGTCCTTGCGTAGCACGAGCTCGATCTTCTTGTTTTCAAATTAACGGAACGGATGGAAATTGACCTGATATGGAGGCAAATAATTTATATACAATTTATATATATTTAATTATACTTATATAATATAATTATAATATACATAGTATAATTATATACTATATATACTATACAAATATGTTATTACTTACTATATATATATATATTTTTTATTATACTATATATATATATATATAGTAAGTAATAAATATACTTTTCAAATATATATATATACATATATATATATTTGAAAAATTTATGCAACACTGTAACTAAATATATATATATAATTATAATTAATATATATATATAGTATAAATTATATATTAATTATAATTATATATATATATTTAGTTACAGTGTTGCATAAATTTTTCAAATATTAACGACGACTTGTTTCAAGTTGCGCGGAGCCGACGGCCGCCGCGGCCGCCATAATCCAGTTGCGGATTAAAATTGAATTAAACGCTTATTATTATTATTATTATTTGTATATTTCAGGCCGACTGGTTCACCGAACAGCGAGCAAAGAAATATTTGTGCGAATTAAAATCGGATGGAACAACGAGAACAATGTAAAACAGGCGCGTTTTCCAACGGTTTTATTCGAGCAACGAAAATGTTATAACGGAGATTTAAACAATGCATATAAATAAATAATAAAAATAACGCGTGTCGAACATTTCATCGTTTCAAACCAATTTACAACTTCCAGATCGTGCAGGAAACTTGCCGTACCGCTAAATGAACAGCTCAAATTGTGAACAATTAAGTTGCAAACGAAATACCAAAAGGAAGGACGCTGGTAAAAATCAGCGATTCTAGATTTTCATCGAGCAACGACAACTCCGTAACGCCAGAAATTCGCAGTTCTCAGCCATCGTGGGAAGCTGCGAGCGCGCCGCCGTAATTTTCAAAGACCGGAGCGTTTCCGGAGCGCGCGCGCGATCCGAAAGCTCCGGGAACGCGGGTCGAAATATTAAAACACGCGAGGGAACTGGCGAAACACGGCTGACAAATCAGCGAGAAGGTAAATCCTTGACGCGCGGATTCCTCGAAATTTCCGCGCCTCGCAAAAATACGCCGCTGGCTGGGGTGCGGAATGCATTGCGAGGAGCGACGAGGAGCAAACAAACGCAATAAGGCTGCATACAAGCCGGAATTATTACGTCGCGAGGCGAGGCGAAGCTCGCGCGCGCCGCGAGGACGACTCGCGGAACGCTCCGCCCCTCGCGCCGCGTTGTAAAAGTTAATCTCGAAGGATCGCGTAATTCGCGCGAACAGCCTCGCGCAAATAACGCAATCCTCGGCGAGGATTTCTAGAAATTCGCCGGGAAGCCGATCCATTCGGCGCGACGCATCGAATATCCGCCCGGTTTTCCAATCGGCCCGCTCGCGGCGAACGCTCGCGGCCGCCGTGTTTTCCCGCGGAATTGCGCAAGTAATACCGCAGACGGAGAAGGAACTCTCCCCGGTTTTGTACGCCGAACGCGGAGCCCGATATGCAATTCGTTCCGCGGCGAGACGGCTTCTGTCTCGGAAGAAATGAAATCGCGCGCCCCGCGAGATTGATCGCCCGCGCGGCTTATCTGTGCCGCCGCGGGTGCAGTCGCGATGCACCGCGGGAAAGAAGATGACTGGCAGGCAACACTCGGATTAATCACCGAAATAATTTATAATTAATTTCAGGCCAGCGACGGGGGCACCGCTGCGCAACGAGACCCTCGTCGCCCGGAGGATCGCCTCGCAATTACTTTTGTCGCTGAGAGCGGAATGGAGAGAGAAATGGCTGGATCGGACGAGACGCTGCGTTTATCCGGAGACTACGACCCCTGGCAAAAAGAATCCGATCGGAGCCGTTCGTACGAAAATGGATAAAATGGTTGATCGTTTCGAAGCGTAAAATACTATTATTTGTAATTGCGGGCACAGCGATTACGGATTGCGAAAACTGCGGGAAATTCATGGAATTGCGAAATTTCGGGTTTCTGTGAATTTTTCGGGGCTAGTTCTACGCCTATGTAATTTAAGAATCGGCGGAGTTCCCGGAAGACAGCACCATTTCGGTGCGAGTAGAAAAGAACGAATTCTGTTCCGTTGTTTCGCTTTTATAACGAAGAACAGTTTGCATATTAATTTTCTAGAGGTTGTTGTTCAATAGTTTTAACACTTAACGGACGGGTCACGTGAATTTATATTTCCCATTCTGACGGGAAAATTTACGTTTTTGCGTCGATTTTTGTTAACACTTTATTAATATCCTATTAACACTAGGCATGTAAATAGAACTTCGTAAAATTGTACCAAAAACAGCGTTTATTTAACAAGACTGTAACGCTTTAAAATCATACGTACAAGTTTATTTAATTCTTTAAAAAAATGTTCAGTTAATTAGTTAAGTGTTAAGTTGCTATTCGGTAATGACAATAACGTCGATTCGAAAATTTACGTTTTTGCGTCGATTTCTATTAACACTTTATTAATATTTGATTAACACTAGGCATGTAAATAGAACTTCGTAAAATTGTATCAAAAACAGCGTTTATTTAACAAGACTATAACGCTTTAAAATCATACGTACATATTTATTTAATTCTTTTAAAAAATATCCAGTTAAACTGGTTAAGTGTTAAGTTGCTATTCGGTAATTCCAATAACGTCGATTCGAAAATTTACGTTTTTGCGTCGATTTCTATTAACACTTTATTAATATTTTATCAACACTAGGCATGTAAATAAAACTTCGTAAAATTGTATCAAAAACAGCGTTTATTTAACAAGACTATAACGCTTTAAAATCATACGTACATATTTATTTAATTCTTTTAAAAAATATCCAGTTAAACTGGTTAAGTGTTAAGTTGCTATTCGGTAATTAAAAAATGTCTCTTCGATGCCGACTAATCTCCGGCTTGCACGATGTTCCAATTTAGACAAGCGGCCTCGGAAAGGAGAAGTACAATGTGCCGAGATTTTCGATTTAACCTCGTTAAACCAGCGGGGGAGGGGAGGGGGAGAGTCGCTATCAATTTCTTTTCTAAGACATTGGGTGGGACACAATGACAGCGAGAGTGCAACAGGTTACACGTACTGCATTAAATTTGGGGAAAACAAAGCGTGCGCCGCGCAACCCGCTCACATCCGCGAACACAATGATGGATTTCCAAGGGTGCACGGATTTTGCAAGTTGAATTTGTCAGTGATGCGTCCTGTTAAGTTAGAGTCAGCCAAAATTTACGGGGCGTCGCTAAAGATTGCTGTACGTCACGGAAAGACGAATATAAAAAGTACCGAAAATTCTTGTGAGAACTAGAATTATTCGTTCGAACGTAACTAATTAAAAATTTATAGTAAATATTTATTTGTCGAGATTTCAATTGATACTGTGTTCTTGAGGAAGAATTTGATAACGTGTCCGACCATTGTCGGCCTTTATCACTGCTACTATCACTGCTACTAAAAGATGGTATCACCAATTTCAAATTTTGTGGTTCTAGAATTAAATCTGTCGCAGACGATTTGCGCTTTGTCCGTTCAAAATAAATTTTTAACGCTCAACGGACGGCTTGTTTCGTCGACGTGTGGCCCGAGTGCCATAAAAACACTCGTTTGTTAACTTTTTAAGATAAACTAACCAATTATGATTAATTCGTGTTATTAATTATTTATAATAATATCTATATTTATAATTAATTTATATATATTCATATTAATATTTAAGATAAAAATAAGCAATTTCGCTGAAATTATCAGTACGCACATAATTTAACCTAGATCCAGGAAACACAATTTTTAAATTTTCCTTCCACTTTCAAATAAAAAAAATTCTGTTGTCATTTTATGTAATAGCAGAATCTAAAACAAGAAAAAAGGTATGCTAATCGTCGTACCGCGAACTATAGTCCCTTTCACATTTAAAAAAAGATCCAAGTCAATTATTAGACCAGTTTGAAAAAAGTTATTGCATATTAAAGGGTGGACAAACACATTTTGCCGGGGGTTGTATGTATCGATCGCGTGTTCAAACAACATTTACTCGAACGATCAAACATTGATGACGAGAGTATACGGAATTTTATTTCTACTTAAAAGAACGGAATAACAATTTATACTCGACACGGGGGTACGGCGAGGGGTGGTTAAACGGAAAATCTCGGCACGCGTACACTTCCGAGTATTTATAAGTTTCTGGTTGTGAAAGGGCATTCGCGCAAATTGTACATTGTTAAGCGAGCTTGTTTTCCAACCGAAACCCGAGTCGAACGCCCAGCAGCTATCAGCTATTAATGCGCCTTCAGATCTGCACGGAGTAATTCAATATAATCTAAAGGAGCCTATTTCCCCCGAGCCTGTGTAAGTAATCATTCTGATGTAACGATACGCGGCATCGCGTTAAGTAGTAAAAGCACGCATTAGGTCCGGCAGTGGAACGGCCCGTAATAAGGTCGACAGCACGAAATTCGACGGTCATTATTCTTGCGGCTTATCCTGTTCCTCGCGCGAGTGCCGGAACAGCGTTAATTCAAAACGTTCTTGACCCGCGAGATTACGAATATCTGCTACTTTACGCACGCTATCCGACTTTATCTCCCTAACCGTGCCCCGAACAGTGTTGACACGACGGAAATTATGGCGGGGGACCAAGTAACTTGTTCGGCCTCGTCGTTGAGCAAGTTCGACTCTCTCTCTCACTCTCTCTCTCTCTCTCTCTCTCGCCCTCTCTCGCTCTCTCGTTCTCTCTCTCGCTCTCTCTCGCTCTCTCTGTCGCTCTCTCTCGCTCTCTTTCTCTCTCCCGCGCGCTCTCTCTCACTCGCGCTTTCTCTCTCGCGCTTTCTCTCTCGCGCTCTCTCTCTCGCGCTCTCTCTCGCGCTATTTTGCACTCGCGCTCTCTCTCACGCTCTTTTACACTCGTGCTCTCTCTCGCGCTATTTTGCACTCGCGCTCTCTTACTCTCGCGTTCTCTCTCACTCGCGCTCTCTCTCGCGCTCTCTCGCTCTCTCTTACTCTTTCGCGCTCTCCATCTCTCTCACTCTTTCGCGCTCTCTAACTCTCTCACTTCCACTCTCTCTCACTCTCTTTCTTCCTCTCTCTCTTTCTCTCTCTCTCTCTCTTTCTCTCTTTCGCGCTCTCTAACTCTCTCACTTCCACTCTCTCTCACTCTCTTTCTTCCTCTCTCTCTCTCTCTCTCTCTCTCTCTTTCTCTCTTTCTCTCTTCCACTCTCTCCACTCCGATAATCCTCGAAAAACCAAGCAAGAGAACTGGAACAGCCGATAATCCAGAAACACGTCACCCTGATTCGACGTAATTGTAACCCGCGAAATTGTTACGAATTAATAGAACGCGAATATTCGGTCCGCCGTCGGATACCATCAATCGCCGCACGGATTGGCTGCGAGGGGGTCGCGAAATACCTGCGCGATCGAAAAACCGGTGACACCGTGCAATAAAAAAAAAAAGAAAAAAGTAGAAAGCTGCACCAACGATACCCTGTAGTCGAACGTTCCCCCCCTCGCGGCATCATCAAACGGCAGAACTGTACGGTCGAAATTACTGGTATCGTGTTCCCATATAAAAAAGGAAAAAGGATGACAAAAGCACATTTATCGGAAATTCGATTTCGCGATTTCGCGCGAAACCGAGAATATTTATTATATTCGCGATAATCGTGAAACACGGAACGGCTCAATTCGAGCCATGCGTTTATTTCAATTGCCTATCGCGCCCGCCGCCGCCGCTGCCGCCGTCGTTCCATTACTTCGTCGTTGCACGATGTATACGTGCGTAATAATATTTTATTAAACGCGACTGGTCTCTCCTTCGCGGGATATCAAAAAAAAAAAACGAAAAAAATGTCACCAGAAAAAGTCATTAAATTCCCCGAATGCTCTGCGTAAGCGGTGCGTGCAAAATTAATTTGGCTTTTCCTACGCGAAATACGAGATCGTGGTCGTCGGACACGTGAAACGTGTTACATACTCTCTAAAATGCTGCGCGCGGTGTTAATTTATACGTCGTTGCGCTCTTCGCGTAACGTTGTATAAATAGAAAATTATTTCTACCGAAATCGAAGTAGCGATAAAATTGTAAGCGACGTGTAACGCGATTGGTTTCGAAAGAATTCGTCGCGCTCTTTTTGAAAGAATGAAATGAAATGAACTCTTGAAATTCTTGTACGATCGCGTTGACGAGAGCTGTCAGAAATAACTGTTATCAGCAAGAATACATTGTAATACACTTTAGATTGCAATCAAATTAATTGCAACGTTAAAAAAAAATTGCTCTGGTCTTCGATAACAGCGGCGACGTACAACGTGCTTCCTCCAAACATGGTCAAAATCGTACCTACTTCTTACACGAATGTACATTATATCCTACGAATCTTAATTCATCGTTTTAAATAGCGCTATAATTTAGAATTTTAATCTCGATTACTGATCATCATTTCCGGCCCGATTTCTTTTTACCACGTCTCTCGGACGTGATGATCATTCCCGGCCCGTTTTTGAACCACGTTTCACAGACGTGGTAATCTCTTCTGGCCCGATCTTTTACCACGTCTCTGAGACGTGATAATCATTTCTGACCCGATTTTTTAAAAACGTCTCTCAGACGTGGTAATCATTTCTGTCGCGATTATCTGACCACGTCTCTTAGACGTGATGTTTATTGCTGGCCCGATTTTTTGACGACGCCTCTGAGACGTGGTAATCATTTTTGACCCGATTTTTTTTTACCACGTCTCCGAGACGTGATAATCACTTCCGGCTCGATTTTTGACCACGTCTCTCAGACGTGATAATCACTTCCGGCCCGATTTTTGAATCGCGTCTCCGAAACATGATAATCACTTCCTTCTCATTCTTTGCACCACGTCTCTCAGACGTGATAATAATTTCTAACTCGATTTTTTAACCACGTCTCTGAGACGTGATAATCATCTCCGACCCGACGATCTGACCACGTCTGTCAGACATAATAATAATTTCTAACCCAATTACCTAACCACGTTTCTCACACGTGGCAACAGAGCAAAGGGTTATTCCCATAATCAGGATTCTTGGCAACCCATTAAACAACGCAGCGACGCGAAAGTTACTTCTCTCAACGACGCTTGAGACCGCCGCGCACGTGTCCCCGTCTCTAAGGAACTTGTATCCGAGAAAAGAAAAAAAAGAAAAAAAACTGCTCCCGTTTCGCAGAAGCGATCGTCTATCATCGGTGATCCGTCACGTTTAATTTACCGCCTTACGCCGGCAAAATCTGGCCAGGTAAGCGGCTTGCCGGCGTTCGCGGCGGCGGCGGCCGCCGCTCGAATTGCGTTTTAATTAACAGCGATTAAGGTCCGTTTAGCAATTCAAATCGCGCGTGGCTACACCCTTGACACGGCGCGGCATTTCTCGGTCAAGCGAGGCCCCCACGGTCAGACGAAGAGAGACATCGAACATCGCGCCGATCGTTTTAGAACGCGAGGGGATGTGATCGTTACTCACCGTGGTTCACCGGCGTCCTGACATCTTCGTAGCCGTCGCACGGACCGTCGATCCATGACCGTCCTCCTCCCCCCCTCCGCGGCGAGTCGCAACGATCCAACGAACAGAAGAGAGGCACAGAAGGCCGGCCGCCGCGTATCCGGCGCTCGCCGAGCACGCACCGTGCTCAATGGGCGCGCCGCCGCCTTGTTCCCCCGCGACCGTGGAATCCGGCGGATCAAATCGTAATCCTTAATCGACGTCGATTCGGTGCTCGAGAACCGGCGGTGCTCATGATGGTGTCACGCGTTCGTCGCCGAGCGCTCCTCGTGCCGTCCCCATATTCTGCGCAAGATCCACACGCAATCGAGAGGTCCTCCCGATCTCCCCCCACCCCTCCGTCCCACCGGAGTGGCCCGCTGCTGTCTACGGAGTCCCGCGCCCTACGCGAGCGCGTCAGCCGGATGATCCCCGGCACCGTGACCCGACCATAGAATCCACGGAAGTCGTCCTAAGCCGCTCCGGCATTCAGCGGCGGCGGCGACGCCGACGGCCGCCGCAGATCGATTCAATATTTTCCAACGGGATCGAAACGCTCGCTCGCACACACGAGGCAACTCGTTCAATCGTCGCCGGCTGGCATCGCGCCTCGCGCTTCGGCCACTCACCGTTTATCGCGCTCGCCGCGAGATCGGCCACCGACGGCGCTGTATCCCCTCCACCTCGCTCTCGGGAACACCGCTCGCGGAACGATCGCGCCGACCGCCGTCGGTGTGCGGATCGCGCCGCTTTAATCGGGCACCGCCGGCAGTTGCCGCGCCGGTCGAATCTCGGCCACTGGGATCCGCTAGCGCGCACCGGCCGCGCCAGGAAATTCAACCGATTAGCACGGAACGCGGGGAATCCTTTGGCCCGAAGGGACGCCGAACGTCCGGCGCGCGCTATCCATTAGCCGGCGCGCACGATTTCCATCGATCGGCGAGCCTCGCTCTTTAATTCACACCTGGTCGCGCGGACGCCGTTCGGCTTTCCCTCGGTCATCCTTGTAAATCCACGGGCTGTCCGCGGCAACAACGGACAACCGAATCATCCTTGAGAATCTCTCGCGTACACGCACGGACCACGCACAGACGCAAATACACACCCACGCGCGCACACACGAACTCGTAATAGTTTCACACGCGGTGCAGAGAGGATCGATCCTTGGTTCTCGGTTATTCTGTCCACGGAAAAGAAAACTGGACGTCTGTTCGACGGCCCGGTTCAGTCTCGATGGGCGTTGTTGGACGGTATACGCGACGACGACGACGACGACGGAGTCAACGAGGACGCCGCTCGAGGGGTACCTGTGGATTCCGCAGGGGCAGAGAGGACCGTCGAGATCGCAGATCCGTTTCAGGGGATCCGCCGGGCGAGCCGATCGAGTCCGCGGGTCGGCGATGACCGCGGGACAACCGGTGACATTGCTGTCGGTGTCCGCGTCGTTCTCCGCATCCCTCGTCCCTCTCTCGCTGTGTCTCTCGGTGTGTCTCTCTGGGTCGGACGGGCAGCACTTCCGAGCCCCACGTTGTCGAACGAACGCCGAGCGACTGGCTGTCTGCTCGAGTTTCCACACCGCCTCGAATCCCGAAGCTCGCGCGTTCGCCGGAGATCGAGGGAGGGAAGCGCCGATGGAGGGGACGGAAGCAACCCTCTCTTTCCAATGGTACGCGCGCACACGACGCTCTGCTCGCCAACCCCTAATTCGCGACTCTCTCTCTCTCTCTCTCTCTCTCTCCGCTTTCTCCTTTTCCTTCGCCGTTTTCCAGCCTCCCCTCCCCACCGCTCCGCAACCTGCTCGGGAACAATCGTTCTTCTATTCTTCTTATTCTTATTCTTCTTCTTCTGCTGCTTCTTCTTCTAACCGGCCACCCTCGACGGTGCCACCCCTTTGGAAGCAGCCGACGCGGACGTCCCCTCCCACGCCGCCGCCGCTTTTTCCTTTGGTTTTTATGACGAGGAACTTCGCGAAACTCGCTGGATCAGCCGTTTGACAATATTATTAGGTTACGGACTCGGATCTCGGGGCTGGTTTAATGCGGGGGATCGCTCTGTCGATTTTAATTGCGAACGGCGCCGTGGAGATCTTCGCGATGATCGAAGGGTAAGTTCGCGATGATTGACTCGAGGATTTGTGCAGGGAAATGGGGGATTTTTTGGGATGCGAAGGCGTTTTTCTTTTGTTAGTAATAATTGAAGGGGTGGGTTCGGGTGTTTGTGTTAGTACAGGAGAGATAAGAATAATTTGGGGATGATTGATTGGGGAATAATGAAGGGATGTCGTGTGGAGTGAGTATAGTAATATTTTTAGGGGGATAGGTTTCCTCTGGAAATTTCAATGTAAGTTCGAAAGAATGATAGAAGAAAGAAATATTTCGAGCCTGGCGGCTCGTTTTTTTAGTATGAAAACGAGCTGCAAGGCTGGAATAATCGTTTCTACCCCTCCCAAATTGTTCATTTTTGCTTGCAAGCCGAGCGTCCATTAGGGAGAATTTACTGTGCCTGAGACGAAGAACGCGTCGAAATGTTTAACCCTTTGCACTCGAAGCCGAATTAACGGAAAATTTTAAATAGTTCTTGCGACCCACGATTTATGATCTAGTACGTTTTGTGCATACGAAGTTGGATATTGTGATCCGTGCAAGAATAATTTAGATTATTGAATATTGAATATAATATAGAATATAATATAAAATATAATATTGAATATTAAATACAATATAGAATACAATATAGAATATAATATAGAATATAATATAGAATATAATATGGAATATAATATAGAATATAATATAGAATATAATATGGAATATAATATAGAATATAATATTGAATATTGAATACAATATAGAATATAATATTGGATATTGAATATAATATAGAATATAATATAGAATATAATATTGAATATTGAATATAATATAGAATATAATATTGAATATTGAATATAATATAGAATATAATATTGAATATTGAATATAATATAGAATATAATATAAAATATACTATTGAATATTGAACATTGAATATTGAATCGCAGCAATTGCGAAGAAAATGGTACGTTAAAGGGTTAATAATACCTAAAGTGTTCCGTGAAATGAAACTATCTCCGACCTAAATATTTTGTACGGGCGTAGAAAATTCGTGTAATTTTCGAAACCAACAAAAATTGAGTTTACATCTTTTAGTGCCCGTAGCTCGGCTACGCGTCGACCAATTTCAATGAAATTTTCAATATACATATTTAAATTACCGAGACCTTTAAAATGCATTTTTTTATATTTTCGTTTACAGGCTGGCGGATGAAAAGGCTGAAATGAAATCATCATCTCCTTAAATTCTTTTATCGTTCGAACAAAATGTAATTTTTGAAAATAATTTTTCAGCCATTGTCTGCCAAACTAATAACTCTGACATCCAAAAGAAAGAAAAATTGGACCGTTCGGCCCAATTACAAAAAACGTCATTCCCTTTCAGAAAAGTGTACGAATACTTTCTACCCCGACTGTATTTCATTTCCAAATTTTCCAGTCGTTTCTATACGCCGGTCAGACGACTGAATATCGTATCGACGATTTAAAAAAGCGAAGATTCGCGTTCGGATTGCAACAAAGCTCCAGAAAGTTCCATCGATTATCGGATTTTTCCATCCTGCTTCTTAAGGAGAAATCCAAAAATCGCGTGTTCGGTTAAAGGGACTAATTGAATCGACAGTGTTCCCACCAATATGATGTAATTATCGCGGAAAGTTCTAGGTCGCGGACGACCTCCCAGAGAAAAGTCATCTCTAATCCGTTATCGATTGTTGCGCAGCGAACGAGTTTTTGTTTTTCGCGGCGTAATAGAAGGCGAAAAACGCTGCGAGCCGGAACAGACAACAACGGTTGTTCCTCGAACTCTCCGGAAAAAAATGTTTCATTCGAGAGGTGCGCGCGCGCGCTCGCGCGTCGTATATGAAAAGGTTTTGTTTATTTTTGTTTATTATCGATCCGTTCAAGGAAGACTGAAAAGACTGTGACTATAGGGCCCCAATAAGGCCCAAGAGGACTCTTCTGTGCAAGTGTCCCCGTCATGATACTATATATAGATGATGATACTATACAATGATGCTATATAATATATATACTATATATATACTATATATATATATGATAATATATAATATCATGATGCATAACTTCCTCAGCCCCCCTCCCCTCCCCAAAGATTCCTACCCAATGTAGTAATTTCTCCCAGAAATGTTCGGCGGACGGAATTGAAACCGGCAGATCTGAGAATACGAAGTCGCGATTCTTCGGGCCCCGCGGCTCGTTTTTATAGAAATTGTGGGCAGTCGGCCAAAACAGGCGGCGACCAGCATGCCGGTGTACATTAACACTTTACAGGCCGCGCGGTTTTACGAGAAACCTTCGTGGGGAGCCAACGTTTTATCCTGGATCAAACTGCTGTTTTACAAATAAACAAAATTATAATTGAATTATAGTTTGCGAATCGGCGATCGATTGTCGGGTAAACTTCGCGAATGTTGAAATTTTAGGTTTATTGTTGTATCATCAAGGTGAATTGCGATTTCGCACTCGTGCACAGTCGAATCGAAAATAACTAGTAGTTTGTACCGCCGATGCTGGTGCCGAACGGCGCGCGATCAGTGTATTCAGGAAAAATTGCTACGCGAGGAGTGGGGCGGCGACGCGTGCGGAGGGAGTCCCGCGCAGCGGCGCGGCGCGTCTACCGGGTGAGCATTGTAATTCTGAACTACGATGGCGATGCGACGCGACGCAGAGCTGCGGGTACAATACAATGCAATAGGCGCCACCCTGTAGACGCGCCGCGCCGCTGCGCGGGACTCTCGCGCGTGCGTCGCCTGCCCCCACTCCTCGCGCAGCGACTTTTCCTGAATACACCGCGCGTGATACGCGTGTTGCACCAGCGGCCGTTAACGTCGGTTTGCGCCGTGGCACAACTGTTGTGTCAGCGGCCGCTGAAGCGTTAATACGAGTACATAGTAATGCTAGAATAAAAACGATGACTGAACTTTTTTATTTCTAATTTATTGCCACGATTCTAAGGCAATTCGTAGGCCACGTGACACGATGCGAAGGCAATTCTGAGATGAAAAGGATTTTTCGCAGCTCGCAGTCTCTTTGACGTGGAGGAACGACGAATCCGTGCGTCCTTTTCCGCCGCGCGCACGCCGGAATAGGCCAATGAAAATTACCAGCGAATAAGGTACGTGCACGAAAACACTCGACAGAAATTGTTGTCGCTGTCGGCGGCTGTTCATAAGCGACGTGCTTTAACGTGTATCACCGTGGGATCGTAAAATTCTCGCCGGAGGAAAGGCGGCGAATTTATAGTTTCCAATTTTCCGTTTGTCCCCGGTTTTCCCCGAAGTTCCGACACTTCACGAAAGTGAGATAGTCCCTGATTTCTGACTGCCGCGAGATTACGGACTATGCTTTCCGTCGGCAGACATCTGCAACCCTGAATTATGCCTCGACCTGCCCGGTGGGTCTCGGTTAGGTCCCAGTTAGATTTGGATCGCGTCACGCTCGCTCGACGTCGGATACCTGATAGATCATCAGATTTAGACGCGTCCCGGGTTTGCTGGACTTTGCTCGACAATCCTTTAACCTCGACGTTATTTTAACCTCAAAACCGAGACAGTAAATTTATATTTCCTTATTATAAATATATATTATTATTATTATATTATTATACTTCCTTATTATATATATCCTTATATATACCTTTTTTATATTATATTTCCTATTTTATATTATATTATTTATATTATATTATATTATTATTATTACATTATATTATTTATCTTAAAGTATATTATTTTCCTATTTTATATTATATTTCCTATATCCTTATTTATAATTATACAGTTCAGATTTATAGTATTTCTACTTTTGATAATTATAACACTTTCTCTGTTGTGCATACAACGTTCAGTCTGTTTGCTCGTGCAACATTTGCATTTGTGGAACGATTTATTAAGTATAGATTGAAAAATAATACAAAAAAGAAAATTACATCGAGGTTATTAGTTTCAACCTGAAGTTCGCAATGATTTGAAACAAAATAGCGGTAATTTTTAATACTTTCATGGAGCACGTGATATAGTCTCACTATTTTAGTGCCTGCATTTTATTTGCAAGTTGTGCAGTTTTTAAAAGGAAAAAAAAACATTTGAAAAAGATTTCTGTCAGAGAATTTTACCACTAGATTTAACCCGTAAAAATGACGGATCACTAATTATTTAATTTACGATTATTCATATCGCAAAGATACATTTACGATATAAATACATATACAACAAAATAACGCTTGTTAAAAATCAGAATAAATGTCTTACTGTTACTTTTATAAATATAATATGTTACTATATAATATGAAACAGCTGTTTTTTGTGCTCCGTGAATTTAGTATTAACTATAGATCAAAACTAGACCAAAGGGTTAACGAGAACGGATTTCATTATTTTTAAAGATACAATGAAACACGTGACGCGTTAACGACTGTATCGCTTTTTCACGTCTCAAAGCAGTTTATAAATTATTTAGAGAGTGCTTCACGGTTCACGTTGGAATTCTAAAGTGCATTAAATTACGAGATGCGATGTCCGCATCCCTGTCGAAACTCCGCGGAAACTATTTTCGAAAAATCATCGTGCAGAACGGATTTCATTATTTTTAAAGATACAACGAAACTTGTGACGCGTTAACGACTGTATCGCTTTTTCACGTCTCAAAGCAGTTCACAAATTATTTAGAGGGTGCTTCATGGTTCACGTCGGAATTCTAAAGTGCATTAAATTACGAGACGCTCACTATTTTCGAAAAATCATCGTGCAGAACAGATTCCATTATTTTTAAAATTACAACGAAACTCGTGACGCGTTAACGACTATATCGCTTTTTCACGTCTCAAAGCAGTTCACAAATTATTTAGAGGGTGCTTCATGGTTCACGTTGGAATTCTAAAGTGCACTAAATTACGAGACGCTCACTATTTTCGAAAAATCATCGTGCAGAACGGATTCCATTATTTTTAAAGATACAACGAAACTCGTGACGCGTTAACGACTATATCGCTTTCTCACGTCTCAAAGCAGTTCACAAATTATTTAGAGGGTGCTCCATGGTTCACGTCGGAATTCTAAAGTGCATTAAATTACGAGACGCTCACTATTTTCGAAAAATCATCGTGCAGAACGGATTCCATTATTTTTAAAGATACAACGAAACTCGTGACGCGTTAACGACTATATCGCTTTCTCACGTCTCAAAGCAGTTCACAAATTATTTAGAGGGTGCTCCATGGTTCACGTCGGAATTCTAAAGTGCATTAAATTACGAGACGCTCACTATTTTCGAAAAATCATCGTGCAGAACGGATTCCATTATTTTTAAAGATACAACGAAACTCGTGACGCGTTAACGACTGTATCGCTTTTTCACGTCTCAAAGCAGTTCACAAATTATTTAGAGGGTGCTTCATGGTTCACGTTGGAATTTTAAAGTGCATTAAATTACGAGATGCGATCCCTGCCGAAACACCGCGCAAACTATTTTCGAAAAATCATCGTGCAACGCCGATGTATTCGCCACCGTATCTCGCACGACGCCGAGGCGCGGCGGCCAAATAGCCGTAACGTGTCTCCGAAACGGGGCATTCGAAGGGACCGTATTAAAAAATAACAGACCATCCGGCCCGATGGGAACGGCCTGTTAACTCGGTCGGTTGTTTCCCCGGGCGAACCGCGCGGATACAAAATAACGAGGTGAAACGAAGATACGTGTCCCTGGCGGGATGAGACCCGGGCTCTCCGTTGAGGCGGAATTTCATTTCGCGAAAGGAGCGCTATTGTTTTATTCAGGTTTACGCTGACACCGCGGGACCGGGTCCGGGCCGGGCGGTCTCGCGCGCGCTACTAGAATTTTCCCGCGCCTTTCCACACGGCGTATGCAAATTCCAGTTTGTATGCAAAGTCCAGATCTGTTCGTCGAACGATACCAAGTTACTCCGAAAAGCCGTTACTTTCTTCAGAATTTAACATTTTATTTAATCACGACCCACTGATGGTCGCCGGAAGTCGCGCCACCATCTGGCCTCCATAGATTCCTTTTCTCGCATGCTTCGTCAAGTCGAAACGCTTTCCCAGGCTTATCGCCTGCAACGCTAGAACGAAAGATCGCGCGCTCTGTCCGCATCGTGCCGGTTCCGTGGTTCCGTCTCGCTTCGTTTCGGTTACGGGCGAAGCGGGCCTGGTCCGGGCCTGCCCGCAAGCGCGAACACGTTCGGGGACGGTGCCGGACGGGCCTGGCACGCCGCGAGCGCGGCGCGAGTAGCGCGAACACTCCAACGTAAATCGAACGTAAGAATGATTCGAGGCCTTGGTCGGCCTCGGAGCACGGATCGAGCCTGGCACACGGATGTGAATCGACCCTTAACGTCCGACAAGCCGATCCGACGCGATCGCGATGCTGAATCTTACAGGTTGCACGAGTGGCCGGCGTTGGGGCGCGCCGGATGCGAGCACCTGGCTCCCGGGAATTCGCAGCTCGACCTGACGCGCGAGCTCTCGCTCTGATTGGACTCGCGTTAAATTTTCATCGTCGCGGGGACCGTCGCGTCCCGTTCAAAATTGCCGCCGCGATCAATCTTTCAACGATCCACGGTACCCCGAATGCTTCCGTCGATACGATTTATCGCTGGTAACGCTTCCGATCTACTTGTTGCGTTACGCGAGCCGACCGACGACGATTCTTTAATCGAACTTGCCGTTTAGCGCGTCGATAAAAACCTTCGGCCAGAATAGGCCCACCGACGGTGGGCCTCTATACTCTTTTCGTAGGAATACAGAAATATTGCGGAGGAACTGCGCGGCTCGACATTTTTCTAGAATTTGACATTAATTTAGAGTTATTCAATACGAAAAACACAAAATGCCGGCATTTTTCGACGCGTAGAAATGATATGGTCTATACAAAAACAACGTGACTCGTTAAAAATCACATATATTTTCCAGCGAAATTTTGGAAAATGATATAAAACAAATTTGTCTTTACATGTATAAATTTTTAATTTTTTTCCTTGAAACGAATTACTGAAAACACAAAGTTATTCTTCTCTTTTTTAATTAGACGAAGCAAACCATTCTCGAATCTTTAATTTTATAAATAATTAATATTTCTTCAGTACTGTGACACTGTTCGAAACATGTTCCAGTACGAAGAGGAATGTTGCATTTAATTTATTTAGAATTCAAAGAACAAGAATCAATTATTTCCTGTAATATACAAATAACGAATTTTTGTCGTTTGACTATCGGTGATCGTCACTTTACGAAATGACGAATTTTCGACATGCGGACGAATACGTGTTAACCCTTCGCACTCGAAGCTGTTTCAACCGTAAATCCGAAATAATTTTTTTCACTTACAATATTTTCATTCTTTATGACGAAGTGCATTTTATGCGTGCGAAATTTTCACAATGTTTTAAATCTACGCTTCGCTCGCGTAGAAATTATTATTATCTCAGAACGTGATACAAACAAATTCCAGCGGCGCCTCTAGAGTCACCACTCGAGCGCAAAGGGTTAAAATTTACATCGCGGTCGCCGCGCGAGAAAAACGACGCTCGCGGAGAGGGCGGCGGCCGGTTCGCGCGTCGCGCGCGATCTTCCATCCCGGGCCCGCGTGACATCGAATTTTCGAGGAACGCGCGTTATCATTATCCGAGCAGGGACAGTGTAGAGAACGTTCGTTCGCGGACGCGCGCGCGCCGGTCCATTAACAAACATCGAGCGCCGAGCAGAATCGACGTTCACGGTCGTTCGCGAAAGGGAAACGGCGATGCACGGCCGCCTTCGATATATCCAGGGTTAATTACAAAAACTGGCGGCGTTCGTTATTCGCAGCTATCGGGAAAATAATTAAGGGCGACGCTCGCCGGAGATGCGGCGCGCGTCGCTCGTGTCGCACGCGTGAAATTGTTCGGGCTCGCCAATAACGCACGCGCGCGCGGGCGCGCGCCTTCCTCCGATCGTTCCGTTAATTAAAATCGCCACCGACTGGGTCGGCGGGCCGAAGCGGGCCGCCGCGGGCCGCTGCGGGGACCGGAGCGGAACGACGGCGAGCGCGCGCGCGCGGAAACGTGGACGGACCCGCTGCTCCGCCGCAAATTATAGGACGCGATTACACCGTCGCGATGTAACCGCGTTCTCCTTCTGAGCGCGGCCCTTAAAAACGTTTTTTACAACGCATTCTTCCCCCTCCCCGGGCACGGCCGCGCCGTTCCGCCGTTTTTTACGAGACGCCGGGGATGAAAGATCGCCCGGCGCCGGATGAAAGAGCTCGCGCGATCGCGAAGACGAAGAGGACGCTGCCAAAGGGACGCGAGCGTGTCCGCGCGCGTTCCACGGCCGCGCTTTCAATAAGAGGAACCATCCTGATTCTTATCCTCGGCGCGAAATCCACGGGGATTCCGGTGCGCTACGTTTCTCAAATTCCGGACGACACCGGCGAGAAATATCCCCGTTATGTCATCGCCGTCCGTCCCGGCTCTGAAAGCATCCTTTTTTTCTCTCTCTCTCTCTCGGCCCGTTGCCTACAGAATGCTCGCGGAGAGCATCGCGACGGAAAAACGACCCCGTTCATCATCCGTGACGCAACGTCCTTGCGAACTTCCTTCACTCGATTGTGTCTCGGGCTTTGATTCGGACACGATCGCATTGAAGATCGGTTGCCGTAGTCGAATTTTCACTAATACACGCTTGGATTGTCCACGAAAATGGACGAATTCCAGAAAGGGGAGGTGAGACTAGATTATAGCCTTGCGGCTCGTTTTTAGGGTTGCCGAACGAGCGGTAACTGTAAAAACAAGCCGCGAGGCTCGAATTATTTTTTTTCTTTTTTTTCGTATCGTCCTTTCGAACCTGCATTCGTTGCTTTATTTTATTTTTATTTATTTATTCATTTAGTTTTGTTCGTTTATTATATTATTTTATATTATTACTTATATTATTATTATAGAGTGTTTTTATTATTATTTACTTTTTATTTTTCTATTTATTTATTTTTGTTCATTTATTATATTATTTTATATTATTACTTATATTATTATATTATTATTATTATTATTATAGTATTTATATTATTATTTACTTTTTATTTTTCTATTTATTTATTTTTGTTCATTTATTATATTATTTTATATTATTACTTATATTATTATATTATTATTATTATAGTATTTATATTATTATCTACTTACTTTTTATTTATTTACTTTTTATTTGCCCTAACATTGAAATTGGAAGAATCCGACCCCCGAAAAATATTGTTCTATTTCATTCATATGGCATCTCTTTATTGTCGGACGCGCGCGCTCGATTACGAAACGCAGCGGCGTCGAAACCGAGCGCCGGTTACCGTGATGTTTTCCACGAGCAAAGACCAGCTTTTCGCGGTGTCGACGATATCGGAGCATCCGCGTTGATCGCATATTCGATCGGCAATCCGAGCACCGTTCCGAATAATATTTATAGGAGGACACCTGCGACTAACACGTCCGCCACGGCGAGAGCCGTGGTCTGAAATTCAAGAACGGGCAGCGTCGCCTAGCTAGCCGCATATTCATTGATTCCGCAGCTGTCATAGAACGGTTTCCGAACGACCCGAGGAGGACGAAACGCGCGCGAAAGCGTCGAACAGAGGTGGCTCGTCTTCGAGGCACTTCGCGCTCGCATCGTTGACGCTGGATCTACGAAACCCGACAAAATGGCGGGTCGCCGATCTTTTTCATTCACGATCACGTAAATTCGTATCGTAAAGACACATTATTTACAGTTATTTATTCAATTTGTATATGTTAGTTACGGCGAATGTTGCAATAACGCTTGTTAAAAATCGGAATAAATGTCTTAATGGTTACTTTTACAAACTAATATGAAACAGTTGTTTTTTATGATCCGTAAATCTAGCGTTAACACGTCGCTGACGAGAACGATTCGGCGACGCACAGTTGTCGGTTTTCGTGCGAAAAGCGGGAAAATACGTGTAACAATTAGAATTATACAGACAGTGTCCCAAAATTATGGTATTCCCGGGAAATGTGGGGTTCCTGAGACGAAAAAGTGTCCTGTGACGTAATTTAAGCACGTGCTAAGTACGCCGAATTCTGTAAAAATTATTTATTCTCGAGGAACAAAATAATTATAAAAACGATGATATAAATTTAGGATGATTCGGAGACGGACTACAGTAATGTCTCCCTAATTGACGCCAAAGATTGACCACAAAAATGGACAATTTGGGAAGGAGAGATACGATTATTCGAGCCTTGCGGTTGATTTTTATAGTTATAAATTGTCCAGAATTATAAAAACGAGCCGCGCGGCTCGAACAATCGCATCTCCTCTTCCCGAATTGTCAGTTTTTCTGGACAATCTGAGCGTCAATTGGAGAGACATTACTGCGAAGCCACGTAGCCGTGTCCAAAATGAACAAATGGTGGAAAAGGTCATAGTAAATAATAAGTAAGTAATAATCGTAGTAAATAATAAGCTACACGTTTAATAAATATTATATTATATATTATAATATAATATTAATATATAATATTAATAAATATTATATTATATATTATAATATAAAATATATTATATTATTATATTATATATTATATTATATATTATAATATATAATATAATATTTATTAAACGTGTAGCTTATTATTAACAATAATTATATATATAATTATATAACAATATTATTAACAATAATAATATAATATAATATAATATATTATATATATATTATAATATAATATTATTTATATTATACAATAATTTAATAAATATCCCATTACGGGGATATTTTTTAAAACCGACTTTTCTCCGCTTTCTGTAAGGAAACCGACCACTATGCAATGTTAAGATCGGCCAAATGTTTAACCATGACAAACAATGTACTTTTTGCCGCGATCAAAAAGCACTTATACGCCGAGCTTTCGAATTATGAATTCCTATTTACGACGTACGAACGGCACCGTAAATTCCCCGCCATCATTGCGGTTTACCGGCGCTCGGAATTGATGGCCCGCGGCGTCCGCTCGTAAAACAAATACGCAAGGTGAGACACAGAATTTCGATGAATGAAGCGCGAAGCGATAGGGTTGTTGCGATGCCACTGTTCCAATTCCCGCGGGGTGACCAATTGTTGTTGCCTTAGATTCGTCCCCGGGCATAATTAACCTTATTGCCATCAAACGAGAGGGACATTAACGCTAGATCTACGGAACCCGTCAAAATGGCGGATCGCTAATTTCTTCATTCACGATTAATATGTAATATTAATATTCTAAAGATACATATACGAGTTATTTATTCAATTTACTCGCCAAATATTTAGTCACGGCAAATGTTACAACGACATTAGTTAAAAATCAGAATACTTGTCTCATTGTGTTATCTTTATAAACTAATATAAAACAGCTGGCTTTCATGCTCCGTAAATGTAGCGTTAAATTTTTCTTATCGTTTTATTTTGTTTATTTTTTAATCCCGCCGTTATGTCTCCGTAAACGATATGCAAATGTACCCGGTCGATCTTGTAATCGAGCCAAAAGTTTTATGGTATTTTGCAGTATTTTGTAATATTTGTAGTATACTACGAAAACAAACAAAAACTGTCGTTAGCAAAAGTGTAAGAAACAGAATTGTTTCTATAAACGAATTTATAAAAACAATGTAAAAATACAGAAAGTCCAGTCGGTTCGAAAGCGAATTACGGTAGTTCGCTTGTTAAGAGTTTCCAAGTTAGAATAAAACATGAACGGGGTTTCAATTCTCGTCGCTGTTGCGTACGACGGTTCGCGGAACGATGCGAAGGAACTGCGACGAAAGGAACGAACGTCATCTCGCACGCTTCTTTCACGTTGCATTCCTGCGACGAACGTTTCCCTTTGCGAATGCACGCGTATCGATTATTTGGAAGCCGACGTAGTGGACTGACCACAGAAATGGTCTGCGAAGAACGATCGCATACAGTGGCCCGCAAAAGTGTGTTCGTACACCTTCTATAAAACGCAGTAACTGTTTTAAAACGGAAACTGAACTGGAAGATATCGCATTTTTTAACTTTCTTATCTGAGCCTGCAATGAAAATTAAAAAAAACGCCTTTGATACGATAGCGAGACTATAATCTACCAAACGATGATCAAAATGCTTTTTTTAAATTTTGTTATTACTTAGGATGACGAAAAAAAAGAAAAATCTCTCGATTTTTAACTTTTTTATCCGAGCCTTTATAAAAAATTTAAAATTTAAAAATTGTACTTCGTAAATCTTGGTAACTTATGTTTCTTACGTAACTTTATCGAAATCGGTTCACGTTCTCACGAGTCACAACAAAGTAAAAACCGCAAAAATCATAGTTTTATCATGATTTGATGGAAGAACGATCGCATACAGTGGCCCGCGAAAGTGTGTTCGTACACCTTCTAAAACGCAGTAACTGTTTTAAAACGGAAACTGAACTGGAAGATATCGCATTTTTTAACTTTCTTATCTGAGCCTGCAATGAAAATTTAAAAAAACGCCTTTGATACGATAGCGAGACTATAATCTACCAAACGATGATCAAAATGCTTTTTTTTAAATTTTGTTATTACTTAGGATGACGAAAAAAAAGAAAAATCTCTCGATTTTTAACTTTTTTATCCGAGCCTTTAAAAAATTAAAAATTTAAAAATTGTACTTCGTAAATCTTGGTAACTTATGTTTCTTACGTAACTTTATCGAAATCGGTTCACGTTCTCGCGAGTTACAACAAAGTAAAAATCGCAAGAATCACAGTTTTATCATGGTTTTTTCCAAAAACTGTAAGAAAAAATCTGCAGTTTTGAAAATCTTTTAACGCCTGCAGCTCGACTCTGTGTTAACCGATGTTAACCCTTTGCGCTCGAGTGGTGATCCCGGGGCACCGTTGAAAATGTTATGTCACGTTCCAAGATAATTTTAATATCGTCAGAGTTTAAATTAAAAATATTATTAACAATGTAACCGTTGCACGAATCGCAAGACTCGATTTCATATGCATAAAATGCGCTTTGTCGCATAAAATGGAATTACTATCAAGTCAGAAAAAGTGTTTCGGATTTACGATTGAAATGCTTTCGAGTGCAAAGGGTTAATTGCCTTAATTGCCTTCCGTCGTCTAAGAACAATTCAAGCCGTTCGATCCAGTTTCGAGAAAGTCGCTGCGCTTTTAAAAACTTTCGCGAGCGACTGTATATGCCTGAGAAACGTCGCTGCCGCCCGATCGCGAAGCTCGATTCGCGCACTTTCGATAAACCGCCGATGAAACAAACGGCCGCCGCGGTTTCGCAGTCCTCTTAACCCCTTGACATACCATTTTCTTCGCAGTTACTGCGATTAGAAATTTTTCGATTGCAATAATTTCTTAGAAGCGAAAGAAAATTGCTGCTTATTGTATGCCTAAATTCACTTGAATGCTTAAACATTGATAACAAGAGATTAGAAATTTATTGCAATTTTAAATTACAGAATAACAGCTATACTCGATAAATTATTACTAGAAATTTTCATGACGAATCGAACTCGTCAAACTATGGCAAGGTGTTAATCGTTGCATTTGCGGATACGCGGTGTCGAGATCGCGCGAGGCATCGCGAGAAAACTGCATCCGTGGGATCGCTTCGCCGGCGAAGCGATCGAACAAATGAAAAATATCATGACCCATTACGGGATCGGGAGAATCAATCCCAAGTGAAATTGATAACCCGGCGATCGACTCGGAACGCTCCTGAATATTTCATTGCGAAGCGCGCCTACTTCGCGAGCCGCGAGGTGTCCGCGCTCTTCGATAAACAATCGCCGATCTTCGCTCATGTAAAATGGAGATCGCGGCCGGGGTGGAGGGAGGACGGAGGGAGAAAAGAAATCTGAACAGGTTGTCGCGCGAGGGCGTCGCGGAATCGATTGTTAGAGTTTTTACGGGAACCGGGGCGCGCGTTCCCCGGATTTTGACAAATGATCCGGGGTCCGGGAGGTCTGAAATTTCTCAAGGCGCGCGAAAGCCGACGAAAGTCCTTGGGGCTCCGATCAATTTCACGGTCATAAAGGGCGTCCTGCACTATTACCCGCTTTATGCGATCCTCTTTATCCCCCACTTCCCGCGGATCTATTTGGGAAGAATTATCGGAAATCCGTTGATTTCCAAGGTAAAAGTGTGACGGCTCCTCTATTAATATTCATGAAAGGAGCGCGTTATCCGAGCTGGGTGCGCGCGACCTTACTATTCCAATTCGCGGGGGGATTCGCTCGTGGGAACGCCGGAAGTGAATCGATCGGCGGAAGTAAATAATTGGAGGACGGGATCGTTTCGGGTGCGAATCCGCGGGGAAAAATGTGTGATAACGCGAGCGGAAGCGATAGCGATCTCGTTGCCGGGGTACGGTAATGTTTCTCCAATTGACGCACAATTTAGCCACAAAAATTTGGCGAATTTGGGAAGAGGTGATACCTTTATTCGAGCCTTGCGGTTCGTTTGTATAGTTACAAATTGTCAACAACTATAACAACGAGAAGCAAAACACGAATGATCGTATTTCCTCTTCCAAAATTGTCCATGTTTTGTTCACAAGCTGAAGGAAAGTTGAAGAGAATTTACTGTATAAATTATCTACATTTCTCTCTCTTTAATTAATTTATTAATTTTATTATACGAAGTATCCCAAAATTATGGTACTTCCGGAAAGTTAGAGATTCCTAAGGTCGTTAGAAGCAACTTTCTCCTTTACAAAAATTTTCTCCGAGGCATCGTTAACGAGCTATTAACAAAAAACACTGACCAATGAGAGGCGAGCTCGCCTAGCGCTAGGCGGCCGAGCCAATCAGAGGAACAGGGCTTCGCGCGCTCGTTGACTGGGCCGCCTCGCGCCTACTCGAGCTCGCGTCTCATTGGTCAGCGTTTTCCGTTATCAATTCGTAAACGAAGCCTCGGAGAAAATGTTTGTAAAGGAAAAAGTTGCTTCGAATGATCTCAGGAATCTCTAACTTCCCGGAAATGCCATAATTTTGGGGCACTCTGTATAATAAAATCTATAAATAAATTAAAGAGAGAAAAATTAAGATAATAAAGTTGATATACGGTAAATTTTCCCCAACTTTCCTTCGGCTTGTGAACAAAAATGAACAATTTTGAAAGAGGAGATACGATTATTCGAGGCTTGCAGCTCGTTTTTATGGTTGTTGGCAATTCGTAACTATAAAAATGAACCGCATGGCTCGAATAATCGTATCTCCGCTTCCAAAATTGTCCATTTTTCTGCACATTTTAAGCGTCAGTTAGGGAGACATTACCGTATTGCAAACGGGGTCTTAAAGCAAGTAGCGCGACTCTATTCTTGGTCGGACGCGGTGAAAGAGAGAAGGAGAGAGGGGAAGGGGAGAGAAATAGAAGAAGAAAAGCAATGTCGAAGGAAAATTTGATTTACATTGATAACAATGTAAACACCATCGCGTAGGATTAGCCTCAAAATATTCTAAACATTTTGAGATTTGAGAACACGTTTGTTGTATTCATTAAAATTTCGATTTAAATCGCTCCGATGCGATTATTTTCAAGCTTATTAAAATGATTAAAAGAGAAGAGATTTTTATATGATCCCGCGGTATAGTGATTGGAACGCTACGTTAAAGCATAGCAAAGAAATAAAAGGACAAAACAATAAAAAGATAATAAATAGAATATAGTGAATATAGTGAATAGTAAATGTAGTGAACAGTGAATATAGTGAGAATGTGAATATAGCGAACAGTTGAACAGTTGAACCAGTTGAAAAGTGTAATTTGAACAGTTGAACAATTGAACACTTGAACAGTTGAATAATTGAACAATTGAATAGTTGAACAATTGAACAGTCGAATAATTGAACAGTTGAATAATTGAATAGTTGAACAATTGAACAGTTGAATAATTGAACAGTTGAACAATTGAACAGTCGAATAATTGAACAGTTGAACAATTGAACAATTGAACAGTCGAATAATTGAACAGTTGAACAATTGAACAATTGAACAGTCGAATAATTGAACAGTTGAACAATTGAACAGTTGAATAATTGAAAAGTTGAACAATTGTACAGTTGAACAATTGAACAGTAACCGGTTGAACAATTGAACAGTAAACAGTAAACAGTGAACAGTAAATAGCAAATAGTAAATAGTAATTAATAAAGTACTGCCACTTCTCCACGACGAGTACTATCGTCAAACACATCTAGTTGGTTAACACAGAGGATGCTTGAAGCGCGAGAACGGGACTCCGGCATCAAGAAAAGCTTCGCGCCTCCTGAATCTATTTTAAGAACAATTTCTCTAATCGAGTCCGTCTGCAACGTCGTGGAGTCGGGTCACATGGCGCGCTAACGTTTAAATGTTAGGCGATCGCTGCGCGCATAAAGCAAGGGTCCGATGGTCTTGCTTCCGTACTTTTTACTATTTTGCCCTTTAGTATATGGGAACGGTTGAGTGCCTACTTAAGAGCTGCCCGGCGCGGAGCGGCGCGCGATTGCTCCGCATTCCTCCGCGAATTTCGTCCTATAAAGAGACACGAACGGCATCGGTATCTCCGCCGTTCCAAAATACTCCTTATTGCAGCGAAGAAATTTACGGGACCGGTGAACGCGGGCGGCCCAGTGACTCGAGTTTAGCGAAACGAGGGAAATATTTTCTTCGACGAACAGCCATCCGTTAAATCGCTACTCGTTCACGGAATTCGACGCGTTCGTCGAGATTCCGTGCGATCGCGCGACTGTCGGGCTCGTCGAAGATGGTACCGTAACATGTTTCGGACGTCGGCCGTTCGATCGTCGATCCTGAAATTATCTTTTCGAGGCAGTCCGCGTTTGCTTTCTCTTACCAGCTCGCAGACAGCGTTCGTTGGAATCGTAATTGCACGATGATCGTACGCGTTCGCTTCTGAATCGCGTCCGACCAGGAGTCGACCTGTACCACTTGTTCCGCAGTGATCAGGCTCGAGGCCGTCGTCTTGCCGAGAAGAACGTTCTCTAATTTCTTGCAGGACAGCACTTGCACTCGAAAGTCGGCGACACCGAGATCATACTTTATCCAGCACGAGCGACGACCTCTTTCACGGTCGGTAATCATTTCAATCGAAACGTACAGCAAACTCTCCCTAAATGGTCCCTGTTAGAGGCTCGCTTGCATCGTCCCTGTGCTATTCCTACGCCTGCACGCGTTATTCCTACGCCTATGCTAAGGGAGTCGGTCAAGCGTATGATGCGGCACCCTACGCGGCTCCTTTGACTAGAATTCCCGGAAGTGACAACTCGTAACGCGATAACGTAACTTCTTCGATTCTAAAGTTTTAAAGCCGAACGTTTTTTTAACGCATTGCTGACAGCTTCCTGATTAAAACGAGATCAAGGATGATATGATAGATATTTCTGATTACATAAAATAAGATCAGTCACGATGTAGGGTAATTTCTCCCAGAAATGTAAGGACGTCAAGGTTATTAATATTAAATAATATTTAATAAACTTATTGGAATAAAGTTATTAAATTCGATCGAATCGAATCGAAAACGAAAATTGTATTTTAAAAAAATTTGTTTATAAACCATTAGAACACTGCATTTTCCTTTCATCATTCTATCCCAACGAAAACCCAAATATAGAGGGTGTCCCAAAAATGTCTCGCAATCTGAAAGTGGCGGGTTCCTCGGGTCATTCGAAGCAACTTTTTCCTTTATAAAAATTTTCTCCGAGGCACCGATAACGAGTTATTAATGAAAAACCGTGACCAACGAGAGGCGAGCTCGGTTGGCGCGAGGCGACCGAGCCAATGAGCGGAACCGGGCTTCGCGCGCTGGTTGGCTGGGCCGCCTCGCGTCGGCCGTACTCGATTCTTATTGGTCACTGTTTTTCGTTAATAACTCGTAAACGATGCCTCGGAGAAAATTTTTGTAAAGGAGGAAGTTGCTTCAAATGATCCGAGAAACCTTCCATTTCCAGATTGCGAGACATTTTTGGGACAACCTGCATGTGCTGGTAATATAAAATGAAAAAGTGAGGCTTAAATATACAGGTTGCCCCAAAATTATGGTATTTCCAGGAAACGAGGGATTCCCGAGGTGATTCGAAGTAACTTTTTCCTTTACGAAAATGTTCTCCGAGGCTTTGTTCGCGAGTTATTAACGAAAGCAGACTTTCGCTCGCGTCCGACCGCGTACGTCGGCAGCGAACGGATCCTTCGATAAATAAGTAGAAACGGCAAGAAGCGGTCGGACGCGTTACTCGGCGCCGCCATCGACGTTGCCCAAAATTTAATCCCGCGCTCTCGATGCAATTTACCGTGCTCAGAAATTCGATAACGGCCGGTCCGCTCGTAGAACGATTACGAAAGCATTATTCCGCGATCGATAGAGAGACTCCGCGCGCGCTTTGCTTTGCGAGCGATAACTACAGTAATGTCTCCCTAACTGACGCTCAGATTGTACAGAAAAATGGACAATGTTTGAAGCGGAGATACGATTATTCGAGCCATGCGGTTCATTTTTATAGTTACGAATTGCCAACAACCATAAAAACGAGCTGCAAGCCACGAACAATCGTATCTCCTCTTTCAAAATTGTTCATTTTTGTTCACAAGCCGAAGGAAAGTTGGGGAAAATTTACCGTATATCAACTTTATTATCTTAATTTTTCTCTCTTTAACTTATTTATTGATTTTCTTATACAGAGTATCCCAAAATTATAGCATTTCCGGGAAGTTAGAGATTCCACAGATCATTCGAAGCAACTTTTTCCTTTACAAACATTTTCTCCGAGGCTTCGTTTACGAGTTATTAACAGAAAACGCTGGCCAATGAGACGCGAGCTCGAGTAGGCGCGAGGCGGTCCAGTCAACGAGCGCACGAAGCCCTGTTCCTCTGATTGGCTCGGCCGCCTAGCGCTAGGCGAGCTCGCCTCTCATTGGTCAGTGTTTTTTGTTAATAGCTCGTTAACGATGCCTCGGAGAAAATTTTTGTAAAGGAAAAAGTTGCTTCTAACGACCTTAGGAATCTCTAACTTTCCGCAAGTACCATAATTTTGAGATACTTCGTATAATAAAATTAATAAATTAATGAAAGAGAGAAAAATGAAGATAATTTATACAGTAAATTTTCTCCAACTTTCCTTCAGCTTGTGAACAAAACATGGACAATTTTGGAAGAGGAGATACAATTATTCGAACCTTGCGGCTCGTTATTATAATTTTTGACAATTCGTAATTATAAAAATTAACTGCAAGGCTCGAACAATGGTATCTCCACTTCCCAAATTGTCCATTACTGTGGACAATCTGAGCGTCAATTACAGAGACATTGCTGTATGTGCCGCCGAGAATTTTCGAACGGAAGGTCATCGTGCCCGGCTCGCTCCGTACGCAACCATCTAATAAAATAGCTGACCGCCGGGTATCGATTGCTCCGCGGGCCCTTCGTCGTGGACACGGGACGATCCCCGAACTACTTAGGAAACTTCTCTGCCGAAAACTTCTTCTCCGGGACGAGAGCGACGCATCCTTCTCGGAATGTTAAAGGGGTGGGAGAAGGGGGAACCTCTCCTCGCCCTGCCGGATATTGCTGTATCCAGGGAAGTTTAAATGAAATTTTCGAAAAGATCGTGTCCGGTCGCCCCGGCGCCGTTATTTGGGAGACCGATTGGGAACGGAAATTATTATCGGATCCGAGGGTTATGCTGCGCGTATTAGAGGGGGTAGCAACGCGGCGGGCCGAGGAGTTCGGTGTTCGTCGACCACCGTGCCGCGACTGATTGACGGCCCGTTTAATGTTATAAATCGCATGGTCGAGCGCGATGTAATGAAAATTCCTGACGCGCGGCCCAATCGGACGCAACGTTGCGCGGCCGCGGTTTTAATTTCCCGGCGGCGAATTTCGCGGGACAGGCGGCGCGCGCGTCTTGGCGGCCGCCGGCGTAATTGCGCGGAACGGGAATTTCGACGGCGGCAGCCGCAATCGTGGAGGAATCGCGGTGACACGGCGGAGAACCGGCCGGCCGTCCGTCCGTCGATGGGAATCTGATTAACGCGGGGCCGGGCGACGGCGACGCCGACGAAACGGACGAGCGTCGCGTAAATAATCGTGACGCGTAGCCGGGATACGAGCGTCGGCTCGTGGCCAGCTGTGCCACGGTTTACGGTTACATCGTTCCCGACGAATATTCGGACGACTACGTCGAACCTTGTTGTTGATTCCGCGCCGCACGCATGACGAAATTTCCGAAAAATAAATAGTCGCGTCACGGTGCACGCGACGTGCCGTCCGTTCGAATATATTTTCTTTTCCTCTCCTTTTTTTTTAGATTGTAATACACTCCTTCCGCGCGGACGAAATCGCGCGGATTAGGGTCGATTCACATCCGCGTGCCAGGCTCGGCCGTGCTCCGGGGCCGACCAAGGCCTCGAATCATTCTTACGTTTGATTTACGTTGGAGTGTTCGCGCTACTCGCGCCGCGCTCGCGGCGTGCCAGGCCGCCCGGCACCGTCCCCGAACGTGTTCGCGCTTGCGGGCAGGCCCGGGCCAGGCCCGCTTCGCCCGTAACCGAAACGAAGCGAGACGGAACCGCGGAACCGGCACGATGCGGACAGAGCGCGCGATCTTTCGTTCTAGCGTTGCAGGCGACAAACCCGGGAAAGCGTTTCGACTTGACGAAGCATGCGAGAGAAGGAATCTGTGGAGGCTAGATGGTGGCTCGACTTCCGGCGACCATCAGCGGGTCGTGATTAAATAAAATGTTAAATTCTGAAAATAGTAACGGCTTTTCGGAGTAACTTGGTATCGTTCGACGAACAGATCGGGTCGAAAGGGACTTTCCTGATTCTTTAGGGCTTGGAACGCGGAGCTCGATGTATACTCGATTATTCGTTTAGAAAATACGTTTTCAATTGTACAATAAAGTATGAATTTTAACGCAAAATTCATTCGCGCGAAGACTAAAATGAGAAATCGGCCATCGACGCGTACAGTACCGCACAAAATTGAGCGGACACTCTTCAAAACGCAGTGTCTCCTTTAAAACTTGGACCAAACGACTAGAATTTTTGTTTAAACGATGGTGGGGTTTTAATCGATCGATCTTTAATCGTTTGCAACTTATTTCAAGGACAACCGATTTCCATGAAATTTCCAGTACGGATATAAAATCTACGAAACGCATTTTATAGGCTCGGATAAAGAAGTTAGAAAACATCAGAAAAAGTTACTTCGAATGACCTCAAGAATCCCTCATTTCCCGCTTGTACAATAATTTTAGGACTCCCTGTATATTTTGCAATTTAATTTTTCACGCGGAATGAAAAGAGCTTGCGATAAACGTCTAGCTGACTTTGAATGGGGACTTTTTCCAATTTGCGCCCTTTTTTCCAGTGGAAAAAGTTCCTTTGACTTCTTTCATATTTCTCTGAGCATCGAGATTTGAACTTCAAGATTTTTTTAATTACTCAACTTTTTCTTCAGAATTTGAAATATCAAGCAAAATAAAATATAAAATGATTTAGTCATATCCACGGCGTTTCGTATCTAATTACTGTACTCCGAATACTGTAGACTATACCGATTACCATGGTCCAGATACCCTAACAATTTTTGTATTATGTGTTATTATACGTGTACATATAATAATACACAAAGTATGTTAAAATAATAGTAGCAACTGACTTTGCAAATTTGTTTAAAATTGCCCATTTCGTTATTTTAACTTTGACAAGATTAGTCATCTGTCACCAGCACGGCAAAGAATACAACATTACAAAAGCTTGTCCATTCACTGTACACAGTAATAGAAGCAACCACAGCATTTGTTTCAATTACTGAATTCATATAAAATAAAACCATACATAAAATAATTCACTCAGAATATGGTTCTTTTGCACAATCTATGTACAGCGATTTTGTTTATATGTAAACAACATTTATATCGTACGATACCTTACTTTTCCTAATTTTGACGTTCGAATCCCAGCGTCTCTTCACGTTTTTGACAAGCACTGCAGTAAAATCACGTGTCACGAATTTCAAACAGCAATGTTCACCCTGCAAATAAATCATGATTCCATTCGTAACACATAAATTAAAAGTTGTTCGCTGAAAAAAAGGAATCGATGCTTTCAATCTCTTGAAGTTAAATGTTCTTACGTTTAAAAATAAATCGCGAGGCGAAATCGTCGGAGGCCTGCAATAAGCGTCGCGTCGTGGCCTATCGCGTCGCTGAAACCTCCTCCGCCATCTTTTCTCAAATCGCGTGTCCACCTCAAAGATCAGAATTCTCGGCCGGTTTCCGTCTAATTGCCGCCCGCCTCTGTACAGGTTTCCGCAAGCAGCGCGGAAAACGAATTTTATCGGCGAGATGGCTCGGCATTTCCAGCCAATCCGGCCGACATAATACGATCAGCGGGCATGTAAATGTAATCACAGCGGCTCCTAGACCGACGGTGAATGCGTAGCGCCGCCGCGATAGGGCTTCTTTAATCTCGAGGTGAATCCGCGGGGGCGCGAAGCAACACTTGGCAGCCGATATCGTCGCCGGGACCGCGAAACTCCCTTTCAATTTTCCCTTTAACCGCGCGGAAGATTGCGCGGATTAAGGCGGAGGAGCTCCCTTTCTGGCCGCGGAAATATCCCGAGCATAAAAGTCTCCGAATCGGCTGAAAACCGTGCAGGATGCGCGCGGGCCCGCCGCGTCAACGGCTGAACTTTAATGAAATTTGCGAATCGGATATTTATGGAGGGCTTCTCGCGCGCTTCTCGGCGAGGCCCGCCGCGAACGCCGACTCATTTTACTTTGAAATATTTCCTGTCCAAGCGACCAAGCTCCTCGCGCGAGCCCTGTTATTCATGAATATGCTGATTATCGCGGTTTCCTGAAATGCTAATGGCAGAAAAGCGCATCCCGCCCGTTCCCCGTAGACGGTGTGTATTATGAGATCCGCCGATAAGACGTCATAATGTACCAAGTACCTGAAGATCCAGCGCGGAACTGTTTCCCGAGGAAACAAAGCTGTATCGCGCTTTATACGCCTCCCCAGTGGCTACTCGCGTAGCCTTATCCGCGAAATCCTTGCATGAATAATGCGGTATTGTAAGGAAAGTATATCTGAATTACTTATGAAGTAGCGGCGCGGGGTTATCCGAAAAGCGTCTTCAGGATGTTGAATGAGAATATCCGTCAGACGCCATGTTTGTTTCGTCTTGTTTTCTGTTCTTCCTAACCTGCAACGACAGACCATTTCAGCGACGTGTTCGTATACGATTGAAGAGCGTGTTAAAGTTATTCAAATTTATTTGAAAAATCAGTATTCGATAAAAAATACCAATTGTAAATTACGTGACTTTTTTCGACGATTCTTTCGTGATGAACCAAAGTCTGGAGGACCAAAAGCAGCTCCGGGTGAGAACGTTGCCGCCGTTCGTGAAAGCGTTGCCAATGAATCGTCGACGTCGATTCCACGTCGTTCCCGAGAATTGAATATTTCTTATGGCAGATTTGCATTTGCATACTTGCGAGAAAAATCACTTCGTCCAAATAAAAGTTACTGTTCGGTGTGGATTTCGGTCGAATGACGTAATCGGTTCGTTCTTTCTCTGAAACGAGAATGAAGATACAGTCAAAGCGAATGGTGCACGTTACAACGAAATGATTATTGATTATTTATGGCCGAAATTAAATGGTATCGACATAAGCGATGTTTATTTTCAGGAAGATGGAGCTACGCCGCACGCAGCGCGCGGAAACTGCTCGCTTTATTGCGATCGAGATTCAATGGTCGATTAATTTCAAGAAATATTGATGTAATTGGCCACCTGGTTCGTGTGATTTCACCCTGTGGCGGCTATCTGCAGACTTGCCAGCAGATAGATTCTCCTTTCCCGAATGTAACCGATCCGCCTTAGTTTGTATACAAATTTAATTTAATTTAATTAATTAAACTTCGTACGTCCTTCCAATATCCCAACGTCTAAGACAAGGGCCCGCTAGAATAGCCTTACCGATGAGTCCTCTAGCGGGTCCCGGACGAAACGCATCCCCCCCTCCCTTTAGCCATCGAAAACTCCGGAACACCATCGAACTTTTTTTTTCGAGGTTATTTGAAAAATAAAGTTTATGCCAACGCATCAGCAACGATTCATGACTTGAAAAACAACATTAGAAATGAAATTGGTGAATTGAACGAGCGAATATGTCAAAACGTCGTCGAAAATTTTGATATTCGAATTGATGTCTGTAAATGTGGTCGTGATGGTCATTTGACAGATATTACCTTTCACACATAATTGTCATAGATGATACTTGATAATTAAATGAAAAAAGAAACAATAAAATTCAAAATAGTTCGTTTTTTGTTTCTTTTTATTTTATTTCCTATAGTCTATTTTGGATAACCCCGTAGATTTCTTTGCGAGATTTTTAAGACGACTTAACGCAAGGTTATTTTGAAAGATTAAAACAGCTTGAGATCGCGTGTTCATTTCATAAAAAATTCGATGCTGGCTAAGAATCAACTGTATGTTTATCGACCTACGGCTAGGAAGAGTTAATATTATTCCACAGATAATAATACGGCTTCGATTAAAAATTTAATCATTTTCAACCACATTGAATCACGCAGATAAACGGAATGGAAGAACGAAAGGACAAAATATCAAAAATTGTGAGCAAAAGAATTCCTATATTAACCATCCGCAGATGATTGTTGCCGTTTTCCTTATAAGAAACCGTGCTAAAAACGGCACGAATCATCTGCTCTTGAAAGTGTCGAAATAGCGCCAGTGGACAAAGTGGCAAAACGCGGAAACTGTTAGCCAAATTACCGACAGCCAATTTTTTCTGTACAGACTTGAGACCTAAAAATAGAGGGACGAAGCTTAGACCATGTACACATATGTACTATACTGCGTTCCTCGAGAATGCGAGTTTTACAATTAAACTATATGTATATATACTATTAAACGCGGCACGTGTATAGTGCGTGTACAGAAAAGTCAAGACTGTGACGTGGCGCGGAGTAAAAAAATGATCATTCGAACCTTTTTCGGCTCGAAGCACATCAGATGCGTGTGCCTGTTGCTTTATGCGAGTGCGTGTAGCACTTAGGCGATCACGAATAAGGGAGACGCGGGAGGGGAATCAAGAGGCGTAGCCCTCAACACGTTGCGTGCACTTAATTCCGAGCCCCGATCTAAGGGAATCACACATGAATGAGAATGTAAACTTTCACATTTTTCAATATACTTTCATAAAAATATTGTGAATGAATTGAGGCCCTTTCTCTGATAAAAATTAGTCCGTACGAAGCCTAAATCAGTGCCAATAAGCAGGGTAAAAATCGCTTTCGCGTAGGCATCGATAGTTTTCGTAGGAATGTAACGCGGCAACAATGTACTTTAAAAAACTGGCTACACTGTAAATGTAGCCAGCTCAGACACACTTTTCTCTGTTGCAGTCGGATGTAGTTCACTAGCTTACCGTTTAATTTAGGTAGAGTCCGCTATCGTATCAGGTTCAGATTCGGTCGACAATTCAGGGACAGAAAAAGAGGATCGCATGCAATATTGACACGAAACCCTGTATGGTCCGTGTTTGATCTACTCTGATGCCTCGTTCGTACTTCTGGCCAGAGCTTGGAGGCCGTAAAATCTTTTAGAACTTGTTTTCTCTTGTCTAGCCGCTATACAAAGCAAAGGAAGAAGAAACGGTCTAGAAGTGGGGTGTGTCGCATCACGTTATTCTCAATGGATCCTACTCTTCTTTGTCCTTTCTTTGCGATTAGAGAAGTGAGAGAAAGTTCTGAAAGTACTTTTATCACTGCTCCTGATCCTGACAACTCTGGTTCGTACTTGTGGTCAACTATAGTAAACCAATGTATTTATAGTTGAAACAAGATCATAGGTTATGATTGTTAAAAACATTGCATAAATTTCGTTACCATGTATTTTGCACTAATGCTATCAGACAGGAGCGTTGAAACGTCTACAACTGATGTCACACGCAATAAAAAAAAAGGTCATATTAAACTACGAATTTCAATAAAAAATTGAACCTTCTGAGCTGAGATGAGATGACGTTATTGTCTACAATTTATTCAGTCTTTTCTTAAGGATTCGAAAATGTAAAAATGTATAACACTAATAAAAATTTGGAATATTTCATACCTAAACGAACGGATATCACTTCATTTTTCCCCTTCAAAGGGTAAATTTAACAATTTATATATTTTCTATAAGTAATTAATTAATTATGAACAGAAACCGGTTCGAGTGGAAAAAGGACTAGTATATTCTTCCACTTATGCTTATGTGTTTATTTATTAATTGTTGCGACGGAAGTCATCAAACTTGAAAATTTAATAAAAATATTCACAATGAGCATTCTTTCTTACTTCCGTACGTTCAGAACCGTTCTTTCTTTCCTCTCTTTCTCACTCTCTCTCTCTCTCTCTCTCTCTCGCATTTCATTCAATCTTTCTCTCTGTCTCTCACGCTCTCACACTCTCACATTCGTCTCTGTTACGCGCACGGCCGTAACATTCTTCGTGAGCTGATGCGCGTGGTATGAGCCAATTTATCGAGAACTCGTGTCCAGCACTCGTTGGACACTTGTGTGTGTATGTGTGTGTTGCCCGGCTATGTATGTATGAATGTGTGGTATGATGTATGTATATGTACATTCAATTATTAATAATTATTATTAATAACAACAATAATTAATTAATACGAATAGAAAATCATGTTTCACGGTGAATGACTTGATTTCTTATTTTCAATTTTCATTTCTTTTCAAGATTCGATGAATGTTCGTTTCCGGAGTTAAACGTTTTTTTTTATCGTCGTCCGTTACACGTGAAGGTATTTTTTCAGCGATGTCAGTGCAACATACGAATTCAGTCAAGCGAGGCCTTCAGTTTCGGCGATTTGCTGTCTCGAACATGAATTCAGAACATTCCGAACAGCGATTAGTCCTTGCTCAACGTCAGAGCTGCCAATGACAATTACATAAAGCTGGGATATCTTCACAGTGGTCACTCTTGCATTAAAATTACGATAACAGCGTGATTCCCTCGTAACAAACCGACCGGTTCAGTCCAGTCGGTTTGTCTAACTGATTGTATTATTAATTCAGTCCAAAATGACAACCATATCATCACCGCGCACTACTCTTTGCGGATGAGGAGGATGCAAAGGGGCTGGCAGTCTGCGCCATGGTTTGCGTGCCGCTCTTCGAAGTTCCACGGACGATAGAGATCTTCTAAGTCTTCTATAAAATCATAATAAACAACGTTAAATCGCCAGCATGTAAGAGACAAAATCAGAAAACCGTCAAAGTTACGAACTTGGTCTGATCCGAAGCGCGGAAATAGACGTCGTCAGGTGCGTCCATCCAGGAAATTACTTGCTTACGCGCATTACTTCTAGACAGCGGCGGCCCATGGGGCAACGTATGTGGATGAGCAGCTCTTCCATTGAGCGGTGGTGCTAGTGGAAGAACAGGAGGAGGTGCAGTGTGTTCCAAAGTATGCTTGGGATGTAGCTGCTGTGAATGGTGAGCCCTTTTTGCAGGTGGTCCACCAGGGAGCCCTGCACTTAGGGCAATACCTATCAAACATAACGGGATAATTGTACGACATTCAATACGAAACGCGACTACTATTACGTGGACGTAAAATAATGAAACCAATGTTCCATATTCCTTTGGATTATAACGATAAAACTGTACAACTTAACAAACTTGATGATTCGTTTGGCTGTATACATAGACTCATAGGCATTGAATTATTTTACCTTCATCCCAATCCACGTCAGAGTAGAAGCCAGTAAACAGAGACCACATTCAGTACTAGGACTTAGAATTACAAACGAATGTAAATAGCAAATTCATGATACTGAGGCTTACCATCTGATCCATTGATTTCATCAAATGGAGGTCTTGTGCGTTTCAGGATGGTTTGTTGTTGCGTAGGCATAGTTGGTTGCGGTTGTGGTGGGGTCACTGGCAACCTGTCTACCTCCGACTTATTTGGTACTCTTTCATATAAAAGGCTTCCATCTATAACCACATTATAAAAAAGTTTAACCAGTGTTTCTTATTTTACTCTTTACTGGTGTATAAAACAGCTGCTATTCCAATTTGAAAGAAAACAAAAGAACACACTGTAAACGTATATTACATGCCTGGTGCCTTTGGTGGTCTGGGGAAGGAGACTCGATCGGGCTGTTTTCGTTGTGCTGGTGCCGTAAGGGCTAACCAATCCCAATCCCCGGGTTGCCGAGGAGCAGGATGATCACCTAAACGCGTTGCTATATCGGTGACACGAGGACGAGGCCGAGGACGTACAGCTCGCGCTAAAATACGCAATTCTGCCGGGCTTTTTGATGTCAACTGGGGAGAAGCGCAAAGATGCCGCAACGGTGCTGCATTTACAGGTTGATGGGGTGCTCGTGCTGCGTGACGTGTGCGTAATTGCGCTGCACACAATCTTCGTGCAGCCCGTGCTAACGCTGAAGTACGTAAGTAAAATGCGGAACGTGTTTTCATTACGGGCCTGGGAGATCCACCACCGCCGCCTCCGCTTGCTCCGCTTCCGCGTAAATCAACGCCATGAGCACTCGCATAATGGCGACTTAGATGCGCCTTGAGCTTGAATTCTTTCCCACAGGAAGGAATACTACATCGATGAGGTCGATGTGCGCCACCGATTCCTTTACTCTCTTCGTCCGAGCCTGCGCCACCTCTTTTTCTTTCTAAATCAACGTCATCGATACGTGATGGAACCTACGTATAAAATTAAAATATTAGCATCTTCATGAAATACCGATATGCCTTTGTTAAATCTTTATAAAATCGCACCTTGAGACCGCCATACTTCTTCCAGTACGTCCAACATGATTGGCACAGTCGACATTGCATATGCGATGGGCCCCAAGCGTACCACTGCGGGCTCTGCATAACTTGACAACTTTCACAGGGCTTACCACCAACCCCGACCATTAATATACCAGAATTATCAGTTGTCATGTTACCATTACTATTGCCATTAAGAACACTAGTTGGTTTGCCATTAGTGTTGCTATTACTATTACCAAGGGGTACTATTGTTGCCGCGGAAGGTGCGGTTGTAGGTGGTGTTGTCTTATTGTAATTTGGTATATAAACTTGTTTCAGTTTACTTTCTGCTTCCACAGCCTTTACCCTCTTCTGTTGTACGTATCTGTCTGTTGTCTTCCACATGTAATAATATTCGATGACGTTCTTTAGAGTTTTCCACGGTAACTGAAACACCGACAAGTTAATTGTTATTAATCCGGTCGAAGATTTAAGTTCTATATTAACCGTTTCATAATATATGCTTACAAAGTCTTGACGAATATCAGCGAAATCCTTCCCATATTTGTCAAGGGCTTCCTCGAAGAGATTAGCTTCGGATGCACTCCACTCTTCCATCTCATCTCTGCATAATACTGGACCAGTACTAGGCACTAGAGATGACATTGCCTTCGCGACATCGTAACTATGCCGATGCAAAGTATCCATCGCATGAAACTATGAGAACACATGGAAATAAATTAATGGTATTCCAGAAAAAATAATTCTAGCAGTGCAGTGATATAATGTAATGATATATACAAGTGTAATGTCTCTTGATGCAGCTGCCGCAGACATGTGTAAAGAGGGTTGTTTAACTGAAGAAGAACAATCTAAGGCTCTTGCAAATGTGCCTACAGATCTACTGACGACAAGGAATTGGTCTATCTGTCTATCCGTCAGCGAATGTCGTGGTGTCCAAACCAAAGTTTCTAAATCCTGTGATCTACGAGGATCCGATTCCCTTTCAGCAGGGGTGAGTGGAGCTGGCGCTATACCATCAGCTTGGTATTTACTGCCTACTCTAATTTCACCTGCAAAATTGCATGAATATATAAAATATATGAAGCGATAGTAATAATATGAAATGTAATGTTGAAATGTATGCGAATACCTTTGTCAGCAAGCAAAGTACGCTGTGCGGGATCAAATACTAAGCAATAGAAGAAGGAATCTTCCTTGTTCAAATAACTTAATAAAGATTCTGTTTCATTTAACAATGTCACACAGCATTTGCCCCTTATGTGTGTCGCAGGCATGGTTTCCACCTGCCGAGATAGAAACAACTCCCTGTGTTTCATTTGATGACGTTGTTTAGAACTTAACTCTGTAACACCTCCAGCACCTACCACGTTGTCTTCAGTCCCTGTGTGTCAATAATTGTAATTTTAAAATATATTTTATAATTAAAATATTAAAATTAATAATAGAAAAAAGCTTAACTGAAACATATCTCACGTAAGTGTCAAAAAAAAAAAAGTAAGATACTGAAAACACTGAATTCAATAACTTTGTTATACTACATTTTAACATAATAGTTATAAGTTTAATCAGACATTTCAGCATCACATTATTTATATTAATAAAACAGTGACAAAAATATTTTCTTTTAGTACAGAAATTCGTCCTATGTCCGGTCATTAAAATTTATTCATGCACTTCCGGTCTTTTCTTTTTTCGTTTCAAGACAAATAAATTAAATGTAAATGAAACGCAGGAATGTGGCAGAATCAATTAAAAACTTACAACACTCAAATAAAATATCAGCAAGAGCGGGCAACAAAAAAATAAAAATGAAAGCAATCTTAAGTGATAAATTACTTATCTTAACAAAAACAAAATTAACTTTTGAATAAATGTAAATTGTTTAAAGAAGCCTCAGATTACTAAAGAATTATCATTTTATGCGGCGGGATTTTTGTTTTAATGAATGATTGATTATTTCAATGATTATGAGGACTAATTTTAGATACTGGAATTCGAATAAATGAATCATTATAATGATTACTTGAGAGAAGAAAAGATACAAAATAAAAGTAGCAGTATACTATAAATAACAGGATAGATGATGAAAATGTTTATGATCATGTATTGTCATATATATGGGTTCATACAGTTTCACATTATTTGAGAAACCGTTCAAGTCCCCTTCTTTACAACTTTCAAGAAGAGTTCATGGGTGAACCCAATTTATTGTCTCTTTGGCCTTACAGTGAATCCAGCCTAAACTTATGACATTCACCAAGATTTCAAAGAAGTTTATAAATCCCGCCGCCAGATCATTAGCCTTAAATCATCACTGGCTTCTATGAGACTAATGAGTCAATCAAAAGGTACACATTGTGGGTTACTTACTGATGAATCCCTGTAACAACTCATACGTTAATCATGTACAATTTGCATTTGCAACTATTTACACTTAATAATACAGAATACCTAATACTGTGATTTATACTTATATAAAAATCCAGTAATTAAACGTGTGAACTAATAAGATCTATGTATATCGTTTTATATTTGTTACTAATCATTACTTTAAACAAAAAATATATATATATACATATATACATATACACGTATATTAAAATTCGTAACCAAGATTCATCTGCAAGGAGCACCTTTTAATTGACTGCTCACTCACCATGAGGCTCTTGGGCCTCGGATAGTGGGGCTTTCAGCCAGCCCCCCTTCCCGCCCCCTTTGATCATCACTTTGGGCCCGATCCCATCTTTATTAGTCATTTCCTTAGTAGTATCTGGAATCTCCAGTTTCTGACTCTGCATGTTCGCAGGGGATTCTGATCTCTGCTGCTCCGCACTTGCCACTGCAATTTGTATCATAGAACCCACTCTACTATTTTTCACTATTCTCTCTTTTTCGAATACAATTGTAATACATGCTCTTGTAATTCAAAAGAACTCATAACATATTTCAGGTTCATTTTTCAACAATTTTTACTAATTGGAATATCTCATCACATGGTAGTATACAACTGTATTGTTGTAATAAAAAATAATTTTGATTCTGTCAACCAATTCCAATCGCGTTTCTATTTACAACTGCAATATATAATAAGTAATATTCAAATATAGAATGAGTGAGATATTGAAAGTGATAATAATTGTTTCAATGCATATGTATGAATTATATACCGTGGATATTTATACAAATATAAAATAATTAAAATCAAAACTTTCATAGAATTTCATTCTTCTCTCCATATCAACTTCAAAATATTGAAACTCTTAATACAGAAAATGAAATGCCACTTTTCTCAAGTTCCACAGCATTGTACAGTAAATATACATAAATATGCATAAAAATCTGCAGTCTAATGATGAGGGTTGAATGCTCAGAAAGATTTGATACAGTTCACTATAAAACTCGATCTGTAAATATTGGTTCAATATTCTCTCCATAAAAAAAAAAAAACGAGTTCGCGAAGAGATGAAATGTATTTCCAAATTTTATAAAGTGGAAATCGTGAAGAACGATAAAAAAAAAACATATTTTAAATAAACTTCCGACACCGCTAAGAAGGGAGATACTAATTTGAACCTCGAACGAATCTCAATCGATATCCAGAAATTCTTGAAGGGAAACGATATACTTCTGGACTACGGGGCTATCGTCGCCGAAAAAGGGGTAAAAGGGGACCCTCTGGAAGCATCCGATCCCCGGGGAGCGCGTCCTTGCCGTAACCTTTTCATACGTTCCATGCATGAAAATATCGACTCCCGACAAGACAAAGGTTCGTATATTTTTTTCCTGAAATTCGAAGCACAGAAGAGAGCAAGGTACAGAACCGACAGAGGAGGGGGAAAGCCCGATTCGAAGCAAATACCGGCGGACGGACATAGAACCAGTGAGAAAGGGAGGAGGGAGGCAGGGGGTGGAAAGGGACAGATGTAAAGAGAAAGAGAGAAATAGCACGGGAGAGTGTACATTCGCGTTACACACACATACACACACACACACGTACAGAATTTGCACTCATACACATACATACATTACATACATAAGGTACGAAAGAAGAGGACGGAGGGAAAGAGAAGCGGCAGAGAGAGAGAGAGAGAGAGTAAATGCTTAAAACGAAGATGGCTAGTGGGGCCCACACCATTTTCGCCCAGGCACACACGGCGTACTCGCGCGTGTATATGTGTGCGTTCCTGTTTTCTCTCTGCCCGTTATTCGTGCATGTCTGCGTGCGCGCCTGGTTATCGTATACGTTCCTCTATCGGTGTCCTTACGAGTCTCTGTGTGTCCGAGTACACGTAACACATACCCAACCAATCCCTGCGTCAGTCATTCATTTAGTTCAGGGTGGCGGGTGGGGTGGTACAGGGGGAACTCGGGTGAGAGAGGTAGAAAGAGGGGGCGGTGGTGGGCTAGCGAGTGCACACCATCCCCCCAACCCACCCCCGGCAGATCGATACAACCCCCATTCCACCCCTCTGCCACCCCCCAACTTTACTTATTATACATTCCCACCCCCCAAATCCCCGCGTCTCATTATCTTTGCCACTGCAAAGGAAAAATCGAGAAAGGTAGAAAGAGAGAAATAGAGAGAAAAACGAGAGATGCATATACATACGCGTGCGTGGGTGCGTGTGTGTACATTACGTACATAGATACATACGTATATATGCATGCATATATACGCGTGTACATATATTGAGATAGGTAAAATACTGAGCGAACTTTTTTTTTCTCAGGGAGACGCGTTATTTTTCTGTGTATGATAGAACATATTGAAGTGTGATGCCTTTCACATGAACAGGAGCTATCCTGGCGCGCTGGGGTCTTTGAACTTCTATTTGGAAATCGTAGTAACGTAAGAACGTTGCAAATAGAAGAAGCACTGACCGGATGTTGTTTATTTTCACTGGAAAATAAGATACGAGTTAATTCGGGGGAAACGTCGAATCCGAACCGGCTTCGTACCGAGCCCGCGAAAACTAGCAGGTCTACCTAAATCGGTCGTAAAATATTTCGTAAACAGAGTAACAGTCGCACGCTCGGCACGCAACGATTTTCTCGGACAATTTTTCTCGAATTTCTTTTCGATCGTCGATTACGTCCGACGGATACTACGTTCGAGATCGCAGTTATCAATCGAGCTAATAAAAAATTTACCCGCGAATCGATTAATAAGATTCCGTGTGGATCGTGGAAAGGATTCTTTCAGTTTTGTTAATTCCGAAATGATTATCGATCCGCAAGACGGCGGAAATGAAATTAATTATATTATTCTTGTACATTCATTATTAGACTGCGAATTTTTCGTGTGTTCGTTAACATTCATAAAGCAACAATTACAGACAACAATGTTGGGCAGAGACTAATCTTTATGTTTCAGATAAGATTAATCGCGAAGTTTCGATTTATTTAATTTTATTAAATATTTCTATTTATGTACTGCAAACGCATAAAAATTCACAGTCTCAATATATTAATGTACAATTATAATTGTGTCTAAACATTACTGAAAACAGTTGACAACAACAGCTTTGTATAATTTGATCATCATATAACTGCATTGAAAAATCAAATTTTTGCTTGTTACTAGAATGATTTGTTAATGCCAAAATATTTCTGATAATTAGATTTGTAATACATTAAAAAGGAGTATGGAGAATACATCTCACAAAACTCTGTAAATCTTACTTACATTGGTGTTTGTCTGCAAGCATAATTAATGTGGATGGCAAATCCCTCCGCCTGAAGAAGCACATAACTTTCGCTTCCACATTACCGCTTGCTGTCTAAAAAACAAATTAAATGAATGTGAAAAGAATATATAAATATACTTACATTTTAATTATTCAAACTTCAAAACTAGTCTGTACAAATATAAAGAATGTGATATAACATATAATGGTAAATAAAAATCGATAAAATTCGTGTAAAATTCTCAAATCTAGATATTAATTCCTCTTACCTTATTTAATTCTTCTATCCTTCTTATCTGGTAGGGTGATGTGGAAGATGTTTCAAAATATACGTAGTCTACAAATAAAAAGCAAAAGATATATTTTAATATGCCAAGAAAAGACAGTACATAAATTATTCATATTCCATCAATATATAATATTAATATATTATGACCAAGTATAATCTCAAAAATATGTTTTTGATTCAAGAAAATTAATAATGCTATAAATACTATTCCCGTCCAATACCATTTTATTGAAATTCCTATTCACATTTCATCTATTCATTTACGCGAATAGTATACAAACACGAACTAACACTATTATTCCGACGATACACGGGAGTCACAATATCGGAGAAAGTTTCGAACACCGTATACAAAAAAAAGAAAACAAGCCTTGCGCAAATTAAAAATATAGCATTATAATGAATAAAAATTCGAACGGTGGAATGCTGCGATAGGTGTAAAATTTTCGACGCGAGCGTGCGGAGACCGCTGTACCGATGTAGATCTTCGTTACGTTGTGCACTTCGATAATATCGGGGAAATAAAAATTTCAGAGATCCTCGCATTATTTGACATGTGAATAAAAATATTCAACGATCTTATAAAGAAAAATGAAACTACGATGTGGAATCTAAAAGCGGGCCTGAACCTACAAACATCGAAATTTAATCATCAAAATTCATCGTGCAAGAAATTAGCATGACCTGGACGAAGGGCGAGCGAGAGAGTAAGGGGGCAGTGGGGGAAGGGGGGGTGTGTAGAAGGAAAGCAGACGTATGTATGGGACGCTAAAAGAGCGAAAGAGAGAGCAGAGGAGGAAGAGACAAGAGAGATCCAGATGAAGAGAGGAAAGTGTCGAGGGGCCGAGCGCGGGTAAAATGTAGATACAGGGGACGCCATCGCAGATCACCATTCGCAAACATTAATTTCTCGGGTTAATTAAAGACTGCGCTCGAGACTCGACGCGTGGCCATCAGCCGGCGGAATGTGTGCTGTGTGCGGTCACTTTTTACCTCCCACCCGGTACATGTTGGCCGTCATGTTGCTGGCGTCCTGTGTGGCCCCGAGAGCGAAATTAGCGTTCTCGTGGTTACCGTGGTTCTCGTGGTATTCGGCCGGCATCGGCATGAAGACTTTTCGTCCTCCAACCACGCGAATTTTTCAGCCGACACTTCCCACTTGTCCACGGAGTCAACACTTCGCGGTGTCACTCCATCGTGTTTGTTTGTCCCTCTGATCGACTCGAAACAGAAAAAAAAGATCGCACCCCGGCTATCCCTATATCGCGCCTGCACCGACTCGTTCCCGCCTAGAATTGAACACTTGGTAGTCCTTGCGAGTAGTGGCACTGAAGACGCGCGAATAACCCGCACTTGTTTCGACTCACGTGTCCGTTACCGTGACGAACATCGTCAGTGGCCGTTGCTTCGTTCATACGGGAACACCGCCATTTTCATTTTGCCGAGCGGGCTACATATACGACCAGGCGAGACTGCCTGCTCCCCTCTACCGGAGCTCTGTTCACTCGCTTTCCTCTGAACCCGCGTGCATTCGAAACTTCACCGAGACATAGAATATCCGAACCGTATGCGTCCCTTGCTTCGATTCAATAAAACACGGGTGCCTACTTTCACGAATTTTCAGCGAAAAACGCGCGATCCCGACGATACAACCCGGTCAACGAATACCACAAAACAAGGCCACTGGTCGGATACTACCAAGACTCGACGATTGCGCGGTCTTCACAGCGTCTGCGTTATCCTACCGGAGAGTGGTGGGGATAACTGCACGGTGGAGTGCCAATTTTTCGACGCATTCGCGAAACCCCCCGCGAAATTTGAATTTGGCTCGTTGTATTTTCTTTATAAACTATATCCGTCCGGAGACACACTTTGTAATATCGAGATTACTTGTCCCTTTTATTCGATACATATTGTGTATCCCAATATTATGTAGAAATGATAATGAAATAGGGTGAGATTGTTTATGTGAATAAATAAATTGTAAGTTATTTATGAAAGTTTAGATTGTATTCACATTGAGACAATAAATGAAATGCTTTTGTATAGTATATGAAATATTTATATATTTACGAAATTAGTCTTTCTATACAATTGCTTATGCGCAGTCACATATTTCATCTGTTTTAATTAAAAAAAAGGAAAGGTATGTAAATGAATAGTTGAAATTACTCACTAGTTTGTAGAGCCTGTGTGAGAGTTTGCCTTTCGCGTAAAACGTTTGGTAATGCGCCTGACTAATAATAAATAGTGACGAATATGTCGATTTGATGCAAATACGCAACGCAAAGTTATATTCATATGTACATAATAATAGTAGTAATAGTAGTAGTAATAATAATAATAATAATAATAATAATAATAATAATAATACATGTCGATGACAATGTTCATAATTTAGCATTCTTCTAATTTAGGTAATCATTTAAGGCACATCCCACGGTCTTTACCAAGCAATTTTGTTCATTAATATTATATAAATAAATGTATACTGTTGTGGATGCTATTAACCTAGATTTATTATCATATTTCTATTCATAGGAATAATTATTTATACTAAATATAGGTAATAATCTGTTCTGTACATAATTCTATGTCTTTCTTATGAATCTTTTAAAATGGATAGTCGTATCATTTATTAATGATAATAATGATAGTAACATTAATAAGAATAACAAGATAATGCATAAATGAGATGCACAAGATGAAAGCATGCTCTTTTCCTTTCATCACGGTGTGAGAATCATGAGTAGTATAAATGTTTTTAGAGTCGAAATAAAATTTCGCCGTGAACCTACTTACGTGATTTTCTAAATAATTAAAATTTTGAATTTTACGTAAAAGAAACAGTAAGCAGGTCAATGATAAAAGATTATGTTAATTAAAACATATACATTTTTAATTACAATTAAAATTTCATAATACTACTCATGATTTAATTTAATATTAATATAAAATACCTATGCCAACTCTGACAGTTTATGTATTTCTATGTACAAGTATAGCATCCAGACTTTGTCACCTGGTTGCATGGATCTACTTACTACGATACTATTGTTTATGGATAAAAAAATACTAATATATCGCATTGTCGTTGCACGGGCAGTGTTTGCGCAGTTTTGTCCATTGATAAGGCACCAGCTTTTAGGATCCTGAGATTCAACCCGCATGCTTCGACAGATTTAGAGGCATATCTAAAGGTCAAACACAATAATAAAGAATTCATGTAATTCACAATATATAGAGAAATCATATAAACATCTTGAAGCACATACCTGAAGGAGGTGTAAGAGTTTGTTCCCTGTAGTCTTTGTAATGATGAACTGGAGGAGATGAAGGATGAGGTGGTGGTGGTGCATACAATGGCATAGGAGGTGGATAATGGACGGGTGACGGATAATGCATCCATAAAGGTGCTCTATATGGTCCAGGAGGTAACATTGGCACACTGTACAGTGGATGTTGAGGAGGTGTATTTGTAGTACCAATGTATGGATCTACTCGTACCCTAGGATACGAGTTACTCGATGAGTATTTCACAGTTTGTCTGTCGTCCGGCTTCAACAAATTTCTTAGAAAGCCTTGCTCATGACTTGGCTTATCTTCCCCCAAGATACTTGTTATGCTGTACGACGATAATTGTTTCGGCGATGGAGTAGGGGCACTCGTTGTACAAACAGGCTGCGGTGTCGCGCGTCTTTTAGACGCTTGATCTTCTAATGACACTCTTTCCAATTCGCGCAGTATGCGTTTGCGAGGTGAAACGACATTAGGATCTAGAAGGCGCGCTAGTTTGTCGATAATTATATTTAAAACCTTTCCAGTCGGTGTACCATTCGCCTTTCGAACTGGCTTAGTGTAATTTGTTACTGATTCTGGAAGTAGGTGAGAAGTAGGATCTAATGGACGTCTACGCTTTCTTGCTATTAGGCGAGGATGTGCACACAGACGGTTTCTTGGATTTCTATAGTAATAAAAATTAAACTCTGTGGATATCCGACGTCTTGGGTTTGCTTGCTTCCAACAATGATCTCTTTGCCAAGGACTTGACTGTACTGATGAGTTATCATCAGAGACTGTAAGTAGGATCACAATGTTAATATCATAAAAATGTGTGCGTAATTATATACACGTATTATTTATTTACTTACCACTAAGAGAAGTAGAACTTTCCTGCCTACTCGGAGTTGTGCTAGCTGGTGGCCAAAATGTTTTTTTCGGGACTGGAAACCATGTAGTTCTTTCCCCATCTCTACGATGGGATAGTTCTAAAATAAATTTTCCATCTTTGAAGAATTTTAATCGTCCACCAGGTGTTGGAAGTAAATTGTTATCGATGCGTGTTTCCGAGTGATGAGTGGGCTGTGGGCTTGAATTTTTACCATTTGCCTTGGTAAGGGTTGAGTGTAATGCAGAAGGATCACGTGAGCACATTTCTGTTGTGCCTCTCACGTGACCTGCGTGAGCATGACATTCTGCTGACTTCTCACGCATGCTGACACTTTACCGATATCCATTTTTCTCCGCTTGACCTTTCATACTTCAGCCTCTCAATATCAAGTAAAAGAAAGAGGCAAGACCTTAAAAAGGTCTTTCTCTTATAGCTGCAAATAATAATAGATAGGCTTGCTAAAATTCCTCTGTTTCATACTTTAAGAAGAGCATTTCTTGCAAAAGAACTTGGCCGAACCCAAACTATGTGGCACAACTCGATCAATAAGTTGGTTGATGTAAAATAGAATTTTTGACAATGGTGTCAAAAATAGCCAAGCATATAAGTTTCTCTGTAACTCAACAGAGTTGGTAACAGCACAGAAATGCAATCGTGTTCATCTTGTTCATTCCAAAACTGTCAGATTGACATAAGCAAAAATTGACAGTGGACAACAGCGTTCCTCTGAAATTCAACTAATATTTTCTCCTTAGCCAAAAAAGAATTCTCTGGATGGTATGCCGATTAATGTGCATGGATCAAACAGAAGATTATTTAATCAAAATAAGCACTATCATCAGCTTGACAGCCACATTTTGCGTGAAATTCCAAAAGGAATTTGATATACATGAGTGGCAGTCGCTAGACACCCACCCACCCACGCACTGCCGCCTTCTGCAACGAGTTCTATTCCATCTCGAAGAAGCGGCTCATTGCGTTAATAAGTGTCTTCGGAGCTGAACGCGTTATATTTTCCGCGAATAATCACAACTGGCCCGCGACTTCGCTTTCTAAACGCGAGATATTCACGGACCAAACACGGGACGGTCGCTCTGTAGTGGAAAACACGGCTCGGCCGACACATGTGTTTCACTTCACCCACGAATGGTTTACGTGTCCACGGCAATCGAGCTTATTCGTTCGACGACCCTTCTGAACGTGCGTCCACCATCGTTTTCCTCGTGATTTTCGATGTTCCGACGTGAAAAAAAAAACAAGAATTTCTCGCCTTCGTGTATCCTTCTTGTCGACAACACTGTGGCGGTTCACGGTCCGCGCGTTCCTCAGTTCCTCGGTCCAACTCCCACGATCAGTCTGCACGGTCTGCAATACACTGTAGTACTTCCTACGTTCCTACAGAACACGAAGTTACGTCGAACGGGTTATGGAGACGATAAATACGAGACAGTTCAGAAAATGCAAACTCGTTTCAATCATTTTTTATCAATGATTTAGATTGTCTTTATTGATTTCCGTCGCACGAATTAGAAATATGATATAAGTATTCGTATTAGCATTTACGTGAAACACGAATGCATTTCACTGTAACATCTTTTCATAAGAAAACTAAGTAACTTTATGTACGCGTACTATTGTATTTTAAGTTTCTTGCTCCTGTTGCTGTTTGTATTTTGCTCGCTTTCAATGGACCAATAAGAATCGTGCCTTTTCGCACGAATGAAGTTTGGCGCGCAACCTTTTAGAATCCCCGGTGTAATGTTTCCGTAAAATATTCCCGAAATTTGTTGATAACTTGTTAATCTCCGCTTATTTATTCGGTATGGAACTGATAGAAGAATATCAGGAACTTATCGAACGTGATGCAACTGAAATTTCTTGGTTATTCAAATTCTTGCCAGCATTCTGTTACATTACAAGCGCGGTCACTGGATACATTTGCAGCATATTATTCTACGTAAAATGGGTATTCAATATATTTCGTTTCTGTATCTTCAAACGTTTTCGAAGTAAACAAAATTTTTAATTTAAAATATTGTAGCATCACGCCTTCGACGATAACTGTCCACTTTGGGCAAATTCCGTCCTTATGATCCCTATGGAATCAGATTGGAATCAGATAGTTGATGAGGACAGCATGAATTTGATTAATACAAATTGGATGGATCAAATTGTGATCCATTATGATTACAACTATATATGTAAAATATATTTTATAACTTGTTTCTTGTCCTGCATATTCGGGATTATATGGTCCATTATGTTTTTAATATGTGGAAAAGGTGGATATGATGTATCATCAATGTAAGTTACTAATTAGCTGACACAACTGTTAATGATAATGCACAGATATGTATAACATATTATGTAGATATGAGGTTCCATGGAGTATTGTATTTCCTGCAACAATTTTTAATATGATATTTGCATTAATTACAACATATGCTGTTATAAATCTGGCAGAAGGATATTTCATATTCAGCCAGAGCTTAAAAAGTGTTTACACTGCAATAAGCATTACTAATAAAATACCGAAACTTATAAGGTAAAAGACATCAATTATAATAATTTATAAGTTATTTAATGAAAACAATATTCATTTGCAGTGAATGTGAAATTATACAAAAATATTTACAACATAACATCCGTGACTATGATCTATGTAAATTATTCTCTTGGCTGCAGGTTACATCTCGTAGAACTTAAAATAATTTAATATTAAAATATAATCCGATATTAATATATGTATTATGTATCTTTAAGGTTCTTTCATACATAATGATGTGGAGTTGGTTAGGGGGATTGGCGATATTAATTTTTAGAATAGTAAGGGTTAGTGATTTTAAATTATTAAAGATTAGGATCTATGAAGTTACAGCTGATTTTGTGCCAGAAAATATCGATAAAACCGAGCTAAAAGATAACAAGAAAACGGACAAAGAAAAAATAAAATAATTATTTGTATATTAAAAATTGTTTATTTTTTATGTTCCATATACTTGTATATGAACAATTCATATTGCATGCATGTATGAAAATGTATAAAAATAGATTTATTCGATTTATAAATTTATCTAAAGTGCCACTAATATAAATAAATAACAGATTATAATAACTTCTTTAATAACTCTGTGCCTTAGTACTGTTATGTAGATTGAATATTCCTATATTAGGCAAGAGAATAAGTTGTACATATACTTCACACTCTTAAAAAAATTGTTAGTGACATATATATATGTATAAACTACTATTATAATTATTATATTTTAAACATATAAATCAATAATATATTTTACATTGCTTCCCTAACATTATGTATAATATAATCACTTTATAAAAGATTTTCTATGAATGACATCTTCTTTTATTTAGTTCAAAATTTATTTTAACAAAACTTATGTTATTTCTTTGATTTCCTATAACACTCTTATGGTCATCTTAAAAATTTAAATCCTGTAACTACTTCTTTAGATTGATACCACCGGTAAGGAATATTTTCAATGTCCTCATTTAAATTGTTCAAGAATTCTCTGTTGCTATCTTTCTTACTGTTAGACTCGGACGACAGGTCATTATAAATCTTTACTAGATGGATACAGTTGCAGTCCATATTTATGTGATTATTATTGTGTAATTTAAATGTAAAACAATTAGCATTTTTTACTGGAAGTGTATAGTGCGGTTTTGGTAAGAAAAACTCAGAAACTGAGTTTCCATCACTTTTTTCTATTAACACAAAGGTGTTTGTGAGGCTCATTGGTGAAGATATTGCATCTTGAAAATCTGAACACTCTAACATGGACCTAAAAATTCATTTCAAATATAGTTTAAACAACGCCGAATGTTAACAGAAGAGTTATTAACTATTGTTTTACTGACCTCATTAGATTTAACAAAGGTTTCCTAGACGCGTGTTTATATTCGCAATGCTGCCGGCTATTGAGAATGTCCAATGGAAATTCTAATCTAATTTGCAGCTTTGGCGACATTATGGTGGCACCAATGAGTATAGCAATCCCTTTAACTTTGCAGTTATTAAGATGAAATTGCGAGCTCAATTGTTCCGACGTGTCTTTCATAGACTTCAATAATGCTTTTATGGAAGATGAATTTCTATCCGTTGCTTTCATATTAATTTGCAATTGAGTCAACGAGTCGTACGTAAACGGTATCTGTTGCTTCTGATACAAAATATATTTTAAAAGTTCTATCACTAGTTTCACACAACCATCACTTGTCAAAGGTTCGTCCAATTTAACATTAATATCCATTTTGACTCTCGTCTTTTTTTGATCACGCTTTGAAACTCGAAACAATCCGGCGCATAACCTGTTTCAAACAAAACGTTTCGTTGAAATATTACTCTTTCGAATTTGCGAAAACACGTTTCATGTTTTTTTCATGATAAGAAGCGTGTCAATTACATTACAAGCAATATTAAGAATAATATTATTTAAAATTATGTTGTCAATAGACCGCAGTTATAATCGCGTCATGTACTAATGAAAAATGAAAATTAACCTTGCTCAGACAAGAAGTATGTATGTATTCATTGTACAATGTGTATGAGCATACGTGTATGTATACGTGTAGTACAGTTACTCTTCCTCCCTAAGCAAGCGTTTGTACCTCCGCCATTTTTACTACGCATTCAATCTGTAATGAATTCTGTCTTAGCGCTGAATCGTCAGCCAATCAAAGCAAAGAAATTTCTGTACCCGTCTGCATCAAGAAGTCCCAAGAAGGCCCAGAGTCGTGCAGGAGTTAGAGCTATATACACACTAGTGTACACACGTATATATATAGTATATAATGTAAAGTTATATGTCTGTATACATTCCTACAGTGACTAAAGCTCATATCGCAGTGCAATCATAACAAAATTTTAATTTTATCCAACTACAGTTTAATTGTGTTTTAGTATTTTAGTATTTAGTGGTGAATGAGGGGAAATTAATCTGCATAATAAAATTTTAATGAATCTGTAGGATAGTATAGTAATGCTTCACCATAATAAGCATTTTTATCCCCACCATTTTAATGCGCATCCAGCTCCGCGCAGCTGCTTTGGAAAGAGAACGAAACGAGCGGGAATATGGCGAGTGTCCACACAGACGAGAAACCTATCCGTCTCACTTTATCGTGCTTGCGGTCTCACTCTTTTCGCGCATGCGTACGCCTGGCGCTCCATCTGAAACGCATGGCGCGATATTCGACTTGTACTTTTCGTGCTGTTGGATTCTCGACCACACAGTTCAGCGTATTTACGGATGCCTGAAACGGCGATAATTTCTACAATTATTAAAATTATCGAAAACCCGTAAGCTATATTTTAGATATAATACTTTCTACTTTGTGAATCTACAAAATTTTATTAATTCAGCCATCCCAGTACTCGTCACCTGTGACAAGTCACTTGTCGACCTGCGAAACATCAACCAATCAGAGAAAAGCAATGTCTTTTCCTACCCCCATATTTTTAGGCGCTTAGCTTCCGGTCTCCGACTCGAATTGCATTCAAAACAAACTCCGACTTGCATTCATAACAAAATTTTCATTTTATTTAACTACAGTTTAATTGTGTTTTAGTATTTTTGTTAGTAGGTATGTACTTAATAATGAATGAGAGGAAATTGATCTGTATAATAAAATTTTAATGAATCTATAGGACAGTTATAACAAATTGTATCGGACAGTGTAAACAAGTGTTTTAACTTTTGTGTAAAATTCCTTAACTTGCTGGTGCGGTGGATACGTAGTATATGCACGTAGTTTCACAGGCGGGCACTCGGAGCGTTAGAGTTTTGCGCGAGTTACGCTCTGCACCGTGCATGGTTAGCGGCCGTTTCCGCTTTGACTCCTCCCGTAAACAAAATAAAAGTAGAGAACGCTCTCGAAGGACAGAGTTTTTTGCTCGAAGTCAGGACCGTGTGGCGCGAACGCGCGTAGTTGACCGCGAATCGTATTTTGCGCGGTAGATCTGGCTGCTTACCAAGTGCTAGTCTAGTTGCCTTTTCCTTGTCGAGCAAGCGTTGCGTATTTATATATTGTTTCCTCTTTTTTAATAAGGTTACGTTTAATTGTTACATTCCATGTGTGTGTTTAATCCCGATGATAGTGTCTGCCGCCGCGTGTTGGTCAGGTTACGGACGCAAGGGAAATCGCAATAAGGAGATTCAGAACAATAGAACTCGCAACCTCTAAAGTGAAGGTACACGTCGTATTCACCGTTATTCTTCGGCTACATCAGACCATCGAACTGCATACAAACAGACAAAAATGGCGGAGGTAAAGTCGCGGCGCCTCGCGCAAACAGAAGATTTATCAAATGTTGAGTTTGAAACCAGTGAAGATGTGGAGGTCATTCCGACATTTGATAACATGGGACTCAGGGATGAATTGTTACGAGGAATCTACGCCTACGGTATTATAATAATTCTATATTTTTGCGTAGCATGTAAACATAACCTATCTGCTTAGTGTTTGTTTGACACGTATGTGTTTTACACGCACACGAAGACGTCATTGATAGTCACTATTAGTTTCATTTCGTTAATATTATTCTCATTTACTCGTAATTCTTATAGACATAATATTTTTATTATAGGTTTCGAGAAACCGTCAGCGATTCAACAAAGATCTATCAAACCTATAATGAAAGGACGAGATGTGATTGCACAAGCCCAATCGGGTACAGGAAAGACGGCAACATTCTCGATTGCTATACTACAGTCTTTAGATACACAAGTTCGAGAAACGCAAGTCCTGGTTCTTTCGCCTACGAGAGAATTAGCGACTCAAATACAGAAGGTTATTCTGGCATTGGGAGATTTTATGAATGTACAGTGTCATGCATGTATCGGAGGTACCAATCTAGGAGAAGACATTAGAAAATTAGATTATGGACAACATGTTGTATCTGGAACACCTGGCAGAGTATTTGGTAAATATATAACATAGTTAACAAAGCCGACGTTACAAACGTAAAATAGATATATGGATAATTCTATGATATTTTCAGATATGATAAAAAGAAGAGTTCTCAGGACAAGGGCAATTAAGATGCTAGTCCTTGACGAGTCAGATGAAATGTTAAACAAAGGTTTTAAGGAACAAATTTATGATGTATATAGATATTTGCCACCTGCGACACAAGTAGTATTAGTATCGGCTACATTACCTCATGAAATCCTTGAAATGACCAGTAAATTTATGACAGATCCAGTTCGTATTTTAGTTAAACGGTAAGATACAGCTTTATAGATTCAACTTTGAATAATTGTTTCAATAGTAATAATTCATGATTAATTGCAGTGATGAATTGACATTGGAAGGAATAAAGCAGTTCTTTGTCGCTGTAGAAAGAGAAGAATGGAAATTTGATACGTTATGCGATTTGTACGATACACTGACAATAACACAGGCTGTAATATTTTGCAACACCAAGCGGAAAGTAGATTGGTTGACAGAAAAAATGAGAGAAGCTAATTTTACAGTCTGCTCAATGCATGGCGACATGCCTCAGAAAGAAAGGGACAATATTATGAAGGAGTTCAGATCTGGTCAAAGGTATGTTCACTAACGTACATTACTGTAAATAAAATGTTGTATGATATTTACAATATTTTTTTATTTTACAGTCGTGTACTAATAACAACTGATGTCTGGGCAAGAGGAATAGACGTGCAACAAGTATCGCTTGTAATCAATTATGACTTACCCAACAATCGTGAGTTATACATTCATAGAATAGGTCGGTCAGGTCGTTTTGGCAGAAAGGGTGTTTCTATAAATTTTGTTAAAACCGACGACATCAGGATTCTGCGAGACATTGAACAATATTATTCCACACAAATTGACGAGATGCCAATGAATGTAGCGGATTTAATATAAATATTAGACTAAACGACTGTATTAACTAAGAATTTAAACAAAAACTCCCCTGTTTTTTCTGCATTACTTTATTTATAAAAAAAGAAAAAAGTTTGGAACCTTTTGAAGATTGTAATTAAGTATACACATGTGCATATTTTCAGTCTTCAAAAGTTTTGTATCAGATGTCGTACTTATTGTTAACTTAAGTATAATGTATAATATGTATAATACAATGTATAGTTAACTTAAATGTAATTTGTATTACAATTTTTATATTGTATTACATCTAACACAATAAATAGAGTTATGACAGGAAGAAACTACAGTATTTATTATTGTTGTGTAGAATATATGTGTATTGCTGAGAATAATGCTTTGATATGTAGATGCATATTGTTTACTAAAGTAAAAGTAAAAGTACACTTGCTGTTAGAAGACCTCATACTACTGAACTGAAATAATCAATAACTGGTTTCCCAGTTTAGATGGCAGCAGAGCAGTGTTTTGATTTAACATCTCACAAACATTAATCGGAAATTTAATTACACAGTAAAATTCTACTTGCTCTGTACGAAAAATTATCTTCTTTTTTTTAAACATGAACTGCAAGTATAATACTGTGCAAAATCTTATACATTGTCCACATCAGAATGTTTGATTTGGTAGTGGACTCAGTGTCAATATTTACTAATAAAAGGATAAAATGTGAATATAACAACATATATTTTTATAAAATTGAATACTTCAGTAATAAATTGTAAGTAAAGTACAATGTGAAACAATCATTATAGAGATAGAAATTGAAAAGTATGGAAGCACAAGAAGATTGCACTGTTCGAAGAGGACAGCCAATTCGTCGTTATCAAAATGATTATAAGTCTGAAGGGCATACATCAACCAGTAAGTAATAATATTATTTACTCAAAAAAAGTCATTTCAAATGTATGTTAATGTTCATTTCTTTCAGCAATGATGGGTAATCAACCTCAATATTTGAATGTAGGTAGACCCACTGTTCGAATAGCTGTTTACTTGATGACTGGAATGTTTTTAACAATGGACATTGAGCAAAATTTTACCGCACAACAAATTCTGGCAATAATACAATCCGAGGGAGAACTAGGATTAACCAGAGCTTCGTTGCTTACTGGCCAAACAGTGTTCGCTTTGTGGCTTTGTTCTTCCAGCTTAGAAGTTCAACTACGACCAAATCACAAACCTATAGAACTAGCTGCAAAATGGAATCGTTTAGTAAGAAAATACAGTTCTCAAAGTGAGGAGCGTGGTGAGGAACCTTTATTGTTTCTTCGAAGGAATGTATTCCTTTCTAGGGCAGATGAGGAACAAATAAAAGAAGCTAAAGTATTGGAATTATTGTACGCAGAAGCTAGAAATAACGTACTACAAGGTAAAAGTATCTATGTTAGAAACCCTATTGATCCACAGAAGTCATGAAGAAAAGAACTAATTTTAGCATATTCATTAGGACGATATCCATGCGAAGGACAAGCAAGATATGCAAGTTTGGGTGCCCTGCAAGCCCGTATTGAGTTAGGACCGTACAACCCACAAACTCACACATTAGCGTTTTTCAGACGACATCGTGGTAGATTCCTACCTCACCATTACACTTCTCCTAGTTTATTATTAGGATTAGGTCTGGGACTAGGATTAGTGGGAGGAAAAGGAGCACCAGAGGCACGTCTGCTTGAACAGTACAAGCGGATACCTAATCATACAGGAACTAACGCGAATTCAAGAAAGCTTATCAGAAAATACTTGGAGTTCTGTTGGAGTTTACCGTGTTATGGCGCGGCGTTTTTTCAAGGACAAATCGAGCGACCTGTGAGAGGTTTAGCGTCATGGATCACAAATCGTGATATGCAAGTTCTAATAGCTATTAATTCTTCAGGAGTGTACATCGTGGATGACATGCAATGTGTAAGGAATTTTAATTTTTGCATGTACAAAAGAAATTCATAAATTTAATATCTACTTTCGTACAGAGCTTGTTATTGGGCCTGAGATATTCAGAACTCAGTTGGGAAATGGCGAAGCCTTCCGACGAAGGTAATTTGGACTGCCTGCCTTGTCTATTTCTACAGTTTCCGGTGCGAGAAAACGGAGCACGTGTTTATAAAATTCTACAAGTATTCTCGAGACAAGTATGATTTATTTCTTCTAAATTGTGAAATGTGTACAAAAGAGTTATTGAAAAAGTTCAATTATTTTTAGGCAATAATGATGGATACGTTAATATCTGGATTTGCTGAGGAACACCGCCGACACGGTGCTAATGGAGACGTTGCGCACGTTGAACGTTTAACTGATCATTCAATAGGTTCGAACACAGGCAGCTTCACGAACAAACTTAGCAAATTTACATTGGCCACCTTCGACGACGAAGGTACTGATGTAGGAAGTATTACATTTTACTAATAAATCCGTAATATTTATTATTAAAAATGTATTTCAGGCCGTTGTATCGGACAAATGGGTTCTTGGTCTTTTCAATAAATATTCTTGTTTATATCAACAGTTGAATTTCGTTTCTAAATTATACCGCAAAATACGCGCCCCGGAGGATCGCTAAATGCGTACTTTGTTTTAAGTGATCCACCAACATTTTGTACTTTTCCGGAACTAAATTTCTGTGACGTGTCAGCTGGGTTTCTAAAGTTATCATGTCGAAATTAATTTTATTCATTTCATCTAGTATTTCTTCTTCCTCTTCGTGGGTTAATTCCTCGCCCTGCGCAAAAAGTTTATATGAATTATTCGTTCATATATAAACTGTATATAAATCATTTCACGAAAAGTAAGAACAAGTTTTACTTGGAATATCAGTTTTTGTTGCAAGCCCGTAACTTTCTGCGAACATTCTTCAAATTTCTGTAAAATTTTGTTTGCTCTGCGCACAAGTACTTGTTTATAGTCGTTAAGGCATTGGAGTTGTAGCGATTGTGCCTCTTGTTTGGATAATTCCTCTGGATTTCCCAATCGTGCCAAAAATGGTTTCAGATAATCCACGATGTCCATCGAAGATTTTTCAATGTGCACAAGTGACCAGTCCTACCATCCAACAAGTAAAAACATAAAGTGATGAAATTAACAAAGATTTCTCATTTGATTGTTTCTGTACCATAATCTCGGACATAGATTCTTCGTCTCTGGTCCTACTGAATATAGATACTAATAACTTCGGCGATAAATACTCGTCATCTCTGATTTTTAGGAAGTTAAACACTTCAACTTCAGCACCCCTGACGGACATTGTAGATTGATCTTCCTCTTTAAGTTGCGTGTCCAGTTCGCAAAATAATTCGTAAACTTTTTCGTGCTCATTCGAAGGCTGTGCGAAAAACAATAAGATGGAAATACATTTTCGTTAAAAATTATCGTGTTATAAAAATTGTTTAGAAAGACCGACATTATATCCTTGTGTCATGTTAGGCTTTAATTTTAATCGGTCCCCTCTTTCCGCCAGCGGTGGTTTTATAAACATTCTACTAGCTCTGCTATATTGTCCAGTTTCATAATGGTACAAGAGCCGTATTTCATTTTCGTCGATAGCAAACTCACGGGTTGCTATATTTTTATTGCTTTTGATCGTTTCATCTCTGTGAAACTCTTCAATGATTTTCTGTAATTTAAGTAATGTACTATAGATCCCTGATTAATCATAAGATACAACATTCTACTATACCGATATGTGCCGGTAATGGATGTCCTCGGTATTGCGAATACTTTTTTCTGGCGAAAATGCCGCGTATCTGTTTTCAAACCGTTAAGAACTTTAACTTTACCATTCAATCGAATTATAAACTATTTTACTTCTGTACCTGTAATGTAGAAAATCGTCTCGATCGATAAAATATTGTTTTACATAAGTGGGGTGCATTTCCAATCGTGACAGTCCATCCAACCGTGCGACATGATAAAATTCCAAAATACGTTCCGCGTCCACTGTATTTGGATCATTTGAAAAATAGCGATGTTCTGTAAATTTTACCATCAAGAGATAAAGAAGAAAATTAATCAACATCTTTGAATTTCGCATAATACCTTTGCATTGATCCGGCCGGCCTCTCTGATAGAAATCAATCACAGAATAGTTCGTCAGATCTTTTTTACACTCCACAAGATTGTCTGATCTATTCGCGTAAATTTCTTGAATCTCTATACAATTTAGGTAACTATAATCATCGTATTTAGCGATTCGTTGTATTAAACCGTCTAATTGCAAATACGGCGTGAAAAGTTCAACCTTCGTCTTTTTGTAGAACATCGTTTTCCTGCCATTTGGATATCGTTTCTCAAATTCTGAAATATTTTATTGCAATATATATTAGCTAATTTATAATATATTATATAATATAATATATTATATAATTATAATAAATATACAATAAATAATAATTAATATTATTATATATAATATAAACATAGAGTGTTTAAACCTTCGTCACTGATCTGTATCTCTTGCACGTAGGAAATCGGCATATCCAGATGTTTCTCTTGCAATATCGCCGTATCTTCATCGATAGCCTCTCCTATTCCGCGCATTGCAAACGGTTCTCCAGGAAGCATGTGCTCCCATAGTTCCAGCCTCGTCAAGTCCCATTCTATGTCCGAGCACGTTTGCGAAAACGGCTGCAGGTTCACCCAATAATTTTCATCGTTCCATATACTTTCTACACCCAAATACAGTCCATACGTGTTATCATATGTTGGATTGTAGGATACACCGGTGGATGGTTCAATGAAAAGCGGCCCAGAAAACTCTTGGTCTCTTAATCCCCCTAATTCTGGTAAAATTACAACCCAAGCATGTATTCTGTATCCATAATATTTGTCTGGCTGAGGTTGTTCCAGTTCCTAAAATCAAAAATTAATTAAGATTAAGAAAAAGAAAAGAACCAAGCCTAGGGCCAATAATTTATAGAAATTTTAATTACCTCGATTAGTCTTTGTTGCTCCTCTTCCTCTTGTTTCAATTTGTCTTGCAACCGTCTCTGTTCCTCCTCCTTCAATTCCGCTAAAAATTCGCTTTCATATTCTATCGCGGGCTTCAAATCGTACTTCGACACTTCAACTTGTACCGTCGAAGGAAATGCAGGCGGTTCCGGTTGTCGCGCATAGGGGTGCGTAGTTCGAGTCAGATCGCACACAGTTTGCTCCCTGGATGCGTAGCCGCTTACCACGAACGCATTGTAGCCCTGGCCCAGCAGCAAGCTCGTCAAAAATGTCGCGCACTCGAAGCAATTACCCTTCTGGAACTTTTGCATCCAAGTTGGAGTACATAATTTTCTTGGCTGCAAACGATAAAATAGGAATTATCATAAACCGATACAGAAGAAAATCTACACATCGACGGCCGGTAATGGAGAATACTTTCGCAACGACCTCGGCGATTTCGATGAATATTCATGCACTCTGCGTTACCGGTTGTCGTCAAATCATAAAGGATCACCAGTTACCGTTAGCCTCACGTGAAAACGCAGAAGTAATAATAATAACAATACCAAAGAGTAAATACGTCGCGCACACACACGCGCGCGCGCATACACAGTTAGTAATCGTTCACACGAGAAGTATACACATTGAAACATGCCGGCGAGCACGTGGCAGCTCGTGCGTATTCTCGGTCCCTGACCTACGTCACCGTATTATGATCTACGCGTAGAATTTACTGCATCGTGCCGGCGGGAATCGCTGAACGGTACAGAAAGAGAAAGACGAAACAACCGAACAAAAGGTAAAGGGGATCACTGGAACACGGAAAGACGGCGCGTACACGACATTAAGTCCGTGAAAAGGGTCAATCAATCGACGCGTCCCCGCGAAACAGACACCTCCGAATCCATCATTTCTTCGACAATCGTATCGCGATCTCGAGGTTTTGCGCGAGGTTCGTTCGTTTCCGATCAATTTCGAAAGTTCCGAAGGGGCATCGAAAATTATCGAAGGGGCGCTTTCCGCCCTTTCGTGTGTCTTCGGACCGGTGGGAGAGGAGGGGGGGTGGGGGGTGGTGATGGTGAGAGGTCAGTCCTTTTTTGCGAGACGCGTAAGCCTGGGCCAGGGTAGAGCGAGATGGTCAGTGGGTGGTGGCGGCTATCCCTCGACCCCTTCACCCACTTCCGCCCTCTCTGTCCACCCGGACCTAACCTCACCCTACCCTCCGACCCCACCCCCCACTACTCCCCACCGGCTTCCATCACCCTCGGTCCCGTTTCCTCGCCCATTGGCGTTGCCCACCCGCTCGCCCCACGTCCCTCGTCACCCTCGTTCCGCCGCGACCCCTTCAACCGGCACCCACGTGGGACGCAAGACGAGGGTGTGAGGTAGCAGACAACGCGGAGATACCGCTGGCGCGCCGCGCCGTGCCGCGCGGCAGCTGCGCTCAGTGTTTCTCAACCATCAACTTACGTGTCCTGAACGCGATAATTTACAGCCTCGACGGTTCCCGTCGTCTCTCTGCGGCGTGAATATCGCGAGATATACGACACCCGCCGCCGCTATAAATACATCCCCCTATACAGGATTTAACGACACGCCGCCGCGGCTCCGAGAAATTAACAGAGATCGCAGACTTTTCGGTAATCTTCGTTCCCCCCCGGATACGTATCCCGAGGCCGTGGATTTTCCTGGTCGTCGCGTCGCGAATGTTTTTTCGAGCAGGACGACGTGTTCGCGCGTGAAACTACCCGAACACGTTTCGGGTCGACGATTATCTTTCGCCTCTTTCTCCCGATCCGGATCAAAATGTACGATTGTTTCCCGTGTAATACGTAACGAACTTCGTTCCAGATGCAAATGAATCGGTCGATCGCAGATCGGTAAACCCGTTTGCCGATCGGCGAGTCACCGGATCGTGTGTGCGCGCACCATAAATTCCGATATGTATATACGTCTTACTTTCTCGAGGGCGAGCTTGATTCGCTCGCGAGAAGATTCGAAGACTTTCGCATGGCCACGGAACACATCCGTTAAAGCGGATAGAACGACGTCCGAATAGCTCGACGACTCTATCGAACGCGATACACGGTACAGGATTATAACGATCAAGCCGGAAAAATATCGAAAGTTTCGAAGCCCCGAGAGCCTCAAGGTTCGCGCGACCTTTCCCAGATATTATCAGCGCCGATACTTCGATCGCGGGAACCGTGTTTACCGTGGACACAGCCATATGTCGCGGCGCCTCGGTCCGTTACGTGCGGTTAGTTAGAAAGATCGTCGACGGTGCTTTACCGTTATCGTTCAAAAATCATTTGCCCGATTAATAGGACCGGTGAGAGATTTTTCGAACGAATCTAATGCAGACACGGGCTATATATCCAACGTTCACGTATTTACCAAACGGAATCCATCGAGGCGCAGCGATGCTGATTTTCTAATTAATTTTTAACCGGCCCTAAAATTACATCACTTATCTCAACTGTCGATCGGCTGCTTATTTACGCGCGCCGCGTTTACACGAACGCGACCGAACCGTTTCTTTCGGACGCTCGATCGAACGTGGAGGTTATGTCGCCTCGAAATTCGTGATCGTTCCCTTAACCCTTTAACGCACAGTTTTTTTTTGAAAAAACCGGCCAAAAAGAATCAATTCTTGGTGGAGAATTTTGATATACTGCGCTTTTGTTCCATGGAAAAAGGCCATATTTTATTCTCGATTATATTCGAGCGTGAAAAATTATAGCAGCATAAAATGCAACGCCGCTCGAATTATCTCGAGCGTGCACAGTTTGACCTGTTTGGCGCGCTCGAATTAACCCGAGCGTACGAGTTAAGGGGTTAATCTTCGCAAGGATTCGGTTATTCGATTTAATCGAACGATCGAGAGGAATGCGAATAATAATCGAGAATCCGGCAAGTCGGGAAGCGTCGAAAAATAAAAGATCGTATTTTCGTCGAATAGAAACCGGTCGTTCGGCCGTGAAACGTTAGGGAAAACGATCGATTCCGAAAGGACTGGAAATCCTTTAATTCCGTCGTGTACAGAGGCCACCGATAATTCCGCCACTCGGCTCGTCCCGCCCTGGGCCGATCTACGTCCACGGAAGTGGACGTGGCGGACGTGATTTACGCCGAGACGATGCTCGTGGGTATCGGTCCGCGGGGTACATGATCAAAGCGCGACGGTCGAAAGCGCGGATCGAAGCGCTGATTGGTCGGGCTCGGAGCGGGGTGCCGCGAGATAGCGCTTTTCGGGACGCCTCGATGTCGTGCTCGCCGCTGTTGGCCGCCGTATCGAGGACGTTATCCGTGGACGCGACCGGAGTGCTATGTGTGCCTCCACACAGGCGCGCCCGGGGGGGAACACCGACGAGCGTACACCGGATCTTGAGCGTGTTGGCGCGCGCGTTGGGAGATGGAACGACCGAGGGCGAAGGAAAGGAGGAGGGACCGGGAGGAAGGGAGACGGCGATAGAGTGCCGGAGAGAGAGGGAACGCGTCGCGCGGAAAGGGAGCGAGTGAGACCGCGACAGGGAGCGAGGCCTAAATCAGGGGCGATCGCACCGAGCGACGTCGCTATCTCTCTGAATATGCGAACCACTATTTGGCGTCCGCGGCGCGTACCTACCTAGTACCCGGTATTACTAGATACTAGATAGTACCTAGCCCCTGCTGCCGCTTCCTACAGGCTGAACCACGCAACTTACCCGCCGCGTTCTTGCTGCTCCTAGTTCGACGCGCTTTCAAACGGCTATCTATTCTTTCCGCGATTATTTCGCGTCGCGCGACGTCTTCGACATAACCTCACGGTCGCTCGCGCGCGGAACCAACTTTATTCGCTTCTCGTCTACTTTGTCGACGTGATGAAAACACTGACGCATCTTTGGTGTATAACTTGCTTTTTTTCTCTGTTTCACAGAAAACGTCTGGAGCATACCTTCGTAGCCGCGATAGCCGTTTATTTCTGTGTCGCGACCTGTAAGTCTCGAGCAATGAAACTTCCGAGGAACTTCTTTAAACCGTGAATGCTTTCGCCCTTTCGCCAAGACCTTGGAAACCGCGTAGGGTATAGTTTTCGCAACAAAAAGAAGTTTGATACGATGTTAAACGCTGTGATTAGGGATTGAAGAACATTGGCGCAGACAGTTTTTAACCTTAAATTTATGAAAAATTGTCGCGATGCCGCTGTACCGTGGGACGTGTTACAAACAAACTGTACGTGACTTTTCAATGTTACTATATTTTTCGACAGAAACGTAATAGCTGTCCACCCTATCTCGGGCTCACAACACGTGGGTTGCAGGAATAGGGTGGACGTTTATTACCGACCGTTGGCCCATCTCAGACCACAGTATATCATATGCATTAACGAACTATAATGGGTTAGTGTACTGATATATGTATACGTACACGGTTTCAACTCTCTCATACGCTCTTCAAAAATAGTTACAGATCCCGCGATAAACATCGATTCCATTTCGAGTAATACGTTTTAATTTATTGTGTCATCGATCGTTTCTATTTTGCGCGCATCTTAAATAAACGTTATTTAGGGTATGATTTATTATTTAGAACTGTTTGGAACACATTTCGCCACGAAATCAAGTGTACTTTCAATATATTATAATATAATATTTATATTATAGTATATCTTTCAATATATATAATTCAACATAATAACAAAGATATATTTATATTATATCTTTCAATATATATAATTCAATATAATATTTTGGTGTCCCAAAAATGTATCGCAATCCGAAAGTGGCGGGTTCCTCGGGTCTTTCGAAGCAACTTTTTCCTTTACAAAAATGTTCTCCGAGGCACCGTTAACGAGTTATTAACGAGAAACAGTGACCAACGAGAGGCGAGCTCGGCTGGCGCAAGGCGACCGAGCCAATGAGCGGAACCGGGCTTCGCGCGCTGGTTGGCTGGGCCGCCTCGCGTCGGCCGTACTCGATTCTTATTGGTCACTGTTTCTCGTTAATAACTCGTTAACGGTGCCTCGGAGAAAATTTTTGTAAAGGAAGAAGCTGCTTCAAATGATCCGAGGAACAGCCTGGGACAGTTTTTGGGACAACCTGCATGCATCATATTTGGTATCTATTGAACGAACTATTAGAAGATGCTACTAAAATGCGATACGAACACGTTTACCGGTTAGTGGCGGATGCGTTTGGACGAAAGAGAATGCGAACTATTGAGAGAGAGTCATTCCATATTTATAAAAACCGAGCAGTTTCACCGGAGGAGCATAGTCATTGGTCATTGAAGCGGGTAACGATGCATCTAGCAAAGATTGGAACCGTAGTCGACGTGAGACGATCGCGGCGGACGGGACACATGATTCAGCCTGTACACCTTGGCTAGATGCACCATCGGCTATGCGCGTCCCTCCGCGCGAGGAAGCGGAGGACGCCCTACACCAACACACGCGCGCTCCGGTTTACATCTACGCGGTTTACATGCCCTGCGGACCGTGCGCCGAGGCTCCGAACAAGCCGCGGTGCTCGGGCGTCGTGCACAGTGTACACGGTGCCCGGAAAGTTACGAATTCCGAAACTCGGAGCGTCGCGCGATCCCGCCGCGCGTCGGAAGCGAGGGCCGGGCAGGCCGTTCGACCGCGCGCGGGTAGGGGGGGGGGGGACGTTTTATCGCCGCGTCCGCGATTACGGGATGCGAGCCGCGGCCGTCGCCGGGTCCTCGGGAATATTTGCCCGCCGACGGAAGAAAAATATCCGACCGACGAATATCGAATGTTTGCCGTGATATTTAGGATCTATTTATCGGCGTTCCGGGACCCCGGGATAGTCGGAATGGTGAAGCGAGCAGCGAGTTATCGCATCCACAATGAAGGCCGCCGCGCCGGTCTCCGGAGTGAGATTAGACCGGGTAACTACCCGAAACTATTTGCAAGCGTTAAGTTGTCAATCAAACTTATTAGACGCGCCGTTAAATTGCTTAATGCTTATCAGACATTCGTCCCGAGAACTGTAAAAGCTCCTCTTCTTTCTATATCGAAGGGGGGGGGGGGGCGATTACAAAATTAATCTGTATTTTCAGGGATTTTTTATTTATCTGTTCGTTAACAACTTTAATGGCCGCGCGCACGTCTACGCGGTAAAACGTCGCCAGGGGCCGGTGATGTTTATGTAAATCCGTGAAATAACTCAACACGTGCGAACATACACGTAAAACAAAGAAGCAACAACAACAGTGACAACACATTTGATACAACAAGCTTGATATTATTCCTTCGTGTGATAATTATTAAAGCTACGTAGCCTGCAAAACCTACATAACCTACGTAACCTACATACAAACCTACATAATTATTAAAGCGTCACTCAACAACACATTCGATACAACAAGCTTAATATTATTCCTTTGTGTGATAATTATTAAAGCTATGCAGCCTACATAACCTACATAACCTACATACAACCTACGTAATTATTAAAGCGTCACTCACATGTTGTATGAGCTACCATTAAAGCGTTAATACGTTTCGCTCGCCGCCATTTTTCATGTTACTACAGTGTTTCCGTATCGTAATTTTATTCCTACTTCCCTTCCATTTAGTCCGCAAGATTTCAGACCGTTAGCCTTGCCGCTTCGTTTACGTGTACGCGCGAGAGTACGATTCACCTTCGGCACATAATTGAAACATAAAGTAGCGCCGATATAAAGATAATTGCCGAAGACAAGGGTTTAATGTCGCGTTTAACAGGCCGAGCATCGCCGTGTCGTCGTTTTCTATAATTCAGTTGGACGGGAGAAACGATACGATTAATGCGCGTTTAACTTGTTGAGCGGTTATGCCGATTTACTTTCGTAACAGAGTTCGAAGATTCGCGTGTTCTCTCTCTCTCTCGCTCTCTCTTCCCCACCCCCCACCGCCGCCGCCCCGCAAAGTTTTCGTTCGGGGTTTGGCGAGGACGAATAGAAGGCGTGTTTCTATGAAGTTTAAAACTGGGCTCGCGCGCTGGGGGTACTTCCAGTCTTCGTTCTACACAATCAACGGTATAATCCGTTCAGTCGCCCGACGAAGTTACGAACTTGCTGCTCCCTCGGTCCTCCACGAGTGGGAAAGTATTCGGAACAGCTGGTTACGTAAATAGTCGTGATTAACGCGAAGGATCAACAGAATTTCAGTAACAACGATCCGGGGTGGGGTTCCCCTGAATGAAATCGCGTGCCTTTTATCCGCAAATTGTTTGTCCGTCTCCGGCCCGTGACCGTGTCGACTTCAACCTGTTAACCGGGCCAGACGAGAGTTAACACTCGTCATTTGCATTTAATTGCGCCCTCCCACAATTTCTCGTTTCCATTATTATCTCCGCGAAAGTCCCCCGATTGATACACCTACTGTTGCACGCGCATACGAAGCGAAGTCTCGTTTTCTTTTAGAGATGCAAGTTCGCTTTCCTTTTCAACAGGTTGAATCGAATGTTTTTGCATAAATCGGTCGTTCGATGTGCCGACGATATCGGCGAGTTACAATGTAATTTTGTAAAATTTTCGCACTTTTAGCGAAAGGGTTGTATTGTGATTTTGAAAATAATGGGCACTGTACACAGCCGATTTTCACTTATAAAACGTGATCATTGTAGGAAATTATTAAAACGGATAGATAAATATTATTATAACTATGTATATATTGTAAATATTATAATAAATATATTATTGAAACGTTAAATACTTCTTTAATTAATACATAACGACGGAAGAACAAAACTTGCAATATTTACTATTTAGTATTATTTTTATTAGTATTATTCATAGTATTATTTTATCAGTATTTATTTATTTTCATTACATTATTATTATATTTAGTATTCATTATTATACAGGGTGTCCCAAAAATGTCTCGTAATCCGGAAATGGAGGGTTCCCGAGGTGATTTGAAGAAACTTTTTCCTTAGCGAAAATGCAATCCGCGGCTTGGTTCACGAGTTATGGGCGAAAAAACGTTGACCAATGAAAGGCGCACGCGGCGACCCAGCCAACGGGCGCACGAATTCCGCTCATTGGCTCGGCCGCCTCGCGCCAGCTTATCTCGCCTCTCATTGGTCACCGTTTTTCCTTAATAACTTGTAAACAAAGCCTCGGATTGCATTTTCGCCAAGGAAAAAGTTGCTCCGGATGACCTCAGGAACCTTCTACTTCCAGATTGCGAGACATTTTTGGGACAAGAAAACACATCGAAGATTTTACTTTTTGGAAAACCGTAATTTTTACGGGCGAGTCCAAATTTAATATTTTTGCTTGAGACGGGAGGAAAATACCTACAATTATAAATGAATTAATATAAATGAAATCAATAGTTAAATATAAATTAACTTAATAATTAAATATAAACGAAATTGCAAGTGGAAATCGGCTGATTTTTTGAGTGTACGATTTTAATTGATGAAACAAGCAAAGACACGTGGAAAATTGAACAGTTGTGGCGTTCGAACGGCGCGAAAGAAAGGAAAACCGTTCGAATTTATGGTGTACGGAACGACGGGCTCGGTTTACCCGTAAGCTTACGTCACGCGGTTTCAAGGAACTCGAGGGACGATAGACGAAAAAATGCCGGAGATTTCATATGATGATCGTCGAGGAACTATCGGAAACCAGTTTCATGCCGCGAGCAGCGGAAGACGCTCATCGGGTGCCACGACTCGTCGCGATAACCGGTTAAGGATTTTGGAAACGTTCGGCGGCCACTGTTCGACGGCCGAGCAGTACACTCGCGAAGGTTGGACAATTTTTCGCGAAATCACGATTCCCACACGTTCCATCCGACCGAGGTGAAAATTCTCGCGGACCGCGAACACCGCGGATTACGTAATCGCCGGTCTACAGGATGTCCCAAAAATGTCTCGCAATCCGGAAATGACGGGTTCCTCGGATCATTTGAAGCAGCTTCTTCCTTTACAAAAATTTTCTCCGAGGCACCGTTAACGAGTTATTAACGAAAAACCGCGACCAATGAGAATCGAGTACGGCTGACGCGTGGCGGCCCAGCCAACCAGCGCGCGAAGCCCGGTTCCGCTCATTGGCTCGGTCGCCTCGCGCCAGCCGAGCTCGCCTCTCATTGGTCACGGTTTTTCGTTAATAACTCGTTAACGGTGCCTCGGAGAAAAATTTTGCAAAGGAAAAAGTTGCTTCGAACGACCCGAGGAACCCGCCACTTTCGGATTGCGAGACATTTTTGGGACACCCCGTATACGTATACCCATCCTCGAATTGGAGCGAAGCCGTCGGCGTTCGCGATTAAATAGATTCACAGCGTGCTCGCACGCGCGCTCACGCCTTTTCTATTAGGTCAGCCCCGTTAACAGTCGCGTCTTTTTTTCCCGTTGCACGTTCCCAAGGCGTTGATAAATGATTCAACCAGCGATTCGTTTCATTTCTCTTATCGCGCCTGCCACCCCGTGCGAACTCGATTTGCTTACAAGAACACACGAAACCGCGGCCATTCGTCTATCCGTGGCGGTCACGTGACCGTAATCGCGCGGCGAAACCGGACTCAACGATTATTTGAAAATTCTATGAATTCTAGAATGGAAATGCCGAGTTATCGCCGCAGTCTGAACCGCGCGTTTTGTTTCTGCCACGATTTAGCACGCGCTTCATTAATTGCTGTCATAAATTCCGCGAGACGTTGATGTTTGTAACGAACGAAATTGCGAGACGAGGCGCGCGAGATGTCGTGGCGCTTGGACGACATAACCTCTAAATCTAGTTTTCGGAACGACTTTGAAGGATAATGAAACAACCGTGTTGCGCGTTCGTTGGAATGTTATTGAACGTTCAATCGAGAAGTAAAGATTTAATCGAGAAGCCGGCGATTTTTACCGAATTATTTTACCGATTAATTTTACTGATTCGCTTTGTTACGCTTCGACGAAGGATTTACACGTTTCGAACGTTTACCAATACTCTTGGTTCAAGTGCATATACCGAAGTTCCTACTACACTCGAAAATATGAAGGAAAGAACTGCACATGCTTGCGATACCGTTCCTTCGGCGACGATCGACCTTGAAAGCGAAACTTTTATGTGCCGTGCTCGAGAATCGTCTAGAAGCGAATGGACGACATTTCGAACATTTACCGTAGAACAAATAAATTTATTAATACATCGACGGCCGGGCCGAAGACATTTCGACATTTCATAGAATTAAAGCGTTTTAATCGATTAAATTGAACGTGCAAAACAAGGTTATGTGACAGACATCGATTACTATTTCAAATGTAATAAAATTAAAATTAAGAAATTTTTATGCATTAGCATGGAAATTAAATTGCTGAAATTAAAATAATTCGAACAAAAATGAAGTTTTCAAGCTGAAATTTTTACTATGATTTGTGCACGCGATATCGAAGAAAATTGTGTGCGGATTTTGCAATCCGATAATTTTTTCGCAAAAGACAATTTTTCTTGTTACTCGAAAATGGAAGTTGCAGTATTAATTTGAACAAAACATATTTCTATAAATAAGATATAAAAATATATATATATTTCTTCAAAATTTCATGTGGAAAATTACTATGATTTCATTTTCAGTTGCGTGCCTCCTCCCCTCCCCTTAAAATTGTTCATTCTTTTATTTCGCCAGAAAAATGTAACGCGTCTCAATTCGATAAATGTAAGGTTAATTACGAACACAAACGAACCAGAGACACAGCAATCGGTCAGCCCACAGTAACCGGCTACCCCCACCTCCCCAATTACCGCTCTCCGCAATCGACGCGGACAACGTTTATTCCTCGCGAAGATCCGCCGTCTAAGTCGCGACGAGCCCACGGAAGCTGTTACCCTTATTTTCGGAACGAGGATACCGAACTTACAGTTTATCGATCTGCGTACCGTTCGTGTGTCTCTCGGTTAAGTAACCGGAGCTACCCGTCTTTGGCCGCGCATAAAGGTCCGCATAGTGGACGCGCGATAAGGCGAGAGGGAAGGAGGAGAAGGAGGAGGAGGACGAGGCGGTTCAAGTGGAAGGGGGAGAGCGTTCGGCGAGCCCGTGGCTCGTAAACTATCTGCAGAGCTAACGCCATAATATATCAATAGCATCGGTACACCAAATCCTGTCGCGGAGCGAGGCCACCGTGGCTCGTCGCGGCGCGGCTCGGCGCGGCTCGGCTCGGCTCGGCGGGCCCCTCATCGACGGCCGTTACAAATATGCCGGTGACAGAGAGTCCCGCGAGCGAAAACGGCCGATGCTCGGCGTGCTCTAACGAGCCGGACACGTGTTTCCGACGTCGCCGCTATAAAGTAAGCGTACATACGTATATATATATATATATATATATATACGGACACGCGTGTCCCTCTCTCGCCGGCGGAGTGTACAAACACGCGGGTGCGCACCCGTATACGTGCAAACCCCGGCACGTTCGTTCGAAGCCCTAGAGCCGGTTTTCAATGAGCGGCCGCTGGAAGAAGAGGGAGAGAAACGCCGGAAAGAGACGGCGTGTAGCAACGGCGCTCGGGAGGGGGAACGGAGAGTGGAAGGCCGGCGGTGGGACGGAGAGAATAACGACGGAATATATGGAGTACGAGGACGGGAGAGAGAGAGAGAGAAAGAGAGAAAAGGAGAAAGAGGAACACAGTGTGCAGAGGGTGTGAGAGGAGGCAGGCAAGAATGGACGAGAGAGCGGGAGGAATATAAACCCTTATCGAAATCGTGATTCACCCCACATTCTCCGGAGAGACCCCCTAACCTATTAACATCCATATCGCAATAACAGATACACGTGTACAGTGCGCCGTATTCCCACACGGTCATTCGTCCTCGGTCACCTTCGTAATTGGCCGCGATTCCGCCGGCCGGCCGCGCTAAAAAAAACTTGAACCGCCGTGTCACCGCAATTATCCGTTCCCGTGATATACTCGGATTATGCAGCCTCTCTCTCGCTCTCTCTCACTCTCTCGCGCTCTTTCTCTCGCTCATTCGCGCTCTCTCTCGCTCTGTCTCTCTCGCTCTCTCTATTGCTCTCTCTCGCTCTGTCTCTCTCGCTCTCTCTATTGCTCTCTCTCTCTCGCTCTCTCTATTGCCCTCTCTCTCTCGCGCGCCCTCTCTCTCTCTCTCCCACACTCTCTCTCTCTCGCACTCTCTCTCGCGCTCTCTCTCTCTCGCTCGATCTTGCTCTCTCGCTCTCTCTATTGCTCTCTCGCTCTCTCCCTTGCTCCCTTTCTCTTTCACTCTCTCTCTCTCTCTCTCTCTCTCTCTCTCTCCCCCTCTCTCCCTCTCTCGTTCTCTCTTCGAGGAACGATTGTTTCGAGTGTACGCCGGATAATTCGGCCGGGTGTCGTTCTCTTTTTCTTTCTCCTCTCGCGTGTCCTCTCCCTCTGTTTATTCGCTTATTCCGGAGCTTCGGTTGCCGCCGCCGCCGCCGCCGTTGCCGCTCCTGGTTTTTACGACGGTGCATTAAACGGTCTTGAACTGGTTTTAATACCGTTCGCAAAAATGAATGGACCGACCGGGGCGCGAAGCGTTTTTCTGTTTTCCGTTTATCGGCCGCTGCAACTGTTTACACGAGCCGTTTATCGCGGGCCAAAACACTTCTACCAGGCAGGGCTCGGGCCGTGCCCGGTCCGCGCAACTTTGTAGTCCGGTCGCGTTCGCATTAGCGGACGAGTACAGACGTTTTTCCAAGAAATGTTCGGAGCTCGGAATTGAAACCGGCGGATCTGAGAATATATATGTACTCGGTCGCGATTCTTCGGGCCTCGCGGCTCGTTTTTATGCGAACTCGAGACGGTCGGTAAGAGAGGCAGCGGTCAGCGTGTCGGTGTACGTTAATGTGAATATATTATGTTTATATGTAATTATATATAATATATGTAGTAATGCTAGAATAAAAACGGTGATTTAGCTTTTTTATTTCTAATTTTTTGCCACGACTCGAAGGCAATGCGGCGGCCACTTGACACGATTCGGTGGCAATTTGGAGGCCACATGATACGATCCGATGGCAATTTGGAGGTTAGATGTCAGGATTCGAAGGCAATTCGAAGGCCACATGATACGATCCGACGGTTACGTACATATTAGAGTAAAATTCTCTCTAATTCGCACTCAGATTGTGGACAAAAATGAACAATTTGAGAAGAGCAGATACGATTATTATTATTTTATTATATTATTAAGCTTTGTGGCTCGTTTTTATAGTTGCCGATTGTCAACAATTATAAAAACGAGGTGCAAGGCTCGAATAATCGTATCTACTCTTCCCAAATTGTCCATTTTTATTTATAAGCTGAAGGAAAATTGAGGAGAATTTATTGTGCAATAATTTCTCCTTAATTCGCGCTCAGATTGTGCACAAAAATGAACAATTTGGGAATAGAAAATATAACCTTGTAGCTCCGCGGTTTTTCTTCCCTAATTCACACCCAAACAGACCTTAGCATCGACGTAGCAATAAATTACATAGGCGTAGGACTAGCACAAGGAAATTCACGGCAACTCGAAATTCGGCATTTCCTGGAGAAATTACTGTACTTCGTGATTTATTTCTATTTAAAATAAGACCATAAACGATATCATTCTTCTAATTAATTAATCTTACATTATTATATCTTATTTACAACATTTATAATAAACGATTAATATTGTTGAGTAAGTCCAAGTAAATAACGTGTTTGGTCTTATTCTAATCAAAAAAACGTTACAAATAAGTTGGCAAAAGTTGCGAGACTCGAATAATCGTACAAATTGTCTATCTTCGTTTACAAGCTGAGGGACAATTGGAGAGAATTTAACCGTACCCGTGTTTTACTATTCTAGCAATATTTATGGAGCGTGTATGCATAAAATAAATGCTGTTATTTATCGAATAGACTTTCAAAGGATACAAGTAAACAGTAAAAAAATACGCGATCCTGACGAAAATGAGAGAATGGTAAAAGTTTCTACTAAAGTATAAATTTAAAAATTCCCCATTATCTTATAAAATTCATCCTATTATTTTTAACTCGTTTCAATCTCTCACGTAGCTCTTCCATTTCGAAAATAGCACGGTCAATATTTCATGTCGCATTACAATTTCGCGGTTCACTCAGATATACAATATCGAAACCAAAAAGTATGTATCGCAGCGTTCGAGAAAATCGTCCGGCGTGTGTATTAAAAAGAAAAAAATAACGTTCGATATGATTGGCTGATAACGTCGGTATAAACGTTCAAGGACTATTAAGCGTTTCGCAACGGTCCGCAGTTCGACCGCCGAACAGGAAGTTGTCGCAGCGATCACACGAAATTAGTAATTGAATCGTAAAAGGGCTGCCAGACGGCGCGCGCGCGCGTACAAGTGTTATTGTTTCGAGAATCCTTTTCCACGGTCGCGCCCGTTTTATACCAGATTCTTTCTCTAATCCGTGGAACGGTTACTTTGGTTCTCGCTTGGTTCGTTTACGGAGCAAGTTTCCCCGTTAAAAGGAACTTTAAGCACTTCCGCGAGAGAGAGAGAGAGGCTGACGTTAAATAAGGTGGAGGACCATTAAGGATCGTCAGGTCGGACCTTATGAAGTGCCGTGAATACTTGTGAATGAAATCAACGCTGTCCTCTCGACGAAAGTGAAAAGAATGTATTCAAACGGGGCCCCGGACAAAGGGAGAAACGCGCGAGGAGAGGAGGGAGGAGAGCGCGCGCGCGCGCTCGATTCACTCGATGACGAACGACGCTGCCCGTCGTCGTCGCAGCCTCGCTGTAACGCCGCCGTTACACACTACGCCACCACGGAAAGCGAAGACGAAAGCGTTTTCCGTTCTCTCGCCGAACAGAGCTACATGACGCTAATTTAGCAACGTCGCGCGCGCGCGCGCGCGGACACACGTTACGCGAACGTTAACGAGCCGCTAATTTCTTGCCAAATATTTTAATATCAATTACCGACGACTTCAACGTTCAGAGCCGCGCTCGAACTTCCCGTCCTCCTTCGTCGTACCACGATTTCATCGACGGCGTCGCGGCGCAAAAGCGAACCAATTAGTCGGACCGATCGAGCAAGCCGTTGATTTTCGCAGTTTCGCATTCCGCTTTTCCATCGCGGCCAATTCTTCGAAACCGGGAATCTCGAAGTGTTCGTAAAGTGAATCTCGAAGAACGTTCTATTTGTACAGGGTGTCCCGGAAATGTCTCGCGATCCGAAAGTAGGAGATTCCCGAGGTGATTTGAAGCAACTTTTTCCTCAGCGAAAATGCGATCCGCGGCTTCGTTTACGAGTTATTAACGAAAAACAGTGACCAATCACAGAGGCGAGATCGTTCGGCGCGAGACGGCCGTGCCAATGAGCGGAACCGGGCTCCGTGCGCTCGTCGGCTGGGCCGCCGCGCGCCAGCCGAGCTCGCCTCTCATTGGTCAGTGTTTTACGTTAATAACTCGTAAACGAAGCCTCGGAGGAAATTTTCGCAGAGGAAAAAGTTGCTTTAAACGGTCTCAGGAACCTCCGATTTCCGAATTGCGAGACATTTCCGGGATACCCTGTATAAAGACCCTCTCGCGTAACATAATCTGAAAAGTCAGCGCGAATTTCCGTCGATTTTTCCGAACCTCGGAAACAAAATCGACGGAAACAAATCGCCGCAACAATTCTTCGTCGACTCATTAATCATAATCGCGTTGCTCGCAGCGGGTGCCGGAGTTTCGGGCGATTTGCTATGATTTCAACGATGCCTGGACGGTCATCACGGTGCTCCGATCCGAAGGAAAAAGGAAGCCGAGACGGAGCTATTCGCGACGTCGAATTCACGGCTGGAAAATCACCGGAGCCCCCCCCCCCCTCCCCGTCCGTCCGTCCCGGATTCGTTGGCTCCGATCGGGCATCGCTCGAATGCGAGACACCTAATTATCGAGATCGTAGACCGGTCACCGGGAGCAGCCGGGCAAATTTTTCCCCGAAATACCACGATATTATAATATCCGTGGCGTTTCGTCCGGGAATTACCCGGGGTATCTGGGACCGCGATCGCCATTAAGGATCTAGCACGGGAACGATCGCATCGCGGGACCGGGGGGGATGACGAGGGGGGTTGAGCCGCGGCGGCGATGGGTTGCACGGGGGTATGGGTGCGCGACGAGCGCGGCGCGGGTCAAAGGGGGAGGAGGAGGAGGAGGAGGAGGAGGAGGAGGTGGGTGGGGGTGGTCGGGTAGGCGGTCGGGGATCGTCAGCGAGGTTGGATGGCCGGATTCGCGCTAGGAGAGAAATGGATGCCGGTTTTCGGGCGGACACCCAGTGCATCGAGATAGATAGGTAGATAGACGTCCGGATAGATGCATGCCACGGCAGCCGGTAAGGGATGCCGAGGGGTAGCGCAAAGCAGGCGGGAACGGGCATCCGAGGGGAGTGGGTCGCAGGGGGTGGTCTGCGGGGGGAGGAGGAGGAGGAGGGGAGGGCGGTAGGTGGTCGCGGTGAGACGCGAGACGAGGGTGGGATGAGGAGGAAGAGCAAGAGGATGAGGACGAGGTGGAGGAGGTGGAGGAGGAGGAGGAGGCGGAGGAGGAAGAGGATGACGAGGAGGAGGTGGAGCAGAAAGGGGTCGATGGTGGGTGGGTCGGCGAAGGGTGAGTGGGTCGAGCGGGTGGTGGCGGTGGTTCTCTCGCTGATTACGTCGCAGGATGGTCAGGAGAGAGAAACGCCGGAGAGGATGCTGCTACGCCGTCGGTCGGTGGTGCGCGGAGGAGGCCGGTTTGCTGGATAGGGGCGAATATATCCGCAATGTCCTACCACCAACCCTATACCCCGGCGGTACTATCTTCGTCCTCCCGGTGTTCCTCTCTCCGTCCTCCTCTCTCGCTCCCGCACCGTCTACTACTAACCCGGCTGTCTCCGTTCACGCCGGCATTCTCTTCTTCCTCCGCCCGTAGTCGCCGGGCATAAGTCTATCCTCGTCCCGCTCCCGTTGGACTTCGTCCGTAACCGACCACCTCTTTCCCACCGACGCCGACAGCCTCCCGGGTGGCAGGGCCCTAAGCTAAACTAAGCTACGCCAGGATAGGATAGCGCCAGGAGGATAGGATGGGATAGGATGGTTGGATGGTACCCACCTACCCTCGCGCGCTCTCGCACACAACCACCACGAGGACGTCGACGACGACGCCAACGTCGACGGTACGACGACGACGGTACGACGACGACGACGGTACGACGACGACGACGGTACGACGACGACGACGACGGTACGGCGGTACGACGACGGCATCGGGAACGGCGACGGCGACGATCCCTCGTGCAGAAGCAACCCACCCTCCTCGTGTTCTCGCCGTCTCCGTTCCTTCCATATCCGTCCGGCTATCTGGCTCCTCGTCCCACCTCTTCTTCCTCGCTAACCGTCTCTCGCACCAACGCTCCGCGCGCGTCCCATACTTTCGTCCCTCGGTCTCGCTCCTACCAGCCAGTAACACCCACGGACCCCCCGGGGGGTTAGTTAGGGGTGGTATATTGACGGCCGGCGTCGCGAGGACGCCTATACTTAGTGTGCCGGCGAACCGACGCGTTTCCAGCTAGGCGTCCACCTCTCACCCCCCCGTTCCACCCCGCCTTCATCCTCCTCCCTCGGTCTTCGAGCTCTCCACCCTCTGTCCGCCACCCTCGGCCACCCTTCACGACCACCACCCTCTCCTGCACCCTCTGCCGACGACCCATTCTACACCCTCTGCTGCCACCTTCCTAGAATCCTCTACTCCCCCCCGAGCCCCCCGTTGACTCTCTACCTCGGTCCATCCTTCGTCCACCACCCCGGGCGTACCATCGCCGACAAACCTCCGCTCGCCCACCCCTCCCCCCACCTCCCACTTCCTCCTTTTTCTCGATCTTCCTTTGCCGCGACCCTACGTCCTATCGTAGGGTTCGCTAGGCGAAAAGGAGACCGGGACCTTCGCGGTCGTCGCCGCGGACCTAATCGGAGGCGCGGTTATTTCTCTCTCTCTCGTGCGCTCTCTCTCTCTCTCTCTCTCGCGCGTTCTCTATCTTTCTCTCTCGTTCGCTGCGCGTCCATCGGATCTCGTTGCGGGTCGATCCGCCCAAAAATTACCGCTTCGCTGGTGCCCGGGTAGCCGCGGGAGGCGGGGGAGGAAGAGGCGAGGAAGGCGACTCTGCGGTAGCTTTGAGAGAGGCCGCGGGAGTCGCGCGGACCGTGTGCCGTGGCGAGCGACCGACCAGGTTGCAACGTGGACGACAACGAAATCGATGACTCCGGGCGCTGCGAGAGCTTCGTGACGCACCTGATGCGAGGTGAACGCAGGGGACGACACGCCGGCGACGAAGGGAAACGAACCTACGAGGGGAAGAGAGAGAGAGAGAGAGAGAGAGAGAGAGAGAGACCTCGTCAGGGGTCGATTAGGGAGCGACCGAGCGAAATTATGTATACGTCGAAGATGATGGCGACGATGCACGCGATGCGATGGGCTCTCGGCCGGCCCGCTGGAAGGTCTGAGAGAGGGACCCCGACCCCGGGCTAGGGACGCGTTTCTTTGTCGGGGCGCGCTGACGAAAAAAGGATCGGCTCCGAGACGCTTCTCGAAGACTTCACCGGAGAGAGCGGGAGAAAGAGAGGAAGAAAGAAAAAGAAAGAGAGAAAGAACGAAAGAGAGATAGGGAGAGAGAGCGAGAGAAAGTGAGAGTGACAGAGAGCAAGAGAGAGAGCGAGAGATCAAGAGAGAGAAAACGAGAGATCAAGAGAGAGAGCGAGGGAGAGATTAAGAGAGAGAGAACGAGGGAGAGCGAGAGAGAGCAAGAGAGAGAGCGAGGGAGAACGAGAGAGAGCAAGAGAGAAAGCGAGAGATCAAGAGAGAGAGAGAGAGAGAGAACGAGGGAGAGCGAGAGAGAGCAAGAGAGAGAGCGAGGGAGAACGAGAGAGAGCAAGAGAGAAAGCGAGAGATCAAGAGAGAGAGAGAGAGAACGAGGGAGAGCGAGAGAGAGCAAGAGAGAGAGAGCGAGGGAGAACGAGAGAGAGCGAGGGAGAACGAGAGAGAGCAAGAGAGAGAGCGAGAGATTAAGAGAGAGAGAGAGCGAGAGAGAGCGAGAGAGAGCAAGAGAGAGCGAGAGAGCAAGAGAGAGAGAGTGACAGAGCAAGAGATCAAGAGAGAGATCAAGAGAGAGAGAGAGCAAGAGAGAGAGCGAGAGAGAGAGCGAGAGAGTAAGAGAGAGAGCGAGAGAGAGAGAAAGCGAGAGAGCGAGGAAGAGAGTGAGAGGGAGCGAGAGAGAAAGAACGAGAGAGAGAGAGAGGGGGAGGGAGAGGGAGAGGGAGACGGAAATGCCCATCGGATCGCTCGCGGTCCCCGATCGCCGTTAACCATCCTTATTTGCCCCGACGACGTTACAATTTACCTCGTTGGTCGACTGGAGAACGCTGAACTTGCGCGGACGCGCAATTACGTCCGCTGATACGCGCGGTTACACCTATATCCTTTGATCGGTCGAGTTTTAACCGCGGGCACAGGTTATTGGAAACTCGGACGGGTTCAAAGATTTTCGCGTCCTCTCGGAACCTGTGTAACGGCGTTCCCCTTTATGCGGTGGTCCGACGGGTCCGTCAAATAACATTTAACGAGGTTTAAATACGTTTCTTCGGCCGCTCGATAGAGCGATACTTAGGCATTCGTCGATTAAGAGACGCGGGCCAGGAGACGCGCGTGGCCTCGATTTACGATAATTGAACTCCGGCAGAGAGTTGCTCACTTCTTTCGGCAATTCTTTTTCGATGATATATCTGGCTGTACATTTTTATTAACAGCTGAATAACTGATTATTCGGAGTTAATCGCCGAGTAAGAAGGGATTTTTTGCCCTAAAATCACGTCTGAGAGACGTGGTATCAAAATCGGGTCAGAAATGATTATCACGTCTGAGAGACGTGGTAACAAAATCAGGCCAGAAACGATTATCACGTCTGTGAGACGTGGTGAAAATATCGGGCCAGAAATAATTGTCACGTCTGAGAGACGTAATGTCAAAATTGGGCCAGAAGTGACAATCACGTCTAAGAGACGTGTTCAAAAAATTGGGCCAGGAACGATTATCACGTCTGGCAGACGTGATCAAAAAATCGGATCAGAAACGATTATCACGTCTGAGAGACGTGAAGAGAGAAATGGAAAGTTATTGGAAATTAAATCGTAGAGCAAAGGGTTATCACATTAATACGAAACTCGAACATCGTAGAAGCGTAAATAATTATTAAAACAGAGAGGGGAGGGGGGACGTTTGAACAAAAATATACAAATATAAAGTGATCCATTGAAAATGCGATCTAATTATGTTACAATTCGTACTCTGGCTATTACACATTGCGCGATTGGATATAAACAAAAGCTTTGACAAAAGTGTTTCACTGGAATCATTAAAATCGCTGCGATCACCAAAATCCTTAAATATAAAAAAAAAGAGCTATACACGTTACATATTTATACAAGAACCACCACCGAGTCTCAACTAACTCGCGAAAAGCAGGTAAATTCTCCGGCAAGTAAAATATCGTACGCTCCGTCGACGGCCGCTAAACTTTCTGCTGTTCTCAATTTGCGATATTCGCGCGCATTTGTCGAAGCCTCGTCGTTCAAAGTCCTGCCAGAACTTGACTAGATCTCATTAAACGACGGCGGTGGCGTTCAACCTATGTCGGGGATAATGAGCAACGACACACTACCCGCTCCAGTTTTCTGATAATCATTACCGGCGACCGGCGTGCAACGGCGCGGCGGCGGCCGAAAACAAAGAGCTTTATTGTGGAATCAGCGGTGTCGAAATGCCTCCCTCGGTGTACTTACACGAAATTGATGACGCCGTTCGATTTGGTACATAGAAAGCCAGTTACGGGAGGGTTTGATAGGCGGCGCGGGAAAGCGGCGGCGGCGGCGGCGGCGACGGCGGGAGGAGTGGGGATAGGAAGTAGCGTCGAAGACGACCAACCGAGGCACCGAGTGTTCGCAGGATCGACGAGTAATCGAATTAAGGATGCTCGAGGTGACTAACTCTCGAGGACGTTGGTAAGGAATGCTCGCTCGTCGAAAACGATCCTCCTGTATTATATATCGCTCCGACAGCGGGAAAACAATCCCGAATGTTTGCGCCTCGGCCGAACGTAGCCCGCCGCGCGTTCCGATGAAGAATTCCGCGCGTAATGCCGACGGACGGATAGATGAACGGATACATGAAGTTTCCCCCGAAACGATTGGCCGTCGGACGACCCCGTGCCCCCTCCCCGCCCCTCTCGTTACACCGCTCTAGATAAATCTGACTGCGAGTAAAACAGGAGGAGAGACCTAACCTAACCTTTCGCGCTGCGAGCGCGCTCGCACACGAGAGCCTCGCCGTACGCCGAACGCGCGGCACAGGTGCCACTAAACAACCCCATTGTATTAGAACCAAGTAGATTTCAACGTGAGTCACCTGTATCGCGCCGTTTCGCATATTTCGTGTTCCGTATTTATTGCTCGGTTAACGTTTCATTGTTAAATAAATGCTAAATCGATTAAATCAATTATTAATCGCGTGTACAGGGTGGAGATGAAGACGGAAGTAGGATCAAATTATTTGTGACTTATGTGTAACTGTATGTAATTATGATTTAACGAAAGGTTTTTTTAAATGTTCCTTTTCGTCATTTCGAGTAACAGCGAAATTTAAGAAAATGCATTTTAGTAATTGCCCCGCGTCATTTAAAAACAATTCAAGATCGTTTGGTCGAGTTTTTGAAAAGTTATTGCGTTGCGAAAGGTGTACGATCACTTTTGCGGCACACTGTACGTAAAAGAATCTTCGATAATTTACAAATATTTTTTGGTATAGCAAAATTTAAACAAAAAGCATTTTAGTAATTGCCCTCCGTCATCTAAAAACAATTCAAGATCGTTTAGTCGAGTTTTCAAAAAGTTATTGCGTTGCGAAAGGTGTACGATCACTTTTGCAGCACACTATACATAAAACGATCTTCGATAATTTACAAATATTTTTTGGTATAGCAAAATTTAAACAAAAAGCATTTTAGTAATTGCCCTCCGTCATTTAAAAACAATTCAAGATCGTTTAGTCGAGTTTTTAAAAACTTATTGCGTTCCGAAAGGTGTACGATCACTTTCGCGGGCCACTGTACATAAAAGGATCTTCGATAATTTATAATTAGTTAGTAAATAAATGTATTCGCCGACCAGGAGGATCAGAGATTGTAATGTTATAATTTAAAAAAATATTTATTCACCGAGGGTGTACGTTCATTTTTTGGACACCGTGTAGAAAGCGTCCCCCACCCCCCCAAAAAAACGAAGCATAAATCACTGCTACGCAAGTGAATAAGTAGTCTCGCGGTTGTAAACTTCACGGTACGGAGGAGTGGAATTTAAATTCGATGATACCCTATTGAACTTGGTGTCTAGGAAGGGTCAAACCGTTCGATCAAACGAGTCGAATAAATCCGTGAACGCGAGGATCGATGAAACTTTTTCCCATCCGTGGCTCCGTTCGCGAAGCGGATTAAAGACTTCGAAAGGAGTTCGGAATTTCCGTGTTAGCCGGGCGGGCAGCCGGACGAGCGGGCGGACGGGCGGGCGAGCTTCGAGGTTTATGAGAGTAACGTCACCGTCGCCTCGTTAAACGCGTAGTCGTAGCGGCGTGACGTCACACCGTGCCGCCCTCTACGATATGCGATCGGTCTTGCTCTCTCTCTCTCGCGCGCGCGTTCTCTCTCTCGCTCTCTCTCTCGCGCGCTCTCTCTCTCTTGCTCTCTCGCGCTCTCTCTCTCTCTCTCTCTCTCTCTCACTCTGTATGTGTGTGTGGACACCCACACGGACATAGCCAGTAAACGCGAACTTTATGCCGTCAATTTCAGCTTCCGATGCGCGTCGTCTCCCGAGAACCGATGGTTTCGCCAGTCTGCGTCACCCCGATTCGCCGATCCATCAACGAAATTTAACTTTCGCCGAAAATGGCATTATCAACGGGGCACCCTTGCCGGCTATCAAAGTGAAACACACGGCCGATTGCTACTTTTTCCGTTTCGGCCCTCCGTTTGCCGCCACCGCGACGTTCATTTTCGAGAATTCTCTCTAATTGTCGCTCTGATTGTATACAAAAACGGGAAAATTTGGGAAGAGGAGATTCGATTGTTCGAGCCTTGCGGCCCGCTTTTATGGTGACCGTAGAAGTAAAATGAAATTTAGAAGCAAATTTTTTAATTATCAGCTGCCTATGTATTAATAGTTTTCACTATTATTATTCTAGAGCGATCGGCGCGTGCACCGATAACCAGAGAGAGAGAGAGAGAGAGAGAGACAGCGAGAGAGAGCAAGAGAGAGAGAGAGAGAGAGACAGCGAGAGAGAGCAAGAGAGAGAGTGCGAGAGAGCAAGACAGAGAGAGCAATAGAGAGAGCGAGAGAGTGCTAATAGAGAGCGAGAGAGAGCAATAGAGAGAGCGAGAGAGAGCAATAGAGAGAGAGAGTGAGAGAGCAATAGAGAGAGAGCGCGAGAGCGAGAGAGAGAGCGCGAGAGAGAACGAGAGAGCAAGAGAGAGCGAGAGAGCAAGAGAGAGAGCAAGACAGAGAGAGAGCAAGAGAGAGCGAGAGAGAGCAAGAGAGAGTACGAGAGAGAACGAGAGAGCGAGAGAGCAAGAGAGAGCAAGAGAGAGCAAGAGAGAGAGCGAGAGCAAGAGAGAGAGCAAGAGAGAGCAAGAGAGAGTACGAGAGAGCAAGAGAGAGCGAGAGAGCAAGAGAGAGCGAGAGACAGCGAGAGAGAGAGAGAGCTCGATAGAGTGATAAAGCGAGAGCGAGAGGAAGAGCGTGGCGGACGAGGATTAATTACTTTATTATTACCTGATAGGCTTTATCTGGTGTTGGCGCGCGGAACGCGGAGACCTCGACTCGTCGATCTTCCGGCAGATAGGTGTAATTGCATGATAAAGTGCTTTTCGAAACGTATTGTCCACCGGCCGGACTGCGGCGCGCCCGTGTCTCAAGCCTCCGCGCGATTTTTCCAACGGCGTCGGAGGCAAAACAAATTATCGTAGTTAGATTGCGAACGAAGTCCTAAGAGAAAAGCGATGGAATGGGGGGGGGGGCAGACGGCAGGAGGGGAGTTGAACGGTGGCCGGAGGTGGAGATTGCGGATAAAAGTGCGTGAGAAGGACTCGTGAACGGATAACGAGACGTCGTTGCGAGGGGGACAACAGGATTTAGTGACAGCCAACGGAAGCCCCGTTTGCGCGATTGTTCGTTACAGTTTGAAAATCGTTTCGGTGCCCGTGCGTATAACAGCGGAAACACGATGTTCTCGGTTCAGGAGACATTCAAGTTGTTTTCTCGTGGATCGCGGTCTTTTTTTATGCCGCGCGAAAGCTGCCTCTGCGTTGACATTATACCAAACCGGGGTCTAAAGGCGACCGACGCGTGTATCGCTTTACTATAATAACAAGATTTATTTAATTTAATTATTTATTATTATTAATAATTTATTATCATTGTTATTATTAATTTATTATCATTATTATTATGAATTTATTTTATCATCATTATTATTATTAATCTAATTTAATTATAATCCTCGAATATAAAAATGCATTCAGCAGTTTGTTGAGAAAAGATCTTCGTAATTTGCAACAATTGGCAAGTAAAAATTGCGCGGCCGATTTCACGCGATTTAGAAAAAATTGAATGTTGAAAATTGCAATGCGTAACGTCCTTAACCTCAAAGGGGACGTAAGAGATCAAGATGTTATTCCTGCCACATCGTTGCTGAAGAATTAAATGAAACACCCGAACGAGTCCCTGTGTTCGACTTCGAGGAGATACATCGAGCTATAAGTGGGCTAAAGTCGTCCTTGTAAAACCGTGCGCGGCAGCGATGAATGCGCTTCGAAGTGGCAACAGAAAATCTCCGCGAGAGACGCGGAGCTCGTCGAAACTTTGTTGGCGCGTTGATACGGCCATACGGCGTATAAAGTTTTCAATCTTTTCTCCGCCGGCCACTCGACAGACAGCCGCGCGCTTTCGGGCTTCGCCGGAGACGATCGTCGATATTCCCCAGGATTATTCGCTCCCTCTCCCTCCCCGCCTCCTAACGCCGCCGCCGCCGCCGTTCGTATCGTGCTCGCGGACATATTGGGCCGCGCGCGCGCGCGCACACACGCGAAATTCAATGCGCGTAAAAGCGTTAATGCAATTACGCAATAACGGCACAAGATTATCGTGTCGTCGTGTTGCGGCGAACGTCGATCCGATCGCGTAACAAGGTTATGTTCTCGTTAAGCGCCGTCTCTGCGGCGCAACTTTCGCGAAACTCGAGAGAGAAATACACGCCGCGCCGGGCGACACCCGGCTCGGCTCGGCTCGGCTTCGGCTTCGGCTTCGGCTTCAGCTTCGGCTTCGGCCTCCCTTTTCCTCGACGCATCGCGCGCCGCGGACTGTAGTCGTTACGTGTACGCACGGCGGCGCGGCGCGACGCGACGCGTAAAAGAAGAAAATCGAGCGGACCCCGGGAGTCGTTAAACTCCAGGATGCGGCCGGGACGTGAGCGCGATAATTACTCCTCGGTATTTGTCATCGCGTCGAGGTTAACGATGTCACTTTCGCCGACCGGCAAACACGGATCGGGTGGGGGGAGGGGGAGGGGGGGAATTATCGGTGTTGGCTCGATACCGATCGAACGCGCCGAAAATACGAAGCGGAAAATCTCTTCCTTTCTGGAAGGACTCCGGGGGTTCATTAGCAGCGGGACACGCGTTATTTCAGCGGAAGTTGGCCAGATGCTCGGAGAACATTTTGTAGGGGTTGAAAACAGTTATGCTAGGATATTTGTTTCGGTTCTCCTCGGACTCGGTTGTACAGACAGGAGCAAAAGTGACCGCTTCTTTTTTTTTTTTTAAACTTTTATTACTAGTTTTATACATCTATTGTTTAACAATATGTTTCAAGAAGTTTGACATTTTTTAAAAATTACTTCTTATTTATGACCGAGATCTCGTTTTATATGATTATTCTACACGATTTTGTAATTTGCTTAATCAGTGTATTTTAACAAATTAAGATAAATTGTTAAACGTAAGCACCCAGAAATGGGCGATTCCCGAGGTCATTTGAAGTAACTTTTTCCTTAGCGAAAACGTAATCCGCGGCTTTGTTTACGAGTTATTAACGAAAAACGGTGACCAATGAGAGACGAGATCAGATGTCGCGCGACGACCGAGCCAATCAGCGGAGCTGGACTTGGTCCGCTCGGCCGGCGCGAGGCGGCCGAGCTCGCATCTCATTGGCCAGTGTTTTCCGTTAATAACTCGTAAACGAAGCCGAGGATTGCATTTTCGCTAAGGAAAAAGTTACTTCAAATGACCTCAGGAATCAACTCTTTCCAGATATAAACATAATTATAGGACACCCTGTAGTATAACAGAGAGAGAGAGAGAGAGTTTAAAACTTACTTTCGTTTTCAATGAAATTTTTTAAGCCGTTTCAAGATACGTTGTTTTTAATACGAACATTTGACAATTCGTATTTAAGATATTTTCGGAGAAATGAAATTTTGGACTAAAGTAATTCGTTGACAATCTGGAAGCCATAAACTATAGGAGTAACTTAGACATTGCATAATAATTTTAATACGTCGAAAGTAGTACAATCGGCATCATAACAAATGTTTTTAATCTTCCTATTATTATTCCTATTATTAAACGTATAAAATCTGCAAGCGTAATAATAAACGAACAGCTAGAGATTTCGAACCTGAATTTCTCTATAAAAATTATGTGAAATACGTAACACGTTCATTGCGGTATTAAATCTCCGGAAAACATGATCGAAGTACATACTCGTTTTACCGGTACTTTGTGCTCGGTAAATACACATAACCTATCTGATAGAATTTCTACGCTCAGTCTTCGAAATTTCGACGTTCCGCGCGTCCCTCTCCAAGTTTTTAAGGTTTCGCTCGACTGTTCCAAGTTTACAGCACAACCGATCTCGTCTACATATAATGGTTATATCAGCAAATCCCGTGAAAAGGTCGCCGAGCTTATGTCGGCCGATGAACGTGCATCCCGATTGCGGTCGAGCGATCGTCGGGTTAGGAACGTGTGGCCGTAGGTTCGATTTAAAACGGACACTGGACGGACGGTCGATCACTTTTGGCGCATTCACAATTACTTATCGCCGGGCGTCGGTAAATAACGGCTCCCTAGATACGCGACGCGATTATTCTTCGTCGACGGCTTTTGTTTTACCGGGCTTGCTATCTGCGTTTCTTTTATTCGTTCTTTCCATTCGGTTCCCACGACACGTAATTTAACGGAGACTGGTCGGGAATCGACGTCGCGTCGCGTCGCGCCGAGCCGAGCTGAACCGAACCGAACCGAACCGAACCGAGCCGAGCAGCGCCGCCGCCGCACCGCGCCGCGCCATCTCGGTTCGCACACCGTATCGATAAATCGGTTGAACGTGACCGACCCATAAAATCGGGAGTTATTATCGTTTCCACATTATCGGCGCTCGAAAATCTTAATTTCCCCATCCACCGAAATGAATCCGGATATGTACATGCGTTAGTGTCATCTCGATTACCGTTATTAATTCCGTCGTCGTTGTCGCCGTCGGGCGGGATTACTTTCTGCTTGAAAATTGCACTTGCGTGCTAACTGAAGGCGGCGACAGCTTAACGAATGTTCAATCAAGCCGGGGCTACGTCGAAATCACGTCGCAGACGGTCCTCGTAACGTTCGCCGGCGAGCGGGGACCGTCGGCCGGGAGGTTATGTCGCGTACGATCTCTCACGTCCGCGGATCGTTCTCCTCGCGGAATAATGTCTTTTTTTTTTCTCTCTCTCCGTTGTATTTACTCGGACAACTATGCGATCCCGGTTCGCCGTCGTTTCGCCAACTTTGCGCCGCGTCGCGAACAGACACAGCCGAGTTTGCGGCGCGGCGCGGCGGCCTGAATTATCGGTCGGCGACAGTGCCCGGCAAGTTTGTCGAAAACCAGGGCCGTACGAAGATCCGAGCGGTCACTTCCTATGCGTACAGTCCGTAAAACAAGACGTGCTGGTAAGTTTCAGGAGTGCGCAGTGTACGGTCCTTATGGGTCCTCGGGACGAAAACCATAATTTTCGAACCAATGAATTTTCAGCTGAAGTATCTTAACGGTTTTTAAAAAGAAAACACGGATGGACCGATCGATGCAAAAAGGATCACAAAAGAAAGAATTAAAAGAATTAAAAGAATTACATTAAAAGAAGAATCGAAGTTGCTTTAATTCTTTATTAGGTTAATAATTTGTTTGCGATATTCATCGTTGAATTATTTTTAAATTAAGAGCCGATCGACTTTTCTGCAACGACATTTTATATGTGCTTGTTTTTGTAATAACATTATAGATTAGAACTATGAACATGGATATACAGGGATTCCTCGGATCATTTGAAGCAACTTCTTCCTTTACAAAAATGTTCTCCGAGGCACCGTTAACGAGTTATCAACGAAAAACAGTGACCAATAAGAATCGAGTACGGCTGACGCGAGGCGGCCCAGCCAACCAGCGCGCGAAGCCCGGTTCCGCTCATTGGCTCGGTCGCCTTGCGCCAGCCGAGCTCGCCTCTCATTGGTCACTGTTTTTCGTTAATAACTCGTTAACGGTGCCTCGGAGAACATTTTTGTAAAGGAAAAGGTTGCTCCAAATGACCCGAGGAACCCGCCACTATCCGATTGCGAGACATTTTCGGGACACCCTGTATATCTTCCACTAATTTCTTTCTTTCCGTTGATGGACATTTCCGGGCACAGCTTTTTCTCGTTCGTACTCACACAATAGCACAAAATGTGTCGAAGAGCGGATCCTCATCGACCGTACGAATCGAATCGAAGACCGTTCGCTCGTTTTCTGTTTCTAGAAGCTACGAGACCGTGTCACTGCTCCCCGATTTGTGAAGCACGATTCGTTGAACCGAAGGGAAAAGCGAGAATGGATGTAATATCGTCGAAGCATCTCTTAACCGTCGTAGGTAATTATCGGTATTGAATAACGTTTGTTAGTCGATTATAAGAGCTACAGCTTTAAAGACTATCTCGTAGGAAATGATCGGAAGAATTTTTTAATTCTGGTATGGAACATCATAGAAATCGCGGGAAGCCTAATTTGGTCTTGTCGTTTTTAGAACGTACCGGTTAACTTCCAGTGGCTCGGTGGGTATAACATACGTATCGTAGAACGGGAGAAGCGGATGCTGGACGTATTGAATACTGCATACGTAGAGTCGCATGATCTAATTAGCTTTTTTTCAGGGCTTAACTCCTGAAATTTTCTCTCGCAGATTATTAGCTCGGCGGGGAAAGAAAGATTAATTAATATCCTTCCTCTCGCGACTTCCATTCAGCACTGGGACCGGTTTGCGATGTTCAGTGTTACAGCGCGGCGCGGCGGTGCACTTTATTTACATTATGACGTTCGCCCTCGTATTAAGTTTCCTCGCTGCGCCCGGCAAGGAAAAACGTGGAGACGACTTTCGGCCGTTCTCCAATACATACGTACAGGGTGTTCCGAAAATGTCTCGCAATCCGAAAGTGGCGGGTTCCTCGGGTCATTCGAAGCAACTTTTTCCTTTACAAAAATTTTCTCCGACGCACCGTTAACGAGTTATTAACGAAAAACAGTGACCAATGAGAGGCGAGCTCGGCTGGCGCGCGGCGACCGAGCCAATGAGCGGAACCGGGCTTCGCGCGCTGGTTGGCTGGGCCGCCTCGCGTCAGCCGTACTCGATTCTTATTGGTCGCTGTTTTTCGTTGATAACTCGTTAACGGTGCCTCGGAAAAAATTTTTGCAAAGGAAGAAGCTGCTTAAAATGATACGAGGAACCCGCCATTTCCGGATTGCGAGACATTTCTGGGACACTCTGTATATATATATCTTCTTATCGGCGGAAAGCGGAGCCCTGCGGAATCTAACAGCGTCTATGCAGGCCAGAACGACGCCGACAATAAATGTCGATCGCGTTTATCCGCGCGTAACAAGGAACGAAACGGAACGGACCGAGCTGAACCGGACGACACGCGGCGGCCGTAGCACAAACGAAAAACCATACGGACTTGTTCGAGCGTGGTGCAATTTTCGCTCGGTCGACCCCCCCTGTGTTCTCTCCTTCCGCCTTGTAATTTTCTCTCGGACGACAATGCCGCGCCGAGAGGAGCGGCTTCGTCGTAAATTTCTAAATACCTCTCGCGGAAAATAAACCGCGGACATTGATTTATCGCGTAGATCGGCGAGAATTATTTACGAGATGAATTTTACCAGCGTGATCGCGACACCGTCGAAGGGCCGCGGCCCTTTCCCCCTCCCGCGGCCCCTCCAAACTCTCCCCCCCCCCCGACCCTCGTTCTTTCGATAATATTTCCGACACACGGTCGCGCAGAATGTTGTCGCCGGAAAATTTCAAACGGCCTTTCATTATTTTCCATTAACTTCCGTCAGTGAAATTCCGTACCGTCAACCATGAAAAGACTAAACGTCGAAACCGGGCTGTTGTTAAGCTTTCATTTATGATATTTTGCGGGACAATGCTAGTTCTATTAAAGGAAAATTGATTTTTGAATAATAATAATAATAATAATAATAATAATAACAACAATAATAATAATAATCGCGCCGATACATACGATCGGCGTAAATATTATTCGCGCGTCTTTCGAAACGGTATAACTTTTCTTTTTTCATAATTGGGCCAAGCGATCCGAATATGGTTGACAAATTGTTTCAAAAAATTGCGATTGATCGGAATGCGAATGGAAAAAGAAATTGAAAAATTATGTTTTCTCTGTCGGAGTCAGAAAATTTAGGAAACGCTTTTGTAGGTCCCGGTGACTTATGCGCGTGCTAAAAATTTCATCGAGGCCGGCTTTTTTCAATGTCTAATAAACTAATCCCACCGACATCCCTGAAGAATGTAAATCGCTCGGTCTGATTCTAAAAAAATTATTCCGGTCTGCGGACACCGTTTCTTACACCGACTGTACACGCTGAAATATCCTCGGAGAGAGATGGAAGAAATAACTTCAATATTTTGTAACTGCCCCCAGTCACCCTATAGCTTTATGCCCCCACGTTTCAAGAGCCTTATTCAACGTATCGGACAGATTTCGCTAGTTTAGGCACTCGCGTCGAACGCAAACATAAATACGCTCGAATTACTCGAGGTACAATAAGATTGATTATTATTTACAGAGTTATTAGATATCGAATATCTAATAACCCTAATATTGTCTCAATCTTCAAAATTCGGAGCAAAATAATAATATACAGAGTGCCCCAAAAATGTCTCGCAATCCGGAAATGGCGGGTTCCTCGGATCATTTGAAGCAGCTTCTTCCTTTACAAAAATTTTCTCCGAGGCACCGTTAACGAGTTATCAACGAAAAACAGCGACCAATAACAATCGAGTACGGCTGACGCGAGGCGGCCCAGCCAACCAGCGCGCGAAGCCCGGTTCCGCTCATTGGCTCGGTCGCCTCGCGCCAGCCGAGCTCGCCTCTCATTGGACACTGTTTCTCGTTAATAACTCGTTAACGGTGCCTCGGAGAAAATTTTTGTAAAGGAAAAAGTTGCTTCGAATGACCCGAGGAACCCGCCACTTTCGGATTGCGAGATATTTTCGGGACACCCTGCATAATAAGATCGATTATTATTTACAGTTTAATGTTAACTCGATATCGAATATCTAATAACCCTAATATTGTCCCAATTTTCCCAAAAACTGTCAAAATACCAGCTACTGTGATCAATCTCAGTCTCGCAGCCGTCGTTTTAATTTTCCAGTAAATTTTCGCGATCGACTGGGGCGCGACGCTCGACGCGAGTCGAACATCGAGATCTGCCGACCGTCTGCCGGAACATCGAGAAAGAAGATGCAACCGGGCTCCCGCGGCGCGCCGGCTCGAGAAATCCAGCATCCGGAAGTTAATTCCGCCGTTTCCTTCTCTCCGATCGGCCGCGAGCGTTAAACTTCGGCACGGCGGCGTTTCTCGAGTTACACGGAATTCCGTCGGAGTATCCAGTTGGGCGGAAAACCGCGTCAGATTTGTATCAAAAGTGGCGCGTCGGGAGTGTGGGGAGGAGAAGGAGGAGGAGGAGGGGGGGGGATTGATACTTGGAGCGAACAAGTGTATAAAACGGCGGCTCCTCTGGTCGCCGGAAGAAAAATTGAAGCGATCCGGCCGCGCGCGGCCGGAGAAAGGATCATTTCCACCTGGAAACTTTGCGAAAACTCTGCTCCGGGCTCGCGCGCGCGCCCGCTCAAGGTTGCCATAATCCTCGCGTTTAACGGGGTATTTTTTCTTTTCACGGATCGCGGCCCACCTTCCTCTTTCTCTAGTCCGTGACCTCGTTGGTTCGTTCGTTCGTTCGTTGGTTCGTTTGTTCCCCGACGTAAATCCGTCAGAGGGAGAGAGAGAGAGAGAGAGAGAGAGAGAGAGAGAGAGAGAGAGAGAGAGAGAGAGAGAGAGAGAGAGATAAAGAGAGAGGAAAGAGAGAGAGAGAGAGAGAGAGAGAGAGGGAGAGGAGCCGCGGTGTCCGCGCTTCGTTTGGGGACACCTTTTTACCCCCCTCCATCCCCCATCGTCTCCTCACCCCCAATTACTCGGGCTCTTTCTCGACAGCGATGCCGTCGTCGTCGTCGTCGTCGTCGGCGTCGGCGGCGTCATCGTCACCGGCGTCGTCGCCGTCGTTCCTCCCCGTCCGCTCGCCGCCCCCCCCCCCTCCTCTCGAACGCCCGCTCTCTTTCCCTCGTGTCCCTCTCGCGAGAGTGCGTTCGATCGACCTGAATTTTTTTTCCTCGCTCGAATCGGGAGCCCTGAGAGCAATTTCTCGACTCGTCGCGGGGTGGTCGTCGTCGCCGAGGAAAACCCCGAGGAAAATCGTCTGATCGATCTGCCTTCGGTCTTCAGGTCCGAAACGAACCAGCGCGCGGCACCCGACGGAGACGGATATATCGCGGCCGAGAAAGCTAGAGCGAGCGAGCTAGCTAGCGAGAGAGAGCGAGAGAGAGAGAGAGAGGGACGGAGAGGTGCCAAGCGACGGAGCGCGCGTTGGAGGGAGAGAGAAAAAGACGAAGAGACAAGGAGATGAAGTGAGAGAGAGAAAGAGTGATCGCCGGTACTTGCCGGCGGACGATGGGAGGGGTTCGAAGAAGCGAGGCCGTGGGGCGGGGGGAGGGAGGGGGGCGGCGCGGCGGCCGAGAGAGGCGAACACAAGTATGTGCAACGCGAGCCCCGCGTGTGTATAGCTGCCGCCCGTTCGCTGTGTACGTGCGCGGGTGGGAGACCGTGTCCTTAAGGGGCGCTCACATCGCGCGCGAACAGACCACCGCTGCCGGAGATGTCCCGAGAGTTTGCACGCCGGAAATTATGCTCGGCTCTCCCCCCCCCCCCTACCCCCCGCGCCAGCGATAAATATTCGCCCGGTCGTGACCGTTCGATCCGGTCGGAGAGGGGGGCAGGGGGAGGGGAGGACCCGGTGCGACAGAAACTTACGCCGCTTGAATTAGAAAGCGAAGTTTCGGACTGTTGTCCGGAGAGATATTGCGCCTCGATAAAGGCGCGCGATCGAAACGCGATTGAGGAAAGAATAAATATGAGTATCATTTTGTTGATTCCGAGCCGCGGAGATCGACGATCTTCCGCGCTGAAAATCAAGGTTTGGAGATCAAGCATTCGGACGCGGTTCTATATCGATGATTTGGAAGAAGTGTTGGATTAGTTTGGTTGCGCTGCTTTTAGTATTAGTTGCGTAGTTGTAATCTAATTATATTAATAATTATACTACTATATTATATTATTAACTATATTACTATATTAGATTATATTACCAATTATATTACTGTGATTATATTACTAATTATATTATATTAGTAATGATATTACTATAATAGATTATATTACTGATTATATTATATTACTATATTAGTTTATATTGCTAATTATATTACTATATTAGTTCATATTACTAACTATATTACTAATTATATTACCATATCATATTACTAACTATATAACCTATAACTTTTCGACTGGCATATTAAATGCAGCACCGAATTATAAGTGTTTAATAAGAACAACTCCTGGAACAATTTCGTCGCGCACTGTTTCACATGCGCCTTGATCGAAATAGCATGAATCGATGATGTTCCAACAACTATCGAAAAGAATCGCACCGGTGAAATTTAATGATACATTTTTGAGGATCAAAATCGATCAAAATCGCCAAACATTTTTCTAGCATTCAGCGAAAAGTCTGCGACGCTTCAAATGATTTTGTCGCGAGGTTACTCGATCGACGCTTTTAATCGATATCACCGACGAACGTCGGGGGACGACCCGTCTTTGAAATTCAAGGAACACGATTGTAAATCGTATTCGACGAGGAATAAGGCCGCTGGAATCGCGGCGAATCTCATTCTGGAACGGCTGTTTCCGCGGTAATTTATCGCGGCTGCTACGGCGTCCCGGTGTGGACGCGCCTTAACGCCGGTAGGGTGGACAGGATGAGGTACACGTACCACCACACCGAAATCTTACGAGCCTGCCTCTGCTAACTACCTCCTATCTGCCCTGCCCGAGGCCCTGAAAACGTTCTACGTTACGCCTCGCGGGGACCCATTTCGCGCGAGCCTCGTGCACAGGGATGTACGTCTATTTCCGAGCGCCCTCGCCTTCCTACGAATTACCATCGTCCACGAGACCGTCCTAATTTGCTCTAAACATCCGAGAATCCTCTACGCGGCGTCGTCCGATTAATTAGAAGACGTTCGCCCCGTGAAAAATCCGCGCGGAGCGTTGAAATTCGGGCCGCGGCGGCTGTTCGAAATTCGGGCAACAACTTGTTTCTGTTTCGTATTTCCGAAACCGGAGTAACGCGATCGGTAATTAAATTGCCATTGCCAGAGCAAAGTCGCTGCGAGTCTTGTTTCAGGGTAGAACAAGTTTCGATCGTTGTTGAACATGGTCGTAAATGATCATAAATGGTTCAACGTCAATCGAGGGAGTAAAGAGTACCTTCGATTTGATTACTATCCGATCGGTGATTTGCAAAACGAGTTATGCAGACAACGGAATATAATCAACAAAATGTGTAACAGACACCTCTGCGAAAGTGAACACGAAAGTGATATTGAAATTTCGGGAAATAACAACGAGATGAATGTAGATCTATAAGGCACATTGAAATCACATTTGAAATAGCTTATAATATAGTATAATATGTTATATTATGTCATGTTGATATAACGTGTTATAATGTAGCACGTTAATATAATATAACATGTTGTATTATGTCATGGCGCCATTGTTAACGTGTTATGATATAACTTGTTATAATATAAGTTAAATATATAAGTATAATATAAGTAACAAGTTAATATAACTTGTTATCATATAAGTTAAATATATAAGTATAATATAAGTAACAAGTTATATTATATTATGTTAATATAACGTGTCATAATATATATAATATAACATATTATATTATGTGTTATAAGCACATTGATATAATCTAACATGTTATATTATGTGTTATAAGCACATTAAAAAATATAATATAACATATTATGTTATGTTATGTTAATATAATATAGCAATATAATAGCAATATAATATAGCTAATATAATATAACATATTATATTATGTTATGTTATGTTAATATAATATAGCAATATAATAGCAATATAATATAGCTAATATAATATAACATATTATATTATGTTATGTTAATAGAAAGTGTTATAATATAGCACGTTAATATAATGTAACATGTTATATTACATTATGTTGTCTTGTTATAATATAACACGTTAATATAATATAAAATGTTACAACTGATAATACTCCATATTTCTCACAATGAGGAAAATATGATTTACATCATTATGGATCTAACGCACTCGTTTGCTCTAAATGCATAAAATCCGTAGTTGTGATCATTATAGTAGTAAGGCAGCAGCGAATAACAGTGTTGTTCTAGGAAACCGTGTTTTAAGCACAACAATATACCACAAGTTAGCAACTGCAACGCTGAGCTTAAAATTAAGCACATCCTAATAGCACGTGAAGCGTACAACAATATCAGAGAAAAAGTAAAAATGCCATACTTAAAAGAAACTAAATTGTTTATCGAAATTATGTTGTGTCTTAAGAAGCCTGGATTAAGAAAATAATGTAAGAATTTGATGCGAAACTATTGTATATATTATACTATATATGATTACTATTTATACTATATTAATTATTATACTAAATATATTATACCATATATTATAATACTATATACTATATAATATAATAATATTATAATATATGGTATAATATATTTAGTATAATAATTAACATAGTATAAATTATAATAATAATATGACATAATATAGTATAAATAATAACAATATTGTAGTATATACATACTGCACTATTATTATACTATATGTAAATAACCCTGCAACTGTTGCCCCATAAGTAGTCGCTAATTACCATCAAGCAGATGCGACATCAAATAAATTAAATTAAAAAAATACATTTCGACAATTCTCAATCGCATATTTATTAGAAATTAATTATTTAGGTTTAAACGCTTCGTCGGGAATATTGTACTTGTAGATCGAACGATTAATCCCGTCGCGAAGAAAATATCCGGACCGTCCTTATCGATGCTTCGACTCGCGTATGGGGTGTCATAAGTTCTAAGTACGCGTTGAAACTGATCTTTATGGCCGAATGCTCGATAAAGCTGGAGCTTACGGTCACTACGGCCGATAAGATTCAAGAATACGAACTACTTAAGCCTAATAATAAGCCTAATGGCTTATTGCATGGAGAAATTTCGAGTACCATTTGTCAACGAAGCGGAAACTTGTGAGTCCAGATTCATTATGGTAATTCAATTTTTCAATAGCGCCGTGTCATATAAAGGATTCCGAGTACGTATATAGCCAGAAAACCGCGTTTCTGTTCGCTGCAAAATGATGACTTGCGCTTGGGTGTGACATAATTTTGAAAGGACATAACGGGACTCCTAATGATTATCAATTTATATTTTATTCGACGGGTCGGTTGCCTCCTTGATCATTCGGTTCTTCAATATTATATATATTATTATTAGAAATATTATTATTATTAATATAATAATAATATAATATAATAATATAATAATAATATATAATATATTATTATTATTATTATTATTATATATTATATTATGTATATTATTGTTAAAAATATTATATATATTATATTATATATTATTATTAAATTATATATTATATGTATTATTATATAAATGATATACAATATAATTACATATATAATATATACATAATAAAATATATAGTCTTTTATTTCTCCCAAAACAATGACTTCCAACTCGAAAGCCTGCGTTCCAGTTTCTCAAACAGCGGAAATATTCGGTTGAATTATTACACCATCCGCAGCGCCAAGTTTTCTAATCGCAGTTTCGATAACGCGTCGAAAATCATTTAAAACGAAAAGCAATCGCGGTGGACGGTCGACGGCCGAAAAAGTCCGAGGAACGGCGAAATTCTTAGAAACCAAAAAAATTGACCCGATTCCGCGAATTTTCCGCGAACCGAGTCCGATCTCGAGCCTACGCGCGCCCGTCTCGGATCCGCGAGATTTCTCGGCGACGAAATTGTTGGCACCCCGGCTGGCTTCGTTTCCACTTGTTTATTCGTAAACGGCGCGCGCGGCCGGCCGAGGAATTAAGCGGCGCGGACCGCGCGCGGGCAAAAAGAAGGAAAGCGACGCGACGCCCGGCGCGGAGGAACAAAGGGGCCGCGCGCCGCCGCCGCGCCGTTTTCTATTCTACGCCGATCACCTGGCGCGGGTCGGGTCTCTCTGTGTGCGGGCCCCCCCGGCCGATTTCGAAAACGGCTCGGTGCGTTTCGAGAGTTGCCGCAATGCAGCTAGAAGCGCGGGACGGCGGGGGACGGCGCGGCAGCGGCGGCGGCGACGAGCCCGCCGCGGCCTCTCGGCGATGTCGAAAGAATTTCCTGCCTGCGAGCCGAGGCTGCCGTTTCGGGAGGATGATGCCAGGGCCGAAGCGGCTCTTTCCGCGACCCCGATCACGGTTTCCCTTCGATTTCACGTGGAACGAATATTCCCGGCGGCTCCTTCCCCCTCCCTCCGCCTCGGCCCGCCGCGAACCGAACTGCGACTTCGGCGCTGCGCCGCGCCGCGCCGCTACGAAATCCCTCGGCTCCGCTAACGGACCAATGGCCGAGAAAACAGTCGCGCCGATCGGAATGAGAAACACCCGGCTCGCAAACAACACGGATTCGTTTCGCGTTCACGGATCCCCGAACCCCCGATTCGTAAATATTCCTGATTCGACAGCGGGGGTGACTGTTGCTCCGTCGACGGCCTGGGAACCGTGCGGGGAACGGGGCGGTGGGGGGGGGGACGATGCTCGCTTCGGCACGAAAATACGAAGTGAAATTCATGCGTGTTAACAACTTGCTCTTTGCGAGGTTAATGTAGACTGGTATTAACACTTAACAGATCTGTTGTTTTTTTCTTTTTGTCTTTTTCGGTTTTCGAGCATTTTTTAAGCTAATGGAACAAATATGTGTGTATATGATTTTAAAGCGTTGCTGTTTTATTTACTTTTGTTATTTATAATCGGATCGAATCAGCCCTATTTTTAATATAATTTTTACAAAATTATTTATTTGCATGTTTGGTATTGATAAAGTGTTAATAAAGTATTAATAAAGTATTATATACTAGTCAAGGTTATATTATATTTTATATGTTATATATATTATTATATATATTATTATATATATTATTATATATATTATTATATATAAAAAGTCAAGCGAAAATGTAAATCTACGTGGCACGTCCTAGGAAGTCGGTATGGAGAAATTTAAAAAAATTGTAATTGTAAATTTTTGTGAAACGTCGGTTGAGGTTATTTTAAGTAATTTAGAATTTACAATTAATTTTAGTTAATACAAGAATAATAATATAAGAGTAACTTCGTATGGATTTAACATAACCTTGCAATTATGCACTGTTGCGAACAAGTTTTGGACCTAGTCGACCGGGCGTCACGTATTTGCGGAAATAAGTCCAAAAAATAAATTCAATTCGTTCACATGTTTATTACGTTTATTACGTTAATCTTGTGCAAACTGTAAGCATTTTTACGCTGTCCCCACTCCCTCCGCACCTCCGATTCACCCGCGCACCAATAAACTGTCCCGTCGAGATTCTTCTCGTTCTTTAAGCGCAGCTTACAATTTCCATGAACTAAAACACTTGGTCGCGAGTCCGATACTTTTCGTAGGCCTTTCAAGCACCGTGTTCAAAGTGGCTATCGGTGCAAGTCGACTCCGGGTGATGGCGCTAAATATTCATGATTTCCAATCGAGTCGCTCCTCGGCTACCGTAATAAACAAATTTACCATTTCGCGTCGGCCAGAATGGTCTATCCTTTACAATCAAATGTTTCGCGAGACCTAGAAATAACTTGTGGGATCCAATTTTTTTCTTCTTCTCCTTCTTCTTGAGATTTAATAGCCTAATTTTGAGGTGACTGGACAGATGTTTTTTAAACGAATCATCTTCAAAAACGTTTCTAATACGTTTCAAAATTTCTTTATTACTTGTTGCACTAGATGATCTATTATCATTCATAAACATTTTTCTGTGCCCCGTTCATAAATTTACGTTCATTAATTTATCACATTAAAACTTCAATTTGTTTAATTATCATGATTAAAAAGGACTATTCCAATCTGCTTCAGCAGAATGATTATTCGCCTTCTTATTGGTCACGTAGCCGTCAATTATACGCGAGAAGAACTTTTACACGTGGTAAACATTTATTTTGTTTTATTCTTTTTTATCAATTTTTTCTTTCTTTAATCCGTCATCTTCCTTTGCAATGGTTATCTCAGAGATCCGTAATTAGCAACCGCAAGAACATCGGTACCCCGAATATCGTCCAAACCGGAGACATCTTCATACAGGGTGTCCCAAAAATGTCTCGCAATCCGGAAATGGCGGGTTCCTCGGATCACTTGAAGCAGCTTCTTCCTTTACAAAAATGTTCTCCGAGGCACCGTTAACGAGTTATTAACGAAAAACAGCGACCAATAAGAATCGATTACGACTGACGCGAGGCGGCCCAGCCAACCAGCGTGCGAAGCCCAGTTCCGCTCATTGGCTCGGTCGCCTCGCGCCAGCCGAGCTCGCCTCTCATTGGTCACTGTTTCTCGTTAATAACTCGTTAACGGTGCCTCGGAGAAAATCTTTGTAAAGGAAAAGTTGCTTCAAATGACCCGAGGAACCCGCCACTTTCGGATTGCGAGACATTTTTGGGCCACCCTGTATGTCTCGGCAACGAGTTCAGCGAAAATCGCCGCTGCGCGTCGCCTCGTTAGAACTCGACTGTGATGTTCCGCGAAGACGCGAGACAGCGTACCGCGAGGTTTTGTCAAAAATCTGTTGTCGCTGTCGTACGCCGACGATATTAATACGCGGCGGGTTCCCAATCGGCGCGAACACGGAGCGGTACACGTAACAATAGCGGAGCTGAGTCACGCCTTTACATCGTCGCGCCGTGTGTCCGGACCGTTCGTTCCTCCGTTGGGTGCCACCGGTCTCTTTGTCTTCGCGCTTCACGCTTTTTACCGCGAAGCGAGTCTTGTACGCCGTAAGTAACCCAGGCCACGTTGTTAATTCATCAATTAGCCACGCTGTTTGCCGACCGAGGTGTCGTGTCTTCGTTCGGCCCATCGAAAGGTATCATCGATTAGAGAGGTTAGCTCCCCGTCACCGTTACAGAATTACTTCGTTCTTACAATTTGCTTAGCTTCGATAAGCTTTCCGGCGACGATCGTCCAATCGAATTCACTTTTGAGAATCAAAGTTTTCAATCGAGGAAACAAACGATTTCTAAACCGTACGAACTATTATCAATTTATCGAGTGATCCGCGAAACTGAAGAATCTGGTCGGAAAATTGGTTAAATAGTTAAACAGGTTAAATAGGTTAAATCGGTTAAATAGTTTGCTAAGCAACGTGGATTACTTACAATTTCCGATCAATGCGTGTCAAATATTGTGGACGAATGGACAATCCTTCACGAATTTCTTGCAAGGCTACCGCCACGTTTTTCTTTGGGTAGCATAACCTTATATTTTTTTTTTTTTATATCGTTTGATAGTTCTTTTGTTTTCCTTTCTTTGTACTTTTCTCATTTTCTTTTAAACGTACACACACAACTACTATTCCTAGGATCAAGATATTCTCACTGTAGCACTTTACAAATTAGGTATAGGTACTCTACTCTTACATTGGGAACTGCGCTGTATAGGTTGAAGTACGCAGTTCGGTGAAGCGCCGCGGTAATGTTCACGCATGGTAAAAAACTATGCGCCAATAGTTAGTGAATAATATTTAAGGATAGACGAGTGTACGTCGATTTTTTTTATTACGTAACGCTAAAATGAATAGTTTACTATTAATTACTCAAATATAAATGCCTTTTGAATCAGTGTCCACAGTTTTATAAGTTTCCGAATATCAAAAGTCAATAAATGAATTAAAACTGCGATCGCTGTTACTTGCATGCCATAAATTATTAATATTAAACACGTAAAAAATTACGAGATTCATTTTTAGAAGATTACTCACTGTAAAATGAAAGATTTCATTACTTTTATAAAATACCGCAGTATTTGGGACGTCCGCAGTAATACCCACACTTACCCAAACCGAATGACGTAAATGTTCTCTCTTCATAATCGTGTGAAAACAAGTATAAGAATTGATTTACGGTTCTAATATGTATTAGTAATAACAAATAATAATATATATCTAATATTTGCGCGTTAAAGAAATTGACCTTTGACCCTCCAACGCAGAAGTCCGAAAAGAGAATATCTGCGTAAGAGTGGATTTCCAAGAACGATGTCCTTTAACCATATCCCGATCAACGAACGCGGCCCCCTTTTAACAAGCTCGCTGTTATTATCGCAAAAATAAAAAGATAATTTGTTTAAGCAGCTGGGGCGCTTCGGGAAAAGTTGTACGCGAACGAAGGTGTAGCGACCTGTGCGCCAAAGGGGACAATTGATGCAAACAGAAACTGCGCGGTGCGGTCAGTTTATAAACAAATCTGTCTAATAATAGCCGGCCGTTGGCGTATGTTTAAATGTTCGCGCCGCCTGAAAATTGTCGCGCGCAACCATTGGCGGACGCGGCGTCGGTTTTAATAAATACAGGGTGTCCCAAAAATGTCTCGCAATCCGGAAATGGTGGATTCCTCGGATCATTTGAAGCAACTTCTTCCTTTACACAAATATTCTCCGAGGCACCGTTAACGAGTTATCAACGAAAAACAGCGACCAATAAGAATCGAGTACGGCCGACGCGAGGCGGCCCAGCCAACCAGCGCGCGAAGCCCAGTTCCACTCGTTGGCTCGGTCGCCTCGCGCCAGCCGAGCTCGCCTCTCATTGGTCACTGTTTCTCGTTAATAACTCGTTAACGGTGCCTCGGAGAAAATTTTTGTAAAGGAAAAAGTTGCTTCGAACGACCCGAGGAACCCGCCACTTTCGGATTTCCGAGACATTTTTGGGACACCCTGTACTCTGTGCCGCGGACTCGATTTCCTCGCAGGCCGGTTCTCTTCCGCCGGTAATCTCGAAATTCGTCGAAGATCAGGCCAGCCGGGCCGCCGAGAAAAGAACCAATAAAGTTACTAGGATAAATCACCGCGGGCTTCAATAAAAAGACGACTCGCTGAAAAAGGTACTCGGGGAAAAGAAGAGGCGAGCGAGCGAGCGAGCGAGCGAGCAAGCGAGCAAGCAGCAGCAGCAGCACCGTCGGCGTCGGCAACCTGTGCGCGAGGTCCTCTCATAGACGAATATTTATGGGTTCAGGGTTAAGAAGAGCGGTCGCTGGAAGCGAGCAACCGCGCGCTCCTGTGTCCTGTGTCGTGCCGGCGCGTCTGTGTGTGTGTATGTGTATGTGTACGCGGGAGCAGCGTAGAGGATTCGCCGCACGGAATTAAAATAAAGTCCCGGTGAAAACGACGCGATTCTCATCAAACAGAGGGACGGGATGAGATTTTTTATTTTCGAATTTTACCGGACGACCGACGAGACGCGACGCGACGCGACGGTGCGCGCGATGCCGCGCGGCAGCGTCAACAGTGAAGAGGAAGAGGGGAGACCGCGAGGAGACGTAGCAGCCGAGGAGTGAGAGAGAGAGAGAGTGAGGTGGGGAGGGCGAGAGGACGGAGGAGGAGGAGGAGGGGGAAGCAGGAGGATGAGGAGGAGGAGGACGACGGGATAGACATTCGAAAATTGCGATTCCAGGGAAACGCCCGGGGCGACGTGATTTCTCGTTCAACTCGGCCAGAGTCTTTCCTTTATCCGATGCGCGGGAAGGGGCGGCCGAAAAGCGTGCGAACGATTTCTGAAACCTTTTAGCTCCGGAGCGCGAACGACGGCCAAAGAGACTGGCGAAGGCGGAGGAAAGAGCGGAACGGACAGAGGAAAGCGTTGGATTCTCGGGGCCTTTACCCGGCGCGCGGGTTCTATAAAGCGCCGGTTTTTAACGCCGCCGAACGGGAACGATCGCCGTGTGCGCGCTTTACGCTAGGCGGCGGCCGATCGGCGGAGCGAACGGGCGAACGGGCGAGCGAGCGAGCGAGCGAGCAGCTGCGAGACCGAAAGAGCCACAGAGCGAAAGTGCGGACCAACGAACGAACGAACGAACGAGGGGAGGAAAATGCCAGAAGCCGGGGGATTTTTCGGAGACGGAAACGAGTCTCCGCTCGGACCATCGGGGGAACCGGTCGCGCAAATTGCTCCGCCACGCGGAATCGTCCGCGTCAAACGTGATTGTACGCGGCCAACCCCTCGGCAGACTCGTAATCAACTGTGGATTTAGGGAATCGACGCCGAACGGTTCGCGTGAAAACATTAAAACGTTCGATTTCATAGAGGAAATCAACCTCTGTTTGACGTCCGGCTTTTCCAAATTAGCCTGTAATAAGTTGAATCCCCCGGAAGTGTTCACGGGCACAGGCGCGTCGCTGTCGCTGTCGCCGTTTACTGCTGTGTATCGATAGCAAATTGTTATCTTCTTCCCTGACGCTCTTGACGGACGCGTTGCTTTTTTCTCCGGCTTTCTCGGATTCCCGGCGGTTTTTCAAGGCGATTGAATTGACACGTATGAACGGTTTTGAAGCGTTGCAATTTTTTTAAATCGACGCTATCTTTTAGTAATGATAAGTAAATAAATTTTAATGAATAAATGAATAAATAAATTTTGTAAATAATAAATAAATTTTACGAAGTTATCTATTTGCATGCCTGCTATTGTGATAAAATATTAATAATGTGAAAATATCAATAAAATATAATACAATATTGACACGTTAAGCGCCGAATATCGGCTCCAAGAATTCCCGGAACATCAAAGTTATTTAATTAACGCTAGCTTTACGGAGCATCAAAGACAACGACTTTATGTTACTCCAGAAAAGCAATAATAATACATTGATTCGGATTTCTAGCGATTTTCATTTTTCATTTTTCATTTTCATTTCATTTTCCCGAGTGATAAATTTATTGAATAAATTCCTCTCAAATGTGAATTTATGATTTCAGTAATCGTAAATTAAGAAGTTTGGAAAATTGTCGTAGAAACATTTTTACAATATCAGGAACCGTAAACAAAGATTTTAGAAATATTTTAATATTTAGTAGTTCCTTGTGTTAAATTCCACGTGTTGGTAAATTAGTAATTAATAACCAAGAATATAGAATCACGCGCAGATTTGATTGTCATGGGTTAAATAGTGACCAGTTACTGACATACAGGGTGTCCCAAAAATGTCTCGCTATCCAGAAATGGGAGGTTCCTGAGATCATTTGAAGCAACTTTTTCCTTTGCGAGAATTTTCTCCGTGGCTTCGTTTACGAGTTATTAACGAAAAAGCACTGACCAATAAGAGGCGAGCTCGGCTGGCGCGCGGCGGCCCAGCCAACGAGCGCACGGAGCCCAGTTCCGCTCATTGGCTCCGCCGTCTCGCGCCAAATGATCTCGCCTCTGATTGGCGCACTGTTTTTCGTTAATAACTCGTAAACGAAGCCGCGGATTGCATTTTCGCTAAGGAAAAAGTTGCTTCAAATCACCTCGGAAATCCCCTACTTTCGGATTGCGAGACATTTTTGGGACACCCTGTAGTTACGTAACGAAGGTTCCACGATACGTAAGTCGGGAACACAAAGAATGAAAATGAACTCACGAGTCGGTTGCTCCAGTATTGATACAAAGACTTTCCGCGCTTCAAAGAAGTCGATGTACCATTGCAACTTGCGAGGCTCGGTATGTACACTCTTTGATGAAAACAGCGACAATGATCCGAGCGAACCGCACGATCATAACGATCGAGGTCCGAAGAAACTAGGAAAGGTCGCTACAGTTAAACGGTCTAAGAGCGACCGTAATCGTTTATCTGTGAACGGTCCATTGTGTTCCTCGATCGCGAGTTTCTTGCGGCTAAGAAAGAACGCAGCGGTCCGACGAGGCCTGTCACGTAGACACGTAAACCGTCTACGCTGGCAAGGTGTAACTTTCTCGCGGATAACGTCGATTTCTCGCCGCCATTGCGCGCCGTCCGAGAGAAAATTCCGCGACCGATGCGGCGCGGCGCATCGATTAGCCGGACGTTCCCTATATCTCACCAGCTTTTTTCGTCCCCACGATTTTTTCCCGACATTTGTTCTTTGTACCAGCTGAGGCTGAGAGTGTCGGCCGATCTGCATGAAAAACGTATCGGCATGCCATAAGTATTCCCAATTCACGGTTTTCAGTTTTTTGTTTTTACTTTTCAGTTTTTGGTTTTTGGTTTCGGTTTCCAATTTTCGTTTTTTGTTTTCTGGATTTCAATTTCCGGTATTCGGTTTCCGGTTTTCAATTTTCGGTTTTCGATATTCGGTATTCAGTTTTTGGTTCCCAATTGCCAATTTTCAATTTTCGGTTTTTGGTGTTTGGTTTTTGGTTTTCGGTATTCGGTTTCCAGTTTTTAATTTTCGATATTGGGTTTCCGATTTTCAATTTTCAATTCTCAGTTTTCGGTATTTGATTCCCAATTTTTGATATTCAGTTTTCGGTTTTCGGTTTGCGGGTTTCAATTTTCGGTATCTGATTTTCGGTTTCCAGTTTTCAATTTTCGATTTTCGGGTATCAATTTTCGGTTTCCCGTTTTCAATTTTCGGTATTCAGTTTTCGGTTTTTGGTTTTCGATATTCCAGTTTTCACTTTTCACTTCTCACTTTTCCCTTTTCAGTTTTTGGTTTTCGATTATCGATTTTCAATTTTCAATTTTCAATTTCCAATCTTCAATGTTCAATTTTCAATTTTCAATGTTCAATCTTCAATCTTCAATTTTCAGTTTCCGATCGTCAACTTTCGATATCTGATTTCCGATATTCGGTTTTTATATTGTTACTTTACATAACTTTGTAATACATAATTCATAAATTTTCCTATAAGATTTCAACATTAATCCTACTACGGTGCTTTGAATTTACACGTAACTTTAACATTCACCACTTCATGCCGTCAAATTCATCGAACGTTCGTATTACCTAACCTTGACTACAATAAGCACAAAACATTCTATTACAATTACCAAATACATCCTCGCACTTCCTCAGTAGTCTCCGTGTAACCCGACACCGTCGGGCAAGCCTAAGTTTCCATAAGCACCGTAGAACGGTCAAAGGAAAAAAAAAGCGAAAACAGCGCCGACACAACAAACACCCGGCCAGTCGAGTAATGATCCTAGACTCCTGGCGTCTCGGGGGAGGAGGAGGAGGAGGGAGGGGGGCGGCGGTGTGCGTGTCCCAAAACACCGGGCTAATTCCTGTGGATCAGTTTCGCCTCGACGCGACGCGGCAACGACACCGTTGCGCATCGATCGTGCTTTCGGCGTTCCCGGTCCGCGATTCCCAGGATCGGTTGTCGCGTTCCACGCGCTTCAGCAATTATTCCTCCGCGAAGGATTAACGAAACATCGAGCGTGTTAGCGTCCGGATGGGCACGCGGGAGGAGAGGCGGAGAGCGGGGGAAAGTGGCGTGGCAGCGTTACGAGGGAGATAGGCCGTCGGAGGGGAGCGATTAGATTCGAAAAGGAGGGGCGGAGTTCGGAAATATCCCCCCGCAGCGATAGCAAATGATTAGGTACGATACGGGCTCGCGGATAATGAAGGTTTCGTGACCAGAAGCGGCGTCGGCGTCGACGGCAGCGGCGCTGGCCTCGGTGGACGTTGAGGCTCGGAGGAAAATCGAATTTCGGGGCGGCGAGAGAGAGAGAGCGCGCGCGGTGGCGGCAGCGGCGGTGGCGGCGGCGGCGGCGGCGCGGCGGTGGTAGCGGCGGTGGCATCGGCGTCAGTGGCCGATGGCGATAGCGTTAGCGATCACGGTGGCGATGCTGATGCCGATGGCCGCTCTCGACCGACGCGAGGAATTCCTTGGATGGAACGGGGCGAGGAAGCGTGCACACCGCCGGGGTCCGTTCGCTCGACGATTACAATAAACGCCGCGCGTCCATCACGCTTCGCCGGCGAAAATCAATGAACGCGTCCCCCTCCCCACCCCCCTCTGCCCTCCCGGCCGCCCCCGCGGCTGGCCCGCGAAACAATGGGAACCGAATTTCAGGGCCTCCGAGAAACGGTGCTTCGAGGCCGGGACTATCTCTCTCGCCTCTCTCCCGAGGTCGTCGCGGCTGCCACCACGGAACACGCGAGCGCCGAGCCGGGCGTTCGCGAGCGGACGAGAGCCGGTCGAAGGAGAGGAACGGATATCGCCACGATCCGCGCCCGGCGAGGATTCTCGTTCGATCGCGGCCGAAAACGTCCGCGGGCTTTTTCGGACGATTCCGATTGCTTCGGATTGCTTTTTCCATCGGCGAAATTGCTGTAACACACGGTTACATCCCCGGCGAACCTTTTCTCGCTCGGCGCGTCCTTTGCAGAATTGTTTTTTACTCGGCGAACAGCACGGTCCTAGATGCCGCCCTTTCATTGTCCGCGCCGGTCAAATGAATCGTCCGCCTTGCAGGAACGGATTCCCGTTCGCGCGTTTAACCGCGATCTTTTTTTCCTTTTTTTTTTGGAATTCTGACGACGCTCGATGGTTTTCGAATTTTTACAGTTCGTTTAGGAAATCGCGGTGCTTGTTTGAGCCGTTTATTTTGAAAGTGGCATAAGTCACTTTGTTTTTAAGACGACATATTTAAGGGTTCGCGTTTTAACACGTTTAAAAATATGGATGCCTACTTTCGAGAAGATTTACTTGTATTTGTTATCTCAGGATACTGATATTATTCTCGGTATAAATAATTTCGTATAAACATGAAAAAATCACCACTTTTCATTACGGTAAAGTGACTTATGTCACTTTAAAAATAAACGGCTCGTTTAAGACATAACCTTGACATGACCTTGACAGCGAAAGGAATTATGAATATTGTTGCGTTGCTTTCAATTTTGTTGAAAGAATTCAAACGTAATCTATACCGGACGATAGATTTCTTTCGCAGCTGCGACGTTGCTTGGTATTTCTCTGTTGCTAATAAATTGTTGTATTATATAAATTATTATTGAATATTATTTACAGGATTATTTTTTAATTTAAATTATATAGGAATTTAATTTACATAAATTATATAGGAGTTATAAATTACTTTAATCATATAGGAATAAATATAATCATATAGGCATTAATTATTGTATAGGCATAAATTATAATTGCTCTAGGAATTTATAATTATAAATTCCTTCTGTTTATAATTATAAATTCCTTTTTTTATAATTATAAATTCCTATAGCAATTTATTAGCAACAGAGAAATGCCAAGAAATCTATTGTCCGGTGAATTCTTTCAACGAACTGAAAATAACGCAACAATATTCATAAATATCGTATGTCAACTTTTAGATTTGCGTTCAAATATCGACAATTGAACAGTAGAATTTTATTCGGATTCGGAACAAGCACGCAACGTCCAGATTTAGGAGATCGTGTTCGAAATGTTCGCGACGAGTTTGTTATTCTAAAGACTCGGGAAACAATGGAATAGTTCTTAAACCGAACAAACAATGCAATCAAAATGGCGGAATATCTAAATAAATCCAGTGACATAGGTTTAGTATTAAAAGAATAAGCAAACTGTCTCCCGTTCGTTTTCAACCGATGCGGAACATTGTTATTTTGCATAAAAATCCGCGGCCCGGTTGTTATTATTATTAAGTCGTGTACACAGGGTTCGACGATGTTGAAATTTTAATTACAAGCGTTAAATTGAACTTAATTGTTTTCTCTTGATTTCAAGTGCCGGCAAATTTGCTTCCTCTAACGACGAAGTAATTGGACTACATAGTTCGATAAGCTCCGGTTGCTGTTTTAGTTCCCGCATTGTAGACAGGTGTTAGCCGAATCGTATATAATCGAACTGTGTTATACAGGGTGTCCCAAAAATGTCTCGTAATCCGGACATGGAGGGTTCCTGAGGCGATTTGAAGAAACTTTTTTCTCAGCGAAAATGCAATCCGCGGCGTCGTTCACGAGTTACGGGCGAGAAAACACTGGCCAATGAGAGGCGCGCTCGGCTGGCGCGCGGCGACCCAGCCAATGGGCGCGCGAAGCCCGGTTCCGCTCATTGGCTCGGCCGCCTCGCGCGTCAGCTGATCTCGCCGCTCATTGGTTAGTGCTCTTTCGTTAATAACTCGCGAACGAAGCCGCGGATTGCATTTTCGCTAAGGAAAAACTTTCTTCAAATGATCTCAGGAACCTCTATTTTCGGATTACGAGACATTTTCGAGACATCCGTATTTTAGAGAGAATAAGAGCTTTCTACGCTTTAATTCGAGCAAGAAAATTCTGTATTTTTTCACTTCTCTTATACGATGTTTTCAAGTTTGATTAATCCTTAGCACGCGACTCTTATTTTACCGCGACTAAAATACAACTTATTATTTTTAAAAAGTAGAATCCTTCGTCTGCGCTTTTTATCGAAACTCAATCCAAGGATTATTCAGTCGTATTCGTCTGTTACCGTTGATTAGCACGATCCAAAATGTAATTGTCGCTATCGAAACTTGTAAAAATTATTCTAACGTTTCGCGAAGGAAATATGAATGTTCGAAAATTACCATTTCAACGCAGAGAGATTCTCGGTGAATTAATCGAGAGATCAAAGATAAAACAAGATTACGAGGTCTCGCGGTTGTCGTAGAACGGTGCTTTGATGGCAAGTTGTTAAGCAGACTCGACGATTCGTTCACACATTATTGAGCAATGAAACTTCCACGAAGTTTCGCGAAGTGCGTTTCTGCAACTTCCGCGAGGAATTAAAACCGAGGGTCACTCCGATTGCCCCAGTACTTCAAAAAGAATTGGGTCGCACTTCGCATTTTTTTTCCTCTCCTTTTTTATTACAGTTAAAGCCGGCCGCTAAGTAACCTCGTGAACGACTCGATTTATAGCTGTTTTATATACTTTCCGGGGGGGGGGGGAGATTGATATTTTATATAAATTTTAGATGTCGTAACACCTTCGTTTCTCGCGCACACGGCCCGAGATCCCCCCTTCCCCCCCGTTTATCTCGGTTTATTGCTGTAGCCGTGAATTTAATGCTTCCGTTTAGGGAAACAAGGTTTTCAATGGTTATTAATCGGAATTTGTAGCAGACGCGCAATTATACGATCGTATCTCTCGCCGATGTGTCTTGGCCTTTAATTTACGATTACTCAGACCATAAACACGTTCGCGGAGAATGAATCCGTTCGGTTTGTCTCTTCGGCCGAATATTATGATCGAAACCGTCGAAAATCTGCGCAAATATATATATATATATATATATATATTTATTTATTTATATATAATTTCGCATTTGCTTGATAGCAATTAGCGACTATTTGTGGGACTACAGTTGTAGAGTTATTAATAATTAATAATAGTTAATATAATAATAGTTATCAGTAATTAATAATTAATAATAATAGTTATTAGTAATTAATAATTAATAATAACAGTTATTAATAATTAATAATGAATAATAATAGTTATCAGTAATTAATAATGAATAATAATAGTTATCAGTAATTAATAATGAATAATAATAGTTATTAGTAATTAACAATTAATATAGTATAAATAATAATTATTATAGTATAATATATACAATAGTTATACAATGCATGCACTATAATATATACAATAGTTATATAATAGCATGCACTATAATATATACTATAATATATACTATAATAATTAATATAGTATAAATAATAATTATATATAGTATAACATATACACACACAATAGCTTTGTATTAAATTTTTTCATTATTTTCTTAATGGAGCCTTCTTAAAGTTACCATATAATACCGCTAAACAATTTGGTTTCTTCCAGGTATGACGTAAGTTTTTCTACTCGTTCGTAGTCGTCGAAACATTCTTCGACGGTATTACACATTTTTTACATTATCTCCGATATCGTCGCACCGCTGGACATTCTAAATATATATTTTCGTCCGGTTTTGTTTCTATCCGGTAAAATAAAATAAAGGCAGAGACACAGGCACACATCGAGGTAGGAAATTTGTTATCGGCCGGGTCCCACACGTAGCGCACACACAGATGTGTGACGAAACGTTTCGAGCACGCTCGAATCGTTGATGGGCTGATCGGTAACGAGGGACGCGAGCTAACTGGCTAACCAGCACGTAGGAGAAAGACGGGCGGGCGGGCGAACGGCGTCGCCGACGCGGCCTGCTTTTCGGCCCAGAGTTTTTCCCCGTGGAACGTAGCCTCTCCTAACGCCGCGAGCACCGGAGCTATTGATGAAAGGTGAGGGGGAATCGATCCGCTATACCCGTGTACTGGGTGTCCCGTTTTCGGCCCCGCGAGCAATTCGCGGAATCCCCGACGTTTCGGGAATCACCGGGTATCCGTGGCCGCCGCCGTATTTCCCGATCGTACTCGGTGCTCCGACAATTACGCGGCTATTTCGTTATTACGCGCGACAACGCGTCAAAGACATTTCAAGGACATTCCAGGCGACAACGGAAAGAAAAATTCCCTAGTGATTCGCGTTTTCTGCGGTGTGTTTCGGCTCTTCGGGATTGATAAATCGCGTTCGCGAATGCGTTTACAGAGGCGAAGCGAGGCGACGGATGTTATTAAGGTTATGCCGAGGTTATGTTTGATGTGCAGCGCGCGAGTGTCACTTAAAGTCGCGTAACCAGGAATTCCGCAGATTTGCCGCTTGTAAAATTGTGCGATAATTGTAGAAGAAGGAGTAATTTAAGTATATTAAAACAACAGCTTGAAGGATAGTGCTTAGAGAAAATAGGGCTTTTGAATCATTTTTAATTTTACGAGAGGTTGATTATTGTACAACTGTCGTACAGTTCTTTGATGGAACGTGCGTGGAATGAATTGGTAAGCAGAATACGATTACATAATGTTGCTAATAAAGAAAGTCTAAAGAAATGGTAAAAAAATAACACAGCAATTTTGCGATTTATTTAATCAAATCAATTCCTCGGCGACTATAATCTGTTGGAAATGCACTGTACGATTTTTACCGACGGTTTAGTGCTATACGTAACGACAAATTTTATTTAATTTACTAATAATTATCAAAAGTTTTGTTCCACTGTTGTTATATATTAAATAAAGAAGTATTAAAATACATGTTTATATATAAATACGTTTTAGTAATTTCTTGCAATTATCACGTTTTATAAGTGAACATTTTCTGAATTTCTAGGTGCACGATTTTAAGTGACAGTCACTGTATCTGAACGTTTTTGGGGTTAGAGAAACGATTCGAGGGCCAGTGAAAAGGACAGAGAGGCTGAAATCTCTTCTCAATACCGAGATAAACACAGATTTGTATCTATTTACAGGAAAGTAAGCACAAGTTCTTGTGCACTGTTGTGTAGCTATTTTGGGAATCGAAGTTCTAAAGCTTTCAATATATTCTGAGGTCGTTGAGTTAATGACATAACCTATTTGACATAAAAATAAAATAAAGATAATCAGAAGGTAAAACACTACATACACAAATCAAACAATAATATATATTTACTATAGATTAGTTTCGTTCTGTATGATGCTATCTGAATTTCAGATCGTGAACGGAATAAATAAACAAACCCAATAACTGCAGTATTGAATATGAAAAACATTAAAAATTCCAAAGTAAAAGTAAAAAAGCCGGTTAAAATCTCTAATATTTTCTTCTACAATTCCCGATGTCAGAGAAATACTTCTATAAGAAATTATTAGAAACATTCATTGAAGACGTATTAACATATTTTTAGTAATTTTCATTGCACTCTCCATCCGTCAACTAAATATTATAACTAGACCGCGGATGTTTATGTATATAAATTTAGACACAATATGACACAATATAAATAATATCATAATAAAGAAAAAGATTATAATTTTTACTTTCGTTCAACACCGACGAATTTTACAGTTATCAACGGACAACGCATTGTCATTCTAAATTTTGCAAAAACAACCGGACAAAAATCAGAATCTCCACAAAAGATCCGTCGGTCCAATTAAAACAGAACTCTTACGAAGTTCGCATAAATCCAATCCACGCGACAGGCGCCCGAGATAATTCTGAACCTATGCGAAACTGAAAACTGCGTCGTCAACTAATATACGCTGGATATATATACCAATATACGCCGAAAACAACGCGTAAAGATTTCCGGTCCCGAAACGATATTTCCTATATATTCCGTGAAGTTTCGTGGCGGAGGTTCAACGGGCACGCGTAGTGAGAGAGCACGAGCGTCGTGCTCCGAGGGCTCTCGAGGCGCACGAAAATCGGCCACCCGGTATAATTTCCATCGCGTTTAATTGTTCCCTCGCCGGCCCGTTTATCCGCAGCGCCGTGGGCGAGCGAAAAACGCGCGACCGATTCTCGGAAGGAGAGAGCCTCCTCTCTCGCCGGGGCTCTCTCGCTGGGGAACGACCGGGCGGCAGAAACAACGGGGGAGAGAACCCGCCGCGGCGGGGGGATGGACGTCGGTGGCCGGCGGGTAGCGGGTAGCGGGTGGGCGTGGGTGGCGCGGGTAGCTGCTAGCCGAGCGGGTAGCAGCGGCGGCCGCGGCGCGCGGCGGGGCGGGACGCGGCCGGGGAAGGAAGCCAGAAAATGTGGGGGCGTAGATTCGCTCTCGTCCTTAGGGGTTTTCGAAGCCGCCGCGGGCCTTCCGAGGGCCAGGCTTAACCGAAATTCACGCGGAAACACGCTCCTTCTGTTATTTTCCCCGGAAAGAATTACCGGACCGAGACCTCCAGCGATTCCCAGCGAAATTTTCTAGCCGGAAGTTCGAGAATTCATCCGCCGCCGCGAATGCGACCCCCTCTCTATCCCTACCCCACCCCCCACACCGTCGACGTCTTCGGGAAAAATTATTGATTTTACATTCGGCGTGCTCGGCGATCGCCGGAATCTTTGGAAATTCTACGCGAGCAGTGTCTTCTCGATGAGTTTAACCGGTTCGCTGTGTCACGACGAGTATACTCGTCACGGAGGAGTGGAAGTATTTTGTGTCGCGACGAGTATATTTGTTAATTGTGAATTTTAGGGAATTGTAATTTTAGCGGAAACGAAAACGTATTCTCAAATTTCGGGATCTATCTCTGTTGTGTTATAATTAATATAATATATTGTAATATATATTATTATTATATTAATATATTTTATTATTATTATTAATAATATTATATTATTATTTTTAATATATTGTTATATATATTATTATTATTAATATATCATTATATTATTATATATATTACTGTTATTATTAATATAAAAATATTATAATATATCATTATATATATTATTATTATTATATAAATTACTATTATTATTAATATAAATATATTATAACATATCTGTTATAAATATAAAAAGTATGTCCTAAAATTTACCCAGTCGCCTGCTGTCTGCTCCTGTGGTAACGTCTACAATTTTATAATTGAATTCAACCCCTGGCAAATAGTATTATATATAGTATAATTGACTTGAATCTTTTTTTTAAACATTAAAGGAACCAATTCACGGTGCAATGATTAGCATAATTTTTCGTCGATTCTCCAGTTACATAGAAGTGACAACAAACCTGTATACACCTATATACATGTTTACAACCGACAACCAGCCTGTATACAGGGTGTCCCAAAAATGCCTCGCAATCCGTAAATGGGTAGTTCCTGAAAATCGGTGCGAACTCTTTTGGATAACCCAATTCCTTCGATTACAAACGCATCGCGACCATGTGTGTAGCCTATACGGACGTGGGAGACCTTGAACGCGGAAGTGTTCTCTTCTTTCTCTGGTCACCGCAGACCGTCTCTCGACCATTCTGAAGAACACTTTTTACAGCAGATGATCTCCTCTCTATTCGTTATTTTCTTTTTTATATCCTGAGCGGCGCTCGATCGAACGAGGGCTTATCGTTGCAGCACAGTTCACTTATCTCGGCGAGTAACTCGATCTCGAGACACTTTACCCTTGTATGGGGCAGGAAGTTAGCAAAGCAGTATTTCATTCCGTAATACGGCCGCTCGAACTTTTGCTTGCTCGCCGATTTCTTGACCACGAGCATCCGAGTACAATTAAACGAAGACGACGCTCGATTCTGACATCGGCGAGTAAATACAATGTATTTCGTTTCTTGGACATGCTTATATACAGGGTGTCCCGAAAATGTCAAGCAATCCGAAAGTGGCGGGTTCCTCGGGTCGTTCGAAGCAACTTTTTCCTTTACAAAATTGTTCTCCGAGGTACCGTTAACGAGCTATTAACGAGAAACAGTGACCAATGAGAGGCGAGCTCGGCTGGCGCGAGGCGACCGAGCCAATGAGCGGGACCGGGCTTCGCGCGCCGATTGGCTGGGCTGCCTCGCGTCAGCCGTACTCGATTCTTATAGGTCGCTGTTTTTCGTTGATAACTCGTTAACAGTGCCTCGGAGAACATTTTTGTAAAGGAAGAAGTTGCTTCGAATGATCCGAGGAACCCGTCATTTTCGGATTGCGAGACATTTTTGCGACACCCTGTATATATATATATATATATATATTATTACTTATTATTATATTATTATTATTATATTATATTATTATATTATTATTATTATATTATATTATTATATTATATTATTATATTATTATTATTATATTATATTATTATATTATTATTATTATTATATATATTATTATTATAATTATAAACTAATAAAGATTTCTCCATCCAATCTTGTCGAATTATTTTCTGCAAGCCTTCAAGATTCCGAACGGTTGTTCGCGAAGATAGAAAGAGTAGTTCGAAGGACACAGCCTAACCTGACGGATGCAGAACGGCCCGTGAACGTTTCCGCGAACGATTTCGAGGGTCTCTACCTGTGAAATGACCCCAAGTCGAGATGGCCCTCGGGACACGGTGAACGATTCACTTCGGCTAGGTAACCTCGGCCCCCCGATTGTCGAAATTCCGTGCCGCGACGCCCGAACAATCTTCAACAAGGGCAGCGCGGTTCGGCGCGTGTTCCGAGGCTCGATTTTCCGCGAAGAGAGTATATACGACGAAGGGCGAAAGGGGCGCGCGGGCACAACGCGCGTCCTCACAATGGGGACCGCAAATGCCACGAAAAAAGGATGCCGCGACGATAACCGTAAGTAATAAGCCTAAGTAATCCGAAAATTACCGTGCACGTTGTACGAAAGATGGAGAGGGGTCAGGGGGTGGGGGGAGGTGAGGTTCTCTTTCCTGGATCGTTGAATGCCAAGGAATTCGAGGACGAAAGGGGCTCTCCTCGTGGCGCCCGCGAGGTATTTTCGTCCCAAGATGACAGACGAAAGACGCCGAAAATCGAACAGAAAAAGGGATAAAAATCTGGGGGGACAATCCTCCCCCCAGGGAACGAAGATCGCGCAGCGATTGCGGGTGAAAGGCGTTCTTTAACCCTTTGTTGTTCAAGGGGTTTGGCCCTTTTTATTTCAGAGTCTGCTGGAATACTGTATCGTTACGATTTTCCGCGATACAGTCAATTCTCCACAATTGTCCCTCGGCTTCGAAACGAAAATGGACGACTCGGGGAGAGGGGACACGATTATTCGAGCCTCGCGGCTCGTTTGTTATCGTGTTGTGGAGGATTCTGGCTCTTGGCGGTGAACATACAGCGAATTTTACAGCGATCGTCGTTTATTATACTTATTTTTACGTATTTATTATATCCATTTTTAGTTATTTATTGTATTTATTTTTACTTATTTATTATACTACTATATATTATATTATATTAGTATATTATTATTATATTATATTATATTATTATATATTATATATATATAATATATTATATTATATTATATTATTATATATTATATATATATAATATATTATATTATATTAGTATATTATTATTATATTATATTATATTATTATACCGATTTTCACTTAGAAAACGCGACGATTGTAGGAAATCACTAAAACGCATGTATTTTAGTATTTTAGTAAAAATAGTCAGTGTTTTAGTTACCGACTATTTTAGAACTATTTTAGAACTCGGTTAGTCGCTTGTTCAAACTCACATAAAGATTAGATTAGAAAAATGTGATATTTGTACGAAGATCCGTTGTCTAATAATATTTCAATTTTGTGACTATTTTGACTAAAAACGAAAGCGTTCACAAATAACATCGATACGAATTGTATTCGAGGCATTATTCTAAAATGTGCGAAATTTATGGAAATATTTCGCAAGCATTTTAACCTAAATCGTCGTCGAAGTATTTTCATTGTAAGATGTAAAATTGCCATTTGTTTATAACTCTTGTACGCGTCGTCCACAGTCAAGCGAGGTTATAATAACAATTCTGGTAATCGACAATTTTCGCTTCCGGCGAATCAATCACGTATACGCACGCGCAGCAACCGGTAATTTTTATTTCTCGTGCCAAGGAAAGCCTATTATTCCTACTATTAATTTTTGCGCGGGGTGCCGTTCACCCCCCGCGAACGGCGCGCGGTGTTACCTCCAGAGAGGAAATGAGTTCCTTTATTGTATATATTTTTCTTCGCTCCACATTTTTCAATATCTCGCACAGAAATTGCGGTACTGTTTCGACGACACGCCTCGAAGTCTGTTTAGCGGAACACGCGGTCGCGGAGCGTACCAGTTAAATAGGAACAATGAAACACGAATTACAAATTAGTAACCGGTGATTTCTCCGGTTTCAATAAACTGCGCGCTTTCCAATGAAGTTATTCAAACTCGGCGCGGCGCGCACTTTGCCGGTTGCTGGGCGTCGGTTAACTTCGGCACTGAAACCGCGAACCAGGGTACACTCTTCATTTTTCCTCATAGGTATAACAATATTATAGGTATATATAATAGTATATTATATACTATACGCATACTATTATATAATATTAATTATTAATTATTAGTGATATAATATTAATATTAATATAATTATAATATTAGTATAATATAATATTAATATTAATACACTTATAATATTAGTATAATATAATATAATATTAATTATGAATTATTAGTAATATAATATTAATATTAATACAATTATAATATTAGTATAATATAATTTAATATTAATAATATAATATTAATATTAAAATACAAATATATATATTATTATATAATATATAATAATATAATAATAATATATAAAATTATTATACATTAACATATTAATACAATATAATATAGTATAATATTAATTATTAATTATATATATAGCTATATATAACAATATAATAAGTATAACAACTCGTCGACAAAGCAGCGGAGGAAATTGTTTCCCCAAGAAGATGTTGCTTCAAATCGCCCGGGGAATCACCGAAGAGCATTACGACACTTTTTTTCGACAGCCCCGTACGTAACACCGTAACACTGAAAGCACGGCGGCTCGACCGAACAATTGTTCGAACAGAAATGTTCATTTTGTTCGCCGAGCGTTTCGAGTTCCCGACTCGCGTCGCGGTTTTCCCACGGGGGTCGCGGCGCCATATTGCGTTGCATTATCACACGGCCGGAAACGTGTGATAGCACCTTTAATTTCAGCGGGAGATCCGAGGCGGGCCGGGCCTGGGCCGGGCCGGGCCGCGAGCGGAAAAACCGTGTGCAGGCGAGACGTCCGTGGAGCGGTCCGGCAAATTTAAGTATGAAAGCCGCTCGGAGTATAATAATGATTTCGGCCGTTCCGTACGTTCGTTCGTATCGTAAAAGTTTAATGCGCCGCTTAACATACGCGGCTGCGTGTAAAAGGCCGCATTACGGAAGTCATTTGGCCGCCACCCGGCCCCCCTCCCCCACCACCTCGGGCGGCCCCCCTCGACACGGTTAACAAAAGCTGCATAAAGAGTGGACGTGATTCCGCGACGATGGAGAACGCTCGAAATTAAACGGCGGTCTCTCTCGAGCCCGGATTCGCCGACGCCGTTCCTTTCCCGGATTATACACGCTCGGATTCGGGGACCGGTCGTCGATCTTCCCGCGGATTCAGTTCGATTCGCGACTTCATTACGACGACGGCGAACCTTTAACCGGTTAGCCGTGTTTGACGAGGATACACGTCGTGACGAGGGTTGAATCGAAAATCTCCGCAGAGATTAGTTGGCGTCGAAGAGATATTTTTGTTTAGAGAACGATAACTATGCGAATATAATAACCATTCTGTTCTAATTGGCATTGTTGGGATTATCGGATAGCAACTTAACAGTTGAAATGGCAGTATTTCGTGTCACGACGAGTATATTCGTCAATGGAGAAGTGGCAGTATTTTGTGTCATGACGAGTATACTCGTCAATGGAAAAGCGGCAGTATTTTTTGTTACGACGAGTATATTCGTCAATGGAGAAGTGGCAGTATTTTGTGTCATGACGAGTATACTCGTCAATGGAAAAGCGGCAGTATTTTTTGTCACGACGACTATACTCGTCAGGAAGAAATGTCAGTATTTTGTGTCACGACGAGTATACTCGTCACGGAGAACTGGCAGTATTTTGTGTCACGACGAGTATACTCGTCGCGCGTAAAAAGTAGCGACCGTTGGCTATTCAAACTGTAATTTTCGATGAAAACAAAAACGTATTCTCAAATTTCAAGATGTTTAGAATATTTTGAGGCCGATCCTACGCGAAGGTGTTTACATTGTTATAAAAATATGATTAGAAATTCATTTCTACTACCATTACGTAGCGTTCCTTGCTTCACCGAATACCACTCTACAGCAGCAATTTAAATTTTCAACTTTTACAAGCGTTCGATTTTCCCCGCGATTTTCGTTTATTATGTATTCGGTATATCTTAATGTTAAAAGCGAACAAGTAAATATTAGTAATCAATTTTGTATATATAATAGTATAAAATATATAATATATTATATAATATATATAATAGTTAATATTATAAAATATAACCATCTTTTCGATGCAATATTTTAATAACGACGCTTGCTCTGTGTTAGACGAGTATACTCGTCGACGCTCGATTCTCGCGACACGTATAGGTGCGCGCTCTGAAAAGGAGCCGCCGCAGCTAACTGGTTAAACGGTTATAATTAGACCGCGGACGTGTTTACGCGAGCCCGCGTTTTCATAGATTAACCTTGCGTAGGTCGCGACTGATCCGACGGGCACACGTAAAATCTCTTTATAAATATTTTACCTCTCGTCACGAGGGGATATATTTATATTTTGCTCGGCCCCGTGGAGGTCGCGACCCTAAAATTTCTAACGATCGTTCCGTCGCCAAGCGCCTCTTCTTACAATACGCTAATTGCTCCAAAATTGTCCCGTCTCCCTAAAAATATTTCAAGCCCTAGAAAATGGTGATTTCCGTGACGATTCGAAGTAACTTTTTCCTTCGCCGAAATGTTCAGAATATTGCACGAAATGCCGTCAATAGTAAAAATAGGTTAGGTAAAAAAAAACAGTGACCAATGAGAGACGAGAACAGCTGGCGCGAGGCGAGCGTTTCATTGGTCACTGTTTTTTCGTTAATGACTCGTAAACGAAGCCGCGGATTGCATTTTCGCCAAGAAAAAAGTTATTTTAAAATGACCTTTGGAATCATCTCTTTCCAACTGTTAATATAATTATGAGACCCCGTGTATAAATGAAATTTCTTGGTGTACGATTTTAAGTGACAATCACTGTACCTTCTTCTGCAGATGGCTTCAACCCTTTGCACTCGAGTGGTGACTCAGAGACACCACTAAAATTTGTTACATCACGTTTTGAGATAATTCTTATATTAAAATTTAGATCTAAAAAATTGTTAAGAGTGCAACTGTTGTGTGAGTGCCAAGAGTCAATTGTGTATGCATAAAATGCATTTTATCATATAAAATAAATTTTATATGATAATTATATTGATAATTATATGATAATTTTATCACATAAGCGAGAAAAATGATTTTATACTTACAGTTAAAATAGCTTCGAGTGCAAAGGGTTAATGTTTGAAGCGACGATTCCCATAACCTGTTTTTCTTTTTTAATCATTTTTGCTAGTTTCGATGCCGCTATACAACCGCTACAAAGATTTTCTAACCAAAGTTGCCGTGATACAGGCATACCAACTCCGCGGGCCGATCCTTCTCGAATCTGGATACTTTAACGGTCGCGCGTGACGCGATAAGATTCGTGAACGCGGGGATTCGGCTTAATGCGTCGAAGGTAGACGAACGAAGACAGTCGGCGGACGAACGAGGAACGTTCGCGGCGCAGTCGTATCGTGCGCTTAAACGGGGCCGGCCGCCCCGGTGGTAAACGCCGCGGTTTAATTTGAATAATAAGCACGGATACGTTAACGACCCCATCGGTCAGGTTCACGGGAGAGACTTTACGACACGCAACTCTCTCTCGCTCTCCTCGCGCCGGCCGGCGCTTGTGCCCGTATCCGTACCAAAATCCGAACCCGAACTCGGATAACCTAACCTCTCGACGTTCGTCGCCGCGCGCTTTTCGTCGTTCGAACGCGCGGACGTCTAATTCCGTGGACTGTAAACGCGTTACGCGCGCACACCCGTGTCGGTCCCAGGCAGACTTTTACGACGCGAAAATACCATTCCCGTCGTCTCGGTTCCGCACCGAAAAAGCCGCCGCCGCGCGACGCGCCACGGCTTCCGTGTACCTGCGATCGCGAACGAAAATGGAAATTCCAGTGGCGACAACGCGTTTATGTCGGCTCGCTAACAAGGAGCATCGGGACGACGCTTCACCTCCCCCTTCTCCTCCCCGCCCCGCGCCGACTCGAGAGTTTACGGAAATATTCGACGCGTGCTCCCGTTCCCGAACGCTTTACATACAAATTAGCGCGGAGAATTGTTTTCGCAAGGTGTCTCATTGCTGTCGGAGAAACTTTTAAATGCTACTTTTACCGATCTTTCGGCTATGTCTGTTTTACCGAATTAATCGGTAGTGTAGAGTCATTGTGGGGAAAGGTTGAAAAGTCTGTCGGAGAGAAGCGTGTAAACTTGGACATTGATTTTTCAGCTGAGATTTAAAAAAAAATATCTTCTAATCTTATAATCGATCCTCTTTTTATAATACTTTTATACTACTTTTACAATGGAATAAAACTTTTTTTATAATAACTTTTATAACACTTTTGGATTGTACTTTTATTCCGATTAATAATTTGTAATCGGAACTAATGTAGTTTGTCGCATTTTCTTTATTTTTTTTATGGAACAATAACTGAACTATAGTTTTATTGTTCCCAAGCATTATTAAACAATCGGGAACACACCGGTTTTACAGAATTACAGTATTAATAATGTACTAATAATTATTGAAAGTTTTGTTACTATCAGTATTAGTAATCATTATTAATTATTGTATGCTAGCAATTAGTAATATTTTTAATCAATGTAATTAATGCAATAATGATGTAATTAATAATGTAATTATTAGTAATAATATTAATTAATGTTAATAATAATATTATTATTAAGCATACAGTAACTTGGATACTTTTCAAGGAGATTGCAACAGCTAACCGTTTAATGCATTACGTATGAAATCGTCGTGACGAGTCTGACTCGTTATTACAGTGCAAAGGGTGAACGCTAAGCCTACCGAGAGCCCTAAACGCAACTAAATTGTATTACTTTCTAATAGGCGCGGGAATTAAGTGTTTGCTGCGGCCGATTTTCGGAAGCACCGCCCTCTGCCGTGCTCGAAGTGGGCGTGGCCACCATGCTCTGGACCAGGCCTGGGGAACTAATTGTTCACAAGCTGCCAACGGTCAACCGCTACACATGTTACCGTGTTTTGATAGGGTGGCTGACTGACGGGTGCGCGCTTTTCGAATTGCGGTGCTCGAAAGTATGCAATATTTTGTTATTTTTAGTGTTCGGAAGAACATACTTTTCAACTTCTCGATTAAAAAAACAAATCAAAGTTTTCCACGTTCGTTCCTTTTTATGGACTTTAATTTTATATTTCAATCACACGATTTACCTTCTTTGTTTATCCATAATTGTTACATCCACATGTCGAAGACAATTTTAAATGTATTTTGGAAATATTTTTTTAAGCAAAAATGCGTGGAAAAATTGTTTTAATGTACTTTCTAGTCGAATGATTAACTCGACGATTGATTAATCTCACCGTTAAGATTTCGTTGTAATATTAATTATATATATTATTATATATATAATTTCGTTGTAATATTCTTATCAATTCGTTTTGCTTTTGTATAAAAGTCATTAGGATGATCCACAGGATCTTTCTTTTACAGATTTTCTTCTTTCGCAATTACGTTTCTTCGGAATCGCTCGTAAACGCGACCACAATTAACAGTAAAAATGTATTCGCACGTACATCAGTCTGTATCAAAGCAATTCAACGCAGAAGGAACCATTAATTTCGGCTATCCAATACCGCTGCACCCCTTAATCTGCGTTCTCAGTCGTTGCGTAACAACTAGGAGTGGATTGAAACTATAGTAGAATCGGTCCGTGAGATTACTGAATAGTAACGGTGATTTTAGGCGCGGGATCGTGTCAACTTGAAACCACTGTCGTCGCTGGGTGTCGTTACGCGAATTGCGACTGCGAAAGCCACCTGAATCCTAAAAAATTAGTTCGCCAAATTGTTACGAGAACTTCGAATAAATATTGCGGCGTCTTTGGTTCGAGAGTCGTTTAAATTGCGTCCTGTCGCGTTTTCTTTTAATTAAATTTTTCTCGATTTATACACTGGTTTCACTGTTTCTGATTTACAGGCCTGAGAAACACGTCTACAATTTCTGAAAAGTGTCGTTCCGCTGTGACAATAAATTCTGTTTATATTCATAATATAATGTATAAAATATAATATAATAATATAATATAATATTGACATAACCTTGATATAATATAACATAATATAGTAAATTTAATAATCTTTGATCCTAATTCTGTTTATATTCATGACATAATATAATAATATAATATAATATTGACAATATAATATCGACATAACCTTGACATAATATAACTTAATATAGTAAATTCAATAATCTATATTGATTCATAATGAATGCGTACGATCAGGTCCACGACATTTGCGTGGAGAGAAAAGAAGAAAAGATTTAACAATAAAGGTGTGAGTAAATTGACAACTCGACCTGTACCTTCTCTTCTATACCCCATTCTTTAATTCGAACATTTAATATTCTCAAAATATTGGATCTCTGAAAGTACGAATTTCATTAAAAAGCGTAATGCAAAAATAAAACCGAGGTTATGTATCTATTACTGCAAGCCAAATATACATATACCGCGGACGTTCCGATTACCGCGTGTCAAAAACTACGGGCATTCCGATTGCTACGTGTCAAATCCTGACATATTGACATAACTTTGACATAACCTTGACATTCCGATGACTGCGTTACTCTGGAATGCTACATTTCCGAGATATTTGTGCAATAGAGTTTCCTCCACGAATTTCTAACGCCACGTTTTCCACAGGCTAGCATAACCTTACATTTCTCCTTTTCTTTATATCGTTTGACACTTTCTGTTTCCCTTTTCTTCGACTTCTCTCCTTCGTACTTTTCCCATTTTCTTTTAAATGTACACTCACAGCTATAAATTCCTAGGATCAAGATATTCTCACTGTAGCAAATTTACAAATTAGGTATAGATACTCTACGATCACGCGTGTCCGCACCGACTCGTCGAGGACTGCGCTGTGTAGGTTAAGGTACGCATAGTTGTACACGCATATGTACAACACGCGATAATATACACGCATAGCTAAAACCTGTGCGCAAAATAACAGTGCACATCGATCTTTCTTTATCAAAGTAACGATTACTTTATCTAAAAATAACGCTCAAATGAATAGTTTATTACTTTTAATTACCAAAATATAAATGCGCGCCCTTCGAATCAGCGAGTCATCCTTACGAGTATTTCATAAGACATAACCTTTCCACAAACTTCCGAATTATCCAAAGTCAATAAACGAATTAAAACTGCGATCGCTGTTACTTGAATGCCTTAAATGATCAGTATTAAACATGTAAAAAATGATGAGATTCATTTTTAGAAGATTGCATACTGTAAAATGTTCGATTTCATTACTTTTCTACCGGTATCTTTGATACCGCCATATATGTCCTGGCGCCGCGGAAGAAGCGCGAGCTAGGAACGCGGAACGCTTTCGTGGTTCGCACGGTGTAAACGCAACGAGTTCTTTCAGACGTACGACGGTTATGGTCGCATGGAAACCGCGGACAGCCGCGCTCATATTCACGGACGTGCGGCACACGTCGAGTGCGAAGTTCTCCGGGGAGAACGATTACGGAACGACGCGGCGCCGGGTTCCGCGCGCGCGCGTCCCGCGGACACTCGCGGCACAGAAATTGATGAAAAATGTGAGGTTACGTAAGCCGGGGCGTAATTTGCCGTTCGCGCGACGCGTAAACGGCGCAATTGGTTCCCGGCGAGCCATATTTCTCCCCCATACGCGCGCGCGCGCGCGCGTTCCGCTTCGAGAGTATCCCGTCTCACTCGAAGAAACGAAACGAAACGAAACTAGCCGTCTAATTATCTTCGAACTCGATTGTCCGTTCGATTAAAAACGGAAACTGGAAGACGGTCGAAAGAAAGAGAGAGAGAGAGAGGGAACGCGCGCTCGCGCGCGGAGAAAGCGACGGTAAAGGGGAAGGGGGGAGTAGGAAAAAGCGTGTGGAAAGAGAAGAAACGGAACGCGAAAGCGCATCGCGTTTTGAAAGGCCCCGTTGAGCGGTAACCGCAGCTTGAAAGAGCGAAAATGGTTGCGCGGGGAATTAACGGGGGGGAAAAAGCACGTCGGTTAATTTGTCTGTCGAGGGAAAACGTTTAGCCAGAACCGTGGACAGGAATAATCGTGTTTCGAATTCGGGTTTCGCAGACGGGTTCCCGCTATTACCATTATTATAAGTTGATGTGACGTGACGTAATGGGAGTTAGAGCCGTATGAATGGGCATAGAGCAACAAGTTGCCACTAAAAACTGGGAGTGAGTTCGTGAGTTGAGTTCTGCTCGTTACACCTCTATATGTAGTTCTTCCTTCCCTATACTATACGCCCGCGCTATATACCCCCGGCCCCGTTATAAACCCTCCGGCTTTTAAAGTATTCTTTTTAAAGCGGAACTGTCCTAACAGACGTCACCGAGTCGTAATATTCCAACGGCGCGGCGGTACGCTCTCTCTCTCTCTCTCTCTCTCTCTCTCTCTCTCTCTCTCTCTCTCTCTCTCACTCGGTCCACGTGACCGCCGATCCTACACAGCGTGTACGTATATCTTCCTCCCTTTCCCTTTCCCTTTCGCTCATCGATCCAATTTCTGACATAATATCAAAAGACCTTGTACCTCGCGCGACGTGTTAGGTCGGAACCGAATGTCGCGTCCTTCAAAGTGAAATGGAAATCTTTCCTTTACGAATCGGTTCGAACGTCTCGCACCGTCGTCGGATCGACGAACTCGTCGTCGATTTTTCGCGGAAAGGTTTTCGAAGCTGGACGAAGTGTAAGCGATAAATTATTAAATAAGGAAGTTCGCCGAATATTATATGGTGATTTCATTTCACCGATTACGGTGAGTTTGTTTATCGATAAAAATTGATAGAAATGCGAGTGATATTTATAACCTTGTCTACATAACCTTTACAACCTTATATACATAAATGTAAATAATATTCGCTTACATTCTCTTCCCTCTTTTTTGTTTATAATTTTCTACGTTTACTTTTCTATTACGACAAGGGAAACAGAAATTTCATTGTAATTAATTTAACTAATTTAACACCGCGCCGATTTACACGTCGTGGCAACAATTAAATAGATCGAATAGAAAATCACCTGTAAAGACGTTAGAAGCATCGAAGAATATTGTTGCATAATTTTCAATTAACTTACTTACGATTCATACAATTAACATAAACAAATATGATCTTGCACAAAGTAATCGACGCGTATCCTCGGTGCGCGGAAAAATTGTATCGCACTGCATCGCACAATAATTTCCAATTAATTAAACTAATTTTCACATCGGATCCGTTTCAGCGACGAACGTAAACAATAGGATTTCCGAGACATCCTGTATATCCGCGGCGACGGCGAGCGAACGCATGAAAACAAACCTCGCCCCTTTACGTTCCCCCCCACCACGCTCCGCGCGCCATGAAACCCGGAATTATGAGAGAGCGAAACTTTCCGAGTGTTTACCTTTAAATCTTTCCTCCGTGCGCACGGGAGGAACCGGGAGGGAGCGCAATAATGGGATAAAATAGCGGACAAACGTGACAAATGTATCCTGACAGGCCGGCAAGATATATTTCCCTTGTCGTTCGCCTCTTTTTGCCGGCATTTAATACACGATTCCACTGTTGCGCTTACCGGCCTGTCCCGGCCACTCGACAGATCCCTATCGCTCGATCCTCTTTATCGACTCACAGTTTATTACTTTTTCTCTCTCTCTCTCTTTCTCTTTTTCTCTTTTTCTCTCCACCTTCCGCTCCCTTCGTCCGTCCTCTCCACGCTTCCGCGGCGTGTCCCCCCTTCCCGCCTTCCTTCCTTGCTTCCTCCTTGTCCCTTTCTCCTAACACTCTCTCGCCAGTCCGTTTGTTTTTCCCTTTCAACGCTTGCCACGCCGCTTCTTGTTCTTCGCGCAATGAATCGGAGTCAGCGGCCCGGCGTAGGGAGGTCAATTACGGATAATTGCCGCGCGACACTTGAGAAACTCCCTCCCTCTCTCTCTCTCTCTCTTTTTCTCTCTCTCTCTCGCTCGCTCGCGCGCGCGCTCGACATCTCGATCTCCTTTATTTTTATTCTATTTTTCTAGCAGCCTCGCTCAGCCGAAAATTTGTCGGCACATTTTTCTGCCGGGATCTCGATCTCGTGGGTTCCAATGAGAGGCGAGCTCGGCTGGCGCGAGGCGATCGAGCCAATGAGCGGAACCGGGCTTCGCGCGCTGGTTGGCTGGGCCGCCTCGCGTCAGCCGTACTCGATTCTTATTGGTCACTGTTCTTTCGTTGATAACTCGTTAACGGTGCCTCGGAGAAAATTTTTGTAAAGGAAGAAGTTGCTTCAAATGATCCGAGGAACCCGCCATTTCCGGATTCCGAGACACTTTTGGGACACCCTGTAGACTGTTGTAAATCGATGCGAAGACAAAAGAAGTGTGAAACAATGCATATGAAGACGATTATTTGGTTCAAACGATGAACGAGTGAGCAAGTCACTATAGTGGCGCGTCGGGCCTAAAAGGTTAAAATTCAATTCCGTCGCGAAGCGTCCCCGCGGAAAGTTACGGTCCAAAATTTCCGCCGCGGATACTCGTCCAAGAAAAGAAAGAAAACCCGCAGCGTCGAAAGTTTCTCAGTTCACCGCGGCAATTATCCGTGGTTAGACCCCCACCGGCTCGGATTCGGTATACAAAGAGGTGTTGAATTAAGTAGAAAAAATTCAATTCCGGGACGGGAGGTCTGTTCAGAAAAAACGTGCCAAAATATGCCCGACGATATTCGCTCAAGAATAAAAAAAGAGAAGACCGCGCTAAGGTTCAAGGCTTTTCAACCCGGGCTCCGAACCACCCGCAGTTATCCCCCCCCCCCCGACCCAAATTCAGAACGTACAAAGAAGCGCCGAACGCCTATAAAATTGATTTTCCGGCGCGGAAAGATTCGCCGGCAGAGAAGCGTGCCTCGGACAATTGTAAATCAGAAAAATTGTCGGAAAAGAAACAAACTACTAGTTATTTTCGATTCGACTGTGAACGAGTACGAAATCGCAATTCACCTTGATGAGATAACAAGAAATTGTCATGCAATATAATGTAATTGTCATGTAATTTAATGTAACTGTCATTTAATGTAATTGTCATGTCATGTAATGTAATGTAACTGTCATGTAATGTAATTGTCATGTAGTATAATGTAATTGTCATGTAATGTAATGTAACTGTCATGTAATGTAATGTCATGTAATGTAATGTAATGTAATGTAATGTAATGTAATGTAATGTAATGTAATGTACCTGTTATGTAATGTAATGTACCTGTTATGTAATGTAATGTAATGTAATGTAATGTAATGTAATGTAATGTACCTGTTATGTAATGTAATGTACCTGTTATGTAATGTAATGTAATGTAACTGTTATGTAATGTAATGTAATGTAACTGTCATGTAATGTACTGTAATTTGTCATGTAATTATAATGTAATATAATGTAATACAATGTAATCTAATATAAAATAGTAGAGAGGCATTTTTTAAATTTCCGACATAGGCTTAGATAAAAAAGTTAAGAAATGGGAGAGAGTGCCATTATGTATCGTTCCTTGCTATTTATTTATTACTATTTAATTTCTCCTACATTTTTCGTTTACTCAATATTAAACGAATAAGTAAATACTACTAAAAAAACTATATTAATTTTATCAAATAAAACCTCGGTCCAATATTAAGAATGTTATCGCGTTCTAAAATATGTACGCTCGATTTTGCTGGCAACTAACTGTACCTAAAGCGTAAAGTTCAGCATCTTGATGGTATGTAAAATTTCTCCGTATCGGTGTTCCCCGGCACGTAGTCGTCGCCGAGTCGTTTCTCGATCGGCAACTAACAGAAGCGGTTTACAATCGGCGCGCTGTGGCGCGGCGCGGTGCGGCACGGCGCACTGCCGTTACACTTTCCCGGGATAGTCCTTTACTTTGTCCCTACGACAATCCCAACGATGACGTCAGTCTCCGTGGCAGCTTTGAAGTTTAACAAACATCGATAGCAGCCCCGGCCAGCGACGTTTCTCTGTTATCCTCCGGCTTCTAAGCAAATACGCGGCCGAGTCTCTTTGATGTCGCCTAGATGCTCGCTTTCCGCGATAGAACGCGCGGCGGGAGAGACGACACCGCGCCGCCGAGTGTCCTGGAATTGGTCAGCCGGTCTATTCTAAAGATATCCATCCAACCCGCCCCCGTAGGCCGTAGACGTGTTCGACCCGGTATCGTTATTATCTTCCGGGAAACGAATTCGGAGCAGCGATTCGTTAGAGACCGGTTTCTAGGCCACCGCGGACACCGCGCCGCGATTCGAAATTGCCGCCGCAGTCGTCGTCACAGTTCCGACCGCTCTGTGCGAACGTTTTGACCTCTTGGAATTTCCGACCGGATCGATTCGCACGCGTCGATTACGTTTCAACTCGGCGTTAGAACTGAACGCGTACCGATCGCTGAAAGCGACCGAGCCGCGTCGCTTCGGGGGAACGGCGACGCTGAATTTTGGCGGATGGCTGTCGCCATTTTTATTGTGGCGGAGTGTCGAAAGATTGTTCGAGATGCCCCGGTTTCTGGCGCCGTTATAATAATAATAATATAATAATATATATATAATATTTATATATATAATAATAATATAATAATATATATATAATATTTATATATAATAATAATATAATAATATATATAATATTTATATATATAATATAAATAATTATATATATAAAGCTTGACAAAGATGCCAGCAAATATATTATTTTTACAGTAAATCAACCTTAATTGACGTTAAGATTGTGCACAAAAATTAACAATTTGGAAACGAGAGATACGATTATTTGAGCTATGAAAACTATAAACTACAAAAACTATGACTATAAAAATTGAGCGTCAATTAGGGAGAATTTGCTTTTAATAATAAATAAACTGTTAATAGTCGAGATGAATTTCACAAAATGTTCTAATATAGGTGTTCTCGTGCTAAATTGGCCCAGCACAGTGATTAACTTCGTTAATCGAACAAGTTGCTAATTATTATTGTTACTATTATAATAATAATTATTATTATTCGTTATTATGCTTTCCATCGAAATTGAAAAAAAAAACGAATAACAATAGCAATCGAAGTCAGGGTATAGAAGAAAAAATTTCGACAACAGGATGTTATTTACAGTGAAATACTAGAGGGGGGGGGGGCAAAACGCAATAACTTTTTAAAACCTGGACTAAATGACTTGAATTGTTAAAGGGACTAGTGATAAAGGGACTAGTTTACTGGACAATGATTAAAACGCTATCTTCTAATTTTGCAATTACTTGAGATGACAAAATAAATAAAAGAATCTCGCGTTTCTTAACTAACTAATATATATTCTTTTGCATCTAAACGTTACATCTTAAGCCGCATTCATTTCAATATTTCACCAATCTCCCCACACTGTTTAAATAATTGTTCCTTGGACAACCTTCGACCCGCCTTCGGTTAATATGAAAATTTCATCAAAGTACTATACTATTTCGCGTAAATGCACAGCAAGAAATCTTGGTCGATCGTCCGGCGCGCAAGGTGCATTTATATATTTCAAAATTCATTATAAAAGATTCCAGATCAAAGGGGGTTAACAACAGAATATTTGAATTTTAAAGAACGAAATTATATGATCCGACACATGCACAAGACTAGAGGAGGCACGTGCTCGCATAAATACTTCAGAAATATGCTACTGGCACGTTCGATATATGCTATCGGAATATCAAAACACGAGGATTCATTGTATTTGTTAAAACAAATGCGACTCTCTCACGTTAATTACTTATAGACTTATTATTGTACATTCTGTGTCTTTCTTTTTTATGTTTACTGTAATATTTTAGTTACCGAACTCTTGGAGCTTTGGATCGACGAGATTCAGATGTCCAGATCGCTATACAGGATGTCCCAAAAATGTCTCGCAATCCGAAAGTGGCGGATTCCTCGGGTCATTCGAAGCAACTTTTTCCTTTACAAAAATTTTCTCCGAGGCACCGTTAACGAGTTATTAACGAGAAACAGTGACCAATGAGAGGCGAGCTCGGCTGGCGCGAGGCGACCGAGCCAATGAGCGGAACCGGGCTTCGTGCGCTGCTTGGCTGGGCCGCCTCGCGTCAGCTGTACTCGATTCTTATTGGTCACTGTTTTTTGTTAATAACTCGTTAACGGTGCCTCGGAGAAAGTTTTTGTAAAGAAAGAAGTTGCTTCGAATGATCCGAGGAACCCGCCATTTCCGGATTGCGAGACATTTTCGGGACACCCTGTAGACCGAATAGATCGCTATTGTGGCTATTTTGATAGTCTGCTTGGAAGAGCAAAACCAGCAGAAAGCGAAAGTGTTCACAAATAACGTCGATTCGAATTTATTCGAGGCACCGTGCGTCGCGCGATGCCAACTTAGACCGGCGATAATTCAACGTGAATTTATCTTTTGTAAATGCCAGCTCATTGCCAAAATTCGGCCACCGAATATTCCTTATCTTAGTCACCACCGACCACTTTGCACGTTGCCCCTATTATCTATATCTTGATCATTATATTAGTCATTTCGGTATCTTTGTTCCTCTATCCAAGTCGCTGCACCGACATTCCTTGTTGCACCGCCAACCTTTGTGCATTTTACTGTTGCGTTTTCGAACTATTATCTTTCAAGGTATCACCCTTTGCCCTCGAAGCGATATTTACCGTAAATTGAAATGAACTTTTCCGACTTATCGTATTTCCATTTCAAACGACGAAGCGCATTTTAAGCATACGAGATTGAGTGTTGCGACTCGTACAACAGTTAGACTTTTAACGAGCTTCTTTGTACCTTAGCTTTGTTATTATAAAAATTATGATGAAACGCGGCGCCTCTGACAATTTTACTAACAATTTTAGTGACGCCTCTAACAATTTTACTAACAATTTTAGTGACGCCAATAAGAATTTTACTAACAATTTTAGTGGCGCTTCTAACAATTTTACTAACAATTTTAGTGTCGCCTCTAACAATTTTACTAACAATTTTAGTGGCGCCACTAAGAATTTTACTAACAATTTTAGTGGTGCCTCTAACAATTTTACTAACAATTTTAGTGGCGCCTCTAACAATTTTACTAACAATTTTAGTGGCGCCACTAAGAATTTTACTAACAATTTTAGTGGTGCCTCTAACAATTTTACTAACAATTTTAGTGTCGCCTCTAACAATTTTACTAATAATTTTAGTGGCGCCTCTAACAATTTTACTAACAATTTTAGTGGCGCCTCCAACAATTTTACTAACAATTTTAGTGGCGTCTCAGAGTCACCACTCGAGTGCAAAGGGTTAAAATTCACTCGAATCCGTAGGCACAGTATGTACGTACGTATGTATGTATGTATGTATGTATATGGATCGTCGATCCCATCCCCACTCGTCATACAACGCTATCTCATTCTTCAAACTCGCGCGTTCCACCCTTGTTAGAGTCGCGTTTCATTCCTATCCACTATTCCATAACGCGTCCAACACTGTCCCCCCTCCACGCCCCCCGTCCGACTGGCTGCAAAATATCACCAAGCTGTTTGCCGGTAAAAAATCACGCCCGTTATGACTTGAACATGACTTTCGTGATACGACTTTTTATAGCGCGCCTTGCAATACATTTTGTGCATACAGAATCGAGTCCCGCGGTTCGTAAAACGAAGTTTTGTTTCAGCAGGTTTCAGCATGGTTTCATATCATATATATTTTTTAATATATTTAATATTGTATATAATTATATATATATGTTATTATAATTATATTTATATAGTAGATAATATTATTAGTCAATTAGTTATTTATTAGTTAAGTTATTAGTTAAATTATTAGTTAGTTATTAGTTATTTATATTAACATATAGTATTATTATGGTATATAGTATATAGTATTTCATATATATAATTATTATTTATTATAATTATTATATTTATATAATAATATATTATGTATAATATATTTAATATTATATGTAATTATATATATAATATTGCATTATATATATTTTTTAATATGCTCTCTCTCTCTTAATATTATACATAATTATATATATAATATTATATTATCTATATTATTTAGATACAATCATTATGTAATAATAATAATAATAATAATAATAACAATCTATTATACACAATATAATAATAAATATAAATATAAAAATAATAAGAAATTACACATAATATAATATAATAATTATATATAATACATTATATAATATACACATAATCATTTTTAATTGTGCCAAACCACCGCACGACTGCAAACGGCCAAAAACTGCGCGCGTACCCTTGGCATTTCGTCCGCGAATCGCGACAAACATGTCGCAGCGTGGAACAAAAAAATGCGTCTGCCGATCAAGCCGAAGCGTTCTGAAGCGGATTAGCTTGTATACACGGCGTCGACGACGACGACGACGACGACACGCTTTCAAAGAGAACGGGATCGTCGGAACAGGTAGCAAGCGATCGCAATGCTCTGAAGGAATGATAAAGGAATCGGCGCAAGAAGGCGGCGCGGAATTCGATCGAGCGACGGCGGTGCGCGTTCGTTTTTCATCGGTGCGACGCGAAACAAGCTCAGAGGGTGGGGGAGAGTGGACGATGCGTGTGTGTGCGCGCGCGTGTTTGTCTCCGCTGACAAATTGCATGGGATCGGGCCGCGAGGATCGTCGGACGGTCGCCGGTCTCTCTATCAACGCGGCAAACAGCGATAACTCGATGATGGGCAAACGCCGCGAGGCTCTCGACGAGGTCGATACAGACGCATTAGACGCGTATCGCGGCGGCCGAGTCGCACAAAAAGGCGGCGGCGACGGCGGCGGCCCGCGAGATTTCCACGCTCGGCGCGGAACCCGACGCCCGCGACCGGCGATAATCTAATCGCGCGGACGTTTACTCGTGCGACCGTGCTGGGAACCGAGCGGAGGAATCCCGTCGCGTCGCCTCGCGTCTCGTCGTGGCGCGTCGCGTCTCATCGTGTCGCGCCGCGGCGCGTCGGTACGGTGCGCCACGGCTCGCACGCAATTATCGGCCGACCTCTCCCCGGCATGATCGAAAGCACCGGCCGGAAGAAAGAAGCTGCGCGGACCGCATCGGCGACATATTTTCGACGCTCTACGAAACGCCGCGTCGAACTCGCGGTTGCTGGCGCGCGCTCGCGTTTTCATTGCCGTAGTTCGTCTCCGAATCGTCCTAAATTGATATCATCGTTTACGATCATTTTGTTCCTTGAAAATATATATTTATTATATAAATATAATATTATTTATTATATAAATATAATATTACTATTTATTATATAAATATAATATTATTATTGATTATATATATAATATATATTTATTATATTATTGTTTACAGAATTCAACGTACTTAGTAGGTACTTAAATAACGTCACAGGACACTTTTTCATCTCTCATATTTTTCGAGTCGCGTCCGATCGAATACGTGGAATTTTCGTTTCACTTTTTAATCACGCCTTGCGTTGAAAACGAAATAAGAATTAGCCGTTGTCAGCTGCTGTCGGAGAAATCGTCTAACAATGATGCGAAAACGGCACGTGCCACGCAGCGTACCGCGATACCTATGGTAGCCCATATATGTATATATATATATATACAAGGTGTCCCGAAAATGTCTCGCAATCCGGAAATGGAAGGTTCCTGAGGTCATTTGAAGCAACTTTTTCCTTTGCGAAAATTTTCTCCGAGGCTTCGTTTACGAGTTATTAACGAAAAACACTGACCAATAAGAGGCGAGCTCGGCTGGCGCGCGGCAGCCCAGCCAACGAGTGCGCGGAGCCCAGTTCCGTTCATTGGCTCGGCCGTCTCGCGCCAAATGATCTCGCCTCTGATTGGTCACGGTTTTTCGTTAATAACTCGTAAACGAAGCCGCGGATCGCGTTTTCGCTAAGGAAAAAGTTGCTTCAAATGACATCAGGAATCCCCTACTTTCGGATTTCGAGACATTTTCGGGACACCCTGTATATACCTATGGGCATATCTACGGTATTTTAAAAAAATTCGTTTACGAACGATTAAAACGCCGCATTTTCGTTAATAGCTCGGTAAACAAAGCCGCAGATTGCATTTTCGCGAAGGAAAAAGTTACTTAGAATAATATCACAGCTACCCCACGTTTCCGTATTGCGAGACATTTTTCGGACACCCTGTATATATGTACTGCTAACATAACATGAAGAGAAGTAACGCTTTAAGTATATTATTTTAAGTTGTAATATTTGTTTTTCTCCCGTTTTTTTTGCACGGAAACCGACCACCGTGCGTCGCGCCGATTTCACGTTTCTCTCGCGACGTGACGGGGACGTTTTCCTGTTTCTTTTAACCCGTGGATCATGACGCCGACGGAAGTCACGTCGCGGATACCCGAATCCGTTGCCAGCCGGGCTCTCCGCGGCCCTGCCTTCGTCCCCGCGAAGCAAACATTCTATTTCGATACGACGAAATCTCGTTCGATTCGCGGGATAAGCCGTTCCAATTTCGGATGCCGGGCCTGGGTCGGGCTCGCGCGCGGGGAACCGCCGCGCGCCATCGACCCGGACTTCCAGAAATCCCTGTTTTTCCGGCTCCCTAATTTGTAACTCGCGCCACGATCGAACACCGTGCGGCTATACTTGGACGTCGGTCGATTTGAATTTTTTAATCGAATCGAACGATCGATGAGAACGATCGGGAGGGGAGGGAGTGGGGTGGGTATTTAATTGTAGAAAATTCGATGATCGAATTAATTGATCGACGAACATAATCGTGAGCCGTTGATCGAAGGTATTGATCGTCGAAAAATCGCAGATCGAATTAATCTATTGTCGTGATGAATCGTTAATCATCGACGATGAATCGAGGGAATTAATAATTGTCGATTTTTGTATGGAATTGGAAGAATTATTCGAATAATTTGTTCGAATAAATAATGAAGAATCATTCGAATAAGCTGTTCGAATAAAAAATGATGAATTATTCGAATAATCTATTCGAATAAAAAATGGAGAATTATTCGAATAATCTATTCGAATAAAAAATGAAGAATTATTCGAATAGATTATTCGAATAAAAAAATGAAGAATTATTTGAATAATCTATTCGAATAAAAAATGAAGAATTATTCAAATAATCTATTTGAATAAAAAACGAAGAATTATTCGAATAATCTATTCGAATTACAAATTAAGAGTTATTCGAATAACAAATGAAGAATTATTCGAATAATCTATTCGAATAAAAAGATAGAGAATTATTCTAATAATCCATTCGAATAAAAAAATAGAGAATTATTCTAATAATCTATTCGAATAAAAAAATAGAGAATTATTCTAATAATCTATTCGAATAAAAAACGAAGAATTATTCGAATAATCTATTCGTATAAAAATTGAAGAATTATTTAAATAACCTCTTCGTATAAAAATTGAAGAATTATTCGAATAATCTGTTCGAATAGCAAATGAAAAATTATTCCAACAAACAAAATAATTCGTTACTCGTAACGAATAATCGTCGCTCGAATAAAATCTTCGAAGAACTCGTCCGACCGATTCGTTCGTTCCGAATTCAATTTCTTCGCGCAAATATCGTTGAAATCGAAGTCGGGCGCGGATCGGTTGCGCAAGAAATCGCGAGCAGCTAAATAGAAATTCGAAACCAGCGGGGATCTTAGGCGTGAAGACTGGACCGAGGACGACGACGGACGACGCGGCGCGTAATATCGTGAAATTCTTAATAACACTCCGACATTCCGATATTCCGTCTCGTATCCGCATTTGTTTCGCGACCCGTTCGCAGACGGTAATAAAGGGATGCTTTTGTACCTCGTTGCGTAACCGCGTCGCTCGGCGACACGAGAGAGCAGCTTCTGTTGTCTCTCGCCGAGTTATTTCTATTTATATTGTTGTCCGTTAAAGCCAAATCCAGCTGTCTGCGGCGCCGCGAGATTTCGGCATCGGCCGGTCGAACGACGGACAATAACAATATACATGCATACATACATACATACAGGGTGTCCCAAAAATGTCTCGCAATCCGGAAATGACGGGTTCCTCGGATCATTTGAAGCATCTTCTTCCTTTACAAAAATGTTCTCCGAGGCACCGTTAACGAGTTATCAACGAAAAACAGCGACCAATAAGAATCGAGTACGGCTGACGCGAGGCGGCCCAGCCAACCGGCGCGCGAAGCCCGGTTCCGCTCGTTGGCTCGGTCGCCTCGCGCCAGCCGAGCTCGCCTCTCGTTGGTCACTGTTTTTCGTTAATAACTCGTTAACGGTGCCTCGGAGAACATTTTTGTAAAGGAAAAAGTTGCTTCGAATGACCCGAGGAACCCGCCACTTTCGTATTGCGAGACATTTTTGGGGCACCCTGTGCATACAGTGGGGACAGCGGATAGGATCGCGGGATCATTAATATTAACTGCAAGTAGAAATGGTAACTAATGGTCAGACGCATCAGCCGCACCGCGTGCAATAGCGTAATAGCTGGGCCGCGGACGTTTATGCGAATCGGGTGTTCCGGGACTGCTTTAAAAAAACTCGAGACTCCAGACTATATACAGTAATATCTCCCTAATTGTCACCCAAATTGTGCAGAAAAATGTACAATTTGCGGAGAGGAGATACGATTGTTCGAGCCTTGCAGAGCTCGTTTTTATAATTATTGACAATTCGTGACTATAAAAATGAACCGCATGGCTCGAATAATCGCATCCCCTCTTCCCAAATTGTTCATTTTTCTGCGCAATCTCAGCGTCAATAAGGGAGACATTACTGTATTTGTAAATTCGATAATGTCTCCCATACTGACGCTCAGATTACAGTAATGTCTCCCTAACTGACGCTCAGATTGTCCGGAAACGTGGACAATTTGGGAAGAGGATGCACGATTGTTCGAGCCTTGCGGCTCGTTTTTATAATTATTGACAATACTTTTCCAAAATTGCCCACTTTTATGCACAATCCGAGCGTCAATTAGGGAGACTTTACTGTGTACGTATTTTTAACCGTAGTTCTAGCTTTAACGAGAGTAGCCTCTTTCGGCAATCTCGTTGTTTCGTTAACCCCGTCGCACGTCTATAAAGGGCCGGCGTTCTTAAATAATACAATGACGCCCCCCGAAACCATCGTTCCAGATGCTTCCACGAAAATTCGACGGTCTTCCAATTAATAGTAAATCAATAGCGTATATTTCGGTGACATGGCACGAATATAACCAAATCCCACCCTCATCTTCGAACAAAAATTCAAGACCCGTCGGTCAAGTTTCGAAGAAGTCGCGCCGTTCTGAAAGTCGACGACGAATCATCTTCGGCGCTTTTCGTTCGTACACGATTCATCCATCCGACGAGATCGAAACGTTCGACGCGCAGCGTATCTCGCCGGGGGTCACACCGGCGTAGAATCTCGCGGGGCGGGTCGGAAGCGACCCGCCGCGCCGGGACCGGCTCCCGGGTCAATTATTTCCAGCGACGTGTTCGGAGATCGGGAAGTAACGCGCGACGAGATTTTTCGCTTTCCGTTGAATCACCGTGGCCGAAGAGCACCTCGCAGCTTTGGAACGCGGAACGACTATCGTGTCGGCGCGGACGGTGAAAGAGGGACAGCGTGACGGACGTCGGAGCGAGCGGCAGAGAAAGAGAGAGAGACGAAGAGAGAGACAGAAGAAGAGAGATGGAGAAAGAGAAGGAGAGAGAGGGTGAATGAGACAGAGAGAGAGCGAGAGACAGCGAGAGAGACAGCAAGAGAGAGCGAGAGAGAGAGAGAGACGAAGAGAGAGACAGAAGAAGAGAGATGCAGAAAGAGAAAGAGAGAGAGAGAGAGTGAATGAGACAGAGAGAGAGAGAGAGACAGCAAGAGAGACAGCAAGAGAGAGCGGGAGAGACCGAGAGAGAGAGCGCGATTGAGAGAGCAAGAGGGCGAGAGAGAACGGGAGAGTAAGAGAGAGCATGAGAGAGAACGAGAGAGAGCGGGAGACAGAGCGAGAGAGAACGAGAGAGAACGAGAGAGAGCGCGAGAGAGAGCGAGAGAGACAGCAAGAGAGAGCGCGAGAGAGCAAGAGAGAGAGCGAGAGATCAAGAGAGAGAGAGAGAGAGCGAGAGAGAGTAAGAGAGAGCGCGAGAGAGAGCGAGAGAGACAGCAAGAGAGAGCGCGAGAGAGCAAGAGAGAGAGCGAGAGATCAAGAGAGAGAGAGAGAGCGAGAGAGAGTAAGAGAGAGCGCGAGAGAGAGCGAGAGAGCACAAGAGATAGCGAGAGAGAGCGATAGAGCGCAAGAGATAGCGAGAGAGAGAGCGAGAGAGCGATAGAAAGAGAACGTGAGAGCGAGAGAGCGCGAGTGCGAGCGAGAGAGAGTCGAAGCTTGACGGCGACGGGCGCCGAGGAGAGAGCACCGCGGTGGCGCGAGAGAGACGGGGGAGGTCGGCGCGTATAACCGTCGAGGCGATAAAACGCCCACACGTATACCACCTTGGTAACTGTCGCCGGGGCAATTGAATTAATGCCAGCCTACAAATTGAAGCCGGTGTGGGATCCGCGCCGAGAGAGGCTCCGTTGCTTCGATAATTGCTGGAAAGTGGCGCGGGTTCGCGGGATCCTATCCAGCCACGGCGCGACGAGACGAGACGCGACACGACACGACGCGACGGGACGCGACGAGACGCGATCGTCGATACGGAATTCAACGTTTCAGTCGTTTCGAGGCCGACGGGGTCGTCCACGTGAGAAACATCGATTCCCCTCGTCTTGCGAACGTGAAGTGTACTCTAATTCCGTGCTCGCGGCGATCCTCGCGCGCGCGAGCACGTCGGTCCGGGATATACTCGGCCGCGCTCTAACTGGCTAACATCATCTCTGCTACTTTATTAGGTGTACAAATTGTTTTAGCTTGGCCAGAAACGAACGACCGTTTTGGCGCGTCCCGCGATCACACACCTTCGCCGACAAAAGGCACGCCGAAATGCAATTTCCGAAGTGCACTGCAGCGAAACTGCTGGCTGCGTACTGCAAACTTTCCATAATTTTTCTTCTTGGGATTCGGAACGAGAATGGACGATTTTTGGGAAGTGGAGATACGATTGTTCGAACTTTGCAGCCGCGTGGCTTGATTAATCGGATCATCTCTTCACAAATTCTGGTTTATAAAGTATTCAAGCTCAAGGTCATAATCAAGATCGTTCCATTAAATTTTATATATCAATTATACGATTCTAATCAAACGTCCAGAAATTATTATATTATATTATAAATATAATAATTTATTATTATATATAGATTATATGTAGATTATATTATATTAGATTATTAGATTATATATAGATTATGTTATATTAGATTATTAGACTATATATAGAATATAAATATTTATTATTATATATTATATTATTATATATAATAATAAATTATTATATTTATTATTAAATTATTATAGGTATTTAGAAACAGTAGAATGAAATTTAACGCTTATGTCAGTGGCGTCGGATCTTCCGTTTCCAATAGTCGCGCGACGTCGAACGGCGTGCATCGTCCAACGTCCGACGAAATCCGAAACAAACAAAAAATGCAGATTTTCAACCGCGGACGTCCACGGCGACCTTTTATTGTTACAATGTTAACATAATGTCCTCTGCGCCAGTGTAAAAATAAATAGCGGGGCACGCCTTGATAAATTCCCTTGTGTCGCGTTAACGCCGGCCCCAAGACAAAGTGGAAAATTGATTTTTCTAAAGCGCTCGAACCGCGGGTCGGATTCAATTATAATTTTCGCTCGTTAAATGTACGCGCGCACGCTCGGCCGCTTTTTCGATTAATCCTGCGGTTAATTTAACTTTCGAAATGTTTACGCGGACAGAATACAGGGTGTCCCAAAAATGTCTCGCAATCCGAAAGTGGCGGGTTCCTCGGGTCATTCGAAGCAACTTTTTCCTTTACAAAAATGTTCTCCGAGGCACCGTTAGCGAGTTATTAACGAAAAACAGTGACCAATGAGAGGCGAGCTCGGCTGGCGCGAGGCGACCGAGCCAACGAGCGGAACCGGGCTTCGCGCGCCGGTTGGCTGGGCCGCCACGCGTCAGCCGTACTCGATTCTTATTGGTCGCTGTTTTTCGTTGATAACTCGTTAACGGTGCCTCGGAGAACATTTTTGTAAAGGAAGAAGTTGCTTCAAATGATCCGAGGAACCCGCCATTTACCGGATTGCGAGACATTTTATATATAATAAATATAATAAATAATAAATAAATCGCCTCTCTCGTTTCACGAAGATCGCCGCGCCGTTTCGAAGAGTTCCGAGGGAGAACGGGGTTCTCAACGAAATTGATTCTCGGCGAGTTAAATCGAGCCTACGAAACTCATTTCGCAGCGAGCCGACCAGAAACAACACGCCGCGGCGGAGAGAGATTTCTTGTCCGTGGGACAAGGGCTTTAGCTCCGCCGGAATTCGAGGAGCACGGGAGTCGGATTTTGGAAACTTATCCGCGTTTGCATCGGAATTTAGAAATTGAGAGGCGACTCGCTTTTCGTCTCGCGGGAATTAATTTGCCGGAGAAATACCGGGGATTCGAGGCTAAAGCCGCGTTCGCACTCCGGGAAATCGATGGCGGGCCGAAGCTTTTGTCGCGATCGGTACAAAAAAACGTTGCAATTTTACCGTTTATCTCTTTGTTGCTCGTGATCTTTTAAAAAATAATTATATAATAATAATAATATTATAATATAAATATTATATACTAATGATATTATAATATAATATAAATATTACATGATAATAATATTATAATATAAATATTATATGATAATGATATTATTATTATATATTTATTATTATTATTATTATATAATATAATATTAGCGATAAAATTGTTAACATTACAAAGGTCGATGTTACAAAGTTTACAAAGTCGATTACCAAAAACTAACCGCAAGTTCGCGGTTACAAAACTAACTATACAAGTTTCTAAAGTTTACAAGTCACGATGTTATAAAGTTAACGTTATAATTTAACAATTTTTACCGAAATAAAACCGTACTTTTCGACAGCGACGCTTGCTCCGCGTTCGACGAGTATACTCGTCGAAAATGTGTCGTCGCAGCTAATTCATTAAATCGAAATGAAAATTCTACTCTTTTTCATAAAAATATATTTTTTATAATTATTAATTTTTTATCATTAATTATAAACGTGTACGCGAAGGAAATAGAAGCGCGAAAATCAAAATCAAATTGAACAGAGTTCGTCGCTGGTCAACGCGTTCGAAAAATAAATCGTTGCGTTTCGGGTAGACGTCGGGTCAAAACGGACCCGAGCACGGTGCTCGATGCGCCACGAGAACGAACGTCGTCCATAGAAAGAAAGAAGGAAAGAAAGAAAGTTCGTCGCTGGTCGGATAGACGTCGGGTCAAAACGGACCCGAGCACGGTGCTCGGAGCACCTCGAGAACGAACGTCGTCCAAAGAAAGAAAGAAGAAAAGAAAGAAAGTTCGTCGCTGGTCGGATAGACGTCGGGTCAAAACGGACCCGAGCACGGTGCTCGAAGCGCTTCGAGAACGAACGTCGTCCAAAGAAAGAAAGAAGAAAAGAAAGAAAGTTCGTCGCTGGTTGGATAGACGTCGGGTCAAAACGGACCCGAGCACGGTGCTCGAAGCGCTTCGAGAACGAACGTCGTCCATAGAAAGAAAGAAAGTTCGTCGCTGATCGGGTAGACGTCGGGTCAAAACGGACCCGAGCACGGTGCTCGGAGTGCCTCAAGAACGAACGTCGTCGATAGAAAGAAAGAAAGTTCGTCGCTGATTTGGTAGACATCGGGTCAAAATGGACCCGAGCACGGTGCTCGATGCGCGTCGAGAACGAACGTCGTCCATAGAAAGAAAGAAAGAAAGTTCATCGTTGGTCGGGTAGACGTCGGGTCAAAACGGACCCGAGCACGGTGCTCGGAGCGCGTCGAGAACGAACCTCGTCCAAAGAAAAAAGGAAAGAAAGAAAACTGCTCGAAACGCGCGCGTATTAGTGATGTACGTGTCGCCGTGTGCCACGCGAGAACATGCCCGGTCGAATGCAACGATTAGCGGAATGCAACATCTAACTGATTTAAATAGCCGTCGCCGTGCGAGTGCGCGCAGAGGAATGATCTCTCCATAATGAACGAGCCGGCGGGATCGTGCAAGGCCGGCCGGGCGGATTCGAGCGCGGCGCGTTACGACTGTTATGTAAATGAAGCGAGTGACACGAACGTCGCGCGAGGATCGAGAGCGATTCTTCGATCGCCGTCGCGCGAAAGAACAATGCCGTGCCCCCCAACGTCCGTCCAAATTCATTACCGCGATATCCGTAATTAGGCCACCGCCGCCGCGTATTCACCGTGTTCGTACACGGCGGACGAGCGACGGAATTGTACGTTCGGCGAAAGGCATTAATCTGTGCGATTACACACACGTACGGACGTACCGAAATTTTACAGAAATCTCGGGAAAGCGCCGCCGCCGCAGGGCGCCGTCGTCGCTTCTTCGTTTCCGTTTCGCTCGAAGCTGGATTCGCGAGTAAAGGTTAACCGTCACGATAATTATTAACGATGACAATTGTTGTTAACGATAATGATTGCTTTTAACGGTAACAATTATTATTAACGACAGCACGAATTTTTTAATTCACGATTATTCGTATCGTGAAGATACGTTTACAGTTATTTATTCAATTTATACCGTACTGCAAATATATATATATATATATATATATATATATATATATATATATATAATACTAATAATTATACTATATATATTATACTAATATATATAGCTATACTTATACTATATATATTATACTAATTATACTAATATTAGTGTTATAATATTATACTAATATATATAGCTATACTTATACTATATATATTATACTAATTATACTAATATTAGTGTTATAATATTATACTAATATATATAGCTATACTTATACTATATATATTATACTAATTATACTAATATTAGTGTTATAATATTATACTAATATATATAGCTATACTTATATACTATATAATTATTATTATAACATACTATAACATAATAATAATAATATAATAATATATATTATAACATAATATATAATTAGTATAATAGTAATACTAATAGTACTAATATTAGTATAATTAGTATAATTAAATATATATATATATATATATATATATATATATATATATTATGTTATAATATATATTATTATATTATTATTATTATGTTATAGTATGTTATAATAATAATTATATAGTATATAAGTATAGCTATATATATTAGTATAATATTATAACACTAATATTAGTATAATTAGTATAATAGTAATACTAATAGTACTAATATTAGTATAATTAGTATAATTAAATATATATATATATATATATATATATATAGATATATATATTATGTTATAATATATATTATTATATTATTATTATTATGTTATAGTATGTTATAATAATAATTATATAGTATATAAGTATAGCTATATATATTAGTATAATATTATAACACTAATATTAGTATAATTAGTATAATAGTAATACTAATAGTACTAATATTAGTATAATTAGTATAATTAAATATATATATATATATATATATATATATATATATATATATATATATATATATATAGATATATATATTATGTTATAATATATATCAGGTGAACCGAAAAGTAATCAAAATTTTTGTTTGTCGCCGAAAAACATTTATCTACTAAAGAAATCCTACATTTTAATCAACAATATAATTTCCATTTTTTAACACCTTTTGCCAGCGTACAGACAATTGTTCGATTCCTTTTTTTCAAAAAAAGTCCTTCGATCTCGCATTGGAAAACTTTTCCAAGTGCGTTCTCACTTCTTGAACATTGTCAGAGTTTCTACCTCTTAATGTACGCTCTAACGATCCAAAAAGATGATGATCCGATGGCGCGAGATCTAGCTTAAATTGTCCCGAATAAGGTTATGTTCGTGACAATAAGTTACAATCTTTCGTAAATTGTTTTCTTTTCGTTGCTTCGTGCCGCCGCGGCGGGAGAAACTCTACGGATTCGCCGTTTCGCCGTTCAAATGTGTTAATTAGGTGAACGAGAGGAGCCGGAGGGGGAGGGGAAGGGGCGACGATTAACAGAAACGAGAAACGCGGCGGCCAGAAATTCGACGGGAACCGCGTTCGTTCTACGATGAGAGATTAAAGGAGGAGGAGGAGGAGGAAGTGGCTCGAAAAATCGAGGCGGTCAGGTTCGACGATCAGAACCCGAATTCCGCGAGGTGAAAGGGACCGTTTGGTCGCGACGCGACGCGAGATCCATTTTCACCGAACCCGAGAGGCGGTCGAAGCCGAGTCGAGGAGAAGAGAAAAAAAAAAGAATGAAAGAGAGACGAAGACGACGACGACGACGGCGGCGGCGACGGCGACGGCGGCGGAGAAAAAGTGGAGGGAAAGAAGGCGCGAGAGCGCGAGCGAGGAGATTATCGAAATTCAAGCTTCCTGTTTCGCAACCACGTCACGAGAACGCGCCGGCCGGCCCCGCGGTTGCCCGACCAGAAATTCCACGAGCCGCGGGAACCTCTTGCGAAACACGTGCCGCGGAACGAATCTCGGCTCGAGCCCGGCCAACTTCAAAATCCGACGCGCGTTTCGGGCCGAGGCCTTGCGAGCAACCTTCGGAATCGGGCACCGTGACCGATCCGATCGAAATCCTCCAAAATCGAGATTCCCGAGATCCCGCGTTCCGCTCTACACGGCGAACGCTGGGTGGACCGTCTCTTGTAACTTCCAAAATATGCGTCGCGCGAAAAAATGTCGTATACAAAAGATGCATGGTTTAAAGAGGCGCGTTATGTAGTGCATTTATTTTTTTTTATATGGGGAGGCGTTTCGGAGATTTCAAGGTCAACTTTGTTTTCTTAAATAGATTACTATACTTTTTGCATCTAAATATGGAAGAACGTCGAATTCTGAGTAGAAAAGTATCGACCTTTATTAGGCCTAAAACTAATAGATAACGAGTAATTTCGCTTTATTTCTCGAACATTTTCTTCACTTCTCGCCGACCTTCGGAAATCTGTGATAAGGATTGATCTCCATCTTGATATTACCTCTTGTAACTTCCGAAATATGCGTCGCGCGAAAAAATGTCGTATACAAAAGATGCATGGTTTAAAGAGGCGCGTTATGTAGTGCATTTATGTTTTTTATATGTGGAGGCGTTTCGGAGATTTCAAGGTCAACTTTGTTTTCTTAAATAGATTACTATACTTTTTGCATCTAAATATGGAAGAACGTCGAATTCTGAGTAGAAAAGTATCGACCTTTATTAGCCCTAAAACTAATAGATAACGAGTAATTTCGCTTTATTTCTCGAACATTTTCTTCACTTTTCGCCGACCTTCGGAAATCTGTGATAAGGATTGATCTCCATCTTGATATTACCTCTTGTAACTTCCGAAATATGCGTCGCGCGAAAAAATGTCGTATACAAAAGATGCATGGTTTAAAGAGGCGCGTTATGTAGTGCATTTATGTTTTTTATATGTGGAGGCGTTTCGGAGATTTCAAGGTCAACTTTGTTTTCTTAAATAGATTACTATACTTTCTGCATCTAAATATGGAAGAGCATCGAATTCTGAATAGAAAAGTATGAACCTATATTAATCCTAAATCTAATAGCTAACGTGCAATTTCGCTTTATTTCTCGAACATGAGCGGAACTGGGCTTCGCGCGCTCGTTGGCTCGGCCGCCACGCCCCTACTCGAGCTCGCCTCTCATTGGTCAGCGGTTTTTCGTCGATAACTCGCGAACAAAGCCGCGGATCGAGTTTTCGCAAAGGAAAAAGTTGCTCGAAATCACCTCGGGAACCCCTAATTCTATATTGCGAGACATTTTCGGGACATTCTGTAATAATTTTCTTAAAACATCGCGCCTGCACAGTGATCCAATCATCCCCGAATTTAATGAACTACAAAACTGTAACGCGATAATAAGCAGAGCCGCGTTCCCTTATTTTTCTAACAGGCGTCCGCCGAATTTGTTAGAATAATCCTGGCGCGCGTCACGCACACATATACCGCGTACCGCCGCGCAAATACAGGAAAACCCGGAGCGGGCCGGTAGGATGCTAGAAAATAGTGCGCACTTCGGAACCATTTCCGGCGGATGCGAATTGCACGGATGTTCGCGCGGCGCCGACTGGCTAATATTTTTTCAATCACCGTTGCACGGCTGTTAACATTCCACGAAGGAGGGGCGTGCCGCGCCAAATTTTATCGTACGCGACTCGCTCTTCTTTCGGAATGATTTTATGATTCGCCGCGGCGGATTGTCGACGAATGCGTTTTTAGACAATTTCGTTTCGTCCCTTGTTTACAGCCTCTGTCGCGGGACTAATGGACGCTCTTCTTATCCTGCTAAAGAAGCAAACGAGGTAAACGAAGCAGGACACGTTTATTGCGAATTCAACGGGTCTGGCGGATTTTATAATCGCCGGAAAAATCGAAATCGCCGTCTTAACTCTTCGCGCTTTAAAGTATTTTCTTCCTTTTATTTCAGAACTTGCTGGAACAACGCGACCCAAGGATTGGATTGCTGCGTTTGAATTAAAAAATTCATTTCCACGCAATCGAAAAAAAACGCGTTTTTTCTCACGTAATTTCAACCAAAACGCAAGTAATTTTTATACTATGTTTCAGTGGCTGTAGCTTAAACTATGCGTCGGCGGATTTCGATGAAATTTTCAGCGTGCATATACAGTGGCGGGAATAATAATAGACTCAAAGTAACTTTTACGTTTTTAGTGGTATTTGAATGGAAACTTAATAAAACATCAAATTTGTATATGTGCATATTAGAAATAATAGAATATAGGAATATACAAATATAGTTTCTTTTTTATTTTTATTTGGATACCAGTCAAAATGTAAAAGTTACTTTGAGTTTATAATTATTCACAGCATGGATTACCTCATTTTTACCTGAATCACCCTTTATATTAAAAAAAAAGAATTCAACAAGATATCGTATTTGTATTATTCTATTTTCTATTATTTCTAATGTAGAAATATACAAATATGATATTTCATTTATATTTATATTACATTTACATTATACATACATATATATTTTATTATATACAGAGTGTCCCAAAATTATTGTATTTACGGGAACTGAGGGGTTCTTGAGGTCATTTGAAGCAACTTTTTCCTTTACAAAAATTGTCTCCGAGGCATCGTTTACGAGTTATTAACGAAAAACAGTGACCAATGAGAGAGGCGAGCTTGGCTGGCGCGCGGCGGCAGAGCCAACGAGCGCACGGAGCACGGCTCCGCTCATTGGCCCGGTTGCCTAGCGCCAAGCGTGCTCTCGTCCCTCATTGGTCAGTGTTTCTTTATGAATAATTCGTTAACGATGCCTCGGAGAAAATTTTTGTAAAGGAAAAAGTTGCTACAAATCAGTTCAGGAATCCCCCGTTTCTCGGAAATACCATAATTTTGGGATAGCCTATATATTTTTCATGATATATAAATTAATATATATATTTCATATTATATCACATAATATTATACATACAAATAATATAATATGTATATATAATATAACATTAATATAATATAATATAATATTATATATACAAATAATATAATACATATACAATATAACATTAATATAATATAATATAATATTAATATATTATAGTATTATTATATAATATAATATTATATATACATATAATAAATATCTATATATTTCATTATTTTGCTTATTATTTATTACTTTCATTATTTAATTATGCACACCACTGAAAGTCACCGAGATCTAAGAAATGCATTTCTTCCCTTTTTTTCGAAATCGACCGCCGTGAATCGGTACCGGCGATACGAAAACGATCGACGAGATTTCCATCGATATAAAAGGTGAATCATCGGAGAAACACGGTCGCCGCCGATCGTTTCAAGCGTCTCTACCGTCCCGCGTAATCGGTCGCGCAGTCACACCACCGGTGACTGCCAAATGGAAACGGCCTTAATGAAAATTCCCGTCCGCGCGGCCGTGAATCGTGGGATCGTGAGCGTCGCACCGCGAAATTTATGCGTCTTACGAATCTCCTAGTCGCGGCGCGACATACCTATGCAAAGCAGCCTTCGAGAGAGTACCCTCGTTTCTGGCTCACCGATAACCGCCTTTCCGCCGATTTTACCCGGCGCCCATGGGTGTATCGCGTTATTAAGCGAACGTTGCTTTACTTTTCCGGCGACACGAGCGAGCGATTTCCCTTCCCCCGTATCAGCCCTCTTTACGCCGTTCCTCACCATCCTCTCCCTCCCCCTCCCTTCGCCTCGCTGGAAGGATTAACGTGCCGCCGTTCGTTTAACGCCGCGTATATATATATATGTGTGTATATATATATATATGTATGTACTCGTCGCGCCTTTTTGTTTTTCGACAATTTCTTATTTTCCCCGGTACACGCGAACCCTTATTTTCGAGCAGAAAACGGCAAACGTTCGGCCCCCCTCCCACCGCCGCGCTGCAACTGTTGTGAATCGATGCAGAAAAATAACCCTTTCACGTTCGGACCCTTGACCTTCTATGGTGCTAATGTTTTTTTCTTTTTACGCTGGTATAGACAATTTATGTGTAGTTTCGAGGGCGGCGAATAAAGCGATCTCGACGTGTAAATTATATAATGATATAATAATATATAATAATAATATGATAATATGATAATATATAATAATATAATGATTTAATAATATAATAATATAGTAACATAATAATATATAATAATATGATAATATAATGATATAATAATGTAATAATATAGTAACATAATAATATAATAATATAATAATGTAATAATATGATAATATAATAATATAATAATATAATAATGTAATAATATATTAATATAATAATATAATAATATAATAATGCAATAATATGATAATATAATAATATAATAATGTAATAATATATGGTAATATAATAATATAGTAATATAATAAAATATTAATATAATGATATAATAATATATAGTGATATAGTAATATAATAATATAATAATATAATGATATAATAATATATAGTGATATAGTAATATAATAATATAATAATATAGTAACATAATAATATAATAATATAGTAACATAATAATATAATAATATAATAATATAATAATGACAATAACATAATAATAATAACAATGTAATAATAATAATAATCAGTTTGACTATGACGTGCACAACTTCCGTTAACCAGCGACCTAAAAACCAGTCGATCTAAGAATTTCCTAACAAACTAAAAGCAACGATAGAACTCAGAAAACGTGCATTGAAATAACAATTTCTAATAACAGCGCGTGAAAATATCGCGAGATTAAGAGCGCAAGTGAAAAATACACAGAGAAAAGGGGTGCGAGTCAAGAATAGATAAAAACGATCATAAAATAGTCATATTTGTCTTGCAAATATCTTGTAACAATATCTACTGCGATAACACGTTTCACGTGTCGCCCTTTTTGCCGTAACAATGAAATACAAGCCCGTAGTTTTAACTTCATTATCGCGAATCGTAATTCGCGAACGCCCGAATCGAACAACAGGCCAAGCGAAATTAAAAAACTCGTCCGCCGTTGATCAACGCTTTCACACGCTCTTAATCATTCAATCTTTATTTATAATTTACATTTATATGTACCGGGTGTCCCGCATTTCTGTTTTCCGCGCATTTTTCTGCGCGATCTCCGCGTCAATTAGGGAGACATTACTGCATATCGCTCGCGGGACACCCTGTACATTGTATTCGTAACACATTCGTTATTTAACAGTCTCCAATTACTTTCGTTCGGAGATTTCAATGATTCGCTGGCGGATGAAAATTTCATCGAAATCGGCCGACATTGTTACGGGCCGTTAATATTTCAAGCTCGCGAGAGCGGCAATTGTTTTCCGCGAGCTCGGACCGCGAAATTTTCCGCATTTATATCAACTTATCGAGAATTTTATATTATCATCGTGTAGGCCCAGATAAACAAATCAACAAATAAACATCGATCTTCGATTTCCGAATCGATTGCAATCTAAAAAAAAAAAATAAAAAACACTCGCGTACACTCTGGACAACTAAATGTCCGAAAACATCTCGAAGAAAGAAAAAGAAAAAAAAGCTTCAAGTCATTTGCGCCAACTTCGAATAAAAATTACCTCCTTGGAGAAGGTGTTGACGCGATCGTGGATAACGGAAGGGTCGAATTTCGTTTCGCATTCGACGAGATAACGTATGAAATCTTGATCGCGAGAGCGTCCGACGCGACGCGACGGTTCGAACGATCCGTGGGCAAGCTTGTTGTCCGACAAGTGATTCAATTTGTTGCTGGCAAGTTCGTGCGCGAGGTATCGTTAAAATATGGCCCGTGAACCGAAACGGAGGATCGAACATCGGCGGCGAAGAAAGGCTCTCAACTCGGCTCGGCTCGGCTCGGCGGGACTCGTTCAGCAATAATCGGGGGCTCCGCTCGGAACAGGTTCCGTTGACCCATAGAACGTTTCCCCGGTGTTCACAAACTGTAAAATTGCGTCTCCGCTCGGCGTAAAAACGGATCGCGGCGACGTCGATCGCGGCTGCACCGTTCTACCGGGCTCCGCTCGGCTTCGCTCCGAGCTGCTCCGCTCCGCATCGCTTCGTTCCGCGCTGCTCCGCACTGCTCCGCTCTGCTCGGCTTCGCTTTGCTCCAGTCCGCTCCGTTTTTCTCCGTTTTGCTTCAGCCCGCTTCGTTCTTCTCCGCTTTGCTCCAGTCCGCTCCGCTTTTCTCCGCTTTGCTCTAGTCCGTGTCGCTTCCCGTTCCGCTCTTTTTCGCTTTACTCCAGTCCGCTTAGCTCCGCTCCGTTCTTCTCCGCTTTGCTCCAGTCCGCTCCGCTTTCCTCCGCTTTGCTCTAGTCCGCTTCGCTAGCCGCTCCGCTCTTTTCCGCTTTGCTCCAGACCGCTCCGCTCTTCTCCGCTCTTCTCTGTTCCGCTTTGCTCTGCTTCGTTCCACTGTACTCCACGCTGCGCCGCTTTGCTCGGCTCCGCTTCGCTCCTGTCTGCTTTGTTTTACTCTGCTCCGCTTCGATCCGCTTTGCACCGCTCTGTTCTGTCCTGCTCCGCTCTGCTCGGCTCTATTCTGTTCCGTTCTAAACTGCTCTACTCGGCTCCGCTTCGATCCGCTTTGCTTCGCTCCGTTGTTTTCTGCGCTATTCTGCTTTGTTCCGCTTCGCTTTGCTTTGTTCCGCACCGTTTTGCTCTACTCGGCTCTGCTTCGATCCGCTTTGCTCTACTCCGTCTATTCGGCTCCGCTCCGCTTTGCTCTACTGCATTCAGCTTTGCTCAGCTCCGCTCCGCTCTACTCAGCTCCCCTTTGATCCGCTTTGCTCTGTTCCGCTTCGCTTTACTCCGCTCCGCTCTATTCAGCTCCCCTTGGATCCGCTTTGCTCCGCTTTGCTTTGCTCCACTCCGCTTTGCTCTGCTCTATTCTGCTTTGCTTTGCTCTATTCCGCTTTGCTCCGCTCCGTTCTGTTCCGATCCACTTCGCTCCGCTTCGCTTTGCTCTGCTTTATTCCGCTTCGCTCTGTTCCGATCCGCTTTGCTCCGCTTTGCTTTGCTCCACTCCGCTTTGCTCTGCTCTATTCTGCTTTGCTTTGCTCTATTCCGCTTTGCTCTGCTCTATTCTGCTTTGCTTCGCTCCGCATCGCTTTGCTCTGCTTTATTCCGCTTTGCTCCGCTTCGCTCTTTTCCGATCCGCTTCGATCCGCTTTGCTTTGCTCCACTCCGCTTTGCTCTGCTCTATTCTGCTTTACTTTGCTCTATTCCGCTTTGCTCCGCTCCGTTCTGTTCCGATCCACTTCGCTCCGCTTCGCTTTGCTCTGCTTTATTCCGCTTCGCTCTGTTCCGATCCGCTTTGCTCCGCTTTGCTTTGCTCCACTCCGCTTTGCTCTGCTCTATTCTGCTTTGCTTTGCTCTATTCCGCTTTGCTCTGCTCTATTCTGCTTTGCTTCGCTCCGCATCGCTTTGCTCTGCTTTATTCCGCTTTGCTCCGCTTCGCTCTTTTCCGATCCGCTTCGATCCGCTTTGCTTTGCTCCACTCCGCTTTGCTCTGCTCTATTCTGCTTTACTTTGCTCTATTCCGCTTTGCTCCGCTCCGTTCTGTTCCGATCCACTTCGCTCCGCTTCGCTTTGCTCTGCTTTATTCCGCTTCGCTCTGTTCCGATCCGCTTTGCTCCGATTTGCTTTGCTCCACTCCGCTTTGCTCTGCTCTATTCTGCCTTGCTTTGCTCTATTCCGCTTTGCTCTGCTCTATTCTGCTTTGCTTCGCTCCGCATCGCTTTGCTCTGCTTTATTCCGCTTTGCTCCGCTTCGCTCTTTTCCGATCCGCTTCGATCCGCTTTGCTTTGCTCCACTCCGCTTTGCTCTGCTCTATTCTGCTTTGCTTTGCTCTATTCCGCTTTGCTCCGCTCCGCTCTGTTCCGATCCGCTTCGCTCCGCTTTGCTTTGCTCCACTCCGCTTCGCTCCGCTTTGCTTTGCTCCATTCCGCTTCGCTCCGCATTGCTTTGCTCTGCTCTATTCTGCTTTGCTCCGCTCCGCTCTATTCCGCTTTGCTCCGCTCCACTCAATTCGGTTCAGCTTCGCTCCGCTCCGCTTTCCTCCGCTCTGCTCTCCTCCGCTCCGTTCCGCGCGGCGCGGCGGCGCGCTCCGTCGCGCCGGGGTCAAACTTATTGAAAGGTTGCAAATTCAATTGGAGTTTCGTAGTCAGAGCCGAGTTCCGAGGGGTAACTGCGGCCCGGGAATCGAGTTCTTGAACTTGCGCCGGTGCCGAATTCCTCGAGGAATTGGGACGAGCTGTAAAACAAACCGGCTACGACGAAACCGTCGTCGCTCGCCACGGCTCGTATCGATCCCCCGTCGAAGAGACCGACATCGATTTCGTTGATTAGCGTTCGCCTGTCCCCCTTCGGCCGCGTCAACCTCCTATCACCTGCCCCCCTACCCTCCCCCCTCCCTCCGATCTGCCGTTTACTTTTTCACGAGCATGTTCGTACGAATGATTTTGCCCGATTAGACAAATTAACTCGCGCCCGGACACGGGGCTTTTTATTCGCCTTAACGGCTTCCGTTCGCAGCGATCGGACGACGTTTCGCGTTCGACGCGTTCACCGCGGCGCGAAATTTCTGATACGCTCTCATCTTTCACGCAAAAACTTCGCACGGTATTTATCGCGCCACGTCGCTCGGTTTACGCGACGATTTTTGCTTTTTCCTTTTTTTTTTTGCCGCGCGACTCCGGTTCACGCGGCAAATTGCGACGTTATTCGCGCCGGCATTTTTTTTATCGGCGATCAGAATTCCCGCGGTCGATGAATCATCGCGGAGCTAACGAATTAGCCGAAAAATTGGAATGCGTCGTTGTAGACGGATGATCGGAACACGTTTAGCGATTCTTCGAAGCTCGACGAGATCTGATGGAACGTTCATTTGTAACGGATATCAGTGAAATGAAGACTTGGTTGGAAAAATATTGTAAACGTATCTATGGAGTTGCAAAAATGGGAGTACATTTTTTAAAACGCAATAACTTGTTTTTTGATACTGGACCAAATGACTTGAATTCTTTTTCGATGACGTAGGGACTGGTCCACTCGACGATGACGAAAATGCCTTTTTTTTAAATTTTGTTATTATATGGGGTAACTAAAAAAAGGAACTTTTGTTTGTTAACTTTTTTATCCGAGCTCGCAACGAAAATTTAGAAAATGATATGCTTCTCTGTGAGGAGCATATATATATATATATTATTATTATTATTATATATATACATATATATAATATTATATATAATAGAGAGAATATATATATAATATATTATTCATAGTTACTATACTGTATCTCATATATGTTATATTATATAATATATCTTCTATATTCTACATATATGTAATAATAATATAAGTTACTAATAGTAACTTATATTATATAAGTACATTTATTTAAATATATGGCGCAGAAGACGAAGTTATACCAGTGTTCGAATACTTTCGTTACCTACTGTATATAGTAACATAATTATAATATATAATAATAATAATAAAATAATAAAATATATATAATAATATATAATATAATTATATTATATATATAAAGAAGTCGTCGAAGTGGATTTTCCACTCGCGGAATTAGAATTATATATATATAGTTCTAATTATTATTAGAATAATATATATTATTATTATTAGAATTATATATATATATAATTCTAATTATTATTAGAATAATATATATTATTATTATTACAATTACATATATATATAATCCTAATTCCGCGAGTGGAAAATCCACATCGACGTGTTCTATTTATGAAATGTGAAACGGTGTCGCCGGTCACCGGTGACCACCGGTTGTCGCGGCGCGGCTCGGCTCGTCGTCGCGTCGTCGGTGGCAGTCAGCGTGCGAAACGAATAAATTAATGAAACGAATAATTCATTGGGCACTCGATGTTCGCTCGGTCTTTTCGTGTTGCTCGGCTCGGCATCGATCGCCGTTCTCACACCGGCGGCGGCCGCCGGCTCTCCTCCCCGTTGTATCCAGCGTTCGGCCGATTCTCACGATCGGCGCGGCGCGACGCGGCGGCGTGCGGCGCTCAAGATAATCGACGGGCCTCGTTCCAGCGCGGATCCTCGCGGCCAGGCGTCACCGGACGATCGATTCGGCAATCCCCGTCGACATTTTGTCCGCGGTGAAACGCGAGTACGAGACCCGAACGGACTGCGGCGGCCAGCGGCGGCAGCGGCGGCAGCGGCGGCAGCGGCGGCGTAGCGGCGGCGGCGAAGCGGCGGCGGCGGCGGCGGCGGCGGCGGCCATTACCAGGGAACGCGTATAAGACACGATCGTGCTGCGGTAGGGTCATGCCTAATAAACCAGTAGCCGGCAGTTACCGGCGTACGTCATTGTCCAGTTGCCCAGTTTCCACGCCGATTTCGAACCACCGCCCAACACCGCGCCCACCAGAAATACGAACGAGGCGCGAGCCTTCGCCGATATGCTCGTTTCGAAACCGCGGGCCCCAATGCGAATCCAATTCGTCCCGCCGATTCCCTGTTAATCGCCGACGGGCTCTTGTAACTCCGGCCGATGATGCTATCCGCTCCTCGCTTTTTCTTCGCCGCGACCACGGCCGAGTACCTGTGTCGGTTGCTACGGAGAGGCAGCTCTCAGGTCCCCGGGACCTCGGAAGCGTCTGTCTCTCTCTCGCGCGCGCGAGCGCGCAGCCCAGTGGATTCTGGTTATTACGTAGATCGCGCGGTCCACGGTCGGGCACTGAAATACGCGCGAAATACGCGACCCTTCGACGTTTAATAGCGACGCGTAACTTTGAAATCGCGTGTAACGATTTATTACGCCGCGTTTCGACGACGACGCCTCGCGATCGGTTATAACGTGATAAATATTCTGTCTTCTTTGTTTCATCGGCGAGGTTGCGTCGATTGTTCGTAATGTCATTAATTTGGGCGTTTAGCGCGCGTTGATTGCTGTTCTTGCGACGGGGAGACGAGACGCGCCGCGGCTAATGGTAATAATATATAATAATATATAATAATATACCTATAATATGTAACAGATATAATAATAATATAAAAAATATAAAATAGATATAACAAAATCTAATATATAATAGATATAATAATATATAATATATATAGTAGATATAGTAATAATATATAATATATATTAGACATAATAATAATATAAAAAATATAAAATAGATATAACAAAATATAATATATAATATATATAATAGATATAGTAATAATATATAATATATATTAGACATAATAATAATATAAAAAATATAAAATAGATATAACAAAATATAATATATAATATATACTAGATATAATGATAATATAAAGTATATATAATAGATATAATAATAATATAAAATATATATAATAGATATAATAATAATATAAAATATATGTACTAGATATAATAATAATACATAATATACATATACTAGATATAATAATAATATATAATAACTCTGGTTTTTTAACCTTTTTATCCGTGCCTGTAATGGAAATTTAAAGAACGCGTAGATCTCGGTAACTAATATGCGTGCTAAAAGTTTTATCGACTCGTTGTTGCGAGTTTCAACAAATTAAAATAACCTTGACATAACCTTGACATCACCTTGACAATAATTAAAGATGACAAAGATCGCAGTTTTATCGCGATTTCGAGTAAAAACATATCGGCAAGAATATTTTCAATCTTAATCTTCCAGATCCAAGGAAATTATGCAAGACACCTTCGAAGATACTTCCAGGCCTTTGGGGGATTCGTCAAGAAGACCGTAGTCCCGAAGTTTGATCGTTCTTGGGTGCCTTTCGCGATCTGCCAGGACCCGTTCGAGCACCTTCGAACATCGAAAATTCAGCCAAGAATCGGTCGGCAACGTTTGAGGACATTTCTGATCCCTTGAAAGTTCCGGAATTCCATCAAGGGTTTCCCCGGAAGCTTGCCGTCATCAATTTCAAAGGATATTTAGGGTCCTTTAAGGACTCGAGGTTTGTTCTAGAAACCGCCGGGGACTTTCGGCGATCGAAATCCTCCGAGGATCCATTAGGCGACTTTTATCGAAGCCTTCGAACATTTCGCAGCCGATTTCAGGATTTTTGTGGCATCGGAGATTCTTCGGTAATAACGTTCCAGAGATTTCAGAACCTTCGGGAGAACCTTGTAACGATCCTTGCGGCTTCGCCGGCTGAAAGGGAAGACTCAAAGACCCTCTCGCGACTTCCTGGAACCTTTAGGTCCCCGCGCGGACGACCCTCATCGAGCATTAAGATTTCTGGAGCACGCGCGAGGACCTTCGAGCACCTGGATTTTGGCTCAAGGAGAACCTTCGGATCCCTGAAGACCTCCAGGAAGAGTCTCAACGATCGTCGTACACAGTTAACTATTCGGGGCGTGGTGGGACATTTTTAGACCCACCTTGAAATATTAGGTTATTTAAGTCCCACCCTATTTATGTGAATCGAGTCCCTCCACCGTTTAACATATTTAAAAACGAAATTACCTTAAGATAATGACGTGAAGGAATAATGAACTATAGCGCCTTTACGTGAAAATATAATCATTACAATCAAGGATATACAGGTAATTCCAAAATTATGGTATTCCCGGGAAACGAGGGGTTCCCGAGGTGATTTGAAGCAACTTTCTCCTTTACGAAAATTGTCTCCGAGGCTTCGTTTACGAGTTATTCACGAAAAACACTGACCAATGAGGGGCGAGAGCACGCTCGGCGCTAGGCGGCCCAGCCAATCAGCGGAACTGAGCTTCGCGCACCCGTTGGCTCGGCCGCGGCGCGCCAGCCGCGACCTCCCCGCCCCGCGGAAAACTGCCGCAGTCCTCGGAGAGACTTCTAGGAAGTTCGCCGCGGATTCCCGACGATTCTGAAATTCCATCAGGCGCCTAGGATTGTTCGAAGCAATAGAACGTCGACAAAGAACTTCTTGACATCGATTGTGGACCCCGGAAAACACTTGCCGGTCGCCGATAGCCACAGGTGCGTCCCGATCCGTTCATTTTATAACGCTCCCGTTTCTTTCACTTCCTGTTTCGCCCCCCCCCCGGCTCCCCGGCTCGCCGTCGCTGCTCGAATCACCGAACAATCCTGCGGACAGTTTTCTGCACCGCGGCGCGGTAGTACTTTCTCCGAGAACCCTGTCGGCGGAACGCTCTGTTACCGTTGCCCGGAGCGCCACCGATTCCGTCGATCGCGCCCGTCGCGCGAAACCGAGCCGCCAGTTATTATTTTTTATTGTTAGAGAGAGAGAGAGAGAGAGAGAGAGAAAGAGGAAAATAATATCTGGCGGCTCGGTTTCGCCGTTTATAAAGTTATAAAAGTTATAAATGAATATTATAAAATAATATATTATATAATAATAATATTCATTTATAACTTTCTAACTCTCTCTCTCTCTCTCGCTCTCTTTTGCTCTCTCTCTCTCTCTCGCTCTCTTTTGCTCTCTCTCGCTCTCTCGCTCTCTCTCTCGCTCTCTTTTGCTCTCTCTCGCTCTCTCGCTCTCTCTCTCGCTCTCTTTTGCCTCTCTCGCTCTCTCGCTCTCTCGCTCTCTCTCTCGCTCTCTATTGCTTACTTGTTCTCTCTCACTCTCTCGCACTTGGTCTCGCTCTCTCTCTCTCTCTCGCTTTCTCTCTCGCTCTCTCTCTCTCTCGCTTTCTCCCTCGCTCTCTCGAATTTTGTCTCTCACTCTCTCTCGCTCTCTCGCACTTGGTCTCTCTCTCTCTCTATCGCTCTCTCGCTCTCTCGCTCTCTTTCTCGCTCTCTCTCGCACTTGGTCCTCTCCCTTTCTTTGTCTCTCTTTCTCCCTTTTTCTTTCTCTCTCTCCCTTCTCCCCCTTCTCTCTCTCTCTCTCTCTCTCTCTCTTTCTCTCTCGGAGGCGGTTTCCAGCAACGGTACAAAGCGGACGAACGCATGGACCGTCGGACGGACGGACGGACGGACGGGACGAACGAACGAACGGTGCACTTTCTCCGAAATCATCCGCGGCGGTCATTACGCCCGATTATACACCACGTCTCCGGCCGGGCTCGTTTCTTCCAAGCTTGTACACTTCATTAGCTCGTAACGTTCTGTTACGAGTAAGTTCGTCGCTGGAATTAGTTCCGCGTGGAAGCGACTCGCGATTAGATCGAGACCTAACGGCGCGAGGACGAGACGCCTGCACTCCTGTTGTTCGCTCGTCAAGGATCAGCGGCGGCCAACAAATCGCTGCGCTGTCCATCGTCGCGGAGCGTATCCTTTCGCGAGGCCATTGAAAGTTTACGCTGGAACCACCAGCGGCGAGTCCGAGTCTCTTGCGCGGACTATTAGAATGCGTTTCTCGCGATTTCGAATGTTTTCTCGTACAATAATAATAATAATAGTAATAATATAATAATAATAATAATTTTAATAATAATAATAATAATTTTAATAATAATAATAATTTTAATAATAATAATAACACACGTTAAAATACGACAAAGGGTTGATAAGGCAAAGATGATTTCAGCCATCTTTGATTCTTGGCTTTATTGTTATCATCGTTCCTGCTATTTTATTATTACACACCACTACTCCCTCTATTTTTATTATTATTATCGATTCTGCTTGTATTAATACCGATTGTTTCGTTCCATCTTGACCGGTCGTTATCCTGTTAACAATTAACGGACGGGCCAGGTAAATTTACATTTCTCCGTTCCGACTTATCCACGCCACGTAGTTCTACGTTTCCGCTTGAATTTTTATTAATACTTTATTAATAATCGATTATTTTTATTATATATATTATATTATATTTATATTTTTATTATTATTATTATTATACTATATTTTTATTATTATTAAAAATCTATACTAGTCGCGTGAATAAATAATAACTTTGTAAAATTTTTATCAAAAATAATATTGTTTCGGTAAGACTGCAACGCTTCGAAACCATACGTACATGTTTACCTAATTCTCTTGAAATATACCGGGAAACCAAGAAAGACATAGGAAAAGTGTTTTAAGGTTAAGCGTTGACGTTATTTTTCTATCTGTCACTGTCCCGTATGCTCGCTCTATCACAACGTTCTCTGTACCAAACATCTCACTCCGTTGCCAGTAAGAGATATTACTATTATTATTATTACCGTAATCGATGCAACAAACCTTTACCCAGAAACATCTCGGCCAGCCGCCGCGTCCGAAACGTTGAGAAATGCGCCACCGAATTTGAATAATCCCACAGTTCGCAGCCAGGAAATCGTCGGCGTCGGAACGGTCGCCGGAAAATCGTTCGATAGCCGGGCGGTGTTTGCCGAAAGGGGGGCAGCAGGCAAGAGAAAGAAGAAACGTTGGTAGAGGAACGGAACGGAACCGAACGGAACGGGTCGCTTAACCATCATCGTTCACCGCGCCGCGGCGACGGTTTTTGCCGCGACCGGCGATCGGGGGACCGCCGCCGCGTCATAGCGCTCCGTCTTCGCTTCGTTCGAGGTGTGGCCGACTTCTTTTCCTCGTCTCGCGGTGCTCTCTCCGCGCCGCTGACGATCGAGGATGAAGATACCGCGCGAGGAGAGAAGCCGGGGAGAAGAGCGGCCACGGTTCGCGAGGCCGCGTCGCGTCGCACCGCGCCGCGCCGCCCGCCATTAACTCCTCCGTCTCGTCGCGTCGCGTCGGTCGCTCGCGGAGCGCTGTAGAGCGGCGCGGGGCGGGAGGGGAGGGGAGGAGCGCAGCGGCGAGCGAAGGGGAGCGGCGCGGCACGGCGGAGTGCCACGAACCAAGAGGATCGCCGGACGATGTCGACGTCCGTCCGTCTGCCGTCCTGCTCGCAATCGCCCGTCCGGGCCACGAAGATACCGGCCGGGCTTCTTCGTGACCGCGGTGCGCCTTCGACTCGGCCGTGGCCAGGATAGAGCCGGCGACTCCGCCGTTCTCGCGCATCCGCCGCGTTCTTGCGAGAGAACTCTTCTCTTCTTAGGCAACCGTGCCTTTGCCCCGAAGTCGAAGCGCACCGCGTCCTTCGCTTAAGCGATCCTAGAACCTTTCCGTTAGAGTTTCCGAACGTTCGCAACACCGTGCATCGATGTAGCCGGGAAGTCTGTAGAAGAGGCGACGACTCTGGTCGATTGCGAAATGAACATTCCAATTTGTGGATTTTTTTTGTTCCGGACGAAATAGGATAGAATACGATAATAGATAATATTTTATACGCCGCGGAGCTTTCTAGATCGTGTGTAAATGTATTTAATCATTTTAGAGTTGAACAATGGTTATGTCGTTGTTGGCTGTACGTGAGAATATGTTGTTTCTCGTTGAAATGACGGGTCAATGATTTTTTAATTTACGATTGTTCGTGTCGTAAAGGTATATTTATTTATTTATTTATTCAGTTTATGTATGTTTATATATGTTGCTCACGGCAAATGTTACAATAACACTTGTTAAAAATCAGAACGAATGTCTTATTGTTACTTTTATGAACTAATATGAAACAGCTGTCTTTTACGGTCCGTAAATCTAGCGTTAATACAGTAAATTGTAAAATTATCAATTTATAGATAAAAATAAATAAATGAATAGTAAATAAATTTATAACGTATAAATTATCATGAATTATATAAATATCTCCTCTTCCCGAATTGTCCACTTTTGTTTACAAGCTGAAGGACGTTTGGACGGAATTTAACACTTAAATTGTTATAAATTTCTTTAATAAATAAGTTTAATTTCTTATTTCTTCTTCTTCTTCTTCTTTTTCTATGAACTTTTCGATTATCAGATATAATAAATTTAAGATATAAATTTACAGAATTTAACACTTAGATTATTATAAATTTCTTCAATAAGTAACAGTTTAGTTTCATATTTCTCCTTCTTCTTTTTCCAATTTTTCGATCATCAGTTAATAAATTTAAGGTATAAATTTACAGAATTTAACACTTAGATTATTATAAATTTCTTTAATAAGTAACAGTTTAGTTTCATATTTCTTCTTCTCCTTTTTCGATTTTTTCGATCATCAGTTAATAAATTTAAGGTATAAATTTACAAAATTTAACACTTAGATTATTATAAATTTCTTCAATAAATAACAGTTTAGTTTCACATTTCTTCTTCTTCTTTTCTGAACTTTTCTATTATCAAATAATAAATTACAGGTATAAATTTAAGCCATCGCGTTCATTCCAGCATCATTCTGTATTAAATATTAACATCCACCGGCAGAATCAGAGCCGAATTAAACGACGTCACCAACCCCGGAGACGCGTTCGATTCAAACAGCAACGAACCGGGGGGTCGTTTCTAAATTCTCGCGACGCGACCAATTAAAAAACCGTGGCTCGATAAAATCTACGGTGTTCCGTGGAGCTCGGGCGAGCCGATGAAAAGAGAGAGAGAGCGAGAGAGAGCGCGAGAGAGCGAAAGAGAGCGAGAGAGAGCGCGAGAGAGAGAGCGAAAGAGAGAACGAGAGAGAGAGAGAGAGCGAAAGAGAGCGCGAGAGAGAGAGCGCGAGAGAGCGAGAGAGGGCGCGAGAGAGAGAGCGAAAGAGAGCGCGAGCGGGAGAGAGCGCGAGAGAGCGAAAGAGAGCGAAAGAGAGCGCGAGAGAGAGAGAGAGAGCGAAAGAGAGAGAGAGAGCGCGAGAGAGAGAGCGCGAGAGAGCGAGAGAGAAAGAGAGCGCGAGAGAGCGAAAGAGAGAACGAGAGAGAGAGAGAGAGCGAGAGAGGGCGCGAGAGAGAGAGCGAAAGAGAGCGCGAGAGAAAGAGAGCGCGAGAGAGCGAAAGAGAGAACGAGAGAGAGAGAGAGAGTCGGTCGCAGTCGGATCCGAAAAACTGCGAATCGTTAAAGGATTTCGATAGCACAGCCGACGGACGGACGTATCGGGGGTGTATCGGGTTCAAGACTCGGCCGACGACGATTCCTCCGCGACAATTGGAGCCGGTCTCGCGCGACGCTGTCGAGGGCTTCGGTTAGCTCGGGAAAATTCGAGGGCGGAGGGCTTCACGGAATTGAGATGCTTCCTGGCAGCGCCTCGATTTCGAAATATCCCTCGCGTGACCCTGTTTCGGGAAGGGTCAGCGAAGGATCGATTCCACGGCCGGTCTTGCGACCAATGTGGCTGCCCGCCGGCCCTAGCCTACCTAACCCCCCCCCCCTCTCCACCCCTCGTTCCTCTCGCCCGAAAGGCCGCTTCCACCACCGCCCGTCCGGATCGTCCCTAATCGATCGCGAAAAGATCGATCGGCGTTCGCGTGACGGAATCCCGACAAACCGCCACCTTTTTAATTAAAGACGCGGTTGTTTAACGAGCGTGCACGCTCCGCGAGCCGGCCTCGTTCCTCCCCCCCCCCCCCCCCCCCCGTCGCCGCCGTTGCCACAGCTTCGGGAATCGTTGGAAACGTCGACGAAAGCTGCGCCCCGTGATCCCGAGCGAAATTGCTTGGCCCGATAAGAGAATTTTGTTTCCACCGTGACAAGGCCTCCGGCGGCCGTTCCACGTCGACTCGTTCGCTCGGCGCGCGTATCTAAGCGCGTTTATTATTCCATCTTTTGTACGATATCAATTAATGAGGGACGTTCGTTTCGATTGAGTTCGCTGTGCGCGACGAGTATACTCGTCACGGGGGAGTGAGAGTATTTTTGCGTCGCGACGAGTATACTCGTCAGGGAGAGGTGGCAGTATTTTTTTGTCGCGACGAATGTACTCGTCATGAAGGAGTGGTAGTATTTTGCGTCGCGACGAGTATACTCGTCGTTGAGAAATGGCAATATTTTGCGTTGCGACGAGTATACTCGTCGTGGAGAAGTGTAAGTAGTTTCTGTCATGACGAGTATACTTGTATAAAATAGTTAATTTTGTCAAATAAAACCGTCTTTTTGATCCAATATTTTAACAGCGACACTTACTCTGTGTTTGACGAGTATACTCGTCGTGGGAAAGTGACAGTATTTTGTGTCACGACGAGTATACTTGCATAAAATTGTTAATTTTACAAAATAAAACCGTCTTTTTGATCCAATATCCTAACAGTGACATTTATTGTGTTTGACGAGTATACTCGTCGTGGGAAAGTGGCAGTATTTTGTGTCACGACGAATATACTTGTATAAAATTGTTAATTTTATAAAATAAAACCTTCTTTTTTATCAAATATTCTAACAGCGACCCTTACTCTATGTTTGACGAATATACTCGTCATGAAGAAGTGGCAATATTTTGTGTCACGACGAGTATGCTTGCGTAAAATTGTTAATTTTACAAAATAAAACCGTCTTTTTGATCAAATATTCTAAAAGTGACATTTATTCTGTGTTTGACGAGTATACTCGTCGTGAATTAGCAGCAGTATTCTACGTCACGACGAATACACTCGTCGCGCGTAAAAAGTATACTCGTCACGAAGAACCACCAGCATTTTATATCGCGACGAGTATACTCGTCATGGCGAAGCGGACAGTATTTTACATCGCGACGAGTAGACTCGACGCTCGTAAAAAGTAGCGATCTCCCTTGAAAGTAGTAAGTTCCCTTAACCAGTCAGATGTGTTCGACGAGTATACTCGTAGTATTTCGCGTCACGACGATTATACAAAGAAATATTCTCCTTGAACCATCTCCAACTTTCCTCCGCAACGTTCCCCAAATATCTTCTTCAACCAAACGTCACCGGGTCGTCCCATAAAAACACATACATAGTTCAGAACACCGTTGCGTATCCGCGTTCCCGTAGGAACGACGCCCTTCGCCGTTACTTCGCCAAGGGCCGAAACTTCTAATCAGCGCGGCCGGAAAGTCAACAGATTTCGCGGCGGCAACGGGGCGCTTCCATTCCGGCAACGGTCTGAAGAATACCCACCCGGCAGTCACCCTATCGGGGGCGCAGGCTGCGAGCGAGCAGGCAGTCGAGGCGAGGCGAGGCGAGGCGAACGTTCCTCGGGATATTAGACCGATCTCCAGTTCCCCGTAGCGAACTTCCTCGTTTTAGCGAGCACGGAAACGTACCCGGTCCGAACGGCCGATAAAGAGAACCTGATACAGCCCCGGCTGGCTCGTGGAGCGATGGAGGAGGACGGAAGAGGACCGACGAGACGGCCGATACGAGCGAGAAAGAGAGAGAGAGAGAAAGAGAGAGAGAGAGAGAGAGAGAAAGAGAAAGAGAGAGAAAGAGCGCGCGAGAGCGAGCGAGCGAGAAAGACCCTCTATCGCCCTCGCGACAGGGGGGCGAAGGGTGCAAGGGGGGAGGAAGAGGGACGGGAAGAGCGTCACGTTCGCGGGGACTGGTTCCTTTCCTGCGACTGGTCTGAAAGCCACGAGGAAAGAACGGGAGCCTCGATAATCGATCGAACGGGGACAAGCGCGCGGGTTCGCATCCGGCGGATCGTCGCGCGATCATCTCCGCCGTGTGTTGGTGCGCGTCTACGCGGCCTCCGTGTGCCGGTAGAGAGAGTTGATGATGTGCTCTCGCAAAAGAGAGAGAGAGAGAGAGAGAGAGAGAGAGAAAGAGAGAGACCCGTGTCGCCGGAACGAACGACCGGTCGTAATCGGCGCGAAGATAGCGGCCGCGAGACGACGATTGCTCCGCCGGAGAGAGAGACTCGGTTAATCCCGGCGAGGAGGTAAAAAGAGTCTCCTCTCCAGCCGGTTTTCCGGACGGCGCGACGCGACGCGGCTTTCCGCGATCGCGAGAGGCCACGGGGAGCTGGAAAACGGGGGCCCGACGGGCCGCGCGCGGCGCGTCCGCTCGGCCCGAGAGGAGAGGCTTCTCTTCGTCTTCCGTTCCACTCAGCCGCGCACGGCCGAAGATCGCGTCCAGCACGAAAGGAGCCTCGATGCTCGCCCGCTCTCTCCGACCAGCGGAGAGACAAAGAGAAAGAGAGAGAGAGAGAGAGAGAGAGAGAGAGAGAGAGCGAGAAGGCGGAAAGGGGGCAGCAGACAGAGACAGAGACCGCTTCCTCGGTGAGTGTGGTTCTCTCCTCGTGACCGGAAGCGGCGGGTCGAGCCCGGAACACGCCGATCTCGCCGATTCCCTCTTAACGGTATATATCGCTGCGATCGATCGTGGGGATCGATCCTGCGGCGTATGTTCTACCCGTCGCCGTTCTGCGAGCTTGTCTCTTCCTTCTCTCCGCCCGCCCCCCCTGTCCGTCTACCCCCCTGCCCGCCTTTATCTATGTATCTAGCCATGTATCTGGCTCTAACGATCCTTCTCTCTCTCTCTCTCTCTCTCTCTCTCTCTCTCTATTTCTCTCTGTTTATTTCTCTCTCTCTCTCTCTCTCTATTTCTCTCTCTCCCTATTTCTCGCTCTCTATTTCTCTCTATCTCCCTCTCCCTATTTCTCTCTCTCTATTTCTCTCTCTCTCTCTCTCTATTTGTCTCTCCCTATTTCTCTCTCTCTCTCTCTCTATTTGTCACTCTCTATTTCTCTCTCTCTCTCTCTCTATTTGTCTCTCTCTATTTCTCTCTCTCTCTCTCTATTTGTCTCTCTCCATTTCTCTCTCTCTCTATTTCTCTCTCTCTCCATTTCTCTCTCTCTCTATTTGTCTCTCTCTATTTCTCTCTCTCTCTCTCTATTTCTCTCTCTCTCTATTTCTCTCTCTCTCTCTATTTCTCTCTCTCTCTCTCTCTATTTCTCTCTCTCTCTCTATTTCCCTCTTGTTCTCTCTATTTCTCTCTCTCTCTCTCTATTTCCCTCTTTTTCTCTCTATTTCTCTTTCTCTCTCTCTCTATTTCTCTCTCTCTCTCTCTCTCTCTCTCCCTCTCTCTCTCTCTCTCCCTCTCTCTCTATCTCTCTCTTTGGAGAGCGAGCGAAGGAAGGCACGGTAGACTGACCAAACCCTGATCCATCGTGTCCTATCTCTTTACGCGCGTCGCGCTGCTAACACGCGCGGGGGAGGAGAGAGCAAGAAGGAAGTCGACGAAAGGGAACGCTGGATTCCGATTGCTTCGCCGGCGCGTTCGTTCGCGGCGGTGTTCATAGTTTTTAGTCGCAGCCGTCGTCGTCGCCGCCGCCGCCGCCGCTGGAAGAGCAACGGGGACGAAGAAGATTCGAGAGAGTGCCTGCCGTAAATTGGCCGTTCCCCGCGACCGTATAATAGCCCGAGGACCACCGCTTTCGTTAACGGGAACAAGTCGCCGCGGCGAGTGAAATAGCTGACTTTTATTCAGATTCAAAGGTTTCGTCAAGAATCGAGCGCGGGCGCGATTTGCGCTTTGAATTTGGTTAGTTCGGAATCGAGACTCGGAATTTTCCGCGTTATGCGGTGGATAAATTTTTCTGATCGCGATTTTTGCGAATTGATAGGATCGTTTGATATTGTAAATGCGGTTAATTTTTGTCTAATTGATGCTGAGATTGTGAAGATTGCAAAAATTGTTTGTTTGGGAAGAGGAGATTCGATTATTCGAGCCACGCGGCTTGTTTTTATGGTTGTTGAGTATATAAATGGTTGGCGAGTATATAAATTAGTATTATTTCGTATCAGAAGTGGTGACTTGAAGTCAAATTGACTCTGTGTTAGTTAATGGTGACTTGAAGTCAAATTGACTCTGTGTTAATTAATGATGAGTTGAAGTCAAATTGACTCTGTGTTAATAAATGGTAACTTGAAGTCAAATTGACTCTGTCAATTAATGTGTGACTTGAAGTCAAATTGGCTTTCTATCAGTTAATGGAGACTTGAAGTCAAATTGACTCTGTGACAATCACTGGTGACTTGAAGTCAAATTGACTCTGTGACAATCACTGGTGACTTGAAGTCAAATTGACTCTGAGTCAATTAATGGTGACTTCAAGTCAAATTGACTCTGTGTCAGTTAATGGTGACTTGAAGTCAAATTGACTCTCTGTCTATTAATGGTGACTTCAAGTCAAATTGACTCTGTGCAGTTAATGGTGACTTCAAGTCAAATTGACTCTGTGACGATTACTGGTGACTTGAAGTCAAACTGATTCTCTGTCTATTAATGGTGACTTGAAGTCAAATTGACTCTGAGTCAATTAATGGTGACTTCAAGTCGAATCGACTCTATATCAATTAAAGTCGACTTGAAATCAAATCGACTCTGTATCAATTAATGTCGACTTAAAGTCAAATCGACTCTGTATCAACCGTGATGAATTGAAGACAAACGGACTCAACCAACTATTAGCTTGGTGCATATGAAATGTCGGATTTCCTTGACACACGAACATTTTCCTCCCCTATTTTCGTAATGCTTTTGTTTTTGGCGTAACCACGTTTACAGTCGCACCGTCCATCGCCAAAATCACGTTTCAACGAAGAAGATTTTCTCCAAAGTGTTCCATTTTGTAATTCGTTTCGAATTTCGTAAGGCTACGAATTCGACCGATATTCGTATAATTCTTTTATACGAGTATAAACTTGGCAATAACGTTGCGAAAGCTGCGCGCGATACAAACCAGGCGTTCGGGGAGAACACTGTTAACGATCGAAAAGTGCGGCACCGGTTTGAAAATTTTCGGTCCGCCGATTTTTCCCTAGAAAATGAACCGCGCGGAAGGCCCGAAACGTCTGCGAAAAACGATGCTCCGAAAGCGTCGGTGGAAACGAACGCGACCGGAGTAATTCGCAGCTCGTTCCTTCGAACCGGTGAGACGATCGCAGCCGAAAAGTGCTGCCGGTGCATCGACGAGACGCGTGAAAAATTGCAAATTATACGCCCGTCGCTCGTTAATCGGCACGGCCGGATACTTCTCCGCGACGACGCTCGGCCGCGTACGTCGTACAAAACAATTGCGAAATCGAACGAATTAAAGTATGAAATTTCGCAGCACCCGGTTTAATCGCCGGATCTTACGCCGACCGACTTTCATTCTTTTTAAACATTTAGAACAGTCTTTACGGGCTAAACGGTACGAAAACGAAGGCGGTCCGAAAAATTCCATGTCAGAGTTTATCGATTCGAAAGATCGGAATTTCTTGGAGACAGGCATCTGTGGGCTAAAATCTCGTTGGGAGAAGTGTATCGAAGCAAATGGAGCGTATTTCGATTAAATAAACAGCTTTTGGGAAGAGATATTCAGTTTTATATGTTCGCTTAAAAATCCGACGTTTCGTGCGCGCCGACTTAATGCAGCAATGTCTCCCTAATCGTCGCTCAAATTGTGCACAAAAATGGACAATTTGAGAACAGGAGGCTTAATAGAGCCTTACGGCTCGTTCTTAGAATTGTTAAAAATCGATAACTATAGAAAACTAACTGCAAGGCTCGAATAATCGCATCTCCTCTCCCCGAATTGTCGATTTTTATGCGCGATCCGAGCGCGAATTAGGGAGACATTACTGTATCTCTCTCTCTCTCTCTCTCTCTCTCTCTTTCTCTCTCTCTCTCTCTTTCTCTCTCTCTCTCTCTTTCTCTCTCTCTCTTTCTCTCTCTCTTTCTCTCTCTCTCTTTCTCTCTCTCTCTCTTTCTCTCTCTCTCTCTTTCTCTCTCTCTCTCTTTCTCTCTCTCTTTCTCTCTCTCTCTCTCTCTCTCTCTCTCTCTCTAACGAACATACAATACTGTGTGTCCGTTTTCGTGGATTTCCGTGGAACCGTGCACGCGCGAAGGTGTCCGCGCGTTTCAACGAGGACCGCGGCGGTGCGCGCCGCGAGAGAGAAGAATCGAAGCCGTCGATCGGAACGGAGAGAAAGGATTCTCTGCCGGCGGATGCGCGTGAAAGCAGCTCCAGGTATCCAGGCACGGGGGTCTCTAACTCTTTTCCCGATCGAGCGTCGGCGAAGGTACATATATCCGTTGGTTCATCGTCGCGCGCTTACGCGGTTCGGTTTATTTTAGATTCGGCTCCGTTGGATTCCGATCGGGTGGGCAACCAGCGCCGATTTTACCCATTGAACGGACGCCGACTATTCAGGGCGTTCCGAAAATATAAAACGGAAATGCAACAATGTTCCGGGAATAACTTCGCGCGCGCGCGCGCGGATCGACAGGCGACCCGCCGCGGAGCCACGGCACCGGCATCGTCCTTCGAGAATCGTTCTTCCCGCAGATTTTTCTAGCCCTTTCGGAACGACTTTCTCCGGCACCGGTGACGAGGTCGACATTGACTCTGGTGACAATAGTTTGCTCATCGTGCTTGATCATCGTTCTATTGGGTTGGCAACTAAGTAATTGTCGATTTCAGTTATAGATGTCTCTCACTCTCATTTTTATGATATCCGTAAATGTTATATTATAAAATTATTATTATTATTATTATGTTATTTTTTATTATCCGTGAACGTTAGCAACTGGACAAATTGAATGCAGCGGTCAAGGAAAAGCGATCAGAATTGGTCAATCGTAAAGGTGTCATTTTCCAGCAGGACAATGCTAGGCCGCACACGTCTTTGTCCACTCGGCAAAAATTCATGGATATTGGTTGGGAATCGATGTTACACCCACCGTATAGCCCTGATCTCGCGTCATCGGATTACCACTTATTTCGATCCCTGGACAACTCCCTTCGTGGTAAAACTTGTAACGATGACGACGCTGTAAAATCTCACTTAACTCAGTTTTTGGCCGAAAACGATCAGACTTTCTACGAGCGTGGAATTTTCAAGTTGTCGGAGAGATGGCAAAAGGTCATCGAACAAAATGGAAAATACATTACAGATTAAACTTCGTTCCAAGTGAAAAAGAATTTTTTATTTCATTGAACAAATCGGCAATTACTTAGTTGCCAACCCAATATAAATGCGTCACATGTTTTGGAGTTACGGTAACGTCTCTCTAATTGACGCTCAGATTTGTCCACGAGAATAGACAATTTGGGGAGATAATGATAATGTCTGATAAAAAAGTCTGATAATGTCATTGCAAATTTCAATAGATATGCACAATATTCATTTGAGATATATATTTTTGAAAAATGTTGCTCACTAATTGCCATCACGCTGGCAAGAGGTCATAAGTAACGACGGTAATTATATTGTACAATAAATATTACTAAATTGATGAAAAATCTAATTATTTCCTTTCGTTTCTCAAACGGACAGAACTTTCCGGCAGACCTAATATAAGATATAACCTATGACCTAATATAAGAATATATATATATATATATATATATATCGATATATCTATACGTATATCTATATATCTGTATGTATATCTATATATCTATATATCTGTATATCGATATATCTATATGTATATCTATACATAGATATATAGATCTACATATAGATACATAGATATACCGATATACATATAAATACATAGATATACAGATATACACATGTATACATAGATATATAGATGTATAGATATATAGATATATAGATATAGAGATATATTGATATATAATTTTAGAGGAGGAGGATACGATTATGCGATCCTCGCGTCACATTTATGCTCGCGATACTTCGTAATCGTCGATTGTCGACGAACTATAAAACCGAGCCGCGTGGCTCTCGAACAATCGTATCCGCTCCTCCCGAATTGTCCATTCTCGCGTTCAACGCGAAGGACAATTGTAGAGAATTTACTATGTACACGTTTATATACGTTTTATATAGATATATAGATATACAGATATATATATATTTAATATACATATATATAAATATATCAATATATCTACATATCTATATACGTATACAGATGTATATAATATAAACAGATAATAAGGTCAACGCTTCCCACGCGTCGCGAAGCCACAAGGCATCCGAATCGTTGCAAGATTCTCGAGTCTCGCAACTCTCTCGTTAACAATACAACTCCTTACAGTGCCGACCATAATTTGACTCAAACGCGACACAAAAAATTCGCGAATCCCGTCGCGAAATAAAGCCCGTCTCGCGTCGCGACGCGATCGAAGGAACATCGTCCGCCGAATACAGCGCGCGCGAATTTCGGTTTCCATCGGTATCCATCGGCGACGAAGAATACCGATTACCGAACATCCTTTTAGTTCGCTCGGGTTTCCAACGATCGGCGGGGACCCGCCGCGGCAGAAGACGACGCGGACGGATAGATGGTAGGGCAGCGGGAGCGCGAGCGAGCGCGAGAGAGGAGATCGAGCCGGGCAGAAGAGGCGAAGATCGAGAGCAAGGGGGATCGCGCGGACAAAGGGATGGGTGGCAGGTGGGAGGCGGAGGAGGTGGACGAGGCGGAGGAGGAGGAGGAGGCGGAGGTGGAGGAGGAGAACGAGGCGGTGCGGGTGGAGGAAGAGAGGCACACGGTGGCGCTTCGCACTCACGCACACACCGATAGGGATTTACGAGCGGTTTCGGGCAATCGCGAATAGAGATTAGGCCGGTAATTAACTATGGATCTGGTCTGCAGGCGAGCTCGCGAGGCGAACGCGTACACCGGAGAGAGCGAGCCGTCGAAGTCGGCTGGCTCTCGGTCCTATATACATAAGTGACCCCGGTTCGCGGAAGCCGTAGCGTGCTCACTAACACGCGAGCAACGCGACCGACCGAGACCGAAAACGGGACGGACAGACGGTGGCCGGCGCGCGTTGGACGAGGAACAACGTACCCGGAGAGCCTCGCGATCCTACACCCCTGGTTACATGGGGCCGACGCTTATGTACAACGACGAACCACCAACGGACGGACCCGACGGACGACCAAACGACCGACCGACCGACCGACCGACCGTCCTGTGTTCCGCCCGCGTATATAATACATGAAGCGGACGCCGCACCGCGCCCCGCCCGCCCGCCGCGCGCCACGATCTCCGCTCCCGACCCTCTGCACACGCTCTCCGTCGTCCTCCCGCCGCCTCCTCCTCCACCTCCTCCTCCTCCTCCGCCTCCTCTACATAACATACCGCGTCGAGCCGAGCGGAGCGGAGCCGCGGCGGGCGGCACAGTTGCTCGCCCGCGCCACCGGCGCATACGTGCGCGCACACGTCCGCACACGGCCGCACACCGCCGCGTTCTATTCGCTCACGTTCGCGCACCTACACGCCCGGTATGTAGAACGTCGCGTCGCGTCGCGTCGAGTCGCGTCGCGCCACACCGCGCCACACACCGACCCCCGCCGCGCCCCGCCGCTCCCGCTCCCGCCCCGCCGCGCCGCGCCTCGCTGCCCCGCGAGCCAGTGTGCATACGCCTCGCTACAGAAACGATCTCGCGTGTAACGCGAACGCGAGCCGCGCCGCGCCGATCCGTGCGCGATCTAGGCGCGAGCACCGGGACGACACTTATTGCCGCCGCCGCCGTCGTATCCGCCGGGAAAAAATCGGCGGCCCCGCGTTGTTAAAAGCTACGGGAGCCCCCGCTCGGCGCGCTTGTTACGTCACGCGCGCGGCCACCGCTCGCTTCAACGGAGCCGCGTACAACTGCGATCTTGTAATCGGCCGAGAGACGAAGGGTTTTCACAGAGATCGAGATTTACGGCGAGCAGTACCGAGGGCCCGCCGGATCTAACGAATTGTTGTCGGTTAATTGTTTCGGTTGCGATGCCGGGCGCTGCTGCGATCATCGAGAACGGTCCGAGTGGTTAGAACGTAGTATTTGATCGGTCCGAGAAATGACGCGGCTTGTTCACTCGTTATTCGCGTGCCGGAATTTTGAACTTTCGCCGGGAACGTTGCGTGTTCCTGGACCGAAAGAATTGGGCGCGAACGATCGGAATCGTTATCTCGGTACTAAGGCCGCGTTGCCTCTCCCCCCCCCCCGCCGCCCTCCCGTCCCCCATCAGGGTACCAGTATACGGTGGAGCGTTCGAGTCGTTTTTCTAAAGGACTCGCATTCGAGTCGTTTCACCTTTGACCGGTCAATTGTTTTTCACGAGTACACTCGTCGCGAAGAAACGGCGAGTATACTCGTCGCGCGTAGAAATTTGCCGTTCAGATTGCCGTTTCGGTGGGAACTAAATTTCGCAAAATTTCTTTCTTTCGCTAAATATATATATACAGGGTGTTACACCTACTTGAGAACAGTGAAATATCTCGGAATAGATCGAAGCTACGGAAATAATGTTTATACGAAAAGTGTTCGGTATAAAGAGATGTTTTAGGTAGCATCTATAATTTTTTTTATTGACATAATGGTGAATGATATTTCAAGGTTAAGTTGAATTTTTTAAATGGGACCATAGATTTTTTTAATCATATTACGATAGCTGGTTTCAATACGAATCCAATATTGTATTATTTCTTTCACAGATAATCATATATATATTTTATATCTTATATAAATATTTTTATATATATATTTTATATATTATTCGCAATTTCGCTAAATACTCGCAAATATTAAGACGTTTCGAATATTTTGAAACCAATACGAAATGAAACGAATAAATAAACAATAAATGCAAACGACAAATGTTACTATAAACATTACTGTGCAAATATTACTATAGACAACAAATATTAACCAATACGAAATAAAACGAATAAATAAACAACAAACACAAACGACAAATGTTACTATAAACATTACTGTGCAAATATTACTATAGACAACAAATACTGATATTTTTCTCAGTATAAATAATTTCGTATAAACATGAAAAAAATCACCACTTTTCATTACGGTAAAGTGACTTATGCCACTTTCAAAATAAACGGCTCATATAGCGTCTGAGTTAGGAAATATGCTCGTAAACGCTTACACTTTTTGTTGCGCATTTCAGACGCACACTTCTCTGAACACAGATCGCAACAGTTAACCGGGGTTAACGACTACAGATTTCGTATACGCGGCTTTCAGCTAGGCCGGAATCGGGTCATGACGTATATATCGTCCGACGAAAGAACGGTCCGCAACTCGTTGAAACGGGGGTGGTGGTGGTGGTGGTCGCATCCTCTCTTACGAAAGCAAATCGTTTTTCCGTAAGTTCAAGTTCAGCTACCCTGGAAACGTAACAGTCGAACTTCGAAACTAGAACGCGATCCCTGCGAGGATGAAATCGAACCGTCGCCCTTCCCTGGCTGCTGCCGGCTGCCATAAGCTCGCGATTTTACAACGCTGATTATTACGTCGACACTTTCGCTCGGCTCGCTTGCTCGATCGTTTATCATTTAAGCCGAGAAAATATTAACAATCGATTCGGCGATGGTTTGGGATTGATCGGCCTAGCTAAATGTTTAATCGAAGATTAAACTTATACTGTATTTAATTTATTGTATGTAACACTGTAATACTGTTACATATAATTTATTGTATGTGACACTGTAATACTGTTACATATAATTTATTATATGTTACATATAAGTTATTTATTATAGTGTTACATATAATTTATTATATGTTATATATAAGTTATTTATTATATGTTACATATAAGTTATTTATTATAGTGTTACATATAATTTATTATATGTTACATATAAGTTATTTATTATAGTGTTACATATAATTTATTATATGTTACATATAAGTTATTTATTATAGTGTTACATATAATTTATTATATGTTACATATAAGTTATTTATGATAGTGTTACATATAATTTATTATATGTTACATATAAGTTATTTATTATAGTGTTACATATAATTTATTATATGTTACATATAAGTTATTTATGATAGTGTTACATATAATTTATTATATGTTACATATATGTAAGTTATTTGTTATAGTGTTACATATAATTTATTATACTGCTACTTATTACGCGCGACGAGTACACTCGTCGTAACATAAAATACTGTCACTTCTCCTTGACGAGTATATTCGTCGAACACAATTATCTGGTTAATCGAACTCTCTATTTTGAAATGAGGTCACTATTTTTCACGCGTGACGAGTATACCCGTCGTGACATCAAATACTGTCATTTCTCCTTGACGAGTATATTCGTCGAACACAGCTAACTGGTCAAGCAAACCCCCTATTTTGAAGTGAGGCCGCTACTTTTTTACACACGACGAGTATACTCGTCTTCACGAATATATGGCAAAATATTGCCACTTCTCCGTGACGAGTATACTCGTCAAACACAACTAACCGCTCAATAACCTGCAAAAAGCTCAAGCTAGTCACATTCAAGCATTCGATTCCACACTTAAAAGCGAATAAAAACTCGAGAAACAAAAGGAAATCCTAAATCGTAAGAAACCTCAAGAATTTCGACGATTAAAATCTCTTCAGCTGTGCAAACAATTAACATCTAAAATCAAAGCATCAAAAACCACAGTTTCAACAACGCTGGACTCTGCGAATCTACAATCTTCGTTGCCAGAGTCTAGAATCTAGAATCGTCGTCGTCATCTAGAATTGTCAAAACGCCTTCTAATAACAAGAATCGCCGTCTAATAATCGAATCAGGCCAACCAAGCACCGTCATCCACAACCAAATCCCAGCCAAAAATCCGTCGACCCAATCTCGCCAGTTGTTCAACCTACCCTCGAATCGCCTATATGTATACACAGCAAAAGAACAAGCGCGCCAAGGATAACGTTGGAGGAGGAGGAGGAGGAGGAGGGTGGACGAAAGTATCTCGGACAAACCTAGTCCTTGTGCCCGACATCGCTCAGCGGCGCGTAATCCTTAATCCCGCGTTAACAGAAATGAGAACCCGCGCTCGCGACTCGAGAAAAGAGTCGGAGTCGGAGTCGGAGGAGGAGGCTTGGTTTCTCGCGGGGGTGGCGATGGAAGCGCGTGCCCCTGTATTATTCAGTTTAGCGGCGACTATGCCCCGGTTCGCTCGCGAATCATTTTTTCAACGCCCGGTACGTACGTACCGAACTATCCGCACGTACGCGGCCGCCGCGCCGCGCGCCTCTGTGTGTCTGTGTGTGCGCTCTCTCTCTCTCTCTCTCTCTCTTGTGCGCGCTTCCACGAGCTTACACGTAGACGAGCGACACGAAGGAGAGACACGCGGGAACGAGGGTTGCGCGCGAGGACCTGGAAGTATGTAGCCTCTCTCGGTCTCCGTCTATCCCCGATGGCCAGATCCGCTTGTACATATATGTACCGGGGGCTATGTACGCGCTGGTGGCTCTCTACGTAGGTGTACGTCTATATACGTCTAAATACAGGGTGTCCCAAAAATGTCTCGCAATCCGAAAGTGGCGGGTTCCTCGGGTCGTTCGAAGCAACTTTTTCCTTTACAAAAATGTTCTCCGAGGCACCGTTAACGAGTTATTAACGAAAAACAGTGACCAATGAGAGGCGAGCTCGGCTGGCGCGAGGCGACCGAGCCAATGAGCGGAACCGGGCTTCGCCCGCCGGTTGGCTGGGTCGCCACGCGTCAGCCGTATTCGATTCTTATTGGTCGCTGTTTTTCGTTGATAACTCGTTAACGGTGCCTCGGAGAACATTTTTGTAAAGGGAGAAGCTGCTTCAAATGATCCGAGGAACCCGCCATTTCCGGATTGCGAGACATTTTTGGGACTCCCTGTATATGCGCGTATATATACGTATAGCAGGATGTGTGTACGGATATACATATATATGTATACACGTATAGATGTGTATATATATACATATATATGCATGTATGTATGTAGTATGTATGTAGTGTGTATGTAGTACGTATGTAGTATGTATGTAGTACGTATGTAGTATGTATGTAGTACGTATGTAGTATGTATGTAGTACGTATGTAGTATGTATGTAGTACGTATGTAGTATGTATGTAGTACGTATGTAGTACGTACGCATGTAGTATTATAGGAGTATGTATAGTATCTATGTAGTACGTATGCATATAGCATTATAGCGGTATGTATAATAGTATCTATGTACGTATAGTATGTACGTACGTATGTAAGCCGTGGGTGTATGTGTGTGTATATAGGAGAAGCGCCCCAAAAGGCAGACGTGCCTGGCATCGACGAGGCCAGAGGCGCACCGCCGCCTCGATCTCCGTATCTCGGTAGATCGACGCCTAATGCCGCGGACACGGCGCGGCGGAGCGAACGAGCGAGGAAGCGGGCGGGCGAGCGAGCGAGCCGGGTAGCTGCTAGCCAGCGAGTCGGGAGATGCGGGAGGAGAGAGAAAGACGACGCTGCCGGGGCTGAGGAGAAGCCAAGGGGAGAGACAGGGAGGGCTTATATGGGGCCAGCCGCGGGAATATCCTTCGTCGTTCTGCGAATTAATCGCGCGACCCTCCGCCTCGGCCACCTCCTCCTCCTCCTCCTCCTCCACCTCCTCCGCCTCCTCTTCCTCCATCGCCTCGTCGACCTCCTCCCTCCGCGCCGTCTTCCTCCTTCATCCTCGTCCCTCGTTTCACTCCGCCTCGCCGCGACCTTTCCATCAACCTTCTATCCTCTTTGTGTGCCGCGCCACGAATACCGACGATCGTGATTCGTCCTTGCTACGTCGACGACGACGACGACGACGACGACGACGAAGACGAGGAAGACGAGGAAGACGACGAGGAGGACGACGATGGAACACAGGGATCCTCTCGTCTCTTTGCCCTCAGCCTGAATCTCGCGCGGCCGAGGTCCTCCATGAAGAAATTTCCCGATATTCGCGAAGGGAAGCGGTCTCTCCCTCCCCCCTCCGCCCCTGGCGCTGGTTTAGTTTCGCGTTTTTGAACGGCGATTCCGGTGGGCAGAGATGATTTCTTTGATCACTGGTTCCTCGAGTATATGGTGTTGTTAAGCGGTTAGCTCTGTGGCGTTTATTTTTTTTCTTTTTTGGGAGCGCGAGTTTGTATTTGTCGCGAGAATCACGCGGCGACGAGTACAGTAACGTCTCTCTAATTGACGCTCGGATTGCCCACAAAAGTGGACAATTTGGGGCGAGGAGATACGATTATTCGAGCCTCGCGGTTCGTTTTTATAGTTACGAATTGTCGACAAGTATTAAAAACGAGATACAAGGCACGAATAAAATCGTGTCTCCGCTTCCCAAATTGTCCATTTTTGTGGACAACCTGAGCGTCAGTAAGGGAGACATTATTACTGTATTGTTAAGTTCTTGTTTAAACGTGCGAAAATTGCTTTGAGGCTGTAATCTAGAATGTAAAAAATTGCTACGAGTCTAAAATATTTTGTAAGTGAAAAGTGGACAATTTGGGAGGAAGAGGTACGATTAATCGAGCCTTGCTGCTCATTTTTATAATTATTGAAAATTGGGAGCTATGAAAACGAGAGGCGATGCTCGAATAATCGTATCTCCGCTTCCCAAATTGTCCATTTTTGTTTCCGAGCTGACCGGTCAATTCGGGAGAATTTACTATACATCGTATCCGTTCGACAGAGTATAAACCTAGACCGACTCGTGACACGATTCGAAGGCAATTCTTAGGTCACGTGACACGATTCGAAGGCAATTCGGAGGCTACTTGCTACGATTAGAAGGCAATTCGGAGGCTACTTGCTACGATTCGAAGGCAGTTCGGAGGCTACTTGCTATGATTCGAAGGCAGTTCGGAGGCTACTTGCTACGATTCGAAGGCAATTCGGAGGCTACTTGCTATGATTCGAAAGCAATTCGCAGGCCACGCGATACGATTCGAGGGCAATTCTCAGGCCACGTGACACGATTCGAAGGTAATTCTCAGGCCACGTGACACGCTTCGAAGACAGTTCGGAGACTCAAACCGACCATTTCGTGTTCTCTTCTGTGAATTTACGTCGCCTGGCGTATTAATAAATTACATAGGCGCGGCACTAGCACAGCGAAATTCACAGCAACCCGAAATTTGGCATTTCCGGGAGAAATCACTTTACTTCATTAATTAGGGGGGGGCAAAGAAGAAGACCGGCGAGTAAAATGTTGCGTTAACGCGACATCGGGATAACTTCCTAATCGGTTAAACGAACCCGGTGAAACGAATCGCGGGGATTTAATTGATACGTAACGAACCCGCCGCCCCCATCCCGGCTAATTAACGTGCCCTCCCGGACGATCTAAAAATTCGAATCTTAACCAAGCTCGATAAAGTTCCCCGCCCCGCTTTATTTTTCCACCGCAAAGAAACCCTCGGCGAAAGTGTTACGGGGCGACGCGTCGCAACACTTTCATCCCCTCGCCGCTCCGCTCCGCGCCGCTCCGCTGCCCCGCGGCGTCGGTTGTTTTTCCGTCCTCGGACGCGTGTTACGGGTCCTTCGTTCTCCGTCGAAAACAATTCGAGGTCGGAATCCGCGCTCAGCCAGATAACAGCCGCCGGCAAAAAGTCAATTAATCATATTCCCGCGTCAACAGTTTCGGGGCGGGGGGGGGGGGGGGGAGGGGTGCGCCGATAAACCCGTATACAGGCGTTCATACGAGCGAGCTTATGGCCGTGGGTGGTTCGCAGATGATGTTGATCATGGCGTCGAGAGGGTCGATGGGGTGGGTCCGACCGCGCGAGTTATCTCGTCACCCCTAAACACCTCCATAACCGATGCCGCCGATTTGCCCGGCGTGTGTTCGCGCGTGCTCGCAAACGTATCGTTCCGGCCGGAATGTTCGAATGATCGCGCGCGAAGATGGGGAGAATGTGTTTCGATGGGGGTTGAAAATATCTTTTTTTACCTGTTCACGCTTCCACGTGATGCTTCTCTACACGCGCGTTTTCGTGTTCGACGAGCGGGCCGAATGCTTGGATCGCGGTTAGAAGCGTTGGGTGAACTTAGGTTGCGTTACGATATTGAGAGTTATTTGCAATTTAATTGTTCTATGTATTTATTAACCCGCCGACGGTGCGATTTCTGTTATTTCTATTGTTTCTATTATTTCTGTTATTTCTGTTATTTCTGTTATTTCTATTATTTCTGTTATTTCTATTATTTCTATTATTTCTATTATTTCTATTATTTCTATTATTTCTATTATTTCTATTATTTATAAAATTTACATTATTTATATTGTTTATATTATTTACATTATTTATATTGTTTATATTGCTTATATTATTTACATTATTTATATTATTTCTATTATTTCTGTTATTTCTATTATTTCTATTATTTCTATTATTTCTATTATTTACATTATTTCCACTATTTATATTATTATCTATTATTTATATTATTTCTGTTATACAGGGTTATATTGTTTCTATTATTTCTATTATTTACATTATATATATTATTTCTGTTATTTCCACTATTTATATTATTATCTATTATTTATATTATTTCAGTTATACAGGGTTATATTGTTTCTATTATTTACATTATTTATATTATTTCTGTCATTTCCACTATTTATATTATTATCTATTATTTATATTATTTCAGTCACACAGGGTATTCGAAAAATCGTGGTACAACCGGCAAGGGGGTGATTCCACGCGTAAAAATAAGTCGAAAAAGCGAAATAACATTTTTCTATTTAAGGCTTCGTTTTCGAGAAAACCGAGTTGAAAGACATCAAATTCGAATGGCTAAATACGACGACAAGTAGAATTGGTATATCATGACCAGACGCGCCACACGATTCCTATTCAACAGTACAATTACCTCTTCGACCTAATTTTTCTCGAAAACGGTGCCTTAAATAAAAAAAAATGTTATTCCTCTTTCTCGACTTATTTTTGCATACAGAATCACCCCTTTTCCGGTTCCACCACGATTTTCCGAACACCATGTATATTCTGTTTCGATTAAATACTAATCAACTTCGATGAGAAACATTTTTTGGTCAAAGATCGTCGAGAGGGGCCGAAAAATCGTGGAAGCTTATTTGCGAGTCACCCTGTATATGAAAATTGTATATTGTGACTCGTGCACACGCAGAATTCATTTCGAAACAATGTACAACAATTTTCAGTGGTGCGAGTCGGCGTCATCGATCGTCCAAAGGATTGAACGTTCGCTACGAAAAAATAGCGATAATAAATAATAATATTAATAATAATAATATTAATATTAATAACCATATTAATATTAATAATAATATTTATTACTAAATAATAATATTATTTTTTATAATATGATAATATTTATAATAGCTCGTATAATATAATAATATAATCTTCTATATCGAGGATTCTACGACGAAAAATATAGAGCCGGTCGTTTCGACCGGTAACGGTAGGCTCGGCGCGCGACTATTACGGGACAGCCGGTGGTGCATGCGTGCGCAGTTTCGCTCGCGGCGAGTTTCTACGTTAACGCGTCCGTTCATCGCCGACCGTTTCTACTTACTTTAACCGGCGGCTCGAAAACGGTCGGCGCGCAAGCGGACCGGTTATAGGCGGCGCGAGTCACGTGTTGCGCGCGCATTGTCCCCGCTGACGGAACGGCACGAGAAATCGTCGGCGGCGCGCCGTGACAGGACGGCGGAGAGATCGGCCGTTCCGACTGGATCGCGGGTACGTATCAATTTTTTGGTCGATCCCGGCGGCGGTAACGGCGGGCAGGCAGGCAGGCTGGCGGCGCGGTTCCGTCCCGCCGTCGCCGGCAACTTCGGCTCTTGAAAGTTTCAGAATGTGTCGAGGACCGTTCCCGTTGTCACGCTAAGAAACGGATCTTCTCCCCCCCGGTACACGTTGTTTCGCGAACGCTGGAAACTTGCCGCGTACTCGTTCATTCATGAGCTCCCGGCCGCGCTGAATTCGGCGGCAACTTCGCCGGAAGTTTCCACGAACGCCGGATCATCCGGACGATTGATCCTCTTTGAATAAACGCGGAGCGCTTACGCGTCCCCCCACCCCCCTCTCTCTCCCCGCGGGAGCCGCGCTCGCTCGATCTGTCCCTGTTCCCATTATCGTGGTATTAACCCTTTCAGTGCCGAGCGAAAGTATCGCACCTGTGCGAAAAATATAGGATAATTCTGTCGAATTTGCTAAGGTTTGGGGAAAAAGCTTGAAAAAGTGAATCGGTGTAGCTGGTATAATGTTACTGAAAACAATTTTAGTATTATTATAAATATTTATATTTAGTTATCTGACTATTGGAAATGTGTTATATATTGTGAATTGTGTTATATATTGTTATATATTGTGAAATATGTTTAATATATTTATTGTTATCATTATATAAATATATTATATCAATATATTTTATTAATATAAATATTAAAAATAAATAAAGTAATTAAATATATGTATATATATATATATATATATATTATATTATATTATATATATTAATTATTATATAAGAATTATATATATTATATATTATTATATTTAATTATTTTACCTATTTTTAATCTTACCTAATTAATTATTACATTATTATATACACATTATGTATTATAATAATATTTACTTATCATCACTCGCACAAATAATTTATTTAGCACATTGTTGCTTACTAAATACACACACTAATGTATCCCGAATAATTGGACGCCATTTGCTCCGGCGGGGAGGGGGGGGGGGCACCAAGAAAACCGGAGGACGATTTTCCGACGAAGCGTGGAAAATCTCGAGAAAATCTCCGCGCCGCGAAAACGGTCGGAAACGGAAAACGCGAAATTCGTGCCGTCCTTATCGGCGGCCACGATCGCGAAAACTTGCCGCGCGCGACCATAATCGGCTGCCGGCGGCCATGCTCGCGGCTACGGGTCTCCATGGACGCCGGCGAAATTCGCTGCGGCCGCCGCCGCGTTTCACAATTAAATTCCCCTTGCGCGGCGCGGCGCGGCCCACCGTCTGCCCATTGGTTTCCGATTCTACTTGGCCAGCGAGAATTCTCCGCGCGAACTCGTGTCCGTCCCGATCTCGAGTTCTCGAGATCGGGACACGAGTCGACGGTGGCCGATCATCGGATGGCGGGAGCGACGTCCGCGCGTAGATATCACCCGGTTAGGTACGGAGCAAGTAGAAACGGACGGCGCTGATCAGACGCGTTTACATTCGTCGCCGATTCGGACTCTTGAATAACGATTTCAAGAGAAATCGTCGTTTTAGATGGATCTGAATGACTTGAAAAATAACATAATAATTAAATATAGTATAATAATAGTATACTATTATACTATATTTAATTAGTACGTTATTTTAGATGAATCCAAATGACTTGAAAAATAACATAATAATTAAATATAGCATAATAATAGTATACTATTATTTATATTAATAATTAAATATAGAATAATAATAGTATACTATTATACTATATTTAATTATTATGTTATTTTAGATGGATCCGAATGACTTGAAAAATAACATAATAATTAAATATAGTATAATAACAGTATACTATTATTTATATTAATAATTAAATATAGTATAATAATTGCATACTATTATTTATATTAATAATTAAATATAGAATAATAATAGTATACTATTATACTATATTTAATTATTATGTTATTTTAGATGGATCCGAATGACTTGAAAAATAACATAATAATTAAATATAGTATAATAACAGTATACTATTATTTATATTAATAATTAAATATAGTATAATAATTGCATACTATTATTTATATTAATAATTAAATATAGAATAATAATAGTATACTATTATACTATATTTAATTATTATGTTATTTTAGATGGATCCGAATGACTTGAAAAATATAATAATTAATTAAATATATTATAATAATAGTATACTATTATACTATATTTAATTATATTATGTTATTTTAGATGGATCCAGATGACTTGAAAAATAACATAATGATTAAATATAGTATAATAATAGTATACTATTATACTATATGTAATTATTATGTTATTTTAGATGGATCCGAATGACTTGGAAAATAACATAATAATTAAATATAGTATAATAGTATATACTATTATTATACTGCAATAATATAATTTTTACAAAATGTAATCAATATAGTAAACAAAGTATCTGTCAAAAAATAAATGTTTCTTCAGAATTTTTATACGATCTACTATCAAATACAAAATAACTGTTACACAAAATGGAAAAATTAGTTCTCTTTGTCCGTAGTGACAAGCGAATTTGTGTAGCTGGTATAACGTTACCGAGAACAACTTTAGTATTATTATAAATATTTATATTTATAATTCGGAAATGGCGGGTTCCTCGGATCGTTCGAAGCAGCTTCTTCCTTTACAAAAATGTTCTCCGAGCCACCGTTAACGAGTTATCAACGAAAAACAGCGACCAATAAGAATTGAGTACGGCTGACGCGAGGCGGCCCCAGCCAACCAGCGCGCGAAGCCCGGTTCCGCTCATTGGCTCGGTCGCCTCGCGCCAGCCGAGCTCGCCTCTCATTGGTCACTGTTTTTCGTTGATAACTCGTTAACGGTGCCTCGGAGGACATTTTTGTAAAGGAAAAAGTTGCTTCGAATGACCCGAGGAACCCGTCACTTTCGTATTGCGAGACATTTTTAGGACACCCTGTCATAATGGGTTAAATCGCCATGGGAAAGCTTAATTTCGATTTCCATAGAAATTCCGGGACACAATTGCCCGTGGGAACGAGTCCGCGATCTTAAGGGGGGAAGAATCGCGTGATACGAGCCGCGACGATAAACCCGACGAAAACGGCAATATTTGACGGGCCGGCAACGCGTCACGTCGCTGCCTCTCGACCGCCTATTATATCGCGCAATATTATATTTCACCCCGTAACGAGATACACGGTTACAAACCGATAATTTGACCATTCCACGGAGGTTCTCGTTAACGCGACTAATAACCGTGGTCGATGCACTGTGGAACGTGATTTACAGTAAATTCCACGGAATCGAGGGCACGATCCGCTAAACAGAGATCCGTCTTTTTCGCTCGCGACGGTCCGAGCCGTCGACGGTTTACGAAGGGACGACTTATTAGATCATTAAGTATTAAATGTCCGATTGCCTGAAGCATCAAGCTCGATTATCCGATGTTTCCGATATTTCACTTCGATATTTCACTTCGACACTTCGCTTCGTCCTTTGCTTTGTTCGCCGTTTATTTTGAAAGTGGCCTAAGTCCATTTATATACTTAAATTGAGATATTTAAAATATAATTTTTATTATTTATTATTATATTTTAAATATTATATATATAATAATATATATATATAATAATAAAATATAATAATAAATAATAATATATATAATATAATATAATAATAATATATTATATATATTTTTATATTTGTTATTATTATTTTAAAATATACATACAGAATACTAACGAGTCGTACTGCTGCAAAACACAAAGACATGATGGACTTGCTTAATTATATACCCCCAATATACCACAGTGATTTGAAAAATTTGAAACAAAACACGATTTCCGAGGACTTAATCACTCCTATCGATGACGAAAATTAAATTGAACCGATGTATATTTTCATATAAATTACTTATACTTATGTTTCAAAATGTACTAATTATTTTTGTATTTTATGAATATTGGAATAAACAATACTTAAATGAAAACTTTATATTAAATATGTTCACGGTATAAATTATTATCGTATATGTAATTTATTCAACAATTTTAGTAAATCACTGTCCTATCAAAGCATCACTTCAGTAAAATACGTCGGACAAAATTAATATATGTCAGTCATTTTTCTAAATTATTTATTTTGAAAGTGGCTTAAGTCACTTTACCGTAGTGAAAAGTGGTGATTTTTTCATGTTTATACGAAATTATTTATACTGAGAAAAATATCACAGTATCTCCTGAGATAACAAATACAAGTAAATCTTCTGGAAAGTTAGCATCCATATTTTGAAACGTGTTGAAACGCAAACCCTTAAATATATCGACTTAAAAACAAAGTGACTTATGCCACTTTCGAAATAAACGGCTCAAATAATGCTGAAAAATGATTTCTTTTTACTTTTATACAATTTTACACCTAAATATAAAATAAAAATTTTTCGATGATATACGAGCCTTCTTTTCATATTTCCATGCAAATGGGTTAATGACCTAATTATAACGCGAAAGAAAATTCGAAAGTTCGAATCGTGTCCTGTCGGGGTTGTCGCGCGTCGGATGACGCGATCTCGCGATATCGGAAGCTCGGAGCCACTAAACCGTAACTTCTTCCTCGAGTTCTACTTGTTGAGGGAGCACAGAGGAAAGTGATATAAACGCGATCATAGAATTGCCGGAGCGCCGCGGCGGCTGCCTCTCCTCGAGAAAAGTTCGCCGAGTCGCCCATCCCCTTTAGCGTGCGCGCGCGCGCGCGCTCGCGCCGACTTTAATAAAGATCTCGTTGTACAGGCTTTTTCAGGGACGCGTGTCTGCGGAACTTTAAAAAGGCCAAATCGCTGCCGGGACACGGGTGAGAGAGAAAAAAAGATTTCCGAACTGTGCTTCCCGGGAATGGAAAGGGCCGGGCTATATTTTATACGCTACCTGTACGATCCCGGACTTCTTCGCTCGACGTAACGCGGACGCGCGTGTGCACCCTCGTCTACTCGAAAGCAATATCGAGGCTAAATTGTAATTCCACGGCGAGCGCGGGGCTCGCGAGAACTTTGCGACGACGGATATATTTGGAGAATCGATTTAGACTTTTTAGGTTATGTAGTACAGATCAGGGTGCGATTGTGGGCGAACGATAATTCTTTGAAGGGTGGATTTCTGTTATCTTAGATGATGTTATCTTAGGTGATTGCAGGACATAATTTGTAATTAATTGATGTTGCATATTAGGATAAACTTAAATTATGTATTGTTGTTTTTGAGTATTATAATAAATTAACTTTTTTAATATTATAACTTATATAGATATATATATATATAGATATATAAATATTTATAGAAATATATATTCGTATTTATATATAATTAATATATATTAATATCTATATATATATTATTATTTATTTATATTAATATTTACATATATATTTATGTATAAATATAAATTATAATATTAAAAAAATTAATTTATTTTATATATATATATATATAGATAGATAGATAGATAGATAGATATAGATATATAGATATTTATAGAAATATATATTCGTATTTATATATAATTAATATATATATTAATATTTATATTTATATATATATTTCTATAAATATGTTTTAATAATTCAGATCAAAATGTAGTGTATTAAAGCCATAATACGAGTTACTTAGAATTTAAATTTTGTACGTATTATTTTTAATTATAAATATACTAATGGATTTAAGAATAAATTTAAATAACATTTTAAGTTGAAATTAGCTTTTTTTAGTGTTCAAATTACCCGTGAAAATGACAGATCGCTAACTTTTTTAATTTACGATTATTCATACCATATTTGTAAACTAATATAAAACAACCGACACTCGCCGTACAAGAAGCAAAAAAAAAGGTTAGAACAAACATCGTTAAACTTGAACAATTTGAATACGCGAAAGCCCCGGAACGTATTTTCGAACGTTAAAATCACACGCACGGTGTTCCCGATCGGCGTCCAAATCGTTCGTAACTGAAAAATAACCGGCGAAATCGTTTCTCATGAATCGCGTATTAAAGCACGAAATACGAAGAGGAACGGCGGCGGGTCGTTAAAGGGGGAACGGGAGAATGTAATTGCACGTTCGCCGCCTCGAAAAACATTGCGGGACTCCGCCGAGCGGAAAAGTGCGAGGACTGCGAGCGGGAGAAGGGAGGAGGAGGAGGAGGAGGAGAGGGGGAGAGGTGGAACGGGCGGAAACGGATGAAGAAACTCATCGATAAGTAACGACCGCGGCGAGAGATACTCGAAATTACGGTGGCGAAGTTTCGCGAGTCTCTGACCCAGTCCCATTCAGAACAACTCGGCACCGGCGGATGACCTAATTTTTCCGCGTGCCCGCAGACAGCCGGCATTCCGACTGCCGTTCAAAGCTCCCAGGCGCTGCTGCCTGCCATACGCGTCGAGCATCCACTTTAATCTATTATGACTCGGAAAGCACGGTACACAAACGATTCCCCCTCCACGACCGCCGTCGCCGCCGCCGCCGCTGCCGCCGCCGCCGCCGCCGCGCCGTTCTCCCATTCACTCACGCATCCTTTTATTCCCGCGATGATCTAGACCCTCGAGCGAGCACCGACACGCGTTCCTTGTTACAACACCGGCGCAACAAAACCAGTGTTTACAAATAAAGAATCGCTTCGTTTCGTTTCGTTTCGTTTCGCGCTGCAACCGCGACCAATATTTATCAACAGGCGCTCGTCTAACTACATGCATACATGCATACGATGCTCGCTCGGAAATATAACCTTGCTTTAACCGGTAATACGCGACGATTTCGTTCGCTGTACATTCGCTGTTTGTCGAAAGTTTGAACGTTACGTTGACTGGCGTCAGGTGTTTCTCGGGTTTCCTTGTCTTCGATTTTTTATATAAAACGTTTCCGTTTCTTTTTCCTTTCTCTTTAAATGCTAGCCGGTCGTGTTTATTTTTTGGCAATCGGACGGAGTAGGAATATTCGTAACTTTTATTAATGTCGTGTAAATTATTATGTATATTGAATTAATATAGTACAATATATTAATTATATGTATGTATGTATATCACATTATATTATAATAATTTATATATATTATAACATATATATAATATATAATATTATAAAGTACTATATTAAAATATAAATAAATACAAAATTATTATATAGTTTATATTATATAGTTCTTATATATTATATATATATTATGTAGTTATTATATAGTTATTATGTATTATGTAGTTATTATATAGTTATTATATATTATGTAGTTCATGTTATTATATAAATTATTATGTAGCTTTTATAATATTTTAATATATTACTTTTTATAATTATTATTAACATATTATATAGTTTTTATAATATTACATTATATTATATTATATTATATTTTGTAATGTAATTATGCATATAATTTATTATTATAATTGTAATATATTATTATAATAAAAAACAAATACAGAGTATCACGTGTCCGAAAATAGTTTTCAGAGAAGCTTCCTCGAGAAATAAAATTTGAAAACGCGCATCGGCCGGTATAATCGCGTTTCAAAATTAAACCCTCGCGCGACAACCGGGGTAGCCATTTCTATTTCTCATCCCCTATTTTTCCGCCTAATTACTTATACTCTTTTACGTCGATTAATATACTATGAACAAAAATGTATATAAAAAAAAAAGTTGTTGACACACCAAGCTTTAAATACAGCGGACATTTCGATTGCGCTCGCAAGGGGTTGAAAGCCCACGTTACCCCATTTGAATATCATGCTAACGTTCCACCTATTTTGATTCCTTTGCGCTGATTTCTATTCTCGCGTTGTTTCGCAATAATATAAAAGATACAAAACACGCGGTATCTGACATTTCCCTGAGGAAAACCCTTAAGCGCCGGATGCCGAGGGAACTACCCTTATCGTTCAATGCTATTAAGAAGCAGTTTTTTTCTGATAAAAAGAAAAAGCGTGGAACAGCGAAGGCAATCGTTAATTGTCGAGACAAGGTTAATTGTTCTCTCCCCAGCCGATCAGGAGGACACGCATCTTCATCCCCCCCTCCCTCCAAGTCCCCAAGTCCGAATATTCCGGTTTTTCGCGGACTAGTTCCGGTTTCCTCGGCGGACGGCTCGAAGCAACAATTTAATCAACGTACCAATTTCATCAACCCCACGGCGATATCGCGGCGGGGACTTCAGGAATGCCACATACGCCGCGTCGAGGAGGGTGAAAACGAAGAGAAAGAGAGGGGGAGAGAGAGAGAGGAAGAAAGAGAAAGAGATCGGTGGAAAGAGAAAGGAAGATCGGTATAGATAAAGAGAGGAGAGAGAAAGAGAGAGTAAGAGAGACTAAGAGAGACTAAGAGAGAGCAAGAGAGAAAGAGAGAATAAGAGAGAAAGGGAGAGAGCAAGAGAGAAAGGGAGAAAGAGAGTGAGAGAAAGAGAGCGAGCGAGAGAAAGGGAGAAAGAGAGTGAGAGAAAGAGAGCGAGAGAGAGAAAGAGAGCAAGAGAGAAAGGGAGAAAGAGAGAGAGAGAGAGAGAGATCAGTAGAGAGAGGAAGATCGGTATACACAAACAGAGAGAAAACGACAGAGAAAGAGAGAGAGAGAGAGAGAGAGAAATTGGCAGAGAGTGAAGAAGAGAGCACAACCAAAAGAGACGGAGAAGAAAGGAGAGATTAGAACAAGGCTTGGAAGAGAGCGAGGCAGAGCAACGAGAACGTCGACCGCGAGGGGCGGTCGCCGAGGAGGGGGAGGCGAACGCGCCGCAACAATTTCGTTAATGCTCGTCCCCCGTCGAACGCCGCCGATTTTTTATCGCGTAGCCCGCAGAGCGAGGCTACCCTATCTTCGAATATGGCGGAAAGCCTTTTGGAACGCGGTGTATATCGTCACGTCGCATCGCGACCCGGCGCGCGCGCGCGCACACACACAAACACGCGTGCCGGCTCGCAGTTTAACGCACGCACACAGAGGGACGCGGAACACACGGCGGAAGATCGTGTACACCCTGCTCGTTCCGCCCCAATACCGACACTCGATGTGTACACGTGAATACACCACCGACATCGCGCAGCCTGCGATACGAACTTTCGAAAGACGCTGCGCGCGCCCATTATCATCGCTCCCGCGCCCATTATGATCGCCGTCCGCCGCGACCAATCCGGATTTTCGCCGTGGCCCCGATACCGGAGCAACTCCATCTATTTTTTCGGTCCTCCTTTTCTCTCTCTCTCTCCCTCTCTTAATCTTTTATCTCTCGCTCACTCTCTCTCTCTCTCACGTTATTTTTCTGTCTCACTGTTTTCTCCCTTGGGAGAGAGAGAGAGAGAGAGAGAGAGACTCTGTGTATTTCTCTCCCTCTCCCTCTATACCTCACTCTTTTTCTCTTCCTGTTTCTCTCTCCTCTCTCTCTCTCTCACACTATTTCTCTCTCTCCCACTCTCTCTCTCTCTCTCTCTCTCTCTCTCTCTCACTATTTATCTTTCTCTCCTTATTTTTCTCTCCCCTCTCTATCTCTCACTATTTTTCTCTCCCCCCCTCTCTCTCTCACTATTTTTCTCTACCTCTCTCTTTTTCACTATTTTTCGCTTCCTCTCTCTCTCTCTCTCTCTCTCTCTCTCTCTATGGCTCTCTCTCGACGTTTCTCTCTCTCGATTTTACTCTCTCCACCAACCCTCTCTCTCTCTTGATGTCTCTCCCGATATTTCTCTCTCTCTCTCTCTCGCGATGTCAATCTCGCTATTTCTCTCCTTCTCTCTCTCTCTCTCTCTCTCTCGATGTTACTCTCTCCATCCTCTCTCTCTCTCTCTCTCTCTTGATGTCTCTCTCTCGATGTTACTCTCTCCATCCTCTCTCTCTCTCTCTCTTAAATGTTCTCTTTTTGTCTCTCTTTCTCTTTGCCTCTCTTGACGTCTCTCTCGATGTTACTCTCTTTCTCTCTGTCTCTCTTAATGTTCTCTCGACGTCTCTCTCTTTCTCTCACTATTTTTCTCTCCCTCTCTCTCTCACTATTTTCTCTCTCTCTCTCTCTCTTTCTCATTGTTTCTCTCTCTCTCTCTCTCTCTCTCTCTCTCTCCCACACACACACTGTCTCACTATCCCTCTCTATCTCTCTCTCTCTCTCTCCGTCTCTGTCGCTCGTCTGCCGACTTCCCAACCCCGCGCACCGCCAACCGGCCCCTCCCGTCCCCTCCCCCCTCTCCCCAATACCCACCACGACCGCCGAGAATTCGCCGATTCCTCGACCGGCAATTTCGTCGAAATGCTCGGGGAAAATGGTTCGCGCGACCCGAAGCCCCGCTGATTCGTTTCCGATCAATCGCCACCGACTCCATTTTAAGACTCGGCCCGCCATCGACGGCCGCGCGCTAGGGTGCGGAAAGTTTTTCGGGTGACGAGCGAGGATTGATTAGTGGGGATCCACCGGGGGCGTTGGTCGAACCATTCCGATCCCGATCCCGATCCCGATCCGACCCGATCGACGTCTCGCCCCCGTTTATTCCGCCCCGAGGTCCGGCTTTTGGAACCCGGCTCCGCGCTGCCGGACAAACCTACGAATATCTTCTTCCCACCGGCTTTCAATGATATTATTTTGTTTATCTCGACCTTCTTTCACTTCGACCGATTCGCTCGGCTTCGGCCAGTTTGTTTAACTGGCGGCAGTTTGCATTTTTTAGGTATTACGAACGATTGTTAAGAACGTAACTAACGTGGAAAATTTTTGCGCTAAGTTTTCCGTCTTCTTCGGATTCGAATGAATGCAATAAATTCTGCCTAATTGACGCTCGGATTGTAGAGAGAAATAGGCAATTTTTATAGCCTAATTATAAATAGAGCAATTTATATAGTTTTCGTAGTTGTCGACAATCGGTGATTATAACGCGAGATAACTATAAATACGAGGCTTGAATAATCGTATTTCTTCTTTTTCAATTGCCTATTTTTGTTTACATGCTGAAGGAAAATGAGGGAGTATTTGGAGCGCGGGAGATCCATTGCGTGGAAATGAATTTTTTAATTCAGATCCTGCGAGTAATTCTTTCAAAGTGGATCTGGAAAATGGATCGGCGGATGAAAGTGGAGGAAGCTGCTCTGAAAGAATGAGGGAATTATGTTTCGAATACATATTTAAAGATCATGTATAGAGTAAAGTCTCTCTAATTTTCCTTCAGCTTGTAAACGAAAACGGACAATTCGAGGAAGAGGAGACACGATTAGTCGAGCCTCGTGTCTCGCTTTTATAATTGTATTTATAATTGTATATATATTTGTATATTTTTATAATTGTATATACATTTGTATATTTTTATAATTGTATATATATTTCTATATTTTTATAATTGTATATATATATTTATATATTTTTATAATTGTATATATATTTATATATTTTTATAATTGTATATAGATTTATATATTTTTATAATTGTATATATATTTCTATATTTTTATAATTGTATATATATATATTTATATATTTTTATAATTGTATATATATTTCTATATTTTTATAATTGCATATATATTTTGTATATATAATATATTAATAATTTTATAATTGTTGACAACCGACAAGTATAAAAATGATCCCCGAGGCTCGAATAATCGTACCTCCACTTCCCAAATTGTCCATATTTGTTTGCAAGCTGAAGAAAAATTCGACAGAATTTACTGTAATAATAAACAATGTCGGTCTAAATACCAAAAACAATGATTTCCCTCCGAACCACCTAACACCTTTCAAAATAGCCGTAGTAAAAACGATTACTTTTCAGTTCGTATAAAATCAATTCACGGACACGTTGCTGTTAAAAATTGCTAATCAACGAGATTATGTATATTTATGTATATATTATATTATATTATATTATATTATAATATTATATTATATTATATTATTATATTATATTATATTATATTATATTATTATATTATATTATATTATATTATATTATATTATATTATATTATATTATTATATTATATTATATTATATTATATTATATTATATTATATTATATTATTATATTATATTATATTATATTATATTATATTATATTATATTATATTATATTATATTATATTATATTATATTATATTATATTATATTATATTATATTATATTATATATTATGTATGTTACCAAAGTCTCGAATTTCCCGTAAACAGTGTTTTCCCGAAGAATTCGAGAATTCAGGAACTCGCAAGTTCTGGTCTACGAATGAAAATGCGAACGAGTTCCTAATTTCGCGTCCACAAAATGGTCTTCGTACAACTCTCGCCGCTTGTTACAGATATTTCAATTAGTCGTGCGCGTGCGTTTCCCGTTTCTCGCGTATGACGTATGAAGTGATATCCGGCCAGTTATGTGATATTGCCTTGTCTGTAATTATATCTCGGTTACCGTACAATTTCGTGTGTCCGTCTTCTAGTATACTTGAGACCGTGTATTTATATGCGCTTCGCGCGGATGCCCGGATAAGTGTGTGTATTGTGTGTACACGCACACACACGAATACGAGCTCGTTGTGTTGATATGTGTGTGCGGCCACAATGCCGCTAATATTATTACCATAGTAATATTATTATTACTATTACTTATTATTTTATCTTTATTACTATTTGATTATTATTGTTATTTTATTACTACTATTACCAGTATTAGTACTACTACTATTATTATTATTATTATTATTATTATTATTATTATTATTATTATTTCGGGGATCTTGTTGAGGATTTTCCTTCGCTACTAAAACCAAAACAAAATTATTGTTACTATTATTATACTTTATTTTTACTACTATTTGACTATTACTACTATTTTACTACTACTACTACTATTATTATTATTACTATTACTATTATTATTATTATTATTATTATTATTATTTCGGGGATCCTGATGAAGATTTTCTTCCACTATAAACCCTCTCCCCTAAAAATTACTGTTAATATTGTTATTACTATTATTATTATTTTATTTTTATTATTATTTGATTATTATTACTACTACTACTACCACTATTGTTATTATTATTATTATTATTAATATTATTATTATTATTATATTACTATTAGTATATTATTATTATTATAATTACTATATTAGTATTAGTATATTATTATTTTTGTTATTATTATTTCGGGGACCTTGTTGGAGATTTTCCTCCGGTATAAAAACCAAAAAGAAAAAATTATTATTACTATTATTAATACTGTCATTATTATTATTATTATTATTAATACTGTCATTATTATTATTATTATTATTATTATTATTATCATTATTAGTATTATTTATTCGATTCTTGGCGCAGAGAATTGCATTCCGATCGAATTCAACGCGAACAGAATGCGTTCAACTTTCATTTAAATCGACAGTGTAACAATAAAATCGCGCCGCCCAACGAATGAAGTCTTTCGAAAATTCGGTTAAATCGAGAACCCTCGAAGTAGCCAAGCTAAATCATCAAATATCGCCGAAATACCGTGACAATTAACGCTCGATACCGATTCGTGTGTCGTTGCTCAAAATTCCGTTTCTCTATTTCCCGGCGAAATAATTCCGCGCGCGTGCGCGCGCACACACACACACGCGCGTCACGCGACCGACGCGAAAGTCTTGTTATCGTAACCATAATTGGTCGAAAGAATACTTAATGAGGGCAAGATCGAAAACAGCAATTTTGCTTGTACACCACGACGATGTAGGTCGGCGCGTTGGCGCGTGCGCGCGCACTGGAAACAATCCAGCCACGAGTTTTCTAACAATAACAGGTGCGAGTCGTGCAATTAAGGTACGCAGGACCGTCGAGGGTCCACCGGGGTGGGGGGATGGGAAAGAGAGGTGTTCAGAGAAGGAGAGAAAGAGACGAAGAGAGAGCGAGAGAGAGAGAGAGAGAGAGAGAAAGGGGAACCCTTCCGCGAGTTTGCCCGGTAAACAAATTATCGTTCTGCAACTTTGATCGTAAATCACGTTTCAGCGGCGGAGTCACCGCATCGGAAGAGCATTAAAAAGTTTAAACGTTTCGCGGGGAACACCTGATACGGTTTTTATATTTTTTTTTCCCCACCGGCACGGAGGGAAACTGGAAGTTTCGGTGCCGGGACACACGGGCCGGAGTTTCTAACGAGCGCGTGAACCGCGCCGCGCGACCGTCCCGAGGCGCGTTGCCTTTCATCCCTTCTTGGCCGGCAGAACGCGCGCGCGCGCGGCCTTCCATCAACCCACCCTTCCGCCCCCCGTGCTCCAACGGGGTCGAAATACCCGCGTCTTCGTCGGACCTACGGTTCGGCGGAGCAGTCCCTGTGACCGTCTTCGTCGATAAAACGATCGATCGGCCCTGTTACACCCCCGTCGTGCACTGTCAAGGCTCCCGGTGTCCTTTAGCCACCGAAAATGGGTAAACCACCCTATAACGGAAGCTGCGAGAACACGCGGCGCGGGGAGGGGAATCATCTCGAACCGTGGGGGGAAAAAAAGGCGTCCGCGGCGCGTGAGGATCCTCGCCGATTTCTCATCGGCGATTAATCGTAAGGATTCCGCGCGGAGCGATCGTTCTGACTTCATTTATAGTATTATATATATATATATATAATTTATACTATATAGTATATACAGTATATATGTATAGTATAGTTAGTATCTATATACTATGCAGTGTACTGTATAATATAGTACTGTACACTATACTATACACTATATTGTATAATATAGTATTGTACGCTATACTATACAGTATATTGTATAGCATATATTATATATATATATATATATATATATATATATATATATATATATATATATATATATATAGTCTATACTTATACTATATGTAGTATATACAGTACTATATACTATAAGTATAGTATAGTATATATATATATGGTATGAGTATAGACTATATTTATAGTATATATATACTATACAAGTATACTTATACTATACTTATAGTATATAGTACTGTTTATACTACATATAGTATAAGTATAGACTATATTTATGGTATATATATATATATATATATAGTATAAGTATAGAGACTATATTTATAGTATATATTTATAGTATATATATAATATAAGGATAGACTATACAAGTATACTTATACTATACTTATAGTATATAGTATACTTATACTAGTATATTTATACTATATAAGTATAAGTAAATATTATACTACATATAGTATAAGTACAGACTACATTTGTAGTACATATTTATAGTATTTATATATTTATGTGTTTATATGTATTTATATTTTAAAAAGAAAAAGAAAACTGTGGGAAGAGTGTAACCGTTGCTTGTGCGACAAAATTCACTATCAAAATGCAGTTAAGTTACCGGAAGTAATGTCTCCCTAATTGACGCTCGGATTGTCCACAAAAATGGACAATTTGGGAAGAGAAGATACGATTATTCGAGCCTTGCAGCTTGTTCTTACAGTTGCGAATCGTCGACAACTGTAAGAAAGTGCAGCAATCCTCGAATAATATCGCGTCTCCTTTTCCCAAATTGTCCATTTTTCTGGACAATCTGAGCGTCATTCACAGGGAGACATTACTGTATTTGAAATGGAAACACTATATGTACATAAATCGGAGAAACTATTTTCGATTTCGAGTTGAAATAGCTTCCAGTGCAAAGGGTTAAAAATTGACTCCCGGCTTGTCCTAACTTGTTCGGCATTAGTTCGGCATAAACGACAAGGTCCGAACGTTAATTACGATTTAATTTCACGTCGTTCGAGCGAATGTACCTATTTACGGTGGCCCACGGAAGTGTTCGTACACTTTTTAACTCTTTAGGTCACGGTGAGGCTATTTGAGTTCCACTCTATAACAACAAATTAGATTGAATTATTTTTTTTTTCTTGCGTTTATATATATATATATTGTGTAATTCAAAATGACCGTTTATACATTAAATGATGTTGAAATATATTGGAAACAAATGAATTTGTACGTTACTTACGTATAAATGTTACGATAAACGCTTGTTAAAAATCGGAATGAATGTCTTATCGTTACTTTTATAAACTAACAAAAAAAAACAGCTAGTCTTTCTCGTGCCCCGTAAATCTGGTGTCAATAAAAACATGCCAATCTCGTTTAATTTAGAACACGATAAAATCTCCGTGCGACGCGTTCTAATGTCATCCACCCTGATAAATCATAACTTTCTAGTTTCGGTATCGACGAATTAAAATTCCTTCGATCTCCTGCAAATTTTCGCGATTGACGGCGCTGAACGGTGTCAAACGAGTACTATTGGGTTGGCAACTAAGTAATTGCCGATTTCAGTTATAGATGTCTCTCACTCCCATATTTATGATATCCGTAAATGTTATATTATAAAATTATTATTATTATTATTATGTTATTTTTTATTATCCGTGAACGTTAGCAACTGGACAAATTGAATGCAGCGGTCAAGGAAAAGCGACCAGAATTGGTCAATCGTAAAGGTGTGATTTTCCAGCAGGACAATGCTAGGCCGCACACGTCTTTGTCCACTCGGCAAAAATTCATGGATATTGGTTGGGTATTGATGTTACACCCACCGTATAGCCCTGATCTCGCGCCATCGGATTACCACTTATTTCGATCCCTGGACAACTCCCTTCGTGGTAAAATTTTTAACGATGATGACGCTGTAAAATCTCACTTAACTCAGTTTTTGGCCGAAAACGATCAGACTTTCTACGAGCGTGGAATTTTCAAGTTGTCACAGAGATGGCAAAAGGTCATCGAACGAAATGGAAAATACATTACAGATTAAACTTCGTTCCAAGTGAAAAAGAATTTTTTATTTCATTGAACAAATCGGCAATTACTTAGTTGCTAACCCAATACAATCGAGTACAATAAGCTAATCAGTATCCAGCAACCGTAACCTTGACCCAAAAACGGACACAAAAAGCAACAGATATCATCCCCCGATTAACATACATCGCAACCAAAATATGTATAAACCTCCCCCCCCCCCCAAAAAAAAGAGAACGCATTTACCGCGACGTCGCTTAATCGGAAACAATTAGTCGCCGAGAAGTAAGCAAGAGGCTCGTTCGAGCATAAAACAAACCGCGCGCGCACAGCGAGCGAACACGACTAGGCGCGGCGAAAGCAAACATTCCGTTAGTAAAAGCCGAGAAGGAACCGTCCGCGCAGACACGCGATAACATCCGCGAGAGCATAAATCAGCCCCCCTGATTACGTTGATCGCGGCGCAAACCGCTTCGGATCGTTATTGTTTCCATCAAATTGAGCCGGGAACGGAACCCCCACCCCCCACCCCCTCCTCTCGTTCGCGCCGGTTAAATCGGCCCGTTAACAGGTTAATATTAACGATCGGCGTATGAGACGCCGTTGAAACGTCGCGCCGCGTATTCCCGAAAACCGGTGTTGTCCCCTGTCGGAGGGCCCTCCGGGAAAGCTAGCAGGATGAGGGGGAGGAGGAGGAGGAGGAGGAGGCTATATCCGCGCGTGCACGCGAACCGGCGGAATAACGAGTGGAAAACAAGCGGGACACATGTCCGCGCACGTACTCATCGAAAATACAGGAGCGGAGGCGCGCGTAGTACGAATTCAACGACGCGCCGGTAGAACGCGGGCGACGTCGTTGCCTTTGCCTTGCCTTGCCGGGGTCGTAGCCGCCGGGCGGAAAAGGGATCTTCATTTGGCGGTGCTCCTCGGAGGAAGCTTTGCCGCCAAAAACCACACCCACGCGATCGTTCGCCGGTAACACGGTGGATCCCGACGCGGCGTTGGCTCCTGAAAAATTTCGCAGCCCCCTCCCCCACCTCCCCGACATAACCTACGTACGTACTACCACCGTTCGTACGTTGGTCGGTCCGTCCGTTAGTCCGTCCGTTCGTTCGTTCGTTCGTTCCCCCGTCGTTTCCTTCCTTCCTTCCTTCCCCCGGCCCCACGTTCCGTCGTCCCTCGATAACCCGGGTTAAAGCCATTTCCCAGCTAGTGCTTGCCCAGCGCGCCCGTGGTCTCTCATATACGCTATATATCCCTACAGAGAGCCGCGGTTCTCTCTGGGACACGGTTACGAAGCGGGGCACAGCCAGGCTACCAGGCAGCCAGTCAGGCAGACAGGCAGGCAGAGGCAGAGGCAGAGGCAGGCAGAGGCAGGCAGAGGCAGAGGCAGAGGCAGAGCAGGCAGGCAACACGGGACTTTTGGGACGCGTTGTACATGGGTCGCGTCGCATCGTAGGTTCGCGATGGGTTGGATACATAAGGGGGAGGATAGGGGGACCCTCTTTATGTAGCACATAGACGTTGCCTGGCGTTCGTTCGTTGCCGCTCGCTCGGCGTGTGACGCTCAAATTACCTCCGTCCTCCCTGGTACGTCTCCCGCCCCGCGCCACCCCCTTGCCACCGCGCGCCGTGCAGCGCCGCACCGCACCGCGCCGCGCTGTGCCGCGCCACGCCGCGCCGCGCCGCACCGCACCGCACCGCACCGCGCCGAGCCGCGCCGCGCCATGCCGCCGCGCCTCGTCGCTTGCTCTCTACTCGCAGAGCCGCAGTCGGCCGCTGGTGTGCGGCTCACCCTCTGGCCCCCTTCCTCCGCCGACCCCTCCTCACCGCCGCCTCATCCTCATCCACCTCCTCCTCCTCCTCCTCCGCCTCCGCCTCCGCTGACGCCACCCTGCTTCACCATACTGCCGGCTCTCCCTCGCGCCACCGACAACCTCTGCGCCGCTTCGTGTCCCCCCGCCGCCGTCCCCCGTCGCCCGCCATTCCTCTAGCGTTCCTACCCGCTTCCCTCTCCTCCTCCTACTCCTCTTCCTCCGCCGCCTGCCCGATCAACGTCGACGTTGGTTCCTCGCCGCCCTCCTCCTCCTCCTCCTTCTCCGGCCTCGTCCCTCGCCGCTGTCCCCCTCCTGGCCCCCTGGTTTCCGGAGTGGCGGTGTTCGCGGTGCTCCCGCGCGTTCGCTCTCTCTGGCCAGAGCGTCACACCGTCGTCGTCGCAACGTGCCGTGCCGTTCCGTGCCGTGCCGTGCCGCGCCGCGCCGCGCCACGCTGAACCGAACCGAACCGAACCGAGCTCAGCTGAAACGAGCGGGTTCGGGCCACCGCTCGGTCGCGTCCGCGTCCCGACTCCCGACACACAGCGTGTGTGTCGCCCGCGGACAGACTCACGACCCACGGACGCCCGTTTTCCTCCGCCACCCTGCGCGACACACACGCGGTTTACAAACGGAGAGAGCGAGAACGCGGGAGGAGGAGGGAGGGAGGGGGGAGGGGCAGCGGGAGGCAGAGGCACGACGGGTATAACGTCGCGCGCTACGGGAGAGCTCTGAAACGCGGCTAGCGCGGCAGACAGGCACCGCAGGTCACCGCCTTCCCTTCGTCGGCCACCTTCCTCCTTCGTTCGCCTCCGTCCGCCGTCGCCCCTAAGCCGCCGCGCTGCTCTCTATCCTCGTCATCTTTCCATCCGGCTCTTTTTCACCGTGGTCCGGGCCTACGAGTTTAGCCACGGAGACACCTCTCTGCCCTCCCGATGTCACGAACGCCGATCCCAATTTTTAATTGGCTCTCTCTCTCTCTCTCTCTCGCCGACCGTCGTCGAACCCCTCGGACCCCGCGAGAGATCCGCGCGCCCCGATAACGGGCCAGCGAAACCGCTCTCTCTCTCTCTCTCTCTCTCTCTCTCTCTCTCTCTCTCGACGATATTCTACGGATCGAATGAAATTCATTCGCGCCATAATTCGACGGAATGACAATCACCTGTTTAAAGCGTGAGTGGCGTTGTTGTTGCGTTATTTCGGAACGACTCGGAACGAGATTGATTGTTGATGAGTCCGTTCTTTCGAGATCGAAATTTCGGTAATCGAGGTTATGTGTATACGGTGGTGCGCGCGCGCTGGATCGATCGAAATTACATATTTTTGATTGTTTTAGAAAGAATTCTTCTGCCATCGATGATTAGCTTCGGTCTAATCGGTCTAATTGCGAGGATAATAATGGTAAGTCGGACGGTCGAGCGCCGCCGCGTGCGCTCGTTAAAAAACAGTCGCGGGACACGTCGTCGCGTGATTGTCGCACGTTTTCGTTTTTTTGCACGTTGCAAAATAATGTAATATATTCGTAAGCGCGTGGGCGAAGGTAAATATATCTCGGCGACGGGGATTAGGTAAATTCTCCACGATTGTCCCTCGGCTTGCGATACAAGAATGGTGAACTTTGGGTATGGGGATGGGATTGTTCGAGTCTCGCGGCTCGTTTTTATTGTTATTAGTAATAATCGACGATTATAGAATCCAGTTTTGTTTACAAGCTGAGCAACAATTGGGGGAAAGTTACTGTGATGATATAATAATAACTTATAAGTATAATAATAAAGAAAATAAAGAAAACAAGGAAAATAAAGAAAATAAAGAAAATAAGGAAAATAAAGAAAATAAAGAAAATAAGGAAAATGAGGCAAATCAGGAAAATAAAGAAAATAAGGAAAATGAGGAATATAAATAAAATAAATAAAATATATACAGGGTGTCCCAAAAATGTCTCAAAATACGAAAATGGGGGTAGCTGACGTCCTTCTAAGTAACTTTTTCCTTAGCGAAAATGCTATCTGCGGCTTTGTTTACGAGTTATTAACGAAAAATATAATATATAATTTGTATAATTTATATAAATATAATATATAGTTTATACAATTTATATAGGTATAATATATAGTTTGTATAATTTATACAAGTATAATATATAGTTTATATAATTTATATAAATGTAATATATAGTTTATATAATTCATATAATTTATATAAATATAATATATAATTTATAGAATTTATATAAGTACAATATATAGTTTATATAATTTATATAAATATAATATATGGTTCATACAATTTATATAAGTATAATATATAATGTATATAATTTATATAATATACAGTTTATATAATTTACACAAATATAACACATCATTTACTATATACCACACGATAATTTTACGTGTACCAACACTAAATATCGACGGTCCCCGTTACAGTACACGAGACGCAATAACAAGACGATACGACACACTCGCAGCGCAGATTCTCACCCCTACATCTATGCCCGATATAATAACACACATAACTCGGTCAAAACGTAAACTCCGCGCGCGTTCCCACCGAATAGCCTTCGTTTTCTACGCGCAGAGCTGAATACATACGACAGCTGAAAGATCAAACGGAGCAGCGAGCGGTCGGGTCAAGACGGACCCAGGCGTCGCCAGCCCGGGGGTCAATCTTCCCTTGACCTTTAAACAAAGACGCTGCTCTCTCTGCGCGAAAGAACGAAAAAGGAATAGAGGGGGGGGGGAGATAAGAAGACGCGGAGGAAAATGTGGGAAGCGTTGATGTTCCCGGTTTTGTCTCGTTCGTCGAACAACAGAGGGGGGGGGGAAGCAAGGGAAGGAAGAAGGCGAAAGAGAGAAAGAGCGAGAGAGAGAGAGAAATAAAGAAGAAGAAGGAAAGAGAGAGAGAGAGAGGGAAAGAAGAAATAAGAGAGTGAGAAAAAGAAAGAAGAGAAAGGGAGAGAGAGAGAGAGAGAGGGAAAGTAGAAATAAGAGAGTGAGAAAAAGAAAGAAGAAAAGAGAGAAAGAGAGAGAGAGAGAGGGAAAGTAGAAATAAGAGAGTGAGAAAAAGAAAGAAGAAAAGAGAGAGAGAGAGAGAGAGGGAAAGTAGAAATAAGAGAGTGAGAAAAAGAAAGAAAGAAGAGAGAGAGAGAGGGGGGGGAGTAGAAATAAGAGATTGAGAGAAAGAAAGAAAGAAGAGAGAGAGAGGGAAAGTAGAAATAAGAGAGAGAGAGAGAGAGAGAGAGAGTCGCGAACGGCCTCCGTGTCCGCGCGGCTCCCCATTCTCCCTTTCGTGCAGCACCACCACCAGCAGCAGCAGCAGCAGCGGGAGCAGCAGCAGCAGCCCCTTTGTTATTAGTCGGCCGCGCCACCCCTAAATTCACTCGCGCTGCAAACGGACAAATTTCGCGAGCGAAGTCTGCGCGCGCGAGAGAGCAACCGGAGCACGGAACAACGCTAAGGGTCGTCGTCGTCGTCGTCGTAGGAAGGGGGGCGGTAGTACGGGGTGTTGCGGGAGGGTGTTGCGGGAGGGTGGCAGGGAAGGCGCGGGTCGACAGGGGTTGGGTCAGCGACGCGTGTCCTTCCCTTCGGCTTTCTTTCTTTCCCGCTTTTTCCAGCGTGCCCCCGGCACCGTGTCCCGTAATTTACCGGCGCGGCGGCGCGTCTTGGGGTGCGTTCGGTTGCGTAATTACGTGGCGGCCGTCGCCTTGCTGCTCCTGGCCCCCGTAAATGGTTTATAAGGGAAAGCCGAGCGTGCGCCACCGCTGCGCGATCGCCGATCGTTCGCGAACCGCCACCGGCAGCTCGGACTCCTCTCCCCTTCCCACCCCCCCTCCCGCCCTCTTCTACGCCCACCACGCTCGTATTACAGCGGCCGCTCGATAAATAGCCGCTTCCCGGAAAAAGTCGGCCGTCACACTGACTAGGAGGACCGAAAACCAAATTTATAACCGCCGCGCAGTGTTCTCGGAATAGTCGCCGTGATACGAATTAAGACGATTATGATGCGTGTACAGTAATGTCTCCCTTAACTGACGCTCAGATTGCGCGGAAACATGGACAATTTGGGAAGAGAAGGCGCGATATTATTCGAACCTTGCGATTCGTTTTTATAGTTAAGAATTGTCAACAACTATAAAAAACGGCTTACAAGGCTCGAATAATCGCATCTCCTCTTCCCAAATTGTCCATTTTTCTGCGCAATCTCAGCGTCAATAAGGGAGACATTACCGTATTTGTAAATTCGATAATGTCTCCCATAGTGACGCTCAGATTACAGTAATGTCTCCCTAACTGACGCTCAGATTGCGCGGAAACATGGACAATTTGGGAAGAGGAGGCGCGATATTATTCGAACCTTGCGATTCGTTTTTATAGTTAAGAATTGTCAACAATTATAAAAAACCGCTTACAAGGCTCGAATAATCGCATCTCCTCTTCCCAAATTGTCCATTTTTCTGCGCAACCTCTGCGTCAATAAGGGAGACATTACTGTACTTGTAAATTCGATAATGTCTCCCATACTGACGCTCAGATTACAGTAATGTCTCCCTAACTGACGCTCAGATTGCGCGGAAACATGGACAATTTGGGAAGAGGAGGCGCGATATTATTCGAACCTTGCGATTCGTTTTTATAGTTAAGAATTGTCAACAATTATAAAAAACCGCTTACAAGGCTCGAATAATCGCATCTCCTCTTCCCAAATTGTCCATTTTTCTGCGCAATCTCTGCGTCAATAAGGGAGACATTACCGTACTTGTAAATTCGATAATGTCTCCCATACTGACGCTCAGATTACAGTAATGTCTCCCTAACTGACGCTCAGATTGTGCGGAAACGTGGACAATTTGGGAAGAGGAGGCGCGATCGTTCGAGCCTTGGAGGGCTCGTTTTTATAATCGTTGACAATTCGTGACTATAAAAGCGAACCGTAAAGCTCGAATAATATCGTGTCTTCTCTTCCCAAATTGTCCATTTTTCTGCGCAATCTCGGCGTCAATAAGGGAGACATTACCGTATTTGTAAATTCGATAATGTCTCCCATAGTGACGCTCAGATTACAGTAATGTCTCCCTAACTGACCCTCAGATTGTCCGGAAACATGGTCAATTTGGGAAGAGAAGATACGATTGATCTTTTGCACTCGAAGCTGTTTTAACTTGAAAACTATGGTACTTCGTCCAGCCTATGATACTTTGACTCTTTTATTAGTTTTGTATCGCGTGGATATAAAATTGACCGACTGAATTATTTGCTGGTACATATTTTTTCATTTCTAACGATTCTTCAAATATTAAGCAATTTAATCATGTAAAAACTACTTGGAAAAATGGTGTAGCAATTTTCAGCGGCGCCTCAGGGTCGCCAATTATGAATAAAAAGCAGAATTTCTAGGAGCATGAGATTGCAAAAAGTTACTAGGAACTACTAGGCGAAAGGTTAAAAAGCGAAATGGTCATAATATAATTTAATATAATATTTAAATATTATTATATATAATAATATATAATGTAAATAAATATATAATATAAAATAAATATATAATATAAAAATATAATAATTTAATTTTATAAAATTTAATTTAATATAATATAATATAATATTATTAAACTAACGAAAAATACATCAGACTCCAAAGGGTTAACAGGCTGTTACTAGAAATCAGCATTAGCAGCAGTTAGACTCGAGTTAAAGAACGGCAAGGGGTTGAAATGTAACTAGCGTTGGTTGCTTCGCAACGATGAGAAGATCGAATGTGTTACAAACACATTCTCGCCATTTTTATTGTAACGTATGCTCGAATTAAGATGTAAGCTCGATTCAATAATTTGCGATAAAACAGCGTTTCCGATTGCAACACCTATTAAAACGGAAACTGGGAAACCGGTCATCTTGACCGGTTCGGCAGGCTTAGCGTTAAATTGAAGCTAACGTTGCAACAAGTTATAGCATCATCGATGTACACGTATACATATACATACGTGTAAGAATGGCTTTAGAATGTTGTTAACCGTGTTATTCGTTATTTTCGTAACAACAGTTAAATTCGACTTAATGTCGCTTCTTAGCCAGTATTTTTTGTCGCGACGAGTATACTCGTCACGGAGAAGCGGCAGTACTTTTTGTGTCACGACGAGTATACTCGTCGCGCGTAAATAGTAGCGACCTCACTTTAAAATAGGGAGTTCCCTTAACGAGTTAGCTATGTCCGACGAGTATACTCGTCACGAAGGAGCGGCAGTTTTTTGCGTCACGGCGAGTATACTCGTCACGGAGAAGCAGCAGTATTTTATGTCACGACGAGTATACTCGCCACGGAGAAGCAACAATATTTTATGTCACGACGAGTATACTCGTCATAGAGAAGCAGCAGTATTTTATGTCACGACGAGTATACTCGTCGCGCGTAAAAAGTAGCTACCTCACTTTAAAATAGGGAGTTCCCTTAACGAGTTAGCTATGTCCGACGAGTATACTCGTCAAGGAGAAGCAGCAGCATTTTATGTCACGACGAGTATACTCGTCAAGGAGAAGCAGCAGTATTTTGTATCACGACGAATATACTCGTCATAGAGAAGCAGCAGTATTTTCTGTCACGACGAGTATACTCGTCACGGAGAAGCGGCAGTATTTTCTGTCACGACGCGGTGCCTAAGAGTCACCACTCGAGTACGGAAGGGTTAATACGAAAAAACGACCACTTTCGAGACACGAGTTGTAGTCCGATGATCGAACTAACACGTCTTCCGGACCGCGTCGACGATCGTACACAATCAACGCGATGCTCTCGCTATCTTGTTACTCTCGCTTGCCAGCCACAGATCATCCGGAGGATCCAAACGAACGCGACTCATCGAAAGAGATCGATCTAGAGAAAGATCCGCGGGTCGCACTTAGGTACACTCGCCGCGACAAATACGTTGACAGCTTTTCAATAGCTTTTCTCACACGAAATAGCTATATTAAAACTGGTCCAAATGACTTGAATTTGTTTTTTAGACGACAGAGGTACTAATTTCCTGGGCAATCACTATACAGTAAAGTCTCTCCCTAATTGACGCTCAGATTATCCACAAAAATGAACAATTTCTGAGGAAGAAGTACAATTATGCGAGCCTTGTGGTTCATTTTTATAGTTACGAATTGTCAACAACTATAAAAACGAGCAATAGAAGGCTCGAATGATCAGTTAGGAAGACATTATACCGTATAGCCAACGTCTATGAAACTCGTCGCACCGTCGCCCGAAAGAAATCCAAGCAATTATAATGCGATTCTCAAAAGAAGCGTGTTTCGTTCGAAACACGCTGTCACCATACAACATACATAACTTTCCGCGGCGAGCGTCCGTCGAACGATTCGCCGATCCCCCCCACCCCGCGCCCCGACAGATCTATTCGAGCGCGCGGTACTGCCGTACTGCGGCATTCAAGCACGCCGCCTCGGACAGCGCGGACACGGTGAAACGAGGCTGTAACGTAACAGAGCGGCAATTAAATATTTATCTGGTCTCCGGCGGGTCTCCGGCGGGTCTCTCCGGCGAGGCGGTGACGATCAGAAAGCAGACAGAGGAGAGAGAGAGAGAGAGAGAGAGAGAGAAGAAGCCACCGGTAAACCCACCCGGCTCGGCCCGTTCTTCCGAGCCGTTTGAAAAATATCGGTAACGATCGGAGGGGGGGTTCCGGCTGGCTGGTCCCCCGCGCCGGGGCGCGCGCCTCGCGACCGCAAATTTCCGTTGGCCGTCGCGACGCCACGGGAACCCGCTGCCCGCCGCGCCGGTGACACCCGGCACGATGTGCGCGTCCCGTCGATCTTTAAATAATTCCGCGCGTCGGTCTTCGAAACGGGCGGCGGGCGGCGGTGGGGGAGGGGGGAAGGGAGCGAGGCGAGCGGAGGAAGCGGAGCGCCGAGGGGGTGGGGGACGTAGGGGGCCGGGAGGGAGGACAGGAGGACAGGAAAAAGGATGAGGTTAGAGGGGAGCGCGAGGCAGGGAGGACAGGGGGGGAGAAAAAAGAGAGAAAAGCGAACGCGCGCGCGGTAATACGGGTCGCCGGCATCGGCGTCGCCCCGGTTACGAACGGCGAAATCCACGCTCGACGGCCGAAGGAGGCAGCAGCGCCTCGCGCTAAAAGAAAGGAAAGAAAGGGGAGAACAATAAAATGGGAAGAAGGCGAACGTTCGCTACGTGTTTTTTTTTTCTCGCGCGCGCGCTCTTTCTCTATCTATCTTTCTCTCGCTCTCTCTGCCCCTCTCGCCCCCGACTTTCCTCCGTCCTCCGTCGCGCGACCGTTTCTTTTTCCCGCGGTTTTCTCTTTCTCACCCCCGTCCCCCGCGCGCGGACGTCGACGCTCGCCCGCCCGCCTGCTACCTGCGTTTACGGGTGTATTCGTCGTATAATTGCGCCCGCGGTGCATATTCACGCGGCTCTCGCACGGACGAGCGAGCCTTTTTTTCGTCCCCTCCTCGCCCCCCTCCCCGCCGACGGCTTTTGTGCAGCGAGAAAGCGGCAAAGGAAGGACAGGAAGACAGAAGGGAGTCGAGAAAGTAAATCGAGCGGATATATCGCCGCGGCGCTAGCTAGAGCGATCGCTCCTCTCTCTCTCTCTCTCGCTCCCTATCTGCTTCTCTGTCCCTCTCTCTCTCTCTCTCTCGCTCGTTCGCTCGCTCTCGCGCGCTCTATCGGTCTATATATCTCTCCTGGTCCCTCAATCGCTGACTCTCCGGATCGGTCGTCCGCTCGCGCGGAGCCCCGGCGTCGCCGCGACTATTTTCTTCGCCGAGGCACGAACGCGAGCGAGCCGATTGATCGTTTCGCGAAGGCCGGTATTCTCTCGGCTCTCTAGCGCTGCTCCATTGTCATGCGCGTGTTCTCAACTTGTACCGTCGCCGATTGCGGCGTTCCCGAACGAGACCGGACGGGACGAGACGAGACGAGACGAGACGGGTCGAGACGAGACGAGACCCTCGTGTTCCCCTTAATCGCCGCCTTGTTCGCGATGCTAATTCTATCCTCGTGAGCCGATTACATTACGTCTCGCGAAAACGTTGTTCGCCCCGCTCCGCTCCGCTCTTCACCGCTCCGCTCCGCTACGCCGCGCCGTCCAACGCGGCCGCTTCTCCTCTTTGTCTAGCCGCCGCCGCTCCCTTTATCCAGCGGCAGTACCTTTTCCTTTTTTATAAAATAGGGGAAATTACGCGAACGGATTTTCCGTCATTAGCCCCGATAATTTTCCCATGGGTTCACGGATGGTAATTAAACGTTGGAGCGCGCGAGCTGCGAGCCGTTCTTTTAATACCTCGGCCATTACGAAATAATTTCAAGGGGATATATTGGCGCGTTAGGGTGCCTTTCCATCTCTCCCTCTCGCCCCCTTTCTCTCGCGCTCTCTCTCGCGCTTTTGCACTCGCGCTCTCTCCCTCGCGCTTTCTCTCTCTCTCTCTCGCGCTTTTGCACTTGCGCTCTCTCTCTCTCTCTCGCGCGCTTTTGCACTCGCGCTCTCTCTCTCCTGCTCTCTTACTCTCGCTCTCTCCCTCTCGCGCTTTTGCACTCGCGCTCTCTTACTCTCGCGCTCTCTTACTCTCACGCTCTCTCTCTCTCTCTCTCTCTCTCTCTCTCTCTCTCTCTCTCTCTCTGTATGCTTCGCTCTTGCGTCCCATCGCGTTCTCTCTCTCTCTCTCTCTCCCGGTCTTGCCGCGTCCCCGTCTCCTTCCCACGGCCGCGCGTCGGTTCTCTCGCTCGTTCTCTCTCTCTCTCTCTCTCTCCGTCGCGCGCGGTCGCGCTGGCTCTCGTGGGAAGTCTCGGACCCACGAACACCAAGGAATCGATCGATCGATTCCGTGGCTGCTATCCCGGATAATAGCCAGCGCTCCACGGTCGACAAGCGAAAAGCGGAACAACCTAAATACCACGAAACGCGCGGCCCCGAGTATATATCCGAGCGACAAAAATTCCCGTTCGAAAAGAGGAACGCGCGGCGAATCTCGCGAAGGTTTCGTTGCCGCGCGCGAGACGACCAACCGCGCTACCACGACGAGAACGTCGACGACGACGACGATATAGTCGTGACGAGGATAGGTACAATTAAAGACGTGCCCCCGCGCGCGGGTTTATTATTTCCCGCGATCATTGTGTGTTTCGCCGTTTCTCCATTCTCCGTCGCGGGCTCGTTCGGGCTCCCCCCCCCCCCGCGAGAGCTTCGTTTATTTGACAACGCACACGAAATCATCGATTATTCATTAACCCTTTAACTACGGCCGCCCGTCAATGGAGGACGGCTCGTAAATTTAATGGGACACGACTGTCGACGATCATCGTGGACGTCGTAAAATAGTAGTACTCGCTGCGGGTTTTTCAATGCGCATGGATTGCTGGCCTGTCGGCAGTTGGTCGGATTATTTAGATGAATCGGGATTAATATGTAATGTAAATTAGATGTGAAATGTATAAAATTTGTGAATGTGTGAAATATATTTTATATGTTAATATGTAAAATATATTTTATATATAAATATGTTAATATGTAAAATATATATACTAATATAATATAACATAATATACAAAGATATATGAATATATAAAATATAACATATATAAAATGTAATATAATATGCATATTATATTATTCATATAAATATATAAAATGTAATATAATATGCATATTATATTATTCACATAAATATATAAAATATAATATAATATGCATATATATTCTTGCATAATCGCAAGTTTCCCTAATTATTCCTTACTACTATATAAACTAACTAATCAAACCGTCAGCATCTCTACGAAAAGAAGAGAAAAAGATAAAACGATGTAAAAAAAATACAATTTTTAGTTATAACTGTCAAGAACAATTCGAGGCTGCCAGCGGCAAACTAAAAAACGTCTGATTTCGTAAAACAAGGACTGTTCGAAAGAACAATCGAAGAAGAATCGTTCGTCGCGCGTAAATTAGCGTTCGCTGACAAATTAGTGCTCGATTTTCCATCGTACGAACGCGTCGAACTGTTCCGCGTGTAATTCACAGTCGATAGGATAAATACGTATATACCGAGCCGGTGTTGCTACGCGTGTCTTCGCTCGGCACGGTTCAAGGTTCGTTCGGGACTGTTTCGCTTTTCGAGAGAATCAAAACGCCGCACGTGGAACCCCTCTCGTTCGTGAATGGTACACAAAACTTCGCTTTAACGGAGGTCAAGAACTACGTACACGTGTGCCCGATGAAAACGTGCACACACACGCGCACGCACACGCGCATACGCTCGGCGTGTACGTGCGTGCATAGAGTGCACGCGACATGCGCCAGTCACAGTCAACCGACTCCGACGCGAGCGCGCGATGATCTTCTCTTTTTTTCTCTCCCGCGACGATTCCCGAGCGGAGATCCGTTTTCGTCATCTTTTCGTGGTTCCCGCTCCTTCTCGGCCGGCCCGCGCGACATTAATTACTCTCGCGAGCTGCGAGAGTTGCGCAATCGTTTGGGAAAAGTTCGCGGCGGCGGCAGCCGCTCCGCTTCGACCGTTTTAACCAGTTAGCCGTGTTCGACGAGTATATCTTGTGCCATTGGCTAATTCAACGCTGAACCTACCACGGTCAAAATATAATCGAGTTTTTATTTCACGATATTACAAACTTTGGAGACGTCTTCGCGGGATATGATCGAACAAATTATATTGTTGAAACAAATCTCATAATTGAAACTTTACAAAATCCAAATGAATTCTGTATTTTCACTTTTATGAGAAAATGCACGCTAGTCGTCATTACAGGTCGGTTGGTTTATTGTTAAATAGTAATTTTAGTGAAAAGGAAAACGTATTCTCAAATTTCAAGATGTTCAGAACATTTTCAGAGAAATAAAACTGTATTTAAGTTCCGGCAACGTATTGTCGGAATAAAACAAACGAATAAAAAATATGAATAATTATATGAATGATTCGCGATGTCGATGTTCGACGTGTAACACTTTTACAAGTGTTCGATTTTTTTCGGCATTTTTCGTTTGTTATGCATGCATTATATGTCGGTATTAAGCGAATAAGTAAATAATGGTAATAGAATTGTTCATTTTATAAAATAAAATCGTCTTTTCGATCGAATATTTTAGTATATATAAATAAATATAATTAATATAATATAATATGATGTAATTAATATAATAATTATATAATAATTATATAAATATAATAGTTATATTTAGTTAAGTTAATACAATAATATAATAGTTATTATATGATTATAATATATAATAATATAATAGTTAACAGTTAATATAATAATTATATAAATATATAACCTATTTTAACATAACCTTGATTAAAGCTAACTGGTTAAAGACCACTGAATATTTTTGTGATTCTAAAGTATGCCTCTCTAACCTATCAATTGTTATCTGGACGATTAATGCGGCGTATTACGTTCTGTAAAATATATTCTACACAAGAATAATATTTGTTAATTCGTTAACAATTTAAATTTGCCGTGCCTCCCTCATACGGACAGCATCGCATTATTACTAATTTCCACACTAATCTATCGCATATTTTTTCACTTTATATTTACTCACTTTTTACTTCATATTTATTTCTTTCATATTATTCCGCAATCTCATCGAAATCCTTAAAACGTAAGAACACTGAAAATGCGATCGACGTCGTGCAAACTCGACTTCTCAAATTTAACACGATCAAAATAATGATGAAACGGAACGCATTCAATTTTACGAAAAATTTTCGAGGTTATAAATATCAAGACCTCGCTTGCGACAAATTTCGCAATAATCCCTCGAGAATGGAACCATTAGGTCTAGTAATAATTGAGCCGTTTATTTTGAAAGTGGCATAAGTCACTTTTTTAAAAAAATCGAGTTAATGGTAACACTAATTACAATTGAACGGTATCTTTTCATTTAAAAAAAAAAGTGACTTATGCCACTTTCAAAATAAACGGCTCAATTAGTGTCGTTTCTTAGTGTTCGTTTACCTGACATAACCTTGACATAACAAGGTTAAACGATACAATCGCCGCCACATCGTCGAGAACAAACAAAATTCGACGAATAATTACCAAAAATATTTCTCGAAGAACAACATCGATCCCCAAAAGAAATTGGGAAAACACGATCGTTCGATCGGCAGCCTCGAACACGTCTCGCCGTGTCTCTCGAACGGGTGTCCACAGAAAATTCCCGAAGTTCCCCGGCCGTAAATAGGTTAACAACGCAGCGGCGCGGCGCGCGTATGCGTGAACAGGGAAATAATTTGGGTCAGCTGCGGCGAGATGTCGCGTGTGTGTAACGCGTTTAACGGGCGCACGTCTTTTAATCGGGCAGCACGAGTGAACAGCTGTAGCAGAGATTTTCAGGTGGGTATTGTTTATCTCGTTACGAGTGCGGTGAATGCGCGAAGAAGCAGCATTATCGGCGGGACAATGAACGAGCCGGGCCGGGTCGGATCGGGCCGGGTCGGGCCGTACCTGTCCATGTATCGGCCCGTTCCGTCTTCCTCTCTCTCTCCCCCCTCGCTCTCGCGTCACGGCTTAAAATCCCTCTTTTTCTTCTTCGTCTTGTTCTTCTTCGTCCTCCTCTTCTTCTTCTTGTTCTTCTTCTTCGTCCTTCTTTTTCTTCCTCGTCCTCCTTTTTCTTCTTCTTCCTCTTCTTCCTCGTCCACCTCGTCTTTCTCGTTCTTGTTCTTCCTCCTCGAGGCTCGATCTCAACCTCCGCCCCTCTCTTTCCTCCGCGCGCGCTCTCTCTCACTCTCGCGCGCGCGCTTCCTCCCCGACCCTGTTGCTCGCTCACGCCATTCCAGTTATGTATTACCTAATGCGAGATGCTCGGCGAAACAAGTTTATCGCTCGGTGCCGCGTGACATCCAACGGATTCCTGAATACGCTTCCGATCGCCGAGAGATGGGTGGCGAATGAATTCCGTCTGGAAATTTAAGTAACGACCAAACCGGTCCTTCTTTTATCTGTCTTCTCGCCGAGCCAGAAAAAGACCAACTGGAAAAACGGTGACGATAGGCGAGCGGGGCGGGGGAGAGCGGAAGGGAGGGAGGGAGGGAGGGAGGGTGGTAGTGGAAGGGACGCGCGGCGAGAGAGGGACAGGTCTCGCCGAAAAACTTTCCCGTAAGGAAATCGAATACGACGCGGCACGAGTCATCGAAGGATCTCGATGAAAAATTGGCTGCAGGTGTGTGCCGCGCCGGTTTTCGAGGTCGATGATTTCATCCGGCGAACGGCAATTATCGAGTCTCGGTGTAATTAACCGTTTACAGTGACGATCCGATTCCTCGTCCGGGAATTCGTGCGCCGTGAAGGTGTGCTTTTTCCACGGCGGAAGACGACGCGCAACGACGACCATTATTTTATTATTATTATTATTATTAGCGACGCGTTCTCTATCGCGTCGCGTCCGCGATTATGGAATATCGTTTCGTCGATAGGCGCTTTTCGAAACCGGTTGGTTTTGTGAAACGGTTAACCGTGTCGCGACGAGTGTACTCGTCGCGGAGAAGCGATACAGGATTTTGTGTCACGACGTGTATACTCGTTTATGCTGTTGAAATTTATTATTGTTAATTTTTATCAGCTGTTTAAATTGTAAGGTTATGTTGTGACTTGGATTTTTGGCTTTCGAAGCGCAACGACGCCTATGATGGGGAGCACGTCGATTTTTCTATGAGACCATGACAATAGTTTCGTTGAAAATATCATGTGTAAATAGATATTTTATATATATTTTTATATGATATAAATATAATATCATATAAAAATCATATTATTATTATTATATCATATATTTATATCGTATATAAATCATATTACTATTATATAATATATTTATATCAAATATTTATGTCATATATAAATCATATTATTATTATATCTTATATTTATATGATATATAAATTATATTATTATTATATCATATATTTATATCGCATATAAATCATATTATTATTATATCATACATTTATATGATATATAAATCATATTATTATTATTATATCATATATTTGTCATATATAAATCTCACATAAATAATATAAATTACATATATTAATAATTATACAAATTACATAATTATATCATACATAAATCATATTTTTGTTTACAAGCCGAAGGAAAATTAGGAAGAATTTGCTGCACCATTCGCTGTCCGTTTCCACGAAGATCCGAGCGCCCCTTAAGTTTGTAAATCCGTGCAAAGTCCGATCGACGAGAGAACTCGCGGTTTCTCGACGTCGAAGTTGCTGAAACTATGAACACTCTTTCGCGGAAGAGGAAGGAACGATCGACGGAATTTCTCAATCGTGGCGCGCGCGGTACGATGAAAACGGGGAGAGAGAAAGATCCGAATAAAATTCAGAACTACGGTCTTGAAGCATCGTCGTGAAGTTAACACGGTACGTACGTACGTACATACATTTCGGTGCTCGGTAGGCAACAGCGTCGTCAATAATGGATGTTTTATGTCGCGATTTGAGGGTGGGGTGGGGGAGGGGGAGGCGATCGCTGCTGGGCCCGCTGGGTGCGCAACGATTGTAATTCAATTATCCCGGCGTTACGGGCGAATAACGCGGCGGTACGGAGCCGGCACGGTCCAGAAAAACAGCATTAGCCGCAAAGATGAGTTTTCGGAGTCGCGTAGAGCGCGGCACCCGTGGTTCCCTCGCAATCCCTTTTGATATATCCGAGAGCCGAGGTATATCGATTACAGGTTATCCACGGTGGCTGCAGGGACAGTCGAGATCGTTCTCCGGCTCGCGATAGGGAGAGACAGAGTCTCTCTCTCTCTCTCTCTCGCTCGCTCGCTCGCGCTCTCTCTCTCTCTCTCTCACTCCCCGCGGCCTCTCTCGCGTCTACTTCCATCGGAGCCCCCGGTCCGTCGGAAAAACCGAGGGCCGGTATTTTGCTCCTCTCCTGCCGTGAAAGAAGGGAGGAGCAAGAAAAAACAAGGGCGATAGAGGGAGAGAGAGAGAGAGAGGAGGAAGGTAAAGAGAGAGTTAGAGAGAGAGAGAAAGGGAAGGAAAGGAAGAGAAGGAAAGAAAGAGAAATTTAGAGAGAAAGGAGGAAGAGAGAGGAAGGGGAAAACGAAGGGAGAAAGAAAAAGAGAAGAGAAGAAAGGGATAGAGGAAAAGAGAGAAAGAGAGGAAGAAAGAGGGAGAGGAAGAAGGAGAGAAATAAAGAGAGGAGGAGAAAGATAAAAAAAAGATAAAGAATATGAGAGAGAGGAGGAAAAAGAAGGAAAGAAAGAGACATTTAGAGAGAAAAAGAAGGGAGAAAGAGAGCAAGAGAGAAAGAGAGAAAGAAAGAGAAGGAAAGAAAGAGGGATTTAGAGAGAGAGTGAAAGAAAGGGGGAGAGAATGTAGAAAAAAGAAAGAGAGAGAGAGAGAAAGAGAAGGGAAGAAAAAGAGATTTAGAGAGAAGGAGAGAGAAAGAGAAAGTGAGATTTAGATTGGAAGAGAAAGAAAGTGAGATTTAGAGAGAAAGAGAGAGAAAGAAAGAGAGATTTAGAGAGGAAGAGAGAGAAAGTGAGATTTAGAGAAAAAGAGAGAGAAAGAAAGGGAGATTTAGAGAGAAAGAGAGAAAAAGTGAGATTTAGAGACAAAGGGAAAGAAAGAGATATTTAGGGAGAAAAAGAGAGAAAGAAAGAGAGATTTAAGGAGAAAGAGAGAGAGAGAGAGAGAGAGAGAGAGAAAGAAAGAGAAAGAGAGATTTAGAGGAAAAGATAGAGAAATAAAGAAAAAACGAGATTTAGAGAGAAAGGAGAGAGAGAAAGATAGAGAAAAAGATTTAAAAAAAGGCGAATGAAAAAGAGAAAGGGAAAGAGATGAAGAAAGTGGAAAAAAGAAAGAGGAGCATGGTCCTCCTAGCCACCCGTGGCTGCCGCAATAAATCCCATTTCCCCCGCGGTATCCCCCCCGTCCCGCCTCCCCCCGGTCCGCCGCGCACTGGTTTCAGCCGGCGAGTCGTGGCTTCCGTTTCTTCGGACCCACGGAGAGTGAAAATCGAGAAAGAGAGCCCGCCCGGCGTCCTGGACCCTGGCGGAGGACTCGTTGGTTGGTAAAAGGGTTCGAAAAAGGTCGAGAGCCACGAAGAAGCCTGTGGAAATGCTGGCACGCGGGAGAGAGAAAGAGAAAGAGAGAGAGAGAGAGAGAGAGCGAGAGAGAGTGACGAAGAGAGAAAGCGAGATCGAGTTGGGAATGGGGTGGGTCGGGGCGAGAGGAAGAGGTCCCCGCGGTACAGGGACGAGTTAGGGGATGCCTGGGGGGCCGAAGGGGGAGGGTCGGCCACGGTTCGTCCGTCGACGAGGCTCGATGCCGGATTTTTCCAGCGGGGCCACGGTAGAATGGATGTAGGTATAATGGAGGCGAGCACCGTGCCTTCGTTGCCCGATAAAAACTGCCGATGGAAAGAGGACGACGGTGAGGGGGACGAAGGCCGGATCGACGGGGAAAGAAGAGCGACCGCGGGAAAGAGCGGTGCGCGAGCGGTAGGGGGGGGGGGACGGCGAGCGGGGCCGCGGGGAGGATGCGGAGGCAGCGGCTGAGCGGCGGCGGCGGCGGCGGCGGAGGCAGCGGCGGCGGCGGCGGAGGCGGCGGAGGCTCCGGATCGTTGGAAAGACTCGACGCGAGACGAGGAGTTTCGATACGCGTTATCGAGCACGGTCGCTCGAATTAAAATTTCTTTGGCCGCGGCGGCGAGATGCCCGTCCTCGAGCCCGCTCGCTTCCTTTCCACGCTCGGACGTGAAACGCCCACCGCAGACGAGCGGCCGCGCCAACGAAACGGCCGGCGGACTCGGCGAGGCTCTCTCGCGTTCCACGACGAATTTCAGAAACCGTGACTTTCTATGCCGCCTTGCCTTGTGTCGCGCACGGTGGCCCCCCACTCCTCGCCGCCGATCTATCGGGATTCCCGGTCCGTGCGGCACGGTGTCGGTTTACCGGATCTAGAAATCCTGGCGCATGTGGAAAGAACTAATACCGTGGAATCGGCGGTGGAGGGGGAGAGGGACGAGGTCGGCCGGAGTTCTCTAAACGAAAAATTGCCGATCGTTCGATGCGGCTGGTAACGTCTCCCGCGGCGGCGACTGTCGTTCGGAAATAACAATATCGGATCTCGCGAAGTTCTAAAAACTGCGCGGTTCGGATCGTGAAGCGGATACAGGCAAATATTGTTTAGGCACGCGTATCCGGTGCGCCGGGGTCCGGCGACATAAATCACACCGAGCGGCTATCTTCGCGCGGAAATTTTTCTTCCGCTTTGGAAACGATCGATTAATCATACTTAGCCCGCGATTAACATTGTCCGCCGAGAAAAAGTTTCCCGGTCTCGTCGTCGCGGCCGTATTATTATTATCATCGAAGAAATTGCGACACCCTCCTTTGTCCGGCGCGACAATAGCCGGGCGAGAATAATTCGTCCCGAAGGGTTAACAATGTTCGAAATCGTCGAAATGCGTAACGTCAGAAAAAAAGGGCGCGTGAACAAGAAAAATAGGACAAGCGCGAACCGAAGTTCGCGAATCGAAGATTCGTCACGCGACTCGAGATTCGATCGTACGAATTGAAAAGCGACGTTGAAAAGGGTTGAAAGACACACGGCGGGGTCACGAATGGTAATAACAGGATCGAATTAGCGATCGTAAGTCTCGCGTGTCTCGGGTCGAAGAACTGAATCGGGATCGGGGAACGAGGAAACAAATAATAAGGGGAAAACCGGAGAAAAAAAGCACGATAAATAGAAGACATCCGGGAAACGCGTGTGAGCGCGCGCGCGCGCGGAGTATGTATGTGTGTGTGCGCGCGCGCGCGAGCGAGTACGTCCCCGTACGATCGGATTCAGCGGGCAGAGACCGAGACTCATCTTCGATTCCGCTCGAATATCCAGTCCGGTCTGTTAGGTTTAATTTCGTTAATCAGGACGCGTCTCGATTGAACGAGCTTCGTGAGCGGAGCCGAAAGGAGAAAGGCATTCTCCCTGGTCGTCCGCGTCGCTCGCCGCTGCATCCGCGCCAAAACTCACAAAACGCGCGCAGCGGGGAAGAACGTTGGTGCGAGCGAGCGCGGGTCGACGCGACGCACGGCGCGGCGGGGCGGGTGGGGGAGGGGGCTAGCGGGCCAGCGGGCGGGCGAGCGGGGCGAGCGGGCCGAGCGAGCGCGGGCGAAGCAATCCAAGCGGACGGACGGACGGACGGACGGACGACCCGGGTGGTGTGTGTCGTATATAGCGCGGCGAGGTGGGAAACTAGACCGTGACGAATCACGGTCGGCGACTGCGCCGCTCTGACGTCACGTCGAAGGGCGAAGCCGCGCGTCGCAAGTGTTCGTGATTGGACATCTTTTATCTTCGTCCGGGGCGACGCTCGCAATTTTGGCGTGATAGCGCAACGGGGACGAATCGAATTAATACGATTGCCACTTCCGAACCGTGACTATGAGCGCGTGACTCGAACGAATCCCTTCGAATCGAGGCCCGCGAGCACCGCCGCCGCGTTTCTTTCTCGCCGAAACAACGATTTCGGCCCGGACTGTTAATCTACAAGCGGTGGATCGACGGCGACGATTAAAACTCGAGATCCTCGTTCTATGCTTTTCCTGGTTTTTTTTTTTAGCCGAATCTAATCCGTCGGGCGGTTTTTATTATCTCGCCGTTGTCTTTAGTACCGGCGATGCGATATAGTATATATAGTTTAATAATATTTAAATATATATTATATATGAATATTATAAATATTGTATAAATTATAAGAATAAATATTATATGAATATATAAATATATATATTAAATATTCATATATTATATGTAATAAATATATATTATATATTCATATAATATTTGTATATAATATATATTTATATATTCTTATAATAATATAATTTATAATATTTACAATATTTATATATAATATATATACATATATACACATATATTAATACTAATAAATAAAATATATAAATAATAATAAATATATTCACATACATTATTATACATTATAATAATATTATATGTATTATAAACATACATACAATGTACATATGTATATATGTATATAAAACTCCGTCTTTTCTCTCGAAAAATTCGGAGGTAGTTCGATAGGTCGATAGTCGAATCTCGAACCCTCTTCTACGCTGTTACGTCATTCGATGGATATTTTCGATAGAGACGATAAAAACTGTGGCTGTACGAGCGAACATTATGGACGAGAGCTTTCTTTTTTTTTTTGCAGAAAATTCGGCTCCCGCCGGTCTTAAACGGTGGGGCTTAGGCGATTACTCGATAAGACGGATCTCGAAGCAACAGCGAGCGCGGCGTAATGCTCCTAGAAAAAATTGCCGCGGGTAAATTGCCGGTTAGCGGTGTCGTCCGTCAAGGCTGGCCGGTGAAATCTCGCCGATCAAAGACCACCGGCAAAACGGCCGCCGGATTTTCTACGGAATATTAAAGCGGCTCACGAAACACTAGGCGGAAGCGCCGCGGCCGCCATAAATCCGTCCTGTAATATCTTCAACGCCCGCCCCAACCCCTCGATCGGCTGCAACGATAAATTCGCACTTGTTGCGTTTTCTAAAGAAACGGAAATGTACGGTCAATGGGTTTCGCATTTCGTATCCGTTGATTAGCCGACACACGACGACCGTGTGTCTCTTGACGTTTTTACGGGACCTTTCTTTTTTTCACGTCGACGCGGCGATCATAAATAAAATTTCGACGGTACCAAATTTATATATATTTACGATTTTATGGTGGAAAATTCGAGGTTACTTATGTATAAGATATAATATAGTATAATATTTTTATTTTACATATTATATTATATTATATATATATATTATAATATATTATATATTAATATATTTATATGTATCCGTGAATAATAATGTAATATATATATATTTGTATGTGTATCCGTGGTTTTATCGTTGAAAATTCGAAATTATTTATACATAAAATATATTTATATATAAAATAGGATATATATTATTTATTAATAATATTATTATAACATTAGACATTTATTAATATTATAATAATATTATTAATATAACATTATTATTAATATATATATATTAATAATAATGTCTAATACTATAATAATATTATATATAAATATGTACATATATTAAAATATATAAAATATATAAAAATATTATTTTATTAATATTATAATATAACATATTATAATATTAATATTATATTATGATATAAAATATTATAATATAATATATTATAATATGAATATTATATTATAACATAATATATTATAATATAATAATGTTATATTAATAATATAACATTATTATGTTATTATAATAGTATACATTATTATTAATAACATATATTTTTAATAATAATATCTAATATTATAATAACATTATTAATAAAATAATATCTTCAGCAATATATAAAATAAGATATATATAACCTATTTAATATATAAACATATTTTACATATCAATAACCTCGAATTTTCAACGACAAAACCACGAAGCCCCAAAAATTAACTAACATAACGTTGCTATATAAATGATAAAAATTGCATTTATTCAGACATTAATTTTCCTCGACAGAGAATTTCGGCCACATTCGAGCAAAAATTACGAAGTTCAAGCACGCGAAATCGTTCAATTATTGCTAAACAATTATTGTTTAAACAAATCCTCGGGACAGACAAAATTTATTGTCACGACCGACCGTTATTACCGCGACGATATTGTTATCGCGGGAACGTTATTGTCGACGAACGTTGTCCGTGTCCAGTCTTGGCGTCGTCGGATGCTGGCCGATGGAAACGGCGAGGCGCGGCGATTTTAATGCGGCCCTTCGCCGTCGTATAGCGATCGTATTGCGCGGGGGTTTCTATCGCGAACCGTCCTACCGTCTATCTCGCGTCACACGGATCGCACGACGTTGCGGGCGACGTATTTCGGGTCGGTGACCCCCGCGTCTCAGAGACGCGTAGGACTTTAACGCGAGCGTCGCGCGCTTCCGCCGAGGACCTTGGAAATCCTGCCACTTATCCGAATATACCGGCGGATTATAATTTCAAGATCGTATCTAAGGAGGCACCGAACTGCTTTTTTATTGCCTCTGTCATGTAGCGGGCCGGCGCGCGGGCCGGAGACCGGGTGCAGCGATTTCGCTACAGCATCTCGATCGGTCGTGGACCGGTAGACGTTCTCGCTGTCTTCTCCGGTTATTCTTCATCGATCTCTGTCTCGTCTTCCTCGTTCGCGGAATTGTTCGCGCGGCTCGCTGTCGAGTCCTTGCAGCAACGATGTTCAGCGCGGTGTATCGTTGCATCGACGACTATGAGCCGCGCAATACCTTTCGGCTCAAAATGCGATAATATTGGGCTAGAAATAGCCTTTACTGGAGGTATTTTTTCGTTCGAATTTCTCTGGAGGTAATTATAAACGTGGCCAATTTTTCGTTTAATATAATATAATATAATATAATAATGTAATGTAAAATGTAATGTAAAATGTAATGTAAAATGTAATGTAATGTAATGAAATGTAATGTAATGTAATGTAATGTAATGTAATGTAATGAAATGTAATGTAATGTAAAATGTAATGTAATGAAATGTAATGTAATGTAATGAAATGTAATGTAATGTAATGAAATGTAATGTAATGTAATGAAATGTAATGTAATGTAATGAAATGTAATGTAATGTAATGAAATGTAATGTAATGTAAAATGTAATGTAAAATGTAATGAAATGTAATGTAATGTAAAATGTAATGTAAAATGTAATGTAATGTAATGTAATGTAAAATGTAATGTAATGTAAAATGTAATGTAATGTAAAATGTAATGTAATGTAAAATGTAATGTAATGTAAAATGTAATGTAATGTAAAATGTAATGTAATGTAAAATGTGATGTAATGTAAAATGTGATGTAATGTAAAATGTGATGTAATGTAAAATGTGATGTAATGTAACATGTAATGTAATGTAAAATGTAATTGTAATGTAATTGTAATGTAATTGTAATGTAATTGTAATATAATTGTAATGTAATTGTAATGTAATTGTAATGTAATTGTAATGTAATTGTAATGTAATTGTAATGTAATTGTAATGTAATTGTAATGTAATTGTAACGTAATTGTAACGTAATTGTAACGTAATTGTAATGTAATTGTAATGTAATTGTAATGTAATATAATATAATATAATATATTTAGTAACAATTTGGACGTAGGTACAAATAAATAAAAAGTAAAATTTCTAGGAGCATGAGATTGCAAAAAGTTACTAGGACGATAGCGAAAGTTAAAAAGCGAAATGGTCGATACGTCACCGAATGAAACTTATTCTAAATAAGCAAAATCGTCTTTCATCTTCCGTTGAAAAAAGTGCCACTACTTTCTAAACGTTCTGATATTAATGGGATATTGATAACGTGAATCTCGATAACTCGAAAATCTCTGTAAGACGAATATTGTCCTCATCCCCCTCCGCTCGGCTATAAAATCTCAACAGCTCGAAATAAAAACTTGCTGAACGCGAATCATATACAATAATTTCTCCCTAATTCGCGCTCATATTGCGCGCGAAAATGGATAATTTGGAAAGAGAAGATACGATTATTGCTAGTAAATTGCATTTCTAAACCATTTATTTCTAAACAATTAAAACACTGCATTTCGTTTTCACTATTCTATCCCAACAGAAACCTAAATACATGTACCAGCAATATAAAATAAAGAAGCAAGGTTTAAATATATAATTTCCATTGTCATACATTTTCCCGCTTTTTTTGCATGGAAAATCCAATCGCCGTGCGACGTAGGGCGAAAGAAACGAGAAGGGGAAAAGAAAAGAAAAGAAAACGTCGGAAGAATAGGCAGCCGGGAATTAGTGGAGCGCGGGTAAAAGCGGGCAGTATTCGATCCTAAAAGCGGCGGACGAGCGGGTCGGGTGCCAAGGAAGCGGGGTGCTTGGCCCTGGTACCGAGATCGCGGCACAGAAACGTGCGCGCCTCGAAGAAACGACGTCGGCGACGCGGCTTGGCTTGGCTTGGTGCGGCGCGGCGCGGCGCGGCTCTCGGCTCGCCGCGGCTCGGCCCGGCGCGACGATCCATCCGGCGATTTGTTCGTTACGCGGCGCGACTTCCGGCGAGCCAGTACGCCGGGCTTTCTAGAGGTCTCCGCGTAGCTGTACGCGGGAAACGTAACCGCGAGGCAATTACGTCACGCGAGTGTAACGCCGCGCAAACCGATCGGCTCTCGGCTCCGGCTCGGCTCTGGCTCTGGCTCGGCGGTGCGGTTTCGTAAGGCGCGAAAGATCGCGTCACGCGCCTCTCGGCCTTACCTGTCCTTATACAAGAAAGGACGCGAGTTTCTCGCACCATTTCGAGGCCTCTCGCGGCCGGCCACGCGTCACGTCGCCTTGCTTCTGTCTCGCTTCCTCCCTCCTCCTCCTCCTCCTACTATTCCCCCACCCCTCTACCTACTCGGCCCTCTGTTTCTATTTCTCTTCGCCGCGCACGGTGACGTAAATTTATTCGCGAGCCACGCATTGTCCGCCCTGAAGAAACGCAGACGCGCGCGTGCGCGACCGATCGACGCGATTAGCGACCGGCACCGGCCGCGCTGGAAATCGCATATTGGCCTATGGTCGGGTCGTTCCGAAGCTAAAAAAATCGGTCTTCTAGATGGACTGTCTACTTTGTCGATTTCCGGAGGAATCGATACTAATTGTATTTGTTCCCGGTGGAATGGAAGGTCGGTTATGGAGCAGGTTTATATTGAATTATATTTAATTATGGGAATAACTTTAGTACCTTTCGCTATTTGTACTTTTAATTAGAAGTTTTATTTAATCGATCAAGGTGTTAAATGTGCTCTCCCTTTAGGAGATGTCTGCGTTAATTGACGATGATTGAACTCGGTAAAAACGACGACGATTAGGAAAGACAAAATACGTTGTCACGTGACTTGACGATTAAATCATACCTGGTGGCAAATAAAAAAGTATTTGCTAGATTGATTTTTGTATTCAAACTATTTGTTGAATTTCAACAGTTTAAAATGGAAGTGGGATTTTAACGTTTGAAACAAACCTTTCTGGTGACATATAGTTTTTTGGTTGATGGCAATAATTTCTATGTTTCGATGAATTAATTTTCGTCGATTTAATAAATTATATTATTATATTATAATAATATTATATTATATTATATTATATTATATTATATTGTATTATATTCTATTGTATTATATTATATTATATTATATTATATTATATTATATTCTATTATATTATATTATATTATATTATATTATATTATATTATATTATATTATATTATATTATATTATATTATATTATATTATATTATATTATATTATATTATATTATATTATATTATATTATTATATTAAATTATATTAAATTATATTATTTAAATATCCGCGACCTTTTTTCGGCATTGAACAAAATGGAGATTGCATCGTTCACTAACAAAATTCTGCATTATTTAAATATTATCGTATCCTCGAAACTGCTTCTACGAATTCTACGGTTTTTCAAATTCTTGCGCAGCACAGCAATCTCTTAAATTCGCGTTGCCCGATCGAGGCGCCTGTTTTAATAAAATGTCAGCGGAACAGTTTTCATCGCTGCGATACATTTCTTACGTAAATCCGTTAGCTTTCGAAGTTCGTCGATAAAAAGTTCCGCCGCGTCCGATCGAAACCGTCCGATAACGGTCTCCGGAGCTGCGGCGGCAACCGCACCGCGTTTCGACTCGTATAAATCGACGAGCTTCGTTTTCGAAAACGGTTGACGAACATTCCGGCAACTTGTCCGCCCGAATGTTTTATTCCCGATCGATCGAAATCGATCGCGCCGCGCCGGTGTTTCGGATATCGCTTGGACCGCGCCGGCACCTGTAACTTCGCCGTCGGAGATCCGGCACACAGAGGCGACGACGACGACGCACACACGGTTTAACGATCGCCCGCGGTACCGGCGCAACCTTAATTCGCCGTTAATGTTTTATGTTAATGTACCACGGGACAGAATTAGCCGCGTGCTTGTTTGGTTACTCGACGCTAAGCAGCTTACGCCGCGCGGCGAGTTTTAGCCGCGTTACTTCACTGTAGCCGCGGAAATTTTTCGATCGCTGGAAGAACGGTGGCGCAAGAATTCTTAATGTATGGCGCGGAACGATCGCGACGAAATCGACGGAAATAGTGGAAAACGGATAACTACACTCCCCCCCCTCTCTCAATCGCTCTCTCTCATTCTTTGTTTCTTAATGTTCTCTCTTTGTCTCTCGCGATATTTCTCTCCTCCCATCTCTCTCTCTCTCTCTCTTTCTCTCTCTCTCTCTCTAGGTCTCTCTCGATATTTCTCTCACTCTCTCTCTCTCTCTCGACGTTTCTCTCTCTCTCTCTCTCTCTCTCTCTCGATGTTTCTCTTTCTATATATATATATTTCTCTCTCTCCGTTTATCTATCTTTCTCTCTCTCTCTCTTCCTCACTCTTAGTTTCCGCCAAGCCGGGCTCTTCCTTAGTCCGACTCTCTATCTATGTCCGTCTCGGGCGGGTAGAAGGTGGCTCGTGACGCCGCGTCGGAAACGCGCGGATAAAGATAACTGCGCGCTATTAATGTCCCCCGGTCCCAATTAATGTCAATTAATACGTTCAGACTGGGTTCTATTTGTCGGCCTCTAATAAAGCCTGTTACGGCCAATTTTCATCGACGGCAATCCTAACGAGACTTTTTCCTGCTCGATTCCGGCCGGGTAACAATGTCAGACTCTTGACCCTTTTCGATCCTGTGCGACCAGCCAGCCATGCTATTCAATTTTATTCCTATTTCAATACTCACCGATTTTTATTACAAGTTTTGTCACTCCTCCCTCTCTCTCTCTTTCTCTCTCTTTCTCTGTGGGTGCTAAGTTCCTTTACGCACGGCGAGGTGCGAAAGAATTAGAAAGAAATAATAATAATAATAAATCTGATAATATAATAATAATAGTAATAATAAATCTGATAATATAATAATAATAATAATAATAATAATAATAATAAATCTGATAATATAATAATAATAATAATCATAAATCTGATAATATAATAATAATAATAATAATAATAATAAATCTGATAAGATAGATAATCTTATAGAATATATCACAGACAAAGGTATGTAATATAACGAATATTTTTAATAATTATAAATTTTTCTAATGCAAAGAGAATTATAAGAAGAAAATGCCCCGTCGATCACCGACAGAAACATCGTCGCAAAACGTGCAAAACAGCACGGACAAAATATCAAATTCTTCAGAAGAAAACGAGAGATTCTTGTCAGTCGAAAGTGCCTATCGATCGACGAAAGCTCGAATCTCGAAAGCTTCCGCGAGAATTACGAGTTCGCGTTCTATTCGAACATTCGCCGCGCATTCACTATTCCAGCATAATCGCGTGGAAATTAAGCGCAAGAACGAAGACAATAACAACAAGCCACCGTCTCAGATCGTTCGCTTATTGGTCGCGAACGATAACGCCGCTCGAGCACCGGCAAAAATCCCGTCGAATTCGATCGAACGCTACTTAACGCCATCCTGGACGAATAAACGAGATCGCTCACCGCGATCGAGCGGGCGGGTCGCCGCCGCATTTGCAACAGAATCGGGCATCTGTTGCTAGAAAACGCACCCCCTCCTCCTCCTCCCGGGCGAACGAAACTTCCGCGCGGGTAGAACGCTCGGACATTAGGTATTCGGGTAATGGCTGTTCAGATGCGGTAGCTTCTACTGTATTTATCGGCGCCGGACCGTTCCGGATAACGTACTTCCAGGGCTCCGAGAACAACTTATCCCCAGAGATCGAACTATCGTGCGGGGGGAGGGGGGGAGAGAGAGGTGGAAGGGCGTCAGGTTCGGATATCGGTCCGCGTGCTAAAAATTTCATGGATATACGCGGCGCGGCCGGCCACCAATTACTAATTAGCAATTACGTAAAGGGAGGGAGAGAGCGCGGTGGAACCGAACAGCTGGAGAGAGAGAGAGAGAGAGAGAGAGAGAAGGATCGAGGGGGAGGAAGAGAGAGAGAGAGAGAGAAGGATCGAGGGGGAGGAAGAGAGAGAGAGAGAGAGAGAGAGAGGGCGAGTGAGAGAGCGGGACAGAAGGGGGACAGCGGTTCCGCCGCAAATTCAGTGGAGGCATCGGGTGGGCGGCCCACCCTAAAGTCGGTCCTTGGTCATTAGACCCGGCGGGAGCGCATTAACCTCGAACCCATTCCTGGCCCATCGCCTGCCTGCCAGCCAGCCAGCCTGCCTGCCTGCCTGCTTGCCCGCCCGCCTGCCTGCCCGCCTGCCTGCAGCCTGCTTGCCGGGCTGACTACTTGCTTGCCGCGCGGCTCGCTCCATACCCGTATATATCCGTAGAGACGGCAGGCGGACTACGATATAGCCGGTGCTCGCAATTCGGTGGGACGCATAACGAGCCACGACTTTACGGTAGTCTCCTTCGCCGCGCGACTCGCTAATTCGTCGGTACGTCGAGCGCAGAGCAGTTAGCGGACGCGCCGCTGCCCTTCCCCCACCCCTCGCGCGCCGCCCGACGATCGCGAGAGCCGTTCACGCAAGACTGTAACGCATAGCGTACGACGCGACACGCACACCGGCTGGCTGCCAGAGGTCGGGCTCGGCCGGACTCGGGCAGCAGGTACGCACGCGATCGCGAGCGGCCGCGCGAACCCGCCGCCGCCGCCGCCGTTCGCTCGGCGAGCCGAGCAGCGCCGCGCCGCGCCGAATTCGGCCGGGCCCGGCTCTCTAGGCCAAAAGTGGCTTCTAAACTTTTTATTGCGTTGCTTGAAACGTTTTGTCGGACTTTTTAACCGCCCGAAGGCCGCATACAGAGCGCGTCCAGTGAACCGACAGCGCCGCGGCCACGCGGCTTCGTAAAAATGGCCGGCGGACTATCTATCAATTTATTAAACGTTTCGGCGGCCGGCCGGCGTTGCAACATTTTTGGAGCAGTCGTGCGCGGAATTAGCGGCGCACGATACGCGTACAGCGTAGTTTAGAGAATACGGCGTGGTAATTACGCGCAACTTGCCGGAGCCTGGATCAGAAGAGATACGTTGTGGACGATGTTTATCGATGGGGTCGGAATCTGATCGAGGATAATTTCGCCGTGTTCGACGGTCGCGCGGACAATTAACCTCTGGACACGTTCGAACCCGGCTGATCGAATAAAGAAACTCAATTCGACCAGGAATTTCGTCCTCGACTTTGTTTTCGTTTTTTCCGTCTATACGCGTTTTTCGGAATTCATTGTCTTCCGTTGTTGACACTTTAATGGCCGCTCACACATGCGCGATGATTTAATGATTGCTTTAATAATTATCACGCGATGCAAAAATATTGAATCTGTTGTATTAAATGTGTTGTTACTATTGTTGTTGTTGTTTTATGCGTATGTTTGCATTTGTTGATTTATGTCTTGAATTTACATAAATATTAATGTATCGCAGATTATATTACTATTACTACTATTACTTTTATATATTATTACTATTTATTGTTATATTTATTACTATATATTATTATTTATTTATTATTATTATATATTTATTACTATGACTTTTATTACTATTTTCTGCACTTGTTGCAAAGAGCAGAGATTGAATAAAAATTTATATGTATAAATAAATAAAATGTGCAGTCTGATCGGACGAAACAGAATGATAAATTACAAGATCTGTATGCAAAATAAAAATGTTACGCAAAACGGCAGGAATTGAATGAAAATATTTAACTTCGACTGCTTTCGTTATCAGCGGCGAGCCTTTCGAGACAGCTGTATTAGATTTCGCTGTGTAGGCCGGCATATACATGATCGCAACGTTTTCGGAATAACAGAATTTGGGACATTCGCTTCGCCACTTTCGCGGTTACTACACACAGTTGGCGCAATTTTGGCTTCGATGCGGGACAACGTGTACGATAAATTCTGCCGAATTGTTCCTTCAGCTTGCAAACAATAAAAATGGACAATCTGGAAAGAGGTTATTCGAGGCTTGCGCCGATAACTTTTATGATATTTTTTAATTACAATCGGCGACTGTAAAAACGATCCGCGAGGCTCGAACGCAAATTGTTCGCTTTTGTTCTTCAAGCTGAGTAGCAAAATCGGCGAGAATTTATTATTTAGATTTTACGCTATGAAAGTATATAATATTTATAATATTAATATAATATAAGAATATATATAATATAATATAATATAATATAATATAATATAATATAATATAATATAATATAATATAATATAATATAATATAATATAATATAATATAATATAATATAATATAATATAATATAATATAATATAATATAATATAATATAATATAATATAATATAATATAATATAATATAATATAATATAATATATATATATATAATATAATATATATAATATTAATATAAGAATATTTTCGGAATAACAGAACTTGCTAACTAACACATTCGCTTCGCTATTTTCGCAGTTACTACGCACAATTGTCGCGATTTTGTGCTTCGACGCGGGACTCTGCGTATTCGGGACAGTCTAGGACAGCGATAAAAGGCGAACCTTTTTGAGAAGTGGGTCAAATTTTGTTCATGAGTTTTTTGCAGTATTAGCTCCAGTGGCTCATCAAGTTAGCGGGTGTGGGGAGGGGAGGAAAGGGCAAGAGGTGGGGTGGGTGGTTATATCAAATATATATATATATACTTATATATATATTTTATTTTTCTAATATATTTCGATCACCTGTTCTCTCTTTTATAATGTAAAAAATAAGTTTATAAAAATCATCATTTAGAGCGTCATTTAAATAGCCTGCATGGGTCAGTGTCCGACCCGCGGGTCATAGGATCGCCATTACTGGTCGAGTAGCAAGGGGTTAATTGCGATTTCGCGTATCGAAACGGTCATTTTTGGTTATATTTGCTGATATAATAATAATAATAATAATAATAATACAATAATACTATAATAATAGTATAATTATAATTATAATAATAGTAAGATAGTAATAATAATAATGTGATAACAATAATCTAATAATAACAGTAAGATAATAATAATAATAATAATAATAATAATAATAATAATAATAATAATAATAATAATAATAATATAATGATAGTAAGGTAATAATAATATAATATAATAATGTAATAATAATAGCAAGATAATAATAATAATATAGTAATTGTATTGTATATAACAATAGTAATAATATAATAATAATAATAATAATATTATAATAGTATTAATATAACAATAATAATATAATAATAGTAATAATATAATAATAATAATAATAATATAATAATAGTAATCATATAACAATAGTAATATAATAATAGTAATAATATAATAATAATATTATAATAGCAATAATATAACAATAACAACATAATAACAGTAACAACAAAACAATAACAATACAACAATACACAACATAAACGATTATATTTATCGATCCGGTGAACATCGAGGCACAGATTCGGCGATAAAACGCGCGAGATCTCGTACCTTCGAGTTCTTCGCACCAAGCGTTCCCCGATTTAACGGTATCCGAAAAAGCGATCGTTCTCGCGCGTCCGCCGCGTGCGCCCGCCCGCCCTGGCGCATACATACAACATATTCGCGGAAGCGACCATTACCCAGGGACCTACCGTACGTACGTACATACGCGGGGGGGGGTGTCCCCGCACAGTTTTGGAAACGTGGTGTTTCCTAGGCTAAGAGCTCGCGGGCGCCGATGCGAACGCACACGCCTATCATCCACATGCGCGCGCGCGCGCGCGTGCATCGAACGTGACACACGCGGCCGAGCGGGTCGCGCATGGTTCACATGCATGCACAGAGAGGGGCGGCGGGTTACATAGAGAGTAGATCGGGGCACATAGGCCGCGCGGCGGCGGCGGCGGACCAGCGTCTCTGTTTCTCACGCGGAGCCGAGAGCAGAAGCCGTCGTCGGACGCGACGCGAGGCGACGCGAGGCGACGTGTACAGAGAGAGAGAGAGAGAGAGAGAGAGAGAGAGCCGACCGTGTGTCTCTCCACGCGTGTACGTGCGAGCGCGCGAGCGCGCGCGCTTGTGCTCGGGGAGCGAGAGAGTGTGAAATAACGCGAGGTGATGGCAGAGGACAAAGGCTCCGCGATGCGAACGCGGGTATATACTAGGGGCTAGGGCAGGAACCAGAGAGAGAGAGAGAGAGAGAGCCGCCGCCGCCGCGCTCTCTCCGCGCTCGTGTTCGGAGAGACACGGGAGAGAGAGCCGTGCGAGAACCGACCGACCGACCGAGCCGAGCCGAGGGAGAAAGGGGAACACGGTCGAGGGGGCTTCTTCTCCCCCGAAGTGGCGGCAGCGCGAAGGGGGGAGGGAGGGTGACCGACCGAAGGGGGAAATCGGGTAGGATGGGTCGAGCAAACGAGGGAAGAGCGAACGCGAACGTGAAACGCGAACGTGAAACGCGAACGCGAACGCGAACGAAATGAGCGAGAAAAAGAGACGGCGAGCACGCGATCCGGAGAGAGCGAGAGAGAGAGAGAGAGAGAGACAGAGAGACAAAGGGGACGCGCGCGCGAGAGAGAGAGAGAGAGCGTGGCCCGGGAAGAAAGAGAGAAGGGAGGAGGAGAGCGCGCGAGAACGCGAACCCGCGGGTTCTATACCATTCGGTCGGTTCGGTGAGTCACGCATCGCGAGCTTCCTGCTGCCAGGCCTCTGTCTCCCCCCGGCGTCCCCCCGGTCGGTCCCCCTCGTTTCGCGTCTCGCGCCACTGTTATCCTCCCGGCGCGGCGTCCCCCGTCACCCCCGCGCGTCCCTGACCGTCGCTGCCCCCCTTTCCATCGTCCAGGCTCCCGGCCCGATCCCTTTTGTCTGACGTTCGTCCGACCGACCGACCGACCGACCGACCGTTCGACCGTCACCCGCAGGGTTAAGGGTCTTCTAAAGAGGATGGCTCTCGGCCGTCTCACTCTCCCTCTCTCTATCTTTCTCTCTGTCGGACGTCTCCTTGTCCCCGTCCTCTCTTTGTCTACCCATCGCCGCAGCGTGCAGCCGCAGCGTCCTGCAGCAGCGGCGGCGGGTCCGCCGAACCGAGCCGCGCCGGTAGGTGGGTTGGTTCCGCTGAAAGATCCCGAGGAGGATGGGGAGGGGGGAGGCGGAGGCGCGGAGGACTCGTTTCAAAAGAGGCTCTCGCGAGCGTATTTTTCGGGCCGATCGACGGAACCGGGGCGGAGGAGGGGGGGAGAGCGCCGGGTCGGCCAGACCCTCGATCGGTCTTCTCTACCGTGGCACCGGTGCGCCGTTCCGTGCCGTGCCGTGCCGTTCCGTTCCGTTCCGCCGTTCCGCCGTTCCGCCGCCGCCGCCGCCGTCGCAGCCGTCGTGCCACGGTGCCCGTGGTGACGCGGCTTAATGCCGCGCGCGCGGGCCAAATGTCAAGAGATGCCCTGGAAATCGATAGCCGCGTCGCATCGATCCCACGGCGGACTAGTTTTTCGTTCGCGCGACCGAGACGTCGCAGATGCGACTAATTGCGCGAACCGCTACAGCTTGCACGGCCGACCGGCGGATTAATGCGTCGCGATTTTGCACCGATTCGGACGCGGTCCCCGCGGTCCCCGCGCGTTTTCCAACGCGATCCACCGGGTTTTTACGTTTTCTTTTTTGCTTCTTGGGCCGCGCCGATTGCGCGGATACGAACTCGAAGAGTTGCCGAACTCGAAGAATTGTCGAACCCGAAGAGTTGCCGAACTCGAAGAGTTCGCCCCGCTCGGCTCGCGATTTCTTCGAGGCGCGCGTTCCGACGCTATTTTTTCAGATTTATCGCTTCGTCTTGACTACAATTATGCAGCTTGTTTCGACTGAGCGCAGTTTCTCGTGCTCCGACTGATGATTCTGAAACCGGGCGACCATCTATGAGCGCTCCTCGCATGCCGCGTACAGTTGCCGAACTCGAAGAGTTCGCTGCTCGGCTCGCGATTTCTTCGAGGCGCGCGTTCCGACGCTACTTTTTCAGATTTATCGCTTCGTCTTGACTACAATTATGCAACTTGTTTCGACTGAGAACTGTTCCTCGTGCTCCGGCCGACGATTCTGAAGGCGTACGATCAAATGATAGCGCTTCTTGCATGCCGCGTACATACTGTACGGACGCGCCGCGGATAATTGTGCGCCGACTAGCTTCGACGATGATGCACCATCGGACGAATTAACGCGCCGAAAGGCGACCGCGGGCCCCTTCCGCCGGCGGGGACTACGGCCCTCGCGGGGCCGTTTTCATTTCTCGGAGCCGGATGTCGGCGCGCGTGGGATGACGCATCGCCGTTCGATCGACAACGGACGATCCCGAAACCCGCGAATTCGCGCGCTACGAAACTTTTTCGGCGCGCGGACGCTCGCGCGGATTCGTATCGCGCGTTCGTTTCTCCCGCGCGTACACGCTTCGAGGCGGTGAAATTGACCCCCCCGGACACGCCGCTGTTCTTCGTCTCGTCGCTGCGATTCGCGAACGGTGCGAGACGAAAGGAGAGATCGTCGTAACGGAGGTTGCTTCTTTCGGACGAATCTGTCGCGCGGCGTGCAATTTGTCGAGCGTTTAGAAACTCGGAGAAGGCTGCGAACGAACGGTCGATGTTTCTTTTTACTTTCTCTCATGGATCCGCTCGGAAGATGTAACTTTTGTTCGGAAACTTTTTCTTCCGGCTCGCGCGCGGCTCGAGAATCGCGGCAATGAAATGGTAAAATAGCCGATCGCATTTTCGGGGCTCGATCTCCGCCGCTTGACGCGAATTTACGCGAGAGAACAGATCGCGCGATACTTGTCCAGACACGCTCCACGGATCCCCGAAGTTTCGGAATCTTTTCTGATTTCCAGGTCGGCGATCGTCCTTCGCGAGACGCGAAACCGTGGCGAAGGTCACCGGTGATCGGCGCGATTATTCTCGCGTCGGTGGAATCGCGACGATTATCTCGCGACAGATTTCATCTTTGTTCGAGCGATTCGAACGATGTGAATATCGGTCGCTAAAGCCGGCTGTCGATGCGACAGGAAAACTCCGACAGTTGCTCTCTATACATAGTTTCGTACACGCGGGACCCGCCGGGACCCTCGCCCCTCTCCTATCCCGCGACTTCCGCAGCTGTGCTAGGATCCTCGAGGCTCGAGTCGTGCTAGGACCGCTGTCGGATAACTATTCTCACAAAACGAATCGGTTTCGAACTGCGGGAGGAGCTGGGAAGGATGCGGACAGGGGTAAAAGGGCCCGGCGGGCCCCGTATGTACTAAACTATAAATAAGGCAGCGATAGAGCAGCGATTTCTCGAGAAGTGGATCAAATTTTCGTTCGTTATCCCTTTTTAGTACTAGCTCGACATCGAGGTCGACTAGGGAAGCTAGTAAATTCTTCCAAATTTTCCTTCAGATTGCGTACAAGAATGGAGAATTTGGGAAGAAGAGAATTACCGACTGTTGTGAACTGTAAAATCGAGACGCAAGGCTCGAATAAGGCTATCTAATGAAACCTAATATAACCTAATGTAAAACAAATTTAACCTAATATAACCTAATATAACTATATAACTTAATATAAACCTAATATAATCTAACATAACTTAATATAAGCCTAATACAACCTAATATAACCTACAATAATGATAATAATAACTGTGTAACTTAATATAAACCTAATTTAACCTAATATAAACTTAGTGTAACCTAATATAACCTAATATAATCTAATATAAAGCTAATACAACCTAATATAACCTAATATAAACCTAATATAACTTAATATATAAGCCTAATTTAACCTAACATAACCTAATATAAACCTAATATAACCTAACATAACCTAATATAAACCTAATATAAACCTAACATAACCTAATATAATCCTAACATAACTTAATGTAACTTAATATAAACCTAAATAACTTATAAATACTCGCTGCCCGTTCCGATAACAAAATTAAAAAAAAGAACGAACCCAACTCTTTCCCCTTTATCTCGTCGCCCGAGCTAATCGACATCCGGACCTGTCCCAATTCCGCAAAAATTTCGCGCGAGTAAACAAATCGGTCTCGTGCAAGAATTTTCCCGTAGGAAGCCCGTGTCCGCGATTCGAACGATTACGAGAGATAAAAAGGTGTGAAACCGGTCCCCGAACTGGTCCGGTAGTTTCAGTGTCAAATATCAAAGGCCTAAGACTTATTTATAGTCGCCGATTGGCCGGCGAAGGATTAAAAGCGACGCCGAGATCCAGGAAAAGGGATCCTGGGGATCTATCGGGGGGGGGGGGGGGGGGTAAAAAAGTTGGCCGGCGCGCATCCCTATTTATCATCGGCCGCGGCCCCGGCGACGCCTCCTCCTGTACACCGATGCGTCCCGCCGGTCTCTCCGAATGTATAATGAGCACTGGGTGGCTCGAATTCGATAAGAGTCGGTTAGGCGGTGCTTCGGGATGACGTATCGCCGCGCGAGATTAATAGCAGCCACGTACGCACACAGCCGCGCGCAGTCGCTGACCGACACCGGCTTCTCCGGCCGGAATTCTTCCACGCGAATCTATACGGGCCGCGTGTGTCGCGCCGCCGACGCCGCCGCTGCCGCTGCCGTTGCCGCCGCCACCGCCACCGCCGCCGCCGCCGCCGCCGCCGTCTCAGTCGCTGTCGCCGTCCCAACGTCGCCGACGCCTTTGCTTCTCCCCGACGACGTAAAATCGTCGCGCGCGCTCTGACATTTAGCGACGTCCTGCCTCTCGTTGCGAAACATCGCGAAATCGACGGCGAGAGACCCGCGGGAGAAAACGTTCCCGACGCCGCGTACACTTTCGCGGAACCGGTGACCCAACCGCCTGAAATTCCACGGTACGCCCCTCCCCTCCCCCTACCGCTCCTCCGCCGCCGTCGATCCGCTTCCCGCGTGATCCTCGATAATCGGCCCCGCGGATTTTAGCTCGATTCTCGCCGGATCGAGATTGTAACAATGGATTTACTTCTCGCGAGCACCACCGCGAGAAATTTGCTTAACGAAAGTCAACTTTTGCATGAAGAATTATCGATGCGGGAGAGATCGATACGCCAATTCGAGCAGCGATTATAATATAATATTATATATAATATTAGTAGCGATTATAATAAATATAATATAATATAATATAATATAATATAATATAATATAATATAATATAATATAATATAATATTATAAGAAAGCGAGTAATTGTAATTAATAATTCGCGAGATATCGATTATCGCGGGGTACAAAATATCGATTACGACAATCGATTTCAAGCAAACGATGCTGTACAGGGAAAATGAAAAGTTTGTCCTCGGTTCGGCTACGACTTTTCCCGGACGAAAGGAAAAATGGAAAAAAGACAGCGTCGTCGTTTTTTTCTTTTTTTTTCATAAAAGCGAGAATCAAACGTTTTGAGGACGATTTACAGTCGAAACGACTGGTTTTTGGTTTTTTTCTTTTGTGATTCCTGATATTATACAAATATTTCTAGAAAAAAAATTTTTTGCACACTTTTTTATCGGAGTATAAGTTATGATATAAATCGTAGGAAGTTTAAACAAATTCAGTCTCGGCATTGTTATGAAAAAATATGCGTCAATTGCGTTTTGGACTCGGCGGTTCTAAGCGTTCACGCTAGATTTACGGAGCGATAAAAAACAGCTGTTTTATGTTAGTTTATGAAAATAATTTATAAGTAATTTTATAAAAATGATTTATAAGTGATTTTATAAACATAATTTATAAGTAATTATAACTTTTATATAAGTAATTTATAAGTAATTTTATAAAAATAATTTATAAGTAATTTCATATAAGTAATTATAACTTTTCTATAAGAGTAATTTATAAGTAATTTTATAAAAATGATTTATGAGTAATCTTATAAAAATAATTTATAAGTAATTTCATACAAGCAATTATAATTTTTATATAAGTAATTTTATACAAATAATTTATAAGTAATTTCATACAAGTAATTATAATTTTTATATAAGTAATTTATCCTGATTTTTACCAAGAATATTTCATAAACGTATCCTCACGATACGAATAATCGTACATATCGAATAAATGAAAAAAATCATCGACCCGTCGTATCGACGGGTCCCGTAAATCCAGCATTAATTTCGTCGACTCTTCCGTCGATCTCGGGTCCCGAAACGAAGAATTCCGGCTACGAGCAAATTAATCATCGCCGAATACGTAAAGCGCAACGATGCTCCACGCGCGGCAAACTAGAGGGAACAGATCTCCCGCGGCAAACCTGATACATTGTACCGTTGACGCAGGAATCGGTCCATCGGTTTCGCATCCGTGTTCCCGGCGCAACCGTGAAATCCGCTGTCTGCCGATTGCGAGAAGAATGGACTGGCCGGGTGGTGGGGACCGGCGGGAGGGAGGGGGGGACGGGCACGGGAACGGGGGCACGCTTGGCACGGGGGAGGGAGCAGGGGCTGGAAAGCGGCCGGACAAACCGGGATATTGACAAATACGTTTTTCCCGAGCGCGTGCGAACACCTCGTTTCTCCCCTAGACGATCGCGAATCCCCCTGCTTCGGGCCGGTAATACGCGGGATTTTTTGCGCCGCTTAGTCACTGCGCGCCGGTTGCTGCGATGACGGTTATACCGCCGGCGGTCCGTGTCCCTGGGCGGCGCGTGTGAATTGCGTGCGAGCGCGCGAGCGCGTGTGAGAGCGAACGGGAGACGCGCTCGCTACGCGGCCGCCGCCGTCGCCGCCGTCGCCGTTTGTCGGCGACGCGCCGAGCCGCGCCGAGGGCCGCGGCGGTTACGCCGCCGGTGCGATTCGTCGCGTAGGCCGCGTCGTTACACACGCATCCTGCGACGAGGACTCACTCGTCGTCAATTGCTGATCGCGCGCGAGAGTTCGGACGCGATAGATTTTCGCAACGGTGTCGACCTTATTCGGTTTCGTCACACGACTCTCGCCCTGATAGACGCCGCGGAAAAAACATCCTTATCGCCGATCTGTTTTTCTCGCGCTGAATCTAGGACGGTTAAAAACTAGGCGAGGATTCTCTTAGCGGACAGCTGCGGCAAGAGACAAGCGCGATGTCTCGTCTGTCGTTTTTTATTTTTGGTATACTCTTTCATTTGTATTGCTTTGTCGGCGCTTGTTCAATTAAATTCTGGGAGTTTTGTAAATTACTTGTGCAATTATAGTTGACGCGATTGTTTTGGGGAACCTGTTAAAATTTAATCTATTTATTATGCTTGTCTATATATATTGTACATTTATTATGGTATATTAAATATGTAAATTTATTATGATATATGAAATATATAAGTTTATTATAATACGTTAAATATATATAAATTTATTATAATATATTAAATGTGTAAATTTATTATACTATGTTAAATATATAAATTTATTATAATATACTAAATATGTAAATTTATTATAATATATGAAATATATAAATTTATTATAATATGTTAAATTATAGATATATATTGCAAATTTATTCAATTTATATGTTACTTACGGCAACAACGATAACGCTTGTTAAAAATCAAAATAAATGTCTTATCGTTACTTTTACAAACTAATCTAAAACAGTTGTTTTTTTGAGCCCCGTAAATCTACTGTTGATATAATAAATTTATCCGCGAAAAGGGTGAGATTCCGTAGGGATTGCTGTTCAACCCTACGCAACATCGATTTCTCATGACGCGCGTAGCGCAATGATTTTCTTGCGTAAAAAAGCTTTGCCGTACATTTGTTGCTCCGATTTATAAAAATTCAACGGGACTATTTTCCAAACAGAAAAAATGTTTATTAAAAGCTCGAAATAAAATTAATTGTCGATTCTAAAGTGAACGATTGTGAGAAACGCGGTCCTAGAACACCGCGTATATTATTATTATTATTATTATTATTATTATTATTATTATTATTATTATTATTATTATTATTATTATTATTATCATCATCATCATCATCATCATCATCATCATCATCATCATCATCATAATTATGATTGTTGTTATTATTATTATATTATAATATATATATATATAATATATTATAATTATTATTATATTATAATATATATATAATATATTATAATTATTATTATATTATATATATTATATATTATATTTTATATTATATTATTATTATTATTATTATTATTATTATTATTATTATGATTATCCGCTGCATGAACGGCTCACAAACCTGCCTTTATTCGAGCCGGTGGTTTCAAGTTTCTGCCAAGGCGGCAAGATCGATACCACCCAAGATCCGTAGGTACGGTACGAAGGGCCTCGGCGCGCCGATATAAGCCGTCGCAGGTCCGCGATTAGTCGACTGAATGACACAAACTGTTCTCCCACGTGTCCGCCTCGAGTCGCGCGGAGGACCGCGCACGGATCGCCGCGGTATCGCGACCCTCTCTTCCCGGCTTATCTCGCGGCGATACCGCGAAAGTTTGTTTTCGGGAACGACGGCCGCGGCCGGACCGTCTATTGGAGCGGCGGTGTATATACGCGTCGTCCACCATCGAATTGCGTCGATTCCCTGGTCCGAATTAGCCGTGGCCGATACCGCGACGTTTTCCTACGTTTCGGCGTCGCGCATTGTTTTGTGCAATCCGGCGCGAGCATCGATCGTGATCGCAGTACAGCCGGAAGCCGATTACGCTTCATCGTTGCGACGGGGAATACGTTTCCTGGTACTATACATACATTATATACATGTATACGTATAGCTTTTCATTTTGGTGTTTTTATACATATATACATATATGGCTTTTTCATTATATATATATATATATATATATATATATATATATATATATATATGTATAGCTCTTTCATTCCGGTATTTATATATATATATATATACCTTTTTCATTCCAGTATTTATATATATACGTTTTTCATGTTGCGGCATTTATTATATGTATATACCTTTCTCATTCCATATACTTTATATATACTATATACTATATACTATATATACTATATACTGTATACTATATACTCTATATACTATATACTATATAAATATATACATATAACTCATTCCGGTATTTTTATATATGTATACCTTATATACATATGTATATTTCATTACGGTATTTTTATATATATATATCTTTTTCATTCCATATACTTTACATATATACTATATACTGTATAGTATTCATATACTATATACTATATGTATACTATTTGTTATGTAATATATACATATATCTCATTTCGGTATTTTTATATATGTATACCTTATATACATATACCTCACTCCGATATTTATATACATTTATATATATATTTACTTCATTCCGATATTTTTATATATGTACATACACCTTTAAAATTCCACTATTTTACAGCGTAAAAACAGAAGCCGACAACGATCCCGTACACGCCATACGCGAGAGCAACTGTTCGTCGCAGATAACTCCGCTATCCGTCGGCGATCAAAAATCGACACGGTCCGTCAAGTTTTCGGCCGTCGGTGGTCGCCGTAGGATCCGAGGAGAGCGCGGCGATAAGAAGGAAAATCTTATCGAAGCACGGCCGTGGGACGATAGCAAAACGTCGGAATGTAACAAAGAAATTGGTGGCGCGGAGATAGAGAGAGAGAGAGAGAGAGAGAGAGAGAGAGAGAGAGAGAGAGAGAGAGAGAAAGAACCGGGTGTATCCGGTCAGACCGGGCAGGCCGAGGTTCGGGGAACGTGGATTCCCGTCGCGGCGCGGCCGCGATAGCGAGCGAACGAGCGAGGCGAGGCGAGGCGAGAGAGCGAGAGAGCGGGGGAGCGAGAGAGCGAGCCACACGGTACCGTCGTTCGGGATGGGCGAGCCGTCGCTCCGGTCCGCTCCGCTCCGCGCCAGCCCGCGACATATCCGGAGCGAGGCGAAGGAAAAGAGCGTGGCCGCGGCGCGTAAACGACGGGCTTTGTGCACGGTTGGCTCGGTAGGATCGGGCGGACGAAGGTTGGGGCTCGACGGCGCGGCTGCGACGACGACGACGACTGCGACGATAGTAGTAGTAGTAGTACTAGTAACGATGGTAGTGGTAGCGACGATGTGGCGCGCGGGAGCGCGCGCGCGGCAACGAGCGAGTGTGTGGGTATTTACGGGCCCCTCGGGCCGCACGATCGCCGATCGGCGTGGCATGCGGGTCCCGCGAGGAAAGCCCGAGCAGCGGTGGAAGTGTCGCACGCAGCGTGCCTTGCCAGCTGCTGCTCTCCTGTCCTCGCGAGGATCGGGGGAGATCCGTGGCGCGCGGGGCGTCGGTCGGTCGTCGTCGTCGTCGTCGTCGTCGATAGTGCCCCCGCGGCTCTTCCCCCTCCCCGCGGCGCGGCTCGGCTCCCCCGGCCTGCCGCGCGGCGTCCTTCCTTCTTTTTCCCTCGGTTTATCCTCCGCGAGCGTGCTGCTGCCGCCGCCGCTGCTCGGCTCCCTACGTGAGAGCCGTGCTGCCGCGCGGTGTGCGTGCGCGAACCCGAGAGTTCGCGTACAAAGGGGATACGGGCTGTAACAGAGAGAGCGCTGCGAGGGCCCCGAACACAGCCGAGCGCCGCGGCGGCAGCGGCGGCGGCGGCGACGGCGGCGGCGGCGGCGGCGGCGGTGGCGGCGGCAACGTCGCCGCGACGCTTTCGTGGTATAGGTTATCGCCGCGGTCGCTTCGGGAGAGAGACCGTGGTTCGCGCGCACGTACACGGGTACCGCGCGTCCCGTTCCCCGGTACACAGAAAGCGCGCGGCGTGCACACGCACGCGGCCGAGAGCGGCTCGCTCGCTCGCTCGCTCTCCTCGCTCGCCGGTCTACCAGATCCGCGGCGGTTTCCGAGCCCGCGTGTACGTGCGAGCGGCGGGAACTTGCGCCCGGACGTGTACGTATACGGCCGCGCGGTTATATAAACGTGTATATGTATGTACCTGGGCCTGGCCGATCCCTCGGGGTTCGCTTCTCCTCTCGCACGTACACACGGAACGGCCGAGCCAACGGCAGAACGAACGAGCGAGCGAGCGAGCGGCCGAGCGAGCGAGCCAGGTTGCCGGACGGCCGTGTGCGAGCGAGCGAGCTAGCTAGCCAACCAGCGAACGAACGAACGAGCCAGCCAGCCGCGGCGAGCCACGGATGCGCCCTGCTTACGTATACACCGGTCCTTCTCTCTGTCTTGCTCGCGCTTCCGCGTCCCTCCTTTTCCCACGAGCGAGCCTTGGCAATATAAGCCGAGTAATATTACCGCGGGAAGAGCGGTAAGGTAACAGAGAGCCGCTGCTACGGACCGTTCCTTTCGAGAATTTACGAGCACCACGGTCCGGGTGCCCGTCGACCCTACCTTCCCCCTTCGCCCTCTGGCCCCTCTCTCTCTCTCTAGCACTCTCTCTCTCTCTCTCGCACTCGCTCTCTGTCTTTCGGTTCGCCTCTCTCCTGGGAGGGAGAAAGAGACATATATCTCTCTCAGTATCTCTTTCTCTCTCTCTCTCTCTCGCATCGCTCTCTCTCTTTCTCTTGCTCTCTGTCTTTCGGTTCGCCTCTCTCCTGGGAGAGAGAAAGAGACATATCTCTCTCTCAGTATCTCTCTCTCTCTCTCTCTTGCTCTCTCGCACTCGCTTTCTCTCTCTTTCTCTTGCTCTCTATCTTTCGGTTCGCCTCTCTCCTGGGAGAGAGAAAGAGACATATCTCTCAGTATCTCTCTCTCTCTCTTTCTCTCTCTCTCTCTCTCTTGCTCTCTCGCACTCGCTTTCTCTCTCTTTCTCTTGCTCTCTATCTTTCGGTTCGCCTCTCTCCTGGGAGAGAGAAAGAGACATATCTCTCAATATCTCTCTCTCTCTCTCTCTCCCTCGCTTTCGTTCTCGGTCCCTCTATCACCGTCTTTATCGCACCGTATTGCTGCGAAACGGCACCGCACAGAGGCCGAGAGCGCGAGCGTTTCCGTGCTATGCTCGGAACTCGGTAGCTATGCGGCTCGGTACCTATGCATCGGTGCGGTACCCGCGTTCCGCGATCGCCAGACGATGGACATCCTTATTAGCCGCGAGTGGTTATTGATGGTAAAAGCGAACGGTCGGCCGGCCGGCCGGCCGGTCGGTCGGTCGGTCGGTCGGGCCGCCGGTCGGGCCGCCGGACTGCCGTGCGGCGGCCGAGCGAGCGAGCGAGGCGAACGAGCGAGCGAGTTGGCCGCGCTGAAAAGCGAGATACGCGGATATAATTGGACGCCGTTTAGACGCGTAGAAGCGTATCGAGCGCCAGCATCGAATCGCGTTCCGCGACGACGCGACGCGACGCGACGCGGTTAGGCACACCGTTTCGGGTATTCTCGGCCCGGCTCTCTCTCTCTCTCTCTCTTTCTCACTCTCTATCTCTCGCTCTCTCTCTGTGTGACTCCGACGGTCCGCGGTCTCGTTTCTTTTTTTTTGGACCGCTGCCTCGATCACGCTGAATCGGACCCCGGCTTTTGGCCGTGGTCTCGGCTAAATCGTTACGGGGTTCCAACCAAACCCACCGCCCCCCTCCCCCGCCCCGCGCACCCGCCAGCGCGACCCACACGCTGCCCGCGCGCTCGGTTAGAATGTTATGGAGGCCGAGCCTGGACAACCTCGGACCGTTGTTTCGTATCGTTAACCGTTTCGTTCGGACGATCGGCGATCGAGATATTCGTCTTTGACTTCGCTCGCTTAGGAAATTCGGGCTTGGTTGTTTTTGGTTTTGGTTTCGGTTCTTCTTTTTTTAGTGATGGCGTTTATATCGGGAGAAAGATGCGTATACTCTGCTGCGTTATGGTTTCGCGCGTAATTTTCGCGCTTGCAGTTTTATGCGTTCTCTCTCTCTCTCTCTCTCTATATATATATCAAGCATCGAGAATGAAAGCAATAGAGACAGATATATATTATTAATATATATATATATATATATATATATATATATATATATATATATATATATATTTACATATAGATATTATAGATATTATATATATAGATATTTATCTCTATCTCTATCTCTGTCTCTATTGCTTTCATTCTCGATGCTACGTGTTCTCCTTCGTCGCATCGGAACGCTTCCCCCTCACCCACCCACTACGGGGGGGAGACGTGTTCGCGTTCGCGGGTGTTGTAAAAGCGACTCTCTTAATCAGTTCGTTATATTGTATATATGTATGTTGAAAAAATAGTACATTCGTTTTATTGAATGTAAGAGAGAAGCAACGTGCGAGGAGGTAACTGTACGTTGCTGTTTGAGGAAATGGTACGAAGATGGACAATTTGGGAAGAGAAGATGCGATTGTTTCAACCTTGTGGCTTCATTTCTGTTTATTATTATTTTATTGTATATCCATTTATTTTATTACTATATTGCATTATATTTGTTTATAAATGTGTTACATTGTATTGCATTATATTTGGTTATAAATGCATTATATTACATTGCATTATATTCGGTTATAAATGTATTATATTATTTTTCAATATATTTGTTTATAAATGTATTATATTATTTTGTATTATATTTGTTCATAAATATATTATATTACACTGCATTATATTATATTGCATTATATTTGGTTATAAAAGCATTATATTACATTGCATTATATTTGTTTATAAATGCATTATATTACATTGCATTATATTTACTTATAAATACATTATATTACATTGTGTTGTATTTGCATATAAATGTATTATACTACATTATATTACATTTCTTTACATTATCCTCGAAGCGGAGCAACAATCGTAAAGAATTCGCTATACCTCGTCTCGTAAAAATATCATTGCCCCCGCGGTAACGCGTCCATGTACAACGTATTAATCGCCGATCGCCGACGAGAACAGTTCGTTCAACGGGTCGGTCCGCCATAAAACAAAGTAGGCATTACCGCCGCGAATAAGAATCAACGCGGAGGCCGCGCACACAACGGCGCGTCAGATATATACACACACAGAGAAGAAGAGGCATTCGAATTACGCTTCCGGGAAATGCTGTCGCGGTTTTTCGATGACGCGCCCCGCGAGAGAGCTCGGTGCGCAGAAGGTGGAACGTTGACAGGCGAACGATAAAGCAGCCGCGGCGCTGGTCGCGCGCGTTTGCGCGGCGGTTTTGACACGGAAGGCGGGCGCGATACGCGTCGACGAAGAATGCAGAATCGGAGCGGACGGGGCATCGGTATGTATCCCTATCGACGATTTTCCCAGCGAAACCGGACACCGGCCCGCTTCGCATCGGCTCCGAATGTCTTGCCACGGTCCCGGCGGCGCGGCGCGGCGCGGCGGCGAGCTCTCGGCTCTCGTCGACTCGCGGACGAGTCGCGGGATCCCCCTTCGCTGCCGCGCTCGGCTCCCGCCCCCCTCCCTTCCCTCGCGCTCCTCGTTTTAAATTTCCCCTCGAGTATGTGTCTCCCTCGATCCGGGCGCGCGCGCGCTACTTGCGTGCATCTCGCGCGCTCCGCGCTTCTGCGTACGCGCAGACGGAAAAAAGCGTAACGACGATGGGAAAAGAAAAAGCGGCGCGGCGCGGCGGAGGGGGCACGGCGGAGCAGGAGTGGTGGGGAGCGGCGCGGCGGCGAGAAGAGGCCGAGCGAGAGCGGCGAAGCATAACGACGACGTTGAACGTCGTCGTCCGCGGACGGGCACGATGAATTCGATTTAAACCAGTTTTTACGAGATCGATTACCAGGTACCGGGGGTCGATCGACATGTGGAAATTAGCGTTTCGTTCCGTTTTGTCCCGGCGTTCCGCGACGTTTTAGACCGTCCAGCCGGTGTTTAGCCAGCCGGATAGATGGCCCCTCGTTCGACCGGGAACTGGCTCCCTTTTTCAAGCACGCCTCGCCGCTTGCGCTACGCTCCTCGCTGCGCGGCACCAGGGGGGGAAGGGGGCCGGGGTTCGCACGCGTGCTTCTGCGTGCACGCGCGTGAGCTGGCGTGCCCACGTTCGTTCGCGCGCGCGCGCGCGCGCACGGTGAAAGAGGAAGACGTCGGCGAGACAGGGTATACCTCGCGATAAACACCGGCGGAAAAGAGCGGAACGCGCGCGCACCGAGAGATAAGGACAGACCGAGGAATACGTTCTGCCGCCGTGCGCGAGCCGTTCCACGTGGAACCGTATCGCAGAATTCGGCGCATCTTCGCGGATTCTCCGCGGACTCGCGGCACCAGGGGTGGCCAAACTTTCGTCCGCCACGGGCGACCTGCTTTTTTACTTTATATTACATTTACTTTATATTATATATACTGTATACTTTATATATATACTATATACTATATACTTTATACTTTATATTATATTTATATTATACTTTATATACGACGGGTTAGTTTCTAGTGGAGATCTTATTATACAATTTTATAATATACGTCGGGACAAAATTTTCATCGCTATGGGCGACCTGTCTTTCTTTTTTCTTTAACGCTAGAATCACCGAGCTTTGACCGCGACTAATGCGTTCATGCGTTATCGACGACTTTCGATGCAATTTATGACAGCGTTTAAGTTTGATTAATTCGGATTTTGTACGATTTCTGATACAATATATGCTGCGGTGAGAAAGTTTGGTAAACAACTTTTGGTTCAGACGTTCCTATAATTTCAGTAACTGTGAAAGAAGATATAAATAAACAGTGTGCGTTAGGTGACCGTGAGAAAAGTAGTAATTTAAAGCCAGAAATAAGCTTAAATTTCTAATAAACATAGATAATGTCAGTCAGTCGGGGCGATTAGGACGACTAGGGCGACTTTGTCCAGAGAAGAATAAAATGCGGCAAATTATAATCGATGAAAATATTATAGTATACAGAGAAACTACTTTTTCTATATATATAATATAAATAAAAGGTAAGAATAAAATAAAAATAAAAATTATAGTTCTTATTTTAAATATAACATAATTAAATTAATGAATTAAACTAAATTAAATACAAATTATAGTATAATATAGTATAACATAATATAGTTAATATCTTTATTTTATACGTTTTATATCAGACCGCAGCAAATTAAATAAAACGTTCAATTAAACTCACGCGTTGCAAAAACGGGCTTTCGATAAATTACTCGTCAAAAATTCTACCAAACCAAACCGAAAGGAGCGTCACCCAGAGAACCAACTATACTTATCCAACAACCGTAGATCATGCAGCACGGACATCGAATGATTTACAAAACTCAACACGCCCGACGCTTTACAGCCCGCAACCGACTTTTTCTAAGAATCTAACGCCTCGTCGTAACTTAACGACATTTAGCTTGGCTTGCCAAGCATTGTCTGCGAGACCGTCTCCTACCCGACGCGCCTCTCGAATCGCCGCGAGCCTGAAGTTCGCGGGCGAGCACTTCGACGATTCATTCTTTTTTCTATTTTTTATCTAAACCGCCGGCACGGTGTACGCGGTGTACGCGACGAAGTGGGTCAATCCCGCGAGTTACGCAATATATAGGCTGGGTGCATTTAAAAGTCGGCGACTTTCGATTTGACATTGAGTGACTCGCGCGTAGCGGTATAGAGCGGCGACCGCGAGAGAGGATGAGGAAGAAGACGAACGGACGGACGAACGGACGGACGGACGGGACGGACGGCGAGGAGGACGCGGCGACTCGGCTCGACGCGTCGCGTCGCATCGCGTCGCGTCGCGTCGCGACTCGGCCCCGGACTCGCGGACCCTCACATCCTGTCTATGACAGGATGGCTGATGGCTGGTTGGTTGGTTGGCCGGCTGGCCGGTCTGTCGGTCGAGTTGGCAGGGCCCTACCCACGGCTCTACCCGCGCGCGTACATGTGCCAGTCGCCTCTTCGTGCCGCCGCGCCGCGCCGAGCGAAGCCGAGCCGAGCCGCGTGCACCGACGTCCTCTCCGCGTCCTTCCCCCGGCCCCCTCCCTCTTCCTTCGCGGCGCGGCGCGGCTCGGCTCGGCGCGGCGCGCCGCGCCAGAGCCCGAGAGCCAAGCCGAGCCCCGACTCGCCGGTTCCCGCTCGCTCCCTTTCGCCCCCTTTTACGCTTATTCCTCCGACCGTCGTCTCACGGGGGCCTGTTACTCTCCCGAGGCTCGGCTCTCTCGACGAGAGCGGATTTTTTTCCCCGGCCAGCCGGCCACCGTCGCAGCCGGTGCCCCGGCGTCGGTGGCGCGGCGATGCTGTGCCACGATCCACGATATCGAATCGACTCGGCTCGACTCGCGATGGGGTCGGCGAGCGAGCGAACGAGCGAGGGGGACGGAAAGAGAAGGAAAAAAAAAGCGTCGAACGAAACGCCGCGCCGCGCCGCGTCGAGCCGCGTCGAACCGCGTCCGAGACGGAAGAGGAGGAATCGAGTTAAACGGAGCGAGAGAAAAAGCCGGCGAGAGAGAACAGCCGCTGGCGCGAGAGCGAGCGAGAGAGAGAGAGAGTGACGGAGACCGGGTGGAAAAGAAAGAAAAAGGGAGATAGAGGAGGCCAGAATAGGGTGGGGCGGCGCTTTCCAATCGCGAAGCGAGGCCCCTCGCGTTCCGACGACGATCGAAAAAGGTGAGACGTGCCGAAGGGGATATAGGCGCGGACAATGAAGCGAGCGGGAGGGACGGAGACGGGAGACGGACGGTCGCCGGGTACGACGGAGAGAGAGGGAGGAGGCGAGCCGGTGGAACCCGCGCGCCGCGGTCGTCGAGCCAGAAGCAGAAGGAAAACGAGCGAGAGCGAGACGGGGCGAGGCGAGAACGTGACGAGACGACGAAGGGGAGCCGGAGGGGAACGCGAGCGGACGGACGGACGGACGGACGGGCGGACGGGACGGGACGGGACGGTCGAGCAAGCGGCGACGATTTGGCAACGGCTTTTATGGCTTTCGTTGCGATCGGCTGGAAACGACTCGACTCGAACCGCCGCGCCGCGCCGCGCCGCGGATCCCCGCGTCGACGAATTTTCATACGCGCGTCCGTGTGCCCGTTGGACTCGCGCGAGCCTGTGTGCACGTATTTCGGAAACGAGGCCGATGTATTCTGAAAACCTGGGGGGAAAGACTGTCGCTCCCACAATAAACGAACGCGCGTCGGGGATCGCGGCGGCGCACGGTTTTCTGGACGCGTTCGACCGCGACGCCGGAAACTCTGAAGACAGGTGTTCGACGCGGATTGCCTCGCGGAGCATTCCACTCTGTTCCTGTGAAAAGCGGGAGCAACGTAATCACGCCCACCCGGAATGCTTCGCGCCGAGAGAGAAGCTTCTCGCCGCTGGATTTTAACCCCTTGGAGTCTGTCGGGACGTAATTGTGTCCCATCTACGTATTTCGTACGATAATTGGGGGAGAAACGAAACCCTTTTTTCCACCGTACACGAATATATATATATATCGGTCTTAGAACGTATTACGCGCGCATACTTTGTTTACACGTAACGACATAACCTCTCGGTTCGGCGGCGAAGTCGGGCCAGCCAGCACGTGCTAAATTGTACAGTATCCGGATTTGTATTATTGTCCAAGCTGCGTTGAATCTACTCTTTAAGGTTAGTAATAAGCGATTCACTTGTTTTCGGTAATCGTGTTCTCGTAAAACCATAACCTCAGCGCGCAGATTGTACACCAATGAAATATCAACGTTTCTTGTTATTAGCATCTTACGTGTACGTATAAAACTTGACATCAGATATAATGAAAATTAAGGAAAAATGAATCAGACTCCAGAGGGTCAAGGGGATACACAGGATGTCCCAAGAATGCCTCGCAATCCGAAAGTAGGGGATTCCTGAGGTGATTTGAAGCAACTTTTTCCTTAGCGAAAAAGCGATCCGCGGCTTCGTTTACGAGTTATTAACGAAAAACAGTGCGCGGAACCGGGCTCCGCGCGCTCGTTGGCTGGGCCGTCTGCGCGCCAGCCGAGCTCGCCTCTTATTGGTCAGTGTTTTTTCGTTAATAACTCGTAAACGAAGCCTCGGAGAACATTTTCGCAAAGGAAAAAGTTGCTTCAAATGACCTCAGGAACCTCCCTGTGGAATCTGGGCCCTCGGAGCGTAACGGAAGCGCGTCGCGACGTAAAAGCAATTTAGAGCGGCCGAGTCGCGAATCGCGTCGTGCTTTACGCCGCGAGTCTAATCTCGTCGACCCGCCGCGAAAAAAAGAATTCTGGGATCGATAACGGCGAGAACCGATCCGCGGCGATCGCAGACACACAACGTAACTGTCGAAGCGGCGGCGGAGCCTCAATTTGGTGGCCGCGATGTTCCATGGCAATCGGGTCAATAGTAGCAGCGTGCACGAATTAAATCCTGTTGTTGAATAGACCCCCGTGCGCGGCGGAACGTTCCACGCTTCTTTATGAAGTGTATTCAACCGCGAGTAAACGACGCAATTACGTAAATTACGTTTATCCTTAACCGTAACATTACCCCGCGGCCGTGTTGAATGGTTCGCAGAGTCCGACTGCCGGGTGCTACACCGGGGCAGAAGAAGAGGCCCGCGCCGGTAATTACGCAACCTGTCAGTTCTATGCCGCGTTTTCCGTGACCGCGGCATGTACAGTCTACGCCGAAAACCGACGCGGACCGACGGAAAAATCTTCCGCGGCGCTGTCGTTGCTGCCGATCGGGAAATCTTCGTAATCGGAGATAGCGAAATTAATTAAGACTGTTATTTATTATTTATGTATCGTTATGAACGTTGTTATTAATATAATTGTTATTATAATATGATATATTATCGTCTATTGTTTGTACGTATATTGTCACGAATATTATTATTAATACAATTATTTTTATAATATGATATACTATCATTTATTATTTGTATGTATATTATTACGAATATTATTATTAATGTAATTATTATTATAATATGATATATTATCATTTATTATTTGTGCGTATATTGTTACGAATATTATTATTAATGTAATTATTATTATAATATGATATATTATCGTCTATTGTTTGTGCGTATATTATTACGAATATTATTATTAATATAATTATTATTATAATATGATACAGTAATAATTAGTAGTCATAATTAGCGTCATTTCTTAGTGTTCGTTTAGAATCCTGCATGCCGCTAATTTAATCAACATAACCTACAAACGTGTGATACATACAAAAAGTGTGAAGCGCAATTAACAAACTTTGCTGCAAGCTTTGCTGTTGATGAAATGGTTTTGTTTCGTTTAAATAAATTAGTTTTAAAAATCTATTGGAAAACGACATTAATTATTACCAGACCTGATATTATCATCTATTATTTGTATATTATTATCAATGTTATCATTAATATAACAATTATTATTTTCTACTTTTTATATATTCTATATTATTATTTAACGACAGTTACTGTATAACATATATATATAATTAAATGTCAATTTCACACCGACGAGTTTTTAAACGTGTAGATCGAAGGTGAGGGGAGGAGGGACGGTGGCAACGTTATCCGGAGAATTTTGAAAACTGTGCAAGATTTAGGGTGCGTTCGATCAGCGAGCAGCCAGTAATTAGTACGTTTTATTGTATCGAGACGAAGGGAAGACGGACTAAGCTCCGCGCGGATTGTCCCCACACGCAAGCGCGCGTACATGTATGTGTCGGCGTCACGAGCTCTGCAAACGTCCGCAGATTGTCCGCGAAGTTCCGTAGACCGTTCTCAGACAGTTCGCGGCGCGGTGCGCGCCTGTCTTTTGTCTTCCGTTGAAATGGAAAACGAGGGACACAGTCTGCAGAGGGACAATGGTATTTAGTTCATTCATTAATCGCGACACGCGACCCAATAAAAAGTAAAACAGTCCTCTGTATCCAGTGGACGACCTATAAAATATCGTTCGTCGCGTAAAACGATACCTTTCGGATAACAGAGATCCCTAAACGTCGTCGAAACGTAGTATTTCCAATTAGAAAAATCATATATACTTACAAATGTTCCCCCCCAAAAATCATCGAAATAAAATATTTTCGATCAAACAGTGAAACGATCCTCCGCCTTGCAAAATGGCGAAGAGCGCGGCAAAATGTGATTTGGCTCTCTAAAATGTTTATATTTTATTTCGGCCGGTCGTCCGGCTGCCCTGAAAAAACGCAACAGCGCCGTCCCGGGGTGAACGATTGCGAGGGAACGCGGCCGCTCGGCGGAGTTTTCGACGTAGAAACGGGGTCGCGGCGCGCGCGGTCCGACGAAAAATGGTGCCCGAATTCCGAGCGACGTGTTCGCGGGACCGGCGATCGCCGCTACGATCGATCGTAGCGCGTCGAATCCCGATACAACGAGAGCGCCGACGAGAGCGAGAGCGTTGAACGGTGGTAGGCGAGCCGCCCATACTTACATTCAGACGCGTACCTACTACCTGCGGGCGGAGGAAACTGTAACTACCGGCAGACTGGAAGTATTAGGAGGGAGAGAGTCGGTGAAAGAGAGGAAAGAGCGAGAGAGAAAGAGGAAGAACGCGGCCGGGCCGCGGGACGCGGGAGGTACGGTGGGCGGGTAGAGCGAGAGCGAGAGCGAGAGAGAGAGAGGGAGAGCGAGTGAGAGAGAGCGAGAGAGTGCGCGCGCGCGCGCGCCCGCGTTAACGGCGGGAGGAGGGAGAGAGAATAAACTGGGTCAGTGTCGCGGAACTTGAAAACTTCGCTTCCGTAATGTGAGAGCGGCGCTGACTGCCGGCTGGAAGTCGCTTAAACTGCGTTTACGAGTCGGCGGTAGGTAAAACAGAAACACCAAAGAGAACTCGAGACCGAGTTATACCTAGTTATGTATATACTTGTCCCTCTATATGTATGTATAGATATAGAGGCACGCACACGCGGCGCGTCGCCGCGTATACGTGCACGGTGCCGATGCAGCGGCACGTAGACGCGACGGAGAAACGAGTGGAAACGAGCGGAGTGGAAAAGAGAGGGAACGGCGGCGAGCGCTGGGTAGAGGGGGGCGGGGAGCGAGAGGGAGCGAGCACAGCGGCTCAGTGGAAGACGTACACGAATGTACAAACTGAAGCACGCTCTCCGAGCAAGGGGGGAGCAGTCTCGTTTGTTATACCGGCGTTTCCACTGGCGGTGCCTCATTGTACACGTATATACATATAGACACACAGATTTCCTCTCCCTCTCTGTCTCTCTCTCTCTCTCTTTCTCTCTTGCTCTCTCGATCTCCCCACGTGCCGGCGTGTATTATATATCGAAACGTTTCCCGCCACGATTCCAATGTCAACCGCTGCGCGACGAGGAACCGGGCGCGCGCGAGGAACCAGCCGGAAGGTCTCGCAAGGTCATCATCGCTCCACGCGTCTCTAGCCGAAGGATCGTCGGCTCGCGCGCGCGCACTCGCTCGCGAGCCGGAGAAAGTTCTCGGCTCTCATGAATTCCGCCGCGATCGTCGGCAGAGGAGAGAGAGAGGGAGAGAAAAAAAAGGGAAAAGAAGGGAAGACCCGGTGCACGGAATTTCCGTTGCTCTCTCGGCGCGCCGCGCGGTTCACGGTCCCCCGTGTTCCGCCTTAACGAGTCGAGATGTTCGGCTCCGCGGGCGCTTGCGGACGGCCGCTGCGCGGCGGCGGCGGCGGCGCGGGGAGAGGGCGGCGAGAATGACCGAAGGGGGAACGGGAAGGAAGGGACTTAGGCGGCCGCGGCGATACGCCGGGGATAAGAGGGAAGGGAAATGCGCGCCCACGTATAAACGCGTATATCGTGCACATAAGCCTGAAAACACGGTGGCGTTAGGCGCTTGTTGACGCAGATAAACCGACGCCGGACAGCGTAACGTTGTATTTATAGTCTCCTTGTGCTCTCTAGCGCGCTACTGCCGCGGCCCTCTCCCCCACCTCTATCCGCCCTCCTTCCTCGTCGCGCCACCCCAGCCTCTCTCTCCCTCTCTCTCTCCCTCCTCCGCCCCGCCGACCGTGCCCTTCTTTCAATTTTTTTCCTCGTTCCGCGGCGAGATCTGAATTTTTTCGCGTGGTTTATGGTCGCGCCGCAGAGCGATTCCGCGAGAAATATATGTATGTATATCGCGGCGCGACGCGACGACGGCTACGAAAAACGAGAGCCGCGCGGCGCGGCCGAACCTCGGCGAGCCTCGCCGTTCCCTATCTCGAGATACGATGGATCGGTGTTATCGTCGTGCCGCGCGATAATCGCTAATTGCCGTCGTGCCGCGTTCTCGATTCACGGCGTACGCGAATCGTTCGCGCACGGTGTGTTCTCGCGACTACCCGCGGCGAATTCTTTAAGGGATGATTCCGCGAGTGCGTCGAATAGGGGACGCGTTGTGTCCACCGATGTCGATTTTGCGAAGCTTGCACGGGCGAACGAAATTGTTGGGACGTTTTTGTTCTTGTCGCACTTTTGGAGGATGTTTTCATCCCTCTCGCGTACGTCACGGCAAATGGAAATATAATATATTATGTAATAGTATATAGCAATTGTAATATAGTAATTATATGATATAATTATATGTAATAATTATAATGTAATAATTATATGATATAATAATATATAGTAACCATAATTTAATAATTATATAAAATATTAATATATAATAATTGTACTATACTATGTTATTATATTACTACTACTATACTATGTAATTATACTATAATAATAACAAGATAATGTATAGTAATCATAATATAATAATTATATAAAATATTAATATATAATAATTATACTATAATAACCATATGAAATAATAATATATAATGATTATAATATAATAATCATATAAAATAATAATATATAATAATTATAATAATTATAATATATAATAATTATGCTATAATAGTTACATAAAATGATAATATATAATAACCATAACATAATAATTATATATTATTATAGTAGAATTACTATAATACAATAACTATACAAAATCATAATATATAACTACTATAATATAATTATTGTGGACGCGCGCGCACGTGGATTTCGTAAAAATCAGTGCGCGCTAAAAACCTCCTCCGCTATCCGAACAGCGGCGACGCTCACGCCGGGGTCAGAAAAAAGAATTAAAAGAATTCGGTAGAGTCACGATCGTACGCGAGAGAGGAGGAAAAAAAGTAACGGGCGGCGGTATCTCGCGCGGCGGATCACCGGGGCTCGCGGTCTCTCGTTCGCAACCTTACTTCGCAAAGCTTCGCCGGCCGTCGAGCACATCGGGGTCTAAATAACCTCTGGTATATCGAACCGTGCCAGAGAATCCGCGAGCGGCGGACCCCGCGAACCAGCGGCGAGCCGAACCGAGCCGCCGACGCCGCCGCCGCCGCCGCTGCCGCCGCCGCGCCAGCTACGAAGGTCTCTCTCGCAACCGCGGTCTCGTTCTCTCGTTTAATATCCAACCAACCGGCGGGCGGTGGAGGGGGGAGGCGGAAGGCGCGGAGCGACAGCGGGCGTCGAGAGACGAGGCGCGAGAGAAGAAACGTTCGCGGACACGCTCGACGGTGTACAGGACGCGCGGCGTTCTATTCTGTATGCATGTAGGATAGCGTTGGAAAGGCGAGCCGCGGAGGGAGAGCTTTTCTTTAATCCTAAGGGTGGCCGCGCGACGCGTCCATCGTTCGCCGGGGGCGCGCGCGCGCGCGCGTGCTCTCACCGAGGAGAGAATATCGTTGTTCCGACCGAGAAATATCGCGCGCTAAACAGCGATATTCGGACGAGCTTCACGGCTCCTAAACGTTTAATTATTTCGACGCCTATTGGATAATAACTCTGTCGCGTTATCGCCGAACATAATAACAGATATTACCGCGCGATCGCCGACGGTTCTAGGCAGCCGTGTTGGAGAAATTGTTCCGCGAATTTGGTACAGCAATGTCTCCCTAATTGACGCTCGGATTGTGCGCGAATGTGGACAATTTGGGGAGAGGAGACACGATTGTTCGAGCGTATTGCAGGTTGTTTATTATAAAATTGTTGACAATTGGTAAGTATAAAAACGAGTTGCAAGGCTTGAATAATGTTATCAATGGTCTGATCTGATATCTATGGACAATGGTCTGTTCTTCTATCGTTCTCACTCTCTCTCTTTCTCTCTCTCGCTCTTTCAGTCTCTCTTTCTCTCTCTCTCCGATTTCTCTCCCTCTCTCTCTCTCTTTTTCTCTCATTCTCGCCGCTTCAGTTTTTCTCTCTTTATCGCTTTTTATATCTGTCTCTCTATCCTTCTCTCTCTCTCCTCGCGTTCTCTCCTCTCTCTCTCTCCTTCACACTCTCTCTCCTCTCTCTCCTTTTCTCTCTCACCTTCACAGTCTCTCTCATCTCTCTCTCTCTCACCTTCACACTCTCTCTCCTCTCTCTCTCCTTGCTCTCTCTCACCTTCACTTTCACTCTTTCCTTCACATTCTCTCTCTCTCCTCTCTCTCTCCTTGCTCTCTCTTTCTTCGCTCTCCCTCTCCTTGCTCTGTCTCTCTTTGCTCTCTCTCTCTCTCCTTGCTTTCTCCTCTCTCTCCTTGCTATCTCTTTCTCTCTCTCTCTCCTCGCTCTCTCCTCTCTCTCCTTCTTTCTCTCTTCGCTCGTTTTCATAATTGTTGACAATTGGTAACAATAAAAACGAGTTGCAAGGCTCGAACAATGGTATCTCCGTTTCCCAAATTGTCCATTTTTCTGTACAATCCGAGCGTCAATTAGGGAGACATTAACTGTAACACGCTGGACGAGCAAAAGTGTTCCGCTCGTGTCGTCGTCGTCGTCGTCGTCGCTGTCTCATACGTGGCACCGTGCAAAACCCTGTTCCTCTCGTTAGCATGCACGCTCCTCGCTTTTATTTATTCGTGGCCATTCGATTTCACTCGGTTTAATGTTTCGGTACACGATTCGCATTTATCTTCGCCACCGCTCCGCGCGTTCACACTTTCATTCGTTTCGCACCTGTTCACCCGTTCGTTTCCCACACGAACGTCACCCCTCCTCCCCCCTCCCCCCTCCCCATTTATAATCATTAGGCCGGCGAATCAATGATACTTCTTAAAAGGGGATCGCGTTAATGCGATCGTAATGCGAGCCGTGTTAGCTTCTCCCGGCGGCGATGCGTTTCAACCCTTTAATGTGCGCGCGAGCTTTTTTCTTTTAGATTTATATTTGTCAAATTTTACTGAAAAAAATTGGTGTGTATAGAGGCTTCTATGAGCGGAAAATTCAAGAGTTTCGTAAAATTAAAATATTTCACTTAATCGGAGAAAAATTACCGAGCGTCGATCGCTTCTTCGGCATTCGCGCTTCTTGCAAATTTTAAACAAATTAAGCGATCGTTTTTCATTTTTTGGGATCAGATGCGGAAGATCTCCGCATTCGGTCATCGATCGAATGAATTGATATCGGGGATATATATATATATATATATATATATATATATATATCTATTATTATATATCTATTATCTGTTATATCTTATTTATATATTATCTATTATATTATATATCTATTATCCATTATAATATTATATATTATTATCTATTATCTATATATTACATATTTAGAAAAATTGTTTTTTATTACAAAATTATCGTGTGCAACCAATCGGCTGCAGAACGAAATATTCTTCTAGATGACACCAAACATGGCAACACGATGCACCCAAGGGTTGAAACACGCCCAAGCGTTGCCTCGTATCATTAATTCCTCCGAATCCGCTGTATGTTATTAAAAATAATCGCGATTCCATCATAAACACAGTAGCTCGCACCGAATCCCGCTGCCGGAAGATCAGACTTTCCATACCGATGTAACACGATTTTCGTCGCTCCCTGTTTTCACCGTACGAAACTGATTTTCTTCACGGGTCCTCTACGGGGCGCGCGCGATAAAGAAAGTTTAACGCGCCATAAACCGTAAAGTTTACGTTGGGCCAGCCATCGAGAGCGAAGCGTACGCTCCGACTAATCCGAAGGGATTATTTCGAACGAAAATTTTCGCCGGCCAAGTAATTTTCTAATAATCGTGTAAATCTACCGCGCGTCGGTCGTGTGCGACGAGGAGGGGAGGGGGGAGGGGTGCACGCGTATAGTTACGAACGAACGTACCACGGGGGTGGTACGCGACCGTACGTAGACGCGTACGTGTACACCACGGCCGGGGGTCACGGGTCTCTCGCGGATCGGAGCGAGACGGTGCGCTGCGTGGGTAGCGAGGGCGGAAGGGAGACGGCGAGAGGGGTCGCGCGAGATAGAAGCCGCGCTCGTGCTAGCTCGGCGTAGAGACGTAGCGCGTACGTAAGCCCGAAAACACGGCGGCAAGAGGCGCGGAACGCGTTATCCAGCTCTCGCGACTACCCTCCCCCCTCCCCCGGCCGCCCCCGATGTACGGATCTACCGTCACCAGCAGCCCCCCCCCCGCCCGCCCTCTCGCGTCCTCGCCGACCCCCTCGTCGCCGAAGTTCTAGCTAGAGCGTAGATCGAGGGAGTCCGCCGAAGGGGGTCGGGGGGGGAGAGGGACGCGGCGCGGCGGCGAGGTCGAAGACGAGGGTGGCGGAGGGTAGGTGGCGAAGCGAAGGGAGGGCGGCCGGTGGGTGGAGAAGGAGGATAGGGCAAGCCGTTATTTAGCCGGCCGCGCGCGCGTCCCTTCGCGACCCAACTCACAGCCGCGCCGCCCTTCGCTCGCCCTCGAGCGCCGCTGTTCTGCCGCCCCCTCATCGCTCACGCCCGGCTCTCGACCACCTTCCGTGCCCCGCCGCACCCCACGCCGACCCACGCTCACCCTACTATCCGACAGCCACCTCTAGCTTCCCCACACCCTTCGTTTTCGCCGCCCTTCTCTCTCTCCCCCCCGCCCTCAGCCATCAACCTACCCTCCCCCCCGTATCGCACGCTCTCCTGCTCGCACTCTTTGTTTCACCCGATCGTTTTCTTTCTCCCGCTCTTTTTTTCGCGGCCGTCCTTCTTCCACGTTCTCGCAGTCGCACTTTCCCTCGCGGCTCTCCGTCCGTCTCTCTTTCCGTTGCCCTCGTCTCTTTGGGACACGCGGCGGCGGCGGCGGCGGCGACTCACGGCTCTTCACGGTGCCCCGACTCACCCCCCCCCTCCTCCTACTCCTCTGTCTCTTCGCTGCTTCCCTCTCTCTCGCTCTCTTTCGCTAGCCCGCGCTCCCGCGGCCCCCGTCGTCGCCCTCGATCTTTCCTCTGCGTCCCTCGCGGTCACTTTTTCTCGTCCCGTCTCTCTCCGTGCCGCGTTATACCCACGGAAAACCTCGGCTCGCTCGTCCACGACGAGCCTCCGTCCGTCCGTTCGTCCGTTGGACCGTCCGTCCGTTCGTTCGTTCGTTCGTTCGCCGAAATCCCGTGCTAATTAAAGCCCGCCTCGATGCCCGTCGCCGACCGGGACGACAGAGGCGTCGTTTCTCCCTCTATCCTTCTCTCTCTCTCTCTCTCTCGCTTGTTCGCTCGACCGCTCGCTCTTTCCCTCTTTCGTTCCCTTTCATTCGCCGCTCCGTCTACGTCGATCCCGTTCGTCCTGCCCCTCTCCCGCCGCGACTCGCGCTCTCGTCGGTCTCTCGCTCCTTTGGCCGCTTCGCTCGGTTCGTCTCGCGACGCGACGCGACTCGACTCGACTCGGCTCGTCCCGACTCGACTCGACCCGACCCGACTCGGGCCGCCGCGGCGCGGCTCGGCGCGGCGCGGCCGGGCGCACCAAGGAGAAAATTAAGAAGGCTTCGAGCCGGCTCGTTCGGTCCATTGTGCCGCGCACGAAAGAAGAGAACCCCGTCTCCGCGTAACGGGACTCGCAGCAGACGACGATGCCTCTCTACTCCTCCTCTTTTTCTCTTTCTCCTTCCTTCGACCCTCTCCCTCCCACTCAAGCTCGCTCGCTCGCTCGCTCGCACACTGTCCCCCCTCCCTCTCGCTCGCACGCCGGTCGCTAGCTCGCTCCTCTTTCTACCTCCTCGCTGCGCCGCACCGCGTCCCAGCTGTCTCCTTTGTGTGTACGCGCTGATCGCGTGCATGCTACCACCTCGTCGCGAGCGCTTACGAGCATGTGCACACGCGCGCGCGCGCGTGTATATACGCCTCGCAAGGTTCACGTAATTGTTGATAGAAAATCTGCGTGACTGTTTCGTTAAGAGGTTCTCTATCGCGCGTCACACCTGCGCCGCCGCGTTCTACCGGCGTGCCGTAAAGCTCCGACACGGTGTGTTCTGTTCGAAAATCTGTTTGTTCGTCGCGCGGAACGGGAAGAGACGCTAATCGATACGTTCGGTTTAGCTTACATTGTTTCGCGCGCTCCAACGACGGCGAACGTAATAAGCAATTTTATTCGGCGTACCTACGGCCCGTTCGTAGATAAATAAGTTAACGAATAGAATAATAAATTAATGAATAAATTTGTAATAACGAATAGATATAATAAGTGAACGTATAAATTCGCGTAGATTAGAAGACCCGTGCCGCGTCGTAACCTCGGTCGTTCGCGCGCGTTCGTTCTCGGAGGAACCGCGAAGCTAATTGTTTTTAGCTGTAAAAATATTGTGTATCGCCGCGCGCGCTCGGCCCGCACATGTAATTAAGACGTTTTTCATACTAAATATTTCAAGCGAGCGTTGGAACGCTCCCGGTTCGCCCTGAGAGCGACGTTTCAGGGCGAGTGACGTCAGAGAAAGAGACAGCGGACAATCCGTCTTGCTCCGTCCGCGGGCTACATGCCTCGAGTAGGCGTGGTTTCTTTGCTCTCGGCGTCCACGGCGCGAGACTGTAATGCTCCGCGGGGCAATTTTTACGCGCGACAAGCTTGAATACGATATCACCGGCGAATCTACAGATTCGGACGTTAAGAAAATACAACTTCGCCGCGGTCTATCGGGGATACGTTAATGATCTTTCACCGCGTACCCCGTGCACCTATGGTCGTTGATCGCCATATTGCGAGCTAGAGTCGAGAGAGACATCTAGTCCGCGTTTCTGATTGGTAAAATATGGTACGCATTTCGATGGTAATATAGTAATAATATACTAATAATATAGTAATAATATGCTAATATTATATCAATAATATAGTAATAATATACCAATAGTATATTATAGTAATAATATATTAATAATTTACTAATAATATAGTAATAGTATACTAATATATAGTAATATTATACCAGTAATATATTAATAATTTACTAATAATATAGTAATATTATACCAATAATATAGCAATATTATACCAATAATATAGCAATAATATAGCAATAATATAGCAATAATATATTAATAATATAGTAATAATATACCAATAATATAGTAATAATATACCAATAATATAGTAATATTATACTAATAATATAGTAATATTTTACTAATAATATTGTAATAATATATTAATAATATGGTAATAATATATCAATAATATACTAATAATATAGTAATAATATACTAACAATATAATAATAATATACTAGTAATATAATAATAATATACCAATAATATAGTAATAATATGCCAATAATTCGTTACGCGGAGCGGAATATATTTCCACAGAACGAGCCTTCCCCCACCAACTCGGCACGCGGGAAGCGGAGCAAACGTATAATAAAATACGTGTAATAAAGCATGTGTATAATCTCTCTATATGCATCGAACGAACTAATATTAAAAGGATCGCTTTTAAAGTACACACAAACGCGAGCATGTTTGCACAGTGTACAGGGGGGAGGGGGGAGGCGTTCGAACACGACGAAGAAGAATGCGCGAACTGTACCGCGATCCGAGTATCTTTTGTCGGTTATATCGTCGACGGTAAGTCCAAGGTTTCTAAACGAACTTCCGGGCATATCGAGACCTCTGAAGTCGAAACGGACGGGATTCGTATTTCCGAATGGCACGCGAAATGTTAAGCGCTTCGATGATATTATAATATCGAAGATATTAGGACGACCCGCGTAAACACGCGGCAAGAGATCGCAGCGAATTCTCCTAAGCTGGCCTTTTTCCTTGTTCGTGGAAGACCGCGTACATGCACAGGGTAGCTCTCGCGCCAAACGCGCTGCGGCGGCGGCGCCGGCCGAGATAAACTCGCGTTCGCCTTTTATCTAGATACATTCCTCGCGCCTCCCGGACTCGCTGCTCGCGCGACCGCGAACCTCGCTGGCGAAACTGCCTCGTTCCCGCCGCTCCTCGTCTCGTCGACGCCCTGGTTATCGGCGCGCGGGAGAGAGACAAAGAGAGAGAGAGAGAGAGAGTGAAAGAGAGACAGAGATTGCGAGAGAATAAGAGAGTGAGAGAGAGAGAGGGAGGGAGAGAATGAATGAGAGAGAGAGTGAGAGAGAATGAAAGAGAGAGTGAGGGAGAGAGTGAGAGAGAATGAGAGAGAATGAAAGAGAGTGAGAAGAAATGAGAGAGAGTGAGAGGGAATGGGAGAGAGTGAGAGGGAATGAGAGAGAGAGTGAGAGAGAGTGAGAATGAATGAGAGAGAGAGAGTGAGAGAGAATGAGAAAGAGAGAGTGAGAGTGTGAGATAGAGAAAATGAGAGAGAATGAGATAGAGGATGAGAGAGACTGAGAGAAAGAGTGAGAGAGAGTGAGAGAGAGTGAGAGAGAGTGAGAGAGAGTGAGAGAGTGAGATCGAATGAGATAGAGAGAGTGAGAGAGAATGAAAGAGAGAGAGAGTGAGAGTGAGAGAGAATGAGAGAGTGAGAAAGAATGAGAGAGAGAGAATGAAAGAGAGAGAGAGAGAGAGTGAGAGAGTGAGAGAGTGAGAGAGTAAGTGAGAGAGAATGAGAGAGAGAGTGAGAGAATGAGAGAGAGAGTGAGAGAGAGAGAGAGAGAGCGTGAGGGATAGAGCGCGAGGAAAGGAAAGAAAGAGAGAGAGAGAGAGACAGAGAGAGAGGGTGAGATCGAGAGAGAGAGATAGCGCGAGGAAAGGAAAGAAAGAGAGAGAGAGTAAGAGAGAGACTAGGAGAGAGAGCGAGGGAGAATAAACGAGAGATGCGTATCCCGTCCGTGTCGCCGGACAACGACGACTACGATATGCGAGAGCGGCGGCGGCGGCGACGGATCGACGTAGACGATGGCCAGGAATTGCAGATACGCCGGCTCCCGCCGAGTTTATCTGCGCCGCGCGCGAGCTTTCTTCTTCCTGTTAGCGGCCGCGACGGCAGCTATACGATTCGATTAAACGGCCTTCGTGGATTTTTCCGCTGGCCAGCCCGCTTTAATTTGCTCTCGGCCGTCCGCGCGTACACACGAGCACGCGGCGGCGGCACTGGCGCGGACACACGCGCACCTCTCTATACACGCGCAAAAGGGACCGTGCGCGGTTCGTCCGTGCGTGCACGTGTAGAACGGGGGGCGCGCGCGCGCGCGAGCGCGAACGCCCGCGCCATCGTGTGCGGTCCCTTTCGTATCCGCTCCGCTCCGCTCGCTCGCGCGCGCGCTCTGTCCGCGCAAAAGATTTTCAAAGGATTTCCATTCCGCCAAAAAACTGTTGGCGCGCACATTCAAACTCTCTCTCTCTCTCTCTTTTTCTCTCTACCTCTCTCTTTATCACCGAGCCCCGTCCCAAACCCCCTCGTCGGCATCACGCTCTGCCGCGTTCCTGTTCCCTTTTCTCTTCTCTACTCTCCTCTTCACTTTGCCCCCCCCCTTCTTCTTCTCTTAATTTCACTTCCCGACTCGTCTCGTTTCGATTCGTCTCGTCTCGATTCGTCGCGATTCGTCTCGATTCGTCTCGATTCGACTCGTCTCGATTCGTCTCGATTCGACTCGTCTCGATTCGTCTCGATTCGTCTCGATTCGTCTCGTTTCGACTCGTCTTGTCTCGATTCGTCTCGTTTTCGTCTAGTTTCGCCACGACTCGTCTCGATTCGTCTCGTATCATCTCGTTTTGGTCTCATTTAGTCTCGTCTCGCCTCGACTCGTCTCGATTCGTCTTGTTTCGACTAACCTCGTCTTGATTCGTCTCGATTCGTCTTAACTCGTCTCGATTCATCTCGTCTCGTTTCGACTCATCTCGATTCTTCCCGTTTTGATTTGTCTCGACTTGTCCCGTTCTGTCTCGTCTCGTCTCGATTCGTCTCGTTTCGACTCGTCTCGTCTCGATTCCTCTCGCAACGTTTCGATTCATCTCGTCACGTCTCGATTTGTCTCATCTCGTCTCGTTTCATCGCATCCCGTCTCGTCCCGTCCCGTTCCGTTCACCCGTTCGTCGGTCCGTTCCCTCGCGAGACCGTGGAATCGCGTACGAGGCCGGCCCCGTCTCGTTTAAGGCGCTTTTATACCTGGCCTCTCTTCGGCCAGGACCAGGACCCGCCTTAATTACTTCGGGACCATTTTTACCGAGGATTATTTACGCTGCTTATCGAAGCGTCACGGAAAGCGGGCCCCGGGTTACCTGGCGGGCCGCCGAACCAGTGAAAAGACCGGGTCCCGGACTTCCACCGGTATACCGGGTGTTGAATATCTTAAGGGTCGATCCGTCCCACGAATCGGCGGAAGATGAAAATCGTGGGGCTGGAGCATCATCCGCGACCGCAGACCGCTTTGTTTTCGAGTTGTTGATCGTTCGAGTGCCGCGAACGACGCGATCGCGTTGTTCAGATATGACGCATCGCGAAGCGCTAAGTATCGAACCCCGGCGCTCCGAACTTCTGGAATAACACGCTGTTACATAGAGAACTTTGAATATAAAAATATATCACCCGTAACTTCTGAAAGGTCTCAGATTTCGATCTAAAAGCGGAGCGCACCGTTCTCTCGCGCTAATCAAGTAATTTCTCCCAGAAATGTTCGGAGATCGGAATTCGAACCGGCAGATCTGAGAATACTAAGTGTCGCGGTTCTTCGAGCCTCGCGGCTCGTTTTTATTATACTCGCTGATCGTCAGCAATTATAAAAACGAGGCGCGAGCCTCGAATAATCGTACCTTCTCTTCCCAAATTGTTCATTGCTGTTTACAAGCTGATGGAAAATCAGGAAGAATTAATAATATAATAATAATATAATAATAATATGATATAATATAATATAACAATAATATGATATAATATAATATAATAATAATATGATATAATATAATATAATAATAATATGATATAATAACATAATATAATAATAACATTTATTAGAAAATTTAATCGCCTCCAAATCATACAAAATTTCGTTCGCCATTGTATTCGCCGATTGTCAGCAATTATAAAAACGAGGTGCAAGCCTCGAATAATCGTACCTTCTCTTCCCAAATTGTTCATTGCTACTTAAAAGCTGAAGGAAAATTAGGGAAAATTTACTGTACCTACCGCGTACCTTGTAGCTCCGCGGTTTTTCTTACCGGACTTCGACGACCCTTAGCATCGATGTAGCAATGAATCGCACAGGCGTAGGACTAGCACAGCGAAATTCACAGCAACCGGAATTTGGCATTTCCGGGAGTAATTACTGCGTTCGTCCATTTACGACAAAGTTATCACGTTGTCGCTGCGATTAATTTGGATCCCATCGACGCGATCGCACTATTTTGGTATTTCTGGGACAGATTCTTGCGAGGACTTATTAGTCGACGATGTTCGAGCATCACGGTCCAAAGAGCGCCTCGCGAATCGTCGCTCCGCGTCCGTCTATCGTCGCCCTGTCCGCGTTCGTCTTGACCCGACTCAACCATTGTTCGCGGATCGCACGAATTTCACACGCGATCTCGAAAATAAAACCGAAATCGCAGTTTCGTCGTTCTCGATTTTCATTTTAGACCGACTTACGGGCTCGCGCTTGACGCTTTCGCAGCTAAATGTACCGCTGACGCGTCGGACGCGGTGCGTAACGCGCGTAAAAAACGGCGCTGCTCGTAATCAATCCGCGCGCCGAATACTTTCGATGCTATAATTACCGAGCACCTTGGAAACGACTTACGTCGGTTACTTTGCAACATCGTAATTTTTGGAAGACGCGACGCATCAACCCCTCGACGTATCGTTTTCCTCACGGTCGCTGCGATTAGAAATGTTGCGTTTGCGATAATTTCTCGGAAGGGAAAGAAAGTTGATGCTTAAATTTTCTCGCATGCTGAAATATTGACGACAATCTATACTGTGTACAAGTACGCTATGCACTAATATGCACTGGTACTATGATACTAAACTATACATATAGAATACTGATCTATAAGTACTATAATACTAAACTATAGATATAGAATACTGATCTATAAGTACTATAATACTAAACTATAGATATAGAATACTGATCTATAAGTATTATAATACTAAACTATAGATATAGAATACTGATCTATAAGTACTATAATACTAAACTATAGATATAGAATACTGATCTATAAGTATTATAATACTAAACTATAGATATAGAATACTGATCTATAAGTACTATAATACTAAACTATAGATATAGAATACTGATCTATAAGTATTATAATACTAAACTATAGATATAGAATACTGATCTATAAGTACTATAATACTAAACTATAGATATAGAATACTGATCTATAAGTACTATAATACTAAACTATACATATATAATACTAATCTATAAGTACTATAATACTAAACTATAGATATAGAATACTGATCTATAAGTATTATAATACTAAACTATAGATATAGAATACTGATCTATAAGTACTATAATACTAAGCTAATAGCTATACCCGTGAAACTACGTCGAAGGTTTAAATAATTTTATAACCACGACTTTTCTCCACGGATTCTTTGTCCTGAAAGCGGAACCCGTACATGTTTTTTATTTGCAGAACATCCGCAAGATGTTGCGAAGCCACAGGCGTACGCTCGCGAGATCTAAAATATTTGACACACGCGCGACGAGACAATCGGTATTATTACTCTCTCGCGGTGCGTGTCCCGTCCGACTCTCTGCCTCGAAATCGATGGGAAAGGGGACCCGTTTTCGAACCCGCGTCCTCACTCGGTGAAACTGGAACGCGCGGAGAGCGCGCGCGTTGCCGTTGGTGCCGTTTTTCTTTCGATGGCCGACGCCGCCGTTGCGAAACCGTGCCTCGATATTCCGCGGTGGCCGCCGCTCGGGTTCGTCGGTTAATTAAAGGAGCAAAAGAACCGGGAGCGGAATAATGAATTCGTGACGCGACAATAGCCGCGAGCCAATAAAATTTGGCGCCCTTCGATGGCCGAGAGAACGGGGCCGTGGTGTCTCCCTCCCTCCCCCTCTCGCTCGCTCGCTGCCTCTCTCTCTCTCTCTCTCTCTCTCTCTCTCTCTCTCTCTCTCGGTGTTTCAGTCTTTCTCTCTTTCTCGCCACTTCACTCTTTCTGTCTTTATCGCTTTCTATATCTGTCTCTATATCCTTCTCAATCTCTCTCTCTCTCGCTCTCTCAGTCTCTCTTTCTCTCTCATTCTCTCTTCCTGGCCGCTTTAGTTTTTCTCTCTTTATCGTTTTCTATCCTTCTCTCTCTCTCCTCGTTCTCTCCTCTCTCCCTTCTCTCTTTCTCCTTTACAATCTCTCTCCTCGCTCTCTCCTCTCTCTTTCTTTCTCTCTCCTCGCTCTCTCCTCTTTCTTTCTCTCTCTCCTCGCTCTCTCCTCTCTCTCTCCTTGCTCTCTCCTCTCTCTCTCTCTCTCTCTCTCTCTCTCGATGTCTCCCTCGATATTTCTCTCTCTCTCTCTCTCTCGCGCGATGTCTTTCTCGATATTTCTCTCTCCCTCTCTCGCTCTCTCGATGTCTCTCTCGATATTTCTCTCCTTCTCTCTCTCTTTCTCTCTCGATGTCTCTCTCGAGAATTCTCTCTCTCTCTCTCTCTTTCTCGATGTCTCTCTCGATATTTCTCTCCTTCTCTCTCTGTCCCCTCTCTCTTTCTTTCTCTCCTTGCTCTCTTCTCTCTCTCTCTCTCTCTCTCTCTCTCTGTTCTCCATATTTCTCTCCTTTTCTCTCTCTTTCTATCGTTTTCCCTCTCTCTCTCTCTCTTTCTCTCTCTCTCTCTCTCTCTCTCTCTCTCCCGATTCCGTCGAGCGCGTTTATGAAAGCATCGCTCGGCCTACGGCCCCGGCCGGCTCGATTCGTCGGTTATTCACGCGGCCGGAAAGCGGGCGCACACGCGCCCGTAAACACGACCTTGCCGCCTCGGCTCGCGATCGCCGAGCTCGCGGAACCACCCGGGCTACACACGATCATCGTCTTTCGGGAAGAGAGAGCCCCGGCCCGGCCGTTCTGGAATTCCAATTAATCTAGCCGCGCGCCGTTACGTGCCCGCGCGTACAGCGCTCGCTCCCCCGCCCTCCCCCCTCCCTCCCTCCCTCCCTGCCACCATACCGCGCCACGGCGGCCTCTATCGCTTATCGTCCCAGGAATAAAAACCGCACCGACGATGCGAATTAATTAACTCGACGACGCGGCCAGGAAACCCTCATCCGTCGAGCGTAATTGGCGAGCGAGCGCGAGCGCGAGCCCGGCTTCGTTCCCGCGCGCGCCACACCGGAGAAACACGGCCGCCCGACACCGATCGACGCGAGAGCGTGGCCTGCCAGAAATTCATCCCCCCCCCCCCCCATCACCGCTCCTTCCCTCCGCGGAAACGTTGGATCGACCTATAAAATATGCTTTATGAATATATTGGCTCGAGGAGCCGGCACCCCCGCGCTCGCAGGCAACCGTCGACGCTCGGAGAAATTCAATTGGCGAGAGAGGCGATTCTCTCTTTCGACGTCCTTCGACGTCCCCGGTCTCGAGGCGCCCCACTCCCCTCTGCCGCTCTGTGGTTTTAGGGTGTAACCAGCTTGCGGGCTTTACAATATATCCCGTGCAGGTCAGAAAGGGTCCGCGGTGCCGGTGTGTCCTGACCCTCGACAGGAAAAGTCAAGCGAGATCTCTATTAAAACGTTTGCACTCAGTGCCATCCCGGGCGTTGCTTACCAGCCACTCGGCATCACTTTTTTTCGCAAAAACATGCGCTTATATGAACCTTTATTGTTATACACAAATGTCCCAAAAATGTCTCGCGATCCGAAAGTGGCGGGTTCCTCGGGTCGTTCGAAGCAACTTTTTCCTTTAGAAAAATTTTCTCCGAGGCACCGTTAACGAGTTATCAACGAAAAACAGTGACCAATGAGAGGCGAGCTCGGCTGGCGCGAGGCGACCGAGCCAACGAGCGGAACCGGGCTTCGCGCGCTGGTTGGCTGGGCCGCCTCGCGTCAGCCGTACTCGATTATTATTGGCGCACTGTTTTTCGTTGATAACTCGTTAACGGCGCCTCGGAGAACATTTTTGTAAAGGAAGAAGCTGCTTCGAATGATCCGAGGAACCCGCTATTTCCGGATTGCGAGACATTTTTGGGACACCCTGTAGTATACCTTTGGAACCAAGTAACATATTACAATGATATTCGATTTATACGAATTTGAAGACATCGAGGAACATATATTTGCAAAAAAGTATTATATGTAATAATTTTGTACAGTATGATACATTTTGAAGCATTCTCCTCCATCAGAGGAGACATCCGAGAATTATATTATATAATAATATATATAATAATAATAATAGTTATATTAATAATAACTATAATAATAAATCATAATAATAATATTATTATTATAATATTATTAGTATATATAATATCATTATTATAATATTATTAGTATATATATCATTATTACAATATTATTAGTATAATATCGTTATTATAATATTATTAGTATAATATCATTATTATAATATTATTATAATAATAATTATAATAATAATCATAATAATAATTATATTATATATATATATATTATACGCTAGAATTAAAAGATGTCCCCTGAGAGGGGACAACGGAGTGCAAAGGGTTAAACCTCGGCCCGAACGGACCGATTTGAGGTCCGTATTGTTCAACGTTGCGCCTCCTTCTGTCTTCAATTTTTTTGAAGGGGGGGGCGGGAGAATAATAATTCTCAGTTATCTTTGTTGATTCATTGAATTCGTTGGTCGACCGAACTGGAGAAATGTTTACGGTTATTCGGACGCGCGCGCGTTCCACCGAGAACACAAGCGTTACTCTGTAGCCAACAAGAGTCAACTATGAGGTCTTCATTAATTAATTACCTTAGTCGACTGAACCGATTATAAGGACGGCGCAATTTATCCGACTTGGCCAACCGTGGTAGTGGTTTGCGCCCTTCCCATTACCGAATTGGAGATACAGGAGGCGAGCCTTGAGATACTCCACGGATTGCTGTACAGCCCAAAACAGCAGTAAGTGCCCGGCTATTTATCCATCAGAGTGTACACGCTGTGTAATTATACCGCGGAGATCTTTACGTGAATTCCTAATTTTCGTGGATTAATTTGTAAACGGAGAATTGTACGTACGTTCGTCGATTTTCGAGACCGAGATGTTGTTAATAGACCGAGTTGTTATTATTATTATTATACATGTTACTTTGAGTTTAGCCAAGCGAGCTGTGCTCGACGAGTATACTCGTCACGAAGAAGCGACAGTATTTTGCGTCGCGACGAGTATACTCGTCACGGAGAAGTAACAGTATTTTGCGTCCCGACGAGTATACTCGTCACGGAGAAGTAACAGTATTTTGCATCGCGACGAGTATACTCGTCACGGAGAATAGTATTTTGCGTCCCGACGAGTATACTCGTCACGGAGAAGTAACAGTATTTTGCGTCCCGACGAGTATACTCGTCACGGAGAAGTAACAGTATTTTGCGCCGCGACGAGTATACTCGTCACGGAGAAGCGACAGTATTTTGCATCGCGACGAGTATACTCGTCACGGAGAAGCGACAGTATTTTGCATCGCGACGAGTATACTCGTCACGGAGAATAGTATTTTGCGTCCCGACGAGTATACTCGTCACGGAGAAGCGACAGTATTTTGCATCGCGACGAGTATACTCGTCACGGAGAAATAACAGTATATTGCGTCGCGACGAGTATACTCGTCACGGAGAAGCGACAGTATTTTGCATCGCGACGAGTATACTCGTCACGGAAAATACAGATTGCAATTTAGTGAAAAACTATAACGTATTCCCAACTTTCATTCGACAAGTCGTAAACAATCGATCAGCTGGGTTAGGCCAGAACATTATCGAGTCTCGCAACGAACGAGAATAAATTCAAACGTTGATCGGTTGCTACGGTCGCCTCGCCGCCGCGCCGCGGCGCAAAGGTTAATTTTATTTCTCGGCTCGAAATCGATACATTGCCTTCAAAACGCCCGCGTAATCGCGCACGTAGACGCGTCGAATTCGAATCGCGCTCGACATCATCGTGCTCGGTGTTCCTTCGCGGCCGAGGGTGCGATCTGCCTTTAAACGCGTATCCTAATTTTCGGTTATTTAATATAATATATGTATATATACAATTGAATAAGTACATGTAATATATCTAATAATATAATATATACATATATATTATAGTATACATACATATATGTACAATAAAATATATATTACAATTACAATTACACCCCCCCACACACAATTGTTGTATAATAATACAATTGTAATATACATGTTATATGTGTATAATATAAAAATATAATATATGTAATATAATTACAATTACAATTACAATTACATATATATGTATATAATTTAATACAATTTTAATATATATGTTATATATGTATAATATATACGTATAATATACGTAATACACAATATACAATATTACATATATTTAATATATAATATTACTTATATGTAAATATATGTATATTACATATGTAATATATAATATTACTTATATGTAAATATATTTTTATATCAATACCGGTTCAATGAATCTCCGCGAATCGAAACATTTCAGCCAATCGCACCTCCAATTAATCTAACAATAAAACGTAAAAATCCGCAGGGTGCTCGAGACGATTCGCGCCCCACAGCTCAAGAACGAATCTGACCGACTCTCGCGGTCCTAAAAATCGGCCAAGCCGAAGGACATTTTACGAGATCGCGAGCAGAAGATCAGATTCCGCTGCGGATTCTCCCGCCGTTAGAAACCTGGTCAACCCTCGCGAAAAGGGGTTGCAACGCTTCAACCCCGCCGATCACCATCATCGTCGCGGACCGCGGCGGAGCCACATCTGCGCGTCTGCCAGATTTATCAAAGTGCGGCGCACGGGATTAAACGGCACCGCGCGACCCCTGACGTCACAACGAACGTAACACGTCTGTTCCTCGATCCGCGCGATCCGCGTCCCACCGTTTCTGCGCCTCCGCTTTGCGAGGGGGACGCCAAGATTTTCCCATCAATCTTTAAACTTCTTAACGAAACCGTTCTCGAAGCACCCTGCTAAATGTTTCAGAGGCGCGGGGGTTAAAACATCCCCTGTGACGCGGGGATGATTCCTTCGATTCGGCCGCGAGGATCCGCGCGGCGCGCCGCGGGTTGTCGCGCAAAAATGTCCGCTCGGCGACGGACGCCGCGCTAACGCCTGGAAGCTACGTGGCCCTCGAGCAGACCGGGTACGGCGTTGCGCGTTTCTCTCGCGTGAAATTTAAAGGCGGTCGGTCTCTCCTCTCTCTGTGCCGCGGTGCCGCGGCGTTCCCGAGAAGGGACTGGGCCCTCGATCGATCCGTGCCCGCATCGTCGCGACCGTGTAGAAGCGGTTGTTTGCCGGCGGCTGGCCGCCGTGGCCGTGGCCGCGCGGCCGCCGAACACAGCCGGCGAGCCGCCTTCGGGAAAACTTTTTATTCTAACGTTTTTCCTATAATCCGAAATAATTAACGGCGACCCTTCGGACCGGTCCAGCGGCGGGGACTCGCAAAGTTCGCCCGTGCAAGACGACGTCCACTCGTCCGGAGCGACTTCCTCCCTCGTCCCTGGAGGTCCCTCGTCCCCACTGCTCCTCGTCCTTGGCTCCCCTCGACGAGGGATCCCGCTCTCTCTCTCTCTCTCTCTCTCTCTCTCGCGCGCGCGCGCGCGTCTTTTCTCCTTGGATCCTTCCGAGAAACACCCGACGCTGCGTGCTTCTACCTCCGTTTTCTTCGTCGTCGACTTAACGGCCGCACCTGCTGCAGCCTCGCCTCGCCTCGCCTTGCCTCGCCTCGCCTCGCCTAGTTTCGGCGAGAGCGCCGCGCGAATTTCTTCCCTTCGACGACGTGCCCGGTGCCCGCGTGCGCCCGGAGACCGTATTTCCGCTCGGCGCGCGCTTCCCTTTCAGACGCTGGAAATCCTCCGTCCGGCGGGGGTTGGCCGCTTTAAGGTCGATGAACACTGGCTCTCTCTCCCGGAAGCGTAATCGCGAAGAAAAAAAAAAAGAAGAAAATTCTTCTTCCCTTCCCGACCATCCCCCCTACACCCTCTCCCCGTCGCCACCCATCCTCGCTACCCCCTTCCGCGTCGTCCGACGTCGACGTCGACGTCGCCGCCGCTTTTCTCTCTCTCTCTCTCTCTCTCTCTCGCTTCCTTCCTCTCGCTTCCTTCCTCTCGCGGCTCGTCTTTTAATATCGCGGAGATGAGAGGATTTGTCTCGGAATCGCGGCGTCCTCCTCCCCGCCGTGTCTAATCTTCCACGGAGCCACGCGGAGAGACCGGGGCTACCTTGTTCTAAGTAGTGATTATTCCGTGGCCGCGACGCGGATCTTAGCGAGAGCGCGTCGACGTGTTCGACGCGCGACGCTGCGTTTCTTTCGTGCGGCGCGTCCGACGACGGAGATTCTCGCGCGCGCGCGCGGAGGATAGAAAAGCGAGTTGAATGGGGATTGATCGACGGCGAAGAAACGCGCGAAATTGTATTATATTGTTTATATTATATTATATTGGACGCGGCATGCTGGTCGCGTCCAATGGAGTCGGAATGGATGTGCGTTAATCCGGGGGGAAGTGCTGGGTGTCTTGAAAATGTATCGCTATATATTGAAATGAGGGGTTCCTGAGGTGATTTGGAGCAACTTTTTCCTTTGCGAAAATGCGATACGAGGCTTCGTTCGCGAGTTATTAGCGAAAAACGGCGACCAATCAGAGGCGACGAGCAGCTGGCGCGAGACGGCAGAGCGAATGAGTGCAACTGGGCTTCGCGCGCTTGTTAGTCGGTTCGCTGAGCGTTGGCAGAGCTCGCCTCTTATTGGTCGGCACTTTTTCGTTAATAACTCGTAAACGGAGCCGCGGATCGCATTTTTGTAAAGGAAGAAGCTGCTTCAAATGATCCGAGGAACCTCTTATTTCTAGATTGGAAATGAGAAATTTCGGTTTTCTGTGAATTTCTCTGTGCTAGTGCTACGCCTATGTGATTTATTGCTACGTCGATGCTCTTTGACGTCAATATTTGCGCGTTCAAGTCAATTTAAGCTTTTTAGTTTCAATTTTTGATTCAGTCAATTTAGATTAGTGTTATATATAGTTCAGTATTACAGTACATATAGATTAGTATTATATACAGTTTAGTATTACGGTGCTTATAGATTACTATTATACATATATAGTTTAGTATTATAGTACTTGTAGATTAGTATTATATATGTATAGTTTAGTATTATAATACTTATAGATTAGTATTATAGTACTTATAGATCAGTATTCTATATGTATAGTTTAGTATCATAGTACCAGTGCATATTAGTGCATAGCGTACTTGTACACAGTATAGATTGTCGTCAATATTTCAGCATGCGAGAAAATTTAAGCATCAACTTTCTTTCCCTTCCGAGAAATTATCGCAATCGCAAAATTTCTCATCGCAGCGACCGCGAGGAGAATGATACGTCGAGGGGTTGATGCGTCGCGTCTTCCAAAAATTACGATGTTGCAAAGTAACCGACGTAAGTCGTTTCCAAGGTGCTCGATAATTATAGCATCGAAAGTATTCGGCGCGCGGATTGATTACGAGCAGCGCCGTTTTTTACGCGAGTTATGCACCGCGTCCGACGCGTCAGCGGTACATTTAGCTGCGAAAGCGTCAAACGCGAGCCCGTAAGTCGGTCTAAAATGAAAATCGAGAACGACGAAACTGCGATTTCGGTTTTGTTTTCGAGATCGCGTATGAAATTTGTGCGATCCGCGAACAATGGTTGAGTCGGGTCAAGACGAACGCGGATAGGGCGACGATAGACGGACGCAGAGCGACGATTCGCGAGGCGCTCTTTGGACCGTGATGCTCGAACATCGTCGACTAATAAGTCCTCGCAAGAATCTGTCCCAGAAATACCAAAATAGTGCGATCGCGTCGATGGGATCCAAATTAATCGCAGCGACAACGTGATAACTTTGTCGTAAATGGACGAACGCAGTAATTACTCCCGGAAATGCCAAATTCCGGTTGCTGTGAATTTCGCTGTGCTAGTCCTACGCCTGTGCGATTCATTGCTACATCGATGCTAAGGGTCGTCGAAGTCCGGTAAGAAAAACCGCGGAGCTACAAGGTACGCGGTAGGTACAGTAAATTCTCCCTGATTTTCCTTCAGCTTGCAAGCAGAAATGAACAATTTGGGAAGAGAAAGTACGATTATTCGAGGCTTGCACCTCGTTTTTATAATTGTTGACGATTGACGAATACAATTGCGAACGAAATTTTGTATGATTTAGAGACGATTAAATTTACTAATAAATGTTATTATTATATTACACACACATATTATTATTATATTATATTATTATTATATTATATTACTATTATATTATATTATATTATATTGTATTATATTGTACTATATTGTATTATATTGTATTATATTGTATTATATTGTACTATATTATATTATATTATATTATATTATACTATATTATATTATTATTATATTATATTACATTATTATTATATTCTATAAATATCATGTATTGCAATACGCGAGATAGTCGCTCAAAGTTATTTCTAATTATCGCACCATCGAATCTGTTATATCATCAAACTTGGTTAAATTAAAAAAAAAGAAAAAAAACAGGACAAACGGTAACTGTTGTCCGAGTCACGAAACGCAATTTCACGGATACGCGAATACGATCGGCGGATCTAAAACGTTGGGATCGTTCGAGTAACGGCGGCGATCCCGGCTGGTCGAATTCCGTCGATTCCCATCGGAACGCGAGGACGACGGCGACGGGTAACGATCGTCGCGGCGTCGCGAAGGAAGGACGCACCCCGATATAAATCGAGAAGGACACTCTCGACGCGGCGTTACGTAATCGCGTCGCGCAGGCCGCGGCCGCGGCCGGCTCGGCTCGGTTCGGCTCGTCGAGTCGCGTCGCGTCGCGTCGCGGCTAGACGCGGCGTGGCGCGGAGGGAGGGGGGCGGGCGGCGGAGTGCTGACCGGAGTCAGAGGCGGAGTAGGCGGCCGACTATGTTCTCTTTATCCGTTTCCCCACTGTCCGTCCGGACGGGAGTGCGTGACTCGGCGCAGCGTCTCGCGATCACTCGCTCTCGCTGTTATTCCCTTTTGCCTCTCGCGCGAGTAACGCGGATATGCGCCGCCCGTTGCATAAGGCCCGTGCAGCCGCGCAACTACCTGTCGTCTCCGTGCTCCAGGCGCGCGTTATATTTAACCGGAGCAGAGTCTCGCGCGCGGATCCTACGGACGCGCGTATTTTTTCCCGGCGGGACCGCGCGCGCCGGGCTCTCTCTTAGCGAGCGCGGCAGCCTACTACTACTGGCCGCGCCGGCTCGCTCGCGCCGGCAGCCTAATTTTAGAGGTTTTGAATTATGTAATACCCGTGTACCGGAGATGTTGCGTGTACATACCGTTCGCCGAGCAACGATCCGTGGAATCGCGATCGCCGATCTACGCGGCCTCCGCGTCCACGTGTGTCCCGCTCCACGCGCGCCGACCAAGAGCTGCCGCGGAACTTTTATATTCGACGATACGTCGAACGCCGGAATCCGATTCGACGCGATCGCGACGCGGCCGTCGCGTGATTCTGGCGACACGGAGCAACGCCTATCGCGCGGACGCTATTTCCTATCGGCTTCCTACCGGCGATTAGGCGACACCGCGTGCTCGCGGACGAGAAGGAATAAGTCGGGTTACGATTCTCTTGATTTATTAAATTATTATTATTATGATAGATTATATTGTTGAGATAATTTATTGTTAACGAATTTATTAACGGAGAGAATTTAGTTTGGATATGGTGTAAATAAATAAGGTTTACCAGCGTTCAGGAAACGATGCTTGCGATTGATAAAATAATTTTTAAATAAGCGCTGATCAACGTAAGATCCAAATATTGAAAAATCTTCTGTTCGGCGTCATTATTTCATAATAATAATAATAATGATTATTATTATTATATAATATATATTATTATATTGATATATATATATAATATATATATATTATATTGATATTATATATATTATATAATAATAATTATTATTATATCATAATATAATTAATATTATTATATAATTTATATCAATTATTATTATTATTATTATTATTATTATTATTATTATTATTATTATTATTATTATTATTATTATTATTATGATATTATGACGCCTCGGCGACTCTGATGCGTCATTAAAAATTGTTGCCACGTCTCGAAATAATTTGTTTGTATTTAAACAGCTGTTGAAAGCCTAACTGTCGCATGATTGACAATATTCGATTTCATATTTTTCATTAGGTCATATTTTTGGCATTAGTTCACATAAAATGGAAAAGCCGTATATGGAAAAAGCTATTATAAATTTTGCGTTAATTCGGCTTCGAGTGCAAAGAGTTAAACAATTAATGTTTATTACATTTTATTAGAACATTTTTGTCAAGCTAATCGGTCCGAACGAAACGAACGTTAAAACAGAGATTTGAACAGCGTATATACGTAGCCACGGTGCACCTTGCTTTGTCTCGCGTTAGACGATCGGGATCAGCGCAGCGGAAAGGATCGATGTATGCATATCCGCGTCGATTGAAGCCGCTCGGAGAATGTGGATCCTCCCGGCAGACTATTCGAACTATACGGGAGGATGCGGCGCACGGTATTTTGCCCCGGGGCCAACGGCGATTAATTTCGTCAACTCGATTACCGATCGCGCTGCGATTTGTCCCAGGTTTTTATCGCATTGTCGCCGTTATATTCGTATTTATTTACTGATACTATTTATTTGAATGAAATTAAAATTTATTAAATTTATTAGAATGTTTCAACGCACACACGCGTTGAATATATATTATTATATTATAATATAATACATATATATATATATATATATATATATATATATATATATATATTATAATATAATATATATTATTATTATTATTATTAACAATTTTCTTCTCTTTTGCATTTATATTCCAGTCCTCAGTCGAAATATCTGTTAAGCTGTTAATCAACTAATTTGCTACATTTCAGAACATTTTTACGACATAGTATCATGTAACGTGTTATACTAAATATAAATTAGCAAAGAGCATAATATAATAATGTATATTTTTAGTATTTTTAAGTTGTATATCCTATATTTATACAGGGTGTTCCAAAAATGTCTCGCAATCCGGAAATGGCGGGTTCCTCGGATCATTTGTAGCAACTTCTTCCTTTACAAAAATGTTCTCCGAGGCACCGTTAACGAGTTATCAACGAAAAACAGTGCGCCAATAAGAATCGAGTACGGCTGACGCGAGGCGGCCCAGCCAACCGGCGCGCGAAGCCCGGTTCCGCTCATTGGCTCGGTCGCCTCGCGCCAGCCGAGCTCGCCTCTCATTGGTTACTGTTTTTCGTTGATAACTCGTTAACGGTGCGTCGGAGAACATTTTTGTAAAGGAAAAAGTTGCTTCGAATGACCCGAGGAACCCGCCATTTCCGGATTGCGAGACATTTTTGGGACACTCTGTATTTCAGTGCTTATTCCATTTTATTCCTTTTAAGATCGAACCGAATGTCCTATAAATTGAATAAGAAGAGCGTCCACCCATATTTGGGTGACGGGGCACCCATGGAAGCCGGTCCCAATATGCTAAAAAAAAAAAATAAAAGAAAATAAACCTTTCCTCGATTCGATGAAAATTCACCCACGAAATTAATTCACGAAAGTGTCCGCGTCCGCGTCCGCGCGTATAGGTCCGCGCGAGTCCAACGACGACGACGTCGACGATACATACATATATGTATACACAGCACAGAGAGACGAGCTTTACGCCGGAGTAACAGAGTCGCAATTACGGAACGCGATCAAGTTTATATTACAGAGAGCTCGAAAGACAAACAGATGATCAGCTTAATGGAGCAACTGTGTGACCAAGTTAATCCAACATTGACAATCGTCGGCCCGGTCGGCACCCCCCCCCCTTTCCTTGTCCGTCCCGCCCTCCTTCCTGCTTGGTCAAGCGAGCAAGCCCGGCCGAATCAGGGGGTGATTCGGCAAACAAAAATAATAAGAGGTGCACCGTATGAAATGGTTCTACGCGAAACATTCTTCTGCGAGCCGAGTTCGCGATTCTCGATCCGCGGGAACACGGGCGAGAAGATACGCGACGGACGTTCAAACGTTTGCGCTCGATCTCGACTCGCAACATTTAACATTGTTATAGAATGTCTTAAAATAATTTTAACGTTAACGAGTTCGTTTATATTTTGGATAACTTTTAACAGGTTTTTTGGCGCGCGAGTCGCGATATTATTATATTATATGTATAAAATAGAATAAAATGAGATATATTATAAATAAACATTATTATATACATATATAAATAATATAGTAATATAATAATATATAATACATATAATAATATATAACATATATAATATATAATTATACATAATATATATAAATCCTCTTATATATAATATATTATAAATAAATATTATTATACATACATATAAATAATATAACATAATATAAATAAATCCTCTTATATATAAAATATATTATATAATATAAGAGGATACATAAATAAAATATATAAATAAATATTATTATACATATATAGATAATATAATAATATAACATGATACATATGGATCCTCTTGTATATAAACTATATTATAAATATATCATACAAAAGGATATATAAATAAAATATATACATAATTATTATATAAAAATGCTTTTATCCATATCTTACAAAATAAACTATATTATACATATTATATATTATAAATATAAAATTTATAAAAAATGGAAACACCATAATTCCAAAAACCGTCCAAAATTCCAAGTAAAAACATCTCCGAGCGAAAAAACGTTTAGTCGCAACACGTTCGAGAGCACGGTCCGCGCCGCGATCCTGAAAAAGTCCCGGGAGGCCCCGAGGCCCGTTCCACACGGCCAGGAGGAGGAGGCTCGGTATCGGTTCTCGCTCGTACCGCGCGGCTACACGAGACAGACCGTGCATGCGCCCGATTCAATGGGCGCGTTCAGACGCGCGATACGTCACCGCGATACCTTCGGCCGCGATAAACGCGGTTGCGTATCGCAATACTCGCGCGCGGCTCTCGCGAGATCGCCTCCGACGTAGCGGCGGCGGCGGCGGCGATCGTTCAGCGCCGCGCGGCTCGCGTTGCGTCACACGAAAGCGTTAAAATAGGATCCCGGCGATCGAAGAACGGTCGACGCGGCGTCGCAACCGCCGCGGGCGTTCGAGAGGCGAGCGGCGGTCCACACGAAAAAAAAAGAAAAGGAAATCCCCGGTGAGAGAGAGAGAGAGAGAGAGAGAGAGAGAGCTTGAGAAGGAAAAAAGGAAGAGAAGAAGAAGAGCGAGGGGAACCGCGCGTCGCGGACGGTTTCTGGAGGAAACCGGTGGCCGCGGGGACGCGAGATAGCGGCGTCTAACGGCGTCGGACGCGCGAGACGGCTGCGCCCGGCGTCCGGCATAATTCCTCCCGCCGGCCCGTTCTCGCGGCTGCGGCGGGCCCGAGGCCCGGGGCCCGGTACTCGGGGCCCGGGGCCCGAGGGGGGCCCGGTCTCGAATTCTTTTTCTACGAAGTGACCTTTACATTCCTAATCGTGACCACGCGAATTCTTCGTGCGTCCTTTCGGCGTTACCTGGAGGACGGTGGCGGCGTGTGGCCGCGCCATTTCCAGCGCGCATGCCTTCTGGCCATCTTCGTGGCCGACTGTCTCTCTCTCCCGTCCTCCCCCTCCTCCTCCACTAACTCGGTCCCTCTCGCTTCGCTCCTCGCGTCTCTCTTCGTCTCTTCGTTCTCTCTCGCGCGCGCTCGCTCGCTCTCGCTCCCGCTCCTTCTGTGTGTTCGTGAGAGCCTGCAGCCTCTGACGGGAAGGGCACGATCGGAAAATTAACGACCCCTCGAGCGTTAACTCCCGACTCCGAGGTCGGTTCTCGGTCCGCTCGTTCGTTAAGTCCCTCCTCGAGTTCTCGCGACTCACGCCGCGTTTTCAGCTATCGCCCTCCCCCCTCCCCCCGCGCGCGGCCCCCTGCCCAGCGCTCCTCGCCCGCCTCCCTCCAGACCCTCTGATCCCCTCTGGTCCCCAAGAACCTCTCTCTTTCTCGCTCCGGTCCGCGCAATCCGCCGAACCCCCTCTTGTGTCCTCCTCCTCTTCTTCTTCTTCTTCTTCTTCTTCTTCTTCTTCCCTCCGTCTGTCCTGCCTGGCTTCCTCCGCCGTTCCACGCTGGTCCCCTCCCCCCTCGCTCTCTCTCTCTCTATCTCTCTATATCGCTCTCTATCCCCCTGCAGCCCTCTCGCGCCGTCTCCTAACCCCCTATAGCCATCTCGTTCCCCTAACCATCGCCGCCGGCGACTAACCCCTCGAGCTACGAATCGGAGATTGGCGGAGGGACCGGTCGATTATCTATAATCGATAGGAAGAACCGATCCGGTGTACACGGTAACGCGGTGCGTGGCCCCGGCCCGGCGATTGACATTTAAAAGCGCTCGCGCGCGCGCGCGCGGGAGAGAGAACGTTTGTTTCGCGGATCGTGACTGCGCGCCGGTTCTCGCCGGTGTCGCGCGGACTGTTTTTCTTTGTTTTTTCTTTTCGAAGAGAAAAAGGGGGAGAAATGGGTTAGATAACGCCGCGCGATTTACGATATCGACGGGCGACGATAGCGAGCGAGCGAGCGAGCGCGCGAGCGCGCTCGGCCGGGCACGCTGGAATGCGGCGCCGAGAGGCCGCGGAGAGGCCAGCGTTGAGACAATGAGCGGACCGAACGAACAGATGTTCCGTCGGAACCGTAAGTGAACCGGCTTTCTTTCGCGCGAGCTTCGTCTCCGCCGCGCGACAAAGGAACCTCGACCGTTTACCCCCACCACGGACGCCGGGACCCTTTATGTATTTCGCCCCGGCCGCAGAAGTCGCGCATCCGAGAGACGGTGCAACGTCGTGTTCGACGGCCACGGCGGCGGCCACGGAAATTCGTGCGACTATGGAGAGACGGATTTCGGAGGGGGGATTGAGTCGTTGGTTTTTACGGCTGGAGAGATTGTTATAGGGCTGGAGAGATTGTTTAGGGGATGCTTGCTGGTTTCTTTTTTTTGGTTGAGACTCTTGGTCAACCCCTTCAGCGAATGAGTTATTAACCCTGAGTAATTCATAATTAGTTCATATTTCAGTTATTTTATATATTCACTTTATTTTATATATTTTATGTGTTTAAATATTTATATATTTATTTATTTTTATATTATGTATTTATATTTATTATTATATCATGTATTTTATGTATTTTAATATTTATATATTTATTTATTTTTATATTATGTATTTATATTTATTATTATATTATGTATTTTATATATTTATATATTTCAGTATTATATATTTCATCTTGAATCTTTAGGGTATTGGAAGGATCAAGTGCTGCCTAAGGGTGGGTCATTTTGTGCCCATGTAAGAAAATGAATATTGTTAGTTTTCTGTTCGAGGTGATTTTCTTTGAAATAATAACGTTGAATTATATACTGTATAAATAATTGCTGTTTTTTTTTATAGTATAAAAGAGAAACGTAAAGAAATTCATGGAAGGGAATTGTTTTTTTTCAGAACGGAGAGAAACGCGTGTTTCCGATTTTTCGGGCCTCGCGGCTCGTTTTCGCAGAACTTGTGTAAAACTTTTTTTATTTCTGATTTTTTTTCCACGATACGAGGGCAATTCGGAGGCCACGTGACACGATTCGAAGGCAATTTGGAGGCCGCGTGCCACGATTCGACGGTTAGGTATCTAATACAGTGAATTCTCCTTAATTTTCCTTAGGCTTGTAAACAGAAATGAACGGTATAAATAATATAGAAAAATAATATGTAAAAATAAATATTATACATATTACATATATATTATAAATACAAGTTTGTAAACAGAAATGAACAATATAAATAATATAGAAAAATAAGTACTATATATATTACATACATATTATAAATATAATATAAAAAATAAATATTATATATATATATATTACATGTATATTATAAATATATGTATGTAAAGAGCTTAAGGTTGTAACCAAAAATGAACAATCTAAATGACACATAAAAATAATACAGAAAAACAAATACTATATATATAACATATACACAATAAATATAACAAAATAAAAAATAAATATTATTAATACATAAAAAAGTTTCGAATATAAAAATTCAACAACAACTGCAAAAACAAGACGCAAACCTCGAATAATCGTTCTCCGCTTCCCAAATTCTTCGTTCCAGTTCACAAGCCTAAGGAAAATTAGGTGAAAGTTTGCTGTACCCACCGCGTACGTACATACCCCGTAACCCCCAGTTTTTCCTACCTGACTCACGCCTAAACGCAGCACCACATTGCGTTTGTCTCAGAGAAACTCCGTCGCCCCTCCGCCGCACCGACGTACACACCACTATAAACCGCATAGTCGTAGGACCAGCGGCACAGGGACATTCACGGGCACCCGAAATTCGGCATTTCCGGGAGAAATTGACGTCCACTGTACTCCGGATCGTGCCGAGGAATAAAGGTGTCCCGAGGAATAGCTCGAGAACGAGAACACGGAGGAGAAACGCTGTACAATACATACGTAGAACGCGGCCCGAACAAAGGCGTCGCGAGAGGAAAGTAAAAGAAGCATGAATTAATTAGCGAGAGCGGATCGTGCGATCGCGGAGGGGCGAGGAGGATTAACGGGTAACGGCGAGGTTCGCGACAAAACAGCGAACAAACTGCGCCCATAAATAATGGATCTCTGGCTGCGCGCGAGCGTCGCTCGTCAAAAAGGGTGGATACTGGTGGACAGTCCTGGCGGAGCAAGCAGGACGTGCCGGGGACAACGGGCACGGTGGTGGAAGTTTCGCGAGGGATTCCGGGCCGTGGAGGAAGTCTCTCTCTCTCTCTCTCTCTCTCTCTCTCTCTCGGCGTGTACGGGTGGCGTTCCTTTGTTCGGCGGCGTTCCGTTTCGGACCGAACGAACGTGTTCGGCTCGCGACCATCTGGCGAGCAAGGATCGTCTTACGGTCGCGTGGAAAAAGGTTCCGCGGGAATTGTGTGGGTTTCGGGGGCTGAACGGCCGCGCCGAGGGCTGCAGCGGCGGCGGCCAAACGGCGCGGCGGCGTCGGAGGAGCTGGGGAGGGGGGGGGGGGGGGGGGAGCGGCGCGGCGGCCGGAGAGAGTCAGAGGTTTGTCGGGAATCGGGTTGGTTCGGTTCGGTTCGGTTCGTTGCTCCTCCATTTTAATTCGTCGCTCTCTCGCCCGCCCTCCAATTTCCTCCGAGCGCAGGTAGCTAGCTAGCTGCTCCTCGCCGGCACACGGTTGCGGCTCTCTCGACGAAAATCGATGGGAAAGCCCCAGAGAATTTTCACGAAAACACAAGTCACCCCCCCGATGGGTAAATGAAAACGGAGGATCGCGCGTCCCGCCGTGAAAGATGTTGATCGATGCCGATACAGCCTGCACGGAAATTGAGCGCTCGCCCTTAGCTCACCCGCTGTCGCAGCCGGCTCTCTCCTCCCTCCCTCTCTCTCTCTCTCTCTCTCTCGCTATATCTATGTCTCTCGCGCTCTCTCTCGCGCGCTTTTACACTCGCGCACTTTTACTCTCGCTCTCTCTCTCTCTCGCTCTCTCTCGCGCTTTCTTACTCTCGCTCTCTCTCGCGCTTTCTTACTCTCGCTCTCTCTCCCTCTCTTGCTCTCTCTCTCGCGTTTTCTTATTCTCGCTCTCTCGCGCTCTCTCTCGCGCTCTCTCACTCTCACGCTCTCTTACTCTCGCTCTCTCTCTCTCTTTCTCTCCTCTCTCTCTATATATATATCTCTCTCTTTCTTTCTCTCTCTCTCTCTCTCTTTCTTTCTCTCTCTCTCTCTCTCTCTCTATCTATCTATCTCTCTCTCGCCCGTCGAAGCGTATCGCCCGCGTTCCACGAGGAAAACAACCTTCCAACCCCTCTCTCCGATTTCGACATACTTTTCTGGAACGACGGTGTGCGCGCGTGTCGTGATTAACGTACCACGAACGCGAAACGCGGACACTTGATAATCGATCGGGCTATTTGAGCCGTGTGCGTGCGCGTGTGTCCAGCGAGGGGTTTCAATTGAGAGGTCCCCTTAGATTACGACGAAATTTACATATATTGGGTTGGCAAGAAAGTAATTTCGCACCGATAGGTAGCGTTACGTTTGCACGGTTTACACTGTGTCCAAGGTTAGAATCTTTCTTTTTGTCTTCGGCTTTGGTGGTTGACGCGATTAGGTTACTGTAGAAAGAAATTCCGTGCGATTTTGTCTGCAACTGACACTTCACTGTGTGCAGAAATGAATATTTTCGACATATTTTAGTATTAGGTTGGCAAGAAAATAATTTCGGTTTGCATCGTCATTCTTTTGTTAAGGTTAGAATTTCTTTTTGTCTTCAGCTTTGATAATTGACACTTTTAGGTTACTACAGAAACAAATTCCATGTGCAGTTTTGCTTACAACCGATATTTTGCTGTCAACTTTAACGCGAAGTGCAAAAATGAACATTTTACTATTAGGTTGGCAATAAAATAATTTCGGTTAGCACCGACAGATAGCATTATATTAGCATTGTCATTCTTTTATTAAGGTTAGAATATTTTGTTATCTCCAACTTTAATCGTTGACACATTTAACTTACTATAGAAACAAATTCCAGTTTTGCAGTTTTGTTCACAACTGATGATAGTTCGCTGTCCATTTTTACCACGGAGTGTACTTTCTGTTCCGGCAAATTCGCCGTTTGGAGAACGTAAATTCCCGTAAAGGGTACGCTCGATGATGAGAGGGCCGCGAGATTTTATAATTCGCGTTTTTACACGCCGTGAAACGGTTGCATAGAGGGAACTTGTTTGTATCCTTTGAGGCTGTTAAAATCGAACGGCAAACGTTGAAATTAATTGCCGCGTTCCAATGAGTTTTCCCATTGAGCTGTTGGTTAATAGGCCGCGGCGTGGTCTTATTGCGAGGATGCGGATCTTTATGTAAAATAAAAGTGTGCAAGAAATTGCGGTACATTTATTTATTTCCTCAATAAATTCCAACAAGCTACCGTGTTCGAAATGGGGCTATTAAATACGGTAAATTCTTTCCAATTTTTGCTTCGGCTTGTAGGCAAAGAATTGACAATTTGCAAAAGAGGAGATACGATTATTCGAGCACTGTGACTTATTTTTATGGTTGATGACTGTCGACGATTATAAATTGTAAGTATTGTGTGCATTTATAAGTAAATTATAAGTATTATAAGTATTATAAATAATATTTATAAATAAATTATAAGTATTAAATTATAAGACTATAAGTATTATATGTAAAATATAAGTATTAAATTATAAGATTATAAGTATTATATGTAAATTATAAGTACTAAATTATAAGATTATAAATTAATATATAATTAATATTATATTACTATTATAATAATTAATATTATATATTATAAATTATTATAATCATTATTACAATCGCATCTCCTCTTCCCAAATATAGTCCATATTTATTTACAAGCTGAAGAGAAATTAAGTAGAATTTTATTTCGAACCGCAAAGTGCGTTAATTATAATTTCTTGTTCGCGTTATTTTTAATCCAGCATCGACACTTTATTTGCAATAATACGACGAAATCGTAGCCGACTCGAAAAACGGTTCATTAACACTCATGCATCCTGTACACGACATCGAACGATCGCACACCTAACCTACAGCTTCGTCAGAAAAAGAGACCGAAAAATAAAACGGTTAACCTCAACATCAGATAAACAGCCCAGCCCGGTCGCTTTTCGACGCTACGAAAAGTCCGCTCAACTTTGCCCGCCGCGTCGCGAACAAGCTTCCCCCTCCATTCGGTGTCCATTTACCGAATGGATTACGGGAGCGCCTATTCGGGATGATTCGCGGCGATCGGACTCGATCGAGCCTTGAAAAAAAACTTTTCATTCGAAGTTCGGACCTTCCGGAACGTCCGGCCGAGAGATAACCGTCTACGTGGGTCCGCGGGAAAAAGGAAAGTATCCACGTCGACCCACGCGTATAACTTATTTATTTTCTTGGCAATTACCGAGTTTCCGTACACTTTATTAATATTTCAGGGACGGCCGTTAGGGGTCGGGACACCAGAGTTCTACGGAAGCGGTTGAAAATCTAGTGGAGTAGGACGGAGGGTGGGGGGGGGGAGAGGAGGATAAGTTGAGTGGTTCCCTCGCTAGAGTATCGGCCCGGGTCCGAGATTAAACGAATAACGATCGAACGGAAGGAGGAACTCGAAAGTTCGAGGCTTATGAAGATCCTCCGCGCCCGGCTGGAACAAGTTTCAACTGCGCGCTCGAGAGGGACCGAACGGAACGGCAGGGCGGGAAGGAAGGGCGGAGGGGAGGGGAGGAAGATCTTTTCCACGCGACACAACCGAGCGGAAGACACCCGTGGCCAGCAGCGGCAGCAGCCTCTTACGAAATTTAATCGAGCCATTGTCCTACCTAATTCCTTCGTGGAAGCTTCGTATCGGTTGCCGCAATAACTCGTGCCCGTGAACCACCTGCTCGGGCCCCGGGGCGAACCGGCGGCAACGGCAACTGCGACGCACCGAGCAAAAACAGCAAAAAACCCGAGCGAGCCGCTCTCTCGCCGGCCGTTCGTTCGTACGTTCGTTCGCGCCCCACCGAAATCGAGCCGTTCGCGAGATATCTGATTAATCGCGCGATCGCTTCCCGTCCAGCGTGTCGCCGGTTGCGTCTACCCCCACCACCGCCCCTTCTTACGCTCGGCCGTCGCTCGGCCGCCGATCGACCGCCGATTAAGACGAGCGACGCTCGACTCGCACTCGCGACCGTATATGCGCGAGTATTATCGCGTCCCGACCGCCTCTCGCGGCATAGTCATCGTCGGGCACGGGAGGACCAGCCCGCGGGTATCGATCATTTTCTAAAACAGTGAAAAACCATCAATTATTGAGGATCAAACGGGGCTGCGACATTGATCCGGCCGGTGAATACTTCAATGCCCCCAATTTTCAACCCCGTGCGACCCTCGTTCAACATCCCTGTGCTATTTAAAATGATTCCGCGGATCCGGCGTTGCTGCAGCCATCGGAAGCGACGTTGGCGAAGCGACGCGACTACGCCCGGAGGAACGTCGTTAGGCTCTCGTTAACTGATTTTAGGTTATTTGAGACAATGCGGAAACTGTTGTCGGAAATTCGGAAGCTGTTTCCTTGTTTCGCGGCTCGATGCAAGCACTCGTCGATGCTAAAGATCCTGATCGATCCTTAAGATCGATCAGTGAGACGATGAACTCGAAAAATTCTGCTTCTCCCAATTCTTGCAGCACCCCATAATCCCTTGCCGAGGCATTTTCTTTTCGGTTACGATGTCTAGAAGTTCCTCGATCATAATAATTTCTTGACAGAAGAAGCAAAATTTGTATTTACCATGCGCCTACATAACCTCGAATGCCTAAACGTCGCGGGGGAAATGACAGAATTTTGTTAATTTTGTTACGATGAACTCGAAAAATTCTGCTTCTCCCAATTCTTATAGCACCCCATAATCCCTTGCCAAAGCATTTTCTCCTCGGTTACGATGTCTAGAAGCTCCTCGGTCATAATAATTTCTTGACAGAAGAAGCAAAATTTGTATTTACCGTGCGCCTACGTAACCTCGAATGCCTAAACATCGCGGTGAAAATGACAGAATTTAGTTCGCACTTAAAATGAACGGAATAATATTCACACATAATAGATTCATACCAGAAATCTCCGTTGCGAGTTAGACTCGTTTATAGCGCGGCGAGAGGTTCAGCTTTGTAACGCGACTTCAGACGAGTCCATCGGCCCGAGCGCGTCACGTACCTATGTATATGTACGTATTCCAAAACGAGACACTTCCGCGGAGCATTTTGCGAGCGTATAAAGATCGTCCTGCAGCGGCGTGTGCTCGCTAACGCCGCACGGTTTTGCGACCCTCCCGGTAACACCCTTATTAACCGGCTCGCTTCGCCGCGAATTAAAACGATTCCATCAAACTGTCCACGTACGTGATCCGTGACCGAGTAGAATATCGGGGCCGTCTGTAAAGCCTAATTTCCAGGCATTAAAAGCGGCCGGTAAACCTGGTAACCTCCTCACGCTCGCTGGAGCCTGATATTCATATATGCGCGGCGCACGGCTGTTCAGCTTTTTACGCAACAAAGCGCACCGAGGTGATCCATTCTACGATTATTGCGCGAGCGTTGTATGTTGGCCGCGTGCGGAAGGAGCGAGAGAGAGAGAGGGAGGGGGCTTCGTCGACGAGGGGCGGCGGCGGCGGAGGGCGGGGGGCCGGCGGAGGGCGGGAGGGGGCGACTCGGCTCCCGGAAACTATCTTTCGCATCCTCTTCATTCATAAACTCTTTCTCCGGGGCGTAATGGAATAGCCTGGTCGGGCGGCGCATAAACTGAACGAACGTGCGAGCGAGCGAGCGCGCGATGCGAGCGAGCAAGCGCGCGTTCTGGTAGCGCAAAGTACATACGGGCGAAACTAAATCAGACAGTGAATACACGGGGGCCGAGTGGACTGGCCCGGGGTCTCTCGAAAACGCTTTCCCTTCCGAAAACCTTCACCGTTGACTCGATTATCGTCCGTCCGTCCGGCGAGTCTGCGGCAACGGCGGCCGCGATACCAGGAGAACAGCGCGCCCGAGGAGCTGACGCGTTTCTCTTGCTCGCGCGCTCTCGGGCCGCCGCGCCGCGCTACACGGCCCGACCGGCGATGCATGTACGCGGTGTGCCGCCCGGCTTCGAGCCTCTCGCGTGGAACGTTCCTCGGGAGCCCGCGACGAAACCGAAGAAATTTAGATGCTTCTTCGCGAACCAAGGATGCTCGTCTCTGGCCGCGGCGTCCCTTATCGTTGACTGTTGCACCATTCAGGCTGATTGCACAGGGTGTCGCTTGAGATTTTCAACCGAAATCTCTCCGTTGGTCTTAACGATGCGAGGAAATTTGTGAGGAAAAGAATATTTGATTCGGAGCGGCTATTGACGCGACGAAGGTTTTTCACTTGAAATTTCTTAGTTCGTCGATTCTATTCTCCTCTTTGCAAATAAAATTAACCGTTTGGTTAACCGATATATATAATTTTATATATATAATTATATTATATATATATTTTAATTTATTTAATTATATATATTATATATATAATAATCGAAATTGGTCCTTTATTGAATTTTTTAATTTAATGCGAACTTTAAATAATTACGAACAAATGAATTTCGTTTGCTGATGAATAGGACCCGCATAAATATTTTATATATTTTAGGTGATCATCTCGGTGACTCATCCTGTTCTTAACCCTTTGCACTCGAAGCCATTTTAACTGTAAATCTAAATTAATTTTTCTGACTTACGGTATTTCCATTTTATATAACAAAGTGCATTTCTATGCGTATGAAAATTATAGTATTGCGACTCGTACAACAGTTAGACTTTTTGCTAGACTTTTATAATATGAAAATTATCTTGAAACGTGATGTAACAATTTTAATGATGCCTCAGAGTCACCACTCGAGTGCAAAGGGTTAAAATAACTAAAATATTGGAAGAATTTCAAGATGCTTTTATAGTGAATTGATTACTATTTTGCATTAAAATTTGTACTTTAGTGGTCACGGCTTGTTATTCTAAAGAAGAAACGTGTAATTAGCGTAATTAGCGGTGCAAATAGTCACCATCGACTAAAATTGAAACAAAAAACGCGACATACATCAGCGAAAGAGTGCAAAAAGCTAATTGATTAGGTGTATTAATATAAATTATCGTGTTTATTCATTTTAGCAAATGAAACATATAAATGTTTATATAATGTTAACTACAATGTATTTTAATATACGACAATATAATTAGTACGACACGAATACGATATCAGCATTAGGTTAACGTCATTTTGACGCGTTCGAAATTGTTCAATTTGCGACCATTGAAATTACAAAGATACGATTATGGTAAATTTATTCAACGTCCCACCGGACATATATTGTAATAAAAATCGCTAAAATTTACTTTCATGACTTAACCTAAAATATTGTTGCCCATAGTGCTCCGTAAACCTATTGTTAATTGCACATATATATTTAACCAGTAATCAGTCGCAATCACTTCGATAAGCGAGCAATTTTCGATAAATACTCCGTAATTGTCCTATTCGATTTTCTCCGTGCACCGCTTAATTCTCGTAAAATAAACAATTTAATAAAGAATGTCAAACCGTACAGCCTTCTTGACCAGAAACGTCAGGCTATTTCTAACGACGTACACTCGGCAAGATTTTGCGTCGCGACGACGAGTATACTCGCCTCGCGAACGCATCCGAATTCGGTTCGCGCGGAAACCGGGGCGTCTCTAATTTCTGGGCCACCCGGTGCACGAAAATTCGAGTCGCCGCGGCGCGGCGGCGTTCCGTAGCCGGAACCCCGGGCAACCTGAAACTTTTTCGAGAAAGAAAAGAGGGTTTCCGAGGGGCTCGCGAGGGCGGATCGAAACGGGACACCCTGTGGATGCCGCGGCCGCTATTTATGTGAGAAGTGTCGCGCACCGCGCACACGTACGCGCGCGCACACACCGGCCCGCGTAAACGTCCACGCGCGACGCTACTTACATAAATAGTGGCGGCCGTGAGTGCGAGCGAGAGAGGGGGAACCGGCGCGAGAGAGACGCGGCGAATGGAGATTGGGCGAGGACGGGAGTGAGACGGCCGCGGACGCGAATAGAGAGGCGCGCGAGTGGGAGGAGGACCGAGGCATCGGGCGGACAGGAAGCGCGAGTGAGACGGCCGCCGGCGCGAGAGAGACGGCTGCGGCCGGCCAGATAGAGAGGCGACCCGGGCGGAGAAACGCTGCGACGTGTGACCACATTGGCCGTCGTCACTGGCGGCTTCCACGGTGGATCCTCGAAAGGGCAGAGGTGAAGCTTCACCGAGCCGTACAGAAAACCGTTCCTCGTTGCAAAAGCGCGAGATTGGACGTCCACCGACGACGACGTCCGCGGCTTTTTGCTCGCGGACTTGCCTTTTCTAAAAAGGTCTTTTCGAATGTCGAACGGCCACGACAGAGCCGGCCGGCTGCTGCCGCTGCTGCTCGCCGATACGAATACCGTTCCCATGGCGACGAATTAATTAACCTGTTAAACGGCCGACTCGCCGATCGCGGGCTGTTATACGGCACGGAATTAAACAGCGATGATGACAATGCGGACCGATTTGTCCGCGAATGATTAGCGGCGAGGCTGTGACGTCCCGCTCGAAATGGCCGGTTTTCACGCGACCGATTCGTAGGAAACGATTGAATAAACTTTCGGGTTCGAGCACGCGATCCGATTGAAATTGTCGGATGGCCGCGATAAATCCGGTCTTGTAATTCCCGCTGACGCGACGGTCGCTTTCGGGGAATTAGAATTTAGGAGTCAGGATTTAGAATTCAGAATTTAGAATTTAGGATTTAGGATTTAATATTCAGAATTCAGTATTCAGAATTTAGGATTTAGTATTTAGAATTTAGTATTCAGAATTCAGAACTTAGAATCTAGTATTTAGGATTTAGGATTTAAGATTTAGTATTTAGAATTCAGAATTCAGTATTCAGAATTCTGGATTTAGGATTTATGATTTATGATTTAGGATTTAGGATTTAGAATTCAGTATTCAGTATTCAGTATTCAGAATTCAGAATTCAGTATTCAGAATTCAAAATTCAAACTTCAGAATTCAGAATTCAAAATTTAGGATTTAGGATTTAATATTCAGAATTCAGTATTCAGAATTCAGAATTCTGGATTTAGGATTTATGATTTCGGATTCAGAATTCAGTATTTAGTATTCAGAATTCAGTATTCAGAATTCAGGATTTAGTATTTAGAATTCAGTATTTAGAATTCAGAACTTAGAATTTAGAATTCAGAATTCAGAATTCAGAACTCAGAATTTAGAGTTTAGAATTTAGAATTTAGAATTTAGAATTCAGGATTTTGGATTCAGAATTCAGTATTCAGAATTCAGAATTCAGTATACTGAATTCAGAATTCAGAATTTAGAATTTCGAATTCAGAATTTAGGATTCAGAATTCAGAATTTAGGATTTAGTATTTAGTATTTAGTATTCAGAATTCAGAATTCAGAATTTCGGATTCAGGATTTAGAATTTAGAATTTAAAATTTAAAATTCTAAATTTAAAATTCAGAATTCAGAATTTAAAATTTAGAATCTCACAGCTAAAAACGTATTTCCGCAAATTCCAGATCTCTTTCATCCCCCTCTTCGCGGCCGAGTTCTCAATCGTTCGAACATTTCCGCCGCGTTATTTTTATTCCTGCTTACCGGAAAAAAGCAAAGAATTTAATTGATTCAGTAGACTCGTCTTCGCCAATTAATAGCTAGAGCTGGTCGTTCGCCGGTCCATTCCGATCGAGGATTAATTGACAAGCAGACGAAGGGAGCGAGAGCCGGGCATCTCGCGTCCCGTTTCCGCGAATTCCAGAATCGTCGAACGAGAAAAATTGCGTGTTCCGTCCCGCGCCGACTAATTGCCCGGGGATATAGCGAAGGCTGGTGCGTCACGCGGGAAGGAAGTGGGAATGTCCCGGCGTAAAGGTTGCGCGGCCGGCGTTCGATAGCTCCGCGGCGCTGGTGCGGTTCTTTGTTGGACGAAAGGAATCGAGCGTTTTCACGGGAAGCATACCTGGCGGCAACCGGCGGCGCGCGTGAAAATGGAAATCATTGGTCCGCGGGAACAGGGACACACCGGCGGCGCATTTCCGTGGCCCTCGATTCCCGCGATTTCTAACCGTTTAACCGGCGGTGTTTAGCTGTAACGCGGGGCCGAAACTTTTCAAAGGCTTCGCCCAACGAGGTTGCCGTGCGAATTGATAAATTGATATCGTTCAGCAAGTTATGGCATATTACGGAGTTAGAGCCACTGAGTTAGGGTGTAAACATTTTATGCCGCGTGGCTGCTGCAACGGGGAAACCGAGCCTCAAGGTCGGCTCGATCGACTTTAGGCGATTTTTTGAACGAGCCAGCGTCCCATTTTTGGGACACTTTTTCGATTTTGTTTCTTCTAAAAAGTTCCAAATAAAATACGGGCATTAAAATAGTGGGAACGTATCACGTGCTCCACGTGAAAGTATTAAAAATTCTCGCTATTTCGTTCTGAATCGTTGTAAAATTCAAGTTGAATCTACTAACCTCAATTTAATATTTTTTTTTTGTGTTTTTGAATTGCGGCGAGTAATGAATTAAAATAGTGCGAACACTCTAATCACGTGCTCCGTGAAAGTATTAAAAATTCCCGCTATTTCGTTCTGAATCGTTGTAAAATTCAAGTTGAATCTAATAACCTCAATTTAATATTTCTTTTTTGTGTTTTTGAATTGCGGCGAGTAATGAATTGAAATAGTGGGAACACTAATCACGTGCTCCGTGAAAGTATTAAAAATTCCCGCTGTTTCGTTCTAAATCGTTGCAAACTTCAAGCTGAATCTAATAACCTCAATTTAATTTTTTTAAATTCCGACGATCGGAATCCGCGGGAGAGATATTTTTATGTCTAAAAAGAAACAAATTTGGAAAAGTGTTCCAAAATATGGGACATTGGCGGATAACGGCTCAATGCCTGTATTTTATTCAGAAGTTGCAGTTTTCAATGGAAACAAAATTTGAAAAATTGTCCCAAAAATGAGACATCGCTGAATAACAAGTTAACGCTTGTATTTTATTCAGAACTTGCGATTTTCAAAAGAAACAAATTTGAAAAAGTGTTCCAAAAATGGGACATTTCTGAATAATGGCTCAATGCCTGTACTTTATTCAGAAATTCCAGTTTTCAAAAGGAAAAAAATTAGAAAAAGCGTCCCAAAAATGGGCCATTTCCAAATAATGGCCCAATGCCTCTATTTTATCCAAAAATGCCACTTTTCAAAATAAAAAAATTAGAAAAATCGTCCCAAAAACGGTCCATTTCCAAACAATACCTCAATGCCTCTATTTTATTCAAAAATTCCACTTTCCAAACAATATCTCAACGCCCATATTTCATCGATCAATTGTTCTGAAAACAAAAAAATTCGAAAAACGGTCCCAAAACCTATACATCGTCTCAAAACAGTCAATCAGAAGTCTCGGAGCTCGGCTGATCGAGAAAGCAGTGTTCCAACGAATCGGACATAAAATTTCGCCATCCATGGTAAGCGCGACGAGGCGCGGATCAGAGACACGGGCCGCAGAGATCCGCCGCGATCCTCTCGATTCTTTCGTTGAAATCGCGGGGCCCGAGGGATTACAGCGTCAGCAATCATTGGTCGGTCCGTCGCGGCGAAGACTAACGTATCTGTAAAGACATCTGCGGTATACGAAATCGCGTGGATTCGGCGTATCGGTGATTTTTTCCTCGAATCGCGGGACTCGATCGAGCGCGCAATAGGCGAGCGATGGGTGCGGCGGCGGCCGCGGAAGGGTTCGAGGGACGGGCGCGGGGGACAGCAGGGTCGACGAGAGAGAGAGAGAGAGAGAAGAGGCTGCCTATAATATTCGGTTATCGAGCAGCTCCTCAGAAAATGCAGCGTTGTTCTGACCGCGATTCCGATCGCGGCGCGGCGCGGAGCGGCGTGGCGCGGCGTTAATGCGGCTTTGGGCGTCTCGCGGCCCTCCCCGCGGCCTCCCCGCGGTCCCCTTCGCCTCTTTCCTTCGACCCACGTATTTTTTTCCTCTCTTTTGCATGCGCCTCGCGCGGCCTTCGAGAGATCTCCTCGTCCAACGGAACGAGATAGACGTGGAACGAGACGGACCCGCGTCGCGAGAGAAGGAGAAAGAGAGAGAGAGCGAGAGAAAGAGAGAGAGAGAGAGAGAGAGAGAGGGACGGGCTAAGAGTCGCCGTGAGGAGCGACGGAAACGGAGAGATAGCGAAGAGAAAAAGATATTGAGAAAAAGAGGCCGGAGAGGCTGCGAGCTTCTGGCTTGGACGGTGTGCGAGGTAAAAATCGCGAGAGCCGTCAATTAGGAACGCCGCTCGGAGCCCGTTCCCTTCACGAACAAAGAACGAGTCGATCTCTCTCCGTCTCCCTCTCCCTCCCGCTCTCTCGCTCTCTTACCCTCGCGCTCTCCCTCTCGCTCTCTTACCCTCGCGCGCTCTCCCTCTCTCACTCTCTTACCCTCGCGCTCTCCCTCTCGCTCTCTTACCCTCGCTCTCTCTCTCTCTAGCGCTCTCCCTCTCCCGGGTCCCCGCGAGAGAGCGCGAGCGAGCGGCGGCGAGCCGCTCGCGATGTTTCCTCGTCCACGAAGATATCGACGAGATATCGCGCGCGCTCGCCCGCTCCGCCGCTTATAAACGACGGAATTCGAACGGCGCGAAGCGGAGCGGCCCGAGAGAGGAGAGTCCAAGAGGAGAAGAGCCCACAGAGCCCAGCCCGGCCAGAGAGAGAGTCGTTTGTCGATGCTAAATTACGGCCTGGTACACGCCGCTTGGCCTGCCGGCCGGCAGCTTATGACTGATTGCGAGATGATAGAGAGCGTGCACGCGCTCGACCGGCCGCCGAATGCTCGTTAATTCACCGCGGCTATACGCGCGCGTTCTCGGCTCGAGTACGTTTGTTTGTTTGTTTGTGCTTTTTAGCGGGCGACGGTGACGCAACAACGACGATAATCGTCGCTTCGAGCGGAGCTTTCGACCGCGAGCGTTTTTTTTTCCACGCAGCTCGCTACGACACGCGAGCTTCCCACTGGTTGCTTTCGTGGCGTCGTCTTTTCGGTGCTTTCTCGCTCGACAAGCGTGGACGAAGCTTTTTTCTGGGGGCTTGCAAGAAGCTATTGGGTTGGCAACTAAGTAATTGCCGATTTCAGTTATAGATGTCTCTCACTCCCATTTTTATGATATTCGTGAATGTTATGTTATAAAATTATTATTATTATTATTATGTTATTTTTTATTATCCGTGAACGTTAGCAACTGGACAAATTGAATGCAGCGGTCAAGGAAAAGCGACCAGAATTGGTCAATCGTAAAGGTGTCGTTTTCCAGCAGGACAATGCTAGGCCGCACACGTCTTTGTCCACTCGGCAAAAATTGATGGATATTGGTTGGGAATTGATGTTACAATCACCGTATAGCCCTGATCTCGCGCCATCGGATTACCACTTATTTCGATCCCTGGACAACTCCCTTCGTGGTCAAACTTTTAACGATGATGACGCTGTAAAATCTCACTTAACTCAGTTTTTGGCCGAAAACGATCAGACTTTCTACGAGCGTGGAATTTTCAAGTTGTCGGAGAGATGGCAAAAGGTCATCGAACAAAATGGGAAATACATTACAGATTAAACTTCGTTCCAAGTAAAAAAGAATTTTTTATTTCATTGAACAAATCGGCAATTACTTAGTTGCCAACCCAATAGTTTCTCGTATCGGTGGAGTCTCTACGGTAATGTCTCTCTAATTGACGACCAGATTGACCAGAGAAATGGACAATTTGGGGAGAGGAGATGCGATTGTTCGAGCCTTGCGGTTTATTTTTATTGTTGTAAATTGTCCACAATTATAAGAACGAGCTGTAAAGTACGAACAATCGTGTCTCCTCCAAATTGTCCATTTCAGTGGACAATCTGAGCGTCAGTAAGGGAGACATTATCGTATTTGGAAGTGAATTTGATATTGTTTGTTTGAACGTTTGTCGTAAGGCGGAAGAGAAGCGGAAATTTCGCGAGGAAATTTAACAATTTTCGTTGAATCTGCGCAAGTTGCTAAAACGTTTATCGTATATTATCATGTATTCGATCGTTTAGGGTTACTTAAATATTATTGAATTACCTATTATTTAAATTTTCGAAGCCAGTAATGTCTCCCGGAAATGCGAAATTTCGGGTCGCTGCGAATTTTCCTGTGTTAGTGCCACTCTCTTTGTAATTGAATTTGCTATTGTTTGTTTAAACGTTTGTCGTAGCGCGGTAGAGAAGCGGAAATTTCGCGAGGATATTTAGCAATTTTCGTTGAATCTGCGCAAGTTGCTAAAATGTTTATAATATTAATACATGATAATTCATGTATTCGATCGTTCAGGGTTATTTAAATATCATTTAATTGCTATTATTTAAATTTTCGAAGCCAGTAATCTCTCCCGGAAATGCGAAATTTCGGGTCGTTGCGAATTTTCCTGTGCTAGTGCTACGCCTATGGGATTGTTGCTACGCCGATACGAAGGGTCCTCGAAGTCAGGTCAGAAAAACCGCGGAGCTTCGCGGAACCGGGTGGTCACCGAAAATTTTTCCCGATTTCCCTTCAGCTTTTAAATAGAAACGGAAAAATTGATGGTTCATTCGAGCTTTGCACCTCGTTCTTATAATCGCATAGTCAAGTTACTTAATTGTAGTTAATGTCTCCCTAATCGACGCTCGGATTGTCCACAAAAATGGACAATTTAGATAGAGAAGACACGATTGTTCGAGCATTTTCGCTCGTTTTTATAGTTATTGGCAATTGGTAAATGAATATAATTAAAAATAATTGCCCATTTTTGTGGACAATCCGAGCGTCAGTAAGGGAGACATTACTGTACGGTAATTTCTCCCTAATTCGCGCTCAGGTTGTGCACAAAAATGGACAATTTTGGAAGAGGAGATACGATTATTCGAGCCTTGCATAACCTTGACAATTCGTAACTATAGAAACGAACCAGAAGGCTCGAACAACCGTATCGCCGCTTCCCAAATTGTCCATTTACGTGGACAATCCGAGCGTCAGTAAGGGAGACATTTCTGTACTAAGTCGCAGAAACTTCTGCAGCAATCAAGTTATTAATTGTCACATAATAATTCGCCGAGAACAGTTCGTACGCGTGTTCTCGAGTCTAGGCAGTCTGCTGCGAGAGCAAAAAGGTCCCATGGGGTGGGGGGCACCCAGAGCGGCCGGCCAGCCGCCGTTCGGAGATTTCCGAAAGCCATATGGAAAATGTGAGAAATCTTCGGTCGCATCTACGTCACGCAGAACAGTTCGATAAAGGACAAGGAACGTTTCCCGGAGGGACGGCGATACGAAGACTGCGGTCACCGATTGCTTCGGCAGGAAATCTTTAAGCGGCCAGCAGCGAACGAACGGCCGCGCCGAGAGGACCCGCACTTCCGGTGCAACCGGAAGCTCTCTCTCTCTCTCTCCGGATCGCGGCCCGTCCTCCTCGGCCTAAATACAAAGCAAACAAGCGCTGCTTCCATCAGCTGCCGGTCGAAAGACGGCCTAATCGGGGATAATTATTGTCGACCGTCACCTGTGGCAAAGTCCTTAAACGAGCACCGAGCGTCGCTGCTCGCGCTCGCTCGGACTTCGTACAAATAATTACATTATTCGCGCGTCTTGCGACCCCTTTCCCGGCGTTTCACCCGCTAAAAGTTATTTAACAGGTTCGGCGCCGTCGATTTGGTCGCTAAATGTCGAAGCGATTTGATTAATTTAAACTGAGACTAGAAAATTACGATTTGCAGTAATGTCTCCCTTACTGACGCTCAGATTGTCTACCAAAACTGGACAATTTGGGAACAGGCGATACGATTGTTCGAGCCTTCTGGTTCGTTTTTATAGTTACGAATTGTCAAGGTTATGTCAAGGTTATGCAAGGCTCGAATAATCGTGTCTCCTCTTCCCGGATTGTCCATTTTTGTGCACCACCTGAGCGCGAATTAGGGAGAAATTACCGTACAGTAATGTCTCCCTTACTGACGCTCGGATTGTCCACGAAAATGGGCAATTATTTTTAATTATATTCATTTACCAATTGCCAATAACTATAAAAACGAGCCAAAATGCTCGAACAATCGTGTCTTCTCTGCCTAAATTGTCCATATCTGTGGACAATCCGAGCGTCAATTATGGAGACATTACTGTATTTGACAAAAAAGCCATAAGCGATGAAGATCTATCCGGACGACTGCACGGATATCAATCGCAACGATCTTCTCTATCTCAGCATCTTTTCTGTGTTGCAACGCTGCACGGATGATTCCTGATGAGGGATGCATCGACGCGGCTGCAGTGACAGCCAAATTTACCGAATGTCCACGAATCTTACCGAATGGACAAATTGCAAAGCTTCTCGAAGATATAACAAATGGAAAATGCAGGGAACGCCAAATTTCGGGTTGCTGTGGATTTCTCTGTGCTGGTCCTACGCCTATGTAATTTATTGCCTTGTTGACGCTAAGAGTGAACATGGTTTTCGGACAACAACGTAATGGTCCGTTAGGTGTGAGTCAGGTAAGTCATGGGTAGGCCAGGTACGTCTAATTTTCCTTCAGCTCTTGTAAACAGAAATGAATAATTTGGAATGACGCATACGATTATTCGTGCCTTGCATCTCGTTTTCATTATTGTTGTTTGTTTCTTATATTAAACATTTTTTGTATATTATTTTCGTATATTATTGTATTTATAATATATATGTAATATATATGCAGTATTTATTTTTGTATATTATTATTATTATTATTATTTTGTATATTTATTTTTACATAGTATTGTATTTGTAACATATACGTAATACATACAATATTTATTTTTGTTACTATTATTTTATTTTATATTATTATTATTTCATATTATTTTATTTTATTTTTGTTATTATTATATATTATTATTATTTTGTATATTTATTTTTATATATTATTGTATTTATAATATAATGTAATATATATATATATATATATATATATATATATATATATATGTAATAAATATAATATTTATTCTTGTATATTACTATATTTACAATATATATGTAATATATATAATATTTATTTTTTTATGTTATCATATTTATAATGTATATGTAATATATATAGCATTTATTTTTTATATTATTATATTTATAATATATGTAATGTATATAGTATTTATTTTTTATATTATTATATTTATATGTAATTATTAAAATAAATATAAATGCATACAAATATAAATATAATTATAAATATAATAATTATTATATTTATATGAAATATATATAGTATTTATTGTTTATAATACTGTTACATATTATTAATATCGTCCACATTTGTTCGCAAGCTTAAGTAAAGTTAGGCAACATTTACTGTACTAGTCACGTGACCATCGAATCGCGTCACGTGACCTCCGAATTGTCTTCGAAGTCGTGGCAAAAAAGAAGTTCGAAATAAAAAAGTTAAGTTTACGTCGGGGAACAAAATTTTTGGCAAACGCAGAAGAACGACCGACGGAGAGTTTGACTGAGAGAATCGGAAAGCGCGCCGCGAAAAAGAAATCGTAACGTTGTTGGATCGGCAAAGAAAAAAAAATTAGAGAATGAAGAGGTAAAAAAAACGCCGGGGGAATCGCGATCGTTTTCAAGGGGGGCCGCTCCCGATCGGGAGAGACCCGAAGAAAGTTCTCCCGGCTATCGTCGCGGCGAGACGCCGCGCGCCGGCCATGCTCGTGAGATACGAAAAGCATATAAAAATCCACTTTTAAGATAACGCTCGACAGGTTTTTCTCGATACTGGCGCGCGCGTAACGGGTAACCCGATAATTTATAGCGCCGCATGGAGGGCACCTGGTATAAAGTTCCTTGTGCGGCACGCACACGCGCGCGCACGCACACGCACGCACACGCGCACACAGACGGCCGCGGGCTCTCCGGTACCGCGTACCGCCGCGCACATGCGTGCACACCCGAGCCGCTCATGCTCCCCATATGCCTCACGGTAATGACGAACGTGCGTCCAGACGGAAGACCGCTCAAATTTCCCGCGTGAACGACGCGCACCGAACGACTAGTCGGGACCCACGTCGGACTTAGCCACTTTTATTTTTTTTTACGCCCTGGTTAGGTTCGCCCGAGGTATGCGTTACCGTGGAACGAGCTGCGTCGGACGAGCGCGTCCCGGTTTGCGAGGACGGCGAGCCCAGTTTGCGGGGGTGCGCATTTTTCTTCGGGGTCGCGGATCGCGACGAATATTTATTTGATCGATTTCGGTGCGCTGCATTTGACGATCGCGTGGGATTATTTTTGGGGAAGTTGCTGTATTTGACGAGTATACTCGTCTTGAGGGAGAAGTGAAAGGTAGCGACCTCCCTTCGAAATAGAGAGTTCGCTTAATTAGTTAGCTGTGTTTGACGAGTATACTCGTCATGATGGAGGAGTTTTGTCAGTACTTTGTGTCGCGACGAGTATATTCGTCGTACGTGAAAAATAGTGGCCTCTCTTCAAAATAGGGAGTTCGCTTAATTAGTTAGCTGTGTTTGACGAGTATATTCGTCATGATGGAAGAATGTCAGTATTTATTGTTCTCGACGAGTATACTCGTCGTACGTGAAAAATAGTGGCCTCTCTTCAAAATAGGGAGTTCGCTTAATTAGTTAGCTGTGTTTGACGAGTATATTCGTCATGATGGAGGAATGTCAGTATTTATTGTTCTCGACGAGTATACTCGTCGTACGTGAAAAATAGTGGCCTCTCTTCAAAATAGGGAGATCGCTTAATTAGTTAGCTGTGTTTGACGAGTATATTCGTCATGATGGAGGAATGTCAGTATTTATTGTTCTCGACGAGTATACTCGTCGCGCGGGAAAAGTAGTTACTTCTCTTCAAAATAAGGAGTTCGCTTAACCACATAACTGTGTTTGACGAGTACACTTGTCATGATGGCGAAATGACGATATTTTGTGTCACGACGAGTATACTCGTCGTGCGGAAAAAGTAGTTACTTCTGTTCAAAATAGAGGGTTCCCTTAACAAGATAGCTGAATTTGACGAATATACTTGTCACGATGGAGAAGTGGTAGTATTTTGTGTCACGACGAGTATACTCGTCATGGAGAAGTGACAGTGTTTTGTGTCGCGACGAGTATACTTGTACAAAATTGTTCATTTTACAAAATAAAACCGTCTTTTTGAACCAATATTTTAACAGAAACTCATATATATACTATTAGTATATACTACTAGTAATTACTCATAGTATACACTAGCATATACTATAGTAACAGCATTAGTAGCACACGTATAAAATTTCTACCACAACATTGACTGTTAATAGCGCATAGAATCGACGACAAAGAGGCGCGAAGTTCAACAAAATCGAAAAGAAAAAAGCGAAACGCTTTCGAAGGCGACACACAAAAGTCGATCTCGTCCGACCGATTCCGCGGGACGAAGAAACTGTCGCTTGTTCGCCAATCGTCCCAGCCGATTGGATCCGATAACATGAAAGGATTCGCGGGACAATAAGGGCCGCAATTAGAAAGAAATCGGCGGACCCGCGAATCTCGTGCGTGATTATTTTCTTTCTCGAGGGAGACAGGAGCAGGATAATAATACCGGGAACGAGGGAGAGGGGCGAGAGGAGAGTGGAGAGGGGAGGAAAGAGGTGGGCCCCCTGATCGGTTTTAAGGGCTGCAAATAACTGCGCGTGTGATTGGCAGGCTTGCATTCTGATTCTTTTTCTTTTTTTTTTGCCGAACGATAAATCCCGCTGGCATTCGTCTGGACGGTTTCTTCGCGTTTATCTCGAGGCGCGCGGAGCTCATCGCGTTGGCCTCTTTCAGATTCGCAGCAGGCGGCCTTAAAAGCGAGCCTGTAATCTCGGTCGACTTACGGGGGCCCAGCGCGAGCGAGCGAGCGACCGACCGACCGACCGAGCGAACCAGCGAGCGTCCGCGCGCGCGCGCGTTCGTTCGTGCTGTGTGGAAAAAGGACCAAAAGCAGAGAGGAGAGAAGACTCGCGGCGGCCCGCAGGGTGAGTTCCGGGGAAGATGGCGACCGTAGCCATCCGCCATATGGTGAGAAATTTCATCCGGCAACGCTCCAGATTTATAACGCGGTACCGAACTCTCGCGAAACTGCTTTTCCTGTCCCACCCCTCGCCCCCCACCCCCCGGCACGAAAAACCCGCAGCGGTACGACTTTTCGCTTTTTCTTTTGGTGAACACACAGCGGAGGATGGTCGAAACCGCGCGACCGAACCGTTTTCGACTCGTTTCGATCAACGTTGGAACTAACGAGCGTCGAAACGCGACGTATTTGTTTATAACAATTGGGAGGGGACCGAATGAATGGGTTTATACTTTGTAGCATTTTTGTTGTAGCAGATCGCAAGACTGGATTCATTGGAAAGTTTTGTAATATTTATATGTTTATGGAAAGATTTCGCATGGAAACGTTTTTATAGTTGCAGCAATATACCAGCAACGTATCGGCGATATATTGGCAGCAATGTTTGCGTTATAATGTGTGCTTGGCAATATTTCTAATCTAAAAGTTTCGTTTGGAAACATTTTTATAGTACCAGCAATATACCAGCAACATATCAGGAATATATTAGCACCAATATTTGCGTTACAATGTGTGCTTGGCTACAGCTGTCTATCTAAAAGTGATGGCTGTACAAGTCTTACCTAAAAATTTCGACTGGAAACATTTTTTTTGTATCAGCAATATACCAGCGATATTCCAGCAATATATTAACACCAGTAATATTTCCGTTATAATGTGAGCTTTACTGTACAAGTCTTACCCAAAAATTTCGTCTGGAAACATTTTTCTTTGTACCAGCAATATATTAGCAATATAATAACACCAGTAATATTTATATTATAATATGTGCTTGACTGTACAAGTCTTACCTAATAATTTCACATGGAAATATTTTCTTGTACCAGCAATATACCAGCAATATATCAGGAATATATCACTAATATATCAGCAATATATTAGCAATATATCAGCAATATACCAGCAATATATTAACACCAGTAATATTTCCATTATAATGTGTGCTTGATTATAAAAGCCTATCTAAAAATTTCGCCTGTAAACATTTTTATAGTACCAGCAATATATTATACCAGCGACATATCAGCAATACACCAGCAATATATTAGCACCAATAATATTTGCATTATAATGTGTGCTTGACTATAGATGTATATCTAAAAATTTCGCATGGAAGCATTTTTCTTTGTATCAGCAATATACCAGCAATATATTAGCACCAGTAATATTTCCATTATAATGTGTGCTTGACTGTACAAGTCTTACCTAAAAATTTCACATGGAAATATTTTTTTGTACCAGCAATATACCAGCAATATATCAGCAATATACCAGCAATATATCAGGAATATATCAGCAATATAATAGCAATATATTAGCAATATATTAGCAATATACCAGCAATATACCAGCAATATATCAGCAATATACCAGCAATATATTAGCACCAGTAATATTTCCATTATGACGTATGCTTAACCATAGAAGCCTATCCAAATAAGTAACTCAACTGTAAAAGTCTATCCGAAGAAAATCGAAGCTACGTTGAATCGTGAGCAATAAAAATGAATTTGCTCGATCGCGAGCTTCGAACGATCTGTCTATATCATCGAAACGCATCGTCAACTAACTGTACATAGGAAACGCCGCGACAATATTCATACATCGTGCAACAAAATTATCGGAAGTCTCCCATGGGAGCCTGTCGCAGTCGTAAATAATAAAAGAGAAAGTTAAAAGCGCGCACAGCCAACTCTCGTTCCGCCCGAAAGCGACTTCTATGAACGGCGGCCCAGCTGTACCCGTGATCCGCGACAAAGGATCGGGAGGAGGCGCAACGCGGGAAAACGAGAACCGAGAAAGCCCCGGCTCTCTCGTTCGAAGATCTTTCGTCAACCGAGACCTTGGCCCACCGTCGCCCGGCGTATGTTAATGCCTGCCTAGACTCCTGCCCCAGTCCCGGACAAGTTGAACGCGCGGGGCACTCGAGCAACTTCTGGCGAAACCGGGGAACTCTATTTTCCTTTCGGCGACAAAGGAGCAGCCGCGCCGCCGGGACGATCGGCCGTGCAACGAGAGGATCCCCCCCACGTGGTGGCCGGCGTGCGGCTCTCTCGCTCTATCCCCTCCCCTCTCTCTCGCGCTCGCTCACACCTGCCGACAGTATTACGGCTGTAAAATCCATTCGGCCGAGTCGTAAAGCGCCGACTCATTGGCAAACGACAAAAGGAACGAGACGGCCGCCCCGGCACACTCGATGCCCCGGGAACGAGGAAAGACGATTTAATCCTTGGTCGCGGGGGCCGCGTCACGCCTGTTCATCACGCACGCTGCAGCGCCGAGTAGGCCGCGGCGGAACGTGTTAATAACTATTAACGCCGCACGATTGTTTACGAATCCTTCTATTCTCGATACCGTGGAAATCGGCGCCGGGGAAAATTCGTTTCGACGGTTAACGCGCTTAGTGCCGTGAATAATTCGAAATCACGCGTTTCTGTAGCGGAGAAGATTTGATTTTTCGTTCCGTCGCAAAATTCGAGGTTAGATCGTCGTCGTCTTTGCGTCGACGTTGCGCGGTTTCGCGCGATTTTATTTCGATTTTTCGTAGGAATTTCGATCGGAAAATGATCAGCTCGCCGAGCTATATTTATGTTTATGCTTTAGGGTGTCGTGCATTTGTTGTACATTATAAATTATATGTTATATTGCATTATGAATATAATATGTGTATATATTGTATTTATAATACAATATAATATATAATATTAATAATATAATAATATAATTTATAATATATATAATATATAATTTTATAATATAATATAACATATATAATTTATAATATACATAATATAAAAAAATATATATTTAATATAATAAAACTTGAAACAATTATTAAATAATTATAAAATTATTAAATATATAATATACTTATATATAATTATATAATCCATATATAATATATATTAAATATATAATAATCAAACAAAACTCGATACCACAAAAAGTTGATTTCGCGGAATAACTTTCATGTTACATTTATGTTATATTTATGTTCGCATCCAAGTCGCTTCGGAGTCAATGTATTTGCTATTTACGTTGATCAAGTATTATGTGAAGATAAATATCTGTTGAAAGACTTTACGAACATGATAATACGTCTCGATTATTGACTCAACGTTAACTCGTCGACTAAACATTTATTCTCACACGATGCGCTAAATTTTATAGGCATGTTTATACGTAATATAATTACTCATTTTACTCATTTAAGAACTGATAGGATTTGATGTAACGCATTCAAGTATGTACACACATTTAAGTACATATTTATGTGATCATAAAAAACACGCGTTTACTTAACGTATGTTTACACTGCGTAGCGATCTGTTTACGAACGTTGCAAAAAAAAATAATAGAAACACCTCCGCTAATATACTTGCAGCACTTAGGCGAATTGCAGATAGGTGAAACAGCCTTATAAGAACGATTATGCAACGCGTTCCCCGTTGAGCGTGGAACTTTGGCGCGCGCTGAATAGATTATCCGTGACAATGAATGTTTTTCTCGTTGGAAATGATGTGCGACCATATGTTTTGCGAGTACGGTAAATTCGTCCCAATTAACGCGCAGATTTTGCACTAAAATTGGACAATTCGGTAAGGGCGATTTATAGTCGTTGACAATCGGTAACTACCAAAATTGTCCATTTTTTGTGCAAAATCTAATTAGTGAGAATTAGGGAGAATTTACTGTATTTAATCTTTTGAAGCTGCACTATAATACAATGTTTTTATATTTATTATTTGTCAAGGTTATAATAGTTAAATATGAAAATACAAGAAAAGGTAAAAATGTATTAATTGAAAACATGCACTGCCAATTGAAACCTGAAACACAGTCTGAGTCATATATGACATGTCCCATAATTATGTTAACATTTGGATTCTTGAGGTCATTTCAAGTAACTTTTTCCTTTGCGAAAATGCGCTCCGCGGCTTCGTTTTCGAGTTATTAACGAAAAACAGTAACCAATGAGAGGCGCCGTTCCGCTGATTGGCCATCCGCCTCACGCTAGGCGAGCTCGCTGAGCCAACGAGCGTCCGGAGCCCAGTTCCGCTGATTGGCTCGGCCGCCGCGCGACAGCTGATCTCTGATTGGTCAGCGTTTTTCGTTAATAGCTCGTAAACGAAGCGACGGATCGCATTTTCGCTAAGGGAAAAGTTTCTTCAAATGACCTCAGGAATCACCCCATCCCGGGTGTTAACATAATCACAAATTTAACCTATGACTACGACGCTATGAAATTTTTCCAGTTGCCAGAATCGAACGGGCTTGGGCCAAGATCGCGCGAGCGTCGAAGAAATGGACGTTGATCCTCTTTCCTTGTTTTTCCAGTTAAAAACAAAGGACAAATTTTCCTTGTTTTCCGTTAGCTAAAGAAGGAGAGACGACCAAGGTCCGTCGATTTGACGCTCTCGCTTCGACTCTGCTCTTTAAACGTGCAACTAAAAATTGAAAATCTAGCGCGAAACATTGTCGAATCCGTGACACCGAATAATAAACAAGGGGAAAATTTGCGCCTGGACAGCGGCCAATCCATCAATCGCAACAAAAACTGAACCTTTTTGTCGAGTATGAACCAGTGCATTTACCCCGATCGCCGAAAAGCCGCAGATCGCGGCCTAAAAATATGGCCATTAAAATTTCACCCGAACCGGTTACGTCCATTTATTTCATTCCCAAAATTACCCACGAATGTCTGACAAGCTAAGAACCCATAAAACTAATATGTCACCGGATTCCAATGAAACTTTGAAACGGCACGGTTCTTGCAAAAAATATCGGGCACATCGGGTATATTTTTGCTTCGGCTAATGTTCGTATTGATTTTTCGATCATCTGCAGTTATGCTTAAAATACGACACTTTTGTGAATGTTCCCATTTCGATTTCAAGCTAACTTCTGGAATATTTGTCTGCGAGAAATGTAAATGCAATGCGAGAAAATCGAAATTTTGATTTTCATGTTGTACAGGGTGTCCCAAAATTATGGTTATTCGGCGAAATGAGAGGTTCCTGAGGTCATTTCAAGTAACTTTTTCCTTAGCGAAAATGTAATCCGCGGCGGCGAAGCCAACGATATATATATTGTTGTATATATAATTATTGTAATTATTTAATTTTTTTAATATAATATAATATTTTATAATATTAATATAATATAATATAATATAATATAATATTTTTTTAATATAATGTATTTATTTATTGTATATATATACAACAATTACAATATAATGTATTTATATATGGATATTATACATAATGTATTGTATAACATATATATTTTAGGACGTAGCCGTGTCCAAAATGAACAACTGGTAAAAAAGATTATAGTAAACAATAAGTCACACGTTTAATCGAGTGAATAAATTACGGGGATATTTTTTCAAACTGCCTCTCTTCTCCCGCTTTTTCTATGGAAACCGAGCACCATGCGAAAGTTTTCATCCGGCTCTTCAACCATTAAAACGCGAACGCGCCGCGGCCATTTTTTCTGTATCCAGAGGCAGCACGTCGCGACGCGCGACGCGCTACCGAAATGTACGCGTCGCGATAGAACCTCCCCGGCATCTCCAATTAGGAGGCAGGGATCTAATAATCGCTTGCGAATTTTCGAACAAGCCCGCGGTGTAGGTAATCTCTTAGTTTGGTACGCATCATTGCCTCGCAACGTACTGTTAAGCCGTTACAACCGTGGAAGGGAAACGGGTGCCGGAGCGCCGGTAACTTTTAATTCAATTCCGTTACCGCGACGCTCTTCTTCCCCTCCCACCGCCGGGCCCCCCTCGCCGAGTACCGCCGCGCCGCTCCCCACCACGCCGCGCTACGCCGCGCCGCGCCGCGCCGCCTTCGACCCTTGCGCTGTGCACGGATAACCGACGACCGGGACCACAGACGAGAAAATCGCGGTGATTACACACCGTGACCGTTACCATTATACCGTCGACGAATGCCATTTATTAAACTGAGCGCGAACCGAGCCGGACAGCCAGCCGAGCGACCGACCGACCGACCGGCCGGCTGGATTAAGCTGAATCGCCGAGTGTTAAGGCGCATTATGCGCTCCGGCCAATTATATCTGAAATTCTGATCTTCCACGGGCGCGGACCTCGCGCTTCTTCATCCACCGCTACGCGAGGCGAGGCCGTTCGTTCGTTCGTACCGGCGCGCCGGATACGAATGCGCGCGCGGCTGCGAATTTTATGGCTTCATTCAAGCGGGCTCCTCTCGCATACCGCGCATACTGTACGGACGCGCCGCGGATAATTGTGCGCCGATTAGCTTCGACGATGATGCACCGTCGGACGAATTAACGCGTCGAAAGGCGACCGCGGGCCCCTTCCGCCGGCGGGGACTACGGCCCTCGCGGGGCCGTTTTCGTTTCTCGGAGCCGGACGTCGGCGCGCGCGGGATGACGCATCGCCGTTCGATCGACAACGGACGATCCCGAAACCCGCGAATTCGCGCGCTGCGAAACTTTTTCGGCGCGCGGACGCTCGCGCGGATTCGTATCGCGCGTTCGTTTCTCCCGCGCGTACACGCTTCGAGGCGGTGAAATTGACCCCCCCGGACACGCCGTTGTTCTTCGTCTCGTCGCTGCGATTCGCGAACGGTGCGAGACGAAAGGAGAGATCGTCGTAACGGAGGTTGCTTCTTTCGGACGAATCTGTCGCGCGGCGTGCAATTTGTCGAGCGTTTAGAAACTCGGAGAAGGCTGCGAACGAACGGTCGATGTTTCTTTTTACTTTTTCTCATGGATCCGCTCGGAAGATGTAACTTTTGTTCGGAAACTTTTTCTTCCGGCTCGCGCGCGGCTCGAGAATCGCGGCAATGAAATGGTAAAATAGCCGATCGCATTTTCGGGGCTCGATCTCCGCCGCTTGACGCGAATTTACGCGAGAGAACAGATCGCGCGATACTTGTCCAGACACGCTCCACGGATCCTCGAAGTTTCGGAATCTTTTTTTGATTTCCGGGTCGGCGATCGTCCTTCGCGAGACGCGAAACCGTAGCGAAGGTCACCGGTGATCGGCGCGATTATTCTCGCGTCGGTGGAATCGCGACGATTATCTCACGACAGATTTCATTTTTGTTCGAGCGATTCGAACGATGCGAATATCGGTCGCTAAGACGTTTCGGACAACGTTGCTTCGACGGGTAATTAATAATAATTTTGCGGGTGATTAAGCACTTCTTCATAGTTTCAATAACCAGAAGTTTTTCGATTGTAATCAAGAAGAAGAAGAATAAGAATAAGAATAAGAATAATAATAAGAATGATAATAAGGATAAGATTAAAAATAAGAATAATAATAAGAATGATAATAAGGATAAGATTAAAAATAAGAATAATAATAAGAATGATAATAAGGATAAGATTAAAAATAAGAATAATAATAAGAATGATAATAAGGATAAGATTAAAAATAAGAATAAGAATAAGAATAAGAATAATAAAAATAAAAATAATAATAAGGATAAGAATAGAAATAAGAATAATAATAAGAATAAGAACAGAAATAAGAATAATAATAAGGATAGGAATAAAAATAAGAAAAATAATAAGAGCAAGAATAAACGAATAAGAATAAACAATTTCTATTCATTATTTTTCGATTGTAATGATTCCTAAGAAGAAGAATAATAAGAATAAGAATAAAAGTAAGAGTAATAATAAGAATAATAATAAGAATAATAATAAAAATAAGAGTAACAATAATAATAAGAATAAAAATAAGAATATTAATAAAAAGGTTAGGATTAAATATAATAAAGATAATAAAAATAATAACAAGAAGAAGAACATATACATATACTAATACGAAGAAGAATAAACAATTTATATTAATCGCGTATCTGCGTTTACTGAAATGTTTAAATATCGATGACAAATGATCGGAGAATTCGACTCAGCCTAAGAAAAGAACGGATCGATAATTATACTTAACAGTTTATTACCAGAAATCTCTCTCGATCGTGATCGTGCCAGACTCGTCGAAGTACTGCAAGGGATTAAGCAGCGATAATAGAGGTAGGTTATGGTTAAGTTATAGAAGTAGTTTAAGGAAGAAGTTGTAAGGAAACGGAACCTCTGTGTAACACGTAAGCACACCAATAAAGCCGGTATTATAGTTACCGGTGATTATCGGCGCGACAAGCCCGTTAACGTCGAGGATATGAGTAGAGTTCTGTATCATGGTTATCTACCCTTTAATTAAGGAAATTTGATTGTAGGGGCTGAACGCGCGATATTGGCGCGGCGGTCAAAGGTTAAGGATATGCTTAATCCATCCGTTGCTGAATACTGAACTATTGCTGTGCGCCAAAAGGCTCGCCCTACTGCGAACCCGACGCGGCGCTGAGAGTTTCGCTGTACCATCGAAGTTTTAACTACGCGTGTCCATTACATTTCGTATTATTGGGTCGGCAACTAAGTAATTGCCGATTTGTTCAATGAAATAAAAAATTCTTTTTTACTTGGAACGAAGTTTAATCTGTATTGTAGGCGTAGCACTAGCACAGCTAAATTCGCAGCGACCCGAAATTTCGCATTTCCGGGAGAGATTACTGGCTTCGAATATTTAAATAATAGCAATTAAATGATATTTAAATAACTCTGAACGATCGAATACATGATAATATACGATAAACATTATAGCAACTTGCGCAGATTCAACGAAAATTGTTAAATTTCCTCGCGAAATTTCCGCTTCTCTTGCGCCTTACGACAAACGTTCAAACAAACAATATTAAATTCAATTCCAAATACGATAATGTCTCCCTTACTGACGCTCAGATTGTCCACTGAAATGGACAATTTGAAGGAGACACGATTGTTCGTGCTTTACGGCTCGTTCTTATAATTGTGGACAATTTACAACAATAAAAATAAACCGCAAAGCTCGAACAATCGCATCTTCTCTCCCCAAATTGTCCATTTCTCTGGTCAATCTGGTCGTCAATTAGAGAGACATTACCGTAGAGACTCCACCGATACGAGAAACTATTGGGTTGGCAACTAAGTAATTGCCGATTTGTTCAATGAAATAAAAAATTCTTTTTCACTTGGAACGAAGTTTAATCTGTAATGTATTTTCCATTTTGTTCGATGACCTGTTGCCATCTCTCTAACAACTTGAAAATTCCACGCTCGTAGAAAGTCTGATCGTTTTCGGCCAAAAACTGAGTTAAGTGAGATTTTACAGCGTCATCATCGTTAAAAGTTTTACCACGAAGGGAGTTGTCTAGGGATCGAAATAAGTGGTAATCCGATGGCGCGAGATCAGGGCTATACGGTGGTTGTAACATCGATTTCCAACCAATATCCATCAATTTTTGCCGAGTGGACAAAGACGTGTGCGGCCTAGCATTGTCCTGCTGGAAAATGACACCTTTACGATTGACCAATTCTGTTCGCTTTTCCTTGACCGCTGCATTCAATTTGTCCAGTTGCTAACGTTCACGGATAATCAAAAATAACATAATAATAATAATAATAATTTTATAATATAACATTTACGGATATCATAAAAATGAGAGTGAGAGACATCTATAACTGAAATCGGCAATTACTTAGTTGCCAACCCAATAGTATGTAAATCGGCGAGCCGCGCGCGTGTTCCAGTGACACAATTGTTCGGTCAGATGTAAAAATGAACTTCTACGGATAGCGTAGAAGGCTCCGGCAGATGTTATAAAGCATAATATGCTCGTGTCCGGCGAGTAGATCAAGAAGCGTTGATTATTCAGTGTATCATTCGGTATCGTTATAGCATTTTACGATGACACTTGGGGCGGGTAAGATCTTCGTTTGTAAGTAATCATGCGAGCATATTATATATATATTTGCATAATATAACAACAATCAACATACAGGGTGTCCCAATCAGAAAAATTATTTTAGATTTACGGTTAAATTAGCTTCGAGTGCAAAGGGTTAAGTTAAGTACTGTAGTTAACTGGGGTTAACCCTTTCTATAATATATTAACCCTGTGATATATTAACCCTATATATCACCCCTTTATATTTACTATAAATCAGACAAATTATTTTAGATTTACAGTTAAAATAGCTTCGAGTGCAAAGGGTTAAATCTTTCGAGCTACAATGTAGTTTTTGACTTTTTGACAGTCGTATTTATATTTATATTTGTATTTATATCTTGACAGTAATATTTACAAATAAATATATTTCTAAACGTCGTAATATACGAATATCATTTACTAAAATTGTAATGAAAAACAATAGATTGTTCATGTCTATTAATTATTATGTCTATGTTAATATTTACTAATAAATATATTTCTAAACGTCGTAATATACGAATATCATTTACTAAAATTGTAATGAAAAACAATAGATTGTTCATGTCTATTAATTATTATGTCTATGTTAATATTTACTAAAAATATATTTCTAAACGTCGTAATATACGAATATCATTTACTAAAATTGTAATGAAAAACAATAGATTGTTCATGTCTATTAATTATTATGTCTATGTTAATATTTACTAATAAATATATTTCTAAACGTCGTAATATACGAATATCATTTACTAAAATTGTAATGAAAAACAACAAATTGTTTGTGTCTATTTTACATTGTATATGACTCACAGGGTGAGTCACGAATTGGTCCCCGCGATTTTTCAGCCCCTTTCGACGATCTGACAAAAAAGAAAAATGTTCCCTATCGAAGTTACTTGGTATTTAACCTTGACAAGAAATCGCAATTGTTTAAATTTTAAAAACAAATTTATCTTCGCTAAAAAAAAGAACAAGGTTATCGTTATATATTTTTAAACGAAACCAGGTTATATTAACTTCGTAGTAGAGACGAATTCAACAAGTTTCTACCATTATTTCCAACTACCAATTTCTACTATTTATTTTTATATAAATAACAATTTATATAAAATTTTTCTTTTCCAATAAAAATAGGAATAATAATAATAAGAAGAATAAGAATAAGAATTATAATAAAAATAAGGATAATAATAAGGATAGGAATAAAAATAAGAATAATAATAAGGATAAGAATAAAAATAAGAATAAAAATGAGAATAATAATAAGGATAGGAATAAAAGTGAAAATAATAATAAGGATAGGAATAAAAATAAGAATAATAATAAGGATAGGAATAAAAATAAGAATAATAATAAGGATAGGAATAAAAATAAGAATAAAAATGAGAATAATAATAAGGATAGGAATAAAAATAAGAATAAAAATGAGAATAATAATAAGGATAGGAATAAAAATAAGAATAAAAATGAGAATAATAATAAGGATAGGAATAAAAGTAAAAATAATAATAAGGATAGGAATAAAAATAAGAATAATAATAAGGATAGGAATAAAAATAAGAATAAAAATGAGAATAATAATAAGGATAGGAATAAAAGTAAAAATAATAATAAGGATAGGAATAAAAATAAGAATAATAATAAGGATAGGAATAAAAATAAGAATAAAAATGAGAATAATAATAAGGATAGGAATAAAAGTGAAAATAATAATAAGGATAGGAATAAAAATAAGAATAATAATAAGGATAGGAATAAAAATAAGAATAAAAATGAGAATAATAATAAGGATAGGAATAAAAATAAGAATAAAAATGAGAATAATAATAAGAAGAAGAAGAATAAAAAACAATTTTCTTTTCTAAATTTAACGTCTTAAGCTCTGAAATCGAATAAACAAACATCCGCAATATTTCCGTTCATCAATTTACATTTACTCACGAAGCCTCGCCGTTACATATCACCGAATTATTCCAAACATCATAGCAATCGATTCCCGACAATTTTCCCTTCGACACCATCCCAAGGTCATCCCATAGAAACTCGTCGAATTCGTCACGACAGAGCGTTGCCTGCAACACCATTAAATGGAAAATCGTTCGAACTACCTGGTTCCGTTTCAAAATACGACGACAACCCTTACTTTCGTCCTCGACGATCAATTTCGTCATAAACACGAACAACATGAGTAATTCCCCTTGCTCGTTAAACACCAATCAACCTCTCGCCTCGGTAGAAAGCGTCTCTTTGTCCGAGAAAAGCATATCGGGACGGGGCCCCGAGAAAGGGACCCATCCGGGTGACTCACCCTCGTCAAACAATTCCATGCAAATATATTTTCTTCTACGACTGCGAGAGTACGTACGCACGTACTCCTTAACGACACCGCGTAACGTCGCAGCGCGGAACAACAAAATGCCACAATATAACTGCTACAGCAAACCCTATTCGGGGTCCCGTAAGATCCGCCGTAAGTCCGAGGGGATAATTAGCGGGGACTTAGCCGAGTACGGCCCGGGCAAAACGGCAATTAATTCTAACGGGTCTACGGTACGCCATAAAACTCGCCAATTCACGGATTGCTCAGGTAGCGAACCGAAATCAGCCGTGCAGAGAGAGAGAGAGAGAGAGAGAGAGAGAGAGAGGGAGAGAGAGAGAGGGAGAGTGAGAGAGTGAGAGTGAGAGAGTGAGAGAGGATCGCAGGTAAGACCGTCGTCGCCGACCACGTGCAGGGTAGTAGTTAGGCGAGTTCGAAGGTCCGTCAAGAGCATCTCCACTAATCTCGAACATCCCCAAAAATTCCACGGCGACGGCGTTGCCAGATATCGCGCGGCTCGAAAAACTCCGCGGAGCACTTTCTAATCTCGTTATCGATCGCATCTTCGAAAGCCGTTTTCCCCCACTCCGCCGTCGCCGTCGCTCCGAAAAGACCCCTGACAGAAGAAAGGAAACGCCAACTGTCCCGGTCGCCGTGTCGTGCGGCGACCGAAACCGAAGGGAACAGCGGGTCCCCGAGAGTTTTTCCGGGAAAAGGTGGCGGCGGCGTCGGCGGCGACCGTGGGCCGCGGGACGAGCCGCGGGGGCGCGGCGGACCCGGGTAGGGTCGCCGCGATGGTCGATGGGACGACGCGCGGGTAGCGACGGCGGCCGTGGTCGTCGATGATCCCGTCGCGACACGGCGACGTCATTCTCGTGCTCGCAGCAGGCGGTCGCCGAAGGGACGGCGAAGGGGCGGCTTTAAGCGCGCAGATAAGTTAGGTACGACTTTGGGTCGAAGTAACGGGAAAACCGATGGAAGCAAAGCCGGCGGAGGCCGGCTCTCTCCCCCCCCCCTCCCCCCCATCCGCGCTACGCCGCTACGCCGGCGGCTTTCCTCTCGCCGAGACCCTCGCCGAGCCAGCCAGCCGTTTCTCGAGGGTACACGGCTCTCGTATATACGCGCGGAAAGGCTAACGGATACGCGTCGACCGGCTAAAGGCTACCCCCGCAGCCCCCCATAGTCCGCCCGGCCGGCCCGTTCCCCCTCGGCCCCTCTCCCTCCCCGCGCGCTCCCCGCCGGCCCACGCCCTCTGTTTGCACAAGCGATCTCGCGGCGATTATTACGGGCTCGTTCACGGAAATGGCGCCGCCGGTACTTGGATTTTCGACCGCGCGTTCCCCGTCGAACCCCCGTCCCGTTCGAACCCCCCGCCGGCCCCTAGAGGATCACACCGTCGTCCCCCCGCCGAGCGGTGCCGTGCCGGAACGCCGCCGCAGGGCTGGAACCGTGCCGCCTCGAACCGTTTATTCCCCCGTTGCTTCGTGGGTTCTCCCTTGCCGCGTGGAGGAGACCGAAACGCCGCGTCGACTTCCGAAGCTCTTCGGGAAATATGTTTGGTTACCAGCCCCGCGGACAACAGGACGGTTCGAGAAGAGTGTACGGAGAAACGGAGAGAAAGATTTCGGTTTGCTGCGATCGGGCGGTCGATTTTAGATCCCGCGTTTCGCGGGGGTTGGGTGGTTGGCGAGTCTGGATGGGAGCGGGGTGGTTTGCAGGGATTTTTTTCTTATTTTTTCTTTGTTTTTGATTAGGGAAGTTAATTCGTCGATGTTAGGTTGTTCGATGATCTTTGAATTCAGTTTGATTTAGTTTAATTCGATTTTAACCCTTGGTATGGTATTTTCTTTGGTGTTAGATTAGAAATTATTGGATCGTAATGGTTTGTTGGGGGCGGGGGGGAGATTGATGATTATTGTATGGCTAAATTTAACTTGAATGTTTAAATATTGATGACGAGAGATTGGAATTTTATGATAATTTTGAAGGATAGATAAGTTATTAGTAGAAAATAAATATATATATATATATATATTAATTTTATAATAATATAATTAATAATATAATACGATTAATTATTAATAATAAATATATAGGCAAAATATGCCAAGGGTTGATTCAATATAATTTAATTTAATTTAATTCAATTCAATTTAACCCCTTGACATGGCATTTTCTTCGCAGTTACTGCAATTAGAAATCTTTTGGTTGCAATAATTTCTTAGGAGGGCGAAGAAAATCGATGCTTGTTGTACGCCTAAATTTGCCTGAAATGTACTTGAATTTTTCGATTGCAATGGTTTTTTAGAGGGGGGAAAGAAGATCGATGATTATTGTATGGCTAAATTTAACTTGAATGCTTAAATATTGATGACGTGAGATTGGAATTTTATTGTAATTTTGAAGGACTGTTAAGTTATCAGTAGAAATTGACCTCAGAAACATACTAATCGATGCATCGAGGAGTTATAAACATTGCCTTGCATTTAGCTCGCTCGCTTCTTAATGAGATGGTGGTAGCTTGAGAAGCACTGGCATTGTTTAATCGTGCTCGTTCAATTTAGGTGAAACTTATTTATATTATTTATTATATTAAAAAAGAGAACTTAATATATATATATATATATATATATATATATATATATATATTATTATTAATATATTATTATTATTATTATTATTATTATTATTATTATTATATATATATATATATATATATATATATATATATAAATATTAAGCGCTTCGCATGCTGATTGGCTCGGCCACCAAGCGCTAGGCGAGCTCGCCTATCATTGGTCGGCGTTTTTCGTGAATAATTCGTAAACGAAGCCGCGGGTTGCATTTTCGCTAAGGAAAAAGTTGCTTCGGATGATCCCAGGAACATTTTTGGGACACCCTGTAGAGAATTCGACGGACTCCCGACTAATTGATTTTTCACAGTTTCCGCGAAGCTTTCGCGATCGTTTATCTATCGGGCTGTCTAACGAGCGATTCGAAATAGAAGTTGCGCGCGCGGAGCGAGCAGCGCGAAAAGATGCGAGTCGAAAGGGTTAATCGGTTCACGGTTAAAACCGACACGGTTGAAGGTGGTCGAAGGCGCTTAAGTCACGGCGCGTCAGCGTAGGGCTGCTCGACCCTATGATTTAGAAAGTCGGATATTAGGGTCGAGGGTTGGTCGAAGGAATTTTTGTGAGAACAAGGTCGGTCGTCGCCGGTGTGCTCGGCCCGCTTGTTTCCAGGCGTTTCCTTTTCGTGGCGGCCGGCGAGGGCCAGGGGTCGACCGGCTATTATCGATTTCCCTAATTAGCGGACGGAATCTCCTCGGCGAGGGACCGAACGGCCGAACGTTCGCGAGGAATGTTCACGGGTATCGGCGATCGATGGGCCCGCGACTTTTGTGAGCGCGGACCTCCGCTGGGTACATGGATTCCGGGGGACGGTGGGTGAGGAAGGAAGAGAGAGAAAGGAGAAGGGAGATAAAGAGAGAAAAAGAAAGCGAGAAAAATAGAAGAGGAGAGATAGAAAGGGAATGGGAGATAAGGAGAGAAAGAGAAAGGAAGAAGAAAGAGAGATGGAGAGAAGAAAAGGAGAGAAAGGGAAAGAGGGGGAAAGACAGATAAAGAGGAAAAGAGAAAGGAAGAGAAAGCGAGAAATAGAAAGGGAGAAAAGAGAGAAGGAGAGAAAGAAAGGGAATGGGAGATAAAGAGAGAAAGAGGAAGGAAGAAAGAAGAGAAAAAGAGAGAAGGAGAGAAGGGGAGGGAGAGAAAGCGAAAGGGGGAAAGAGAGATAAAGTCAAAAAGAGAAAGGAAGATAAGGAGAGAAAGCGAAAGGGAGAAAAAAGAGAAGGAGAGAGAAAGAAAGAGAGAGAAAGAGAAAGAGAGATAAAGACAGAAAGAAAAAGGGAAATAAAGAGAGAAAAAGAAAGGGAGAAAAAGAGAGATAAAAACAAAGAAACAGGGAAAAAGAGGCAGAAAGAAAGAGAGAGGGGGAGAGAGGAAGAGAGAGAAAGTGAAAGAGAGAGAGAGAGAGAGAGTATCAGAAAAGGAAAAAGGAGAAAAAGAAAAAGGAAGAAAAAGAGAGAGGGAAAAGAAGAGAAAAAGAGACAGGAAGAAAGAGAGAGAAAAAGAAAGGGAGAAAGAAAGAGAGAGAAAAAGAAAGGGAGAACAAGAGGAAAGAATGAAAAAAGGAGAGAAAGGGAGCGAAAGAGAGAAAAAGAGACAGTGAGAGAGGAAGAGAAAGGCAGAAAACAAGAAAGAAAGAAAGAGAAAGAGAGAGTAGGAGAGATGGAGAATAAGAGAGAATTGAGAGAAAGAAAAAGGAAGAAAAAGAGGGAGAGAAAGTGAGAAAGGGAGAGAGAAAGGAGAGAAAAAGTGGCAAAAGGGAGAGAAAGAGAAAGGGAGCAAAAATCTTAGAAGTAGCTCAAGAAGAAAGGAAGTAAAAGAGAAGGAGAGAGAGAAAAGGAGAAAAAGCGAGAAAGCGAAAGAGAGAAAAAGAAGAAGAGAGGAACCAAGAGGCACAGCAGCAAGGATGCGGAAGCGAAATGCGAAGCGAAAGCGAAAAGACGTACAGAGGAAAATCAAAATCAAAAAGAATACCGAAAGAAAAGAAGAATCCAAAGACAAGATGATTCGGAAGGGAAACTAGATCCAAAACAAAAAAGAACGCAGAAATGCGAAGGAGAAGCGAAAGCGAAGAAGAGTGCGCGGACGGTAAACTAGAAGAAGCAAAAGAGAGGAGGACGCGGCACGTACATGGTCACAATGCCGGTCTCTGCAGGAGGACCCGCCGATAACACGTACCGTCATTTCCTCGGCGCAGGTATCCGGATAATTTAGAATAAGAGAGCAGGGGCCGACATAGAGCGGCGCGGTCGCCTCTATCCGCTCCCCGCGGTGCCCCGCGCGCGTCCTCGTTCGGTCGACGGTTCAGCGGTGGGAGGGAGAGAGAGAGAGAGCAGCAGCAGCAGCGGCAGCGGCAGACCGTCCGCGCCCCGCGACCCCGCGTCACCGCGTCTCCGCGTCTCCGCGGCACGGCACGGCACGGCGAGGAGAGAGCAGAGAGCTCGCTCGGCCCGAAGCGTCCTCGTTGGGGCGTGCCTTTAATAATGACGTAAAAAAGAAGAGAAGACGCGGCAATAAAGGAGAGACCTAGGCGAGGGTGTATCCCCGGCACAGCTGTCTCGCAGATTAACCCAACGACTCGCGGAGAAAGAGAGGAGGAAGGCGGAGAGCGCGCGGTCGAGCGAGCGAGCGAGAGGGAAAAGGGACGGCAACGGAGGACGGTGGAACGAGGGCGCGCGGGGGGGGAGCGCGGCGGGCGGGCGCGGGGCGGCGGGGGGTCCGAGGGAGATAGGAACGGAGAAACGGCGAGGCGATACCGAGGCGAGAGAGCCACCGAGGAAAAAGGAACGCCGGACCCACGGGAGAAGGAAGAAAATGCTGAAGCCGGCCCGGAGAAAGGAAGGTAGAAAGAAGAAGGGACGGACGGACGGACGGACGAACGAACGAACGAACGGAGGCGGCGGCGGGGGAGGTTGGGAAGGAGCAAGGCCGATCCTGACTACCTAGAAACGGTCGGTGCTTCCACGACGTGGCCCGCCGAAGATATATAACCGCCATATACCAGCGCGAATCGCCCTCAGGTACAGAAGCCACCGCGTTGTCGTGCCCTTTCCCCCTCCCTCCCGCTCTCCCTGTCCACCCCGTACTCCGGTCACCGCTCCGCCTCCCTCTGCCATCGTCTTCCGTCGAGAGACCCGATACTACTACCCTCCTGTCGCCCTTTGGAACGAACTTACAGGCCGCGGCGCGGTCCTGGATTTTCTGTGGCCCCCGCGCCGCGCGTTCGACGGGACCGACACGGCGCGCTCGTAAATTAAATAAGCTGCGAAAACGACGGCTGGCTCTCTCTCTCTCTCTCTCTCTCTACGCGGCCAGCCGGCCGGCCGATGTTCCTTTGCCCGCAGGAAATCGTTTCGTCTTCGCGCGGACGCGTACCTGCGGCGACATTTCCTCCCTGGCCGGACAATGCAACGCAGCGGGCCACCGTGGGCAATGGTACAGGGTGCGAGAGAACAGCCCAAGTACTCGATTGTATTTAACCCGGGATTACCGACCTGCGGGTCTAATGCTAAGAGGTACCTGCGCGACGGTACATTACCGGGAACACCCAAGTAGAGGCTGCCGAATTGTTAATTTCCGACGATTGTTGTTTCGCACCTGAGGGTCTAGTGGCGGGTGTGTATCTGTGCGGAGATATTGCGGGCTACTGCTTCTCGTTGGTTAAATTTTGCGATATTTTAAACGGTAAATGAGTACTTTTCGGAAGGCCACCCCGCGCAGCTGCAGGAATTTCACGCTAACTAGCGCTCGGATCGCGCACAAAATTGGACAATTTGGGAACAGGAGACGCGATTGTTCATTTATTCGTTATAAATTGTTCGCGTTATTATTCGTTCGAGTAAGTTAGTCGAACAGAGATTTAACAATTATTCGAACAATAATAATAATAATAATAATAATAATAATAATAATAATAATGTTGACTGTTCCTGTTTTTCTGTAATTTTATAAGTACATATTTATACGAATACATTCGTGACATGTTCGGTTTCAATTACAGTAAATTCTCCCTAATTTTTCTTGAGAATCTAAACAAAAATGGACAATTTGGGAACTGAAGATACGATTGTTCATTATTCGTTACAAATTGTTCGCATAATTCTTCGTTCGAGTAAGTTATTCGAACAGAGATTTAACAATTCTTCGAATAATAATAATAATAACAATAATAATAATAATAATAATAATAATGTTGGCTGTTCCTGTTTTTCTGTAATTTTGTAAGAACATATTTATACAAATACATTCGTGACAAGTTCGATTTCAATTACAGTAAGTTCTCCCTAATTATTCTCGAGATTCTAAACAAAAATAGCTCATTTGGAAACAGAAAATACGATTATTCGAGCCTCGCGCCTCATTTTTATAATCGTTGACAATCGATAACTATAAAAACGAGCCGCGAGGCTCGAACAATCGTATCCCCTCTTCCCAAATCGTCAATTTTTGTGCGCAATCCGAGCGCGAATTAGGAAGAAATTACTGTAATTCCGAGTTAACGAGCGACAGTTGCATGAAATTTGCAGGAATATTTTCAATTTAACGCTAAACCTGCTAAGCCCTAAACGCAACGTATCGCTTTGCAACGACGAAAAGACTGCATCTGTTTAAACTATTCGCCTTTTTCATTGCAACGCATGCTTGGAAAGAGTCTTTGTAATTTCGGCCACTTTACAACGAAAATGCGAAAACGATCGTTTTGACCGGCTTAGCGGGTTTGGCGTTGAAACAATTTGATCGATTTTTGGTCCGCCGAAACGATCAACGGAGGAACAAAATTCAGCGATTCTAAAACATGGCGAATGTTCGGGAGAATCGTTCGTTCTCTAAAATATTCGCGACGTTTCTCGTTCGGAGAAAGCGAAGGAACAACGACATTACTCTTATAAAAGAGTCGAGTTAACAAATCGTGTCGCGAAAATGCAAGATCGATCGAAACGGAGACCGAAGGAAGACGCGCGGCAGTAACTTCGATCGGTCAAATTCGCAAAAACTATCGACCGTCCCTAAGGGGATGACCCTGTGACTTAACCCGTTACCCGCCGCGATTCAAAAATACTAAAAAGAATTAAACCAACCGTACAACGATATTCGTCCTAACCAACTGGAACCATTTTTGCCACAATCGTTATCGTTTTTGTTCGAATATGAAAATTAAAGACCGTCCCATTTTCGGGACATCGGCGGTACGTATATTATATCATTAAATATTAAATAATATTTCTCGATGGATATGTGTAAAACAAAGTCCGAAGAACAAGTTTCAACGAAAAGTCCTTTATTTATAAGTATTGCGAACTCTGCGCGATATCAGAAATAAACACGTGCGCAAGGCCGGTCGAGATTCTTAGCTTCGACCCGAAGTTCGAACAAACGATTTATTATTTTACATTATTTCAATCTGTTTAAACAACGATTTAAAACAAAATAGCAGGAATTCCGAATACTTTCACGAAGCACGCGATATATTCTCGCTATTTTAACAGCTGCGTTTCATTTCAGAAGTTGCAGTTTCCGAAAAGAAAAAAAGTTTGAAAATGCGTCGCAGAAATGCGACATCGTCGGACAATGAATTAAAATAGTTCGCCATTGGACCGCGAATCGTTATCCATTTCGTACCCTCGTAAACAGATTGAAACGGTCAGCGAAACAAAACTCGCCGAAATTTAACGCGGTTTCAAGGGTCGGCATGTCGAGTTGAAAGAGTCGGGTTAATAAATCGTGTCGCGAAAACGCAAGCTCGATCGAAATTAGCGTCCGAAGGGCGACACGTAGCAAATCGTAACTTCGATTGATCAAATCGCAAAAACTATCGATCGTCCCTGAGGGAAAGTGGTGGTCGGTCGCTCTAGTCCCTTGCCGGGTCAAAAAAAAAGAAAAACAAACACATACACACACGGAGAGAGAGAAAATAGTTCTAGTATTTCCGGTATTTGTTATATTTGCTCGTTATTCGGCCTCACGTTTCCTGCGATCGGGCCGCGGCGGTCACGTAGCTCGCGAAACAAGCCCGCACACACGCCGTGACCGGATCCGGGGAGCGGAAGTGGGAACACCTGATCCGACGTGACGGACAAGGGGTGGCCGCCATTTTGAAACGACCGGCTAATTGAGTGCACGCGCGATACACACAGCCGGCCGATTGATGATGGCGGACCGCTGGCCCACGATATAAGGATTTATGTCGTTGCCACCGAGATTCGAAAACGAACTGCCGCGACAGCTCGACTGCATTCCGAGTACTTTAAAATGCACACGGTGGTACCGGAACGAATCAACCGGCCGGCTATGTCGCAGCGATACGCGATGCTTCGGCGCTTGTTAATTCGCGGTCGACGCTGATTTAACGCTAGATTTACGGTGCGCAAAAAATGGTATTACTAAAAAATATATTTATATAATCTTAATTCATATTATATTATTTTATTATATATTTATATTATCTTAATTCATATTATATTATTTTATTATATATTTATATTTTTATCTTAATTTATATTATATTATTTTAGTATATATTTATATTTATCTTAATTTATATTATATTATTTTAGTATATATTTATATTACCTTAATACATATTATATTATTTCTTTATACATTTATATTATCTTAATTTATATTATATTATTTTATTATATATTTATATTATGTTAATTTATATTATATTATTTTAGTATATATTTATATTACCTTAATTCATATTATATTATTTCATTATACATTTATATTATCTTAATTCATATTATATTATTATATTATATATTTATATTATATTGTATATATTTATATAATATTATATATTTATATTATATTATATATATTTTTTATGTAGAATTCAACGCTTTATCCGAATTCAGAAAGAAATACTAACTATTCCATTTGAAAAATCGAACGTGACCTTCGTATCTCGATAAAAAAGCAAAATAACATAAAACTGATTACAACACTATATGCCCCCCTGGAAGCCATGCAACTTCTATCTGAAACATTTTTTCGTACAACAAATATTATACGAGTTATTTAAGGTCGTCTCGTTCACCCTGTACAATAAAAAGATATGAAAGTAACAATAAGACATTTATTCTGATATCGAACAAGCGTCGTTGCAACATCTGCCGCGAGCAACGCGTAAATTGAATAAATAACTCATAAATGTATCGTTGTCTTGCCTTTAATCGTGAACGGAAAGAATTAGCGACCCGCCATTTTGTCGGATCCCGTAAATCTAGCGTTAAGAAGCCTTTTTCTAGCGAAGATGCGACAAATGAACGATGCTTTTGATTAACCCCTTGCCGTACTTTGACGTGTCCGACACGTCGTGAAAATTTCTACTAATAACTTATTCTGCATAGATGTTGTTCTGTCCTTTAAAATTTGAATAAAATTCTAATCTCTTGTCAGCGATATTTTGAGCATTCAAATATATTTAGACGCACAATAAGCATCAATTTCTTTTCCCTTCTAAAAAGTTATCGCAATCCAAAAATTTCTAATCGAAGAAAATGGTATGTCAACGGGTTAATGAAGCGCTAATAGCATCGAGGTTTATTATGCACTGGATCAATTATCGTTACAAAAGGGAAAACAACGGTGCAACGAATCGGAGAAAGAGAGAGAGAGAGAGAGAGAGAGAGAAAGAGAGAGAGAGAGAGAGAGAGAAAGAGAGAGAGAGAGAGAGAAAGAGAGAGAGAGAGAGAGAGAGATTTAGCGTGGCGATAGAATCTAATCCTCGTCGTATATGCATACATATATGTAACAACCGTGAAACAGTGTAGCGCAAAGTCCGTCAAAATTTTTCCTCCGGGCTACGATTACCGTGAACGACAAAATATTCAGCAGCGCTAGTGTAAATTGGTTTCGGTAACGACGTGAATCATTACGTAATAGCGCGCTCCGAGTAACAAGTCCCCGGCTCCCAGCATTTAAATCTGTCCCGACGACAGTCGCTCTAATGGCACGCAATCGCGCGTCTCCATTATCATATCCTATAAGAATTAATGAAACAAACTCGAGATCCACCCTCCGAATTGAAACGAGTGGCGAGGCTCTCGTTTACACCGTTCGCAAAAGCAAGCCCGTTTCATAAAGAAGCCCTTGAAACCGCGTTAAATTTCGGCGAGTTTTGTTTCGCTGACCGTTTCAATCTGTTTACGAGGGTGCGAAATGGATAACGATTCGCGGTCCAATGGCGAACTATTTTAATTCATTGTCCGACGATGTCGCATTTCTGCGACGCATTTTCAAACTTTCTTTCTTTTCGGAAACTGCAACTTCTGAAATGAAACGCAGCTGTTAAAATAGCGAGAATATATCGCGTGCTTCGTGAAAGTATTCGGAATTCCTGCTATTTTGTTTTAAATCGTTGTTTAAACAGATTGAAATAATGTAAAATAATAAATCGTTTATTCGAACTTCGGGTCGAAGCTAAGAACCTCGACCGGCCTTGCGCACGTGTTTATTTCTGATATCGCGCAGTGTTCGCAATACTTATAAATAAAGGACTTTTCGTTGAAACTTGTTCTTCGGACTTTGTTTTACAGATATCCATCGAGAAATATTATTTAATATTTAATGATATAATATACGTACCGCCGATGTCCCGAAAATGGGACGGTCTTTAATTTTTATATTCGAATAAAAACGATAACGATTGTGGCAAAAATGGTTCCAGTTGGTTAGGACGAATATCGTTGTACGGATGGTTTAATTCTATTTTGTATTTTTGAATCGCGGCGGGTAACGGGTTAAGTCACAGGGTCATCCCCTTAGGGACGGTCGATAGTTTTTGCGAATTTGACCGATCGAAGTTACTGCCGCGCGTCATCCTTCGGTTTCTGTTTCGATCGAGCTTGCATTTCCGCGACACGATTTGTTAACTCGACTCTTTTATAAGAGTAATGTCGTTGTTCCTTCGCTTTCTCCGAACGAGAAACGTCGCGAATATTTTGGAGAACGAACGATTCTCCCGAACATTCGCGATGTTTTAGAATCGGTGAATTTTGTTCCTCCGTTGATCGTTTCGGCGGACCAAAAATCGATAAAATTGTTTCAACGCCAAACCCGCTAAGCCGGTTAAAACGATCGTTTTCGCATTTTCGTTGTAAAGTGGCCGAAATTATAAAGACTCTTTCCAAGCATGCGTTGCAATGAAAAAGGCGAATAGTTTAAACAGATGCAGTCTTTTCGTCGTTGCAAAGCGATACGTTGCGTTTAGGGCTGAGCAGGTTTAGCGTTAAATTGAAAATATTCCTGCAAATTTCATGCAACTGTCGCTCGTTAACTCGGAGTTACAGTAATTTCTTCCTAATTCGCGCTCGGATTGCGCACAAAAATCGACGATTTGGGAAGTGGGGATACGATTGTTCGAGCCTCGCGGCTCGTTTTTATAGTTACCGATTGTCAACGATTATAAAAATGAGGCGAAAGGCTCGAATAATCGTATCTCCTATTTCCAAATTGGCCATTTTTGTTTAGATTCTTGAGAAAAATTGGGGAGAACTTACTGCAGTTGAAATCGAACTTGTTACGAATGTATTTGTATAAATATGTTCTTATAAAGTTTCAGAAAAACAGGAACAGTCAACATTATTATTACTATTATTATTATTATTATTCGAATAATTTTGAGATCTCCACTCGAATAACTTATTCAAACGAAGAATTATGCAAATCACTTGTAACGTACAATGAATAAACGTATCTCCTGTTTCCAAATTGTTTAGAATTGTTCCAATTTGTTCCATTTTTGTTTAGAATCTCGAGAAAAATTAGGGAGAATTTACTATGGTTGAAATTGACTTTATCACGAATATATACAATAATTCATATAATAATAAATAAATAAAATATAATAATAAATAATATAATAATAAAACACGATAATATATTCGTATGTTCTTATAAAATTACAGAAAAACAGAAACAGCCAACATTATCATTACTATTATTATTATTATTATTATTATTCGAATAATTTTTCAATCTCAATTCGACCAACACGAACGAAAAATCACGCGACCAATTTACAACGAATAAAGAACAATCTCATCTCCTCTTCCAAAATTGTCCATTTTCGTGAGAAAAATCCGAGCGCGAATTAGAAAGAAACGACTTCGTAACATCATCTCGCGCGCGCGCGCGCGTCCTCGAAAGTGAACGAAGCCACCCGGTACAGGGACCCGGAACAATGTCAAATAATCCGTGCGTCGGATAACTCTGTTTCACCATGATGTAATAACGATCTAATAAGAGCAACAGGCAGTGCCGGCGAATGCGGATGCTGCCGGGATTCGATTTGTTCTACTTGGTTTCACTGTGGACAGATAACACAGGTACGAGCGCGTTTCTCTCTCTCCCCCTCTCTCTCTCTCTCCTTCTCCTTCTCCCTTATCCAGCTTCTTTGTACTTCGCTTTTCCCTTGACAGCGGCGGTGCCGAAGAATTTTTCCAGGGACGGCCGGTCCGCCGGGTCCGCCGGCCGAATTATGCGAAAAGTCGAGGCCGACTTTAATCCTATCGGCGGTTCAAAGGATCGGGAATAAGGGAGCGACAACGAGAGGGAGAGAGAGAGCCCGTCCGCCTTCTGCGCGCATTTTCGGGGGGGCTCGTTTTCTTGTCACGGACCGAGGGTCCGCGCGGTCCGTGTCGCAGTTATTGTTCGCGCGCGGAACGGTCCCTCGGTCCCTTCCGCTCCGTTCCGTTCCGTTCCCTTTTTCCTCGCTCGAACGAGCCCCGCTTGTCCTGCAACGAGGGCCAGGTACACGCCACGAATATACCGCGGCGACGTCGGCGGCTCGCTAACGCGCCGTGTCATCGACGGCTTGTGGACCCGTCGACCCGTCGATTTGTCAAGCTTTTAACGGCGAGCCCGGGACCGATGGCACCGCCGAGATTTCACCGTGTCGCCGTGGTGCTTTGGGCCCGCCGGCCCGGCGACCGTTTTAATTGCTACCCTCGACAGCGGCAGCCGCCGACGCGGCTGCTTCCCTTTCACAAAGAGACGCCCGCAAAAAATCGACCGTCTCTATCTAGCTCCGTCTTTATCTAGCGGAGGGGCCCGTGGGGGGGAGGGGGGACACGGCGCGGCAGGGGCGGAGGAGGAAGGCCGAGGGTAACGTTGCCTACGTGACGCGAATTCTCGCCCCCGCTGAGAGACACGCAGCTTTCAGGGGATGCCGCGGCGAGGGTCGCTGGGGGGGGGAGGGGGGGGGGAGGGTTAACCGGGAGGGGTCGAAGGACGGGACGGAGCCGGTCCGGGAAAGATTTCGGGGCCGATGGGGACGGGAACGAGCTATCCGTGGAGCAATTTTAATTTCGAGCGACCCGGGTCCCGGAGCGGAGCGAAGCGGAGCCGGAGCGGAGATCCCGTGGAACTCGGGTTTACACGCGGCAAAGATTTCAATTAACTCCGCGTCCATCTGGCCGCGGCGATTGCCCGTTGCGTCGTTAAGAACGCCACCGTTTCGAAATATTTCCATCGATCCGCCGCGCCGAATCGTTCCGGCCGAACACAATCGGCCCGAGGTACGAGGTAATCTCTAATTGACGGTCTCCCTAATTGACCCTCGGATTGTGGCCACGGAAGTAGACAATTTTTGGGGAGGGGATAAGATTGTTCGAGCCTTGTGGCTCGTTTTTTTCTTTTTAGGGTTATCGATCGTTAAGAATTATTAGAACGTGCTGCAGGGCTCGAATGATATCGTGTCTGCTCTTTCGAAATTGTCTATTTTTGTGGACAATCTGAGCGTCAATTAGGGAGACATTATTGGGCATCGGGATTTTATTCTCTCCTGAAACAATTGTTTCTGATTGGGTGAAGGTTAAATAGTCGGAACTACGGAGGTACAGTTGGCACAGAAAAGTGTTCGTGCATCATTTTGAAGCGCGATAGATTTTTCGAAACCGAATTGGACGACTTGAATTTGTTTCTTTTTTAGGTGATGGAGGGAGCAGTTTATTGGGCTAGAAAGCTTTTTCTTAATTTTGCCATTACTTGGAATGAAATTAAAGTTGAGAAAAATTAAAGTTGAAGAAAAAAAATTCAAGTTTTCTTAACTTTTTTTATGTGTTTTTCAACTCTTTTATGTAAGGAGGATTTAAGAAATGCCTTTTGTAAATTTCGGTGACTCTTTGGGAGTCTACTTTCTGAAACAGGATTTCAGAAAATAAAATAGACCAATGTTGCACAGACATTTTATTGCGATTCAAATTTAACAGTTTGATTAATTATATTTAATTATGGGGTGTCCCATAATTATTAATTAACGCCAGGAAAACGGCGATTCCTGAGCTCTATATATGAAGGAACTTTTTCCTTAGCGAAAATAATAGTTTCAATAAGTTGGAAATAGTCTAACGAGACTATTATTAATTATTAATAATTAATTATAAATAAATATAAATATAAATTAATTAATAAATAACACTCCAGAACATTTAACACGTTGACGGCCGATCACATAAATCGGTCACACTAATTTTTCACGAATTTCGAAAATTCATTTTCATTGTAACATATTCGAACTGAAACTGAATTTGACGAGGATATTTCGGAGGCGAAAGAGTTCTAATATCATCCATTGCGATAAATATTAACTTTCTAGTTAGTTCGGGTTTAATTAACATTTAGTTAGTTTCTAGTTCGGGTTTGATTAACATTATTAACATTATCCGCCAGAGTCCCACTTCCGGAATTTTTTCTTCAAAATTTGTTTCTTTTAAAAACTGCAACTTCTAAATAAAACGCAGGCATTAAAATAGTGAGATCATATCACGTGCTCCATGAAAGTATTAAAAATTCCCGCTATTTCCTTTCAAATTATTATAAACTTTAGGTTTAACCTGAAGGCTAATAACCTCAATTTAAATCTTCTTTTTTTGTATTTTCGAATTAAGTAATAGGTTTAGGCTAAGGATAATGGGTTAATTAAATCGCTCCGACTTCGTGGGAATTTTAGTGATCGATCGTCGTTTCCAAACAGAAACGATGACCTTGAGCAAAGAATTTCTCCCATCGCAACAATCGTCCCACGGACTCAAAGGAATTTTCTCTTATCTTCTCTCATAAATCATCCCTTATCGTTGAAAACAACAGCAACGAAGTTTCCGCTAAAAATATCGCACGACTGCATTTTGCATTTCGAATTCCAGCAATTGCGAGAAAAATACAAATTTTCCTCACAAGCGTAACAATTGCTCGAAATTATCCCTCTCGTTCGAACAGGTCACAAAAAAGAAAAAAAAGAAGATCACAAAAAGATCTCCGAAAGATTTCGCGAAGAAAGATTTTCGAAAAAGATTTCGGTTTCGCTTTTGTCGGCCGCGCGAGGGTTCGAAGACGAGTCGAACGATCCCACGCACAGACGTCTGAGCGCGCGCGGCGCCGCGCCGCGCCGCTCCGGTATCTCTATTTGCCACGGTGAAAGTAAAAACGGGGCCCTTGAATGGTAACTTTAAACGCAATCGTCGGAAGAAAGAGAGAAATCATGGAACAGCGAAAACCGGGGCGGAGGGAGAGCGGGGTGGGGCGGAGCGGAGCGGAGCGCGGCAGAGGGGAGGGGGAGAGGGTGAGCGCGCGCGAGAGAGAGAGAGAGAGCGAGAGCGCGAGGGAGGGAGCGGAACGAGAGCGGGTGGGAGGAGAACGATTTTTGCGCGGAGAAGACCGATAAGTTTCCCTCGTGACCTACCACGATAATAATACCGTTCTCTGCTTTAAGCTTCCTTTTGAATAACCTGTAGGTCACCGTATAAAAAGGAAACTTGTTGCGTTTACTGATTGTATACGTGTATATATATATATATATATATGTATATACAGATATACAGGGCTCCGGGTACGTACGATCCGCATAGACGCGGCTGTGTATGTACACAGAGAACGACGCCGAGAGAGAGAGAGAGAGAGAGAGAGAGAGAGAGAGAGAGAGAGAGAGAGAGAGAGAGAGAGAGAGAGAGGAAGAGGGAAAGTGTGGGGAGAAAGAAGGGAGACGGAGAAAGAAAGAGAAAGAGAGAGAGACAGAAAGGATGAGAGAACGGTGGTTGAATCGTTCGCGCGGCAGTTCGTCATAAAAACGGCCACGAGAGAGAGAGAGAGAGAGCAGTCCGGCTTAAATGAAGCGGCGCGAGGGTAGGTCGGTGGGCGGTCGTGAGGGGAGGGGAGGGGAAATAATAAAAGCGAAATGCACACGGCGATGCTCGTTACCGTCCGGCGGCGGGCGTCGCCGCGATCTAATTAAAATTACTCTCGGGCGATAGTTCCCGGAGATAGCATCGGTCTATTTAGCGAGCACGGAGTTAACTCGATAATTTGTGTTTTCGGCTGAGTGCCGATCGTTAAAGCATCTGCGCACCGGGAAACTGTGTTTCGACGATGAATGGAATTGAGCCCGAGCAGACTGAATCTCAATGTAGCTATCGTCTCGCACTTGTTGCAACGCGCGCGTCGCACCCCAAGCAGAAAGATAGGATCGACCCACTTCTATAACTCCCGGCTTTCTGATATACGACTGTACACAGCCGCCGCCGCCGCCGCCGCTACCTCCGCCGCCGCCGCCGCCACCGTCGCCGCCGTCGCCGCTCCGAGCATCCGTAAGGGATTTATGATAACGGCGAGCGTGACGACCGGAGAGTCGGCGGAGTGGGGGGTTATAGAAAGGACACACCGTGGACGATGTTTAACCGCCTATACGGTCGGACCTCCCGTATAGCGTAGCGCGGCCGCGTCTCCGTGGCGATCGTTCGGCAATTATCGTCACTCGACGCCGTTCAACGGTTCCCGGGAATCGTCGCGGCGTTGTCCCAGACAACGGGAGCTAATTAGATCGACGCCGATGAGAAAGCAAGACGGCGGAGAAACGCGAGCGGAAAATTCAGGAAAAATTGCGGAAAATTTTACAAATTTTCTACATTCTCTTTAAGCCTCTGCCACGAGCTTTTCGATTATAATTTCGCGCCGAGGGCACCGAACGACCGTCGTAGCCACGGCTGAATATCGGCGGTTCGCGCCGCCCTAGTTTTATCGAAAGAGGGAGAGCTAGAGGGAGAGAGGGCGAGAGAGAGAGAGAGAGAGAGAGAGAGAGAGAGAGGGAAAACCTCGGAAAACCTTTCGCCGTGTTCCATCAGGATCCCCCATCGGCCGGTATCGTTTCAGTCCCGCGATACCCGGCGTACGTATGCTTGATACCTGCGCGTAAATTGCAAGCCGCGCGTATCACGCCGTGTACACGATACGTGTTCGACGGTCTGCTTTACGCCCGACGGGCGAACAGAAATCGATTCTCCCTCGCCCACCGGAGAAACCTATCCCCGGCTCCTCCGAGATAGAACAAGTCCGAAAGTCGTGTATCGCCGGGGAATGTCCGTGGGTCTTACGATTTTCGCCCGGCTACACCGAATCCGTCCACTCCTCCTCCGCCGCCACCCCTCGCCGCCACCAACCCTCAGGTTTCCCATTCCAGAGCCGCGCGACCTCCGCGCGTCCTTTCCGTATTTCTTTCGATTCCTCGGCTTCCACCGTAACTCCGGCTCGGTCAACGGACCCTTCCTCGTTACACCCTGATCTCTCTCTCCCCCCAGAATTCACCCCCGTCGCTCGCCCCCTCGCCACCACCCTTATCGCGGAGTCTCGTCTCCCGACGTTCGCAATTATTCCCACACCATCCCTTCGCAAACCGGAGCCCGTCCCACGGCCCGTCTTCTTCCATCCTCTCGCCCTTCGCTTCCTTCCTTCGCTTCCTTTGTCCCCCTTCGTCCCCCCCCCCCTCTAGCAGCGCCGCGGCAACGAGCATCACGCGCGTCGCAGGTACAGAGTGAAGGGGGGTGGGGCGAGGAGGGGTAAGGTCGCGTCTTGATCCGCGATTTATTATATTTTTACAAGTTTCCACCCTATCGGGGCGCGCAGTCACGGTTCGCTTCTCTCTCCGCTCGGCATCGGCCGCCGCGGCAAAGAATTACCGGTTCGGACCTCTCTTCCCGTCTTTTATCGATCTCCCTCGGCCGGATGGGATGCATAGGAAGAGAGGCCTGCGGGCTGCGATCGTGAGCGGGTCGCGATCCTTTTCACGCGGCCTGTTTTTCTCTTCCCTCCGCTGCTCCGCCCCGCCGCACCCCTCCGCCCCACCGGATCCGAGTCCCTGTGCTCTCCCTCGGCGCCCCTCGGGCCACGGCCTCGTCCGCTCGCTCGCTCGCTGCGGCCGCCGCCACGGTCCAAGAACAAAACGGACGTGGCTCTCTGGCACGGACACGGACACGGGAACACGGGGGAACACGGCCGGCGCGACCGTGTCTGTATAGTTTGGTGATCGGTCGCTCGGCCGGTCGTTCGCTCTCCTCTTCCCGTCAATAGGGTGGATAGATAGACGGATAGATAGATGTTGGGTTGGAAGGTAGGTAGGTAGGTAGGTAGGTAGGTAGGTAGGTAGGTGGGTTAGGTAGGTAGGTAGGTAGGTAGGTAGGTAGGTAGGTATCCCGCTTTCTCCGTCGCGCGAGTTAACTCCTCGGGTCGTCCGAGGCCCGCGGTCGTGGCATGGCGTGGCGTGGCGTGGCATAGCGTGGCGTGCAGCTATGTATTTACACCGTCCAGGGTAGCTCTCCTCTCTCTCTCTCTCTCTCTCTCTCTCTCTCTCTGCTCTGCCGTATTCTCTTCTGTCAGTCCCTGCACCCCCGATGGTCACCTCCTCGCCCGGTTTCCGTTGGTTCGCTCGCTAGCACGCTTGCTCGCCGCTATCTAGTACATAGGGCCGAAGTAGTCGGTCGGTCGGTCGGTCGTTCGCGTTCTCGCTGGCTGCCCTTCCAACACGCGGTTTCGCCTCTCTCCTTCTCGGGCCGGTTGCCGGTTCGCGCACGTGGTCTCTGTCTCCCGTGGGTCGTGTGTAGGGTGGCTCTCTCGCCAGAGGAGAACGCGATGGGAACGCGGCGGCGAACGAAGAGGACAGGAGAGGCAAGGGTGCGCGCGGGGGTATCGGCAGAGGAGAGAGAGAGAGAGAGAGAGAGAGCAGCACAGAGCACAAGCCGAGCCGAGGCGAGGCGAAGCGAACCGCGGCGCGCTAGCGAGGCGAGGCGAGCGAACCGGCGCAGGGATGGTGAGATAGAGGTTGGGGGAGAGGGGTTTAGGAGACAGCTGCAGGCCATGCGAGGGTCCGTCGACCAGGCCTGGCCGTTTACCGCGGAACACACAGCGAAGCGAGAGAAACCGGCGACGAGAGAGGGACGGGGCGATCGGTCGGCGAAACGAGGGGGAGCGAGACGACCTACTTCGCCGTTCCCCGCGACCCGCGACCCGTCGCCGCTACTCGCCCCCCGGTCGCCTCCGGTCTCCCTCCCTGCGCCGCTACCCGCGAACCCTCGTCCACGGTTCTCTTCGCTCACCCTGCCTCCCCCCCGCGCCTCTCCTCGCCGACAAGCTTCTCTCTCGCCACGATCCCTCGAGCGACCCTCGCCGCGCGCGTACACCGCCGCGCTCGCTCTCTCTCTCTCTCTCTCTCTCTCTCTCTCTCTCTCGCCCCCCTTGCCAACGACCGCACCACACCACCCGCCGTTTCGCCCCGCTCTTCTCCGCGCTCTTCGCCTTCTCGCTCTGTCCTCTCTCTCTCTCTTTCGCGCTCTCTGTCTCCGTCGACCCGCAGTCTCGATCCTCCGTCTTCATCCCTCGGCCGTTTCTGTCTCCCTCCATCGCGCCTCATCCCTCTCACCCCAGGATACCTCCGCCATCCGGCGACGGACCCGAACCCTTGGCGCCCCTTTGCTCTTAGCCGCGGATGCGAAAGCCGCGGTGTATATATACGGGGGCGAACGAGCGAGCCAGCGAACGAACCGACGATGCTATAGCGTGCCGCTGCTACGTAGCTTGAAGCAGCTACGGCCAAGTTCCCGTAACTCGCGCTCCGGTAAATTTCCACGGAGACCCTCCCCCTCCCCCTCCTCCTCCACTTCGTCCTCCTCCCGCCGCCGCCGCCTCCTCTGCCCCGTCCTCTCCTCCTCTTCCTTCCTCCACCTTCCTCCGCACCTTTGGTCTTGCTCGCTCGCCCGTGTCCGTTCTAATATCTCCTCTCCTCGCTCTCTCCCGAGGCCGTTCTCTCTTTCTCTCTCTCTCCCTTTCCGTCTATCCGTCTTGCATCACCCGCCACCCTCTTTATTCCACCTTGCCCCCTCCTCCCGCCCGCTTTTGTGCCGACACGGGGTGAAACCACCACCGGCACCGATCTTCGCGATTCTCTGCTGTTCTCGATGGTCTCTTCGACGTCTTCTTCGCTTCTCTCTGCTTCCTCTGCTTCGTATTCTGCTTCATATTCCGCTTCTTCTGCCTCGTATTTTGCTTCATATTCTGCTTCGTATTCTTCTTCGTATTCTGCTTCGTATTCTGCGTCCTCTTTCGCTTCATATTCTGCTTCTTCTTCCTCTTCTTCTGCTCCATATTCTGCTTCTTCCTCCGCATCCTCTCCCTCTTCTCCTGCTTCATATTCTGCTTCTTCCTCCTCTTCTTCTGCTTCATATTCTGCTTCATCTTCCTCTTTTTCCGCTCCATATTCTGCTTCTTCCTCCGCATATTCTTCCTCTTCTCCTGCTTCATATTCTGCTTCTTCCTCCTCCTCCTCCTCTTTTGCCTCCTTTTCTGCTTCTTCTTCCTCTTCTTCTGCTTTGTTACGGCGACTTGAAACTGCCCCGTTGCAAGCAACTCCTTGAAAAATAGTGGAAGATAGGGGTTGCCAAGGAAGCGTGTTACCAACAGACAAAATCGAGCAGTCGAGATCGGACACCGTCGAACGAGCAACATTTCAAATTGAAAGATCCGAAATATAATTGTACTGAGTTGTATTATACTGTATAGATATGTATTATACTGTATTAGATTATATTATATATTCTATTACTGTAAATAAAATGCCGCGACGCGAGACAAACGGACCGATTCGCAACAGCTTCATATTCTGCTTCTTCTTCCTCTTCTTCTGCCTCCTTTTCTGCTTCATATTCTGCTCCTTCTTCTGCTGCTTCTTCTTCCTCTCCCTCGTCTTCTTCTTCCCCGATTTTCGATCGCTCGCTGATTCGCTCCGCCGTTCGCTGCGCCGTTCGCTCGGCCATTCGTCCGTTCGTTCGTTCGTTCGTCCGACAACCCCTTTCCCTGTCTTCCTTTTCCAGCAGGCGTCCTCGAGCAGCCGCTACCAGGATTTCCACTTCGTTGGCGATTACGTGGGTGTCCAGGTAGGTGTGAGATCGCAAAGATACGCGCGCGGGTGGAGTGCACGCGGCAACAGCCGCGTGGGTGTTCGCCAGAAGGGTGGCTCTCTCTCTCTCTCTCCCTCTTTCGCTTTTTCCGTCCCGGTCCCCATAGGCTTGCTCCCTTTCGCCCCCCCCTCTCTCTCTCTTATTCTCTGTGGGGCTATCGATTTTCCTTTTTGAGCAAAAATTTCGAAGGCCCGCGTTTCACGCGGACAAAAGGGGTGGCCGGCGGCGATCGTTGCAGGCCGCCGCTCCGCGCCGTAGAGAAAAGGGACCCAGGTATGCGGGCCCAGGTAGCCGCGCGGCGGCCCAACGGTCGCGCCGCAACCCCGGGGCCCGCTAATTCGGCGCGCAAACACGCCCCTACCGTTCCACGGCGCGACCCTCCGCAACGGGGCGGCGATGTATCTTTCGTGTTACCGTGGAGTTGCCGCGGCGAAACCGATTCGAAGTTTTCAAGAACACCACCGGAACAAAGTTCACGGGAAGTATGCGGGACGCCGGGATACAGCAGCGGCTGCGGGGGAGGGGGAAGCGGCGAGAAGGGTGGCGAGGGTGCGACGCGGAACGGCAGAGCGAGGGGCGCAAGAAGAAGCAGCAGGACGTTCCCGGGATTACTTTCCTGTCCGATTCGAGGAATCCGGTCGCAATTAAAACGCTCCGAACCCCGGCCCACAGTAATTAATACGATTTCGCGCGGGCGGAGGGGGATGGAAATGCGCGCCGGAGGCGTCGGCGCGCGAAAAATTGCGAAAACCCGTGCCCTCGGCACGTTCCTACCCCCCTCCCTCCCCGCTGGTCGTCTATTAGCGAGTCCGGGAAGAAGTCCCGGCCGAAATCGCGGCGACTCCGTCGACGTCGACGACGACGGCGTTCTCGCCCCGCGGCGGGATCCGTTCGCTCGATGACAATTTATTTAAATTAAGCTCCTCGGCGCGGGCTTCCGATCGTAAATCTACTCACGGCGAACCCTTGGCAACGTATTAAGCACCGGCACTCTCGAGGAACACGGTTAAATGGAAACTCGTGACAACGGAACCATCCACACACCACGTGGGGTAAAGGTGGCAAGGGCGTGCGCGCGGGCGCGGGCGCGCGCGCTTCCGCGCGCATTCGCGTGGGAGAGCGAGAGGGAACGGCGAACGAAAGAGAGACATCGGGGGAGAGATACATTTATGAATTGCCCCATTCACGGAATGCGAATTCTCGCTCGGCAAACTTTAGGGGTCAACGGGTCGGGAACTGTTAGGTAGTTCTCTCCCCCATTGGCCGTACATGCGCTCTCCCGGCCTCGTGCCTCCGTCTCGCTCCCGCCCCGATACAGCTCTCCTCGCCGACCCCCCGCGCCCCACCCCCTCTGCCACCCGCCGCCGCGCCGCAGCCGATATATCGACACTCTTTCGAAACTTCCGCCCACACGGCCTGTGCAATAACCCCCGGATCGTATTAAACGAGCGAGTTAAGAACTCTCCGGCTCGACTTTCCCCCGTCGGAACTTTCACCCCCGTCCGATTCGTGTTCGCCACCCGTCCTCCTCACGGATCCCCCCCGGTGCACCCGAGAGATGACCCTCGACCGCGCGTGGGAGGGTTGGAAGTTTATCACGGCGGATCTTTTACGGTTGCACCGGCGATAAGGAGGCCACCGAGAGGGAGGGGGTGGGCGAGGGGGCAGGGGATAATCGTCGTTCAGAAGTCGCAGAGAACGCCGGCTGGGCCGGCCAGCCACGCTCTGCCATGCGGCGCGGGGGAGGGAGGGAGAGAGAGAGAGAGAAACGCGGGCATTATTCACTTTGCGGGAGCCGAGTCGCTTCTCGCGGCTGTAATAATTTTCTTTTTTATGAATGAACTTCGCTCGCCGCTCCGCGCTGTCTCTTTTTCTCTCTACGGTACTCGTTGTTTCTACCTCCCCCCTATTTCTCTCTCCCTTTTCTCTCGCTCTCTCTGCTTCTAGCATTTTTCTTCGTCTCTCTTTCCGCTCGCATCGTTCTCCTCTCTGTGCTCGTGCTACGCGTCTCGCGGCGCGCCGCACAATGGCCTGCCGGAGCAGCGATCCACGGTCAAAAGTCAATTTTGCCTATTTCGTGTTTCTGCTTTCGCATTAACGATTTTATGCGAGTTTCATTCTGACGGGTTTGCGAGCACCAAGGAGGAGCTTTGAAATCATATATAATTATATATAATTATATTATATATATATATAATTATAAAAATAATTATATTATATATATATATATATAATTATAAAAATAATTATATATTCGTTCACCGAGACACAGTTCTGTAGTAAGATGTAACGTTTGGGAAAAACAGGTGACGAAAATTTAAATTGAGGATTGGAAAGTTAAATTGAACATTTCATTGAAAATTTAGATTGTAAATTGAAAATTAAGTTGAACATTTCGTTGAAAGTACAAAATTGAAGATTGAAAATTGAATCGAACATTTCATTGAAAATTCAAAATTTAAACTGAGAAACTGAAATTCAAAATGTGGAACTAATTTTTCGAATTATTTATCGGACAGTATCGCGGTGTTTGTTAAGTTCGTATCGTGTTATTATGGTAGCGAGTCGGTTATATTTTTGTTATTTATGTATTGTGTATACATTTTTTTTATTGTACGTACAAACATTGCGACGCGCAAAACGGTTTAAATTTTGGAAAGGCGTACGGGGAAACCGTTGAAACCGCTTTTGTAAAATTAGATTTATTTTATATGAAAACTGATTCAATTTTTATTAAGGACGCGTCGATTTCAAGCGCAGCCCCCCCCCCCCTCTTCACCCCGCACTCCACGGCTCAATGGTATTTGAAAAATAAAGCTCGAGGTGGGCAGAATATTCTTCTTAATTGGCGCTCAGCTTGTGCACACAAAAATGAACAATTTGGGAAGAGGAGATACGATTTTACTATTTATTGTTATTTTATAATAGATTTAATATTTATTGTTATTTTATAGTAGATTTACTGTTTATTGTTATTTTATAATAGATTTACTATTTATAGTTATTTTACAGTAGATGTACTATCTATAGTTATTTTATATTCGATTCACTATTTATAGTTATTTTATAGTAGACTTACTATCTATAGTTATTTTATAATAGATTTACTATCTATAGTTATTTTATAATAGATTTACTATTTATAGTTATTTTACAGTAGATGTACTATTTATAGTTATTTTATATTAGATTCACTATCTATACTTATTTTATAATAGATTTACTATCCATAGTTATTTTATAATAGATTTACTATTTATAATCATTTTACAGTAGACTTACCATTTATAGTCACCAATTGTCGACAACTACAAAAACGAGCCGCAAGGCTCGAACAATCGTTACATAACCTAAGTTCACTGAATTTCGACGCCTGGGCAAGTAGTCAAGCGATAAACGCGCTCGTCACGCAATGCTCGTATCCGTTCGAAAGCGAAGCACGATTTTTCAGACGTTTCCGATAACCATGCAAAAAAATGTCGCCCGTGAAAATTCCTCGGTATTCATTTGTCTACAAATTAAAATATAAAAACTTACAGAAAGTTCTCTTTTCATAAAAAACGCCGATCGCCTCGACTTTTCGAATATCAACCCATATTTTTGACTCGGTAATATCCTAACTGGTGTCGCGACGAATTCGACGAGCTGCTACGCCATAACCTTAAGCGTTGAAAAAGAAATGTCGCCCGCGAAAGTTGCTCCATATTCATTTTTCTACGAATTAAAATAGAAAAACTTACGGAAAATTCTCTTTTCATAAAAGACGCCGATCGCCTCTATTTTACGAATATCAACCCATATATTTGTCTCGAGAATATTCTAGCCGGTGTCGCGACGAACTCGACGACTATACCATAACCTTAGACGTTGAAACAACGCTCGAACAATTTTGGCCGCGGATCGCTGCTTCGCCGGGCCGCGCCGTGCGCCGCATCGACTGCGCGGGACGCGAACATTCGTCTTCGTCAAAGCTAGAGGTCCGGGGGTCTCTCTAACGGCTGGCGTGCGCGTTCTTGCCCCGCGATTTCTTTTCCACGATTTTCCGACGGTCGATTCGATCGCACGCCCGGGATGAGTCACGCCTTAATTTCGGCGCTGTTCGTCGGAAGCCGATCGGGAACAATGTCCCCCCACAGCGAAGGGGTTCGCTGCGCAGAAATTGATCCGATTCTGCCCGGAAAAGAGTCCCACGATTCTGCGGCTCTCGCTGCAGCATGATCGCATAGCAGCATGTCTGTTAATTATTTCTTTCGTACCGTTGTAATTTGATTTCTTTACTGTCACGTTCAATGGGATATTCCGATGCGGAACCGACAATTTTAAGCGACTTTTACGGTAACGAATGGTTTGGATTTTATTCGTCGAGCGTTTTAACATTTTGAATCTGTACGTTTGGTTATATTTCAAGAGTTTGACCTTTTTTTTGGAAAATCAGACAACTTCATAGTTGTCTTTAAAAGTCTTTGAGTTGTGAAGAAGTTGTCTTTGCTATTGTTAACGTTTATGTGTAATTATCTTGTGAACTAGGCTGATGCGGAAAAAAATGTTTAACTGAGGCTTTTGCAGAAAAACTAGTCGCATAAAAATTATGCCACTTAATCTTTAAAAAATAGCCAAATATCTACACAGAATTTTGGAAATATTTGACCAATGAAAACTAAAGTATACTTTATCTCGAAGATCGTTCGAAATGGACGGCAATAATTATCCAATAATTATCAAATAATTATCCAATAATTATCCAATAATTATCAAATAATTTGGCAATAATTATCAAATAATTAGGCAATAATTATCCAATAAATAGGCAATAATTATCCAATAAATAGGCAATAATTATCCAATAATTATCCAATAATTAGACAATAATTAGACAATAATTATCCAATTAGCCAATAATTATCACTGAAATCGATACAACTCGAACAACAATAAAGGTTTCATGCTGAAATTTTTACTAGTTTTCGTTCACGGTGTTTAAGAGAATTGGATACGGTTTTTTTCGATCCGATTCTTTTTTCAAGATAAGACAAATTTTCTATTAACAAAACAATTAGTTGGCAAAATAATTTTCTCATCATTCGATGAGAATGATCGTCCATTATTAAGGCCATTCCGAGTCCATTTTTCAATTAGGGAGAATTTATTGTATATATAATGTCGCTAACCGTCCGCTTGCGACGATTATTCAACAACCCCCCAAAAAATTGCACCGCTCGATCGCCGCGTCCGCGGCGCAATAACGGAGTCAGCAACGACCTCGACAATAAATAAACGCTATTTTTTCTCTCCTTTCCGTATCTTCGATTCCAAATTTCCCTCGCGCCCTCTCAGGAAACCGAAAAACTATGCCACCCCCGCGAACAAAATATCACGAAGCTCGAATCATATCAGCCCGTGATTCGCCAAAAAGACCAACACCTGTTGACATCCTCCCGAAACAATACAAACCGCCTTAAAGCTCAGAGTAATCGGTGCAAGAAGCCGCGCGGGGTTAAAAACGCGCTGGAAAGCTGCGTCGATAGAACGCCGCGAAGTTTCCGCGAGAAATGCGACCGGTTGCCGGATTCCGTGGATTATAAACGCAGCCGAACGGGAATCGCGGATCTCCGCGACTGACACCGAGAGAGGATAATCGAATGCGTGTCCGAGTGGCGGATTCCACGAGCTTCAGCTCTGTTTGTCCCCGGGTTCATATATAGTATTGGGTTGGCAACTAAGTAATTGCCGATTTGTTCAATGAAATAAAAAATTCTTTTTCACTTGGAACGAAGTTTAATCTGTATTGTAGGCGTAGCACTAGCACAGCTAAATTCGCAGCGACCCGAAATTTCGCATTTCCGGGAGAGATTACTGGCTTCGAAAATTTAAATAATAGCAATTAAATGATATTTAAATAACTCTGAACGATCGAATACATGATAATATACGATAAACATTATAGCAACTTGCGCAGATTCAACGAGAATTGTTAAATTTCCTCGCGAAATTTCCGCTTCTCTTCCGCCCTTCGACAAACGTTCAAACAAACAATATTAAATTCAATTCCAAATACGATAATGTCTCCCTTACTGACGCTCAGATTGTCCACTGAAATGGACAATTTGAAGGAGACACGATTGTTCGTGCTTTACGGCTCGTTCTTATAATTGTGGACAATTTACAACAATAAAAATAAACCGCAAAGCTCGAACAATCGCATCTCCTCTCCCCAAATTGTCCATTTCTCTGGTCAATCTGGTCGTCAATTAGAGAGACATTACCGTAGAGACTCCACCGATACGAGAAACTATTGGGTTGGCAACTAAGTAATTGCCGATTTGTTCAATGAAATAAAAAATTCTTTTTCACTTGGAACGAAGTTTAATCTGTAATGTATTTTCCATTTTGTTCGATGACCTTTTGCCATCTCTCTGACAGCTTGAAAATTCCACGCTCGTAGAAAGTCTGATCGTTTTCGGCCAAAAACTGAGTTAAGTGAGATTTTACAGCGTCGTCATCGTTAAAAGTTTTACCACGAAGGGAGTTGTCCAGGGATCGAAATAAGTGGTAATCCGATGGCGCGAGATCAGGGCTATACGGTGGGTGTAACATTAATTCCCAACCAATATCCATCAATTTTTGCCGAGTGGACAAAGACGTGTGCGGCCTAGCATTGTCCTGCTGGAAAATGACACCTTTACGATTGACCAATTCTGGTCGCTTTTCCTTGACCGCTGCATTCAATTTGTCCAGTTGCTAACATTCACGGATAATAAAAAATAACATAATAATAATAATAATAATAATAATTTTATAACATAATATTTACGGATATCATAAAAATGTGGAGTGAGAGACATCTATAACTGAAATCGGTAATTAGTTAGTTGCCAACCCAATATATATAATACTATATAATACTATACTATATAATACTATACTGTACAATACTATATATAATATATCTCTCTCTGAGCAGCGGTGTTGTCGTCATTGTCGTTGTTGTTATTATAAACGCGGCTTCTCGTTTGCATTCGGTGCGCGACCGGCCGCGCCGATTAGGACAATGGGGGACGGGGGACACCTGCGAATGCGGCGCAAGGTAGCTCCGTGCCGGCCGGGGCATTGTAAATTTTTCTATGGAGACTTGGCCCAGGTCAAAAACACCTTTCAATTCGTTCACGAAGCCGGCCAGCGTTGTTCGCCGTTCGACGGACAAGTTAATCCCGCACCTTCGCCGGCCCACACACACAACGTCGGTCCCCTTCCCCCGCCCCTACGCGGGCTGCTGCATCTACCGGCCACCCTAACCGATCGTAGGGTCGTAAAGCGAAACAAAGAAAGCGAACGGTACTCGAGCGAATGATTTAAGAGCTCTATGGAATTATTAATTGCGCCCTCGGCCCGCCCAGTCGCAAAATGCCATAAAACGGCCGCGTAATCGTACACCGTTCCTCTCGCCCTCTCTCTCTTTCTCTCGCTCTTATACATACATACAAATTCACCGGCCCTATCTTTGTCTCTATTTCTCCGGTTCTCCGTGTAATGACACGGCCTATTAGCATTTTACAGTAATGTCTTCTTAAGTGACGCTCAGATTGCCATTTACTAAAATGGATAATTTGGGAAGAGGAGAAACGATTGTTCGAGCCTCGCGGCTCGTTTTTATATTTCTTGACGATTCGTAACTGTGAAAACGAACCGCAAGCTTCGAATTAATCGCATCATCTTTTCCCAAATTGTCCATTTTTCTGGACAATCTGAGCGTCAATTAGAGAGACATTACTGCACAGTAATGTCTCCCTTACTGACGCTCGGATTGTCAGATACGATTACTCGAGCCTTGCGGTTTATTTTTAGAATTATAAATTGTCCACAATTATAATCGTATCTCCTCTTCCCAAATTATCCATTTGACAATTTGAGCGACAATTATCGATACAATAATGTCTCCCTTACTGACGCTCAGATTGTCAGATGCGATTATTCGAGCCTCGCGGCTCACTTTTATAATCGATGACAATTTATAACTATAAAAACAAACCGAAAGGCTCGAATAATCGTATCTTCTCTTCCCAAATTGTCCAGTCGACAATCTGAGCGTCAATTATCGATGCAATAATGTCTCCCTTACTGACGCTCAGATTGTCAGATGCGATTATTCGAGCCTCGCGGCTCACTTTTATAATCGTTGACAATTTATAACTATAAAAACAAACCGCAAGTCTCGAGTAATCGCATCTCCTCTTACCAAATTGTCCATTTGACAATCTGAGCGTCAATTATCGATACAATAATGTCTCCCTTACTGACGCTCAGATTGTCAGATGCGATTATTCGAGCCTCGCGGCTCACTTTTATAATCGTGGACAATTTATAACTATAAAAACAAACCGAAAGGCTCGAACAATCGTATCTCCTCTTCCCAAATTGTCCATTCGACAATCCGGGCGTCGATTAGAGGGACATTACCATAGCCGGTGTCTTTTCACCCTCTTAACCAGTGAAATCCATCACTGGGGCCACCTAACCGTATCGCCTCCGGGCAAACAAATTATTCGTACAATTAGAGGGGGAGGGTGGTGGTGGGGGTTGTGGGGGGAGCTCCCGTGCTGGCTGTTTATTTGTTCCGAATTCCCGATTCCCCGTTCCATTGTTTACGCGCATTGCCACGTGCGTTAAACAGCGGATATCGGGAAAGGGTTGAACGAAATCACGCGGTAATTCGGCGGCGCGTATATCGAGCCGAACTATCCGGAACACCTGTTAGTTCGGCGGAATATAAATTTGCCGTAGGTATAATTATTAGAGTCGCCGCCGCCGCCGCCGTCCGGCTCGCTCGTCCGCGCCGGTCCCCGCGCCCTTCCTGGGCCCCCCGCGGAGAGGGGGCGGGGGAGCGAGAGAGAGGGACGGGGCCGCGGAGTGGAAACGCGGGGCGGGAGGGTGGGGGGTTGACCCGCGGTGTCGCCGGCCAAATCCTGGCCGCCGTCGTCTCGCTGTTCGCAAAGTCTCTCGGACAACGGAAAATCCGGGCGCGCGATTCCCGTCGTAAATAACCGGGCCGGAGCCCGTGTTCCCTCGGCGGAGACCTCGTTCCACGCTCGCAAATGAGTCCGAACAGGATCGTTGAACGTTTCGCGCCGGGGGACGATTGCGAAGTTGGCGCCAACTTCTACGGGCTTCGCTTCGGGAGACGCGGCGTAACCCCTTAGCCGGCTCCTCGCTAACAAGTACACACAACCGTCGCCAGGCCCCCTCCCGCCTTCGAGTTACAACCACCTTTGATATAGCACAGCCGATGCCATTTAACTAATTACAATGCCCGGCGACTCGCGATCGCTACAGTTAGTGGACGAACGTCTTGGGGTGGATCGATGATCGAGCGAAGCTACGAGCGAATCGCGATGCTTTTTTCAGTCGGTTTTGTCGAGGTTTGTTTTTGTTGTTCTTTTTTGGCTCGTTTCTGCTGTTTTATAGTCGATGCCTGTTAACAATTTAATAATAATTCAACTCTTTGGGGCCAAAAATGACCCACGGCACCGTTTGAGTCCCAGTCTATGACAATAAATTGAATTGAATTGAATTGTTATTTTGTTGTTGTTGTTGTTAATTATTATTTTTATGTTCATGCGATTGCTTCGTTAATAATAATGTAGCAATTTCGTTTAATTTAAAACGAGATACAATTTCTGTGCACCCGAGCCTATTTTATTTTGTGAAATCCTGCGCCCCGAAGAGTTGAATATGTAATACGATATAATCGATATAAATCAGAGTTGAATAATACGATATAATCGATATAAATGTAAATACAAATCTAAATAAAAATACGATATATATTTCTCCAATGTGATATGAACCGTTTATTTTGAAAGTGAGTCTATTTTCAAAGAAAAGTGAGATATCGCATAATTTGCGATTAATTCGGTGTAACCTTTTTATTTGTAACTAGAAATTGCGCAGCGATCGATTATTAGTGCAAGACATATTTCGATACTTAATTTTTCCTAATTGGAATTAAACGATTTTTACAATCGATATAATTATGAAAATGATGTAAGTCTATTTACAGCCCGCGAATGTATGTTATTTTAGTTAAATTCGCCTAAAAGAAATTTGCACGATCACATGTGCACAATTGCATATCGATAAATTAGTAGAAACATTTGCCAGACTCGACACAATTAATTTGTATCTCTAAACTGGCCGATATGCTAACCTTAAATGTTCTCGAAGCGACAAAATATGTACTTTGCACCACCGAAATAAACGGTCCGTATAAAAACTAGAATCTCGCGGGCAGACAGTTCGGCAGCCGAAAGGATTGCGGGCGATATAAAAATTCCGTTAAATCCGTAACGAGATGTTCATTGCATAAAAGCAGAAAATCAGCGGTTCGGCGGCGCGAATCGATGCGATGCCCAGACGATTAAATTGGAAACTTGGGATAAGATAAAATTAACTGACAAACGTCTAAAACCGAACGAGTTCAATGGCCGGACTATTTTGTGGCCATCGGAGTCCAAATAAATATCAATCCAGAGTATTTATACGATAGAGTAAGAGAGAGAGAGAGAGAGAGAGAGAGAGAGAGAATGAGAGAGAGAGAGAGAATGAGAGAGAGAGAGAGAGAATGAGAGAGAGAGAGAGAGAGAGAGAGAGTAAAAAAGCGCGAGTGTAAAAGCGCGAGAGTAAAAAAGCGCGAGAGAGAGAGGAGAGAGAGAGAGAGAGAGAGAGAGAATGAGAGAGAGAGAGAGAGAGAATGAGAGAGAGAGAGAGAGAGAGAGAGAGAGAGAGTAAAAAAGCGCGAGTGTAAAAGCGCGAGAGTAAAAAAGCGCGAGAGAGAGAGGAGAGAGAGAGAGAGAGAGAGAATGAGAGAGAGAGAGAGAGCGAGAGTAAAAAAGCGCGAGTGTAAAAGCACGAGAGAGAGAGGAGAGAGAGAGAGGAGAGAGAGAGAGAGAGAGAGAGAGAGAGAGAGAGAGAGAGAGCATCCATGCAAAACTACAAACAACCGCATTCGCAGGTACGCGTTCAAGTAATTTGTGCAAACGTGAATCATTGAACGGCGACAATTTTTGACAACTGTACAATCGTCGATGCTTCGGATCGCTCTCGGCTTTCAATAGCAATCTTTTGGGTTTAGGGTAGTAAAGATAAAAAAAGGAAGGGTAACAATAGAATAGAGTAGTGAAAAGATTTTCGGATTTTAAGCAATAAATACTGAATCATTACCAATCGAACAAACAAGTTTGTACCGCTAATCATTCTATTTTTTTCACCCTCTTTACAGGATACATCATTTCGTTAACATCATCAACGATGAGTCAGACGTATTTGCAGCCGACGTTTCAAAATTAATGTCTTCGGAAATTGATTGCATAATTTACTGATTCTTCGTCATTAGAAGTAGGCTACATTTTTGTTCTGTTGTTATCAAAATGAGCGGTTAACCGTATATTTAAATTAATTAAATTGAATAAAATTGAATTGAACTGAATAAAATTGAATTGAACTGAATTGAACTGAATTGAACTGAATTGAACTGAATTGAATTTAACCGTATATTTAAATTAATTAAACTGAATAAAATTGAATTGAATTGAACTGAACTGAACTGAATTGAAGTGAACTGAATAGAACTGAATTGAACTAAATTGAACTAAATTGAACTAAATTGAATTGAATTGAATTAAACTGAACTGAACGGAATTTAATTTAATTAAATTAAATTAAATTGAACTGAACGGAATTTAATTTAATTAAATTAAATTAAATTGAACTGAACTGAATTGAACTGAATTGAACTGAATTGAACTAAATTGAACTGAATTGAACTGAATTGAACTAAATTGAACTGAATTGAACTGAATATAACCTGAATTGAATCGAATCGAATTAAACTGACCTAAACTGAACTGAATAAAATTGAATTCAATATTAAATCGAACAGAACTGAATTCAATCGAATTAACCCCTAACCATACTGCAACGAGTACATCGACATCGAGAATACATATTATTCTATCCTTTAAAATTCTAATAAAATTCTAATCTCTGAATATTTAAACATTCAAGTAAATCTAGTCGCACAACAAGCACATCGATTTTCTTTCCCTTCTAAAAAAATCGTCGCGATCGAAAAATCTCTAATCACAGTAAAACTGCGAAGAAAAATCATTTACCAAGCGGGGTTAAATTAAAATAATATAATAATAATAATAATTTATATACATTTATATTTTATTTATATTTTTATAATAATTTTCAATATAATTAAAATTTTTTATTTTATCAAAAATCACAACAATATATCCTCCCTCCCCGCGATAACAACTACCCCCGCTCTGCGTGATATTCGATTAAACATCGACGAATCTACAGAAAGTACAGACATATATATATATATATAATATATATAATAATAATATAATTATTATATAATATACATATTATATAATAATAATAATAATTTATATATATATTTATATTTTATTTATATTTTTATAATAATTTTCAATACAATTAAAATTTTTTATTTTATCAAAAATCACAACAATATATCCCCCCTCCCCGCGGTAACAACTATCCCCGCTCTGCGTGACATTCGATTAAACATCGACGAATCTACAGAAAGTACAGACACAACGTCGAGAGAAACTGCGAGTGAAAAATCGTTTACGCGGAGACGTTAACTTCGAAAGGTTCAAGGGTCCGAGGGATCGGAGACCTACCCCCTAGTTTAACGGTACACGGCGCGGCCGGTCCCGGCGCGGTTTTTACAACCGTGGAGAAATTGAAAGATGTCTCGGGTTTCCCGGACGCTAACGACGCGACGGGACTAGTTCGAACGTCGGGTCGGGTCTAGCGGGGTCCGGGGACCCCGCGGGCCCGAAAGAAGCGTCGTAAAAGCCGCCGGCCGATAATAAGCCGCGCAGAGAGGACGGTCGCCCGGGTAAATCCGTGCACGGATAAACCGATAGTCGATTCCGTTCGGCTAATCCCTCGGAACACGGCGGTCTAAGACCGCGGCGAACGGTACTCGTCATTTCCCTCTGTCCGGTAAACACAACCGTTCCCGAAGGTCTACTCCGGTGTCCATTGTTCCATCGAACTGTCCCGACAATTATGCCCGGGTATAATCCCCGGCAATTAATAGACCCGCGATAATGTACCCCACGGTGTGCCCACGGGCTCCGTACGTTTATTGCCTCCTTTCGCCGGAATCGGCCGAGTTAGAGTGCGAATTTTACAACCTCTTCCCTACACTCGCCCCTTCCCCACGCCCCTACAAGGCCCTATTGTCGCGCTACGGAATTGACATCGACGACTGTCGGCTTTCTATTATGCACAAGCAGCCGGGCCCGGTCCACTCGGCGGGCGAGAAAAAGAACGCGCAGCCCCTTCCCCTCTCCCCCACTTTGTCACGTTTCTCCCTTTGGTTCTATGAAAGTTGAACCGGCACTTTCACGGTGTACCTTTAAGCCGGAAAGTTCGTGTTAAAGGAAACGAGCTGGAATCGAATCCAACTGTACTTCGACTCACCCCCACTCACCCCACTCCCCCTTCGACCGCTGTCTGCTTGCTTCATCTCTGCTCGCAGTTCTCGATCGCATGATAGCGATCCGTTAGAGTTGCCGAAAATCTGCCTGTGGATTTTGTTCTTTGTTTAAACAAGAAAATTAATGGGATTCTAATTAAGCTTCGGCGCTCTAGTGATGACTCCGAGGCGACGATAAAAATTGGTATATTATTTGTATACTGTTGGTATATTATTTAGCATCAGGCTCTTTTATATTTTTTAAAAATTGTTAAAATTGCATTGTAATCGCCGCTAGGCGATTAATTATTGCGCATAAATCGCAATAAAATGGACGAATAAAATAGCAATTAGTATACTATTTGCATACTATTGGTATATACTATTTAGCATCAGGCTCGTTCATATTTTTAAAAAATTATTAAAATTGCATTGTAATCGCCGCTAGGCGATTAATTATTGCGCATAAATCGCAATAAAATAGATAAATAAAATAGCAATACTGTAGATCAGAGATCACGTTTTGCATTTCGAATTCGAACAGCTTCGACTGCAAAGGATTTTATCTTATAGGGTGATCTTGCAGAATTCTTGCAGAATTTAACCCCTTGGGCACATTTGACTGAGACTCGTCGTGCACTTATTTTGTCTAAGTTACGGAGGACTAGCCTAATTTATTTATTCTGATTATAATTCAAACTGATCATTCGAACTTCTAATTATTATGTATATATATAATATTATAAATCATAAATATAATATTATAATAATATTATAAATCATAAATATAATATTATAATAATATTATATATATAATGTATATATATATATATATATATATATATATATATATATATATATTATATCGCTCAAGTAAATTAATTCTCACACAAAAGCGACTGTTTTTACATGCTAATCAGCGCGTCAGAAAATTGAATCCGTTCCAAAAGCAATGATTTTTCGAATAAATCTGTACCCAAGCGGTTAACGCATGCGTCTAAGGCGAGGCTTTCCGGATAATTTGTTCCGTTCTTCGATAAAGTTGTGCCGCGTGACGCAATTTCTATTTCGACGCTGATATTCGACCATGATCGAAGCAGCTACCGAACAATTTGTTAGGCGCGAACGACAACGCGATACCAATATATTAGCGAGACAGCAGAAACTTTCATGCGTGACGTCGATAATATTCGCGAAAGATCGATCCCAGCTGCCCTAAGATTTTGTTTATCGCATCTGCTTGTCGCCGAAATTATCTGAATGTATTTAAGCTGTTGGATCGCTGAATGGAACCTAAAGATAAACGAAACGAAATCCAGGTAGCCCGGTCGTGCTACCTTCACGCTTAAAAAAGGTCCGTTGTCCTTTAAATTTTCTCTACGGCATCGATATTCGGAAGCAATCGACGGTGCAATTAAACAATAAACTAATTTGAAAGCCCCGCGACCCTAAAAAGAAAGAGGCGGATGCATTAAAAATTCGAAATTGCAAAATTCAGAAGTATTGGTTTCCCGGCAAGATAAACTATCGGCATATAAACTATATCTAGAGAACAAATTATTATTATGCAAAACAATAATAATTCCGATTTGGATCTATATTTGGAGCTGTGCAGCTTTTTTTATACTATAATATTATTATATAATATATATATATAATAATATAATAATATTATTAGTATAATATCATATAATATAATAATATTATTAATACAATATTATATGATATAATAATATTATTAATACAATATTATATAATAGAATAATATTATTAATACACAATATATTATATACTATAATAATATTATTAATACAATATTATGTACTATGATAATATTATTAATACAATATTATATAATATAATAATATTATTAATTACTATTACTACTAAATATTATCCAATAACGTTTAAACTTAATATCATCCGCGACAGCAGCAGGAAGCAATTCGCCAAACTCGTCGGCCCCATAAATCCGCACACTAAATCGCTTACCAAGTAAGTGGGCAACAGGAGACTAAAAGGAAAATGGCCAATTGGCCTTGAAAAAGGTTTCAAGGGTTCTTAACGGGGAAAACCTCATTACGCTCTATGCATCTGGGCTACAGGTAAAAGCCTATGTACATCGTTTAGCCCATTGAACTCATGGTTAAGCCTGCAGATTTATACAAAGAGCAAAAAGAAATAAATAAAGAAAGAAAGATCGACCGTGTAATATCGAAAATTTCAAGAAAAATCAGACCGACGTACGGTGCGCTGGCTGGTCGGCGACTTATCGCCGGTATCGATCAAAGCGGAGACCGGAGCGCTCGATTCCGGGCGATACGTCGCGAAATTAGTCCAGGCCGTTTTCTCCGGTCTCATCCGGCACACGCGTGTCTTTTTCGCGGAACGACGGCGACCGTTAAGTCCGAGACTGCGAGCGTCACGTAGCGAACGCACGCACGCACGCACGCACGCACGCACACGCGCGCATACGCGGCCGCGTCCGCGGCGGTGTGCGTGCACACGTAGGCACGGACACACGCGGCGGCTCGCGCGCCTCGCGCATGAAACGCGCGCTCGCGCGTGCACGGTCTCCCGTCCTCGTCGGTGTTCCGCCGGTCGTGTTCGCTCGGTCGCGCACATCCTTCCGCGAAAGGCCGAGCCGCGAGGGAAGCAGGTGAAAATTAATTGTACGGGTTACCGGCTCGAGTGGCGAAGGAGCACACGGCTCTGGCTTCGTCTTGTCGGTGCGCGGCGCGCAAAGTGCGCCTCGCCGCGTACCGGAGGACGTGTCGATCGATTTTGCCCTCTCTCTCTCTCCCCCCCGGCCGCCGCCGCCACCGCGTCCTTTACCGTCCTCTTCGCCGCTCGCCTCGCTCCCTCTATCTCTCTCTCTCGCTCGCTCCTTTCTCTTTCACGCCTTCGTCCTTTCCCCTTTGCGCGACTCTCCGTTCGTTAATCGGCCGCCGTACGTCCGACCGCGTCTCGAGTCTCGAGCAGCGGCAGAGGCAGCAGCCGCACCGATATCGAGATCGATAAGGTGTATCCGGTGACGTCCGCGCTCCTCCGCCCCGCTATCTTCTCGATCTCGTGCGCGCTCGAAATATTTTCGTAACGTTGTTCCTCCGATAATACGCCGGCGATGCTCTCTCTTTCCCTCTCCATCTCTCTCTCTCTCTCTCTTTCTTCCTCGCTCTTTCTTCCTCTCTCTCTCTTTCTCTCTCTCTCTCTGGTCCTCCGCCGCGGTCTATCTCCTATCGCCGGGTACGAATTTATCGATAAACAGCCGATTCCAGTAATAACGGCGCGCAAACATACGCGGACCAAAATCACCCGACTCGGTTATTCAGTAATAACAACGGCGAGCGATAACCGTGCAACACCGCGGCGCGTCGCCCTTCCCCACGATCGACTCGTCATCGATGCCGAGTCAATCCCGAAAGTCGGAGTGCCAGGCGGCCGGTGGCCGCGGCCCGATCGATTCGAAGTCGATCGCCGCACGGAGCGGCGGACGTTCGTCGTTGCCCCCCCCCCCCCCCCGGTTACATAAAACCACGAGCGCGCCCGGCTTTTTCCCGTACGGTGGTTCTACCGGCCCCGGTATACGACGTACTCTCTCTCGTTCGTTCGTTCGGCTCGTTCCCCTTTAACCGTTCGGTTAGAAACCAGGGAGAGCCCGATATTTCGGGGCACGATTATTTCTGGAACGACCGAAAAATCCGTAGCATTCGTGGCATTCGTCCGCGTCCCCGTGGGCCGCGCGCAGGTAATATAATGTCGCCCGTTGTCGTCGTCGTCGCCGCCGCTACGCGCCGCGCCGCGCCGCGTCGCGCGCCACGGTGTTCGAAGCTTCTCGCGTAGCCCCGTCTATATCGCCGACGTCGCCGCCGTCGTCGTTCCGGTAAAGTGGGACTCCCGAGAAGGCCGAAGGCTGGCGCTCACGGCCGACCAACCGAACGAGCGATAATTATCGGGCCAGGGTAGGGCGAGAGACTCGACCGTCCGTCCGTCCGTTCGTTCGTACGCTGGCTAGCTAGCCGATGCGACCGTTCGCCACGGGAAAAAGAAATCGACGATTATAGGCGACGTCGGTCGCGGCTGCGGTGTCCGCGCGCGTATTTACGAGAGTAAATACGCTCGGTCGCCGTTGCCGCCGCCGCCGCCGGCGACGGTAGTCGCTGCCGCCCAGCGGCCTGGTAAATTTATCCGCGAATTACCGCGACGTTCCTTACTCCGCAACTTCGTACGGCCGCGTTCGCTCGCGTACGGATTTTAGGCCGCGCTCATAAATCCAGCTCTCCCCCTTGGGGCCGCGCGCGACGTTGCCGGGGGTAGGAGGGTCGGATTTAAGGGTTTTGCCACGGGTTCGCCGTCCCTCCCCCCCGTCGCCCGTCCCACCGCCGCCCACCCCACCCACCCCCGGTCCACCCTCCGTGCAGCTCCCGGCGCGGCTCCTCTATATTTCAGAGGAGAGAGAGCAGAGGTTGGAAAAACGGCGAGCCCCGGAGAGAGATCCCGGAATCGCGGGGAAATTAAACGAGCGTTCGGGTACGCGCGAAAAAATCGCGTCGCTCGTAAATTTCCGACGACCGGCTTTCCTCTCCTCTTCCATCCCATCGTTTCCTGTGTCCGATTCTATCTCGTTCCTTCTCGCTTCCTTTCTCTCTCTCGCTCTCGCTCGCTCGCTCTCGCGCGCGCGTCTTTTCTGGCTCTATCATCGGCCGTCGCTCTCGTCGTCACGGTCGCGGACCGGAAACTCGGACACGGAGGCGTCCCTCGGAACTATCGCCGAGGGAAAGGACAAAGAAACCGACGCCGCTGGCGACGGCGGCGGTGGCAACTTTCGGGATAGAAAGAAGGAGAGCCGACCGGAGAGGCTCGCGGACCAAGGATATACAATTCTGTTATAGGGATCCTATGGAGGAAGGGTATGCCGCGCGAAGGGTTGCCTCGTGTGCTCCGGTGTCACCTTGGTAAGGACGAGAAGCGGAAGACGACCGGTAGCGGACGACGTCGACGTCAACGTCATCGTCGGTGTCTAGCGACGTGAACAAGGAGGAGATGGAGGAGGACGACGACGTCGACGAGGACGACGAGGAGGAGGACGAGGACGAGGAGGAGGACGACGACGACGACGACGACGACGACGGTTGAGAAGAGAGAAGAGGCCGAGAGAGGGTCGTGGACTGAAGAGGGGTTTTAGTGGATAAGGGCGCAGAGGGGTAAAGAACGAGAGAAGCGCGCGTTCGACAGCGCGAAGGAAGACCGAGGGACAGGAACGGAAGAGGACGAGGTGAACCTGTGGGGAAAGGCTAGGGGCGGAGGAGGGTTGGGTCAGGGAGGGACGGATAGGTAGCGTAGAATAGCCGGGGGTATAGGCAAGACGAGGCGGGGACGAGGTAAAGCAAGACGCGCGGCGCGGCGCGGTTCGGCTCCGCGCGGCATGGCAAAGCATGGCAAGGCAAGCCAAGGCATGGCATGGCAAGGCGAGGCGCAAGCTGGGCTGCGGCGGAGGATCGGCGAGGGAGAGGGGGAGGGGAGGGCCGAATGGCGCGGTGCCGCATGGCAAGGGGAAGTCCGGGCGGTGGGAAGCCGGAGAGGGAAGGGGGGGCCGGGCTAACGACGGTGGGGCGAAACGGAGAAAGAGAGGGAGAGAGTGGGAGAAAGAGCGAGCCATCGCGACAGAGAGTGGGGGGGAGAAAACGGCGTCGCGAGTCCGCGGAAAGCCGGCGACCACCGCCGCAGTTGAGCGTCGCGATTCGTCGCGAGAACATCGTGCGTTGGTAGCCGTGCGCTGGTAGTCGTGCGCCCCGACGTGTAGTACCGCCGTGTGCGCGCACACAACGGAACAGTTAGCTGCGAGACGTAGAACCGGGCGGATCAACTGATCGCCGATCAGGTTCGACGGTCGAGAGGGAAGCGAACGAACCAGCAACGGGGTGCGGTACGGTGCGGTGCGGTGCGGTTCGGTGTAGTGTGCAGCGCGACTCTCGAGGCGACACAACACGCGCCCCGAAACCAGTAAACGCGGTGAACGCATACACCGCCGGTTCAGTCGAGGTCGATCCACCGTCAGGTGATGATCGCCGGTGTCACGGTCTCGTTTGTACCGTAAGCTGTACGCGTCTCTGTTAAATCGCGATTGACTGTCGTTCATATATTTCGTGCATGTATACACACATTCGGGCTGTTTGTATATATACTGAAATATATATATAGTGTTACGATACGCGCATATATATATACATATATATATATATATATATGTATATATATATATATATATAAAATCGAGCCGATGTTCAACGAGTTCACAATCACAATCTAGTCGGTTTAGTCGCGGGCTTATTTATCGCCGAGTGAAGGAAATAGTGAAGACTTGTGATTGTTGTGTGCTGTAACCACCGGCGATCGATGATCGTTGTTCTCTGGTGATATATGGAACGGGATACGTCGAGCGACACGATCCACTGATATACCCACACGTTCGCGTGAACCTGGAAGATTCGCCGTTTCCCGTGAATTGGTGCGCGCTGCAGCCCGCGTTTGTCCTTGACGGACGTCCTTTCGTCGAGCCGTTGCGTCGAGAGACACACACTGTGCGTGCTTTTTTTTTGCCCTTTCGGTCTGGCAACGGGCTCTGTCGCTCGGTTGTCTCGATTGTCGCTGGCTGGGAACGCGACCGCCGCCTAAGCAGCCGCACAGAAAGAGATAGATAGAGAGAGCAAGCACAACGGTCGGTTGTTAGTCGGACGAACATCATCGGATCGGCGGCCAGCAGTGTGTCGGTGTAACGGAGAAGAAGGAACAGCCGAGAGAAGAATTAATCGAACCGCGACGACCGGGGACGACGCATCGTCGGGAAGCGCGGCGGGACCCCCGAAGCGGATAACGCGACGGCGAGAACCGATCTGACTGGGAAGCCGGCGGCGCGACCTCAACGGCCGAACCCGTGTGTGTCTATCACCGTCTTTGTTTCGCCCGATTCTATATCTTTCCCCGGACGGTCTCCTTCCAACCAGAGTCGCCGCTATTCCTCGTGGTACAGCAATAATATCGTTTCCCGCGCGGACTGCGGATTGGCTGATATACCAACGAACGAAGAGCACCGGTGCAGCGAAGCAACGTGCCCCGTTTTACTCGCGCTAGCGCCGAGGACGTGTACAAAGGAGAGACGAAAGGAAGATAGAGAGAGAAAGATAGAGAGAGAGAGACAGAAAGAAAGAGAAGCCACGAGAGCGCGGAGTGCGCCAGAGTGGCAAAACTGTGGCAGACAGACAGAGAGAGGGAGAGAGAGAGAAAAAGACAGAGAGAACGAGAGTAGCAAAGGAGGGGAGTGGGCGGCAGACGAGGAGGGGAACCGCCCGACCGAGTTGTTTCATTCATAAAAAAGTTCTTTATTACTCTCTGTGAGCGCATGTGCTATTCCACGGAGGAGGACCTCCCCCGACCGGCGTAACCACGTTTACACACGGTATTATTTACTACTGCGCGAGATACGAATCGCTGCCACACGCCGTGGCAACGGTACGGCGTACGGATCTCTCTGGTGGCTCGCGCGTCGCGCGCGTTTACGTGTTCCGATTTTGTTCACCGATCGGTCGGCTTTTCGGTATTCGTTGCCCAGTGTGACATCGTGGGCCCTGACGTGTGTTTATCCGCGCGTGTGTTTACTAAACTACTGGTGTATCAAATATATATATACATACACATATATATATATATAATACGTGTGTGACCACCGCTGTCGTCGACGACTACGCGCGCCTAATTAGGAACAGTTTCTTATCGGACGTTCATCGAATCGGTCTCTCGCCGATTCGCCGAAGAGGAGGACAGACGTGAAAAAGAAGAGAAGAAGGACTCTGTTCGGTGTGCCATCGAGTGGGGTGTCCCGCGAAGAAGACCAGCTCTCTGCCTGCCACCGTTCGCTCCCGTCTCTCTCTTGCTCCCGTTTTCTTTCGCCGGAGCAAGGAACACCGCCACCGCGTACGCGCGCCTCTGTCCCATCGGAACAGACACTCGTCTCGATTGCGGACGAGCAATTGGAATTCCTCGCGTGTCCACACGCAGGCCCGATATAGTCGGATGGTGCGATCTGGAACGTGAACGTCGATCGATCGCCTTCTCGCGCGCGTCACAAGACCCGCTCGAGGCTCGACCGAAGGTTCGCGCGCGCTAACACACAGGGACTACCAACCGCCAGGAGGAGTTCACCGGTGGAGAGAGACAGAGACAGAGATAGAGAGTGTGTACATGTGCGTGTATTCAGTGTCTGTCGGCTGTGCGTGAACAAAGAGGAACAACAGGGGGGACGAACCGTTGAAAAAAACGAAGACGGTCCTCTCGTCTCTTCTCGCTCGAAGCGATCGGCAAGTGCGACGAGAAAGTGAGAACAAGATTGCAACGGCGTTGCCGAATCGGGCGACGGGCCCCCGCGCGGCACCAGAGAAGAAGAGGGTGGTTCGGTTGTACAGACAGTTGCCATTGAAATCGTTCAACCTGGATCTAAGAACGACGAACCTGGACGTTTACGTCGACGACCCTGATCGGTTGTTGGACGTCCGCGACAAATCGCGGGCCCGCGACCGCAGCAAAGCGGCCAAGATAGATCAGAAGACGCTGATCATAGACGAGACGATCGCGACGACGGAGGACAACGGTTACGAGGATCGTTTGCGTGAAGGCGCGAAGGACCGTCTCGCCGGGATGAGGGGCGAGTCGGCGAGGCCGGGGAAGCGGCCCTTAAGGGCGCTCTCCGCGTCGGAGAAGATGGACGCTATACAGAGGGTGCACGAGGGCGAGAGCAAGGCCTCGGTGGCCCGTGACATCGGCGTGCCCGAGTCGACGCTACGCGGCTGGTGCAAGTCCGAGCACAAGATCCGCGGCATGGCGAGAAACTCGTCGACGCCGGACAGCGAGGCGCATTCGCCGGCGTCGTCGTCGGGCGCCAACATGACCGGCACGGGCAATTTGGCCGGCGGCTCGGCGAATCTGTCCAGCGAGGACGAGGGCGGTCCTTGCTCGAAGAAGTCGAAGATGGATCAGCAAACGTCGGTGGTGGTGACCAGCGCCGGTACATCGTTCGTGGGCGACGTGTGCACCGACGTGGACGGCAAGCAGGTCGACAACCAGGCGCAGATCGATTACGTTAGTTTGATGACCAGCATGGCGGGCATGAGACCCGAGAACAGTTCGTTGCTGTTGCAGCAGTTGGGCCTGCTGACCGGCGCCACCGGAAACCTGGCCAAGAATCTGTTGAGCATGGCGCCGGCGTTGACGCACGGCAGCGCTGTCGGGCTCGTCGAGAACGGACTGCAGTACACGAAGAGCAGCACCGGCAATCCCGGTTGCCTGGTGAACGCAACGTTGAACGGCGGCAGCGGGAAACGGCACAGCATCTCGGTGATCGCGCCCGCGCAAATGGACTCGGTGGTCGCGAAATCCTGCACGAGGAAGAGCCTGCCGGCCGCCGCGGAAGCGCCGTCGACGCCGGTCCCGGCGTCGCCGCGGAAGACCAACGAGAACCCCGGGATCCAACGGTCCGGCAAGTCGAAGAAAGACGGAAACGTGAGCGGGACCAACAAGAAGGTGGACGAGGCGCTCTGGCTATGGCTGACGCAGCAGCAACAGATGCTCGGCCAACAGTCGGCCACCTTCAATCCGAGCATCAATCAGCAGGACGGCTCGTGGTTCTGGCAATGGTACAAGCAGTGCAGCTTCCCGCTGATAACGTCGACGCCGACGCCGGCCCAGCTATCGCACGCGCCGGTCGCCAAGAGGTCGCCCAGCAAGGCGAGAGCGATGCTCGACAACGTTCTCTGCAACAACAACAACGAGAATGTGAAACGGGCCCTGAACATGATCGAGGTCGTCCAGGACGACGAGGACATGGACGCGGCGGCCGCGGACGTGCCCTGCACATCGGAGGAGGCGATCGAGCACGGCGAGAAGTTCTTCAAATGGTTGGACAAATGCTCGGACCCGGCGGTCACCCGGCTCCAGATCATACAGTTCAAATACCTATTGGACAATCTGAAGGCGTGTAGGAAGAAGTCGTCGTCCAGCTCGAAACAGAGCAGAAAGTAGGCGAGAGATAGAGACAGAAGAGCTGCTGTGATGCTAAATATATATCTTAGGAAAGAGTGCGGTTCGAGCGCGTGCCGCGTCGAACGCCGAGGACAGTGGATTGAAAACGAGAGATAGGTAGAGCGAGAGAGAGAGAGAGAGAGAGAGAGTATGTATGTATGCATGGGAATTTAACGTGCGCGTGTACATGAGGGAGAGATAGAATGATGACGGACGGTAGTAGTAAATCAGAGGCTCGTCTTCTCGTGCTAACGCGACATGGAGTCATACGATCTCCTTAATTTTTCTTTTATTTTTCGTTTCTTTTATTTGTCGATTCGCGACCGTAATCATTTCGCCCGTCGCGAAACGCGTTTTTCCTAGAACGTTCGCGATTTTCTTCTTTTTTTTCCTTAGTGTTTTTAATTTTAAGCCTCGCGCACCTCGTTTGTATATATATATATATATATATGAGAGTTTTGTCGCACAGGGAGAGAAATTAGACAGGCGGGGGGGGGGGGGAGGGGGGATAGAGAGGGGGGAGGATGAAAGAGATAGAGAGAAGGAAAAAGCGAGAGAGAGAGAGACAAAGAATATGAACGAACAAACGATCGTATCATGACCCATCCACTCACTATAACACCGGCTCCTCGAGTTTTAGTAATCTTTTGAGAAACGTGTTTCCTTTTCTTTTTTTTTTTATTGTTCGATATTTGTCTCCGATCACAATTCGGTTGGTTCAATTCTTATTTCGAAACGGTTTTACCCCGAAGAGAGTCGGATCGAATCAAAAAAAGAAAAAAGAATAAAAAGGATAGAGAGAGAAGTGTTGGCAAGCGCGATCTTTTGCTTGTCAATAAAGCTTGTGCGTGAAGAGGATATACCAAATTCGTGAGTGGACCGTTGTAATTATAATGCGAGCGAGAGAGAGAGTTGAGATATCTTTAGGAGAGTTAATTAATTAATATCGACTACTCAATCATTCGTTAGCATTTAAGGTTCGCGCGGGAAGAGGAACGTCCACGGGCCGATTCGGGCGACGCCGCGATAGCGTCACCGATTAACTAAACATCCGACCGATGGAGAAACCGCGATTTAACCAAGAAGACATCGCGAAGATCCGCGTTTTTTCATCCACGGTCGGGGGAAAAAGGGGGTGTGGGGGAATATCTACCATCTTTTTAATTCTTTAATTCCTTTTTTTTTCCTTCTTCTTTTTTCGTTTCGTGTTTAGTTAGGCATACGTTATCACGGTTTAGTTATTCGCGCGACGTATTACATATAGATATATAGATATATAGATATATTATTATATTTAATGAAACGAAAGAATGTCGTTCCGTTCATTCTGGACTGCGCTTTTTCCCCAAACAGTTCTACCTCTCGTGTTCTGTTAGTGAGTTATTTACGTAAGGTAAATAAGTAGTAAGGTTGTGTGTGTGTCGTGTGTGTGTGTGTCCGCGCGCGCGCGCGCGTGCGTGTGTGATTGCGTATACGGGTGGACGCGCGCGCGCGCGCGCGCCTGATAATATGTATGTGTGTGCGCGTGTATGTATCGACACCGCGACTCGCATGAAACTAAATGGTCCAAAAAACGAAGAACACAACAAAAAATGAAATAGATCCAATAGAACGGTGTAAAGACGCGCGCGATGGTTTGTTATATATCGATGAGAAGATACAAATTTAAGGACCTTCGTCGCTTAGCTTTACAAAGAGAGAGACAGACGCTCGAACGAGACACGTTTGTTCGATCGAGTGTAACACGCGTTCGTTCGTTCGCGGGACTACTCACTATGCTGAATGGCTTGTCCAACGGCACATAGTCGATATAGTCGCTGACGAATTTTCCGCACCCCTGCCATGTGTACAGTTCTGGATACGGCAGCGTACTTCGTCTGATAGTCGTAGACACAAACTTCTGCACACCACACACCACGTGACACATACAACAAACAAAAAGAGCGATTATAGCGATTGTTCAAAAAGAACACACGGATGTACACACATACGCGCGCGCGCTCGCGCACATCAGACACACACGCATACACGCATATCCTTTTCTATCTCGCGTTTTTCTGTTTTCTTTTTTTTCCATCGCCCTTTGACACGACGCTTTGCTATCGTAAGAGATCCGTTCCGCGAAGTGTTAGCATTCTTCGTCGAATAATTTATTCTCCTTGGTCCCTGCGATCGTTTTCTTTTCGGTGTTCCGAAACGAATCAGGTTTTCCGTTCGAGCAAACGTCCACGCCAGCAAACCGTGTGTGTTGATCAATGATACCCTGTCGAAGCATTTAAAAGCCATTATTTTTCATGTTCTCTCGCCGTTGATTCATCAAGTGTGTTTGTATGTGTGTGCGTGTATATATATATAATTATATTATTATTATTATTATTATTAAATATAATTATATATAATTATATAATTATATTTATATATATAAGAACCTTTATCATATTATCGTTATATTTAATAATATAATTATATAATTATATATATATATATATATATATATATATAATATGTACGTGTAAATATATGGGAGCTCGTTGGGCCCCGAGTGTGAAAAACGTTTGTCGTCGAGTCTCGTCGTTCCTAATCCATGCCCGAATTGTACTTCGAAGGGAAGCCGCCCCCTCCTTCATCTTGACGGTAGCAAAGCGTATTTATATAAAAACGGACACACCATTGACACCATAGAGATACAGAGATATACAGACACATTACATAAATACACACGCGCGCGCGTGCGCGCGCGCACACACAACAGAAAACCAAAGTGAAGAAAGTGCTGTCGAGTGTTTGACAGCGCGTGTAAATAAGACTGTGAACCCGCGCACTTGCACGCGAAATGTGCATACCATGTATTGTAGAATGTTTGAAGCATGTACGAATAAATGTATAGCGAAGTTTATTTTTATTATTTAGATCGTAGAAGAGGGACGGTTCGAGTGCATTAGAAAAATTCCTATTATGCAATTATATTTCCATTAGTCGTGATTTTAATGGAAAGAGAAAGATGGCGGCGGAGAAGAAGTTTTAGAATTTATTCGCAAGACGACATTCCTCGTTACCTTTTAGATAAACAACAACAAAAACGATAAGGGAGAGAGAGAGAGAGAGAGAGAGAGAGAGAGAAAGAAAGAGAGAGAGCGAGCGAGAGAGAAATTGAGAGAGAGTGAGAAACACACATACATACACACGTGAACCTTTAACGAAAGGAACGACTCAAGAAAAGAAAAAAAAATTTTTAACGATATAATATGTCGACATAATTTTATTTATAACACGGTTTAATTTTTATATGAGAGACGAATAACAAACATGCCTTTGTATATTGAGTCGAAAGTATTTATCGAGAGAATACACTGGAAAAAAATAATAAAACACGAACTTATTCGTATATTTCTTCACACTCTTATTCCTTTTTAACGAACACTGATTTCATCGTAGGAGCGACCAAATAATTAAGGGAGTAACGAGAAATGTGGATGTAACATATTTCCTTTTTTTCTTTTGCGAGAAAAAAAATTCGGCGGTGCAACAGAGGTGTGGGGAGACGGTTGCGAAATTCAAAAATCCGCTCGCCGCATCGAATTATCCGGGAGGAACTGCGAGTCCGAACGTGTGTTTGTTTCTTTTCGAATCGATCGGTGTCCGTTGTTCCGATTTTTCGTGAAGGTTAGCTTTTTTTTTCGTTCCGACGTTTTAGGCAAAGGGACGAGCGCGGCGGCTCGCCTTGTCCGATTGTGCGGAGAAAAAAGTGTGTAAATATAAATATCCAAATGTTACGTACAAAAAGTTCAAAGAACCACTTGAGAACCGTTACGAACGCCGCATTCGAGTTCGATAGCACGCGAAAAAGTTTCCACCGTTCTAAGCTCTCTCGACATCTTGAACGACCAACGAAAAATGATCGGCGGCGGCGGTGGCGGTGGTGGGAGGTTGGAGAACTCTTGATGCGGTACTACGTAACTAAACAACTACTGTCGGTAACCGATTCGAACGACACGACACCTTTGATTGTTCGGACAGTTGTTATATGAAAATCGAGAAATTTCTATGCGTTTCATCGGAGAGCGAGAGAGATAACCTGCTCTCCTCGACTTCGCAAATTAGACACGGAGGAAGAGATATGCGAGATTCTGTAAAGTTGATTAGTGAAACTAGGTAGAGCGCGAAAGAAACGATAAATCGGGCTTCATTGTCCGAGTCTTTCGATTCTGATATCTCTAATTTAATATTTAAAAAGGTTCGTTTGAAAGGAAAGCAGAAATAAATAAAAAGTATTATTTAAACTGAACTTGCAGTCTTGCAGTTACGTGTGTGTGTGTCTCTCTATGCATCACCATTATCCACATCTTATTTTTCCAGTTAATTATCTGACTTACTAGCTTCGCGCATGCAACGATTGCTCGATCATCGGGGACAACACGTCCTGGGTGACACAACAACAACAACAACGACAACAACACGGAACAGAGAGAGAGAAAACGCGATTCGTTTATGACACGGAACACATATTTGCATCGATTCGTCGTTTGGTTAGCGCGCGGTAGATTCGCGCGTTTAAACTTACTTGCACGCCGCACTCGTTCTCGCATACAAGCAGAAGCGGCTTTCGATCCGGATATCTCGTGTGAAATTGTCGTCGAAAGTTTTCGGCGTACCACGCGGCCACCTTCTCCTTATCGCTGACGGTACGGTAACCGCGCGGAAGCGTTCTCAGGTAAACATCTTCCCTCGGGTCGGTCTCCGGCCAGCACAATTTAATCATACCAAGTTCTTGTTGGGCCTCTTTTATAAGTCCAGGCGTAATTTCAGTGTAACTGATAACAGTTCTGGACAGTTTATCGGTGTCATGCTCCGCGTCCGTCTCCGTGAAAGTTGTTCGACTCTCGCCGCTGCCAAATTCAACTTCTTCATTGTTGTTGGACATGCTTGATCGCGACGATTAATTAAATAACTCTGCACGCGTGGGAAGCCGGCGGAACGCGACTTTGCTCGATACGGGTAGCTCGTCGGTGCGACAGGATGTCAGAATTTAAATCGAAGTACTTCGATGAACGATTGTTTGTTGTCATAGCGATCGCATGTACTTGGTATTTAAAATGCTGGCCAGAGGGCAGCACCGATCGAGCGAATCGATCGCCCGTTGTTTCGTCTTTGTTATTTCGATATACATTAATTGAGAACAGCTTTTGACGCGATATTAGTACTAAGAATAATTAATGAATTACCTTTAGAAACGACTTTTCATGATTGCGATATTTTCGAAACAGTGTTTACATCGATCTCGTGTAATTATGTAACAAAACGGTTGATAGCATGCGAGCTATCAAACATTTTCAAACAACTTCATCGAACGGCTCAAGATGGCGTATTATAACGGAATTTCTTGTTGCGCCACCTTTTATCGCGGACGGAAATTGCAGGCGAGATACGATTAACAACGACAGGTAAGTTCTTACTTATTATCAAGTATAAATTTAGTAACATAAACACTATTCAAAATCGGTAGTTCTGTGTGCTAGAAGTATATCGAATGAAACAATAAAAATTGATCAAGTAGTAAATGCGCAAAATAAATATCTACAGAGATTGAACTTCGTAAAGCGAAACCATATAAATCGGTACCTAACGAACAAGCCTGTACTTACACCTTGTCGATAAGTACACGCTATACAGGGTGTCCCAAAAATGTCTTGCAACCCGAAAGTGGCGGGTTCCTCAGGTCATTTGAAGCAACTTCTTCCTTTACAAAAATGCAATCCGCGGCTTCGTTTACGAGTTATTAACGAAAAACCGTGACCAATCAGAGGCGAGATCATTTGGCGCGATACGGCCGAGCCAATGAACGGAACTGGGCTCCGCGCACTCGTTGGCTGGGCCGCCGCGCGCCAACCGAGCTCGCCTCTTATTGGTCAGTGTTTTTCGTTAATAACTCGTAAACGAAGCCTCGGAGAAAATTTTCGCAAAGAAAAAAGTTGCTAATGAGAGGCGAACTCAGCTGGCGCGAGGCGACCGAGCGGAACTGGGCGTCGTGCGCTGGATGGCTGAGCCGTACTCGATTCTTATTTGTCACTGTTTTTCATTAATAACTCGTTAACGGCGCCTCGGAGAAAATTTTTGTAAACGAAGAAGTTGCTTCAAATGATCCGAGGAACCCGCCATTTCCGGATTACGAGACATTTTTTGGACACCCTGTATTTACAGTTTTATGTAGAAAGTGGCACATCATAATAAGCGTTATAATTTTATTAATAAAAGTCTTCAGATACATATCACTGGTATAAAACATACGCATCGTCGGAACAAATATACATACAAGCTGCGAGAATAACATTTCACGATAATATATAGTTTTATTCATAAACTATATATAACAAATCGAGTTGATCTCTTCGTAATATATTATATGTATAATATAAAACAAAAATTAATGGAACTGAAAGATAGTTACACGAATCTTGCATTGCTTATTTGCATAATCTTGCAAAAATCTCTTAATAAAATTTATGCGTTTAGGTCTAAGGTTCATTTTATTCGCGTGTCATCATGTCAATTGACTTTCCCGTATTGTATGTTTCATGTTTCGCGGATTCACACTCGCGTTTCCTTGTGATTTCACGTCATGGATTCAATATATTACAGAGGTCATGAAAAACAACTGCCCGGGCACTTGGCGCAGACCGGCAAACATCAATTCTCCTCGTTCGAATCTTGCCGCCATTTCTGAGCCGCTTCCCATCTCGCGTCAGGTACCAGTTGCGACTGCATACCACCTAAAACGTTACTAGTGGCTTCGGTGGCCAAAATAATCGGCTTCACGACCGTCGATGGTATTTGCCGTAGAACACCGCCAACGGCGCCAGAAACACCCTTCTGTTCGTGTTCTTCGCTGGCTACACGGACTAACTGATTTGCTGTTTCTCCCAAACCCTAAAAAAAATACACCTTCAATGTTAGCGATTAGCATGACAAAATATTCGTTCTGTTTACAACATTAATCGGATGATTTTGTAATCGTCAATATGCACTGCACACCAATTAAAGATCTACAACAATTTATCTTACAAGCGATAGAATTAACATTTAATTTATTTTGCTACCAATGCTATGACATAGTTTAATGCAAGATTTTATAGATGAATAAATAGAGACTAAGAATCGGTTGAAGATACAGCGAAAAAGTATATCCGACATTCTGAGTGAAAGATTCATGTTAAATTATTTTTTTTTTTTTAGTAAATTCCTTTTGTATGTCAGCAAATCTCTATTAAAATTTGTACTGTGGGACCCAAAAAGATTTGACCATTTTCAAGATTCACCTCTTTCACTAGCATATAGGCGTTATTCATTCCTTCTCGAATGTCCAACGGTTGACTATATCTCTTCCGACGTCCTTTCTGCCCTTTCGGTTTTCGTCTAACACTGGGCCCAGGACTGACCATGTCGTAAGCTGTTTCAGCGGTGCTTTGTATAGCATGTATTAATCTAGAAGTTAATTCTAATGCTGCCATTGTCGTGGACGTGGTGAAACTGTTTGCACCCCGTTGCAGGCCCCTAATGATTCTTCCATCTTTCTGGTACTGTTCAATGGGCAACCAAAAGAGATCTCTTATCCCTTGAACTACAACACCATAAGGAGCATTCAATTTGAATATTTAATGTAGTGTATTATGCAGTGAATATAGTATAATATCTAAACTGATATTTTTGCTCACATAATTGTACCAGCGAGTGTATAGGACCTACACCGCCAAGCAAACTTGGGAGTTGATTTTTTTTAATATCCTGCAACCACTCGGAGAGTAAAAATGTGATGAGTTTATCGAATCCCAGAAGTCCATGTCGATGTGTCAATCTTTTCAGTCTTAATTCAGAACAGTTCAACTGAGCCAGTCCCATTAGGAGGCCCGCTAATGATCCGTGAGTGAGATCTACACGCTTCCCATGATAATCTAATCTAACAAGGACTTCGGGGGAAAATATTACACTCCTGGCGCAAAAAAGAGACAACAACTTAATTATATTATAGGATAAATCTTACTGTCACAGTATCGTTACCTAAAATATATCGGTTGACAATCTTCGTGAACTTCTTGCGTTGCTTTCGCTTTCGTCTTCTTCTCTTTGATCATCAGCTCGTCTTCCAGCAATATCAACAGATTCGGATTTAGAGTATCATTTTCCGACGTATTCGTTGGTGATGGAGCATTAGGCGCAGTGTCGTTCACGCTCATGACCGGTGGGTGGTGAGTTAGCGACCCTTGCTTGGACACCGGAGGAGTTTGAGGATTGCTAGATGCATTAGAATTCTCGGTTGTCTGCTTTGATTCACCGCTCAATTCGTTGAAGAACTCTATCAAGAACAATAGGCTGTCTTGGTCTATGTTTAGACGCAATGGCAGTAGGCTGAGCTTTAAACAACATTCTTGAGCACTTAATCTTGGATCCGGCCTGACGTGGACCGCTTTCATAGCAAACATGTTCGCATGGGACTGTTTGGGTTTCGATTCGCTACTATATTGGTATAAGAATTTGTTGATCTGCGAAGATGCTAGCCTGTCCCGAATTTCAATATCACTTATTAGCAATATTTGTCTGGCCGCTTCAACAGTATTGTCCGGATAGACCTCGTGTTGAAAGCGCACTTTATTCAACTGGAGTTCCATCAGGACATCGTGCTGCCGACCCGGGCCTCCTACTGCTTGCCATTCTGTAACTTCTTTAACCTTTCCTCGCGGCGAATTTGGCACGCTACCGAAATGTACCTCGTTAGGATTGGATTTATTGAAAGTGACACCGTCGCACCAAGGAGATCTGCATATATATATATATGATCATAATTTTATGATATATTCAAGATTTTCGTTGATATATAATATACATACCGTTCTTGAGTCGCTGTGTTCGGGCGAATTATATTATCATTAATAGTAACTTGTTTTTTGATCGGTGGCGAGGTATCGAAATCCTTTCCTCCGTACATGTGCCAAACCAGCGTCATTTCACAGAGGGTATACCTTAAAATGGGAACAGGAAAATGCCTAGGCGCTTTCAGTAAATCCGTTTTACCGAGCGGAACCGAAAAGTGGTTGTCTATTATCCTTAGAGATTCTAAACACAGCCACCGAACTTCCGGCACGCCGTGCCTAGGCATGATTCCTGTGCCAGCCTCTTCTCCTAATATACAAAAATCCTCGTTAGAGTCATCAGCCTCCATATTACATTCCGGCTTGACACATTGCTCGGGGCCTTTACACATTTCAGGTACTATTTGCGACGTTGCGTGGGGTTCGTCGGGAAAAAAGAACACCTCTACACGATTTTCGGCTACCATCGTGTTATCGTCCACATTTATATCCTTTCCTAAATGGTAACGATACCATTACTCGTGAGAAGATGAAAAATAAGAATTGAGTTTAAAATGTTCCACCGTATCGTTTAAAATTACCTTTCACGGTCTCCTCCATCGCTTCCTCCATTAAACTATTTATACGTTCTTCTTGACTCTTAGTTAACATATTTATACTTTCGTCCCCGAGAAGACTCTCCTCGTCTCCAGAACTTGGTACCGTGATACTCTCCATGCTTTCTGTATTCGATGCTAAGTCCCCATCACTGGCAAAGTATTTCAACAGTTGAATAAGAGCACGACCGGAATCCGAACACGTTCGAATATGGAGAACATTATTGCTAGCTCTCAGATCTATTCTGGGCCCTCCGCCGCACATTTTATCATTTAATCTCAAAGACAGCTCGAACAGGCCTACATCCATAACGCACACATAATCCCGCTTTATGTCGATCGTTTTCCCTAATTTGTTGGAGATAAATAAAGCAATATCCTCCGCTATAAAGCGTAACGTCGAGGTGTTCGTCTGTCCGGCTATGTTACTAGAGACGCTGAAATTGCCGAGGGTCACCATTGCTCTGAGTGGCAAATATAATGGCCTAAAATTGAGGAAACGTTCCATTAGCTGTTCATTGTGTGAACTTTGTCTTTTGAATTGATCTGAGTAAAAACCTATAATCGATTGCACAATTCCAAAGATGCAAATGCAGCTCCGTTAATATCCCGGGAGGACAATATCCAGCGACCGGATGATCAGCTACATCCAAGCAATCTTTCAGCTGCGAGAACCATGACGTAGCACTAGTGCACACTCTATGCCTGAGTGTTGCATTCGATATGCCTACTGCCACTCTGAATGTCTGTAAAAAAGAAACACGAAGAATATACAAACAATCGGACTGACTACAATAATTCGTTGCATTTAAGAAAAAACATACTTTTATACGATGAGTCTGATGAGCCGTTTGTATCCGAATAGCGAGCATCACCATATCTTTATCATTATTGCTTGTTTCTGTTACATTCGCGCCTGGCACAGTTTTATATATAACCTTCTGACAATGTCGCGGTGTAACGCTGCTAATGGGTCTCAGTGGAGGTGGTTCCGATGGAGTGGTCATTAATCCGTAATGATCCAAAGACACTTCTTTTATCATGGCACACACGTAACCCAAATTTGAATTCCCTTTGTAGGTAGGTACTGAAAATATCGTCGCATCTTCCACCCTTATTATCAATTCCCCCTGTTGCCCGGGTATTACATTGCGCAACGAATCGCGAACCGGGGTAAACATACAGAGGAGACCTTGATCTATACTCAAAATTAGTGCTAAGTTACTCTGACCGTTTCTTGACGACTTATTCTGATGTTGTCTGTAACTTTTATCGGCTGCAGATTGAAATATGCCGTCCGAGTCCGACTCAGTGTCGGAATTGTATTGAATACCACTTTTACACGTGCTGAATCTAAAACGCGCAAACATATTTTACGGTTATCGCTAAACAACTATTTTATTCTTGTTGAAACCCGTTACCTGGGATAAGCTGACTCCTGCAACAGGGTGGATGCCAAATTAAGTCCAATATAACTCTCCATATGTGTACCATACTTCGGCCTCGGTGCTGATGGTTCCCATAAAAACAGGTCAGTATTTAACCTATTAAACAACAATTCATAAAGATGCTTAGATGGTATCTGAACAGAAACACATGGAAAGTTGATCTCCACTTGAATCCTAGAACCTCGAATGCCTTCATCCATAAATTCTAGCATTTCTTCACGACTACCTGGTATGATTAACTCCTCCCCTTCTCTATTAACAAAATTTGAAATCTTTTATTCTATAGGAATTCGAAATCTCTCCAAACATTCTGATAGACCAACCTTTGTTCTGTATCGTCTCTGTCGCCTTGTCCATGGGGTCTAGAATGGGGTGTATCGGATTCATGAATCACCCGTTTGGAACTGAATGGCGATGGTTGGTGCTTAGGAGTCTTCTTTAAAGTTTCGTCCAGGCTGGAATCCGTTTCACCATCGGAACTGTCCTCTAGTTGGCTGCTCAAGCGTTGCGGATATATCGTAATAACCACTCTGGCCCAGTCGAAGCCTTCGTTGACTTGATCACAGGATCCATTGTCTTTGTCGTCAGTTGTAACTTTGCCTATATTTATTGGATTGTCCGTCTCCGTTTCCGCGTACGAAAGAAGCATCTTTTGGAATTGAACCTCGTACTTCACCACAGACTGAGGATGATTCTTCATGGTGCAAATTATTTGCGCATCTTTCAGTTTCAAAACCATGTAATCCATTCTTACTGATCGTTTCCACCATGGCGCCCGATTCATGTCGTGCAGTGGTCTTAAATCTGGTATTGGAAACCTATTTTTAAATTATTGACCATTTAAATGTGTAACGTGTAAAAGATACTCATATGCTTTCACTTTTGTACTCGCATATTACCTTAGTTTTATTGCACACTGTGTTGCAGACACATTTATAGCAGCTGCAAAGTTTGATAAAGTTGAATGTTCTACAGCTTGGTAAAATAACGTTTGTTGAGTCTGGAAAAGACATAATTTGAATAATAAAAAGAGCTTAAATTATAATAGAGTGCAATATTTCCTCCGTAGCGTCGCCACTCTTTTCACGTCACGTTTCCATTGCTAACATCTCGTAGCACAACTAATTGTAAGAGAAAATAGTTTTCTTTGTTCGCGAATGTGTCACTTGATTTCGAGTTACGCGACATTATAAAGGAAATGTTATACATCGATATGAAATAATGCTAGTAAAACTCACGGTATTCTTGTTTTTCGAGGCTGCATTACAAACGCATATTGGCTGTGGATTAAGTAAAGCACATATCCTATCTACAATAGTTATATCCACTTCGCTGTTGCATGGCCCCAATTCAATGCTACGCAAACATTGACGTAGGTTTAATTACAGCAGCTCAAGTTTATTTTATAAATATAGATTAAAATTTGCTCAACTTACTCGATTTCTGTACAAGGATGCGTGGATTTCATTAATTGGGCATGCCGAGCACTATGAGCGTCTTCCACATACTTAAATTTCATTTTAAAATTTGTTTTATTACTAATACCGTGTTTCGTCGAATTCTTCTTTACGAAAGCAAGCAGTTCTACAAATTCCACTGGCGGTGTTCCATTCACATTGGAACTGTTCGAATCGATTAAACATTCTACAATTTCTAAGCTGGCTAAAGTCAACGTTCCAGATATTACTGAAGACAATGTAATAGTCTTTTCCCTCCCTTCCATCACTAAAGGTGCAGCAAGCAACCTGCAATAAATTCAAAACGATTGATTATAAAATTTAGATTGTTTTAATTCAATGTAGTAATTTATTTGCGCACACCTAATGTGACTCAAGTGGCAAGCATCTAAAAGCAATTTAGACGCCTTGTCAAAATCTTTATTTCCATATCCGCCAACTGCAAACAATCCCAATTGCTTAAAAAATTCATCTGCTGAATTTTTCATTTGCTGTATACTGGAGCATGTTAGACCACCACCATCCACACATGTCGTCAATATATCTTCGTGTAACAAGATTACAGCTATAGAAGACACTCTCACGCGAAAATGAAACGTATCGGCAGAGGAACCATTGTCCACGCTATGTCTGTGTTTGCGCTGTTTCGTTATATTTGTAATCGAAGATTTCAAGTTAATACTACTGGCGGATATACTTTCATCCATGCTAGTATTATTGCTTATAATAGAATCGCTCATCGAAGAAGATCCCGGTAATTGCATTGGTAAAAACTCATCTTCATTATCTGACTCATCCAAAGATGCTGTAGACCAACCTTGTGTGTGCCTTAAATCCTACAATTTTATATTTATGACTTATTTATTGAAGACTTTTAAATATTTAATGATATATTTATACCGTTGTACGCATTCCTTGTATTGGACGTATTTGATGAATAAGTTCTCGTTCTACGCGATTAAAGTCGCTACCGGCCATTGGTTTCTCAGTGCATGTTCTTGGTACAACGTTACTAATGTCTTCCAAATCTGGAGATGCTAGTCCATGTTCCAGTTCCATTAAAACATGCACTTGCCGAGGGCTCAAGAACGAAGTAAAAGAGCCCAAAGTTACTTCTAATTCTACCTAAAGTAATTAATTCCTCCTTTATTTCGGGCGACGTTCATTAAAATATGGTGTCAGCATGTAAAGAAATTTGTTATTTAATTTCAATCACTTGACTTTACCTTTGGCCCTGAAACACCTTCTCCTTGTTTCAACATCAATCTTATTTCTTGTCTGCCTGCCAACTTAGCAAACATTATAGGATTCGATCCATTTAAATTATTAAGAATATTTCCCTCTGGAGGAGTTTGGATATTTTGAACAGAAGATATTTGTGCTGAAGAAAATTGACCGTCTGAATTCTGGAGCAAAAATATTCCACAAAATTTTTCTCTAGATTTCTAATTTTATTCATTTTCTCACTAAATCTCAGAAAAAAATATTACTTTAGAATCTGGCGTGGAACCCCTACTCGTTGTTATTAAACTCCTAGAGAAAGTTCTTGCTCGAGATGGAAATTCATCTGTATAAAACGTCACACCCTCTAGATAGAAGCGTTTTGTAGTGAACGCTGACACAATGTAACTCTTTGTTGCCTGGTTCGGATCTAATGATGTACTACTCGGATCCAAGCCTGCTTCGTCTGAATATTCCAGGTTTTTTATACACATCTCTATTGCAACTCCAGTGGAAGAGTCTAGCGGCACATGTTCCAAACGTATTATGGTATCTATGAATCTCACTTTTACCCTGCATAAAACTGAAAATAAATTTTTTGCATTACAACACATTTATTCCTAAACTTTATATGTTACATCCAAATTCATACTTGAGTCTATTGTTTGTGCAAACAGTTCTATTCCTTCCAACGGCTGATTATTCCCAGCATTACTAGCATCTTCTTGTAAACATTCTTGTGCAAGCTGCATACTAGATGTCATGGAACTCCACATAGACTCGAACATTGACGTCCCGCTTTGTGTTCTCTGTCTAGGTTGAACGGTCAATCTGAGACGGGTTACTTCCACGTACGTGGCTTCGCTCAACAAAGCAGACCAAGGTATACTAATGGACATCTCCGCTATAAAACCATCAACGAATTCCAATGGGAGATTTTGTTGTTCTCCCATTTCGTTGAGCGCCTATTAAAAAGAAAACAATAAAATCTTTCTCTCTCCTTAAATGTCATATTCGATAAAAGAGGATCCCTTCGGACAAACAAGGTGAATCACACCTGTCAATTCTTTTATCTTTGTCATTACTAAACAAAGACCAACAAAGATGAATGAAACAAAGAAAATGACAATACCTGCACATCAAGGCTGACATTGGTTACACGACCAGTTCCATTATAAAGATCTACAGTAAGCTGATCCAATGTCAACTTCTCCTCGAAAAATTGACCAAGATATCGTTGTAGGAGATATCTGCAGGCCCGTTTTTTGATCCCCTGTGACCAGGGTAAACATCCCAACCAGGACATTGTGTCTTTACGTTTGACAGTCCAAATCTAAGAAAGACAGGATTTTCGAAGGTCTGTCTCCCGTCATACGTCTTATGTTAGGCCTGTTATTCGGGCACGGTGCATAAAAAAAACAATTTATCTATGTGAATTACATCTTTCTAGCACGTGTCCAACTTGGTACAATGATCCTTAACATAATACGACAATTCGGATGTAACACGGGGGTTCTAGCTGCGTAATGTTTTCCTTCGGACACACTACAAACATTTACACACACACATGCTGACGCGCGGGTACAGTCGCGCCTGACTATCGGACAACACTGTGAAACGATACACTCATTGACTAAAATCATCTGACTTTCGAGAGAGACGCGCACCGATACTCGGATTTTCTAATATGTATTGCTCCGTCACATTTGTATTAATGCCATTTCAACATCATTTCAATAACGCATACATCGTTTCTATCACGAGTGATACAGCAGTTCCGTTACGCTCGCTTATGAATCTATTCTTTTCTGTTTATCGTTGAGAATTATTCATTCTGTTTCTCTGACGAGCAAAACCAGCACGGAAACTTATAACTTGTAACTTCAAACGAATTTATTTGTATCGTACCGCATCATTGGTTATCAGTTTTCTTGTAATTTAATAACAAATTTATTCTTCTATGTATTGCTTTTCCATGAAAAATGTAGCGATATGGATAGATAGTGTGATAGCAATTAATTTTATTATACCCTATCATTTGTTCCATATATGTGCGTATTGTATATGTATATGTAAAATACGTATTTGAATCAGTGTAAAGAGTATAAATGATTCATATTACGTATGTATCTGTAGAAATATTAAATGTGTTCCTTATTCGAATACGATTTGCATGTCAATACGAAAAAAGTTAGTGTGTACACAATGTCACATTTATAATATTCTTTGCATTGCATATCATTTTTTGCATAAATACATATGCGTAATTGTTGCATACTTAATGCATATTGTGAAAGAATAATTTATCACTCTAGGATTTTCATATTGAACCGATAATGACGTTTCGATATTTGTTTCAAGTTTTAATCTATTCGCCCTTATGCAATTATTTGGCGTTCAGTAATTTCAAATTTATTTAATAAACATGTAAATGAAGAAGATGTTTTGCAAAGTTTACCAGACTGATCGCGCCCTCGTTCATACTAGATTTTTGATAAGTTCCGATTTCCGATGCATGTGTCATGTATTTACATACATACATACATACATATTGGATTGGATCGCGCTGTCATAGAAATTATTCGGAAGTTTACCAGAAGTTCATTAAAACGCAATTTATTTTTACAAACGTGTTACAGACGAACAATTATTTCTACCGATTAAGAAAATGGCTCTAACCAATATTTTGCTGCTTAGTCAAATATCTGGATATATTGTAGCCTTCATTTTATCACTTTGCATTATCATACCTATGGGTTTGCATCAAGATGAATTTAGGTATTTACAGCATCAAGTGAAACAATTAACAATTAATTATAATTTTTATGTGTGACATGCTGTCACTGTAATTTTCTTTTTCAGGGGTCATTGTCTACTATTCTCGACAGGAACATGGCAAGAATCAGATGGGCAATTTGTTGTAAATTGGGCCTCGCAGGCTTATTGTAATTATACAATATTTGTTGGTTTGCTGTTGCTTTTAACATCTGCTGTACAAATCTATAGATTATCTGTATTGATGTATCACGGTGAAGACAGCTCTTTCTTATCAGCATTCATAGATGTTGTTAGTTCAATAGTATTTACAGCAATAACTTTAATTGCTGCAATTATTGTCACGCTTGGATTTATGACTTGGTGTCAAAATATGACAAAGAGATTTCCTTCGTGTGAATTGGCAGCTGGAAATGACATTGATAAAGCTGATGGAATAGACACATCTGGTTTTCACATAGAGTTAGGTGCTGCTCAGTTTGGAACATGGACTAGTTTATCTATTTGGGTTGGTTTGTCAGTTTTTGCAGTCTTAAAGTTGCTACGATATCATCAATTGGAAAATATGAAAGTTTCGATGTACAGAGAAAGGCAAAGATTGATAGAAGCAGCTAGAAGTAACGAAATACAAGAAGTAAATTAGGAGAATATATATATATTGTAAGAATCTAAAAAATGCCAATGTTTCAATTATATTATTGAAACTCTGTAAAGAAATGTTTGTACACTAAAAAAAATCAGTTTTGCAAGCATGCAGTTTCCATTTCATATAATTAAAACAATATAAATTGATTCGAAACGATTTTCTATCAAAAGGTATGGAACAAGAAAGAAAAGTTATGAACTTATGAAGTTTTTCGAGATTAAAGGGCAGAATCTTAAAATAAGTTTTTCTTTGTTCAAATTTTAATATGTTATATAGTTTTTAAATTTTACACATATCACAAGACTGGATAAAATAGTTACTTATATGCTTTATAATTAATACATACTCTATTAATATATACTCTAATAGAAGATTTGTGATTTTTATTTTAACTAATTTTCTTTACCTTAAACAAGTGTTACATGTAAAGAATTTTTATTGTATTATAATCTGCCATTTGTATATACAGTACATAAGAGTAGGAAAGACATAATACAACATAGTTATGTATTGCAATTAATATAGTCATCTTTAATAGAGAAAGTTAGTATTACATATTTTATAAGTATATATATATTCAATGTATATAATGTACGTTATGTTAAAATAACACCACTTAAATATATTTTGTAAGTATATATGTAACATATTGTAATAATATATGAGTAATATATAAACGTGCATAGAAATTTATTATTCTAAGAAATGTGTAAATGACAATTCAAGAAATAATACGTTAAGGCTTCAATACATCTCTACATATTCCAAGAGTATTTCTACGTGTTCCTATAGGACACCGTCTTGGAGGTGGATCCACTATTATAAATTGTTCAACATCTGCTGGTGCACATTCTATCTCAAAAGTAGTTTCATTTATAGTCAATACTCCTTTGGGAGCACATGGACCACCTATAGTTCGCAGAGGATAACACTCATTATTATACTGTACCAAACCATCTTCGGAGCATGGATTTTTTACACATTGTGGTGTTGCCTCATTTTTAGGCAATACTACATAATTTTTAGGGGGACAAGGTCCTTGTCTATAAGCTGCATAACAACTGTCATTCAAAGGAAAATATAAAAATGTAGGTTTGCAATCACATATCCATGCACTTTTATTTCCATATCCGGGATAAATATACATATTTTCAGGGCATTGACCTGTTGCATCTAATGGTACCCGTTCTGTTACCTAAAAAAAAACAATTATATCAATTACTTTTTATTATTACGTAATGTCATTAAATTATTGTTCAAATATTAAGTAATTACCATTCCTATGCTGCTACTAATAGGAGGTATATCATCTTCTGTTGGAAATACAATGTCTTGACCAGATATTATATGATTCCATATAACCAATGTAGCACAAAAAATAGTCCACTTCATTTTATGTATACAATGTTATTTAACTGTTCAAATATTAAATTTTTAACAATGTTTTACAATAAGTGCAAATACTAGATTGTGAAAAATATTTATCTCTGATAAAAGCTGATTATGTAAGCTTTAATTTAATATGAATATCAACTTACATTATTGAATATGACTATCTTGCTGGAGATGCACAGAACCTATGTATGTACATATATATATATATATATATATATGTAGTATATATATATACATATATACTTTTCATTGAATGACCTGACTGCCCCTGAGATTTCAAGGTCAGCCATAATTCAAAATAAGAGAAATAAAAACATTAACCAATCACTAGTGAGTATTAAAATCATTAGCCAATCACTGTTTCCAACTACTGTTGCATGTATTATTACATATAATTAAATGTAAGAGATTCCACAAATATAAAAATACTTTTCTAGATTTATAATAACAAATTATATTTTTTACATAATTAAAGTTCATATTAATATATTTTCAATAAAAAACAACAAGTTTTCCAGTCTCAGAATCAATTATTTAGTAATGATGGTTTTGTGATTTTCTTCTTCTGCTGCTAAATAATTATCATACATGGACTTAACATCAGCTACATTTGATGTATATATGCTTTCTTTAAATTCTGGCCAAGAACGAAATTCTAAATAAAGATCTTGTATTTGTTTAATGCTCAAATCATTGTACTGAGTAAACACATTCATATTTAAAGCTATTAGTCGCACACCACAACCTCGTATTAATTTCCTGAAAAAATTAATTAGTTTTACATTTAATAATTTAATATGTACCTAATATTTATCGCAATTGTGGACACATAATTACTTACTCCATTGAAGGTATCACTCGCATACTTGGTTTATATAAATTATGTCGAACAAAATACCAAAAATATAACAAATCCTCTTTTCCATAGTGAAATACTGGAATTTCACGTTTTGGTTCAATTTTGACGACATATAGATAGGGTAGTACATCTTTATTACATTTACTATTTATCAATGTCATGGGTGGATCTTTTTGTACAAGTTGAGCTAATTTTTTTCTTAATTCTGCTCTGGTCCATTGTACATATGCTTTTCTATCTACTTCTCCAAAAACATGATAATCAAATATTGTTTGAAACATAATATTACTCGATGTTATTGCTGTACCAGTGAATTTCTAAAAATTAAGCATTATTAGTTAAAAATATCATATCTATACAATATGATGCATCACAGTGTATATGGAATAATATACTTTTGAAATTTTTTTAACAAGCATTTATACTAACATCCCATATAGATGGTGGTACAACCAGATAAAATATTGGTCGTCCATATGCCATAAAACATGTTCGAAATACTGCGCTTAATATTAAATGTCTTAGAAATGAATCCTTATTTGTTGCACCAATTATTTGCATACAACTTTCCTCATTCCATTGTTTTTGTTGCACATGTTTCAATAGATTATATGCATTCTGAATGCTTTTGTTGGTAGTATTTATATGCATCGATTTTGATAAATTAAAAAGATTTGAATTTTGCAGACTTAATTTATTAGGAAATTTATTATGTAACTTGGTTAATATATCGATGAATTTAATTTCCCTTTCATACATATGAACAAATGGGATACCTATCTCGAGCAACTGCTGAGTTATAAAACCCAGACCAGGATTTAATTCTATTACATGTGATGCATTTTTTTTTATATCAACTTGAATTAACGAGATAAATTGCTTAGCTACAACCTCATTTATAAGATACATGTCTGTTACATTTGTACTCACTAATTTATACCATCGTGGAATGTTATGTTTCAGTTTTATGTTGATCTTTCCCATATCTTTCTGGAGATTATTTTGTTTATATACGACATTTGCACTCATATAACGTACTACTTGTTTTACATTTGCTTTTAAAGTAAATCTAGTTAAATTAAATAAATTAAATAAATTACCATTATTAAATTTTTGTAATTCTAACGTAAAATTAAGTCTAAATAATAAATTTTTCCACATCATCCTCGTTACGAAGATTCTTTTTCTATACTAGACATACATAGTATTTACTTAGTACAACTGATAAATGAATTTAAGGTTAGATTAGTAAACGTTTGGTAGCAAGTAATTTAACAAGTGTATTTCGAACGGATTTTTAGTAAGTATCTCACTATGTATATCATTTAAACATTTTCATTAGCCGATTGTTTTTTAACATGTACTCTACGCGTATATATGTATAATATCTTTTACATGAAATTGTGTCACTACCACAGATAACGTACATATGTATGAATGAAACATTAATATTGTTCTTGAAATATTATTTCATTATATTTCATTGATCGTATGGAATGAAACAATCTCCATAATAAATTACGTGGGACGTGTATACTTCACCTATGTATTTTTTTTTCCTATAACAATGTACGTACTTATGTACTTTATATACTTATTGATACGTTGAGCGTGATTACATTACTATGTATATATGTACTTTGAAGTATTCTCTCTTCTATGTGTACATATTTTTGTTGAACAATTTTTAGTACATAAATGGTTTGTACATAAAATATTTTACTTTCATGAACAATTATTTAAATTAATAAATACTTTTGGTACTACATATTTAGTAGTACATTGATAATGTTAATGCTACAATCATAAAAATATGACATAACGTTTTAAAAAAATTGTTTAATTGCAATACATTTTTTGTGTGTGTATGATTTTTTCTTTATTTGAAATATGTATTAATTATACAGATTATAATGCATGAAGATGAAATCATTTTTAATTGTGCTTCATTTACAATTTTCAATAAATAATCTATTTAAACTAGAATTACAGACACTAGTAATTAATCTTTATCATTTTACTTATTGCAATAATAAATCATTAAAATAATACTATGGAACTTGGAAAGTATTTATATACATAGGCACTAAAAATCATATTGCAAACTTGTAAAACTTTCTTGCATGCGTTACTTAATATAGCCTTGAGAAATGATTGTATCATTTTTAACCTTTTTATTACAATGTTTTTGTACCTAGAACCAGAATGACTATGTATGCAACAAATTGAAAGTATTCACACAAGGTATAGTTTCTCTGATCTCTAAACATCGGTGTCGATATCTGCTGCTATTAACAGTTAAATTTTAGATATGGCTCAGACTGCATCCATAGTATCACGCATAGTGGCATCTTCTATATCTGCTACTGTGAGAGCAGGTAAAATTATAAGAGATGTTATGAGTTATGGAGATCTAAATATAGTAGAAAAAGGCAAGAATGATTTACAAACTGAAGCTGATCGTTGTGCTCAACGGTGTATTATTGCTTCGCTAAGTTCTCAATTTCCAAATATTACTATTATTGGTGAAGAAGGATCGACAAACTGTGATGTACCACCTGATTGGATGGTGACAGAGCTAGATCAAGAAATATTAAAATTAAAATTACCAGCACATCTGGAAAATATTGATCCTAAGGATGTATGTGTTTGGATAGATCCATTAGATGGTACGTATTTATTTCAATTGACATAAATAAAAGTAAAAATACTTTCGTTTGTTACATATATAAAAAAGAAAATATATTGTTTCAGGAACATCAGAATATACGCAAGGACTTGTAGAACATGTTACAGTTTTAGTAGGAGTGGCAGTTGGGCAAAGAGCAGTTGGAGGAGTAATACATCAACCATATTATAAAAATATTGATAGTGGTATATTGGGACGAACTATTTGGGGCATAAGTGGTGTAGGATTTGGTGGTTTCTCACCAACAATACCTGTGGGTGGAAAAAGAATAATCACAACTACACGGTAAATTTTGATTTCACTATCGTTACAGTTATAATTCGTTGTGTTTAATATTAAGAAATATTACCCACCTTTTCAGTTCACATTCAGATAGTAATGTTCAAGCAGCTATAAATGCTTTACATCCTGATGAAATTTTACGCGTTGGTGGTGCAGGGTATAAGGTAATTATACTTGCAATTAATAGATTCAAATTCATCAGAATGGTTACTTTAACTTTAATAGTTACTTTTATCGTAGGTAATACTTTTATTGGAGGGAAAAGCCCATGCTTATGTATTTGCTAGTAAAGGTTCCAAAAGATGGGACACCTGTGCACCTGAGGCTATTCTTAGCGCTGTTGGTGGCACTTTAACCGATTTCTATGGAGAATTTTATTCATATAATGCAAAAACTTCATTTGCAAATGTAAAGGGTGTATTAGCTACTGCTCCTGGTGAAAATCATCAATGGTATTTAAATCAAATACCAGACAAAGTAAAAGAAAAGTTGAAACAGTAATGTATATAGTCCGTTTTCAATTGAAAGATTTATCTTATGCATTTATGCTCTTTTTCTCAATACAAAATATTTCAAACACGAGATTAGGGGAGAATGATTCTGAAATTGTGTTTTAAAATCTTTTAAGTTCTACATAATTGAAGACAAATTAAAGTCTTTCACGTTTCAATGTTTTAAAATGAATACAAAAATAAAGCAACAAAAGATTTAAAGCTTGTAATATTTCTACTAAATATCGAAATTTTACAGTTTTGATTTAAATGTATCTCGTAATGCTCGGCGTAGAATTTTTCCCGATGCTGTTTTAGGTATACTATCAACAAATTTGATGCCACCCCGAAGTCGTTTGTGACTCGATACACGATCTGTAATAATTTTTATTAACAGATAATAAATATATTAATTTGTCTGATTTTCAAGACTCACCATTTACAAATTTAACAATGTCCTCTATTGTTATGTCAAATCCATCTTGTTTAACTATAAAAGCAGCTGGTAATTCACCTGCTTCTTCATGTGGTATTCCAATAACTGCTACATCTTTAACTCCAGGACATGTTAACAATAATGCTTCTAATTCAGCTGGTGGAACTTGATATCCTTTGTACTTAATAAGTTCTTTTAAACGATCTACTATATAGAAATAATACTGTTCGTCATAATATCCTATATCTCCTGAATGTAACCAGCTATCTTTATCGATTGTGGCTGTTGTAGCTTTCTCATCATTGTAGTATCCTTTCATTATTAAATCTCCCTTGAAACATAATTCTCCAATCTCGTTTGGTCCTAGAGGTTCACTCGATTCATTCCCATTTATTGGTATTACCTTTGCTGAATAGAAATACAATAGTATCAAAACGATATTATGAAAAGAGCATATCGATTGTGTTACCTGAAATTCCAGGGACTAGTATGCCTACACTTCCATAATTTGTACTATTACTTGGTGATATAAGTACAGCCAGAGCAGTTTCTGTTAATCCATACCCTTGTTTAATATTTGTTATGTTTAATCTTTTCGCAACTATTTTTGCAATATTTTCTGACAAATGTGCTGCACCACACCTAATCGAACAAAAGTAATTAAGTCATTATTGAAATTTAATGATGGAACTTAATGTTAGAAACAGAGGCTTACCAAATATCCTTCACACTGGATAAGTTGTATTTATCTACAATAGGGTGCTTCGCCAAAAATACCATAAGAGGTGGTACAAGAGTTATGTATTCAATTCTATACTTTTCTATAGTTCGTAGAAACATATTTTCTTCAAAACGTGGCAAAATGACACTCTTATTTCCAAATGCAAGTCTTACAAGAAGTACAGAGAAAGAATATGCATGGAAAAATGGTAACAAAGCTAATGTTGTTACATTAGTATTCAAAATTTCAGGTGTTAAAACTGCAAGACCCCTTATTACTGCTAATAAATTTTTATTCGTTAACATCACTCCTTTTGGTAGACCTGTTGTGCCACTGGAGTATGGAATGACTGCTATATGATCATTATCCACAGAACAAGCGTTGAAGGTACTACCAACAATTACATCTAACATCAAATCCTTCATACTGGGAAACTTATTATTTTCTGATTCTCTTAACATTATCAGCTGTGGCGACCAGAATAACTGAGGATGAATTTTGAGCATGTTAATCGCTCCAACTGTTGATACAAAAATGTATTTTGGTTTTGTGATGTTTAAAGCATATGTTAATTCCCTCTCTGAATAGAGTGGATTTAACGGACTAAGGGTAACACCTAGATAAAATGCAGCACACATTGGTATACAAAATTCTGCATTATTCTCACTGCATATAGCGATACAATCATGTTTCTTTAATCCCTGTTTTTTAAGTGAAATTGCTAGCTTCCGACTGTCATCCAAAATTTCTTTAAATGTTTGTTCCTTTCCCGTATAAGCATCTATCTAAAAACATTTCCATTGTTTAATAAAAATATGAAATTACTTGTACGAACAGTAGAGAGGATATTTAAATTATTTACTTGTGCAACCCAATATTTATGAATGTTTAGTTGTTGTAAAAGTAATTGTCCAATGGACAAATTTTTAAATTGTGGAATAGTATCAGCTGGACCATGTAAAATATTTTTCTGTTGCATTTTAAAAATATTTTATTGCACAGCTCACTGGAAAAAAAACACGTAATTTTCCATCTTTGGTGTAGAAGGTACTAAATATATAAATAATATATTAAACTAACTGTTATTTTCTGTATAGAATTAGTTATTAATTAGTACAATAGTTATTAGAGTAAAAGGGTGGCAGTTCTGAAAAATTATTGGTGTATTTACGTAAACACAATTCTGTTTCTTTTTTAAAATGGATAAAAATAAATTATTCTTTTAAAACCAACGTACCGTATCAACTTACTCTTAATTATGGGTGCGGTATAATAATACAGTGGAATACACGCATGCTACTCACATGTGTACATGCGTATAGCATGTATGGAAGACCGGCAAATTAATGGGGGAGTGTTTCATAAAGTACACAACGTAAATTTTGTCAACTTATAATTATATCTAACACTGTCTTTACAGTAGCCAGTACAAAATATATCTTTTCCAATTTATTGGTAATGCTATATTTACTTTTATCTTACACCATCATGATTTATATAATTTTTTATTCAAAAATTTCAAATGTCGATATGTTAGTTATACATGAAACACTACAAAAGCCAATGGTGGCAGCACCATGCCAGACGTTTCATATTCCGTCAGAGTTTGTACAATCTGAGTTTATGTTGTTGTAGATCAGGTCTAATGTGCAACGTTGGCCAGTCGCTGAAGCTGAAGCTCTGAAGTTGTAAATTTGCTACCAGCAATCTATTATTCTATAGAGTGTCATTCTCGCAAGCTGAGGTTCGTCTCTCTACCGTCGACGGCGCTGGGTTAGAAATTCTTTAAATCTTACAACACTGGCCTAGGTTTGTCGTTGTTCTGTGTAGGCGTATATGTGATGTGAGTAAACGGTGGAAACAGTTCGAGATCACTTAATTTACAAACAAATATTTTGGGAAACGATCAACAAAATAACTGTAAACTGCATCAAAAGAGAACGACGAGGTGTGAAAGATGGGTGTACCGGCTTTTTTTCGATGGTTGAGTAAAAAGTACCCTTCTGTGATTGTCAAATGCACCGAACAAAAGGTAGGTTAGATTGTTTGTTTGTGCGATGAATGATTAATTATACAGATATCGGTTGCATAGGCAAAGTTTATGATTCTTACAAAGTGTTCGTGATTTTTTTCTATATTATGTAATAACTTCAATGGCTTGTGACGTGTTTTTCATGTTTTTGGATACGTTTATTGACAGTTGTATTTGCACTACTGTGCTGTGATAAAAATGTAGTAATGATATGAAGAGTTGTCATTATATAATTCAGTGTTGAGCTTGAAAATAAGTATACACTGATTTTTGAAATAGTATGTTTGTGTTGTAACTAATAGGAATTAATGATTTGCAGGGACCTATAAATTCAGAAGATCCAAACCCGAATGGCGTAGAATTTGATAATCTATATCTTGACATGAATGGTATTATTCATCCTTGTACACATCCAGAGGATAAGTAAATATTCATTTAATTAATTAGCAATGTAAAGTTTTCTGTGCTTGAAAATGTTTTACATGATCAGTAATATTATCGCAGACCAGCTCCAAAAAATGAAGAGGAAATGATGGAAGCTATCTTTGAATGCATCGACCGTCTATTTTGTATTGTGAGACCTCGGAAGTTGCTTTACATGGCCATTGATGGAGTTGTAAGTTTTACATTTAAGAGAAAACGTTAGTAACTTTATGTCAACAATATGTTTGTACATTAAAATAATATTCATAGGCACCTAGAGCCAAAATGAATCAACAGAGATCAAGAAGATTCAGAGCGTCGAAGGAGACAGTTGAGAGAATTAATGAAATTAAAAGGTTACGCGATATATTGATATCAAGAGGTGCAATATTGCCACCAGAAAAGCCAAAGGAGGAACATTTTGACAGCAATTGTATTACACCGGTTAGTAGAATCGGTTTATTTTGTATTAAGGTGTTCAAGGAAACAGTTTTCAAGTGACTATATTGATTATAGGGTACACCTTTCATGGCTAGATTATCGAAATGTTTGCATTACTATATTCATGCTCGTATGAATAATGACCCTGGTTGGAGTAAGATAAAAGTAATTTTAAGTGATGCAAATGTACCAGGCGAAGGAGAACACAAGATAATGGATTTTATACGTAAACAGAGAGGTAAATAAATATTTAGTTTCCAAAGTTATTATACAAAAATACAATTTTCATCCTTCCGCACATATATTAAATGGTTTTTTTTTTTATATAACAGCACAACCCGATCATGATCCCAATACGCAACACGTTTTGTGCGGAGCAGATGCTGATTTAATTATGTTAGGACTTGCAACGCATGAAATGAATTTTACAATTATTCGTGAAGAGTTCAAACCAAATAAACCGAGACCGTGTGACATATGCGGTCAATTAGGTCATGATATGAAGGAATGTACGGGTGCGGAAGCAGACGACGAAGAAGAAGAGATTCCTTTGGAAACTGAAACCTTGTTTATATTTGTGCGTTTAAACGTACTCAGGGAATACTTAGCGAGAGAATTGGAAATGCCTGATCTACCATTTAAGTACGATTTTGAACGAGCCATCGACGACTGGGTATTCATGTGTTTTTTCGTAGGAAATGATTTCTTACCACACCTCCCATCATTAGAGATTAGAGAGGGGGCAATCGATAGGCTCGTTAAGTTGTATAAATCAGCAGTGTATAAAACAGGAGTGCGTAATATTTATTCAACGCAACCATATTATTTGAGGACAATACTTGTTAAATAATAATATTATCGATGATAATAATTGTTATTACAGGGTTTTTTGACAGAGAGCGGAGATGTGAATTTAGATAGAGTTCAACTGATCATGTCCGAGCTCGGCGATGTTGAGGACGTAATTTTTAAGAAGAGGCAGGAGAATGAATTATTATTCATAGAGCGTGAAAAGCAAAAGAAGAAAAATCGAATGCACGGAATCGGTAATAGCAAGCCGAAGTGGATTCCTACTGGACAATTTGCTCCTATGGTATACATTATCGTAGCAAGCTATTAGCAATAATGTTCTTTTAATATCAGTGATCATGTTAACAAAATATCTATTTGATAACAGCCATTAGGTGAACGAGTTAAGCCGGTACAAAACGCCCGTTACGAAGCTTATCAGATGCGTGTCCAAGGTAGAAATTATAACACAGGAGGAGGTCATAATAAAGCTCTAGAGAGCATGATGCAACCAGAGGTATGACTGTGTAGTTCAATCTACATTTATTAGTGATTTTATATTCTACAAGTGTGTTTCAAATATGTTGTAGGAATCAACTGATAAGAAGAGGAAACTATCCCCCGAAGAAGATATAGTGGATGAACAAGCGCATGACGAAGTACGATTGTGGGAAGATGGTTTTAAAGATCGTTATTATGAATCGAAATTTGATATTACATCTGATAACTTGCAATTTAGGTAATAACATTGTAATGCGTTATGATTTACAAACAACATGATCAGTCATTTATAGGTAAAAAATTTTGCATTGTTTATACAGAAACAATATAGCTTTGCAATACGTACGTGGTCTGTGTTGGGTTCTACGTTATTATTATCAAGGTTGCGCGTCGTGGAAATGGTATTTTCCTTATCACTATGCTCCCTTCGCTAGTGATTTCATTAATATTGGCGGTTTATCGACAGAATTTGAAAAAGGAACAGAACCTGTAAGCTAAAATAAATCTACTAAACGTGTACAGGAGCAATTCATATTTAATAGACAATTAATATTTCAATTGTTGCAGTTCCGTCCGTTAGAGCAGTTGATGAGCGTATTTCCAGCTGCTAGTAGCAGTCACGTTCCTGCTCCGTGGGCGAAGTTAATGAGCGATCCTGTAAGTTTAATAGAGTGTTATATTTAAAAAAGAAGAATTGAACATTTATTGCGATATTTAATTAATTCTCATAAAATCATTTGCAGAGGTCGCTAATTATAGATTTTTATCCTGAAGACTTTAAAATAGACCTGAATGGCAGAAGGTTGGCTTGGCAAGGAGTTGCTTTGCTTCCATTCGTGGATGAGAAAAGACTTTTCAAGACATTGAAACCATATTACGAGCTTCTAACAGAAGCAGAGAGTATGAAATTAATTTTGCCAATCTTTCTAAACGTACAGTTTTCCTCCGTGTTACGCAATTAGTGATATAACACGACACGGTAGAAAAACAATTGCAAATTCGTCGTCGGAGGCAAAGTAGAGTAGTATATTCGATGGATGAGAAAATTTTCGCACGAAATTTTCCCGTTTTTCTCGTTCATCGCCTCTTCTTTCGGAGGTCTACATATTGGCGGACGTGTCATGAGATAATAGCGAGGATAATAATATGCCTTCAGAAGACCGCCAAAATGTGATGCTAGAGGGAAACTGTATGTTATATTCGATTCCAAGAGCACAATTGCATCCGTTATAATTTTTTTTCGTAGTAAAACGAAATACCAAGGGGAACGACCGATTGTATGTTGGAATGGAAAACAGCGGTTACAATTTTATCAAAGGATTGTACATGAACAATGTTGAATCGGACGTAGAAACTTCTATATCTATAGATGGGATGCGCGGCGCTGTGATGCTGTCAGAAGATTGTGTTGGGGATGGTGCCACTTTATCCTCCCCTATATACGGGCGTCCCGTTAAAAATAATAAAATATATTGGTACGCACGATCGGTATACATTTTTAATCGTGTGTTCATTGTAACTCGGCTTATATTTATTTTCGTTTCGTATTCTTGTTATAGCATTCGATTCAAAGATCCGCAATACAGCAGTAATTTTATTTTCCCCGCAAAGAGGTTGAAGGACGCCAGAGAACCACCGAAAGTATTAAAACCGGTAGATTTTGAACGGATGAAGCGTAGCAATGACAAGGTCTTTAAACCTCAGATCGGTTTCACCCCTGCAACTCAAACTGCGTCTTTGACCGACGCTGGACGTAGGATGCTTGGGTAATTTATGTCAATATTGTGTATTTTCTTTATTTAGATATACTATTTAGGTTTTCTTAATTTCTAAATAATAATTTTCTCAATAACTTCTCTTAGATCTTTTCCAATTTGTTGCAAGCACATTTTTGTGCTAATAGAATCAGCTGCTAACTTGAACTAACTATCACGAGCCTTAAGTATAGACTTAAACTCTATCGTCTCATGATTAATACAGTCATTAATATTTACCAAATCTGTTTGCTCGCAGGCATTATACAAACCATAATAGAGCACAATCTCCGTATACTTCCGTGTCTGGACCACCAAGTCTATATCCAGATAATCAGCACGGTGAGTTATTGCATGCATTTTATTTTATTGAAACCGTGCGATCATTTAAATTTAAAAGAAAAACGATTTGGAAGTTGAAAAAGAGATTGGGACTCGAATTGAAAGGGGAAAGAAGTTCTTATCTTTAAATCAGCTCGGTACTCTCCGTTTTTCAAACAATAACATAGTTTACGAGAGCCAAATTAGAGCGCACGCGACTCTTCGCCATCAACGGCAGTACCGAAAAAAAAATCACGCAGGGGTGTTTATTGTTTTTCCCATCACGATGGAGGTCGCGTGGCCGACCCACCCCATGGTTCGCATACTTGTTTCGTATTTTGCTCGTCGATCGGTTGAAGGCGTTTTCAGAGTGCCCTTTAGTTTATCGATTGTACGCATTACAATCCATTCTTACATTTATCTTCTGCTTTATTGTAACTACGTATCTGTACAAATTCCATTGAGAGATCTCGCTTCGAACAAGCGCCGAATTTCTTATAAACATGAATACCTGCAGCGTGCAAAGGAAATTGCGGTCTGATACCGACGGATTATACGCTTTCTCATTGGCGAAAATATGTTACAAAATTTCATGCGATTAAAAAGCATGTGGCACCTTTTAAAATGGTATGACTTCTTTAAAACTGGTCGAAGTGACTTGAATTTTTTGGTAAATGTTAGAGGCACTAGTTCACTGTACAATGATTAAAATACTTTCTTCCTTTTCTTTTTTTAAATTTTGCTATTACTTGGAATAGAAAAAATGTAAGAATTGATAATTGATGTAACTTATATAACTGAAAATTTCATTGAAAAATTCTAGTCACTTCGATTAATTTTAAAAAGTTATACTCTTTTAAAAGATGCGTGGACACTTTTGCTCCTCGCTCTATACATCGTTTATGATGCAATATAAAATTTATTTAAGTCATTCAATAAGACTAAATATACCACTGCAGAATTATAAAATATATCAGCTTCGAATGGAGTTAAAATATTCCAAGCCAACAAAAAGTAATGTGATACAGTCGAAAAAAAAGTTTTGATAGATTTCGTATAATTGTTTTCTTTCAACATACATGATCTGCATGTGCTGTTATTTATTTTTATTAATTACCCCAACTGCAAGTACCGTTACTTACATCCAGTACACTGCGGATTGCCTAAGGTACAACCAATAATTCCAGCCTCGTTACAACAGTCTGTTTAACAAACTCTTCTAAGCAATTTACTTTATGCTGGAACAGAATAAATCTCGCAATAGGGCTAAACAAATCTTCGTTCGATTCACGTGACCAGAAATGAAGCTACGATTAAGCCAGATGCGATTTTCAATCTTGATTTAAAAAAATAACACCTACACGTTTACACGTGTGATCATCCGAGGCCCCGTTTATCAACGATTCCGTCTAATTCGATCAGGCTCGACAGCGTCAAAAATTGATTCCGCTTTCCTAGAATCTTGGCGGTGCTTGTCCGAGTAGGGTGTGGATGAAGGGGCGTGAAGGGGGGCAGAGTCGGGTCTCGTGGGGGTCAGAGACAGTGACGGGAGCCACGAGCCCGTCGCGGCAGGGGGCGGGCGAGCTGCTAGAACCGAGGGGTTCCGGTGTTCGGATTAGCTGCGAGGGTAGTTCGTCACGTAGAGCGTGACTCCGGCCGTTTCGTTGTTTGGCACGTCGAGGCTAGGAACTGTTCCACGGGCTTCGCCCAATTATAAAACAAACGCGGCGCACTCCGTAATTATCCAATTAGCGGATGTTCCACCTCCCGAGCTTTCACGTATATCGTCTGTCTGTCTGCCTGTCCCACACCCCTGCGCGATCTCCGGCGTGTCTGCTCTGAATCACAAAGGCGAACGGCGCGCGACTCTATCGCTTTGTGCCAGCGCGATTCTCGTTACACCGTCGTTGCGCCGTTGTTTTTTTTAACCCCTCCCGCCGGCGTGCGGCCGTCAAACCGAACAAACTCGTCTCTCGTTTTACGGAACGCCGTCGAACGACCGCCGGATGATTTCGAAACTCTCTCGGAGGTCAGCCGCCCCCGAACCGTCCCGACATCCGGAAAGATGAATTACGGTTTCAGACGGACGCGACGCCGTAGTAAACGACGCCTTTCGCTCCGCTGCGGGAGGCGTGACCGGCGTACGCGACCAAGGAGCCCGGACACGACGCGACGGACCCGTAAAAACAACGCGTCCGCGCGCACGGACCGTGGCGTGTGATTGATTTACCGAGGGGCGTAAACGCCAGGCACACACGCGTTGCACCACACGACTACCGAGATCCGCTTGCGACGATCGACGTCGCCGACCGTTGCCCGACGTTTTATCGGTCGATGTGGTGATCCACGCGAGAATTTCTAACCGATGAGTCTATCGGTAAGGATATACAGTATCGTTCGCTTAAGTGTCGCTAGATGGTGTCACCGCGACACTCATCCGGAGAGGTAATAGGTACTCTAGACAATCGCTCGAATTGCTTCTCGTCGCTTTGTTCACTGGTTTTGCGCAACGAAGGCTGGTGAAATACAGTAAATTCTCGCTAATTCACGTTCTGAGTGTGCACAGAAATGGACGATTTGGGAAGAGGAGATACGATTATTTATATATATTAATATATACAGGGTGTCCCGAAAATGTCTCGCAATCCGGAAATGGCGGGTTCCTCGGATCATTTGAAGCAGCTTCTTCCTTTACAAAAATGTTCTCCGAGACACCGTTAACGAGTTATTAACGAGAAACAGTGATCAATAAGAATCGAGCACGGCTGATGCGAGGCGGCCCAGCCAACCAGCGCGCGAAGCCCAGTTCCGCTCATTGGCTCGGTCGCCTCGCGCCAGCTGAGCTCGTCTCTCATTGGTCACTGTTTTTCGTTAATAACTCGTTAACGGTGGCTCGGAGAAAATTTTTGTAAAGGAAAAAGTTGCTTCAAATGACCCGAGGAGTATTTATTTATAGTTGTCGACAGTCCGGTAACTACCGAAACGAGCCGTAAGGCTTGAACAATCGTGTTTCCTCTCGCCGAATTGTCCATTTTCGTGCACAATCTTCGATTAGGGAGAAGTTACTGTACACTGTTTCCTGTTTCGAAGCATCGAAGCATCGAAGCGGTTCCACTTATCGGCGAGGATAATTCTGCGACATTCGAGCGGGAGAAGAACTGTGACGCTCGAGTGGACGATACTGTATAAGGTTATCTGGGTCCAGTTAAGTATGACGTGGGCCCGGTCAAGCCTTGATCGGAATCGGTGAAAATCGAAGGCAACAGTTCGAGTTGAACCGCGTCGACGTTCGTGTACGAAGATTCTAATGAATTCTGACAATGTGCAAACGAAGCAAAGCAAACTGTTTTCGCGTTTTACCGCGTCCACAATCGCACCGCTTATGCAAGAGTTTTAGAATAGAGGTTACCTCGATCGCCCGCGCTACGATTTCCTTCACGACTGCGCTGATCGATACAATTTTCGTTTTTGTCGCGTCTTCGTTTATTTTCGTCCTCGGACATCGACGACGGAATGATCAAATTTTGTTTCCATTTACTGGAAATCTACTAAACATAAATGTTAATTATTAGTAAATTATGTGTGAAATATTTCATACGACGGAATCCGTACCTTTCGGTTTTGGATGACTTCCGGCCACAACTGTCGTTTAACAATTAACGATACTAAAACTTAATATGGACCAGCTGTTGTAGTGCATTAATTTCGGTTTAATCACGAAATGATCGAATTTTGTTTCCATTTACTGGAAATCTACTAAACATTAATGTTAATTATTAGTAAATCATGTGTAAAATATTTCATACGGCGGAATCCGTACCTTCCGGTTTTGGATGACATCCGGCCGCAACATAACCTTAACGATTAGCAATACTAAAATTTAACACTACGCCGTCCGGTGGCACCACGCTGGTGCCATGCAGAAACTGAGCCGTTTATTTTGAAAGTGGCATAAGTCACTTTACCGTAATGAAAAGTGGTGATTTTTTAATGTTTATCCGAAATTATTTATACTGAGAAAAATATCAGTATCCTGAGATAACAAATACAAGTAAATCTTCTCGAAAGTTAGCATCCATATTTTTAAACGTGTTAAAACGCAAACTCTTAAATATATCGACTTGAAAATAAAGTGACTTATGCCACTTTCAAAATAAACGTCTCAACTATCTGTTGTATGCCGGTGGTACCACTTTGGTGGCATTTTAAAAAACTGAAATAACATTTGAACTATATTTCATCGGCGTTAAAAGGCAGCAAACTAACTATAGCATTGCGCTTATTTAACTAAGAATTAAGTACGAAAATTCTTGGACGACCCATCTTAATTTTAGGAATTTATATTACCACCATCTTCGAATTTTTCTTTTAAATCCAAAATTTCCAAGCTATTGTGCCAGCGTCAAACAAAAGAATCATATCTAAGATCTGCGGACGGCATAGCGTTAACATAACCTAGACTAGCTGTCGTAGTGCATTAATTTCGTCGCAACCATGACGGGGGGGAGGGGGGCTACTCGTGGCGGCGCGTATAGTATAGAGTTAATGTAACCTAGACTAGCTGTCGTAGTGCATTAATTTCGTCGCTACTCGTGGCGGCGCGTAAAAACAACGGGCGTGGACAAGAGTGAAAACTGACCCAGCTTTTTCGACACGCTGTTGACAACGTTGAATCGCGAGCCGGTCCTAGACCCGATCTCTGTTGACTGGAATCTCGCGAAGGCTCCCCTAGGAACGGGTCAAACACACGTCATAGGGGAAAGCTAACCTGTCGATCGGCGAGTAAGCAAGCAAACGTTCCTCGGACCGAAGGGGGTTGAAGCCGGGGAGGAAGAGGAAGAGGAGGGCGAAGGAAGGAGGACTGCGAGAGCGGAAAGAGGAGAGAGAGAGAGAGAGAGGGTTTGGCCTACGTCTGTTCGTATCTCCGTCCAGATGACAGGTGCAGAGGCCCCTCGTTAGACAAATTAAGCTTCGTTCCTGGCCTCCCGCCTCGACCGATGTCTCTCCGGCCGTCTCTCCACGGCTTTGTCCAGCCGTCTCTGTTCCCGGGCCGGCTCTCCCTCTTCCTCGTGCTTGCGAGCTCGTTCGGGACTGGTTTCGAGTGGACTGCAAACACTCGTGCAGCGGTAGCAACGCCGACGGAGGCTCGAATCGTGCAGAAACCGGGCGCAAGACGAATGGAGGCTGCTCGAATCGCTATCTAACCCGGCTACCGGTGATACCGAGATATCTCCTACGCTCTCTGTCCGTCCGGCGCGCTTTCGCGATCATGGGTGCCGCAAATTAGAGCCGGCCAACGCGACCGCTTTTTTTTGTTGTTTCGCGACGAAATCGGACGAACTTTCTTGCAGTACAGTGACCCACAAAAGTGTTCGTTCGCGTTCTAAAACGTTGTAAGCTTTTTAAAACTCAATTAAATGAGTGCATTTCTTTTTTTTGATGATTTAGACTAGTTTGCTGGACGATTACTAAGGTGCCTTTTTTAATTTTGCTAGCACTTGGGATGACATAAAAATGTAAACTCTCGTTTCTTAGGTCTTTTTATCTGGGAATACAACAAAAATTTAGAAAATACCTTTCGTAGAACCCGGTGACTTATATATTATACAGTATTATATTATTATTATACATTATATATTATACTATAAATTTGATTGAAAATAGATTATTATCGAAATATATTATACTAAATTTAATCGAATTCGGTTAACGCAGAGTCGAGCTCTACAGGCGTCGAAAGATTTAAAAAACTGAAGGTTATGTCAAGGTTATGTCAAAATTAAAAAAAAAAATGGTTATCGTCCAGTAGACTAATCCCAGTATCGTCTAAACAAAAATTCAAGTCACTCGGTCCAGCCTTGACAAAGTTATTGCGCTTGAAATATCACTTTTATAAAGAATAATTTCATTACATTTTTATAAGTCAATAAATAATTTTATAGTGGTGTACGAACACTTTTGTGGGCCATTGTTGACGACTTGACGGATTTGTCTCCCGGATTCGCTTATCGGCGCAGAGATCCGACTTTTGTTAAATTGTTTAGGCTATTTAGTTAAGTTGTTTAAACTATTTATCCAGCGAACGGCGAAGTTTAACGCAACAACGCGGTTGAGTAAATTTCGAAACGGACTTCGCTGTTTCTTATTTCTCGTGCAGGATCGTTAGACATCTCATTGCCCGATGCTCTAACCTCAAATCACATTGTTCAAAATATGAACTATAAACAAATGCGTCAACTCGGAACACCTGTCTAAATGATTGCAGACATCTTCCTTGGAAACCGTAGCGTTTCGTTCGAGCAGATCCCGCTATACAACGGGCCGAAAATCGTCGGCAGGACGCGTAGTTTCGCGAGCGCAACGAACGATAGAATTCTCTATACAGGGTGTCCCGAAAATGTCTCGCAATCCGGAAATGGGAGGTTCCTGAGATCATTTGAAGCAACTTTTTCCTTTGCGAAAATTTTCTCCGAGGCTTCGTTTACGAGTTATTAACGTAAAACACTGACCAATGAGAGGCGAGCTCGGCTGGCGCGCGGCGGCCCAGCCGACGAGCGCACGGAGCCCGGTTCCGCTCATTGGCACGGCCGTCTCGTGCCAAATGATCTCGCCTCTGATTGGCGCACTGTTTTTCGTTAATAACTCGTAAACGAAGCCGCGGATCGCATTTTCGCTAAGGAAAAAGTTGCTTCAAATCACCTCAGGAATCCCCTACTTTCGGATTGCGAGACATTTTTGGGACACCCTGTAGAATTGTGCGCGAGTGCCTTGAGAACAAGATGACCGCAGAAGAGAATGTCGAGGCTTGCCGGGGGAAGGCCGTTGAAGGATCCTAGAAGAGACCGATCCGGCCGGCAGAAGAAGCGGATTGCGATAATAAAATAGTTTTTTTTCCTCTCTCTCTCTCTCTCTCTCTCTCTCTCTCTCTCTCTCCCCTCGGGTCCGTTTGGTGGACGCTTTGAAGTTCCAGGGCGAAAAGGAATCCACCGCGAGCCATCGAGAGTGCCTGAAGAGATCGCGAGGACAAACTCACCTACGCTCTCGAAGATGAATGGGATCCTATGGATTAATGGGGGTGGAGGCTGTATCGCAGGTAGACATACGCGGGATGAATAGGCGAGGGTGAACGAGCATTTAAAGAAGAGAATCCTCTGTCCGTTCTTCTGTCTCTCCCCTCCTACCGCGACCGCTTTGTTCCGGCTCGTCTTCGGGATCGAAGGTTTTTCCATGGAAAACACGTGTCCTCGTTACCCGTTCCGATCGTAATTACCGGGACGACGGGACTCCTGTCTTCCACGGGGATAGAGCCACGGATCGCGCTTCCGGCCGTTCCGACGAAAACGACGACAACGAATTTAAACCTTTTCGAGCGGACATTTTGCGGATACTCGAGCACCGTTGGGAACAGAGTGCGCCGACAAAGCTTGGGCAATCTATTGCAATGATTGCATAAATAATGCGGATTAGCGATTTCTTCTCTCTGACTGTAGGTGGCGAGAACGGTGGTATAGCACTGCAATTTATAATAATTAATTTTAAAATGCTGTTTCAGTCTAACGCGATAAGAATATTGCGAATACTTTTGTACGATATTGTACTTCTACAGCACTGGCTAGCGTGATCTTTGTTTAATATATTTGAACGCTAAAGTGTCTTGAAATAACGACGGGAAGGAACAACGAACTATAATTATTATAATTATATAAATATAATTATTATAATATTATAATATTATATATATATTATTACATATTAATATAATAATATTATACATATTATAATATATAAATATATAATTATAATTATTATGTAATTATTATAATTAAGCGTATACAGGATGTCCCAAAATTATGGTACACCCGGGAAATTAGAGATTCCTGAGGTGATTCGAAGCAACTTTTTCCTTTGCAAAAATTTTCCCCGAGACATCGTTAACGAGTTATTAACGAAAAACGCTGGCCAATGAGAGGCGAGCTCGGCGGCCAAGCCAACGAGCGCGCGAGGCCCAGTTCCGCTTATTCGCTCGGACGTCTAGCGTTAAGCATGCTCGCCTCTCATTGGTCAGCGTTTTTCGTTAATAATTCGTTAACGAAGCGTCGGAGAACATTTTTGTAAAGGAAAAAGTTGCTTCGAATCGCCTCAGGAATCTAACATTACCCGGAAATACCATAATTTTGGGACACTTTGGGACACTTCCGCTGCGAAAAGCCGAAGATTCAAAAGGGAGCCGCGAAATTGTCTGTCGTCGTACCGTGAAATCTATGATGACCCTGTAAGAGCCAGAAAACAAACCAAAATAACAGATCTTTTTTGAAGAGGATGGAAGGTGCAAAAAATCTGAACGAAGAAGAAGGTTCAGAAAGTGAAAGTGATATCGTTTCACCGAAAAAAAACGTTCTCGTTTGATTGCACTGAGCAGTGACGAGGGAGAAATTTATTGAATTTTAAGGTTACACTAGATGAAAATAATATTTTTTGTTTTCCTTTTTTTTTCGTTTTATGTTATACGTATGTTTATATCTTTAATAAAAGTTAACTTGCTTGTATAGAATTACAAAAAATATTTGTTTTTAATATTATTACTCTGGGTCTCATATAACACGGTACTATTATTATTATTATTATTACTCTTATTATTACTATTATTATTATTACTATTATTATTACTATTATTATTACTCTTATTATTACTATTATTACTATTATTATTATTACTATTAATATTACTATTATTATTACTATTACTATTACTATTATTATTATTATTACTATTGTTACTACTATTATTATTACTATTATTATTATTATTACTATAATTACCGTATTATAGGAGGGCTACCCATATTCCTTTTAACGATATCGTCTAGTTCGAAACATTCGCGCGCCTCGAACGCGCGAAAATTGCAAGCTAAACGTCCCCACTCGAAGCACCGCGAAAACGAAGCGAAAATTCGTGCCGCTCGGGTGTCATCGGCATTTCAAAGCGCGACGCCGAACGCCGTCTGCGCGACATATTGCTCGCGGGTAGCACCGAGGGACGGCAAGAAAGCAATAGAGAACGAAGTTGCCAGCGATCCGAGAGCAGAAACGGCGCACAAAGAGCCCTGTGCAAGCACGGAGAGGAGAGATCTATTATTCCCCTGGATTTTATTGAAATCAGCCGTGGAACGGGTCTGCGGCGCGGCGTCCTTCGCCTGTTGTATCGGGCTGTGTCTCGCTTCTCGAATGTCTCTCCGTCGTCACCAGAAAGTCGAAGGTTTTCGCGAGGCGAGGCGAGGCGAGGTTTCCCGTTCGCCCCTTTCTCGAAACGGCCGACGAAGAAGAGGATGAAGAGGATGAGAAGGGCGAAGGAGGGAGGTGGGGGGGACCCGCGCAGGCCGTTCCGCGGTGGCGAACCGTGCAACCGTTCTTCTTTCGAGGCGTCCACGGACCCGTGGAAAACGACTAATGGATGGATAATGACCCGTAATGGATGCGCCGCGGACATTACAGGTAATATCTCGTGAAAGCGGCTGGAATTTCTCGCGGTGGCAGCGTGGGATGGCCCGGCAGGAAAAAAGAAGAAGACCGTGGAGAAAGGGGGGGAGGAGGGGGGAGAGTACCCGCGGCACCGTAAATAGGCGCACACCTCGGTGACGATGGATGGCGGATGGGACGAGAGGTAATTTCTAACGGCGGATCCATACCGACGAAGAAGCACCGCCGCAGCAGCCTTTCAGCGGACAACACGTTTCCGTGTGTGCACTCTTGCCACGCGGAATCCGGGAAACCGTTTTCTGGACTGACATTCGGATTCCTTTGCTCGGTCATCGCCGACCCGACGTTTCTATCGCGAGAAATCGGATTTTAATTAACGGTCTGTCGCGAGTCCGAGAACGCTCGCTTTTGGCGCCGAGTGTACATATAAGATGCGTAGCTTTCTAGCTTTTTGTTTTGGTACATGATCTTTTTCGATTAACGATATTGTAAACTCGATTAAGCGCGATTCGAGGCTGTCGTTATTATTGACGACTATAAGGACGAGTTGCGAGGCGTCTCTTCTTCCCAAACTGTTCGTTTTTGGGCATAATCCGAGCGTCAGTATGGGAGACGCTACTGAATTTACAAATACGGCAATGTCTCCCTTACCGACGCGCCGAGATCGCGCAGAAAAATGGGCAATTTGGGAAAAGGAGATACGATTATAATACGATTATTCGAGCTTCAAGGTGTACATATTCCGTAAGATGCGTAGCTTACTAGCTTTTTGTTTGGTACATGATCTTTTTCGATTAACGATATTGTAAACTCGATTAAGCGCGATTCGAGGCTGTCGTTATTATTGACGACTATAAGGACGAGTTGCGAGGCGTCTCTTCTTCCCAAACTGTTCGTTTTTGGGCATAATCCGAGCGTCAGTATGGGAGACGCTACTGAATTTACAAATACGGCAATGTCTCCCTTACCGACGCGCCGAGATCGCGCAGAAAAATTGGCAATTTGGGAAAAGGAGATACGATTATAATACGATTATTCGAGCTTCAAGGTGTACATATTCCGTAAGATGCGTAGCTTACTAGCTTTTTGTTTGGTACATGATCTTTTTCGATTAACGATATTGTAAACTCGATTAAGCGCGATTCGAGGCTGTCGTTATTATTGACGACTGTAAGGACGAGTTGCGAGGCTCGAATAATCGCGTCTCTTCTTCCCAAACTGTTCGTTTTTGGGCATAATCCGAGCGTCAGTATGGGAGACGCTACTGAATTTACAAATACGGCAATGTCTCCCTTACCGACGCGCCGAGATCGCGCAGAAAAATGGGCAATTTGGGAAGAGGAGATGCGATTATTCGAGCTTCACGGTTTGTTTTTACAGTCAGGAATTGTCAATGATTGTAAAAACGTGGTACAAGCCTCGAATAACAAAGCCGAAGACAACAAAAGATTCTAACTTTAACAAAAGAATGACAATGCGAACATAACGCTGTCTATTGTTACAAGCCGAAGTTACTTACTCGCTAATCCAATACAATCTGCAATGACGGACGTCATCGGAAGAAGCTTCGTGAATAATAATATTACTTATAATAATATTTATATAATAATAAGATATAATAATAATATTTCTCGATCGTTCACGACGTGAATTAGGAATTAATGGCCATTAACACGTTCCCTGCCGCGTGGGGCGTATACGCCCCACGCTGAACTTTCCGTTCAAGCCATTTGGTATTATCATTGTAAAATGAAGAATTTTTTAAAAATTCATTATGCAGTTAATTATGGACATCTTAATACTATTGCTGATGCCCTCATTTAATCGTGGGGCGTATACGCCCCACGCGGCGTGATGGGCAATTTTTCTTTACTGTAACTTGTTTTAACTGCATTTCTCTTATTCCGATCAGTCATTTATTCGCGTGTCGTTGACACAATACTTACTGCTTCACTGAAGCTGGGATTGATTTATAGTTCTATAGTACTGTAAAAGTTGTTACATTCTGCGATAGTTGTGTGGATAAACCACACTTATGTTTGCCATGTTTTAACAAAGTTCATCGTAACATCCCTTTGTAATCGCATACAAACTTGAATTTAACTAAAATGTTATATTTTAAACTAATATAGGCATGATAAAAAAAATTATATGTGAGGATGCAACTCGCTTGGCATAACAATGATCAGCCAGGTATTTGTTAAAGTAATTCCTAGAAAAATAAACTTATTGGTTTGCTGTGTTATGCATGTTAAACTATACAACCTTTCCTTGATAATTATGATTTTTGCACTATTTTAATTATTGTAAAGCATACGCCAGAAACAAAATAATACAAATGTAAAGCGTGGGGCGCATACGCCCCACGCGGCTTGAACGGAAAGTCTTCAAAAAACGGTCTGGCAGGGAACGTGTTAAAAGCGGGAGGAGTCCTCTGTCTCTGATTCGATTTAACGGGTAATAATAAAATGATGACAAATTAAGGGTCAATCAGTTCGGCTGGACAGAAAGTTATAGAGTGAACGAGGGGCGGGGGAGTGGGGGGAGTGGGAGTTAGGGACCAATTCGAACGTTATAGAACCCGATGCCCTACGGGCACGTTAAATGGGTTTCGATCGGCGTACAGAGAGCGATCTGGTGTAGGTTGCCGGTTGCGGTTTCAGGGGGGTGGGTTTCCGAAGGCGGGAAGGCCGATTTAGAGTACAATGCGGCTCAATGCCGAGGAAATTAGCCACGGCGCTGTCGGTGACGCCCGTCAGCCCCACACCATGGAAAACAGACCGTATCTATCCCAGCGGCGAACCATGGGAGCATTATCGTTTCGGTTCTCGACTGGCCGCTCCTCTCTCTCTCTCTCTCTCTCTCTCTCTCTCTCTCTCTCTCTCTCTCTCTCTCTCTCTCTCTGTATTCTCGTCGACCGTCCCCGAAAACTTGCGAAACATTTACCTTGTTCGCGAAATTTCAAGGGCAACGTGCGAGCGAACTGTTTCGCAATTGAATAGTATAATTTTACATTTTTAACGCTAGATTTACGGACCCCCAAAAAACAGCTGTTTCATGTGAGTTTGCAAAGGCAACGATAAGACATTTATTCTGATTTTGAACAAGTGTTATTGTAACATCTGCTGCAAGGAGACATATAAATTGAATAAATAACTCGTGGATGCATCTTTACGATGTGGATAATATTGAATTAAAAAATTAGTGACCCGTTGTTCTGACGGGTTCCGTAAATCTAGTGTTAAGAATATTTATGGTGTATTATATTAACACGTTATATAGTATATTAACGTAGTATATTAACACGTTATATCCAAATTGTCCATTTTCATTCGCAATCCAAGCGCGAATTAGGGAAAATTTAACCATAGTCCGTTTACGGTAATCAGTAGACCGCGGATCTTCGTGCAAAGTAAAAATGATCCTAGTAAACTGCAACGAACATGATTCAAAAACAGTGTTCTTTAACCTATTGCTCTATAATTTACAATTTCATAATTGCCGACAATCGGCGACTATAAAAACTGACCGCAACGCTCGAACAATCGTATCTCCTCTTCCCAAAATTATCCATTTTCGTGCGCAATCTGAGCGCGAATTAGGGAGACATTACGCTCGTCCTATTCGAAGAGTTATTATCGAGCGTCGTACATATTTGACACACACACACACGCGCACACACACCGCGAGAAAAACTTGTCTTTCGCGGCCGGTTTCCGAAAAGAAAAGGATCTTCAAAAGTCCGCGGAAACGGTTCATCGTTCCGAGCTGTTATTTTTCTTATTCTCGCTTCGAATAAAATCTGCGCCGCGACTTGGTCTTGATGCGTCGAGTATCCGCGTCCGCCGGACGCGGTTTTCTTCGAGGAAGAAAGCGTGAAAACCGCTGCGCGGAGAAAAAAGACGCGGCGAATCGGAAGAAAGCAGAGGAAGACGACGACGTCGACGACGACGACGAAGAAGAAGAAGAAAGAGAGGAAGAAGAAGAAGAAGGAAGAAAGGAAAGAAGGAAGGAAGAAAGGAAGGAATTAAGAAGAAGGAGAAGAAGAAAAAGAAGAGGGAGAAGAAGAATAAAGAAGGAAGGAAAAAAGTAAGGAAAGAAGGAAGGAAGGAAGGAATTAAGAAGAAGGAGAAGAAGAAAAAGAAGAAGGAAGGAAGGAAAAAAGGAAGGAAAGAAGGAAGAAAGGAAGGAAGGAAGGAATTAAGAAGAAGGAGAAGAAGAAAAAGAAGAAGAAGGAAGGAAAAAAGGAAGGAAAGAAGGAAGGAAGGAAGGAAGGAATTAAGAAGAAGGAGAAGAAGAAAAAGAAGAAGAAGGAAGGAAGGAATTAAAAAGAAGGAGAAGAAGAAAAAGATGAAGAGGGAGAAGAAGAAGGAAGGAAGGAAAGAAGGAAGGAAGGAAGGAATTAAGGTTCTCGCGAGCGCTAGATTTAATCGCGGTATTTTTTTCGCGGAGAGTCACGGACCGGGAGAGCCAGCCTCCACCCGGCTGAGAGTCGTGAATTTCCGAGGTGTCAGCGAGGCACGGCTCCTTCTCCGCGCCGCGCCGGTAAGAAATCGTGAAACGGGTTGAGGATGCGTAGAGTGGCGAGGGTGAGAGGGCGACTCGACGTCGAGAGGGATCCGCCCTCCTGGTGAAGGGTCCAGCCGGGTAGACAGTCTCACTAATTACGCCGCGCCTCATTAGCGTGGAAGCCTGGCAGTCGCTTAAGGACACGTACGACGACTCTTCTTCGGCTTCGTCAAAGATACGAATTTTTCTTTCCTCCTCTTTTTGTCAGCGCGCGTCTCTCTTGCCTCCTCTCTCGGCCGCTCGTTCCTTCGTCCCCCTCTCTCTCTCTCTCTCTCTCTCTCTCTCTCTTTCTCTCTCTTTTCTCCTTTCTTTCTCTCTTCGTCGCTTTCTCTCTTGTCCGAAGAACACGGAGCGAAATAAGGGGTGGCCTTTGCGCGACTCCTCTCGCTGCGCGGAATAGAAAAAAGAAAATATTAGCAATGAGGAGGAATCCTCTTCTGGCGTACGAGAGCACCGCGAGGAGTGCCAGCGTGTACAGCCCGTTGATACACCCTTAAAACCGGGGACGTTTTTTCGGGCAACGGATTCTGGCGCGGGGCGATCGGCTCGCCGACGAAATCCTGGCCGACGGTGGAACTTTTCTGGACGGAAATGTAACTCCGAGAGTGGTCGATCGGTTAGCTGCGTTCGACGAGTATACTCGTCACGGAGAAATGGCAATATTTTATGTGAAGACGAGTATACTCGTCGCGCGGAAAAAGTAGCGATTTCCTTTCAAGATTGGGAGTTCGCTTAACCAGTTAGCTGTGTTCGACGAGTATACTCGTCAAGGAGAAATGACAGTATTTTATATCACGACGAGTATACTCGTCACGGAGAAGCAGCAGTATTTTATGTCACGACGAATATACTCGTCGCGCTTGAAAAGCATACTCGTCACGGAGAAGCGGCAGTTTTTTTGTGTCACGACGAGTATACTCGTCGCGCGGAAAATGTAACGAGCTCCCTTCAAAATAGGGAGTTCCCTTTAACCAGTCAGCTGTGTTCGACGAGTATACTCGTCAAAAGCTTGATATCCGAGCAACAATTTTTGGTATCTCCGGGTCCGATTGATAAAAAAAATATCATTAACTCTTTCATTTGAACCTGGGACGAAAATATAAAAAAAATGCTAAAAATTTCATCGAAATTGGCCGACGTTGTTACGAGCTCCGAGCAATTGAAGATCGTGAAAAGCCGCGGTTCTTTTTACGCATTTAAACCAAAAACGGGCAATTTTTCCATCTGTTAGTGGCTGTACCTTGACTATGCGCGTCAACGGATTTCAATAAAATGTTCGGTTTGCATATAAAGTTACCGAGACGTGCAAAACGTGCAGTTAAGAATTAAGTGTTTTTTTTTAACCTTTGTTGTCATTTTATGTAATGGCAGAATTGAAAAAAAGTACGCTAGTCACGTTGCACCGTGAACTAGTCTTTTTAACATTTAAACAAAGATTCGAGTCACTTATACCACTTTGAAAAAACTTATCGCGTTTTAAAAGGTGATCGAATAACTTTTTGCCAGAGGTTCTATATACCGGGTGAGCCACGTAACTTGCACACCTCAAATAATCTTGACTCAAAGTATTGTACATGTATATGTAACATAATATACATGTACATATGCATGTACCTGTATATCATGTATAATATAATATACTCTATATAATATACTGGGTATCCAAAAATGTCTCGCAATCCGGAAATGGCGGGTTCCTCGGATCATTTGAAGCAGCTTCTTCCTTTACAAAAATGTTCTCCGAGGCACCGTTAACGAGTTATTAACGAAAAACAGTGACCAATAAGAATCGAGTACGGCTGACGCGCGGCGGCCCAACCAACCAGCGCGCGAAGCCCGGTTCCGTTCATTGGCTCGGTCGCCTCGCGCCAGCCGAGCTCGTCTCTCATTGGTCACTGTTTTTCGTTAATAACTCGTTAACGGTGCCTCGGAGAAAATTTTTGTAAAGGAAAAAGTTGCTTCGAATCACCTGAGGAACCCGCCACTTTCGGATTGCGAGACATTTTTGGGACACCCTGAACATAATCATGCCGTTGCACTCGTCAACATTTCGCTTCGATCTCGCCAAATAAATGGTCTCGAATCTAAAGAGTCGATCACCGAACACGATGAAACAAACTGAAAAATCGCACGTCACTTTAGATGCGGCAACGCGTTCTTGCTATTGTTTTAAGCGGCACGCCGTGCACGTTTATCGGCCGCCGATCGAATCGAAGCAAGTGGGCTCGTCAAGGGAGCCGGGGATCGCTTTGATTATCAATTCCTCGGTTGACCAGGTCGCGAGGAATCTCTATCAACCCCTGACTCGAGCGTGGAACTCCATTAGAAGCGGGCAGCCGCGCCGCGCCGGTCTCCCGTTCCGATTTGTCTCGGCGAAGGGTTCGCGCGATTTCTAGTGGCTAATAGAAAGCCGCTCTTGCCCTCGGGCCACCATCGGGCCACCCGGGGGGAGCCAAGGGCTCGTTCGTTTGGACTTTTACTTAAAGCCAAACCAACCCCCTCGACCCTTCACGGTCGGAGATCGATATTATCGGGCCATCGGTTTCCTTCCCACTCCCCTTTTTAATTGGAATCTTGATGTCTGGCTAGGTGGCCTTTGATACTACTCGAGGAATGCTGTTAACACTTTCGCGGTTGTACTTTTGCTCCCTTTTACCGGGAGAACTGCGAGACACGGGCCGTCCTCGCAACGACAAAGCAATTCGGTCTTCGGGGACGAGTATTAAATTAATCGCAAATAATAAATTAATTTATCTTGGCGCATGGATAGGGTTATCTCATATGGATCGTTCATTTTGAAAGGGGTGTAAATCCATCTTTTTTTAAATACTAGATTTGTGGAACGCGTCAAAATGGCGGGTCACTAATTTCTAAATTTATTTATGTGTTTATTTGATTAATACGTTACTTACGGTAAATTTTACAATAACACTGGTTAAAAATTAGAATGAATGTCTTATTGTCATTTTTATAAGCTAATATAAAATAGCTTTTGTGCTCTGTAAATCTAGCGTTAAACTGAGACATCGCATAATTTCTGATTAATTAGCGAATATTAAATTAATCGCAAATAATAAATTAATTTATCTTGGCGCATGGATAGGGTTATCTCATGTAGATCGTTTATTTTGAAAGGGGTGTATAAGTGTATTTTTTTTAATACTAGATTTACGGAACGCGTCAAAATGGCGAGTCACTAATTTTTTCATTTATTTATATATTTATTTGATTAATGTGTTACTTACGGAAAATGTTACAATAACACTGGTTAAAAATTAGAGTAAACGTCTTATTGTTACTTTTATAAGCTAATATAAAACAACTGCTTTTTTGTGCTCCGTAAATCTAGCCTTAAACCGAGACATCGCATAATTTCTGATTAATTTGGTGTTACCTTTTTATTTATAGCTAGTTAATATTTAATACGTGGTATATTATATCTAATAATATCACTATTATACTAATATTATAGTATACTAATAATATACTAATAATATTACATCACTGAAATTGTTATACCACTTTCCAAGATAATTTTTATACGAGAGAGTCCAATAAAAAGATCTACAAAATGCAATTCGAAAACGGGCACGGAAAGATACTCGAAAGAGTAATAATATTATAAAGGGTAAGCTAATACTAGAAAGGGTAAACCGTCTGAAAATATGTTTTACGAGGTTTTGCAAAAGTGCTCTATTTTTCGCTAACAACTCGCAAACGAAGCCTCGGATTGCATTTTCGCCGAGGAAAAAGTTGCTTCAAAAGACCTCAGCAACCCCCCATTTCCGGATTGCGAGACGATTTTCAGGACACCCTGTACAGTCCGGCACCCTACAGTCCGGCATTATTTGTCAGCATCCGCGACAAAACGCATTCGTTCTCATTTCACAAATTATTCGGCGATGAATAAAAAAAAAAAAATGAAACGGTAAACGCGCCAAGGGCGGTTGAAACACGGGGTGCATTCCGAGCCACCAGAAGCGTTCCCTTCGCTTCCTTTAAACTCTTGTTACGCGATCCTCCATGACTTCCGGGCTAGTTTCGAAGTCGAGGACCGCGCCGCGTCTGTTTCAATTACATCCCCATGAACTAACCCGAGACGAAGGGCGGAGGGCGAAGGGCGCGGCCGCTAACGAAATTTCCCTTTCTTGGTCCGGCGTTCAGGGACCTCTCTCACCTGAATACGAGGCCGTCCCTTCGCGGCTCTTTCACGTAAACGCCGCATAAAAGTAAATGGTGCGCATATCCTAGCCGCGGCGGCCGACCCTTCGCTAGAGAAGACCGTCGTATTCTGTGTTCGCCGGGTGGGATCATCGATGATACACCTGTGCGGCCGGCCTTTAATTTTCTTCCCCCGAACGACCCCTCGGCTGCAACCCTCGGCGCCCCTATCCCACCCCACGCACCCCGATGTTTACTCGAAAGTGTAGACCAGGAATGTTCTGGGGGTGCCTTCTTTGAAGCGTGTACCACATCTTTCAATCTTTCGTGTTCTTTGCCATCTGTTCATCGGTTTTGCTAAACGATCGACGTCTTATAGTATAGGCGATTGTGCACGAATAACACGAGATTTCGAGTAACGTGGCCGCAGAGATAATGGTCGCCGCTTCTTCTTTCGAGCGAGATTCGAGCGATTTTTAATATCATATTTGGGGGATGATTTGCTTTCGATGGATTTGTTTAGTCGTTTGTGGATCAATTTGCTGGACTTTTCGGTGAGAAGAAATGTGCTAAATGAAGACACGCGAACAAGTAGTGAATATGTAATAATAATACGTTAAGCAATACGCTTCGATTTGGTAATTTTATGGTTGTCGTCTTAATCGGTGCGCAACAAACTGTTTTGTATATTTTTGAATTTATTATATTAATATAATATTATATATATGCAATATTATTAATGTAATATTAATGTTAATTAATTTATATTATTTGAACCTAATAATATCAACTAGATCTAATTAATTAATATTGTTAGGATTAGAAAATATTAATTGATTGAAATTAATATTATTAGGATTAAATAATATTGTATTGATAATGTTATATATATAATAATATTACATTGAATGACATAACCTTGACATAATATTATATTGATAATAATATTATATTGATAATATTATTTATAATAATATGATATTAATATTATATATTAATTTTAATTGATATTATTTAAATCTTACAATACCGATTAGACTTAATTAATTAATATTGATTTAAGTCATATTATTAGGCTTAGATAATATCAATTAATTAAAATCAATATTATATTATTATATTAACAATATTATAGATTCAAAAGCATATAAAGCAGTTCGATGCGCACAGATTTATATGACAACCATGAAATTGCCACATCGAAGCACAATTTCTTAGCCCGTTTCACATATTTACTATTTTATTCACTATTATTATACTAATTTAATTAATAATAATCAATATCAGGCCTGATACGAACACAACTAAAAATTTCGGCTGACTACTAAAAGATACGCATCGTAAATCTTCGTTGTTGTTCGCGAAGAATCTTTACATTCGCGAAATTATTATATACAATATTATCAATAGAATATTAATTTTATTTAATTAACATTATTTAAGCTTGAAATTAACGGTACAAAAATTGATGTTAACCAGTACGAAAGATTCAATTTATAACAATGAATTCTCAACGTTTAACAATAATTCTTACCCAGACGACTGAAAAAAGAGATAGATATTCAATATAATATAATCGATATTATATTATTATTATTATATTATTATATTATTATATAATTGAATATAATATAATCGATATTATATTGAATTATATAATATATTATATAATATATATATATAATAATAATATCTATCTAATATCTATCTCTTTTTTCAGTCGTTTGGGTAAGAATTATTGTTACACGTTGAGAATTCATTGTTATAAATTGAATCTTTTGTACTGGTTAACTTCAATTTTTGTACCGTTAATTTCAAGCTTAAATAATATTAATTATATAAAATTAATATTGTATTGATAATGTAATAATATAATATTATAAATATTGAATTATATAATATATATATATATATATATTATATAATATATTATATAATTCAATATAATATCGATTATATTATATTATTATTATTATATTATTATATATTATATAATTGAATATAATATAATCGATATTATATTGAATTATATAATAAGAAACACAGAGTAAAGAGAATGCTCGGTAACCGCGGCGAGAAATGTCGTTGTTGTCCCATCGTCGATCTCTCTTCAATCTCGAGATCTTGCCACGGTGTTTCCGCGCTTAGTAGGAGCGCCGTCGTCGTAGTCGTCATCGCGGGCCGACAGGCTCGTATACGCACGCCACTGTAAATCCATCGTATAATCGTGCGTGCAGGCAAAAGCGGGCGGGTGGGGGGGGGGGGGTGAGAGAGGCAAGAGAGCCTCGTCGTCATTTCTGAATTAATCTCATTCGACTGCCCCCTTTATGCTCGGCCGGGTCTCCCTCGCATCCTGCGGCGAGCGCTGCTTCTCCCGTCGCTTCAAGGTTAATTGGAACGAAAGCGAAGAAAGGAGAAAAGGAGCGCGGTGAGCCGCGCGGCGGAGTGAGGGCACCGGATAGAATCCCACGGAGTTTCCTTAGGCCCCGTCACTTTAACCAACCAGATTTAGCCACCGAGTGAGCGAGCCGGCGAGTCGAATAATGGCGGCCGCCGCCAGCACAGAGAGAGAGAGAGGGAGAGAGAGAGAAAGGCGATGAAATTTTCTGTCACTGCGCGCCGCCTCGCCGACGGAAAATATTCGATCGTTTACGATATTCGTAATTCGGGAAAGCAAGGCGAACGACGAAAGCAAGTCGCAGTTCTTTCTTCCAGTTTCTTTCAGTTTCTTTTTCTCTGGGCCGCGCTTTTTTCTTCGGCTTTGTCCAAACGAGAGTTCAAGCATCCGTTTTACGCTTTTCTCAATGGAAATGTTTATCTGCCGTTCTGCTGCGTTCTTTTTGCTCGAGATCCAAGGATCAAATTCTGTGGAAAAGAGACCCGACACTCGAACGAGAGACGGAAATTGCGCAGCGCGGTGTGGTAATCTTTTCGTAATTAGTGCGATCAGATTGCGCACGAATTTGTCAATATAATATGTATATATAAATAATATTATCAATATAATATATATATATATATATATATATATATATATAAATAATATTATCAATATAATATTATATATATAACATTATCAATATATTATATTATCAATATATTATTATTAATATAATATTATCAATATTAATATATATTATTATTAATATAATATTATCAATATAATATTATTATTATATATATATGATATTATCAATATTAATATATATTATTATTAATATAATATTATCAATATAATATTATTATTATATATATATATAATATTATCAATATTAATATATATTATTCTATATATAATATTAATTGAGTTTTGAAACTGAAACGTATTTCGCCAGCATCGCATAACACAACACCAACCCCGAATACATCGACAACCCCTAAAATCCTTAAAACCACCTAAAAAAAAGAAAATTGGTCCACAATTAAGGTTCGTTTCCACAGTGAAATAAAAGCCTGTTTTAGAAGAGCGCGCGGATTTAAGAACGTTCGAACGAAGGGTTGAAGCGTGTCCGGTGCTCGAAACTTTGAAGCCGCTCTCTCTCTCCGAAGCGCCGCTCCTGAGCGAAGCGAAGAAGATTTTCCGCGCAAATATTTCCACGTTCCGTTCCGGAAACAATACATATTAAATATAAACCGTGCGGCAACGAAGGATCGCGTGTCGTAAATATTCCGCGCCGAAATGGAAACATTCGAAAACACCAGCCGCGGCCGGGCGCTCTCGCGATGCAACGCCGATGCAACGCGGATGCAACGCGACCGACGTGCCGGTTTTTTCGCCGCACAAATTTTTGTGCCTTAGAAAAATATGTAATATTATAAATAGCGCTTTTACACTCGCGCTCTTTTACTCTCGCGCTCTCTTACTCTCGCGCTCTTTTACTCTCGCGCTCTCTTACTCTCGCTCTCTCTCTTTCTCACTCTCTCTCGCGCTCTCTTACTCTCGCTCTCTCTCTTTCTCACTCTCTCTCGCGCTCTCTTACTCTCGCTCTCTCGCTCTCTCTCTCGCGCTCTCTCTCTCTCTCTCTCACTTATTTTCTCATTCAATTTTTGGCCTTAGAAAAAATTCCGTTCGCCGGAAATGCGCGCGCGCGCGTCTAGTTAAACGGATTTCATTTTCCGTTCTCGAGCCGACGGATTTCTCTGTTTATCAGTCGCCTAGATCCTCGACCCTCGTCGCGCGGAAACTTCCCGGCTCGAGCGGACCATTATCTCTATTTATCGTTCGCCGATTTCTCTCTCTCTCTCTCGCTCTCGCGCACTCTCGTCACTCGTAATTTACACTTTCTGGGTCACACGATTAACCGAGAATTCTAAGGGTTGCGAGGGACGCGTTCTCCGAAAAATCCTTAGAATAAAAATGTTTTTTTTTTCGCGTTCCAACCCTCTTGTTCCCCGATATGTTCCCGGCGCCGCGAGCACGCTTTTCCTCTCGTTTTTATTTTTTCCATTTTCTCTCTCTCTCTTTTTCTGTTTTTTTTTCTTTCTCGTTCGCTCTTCCGTCGATTCTCCGCGCGCGGTTTCCCACCCCTCGCTCTCCTCCCCCCCCCCCCCCCCTGCTGCAGACCCGACACGAATTTCTTCGCGCTCGGCTGCGCCCCGAGAAACCAGGTCCGCGCGTGCTGCCAGCGATAATATCAAGAAAACGCGGGAGCGCCCAACGTCCGCTCGCCAGGAAAACGCAAAGGAGAGGAGAGGGTGCGGTTTTCCGGCTCATTTCCGCCCGCGGATTCGGGGGGAGAAGAACGCTTCCACCGGGAGAATTTTGGGTTCGCCCCATCGAGCTACCTTCGGCCTCCTCTCCCTCCCTCTCTCTCTCTCTCTCTCTCTTATTTTCCCTTTCTCTCTCTCTCTCTTATTTTCTCATTATCTCTCTCTCTCGCTCTCTTGGTCTCTCTCTTGCTCTTTCTCTCTCTCTTTCTCTCTCTTTCACGCTCTCTTGCGCGCTCTCTCTCTCTCTTATTTTCTCATTCTCTCTTTCTCTTATTTTTTTTCTCATTTTATCTTTCTCTCTCTCTCTCTCTCTCTCTCTCTCTCTCTTTCTCTCTTATTTTCTTTCTCATTTTATCTTTCTTTCTCTGTCTTTCTCCCTCTCTCATTTTCTTTCTCATTTTATCTTTCTCTCTCTCTCTCTCTCTCTCTCTCTCGAGCCGTTCTATCCTCCATTGTGCCCTCCCATAATGGTCGGCGAGGATCATCCGTCGAATCGGATTTTAGCAGGCGCCTGGCCTGCTTTCTTCCCTTTTTTCTTTTTTTGGGGGGGCGTCCCGCGGCTTTCTAGAGAGGCCGCGATCGTGGTGAACACTTTTTCGCCGAGCAACGGGCTCGCGGCGTTTGACCGGAACGCCTGTGTGACCGTCGTCGAATCGAAACAAAGTTGCGGAATGTTTCCGAAAAATTGCACTGCGCCTTTTTGGGGGGCGCGGAGGAGGATCGTGCTCGCTTTTTCGATAGGAGACGGGCAATTATTTTTATTTAACGAAGTCGGGGGGCGCCTTTGTTCGAGACTTTGGTTTTGTTGTTTTTCTAGTTTTGTCGGAGAGTGTATTGGTTGTGTTTTTTGGATGGAGAGTGTACAGGAGAGAATACAGTTGCTTACAAAATTGAGGAAACATCTCGAAAGGCAACGACTTATTTAGAACTGGACAAAGGGAAATGAATTGTTTTTTTCTTAGGTGATAGGGGAATGAAATCGCTAGACGATGACTGAAACGCCTTTTTTTAATTTTTTTATTACTTGGAATAACAAAAATATATATAAAAATTCAGGTACCTTGAACCAATTTTAAAAAAGTTATTCCGATTGAAAAGACGTTAAGATACTTTATATATGTATAAAGTATAAAGTGTAAAGTATAAAAAGTATAAAGTATAAGTAGCATAAAAAGTATAAAGTATAAGTAGTATAACAAGTATAAAGTATAAGTAGTATAAAAAGTATAAAGTGTAAAGTATGAAAAGTATAAAATATAAATAGTATAAAAAATATAAAGTATAAAGTATAAAAAGTATAAATTATAAAATTTAAAGTATGAAACATAAAGCATAAAGTATAAAGCATAAAATATAAAGCATAAAGTATAAAGCATAAAATATAAAGCATAAATCACAAAGCATAAAGCATAAAATATAAAACATAAAGTATAAATAAAAATAAAAAATAATACATAATAATCAATAAAAACTAAACGATCTAAAACGATCGTTAAACGACCACGTACTCTTTTACCTGCTATTATACGATAGAAACTGTTCGTTTCCCCGGAAGAGAGACGGCACAGCGTCCCTCCGGCCGCTCGAAAATCATCTTCAGCAGCAATTAGGTTGAAAGGCCTCGCGAACCAGGAACCACCATTTCCATCGGAGCGTCGAAAAGCGTTGACAGTCTTTGCCGGCGGGGGCTGTCCGTCTGTCCGTCCGTCCAGTGGGTCAGCGCGAAAGGGCAGAAGAAACGAAACGCATCGGGGGTCAAGTGGCTCGCGCGCGTCGCTCTCTTCCTTTTCATTCCCGATCCGGGAGAGTGCGAACATCTATGCCGCCGTGTGGGGGGCTAAGTGGCCCCCGGATCCATGACACGTTTTGATTCCTCCGGAACGTATCGGGTTTCGGGAGCAACGGTTCTACAACCATCGTGCACCGGGCGGCGATCCCGTTTTTGGCCGTGCCGACTTGTTGACCCATCTTCCCCGCCCCGCCCGCCCCCCCCCCCTCCCTACCCAACAGGATCCGATTTCACTGGTCTCGAGGACTCGCGACACCGGCAGCTCGGCACCGAGAGTCCACCTCGTGGAATCCTCTTCACCGACTCCTGCGGAATGTCCACTCGTTCCCGGCTCGAATTTCGCGGTCAAGCCGGAAATTTGGGTATCGCCGTGTCCGATTCTGTTTGCCCGATTAGAATCCATTTCCTGGATCGGTTTCTTCCGGACGCGCGCGATAAAAGTTCCGTTTGGCTTCTCTTCGCCGAGGACGATTCTCCGCGATTGTCTTTGTTTTTTAAGCGTTTGTTAACGCTGAGGCGAGAGTACAGCGAATTCTTTCTAATTTTCTTTCGGCTTGCAAGGTTATTGTTACTATATCATATTGTTATTATGTCGATATTATTTTATCATTATATCATATTATTTTTATTATATCAATATTGTTATATCATTATATCATATTATTTTTATATCAGTATTATTAATCATTATATCATATTATTATTATTATATAAATATTGTTATATCATTATACAATATTATTTTTATATCAGTATTATTAATCATTATATCATATTATTATTATTATATTATATTATTATTATTATATCAATATTGTTATATCACTATACAATACTATTTTTACATTAGTATTATTATACCATTATATCATATTATTATATCAATATTATTGCGTCATTATATTATCAAGTTATTAACGAAAAACGTTGACCAATGAGAGGCGAGATCATCCGAGCGCGACACGGCCGAGCCAATGAGCGCGCGAAGCCCAGGTCCGCGCCCAGCGCTAGGCGGCCGAGCCAATCAGCGCAACTGGGCTTCGGCCGCTCGTTGGCTCGGCCGCCGCGCGTCAGTCGCGCTTGCCAGCCGAGCTCGCCTCTCATTGGTCAACTGTTTTTCGCTAATAACTCGTAAACGAAGCCGCGTAGCGCATTTTCGTAAAGGAAGAAGTTACTTCAAATTGCCTCAGGAATCCCCCATTTCCGGCTGTTAACATAATTATGGGACATCCTGTATACTGTACGATAGAAAACGTGCAACCATACCATACGACTGACTGACTTGCTCGCATCGTCCATATAAAAGTAATAAGACACGCATATACATACGTATCTTACGTTACAAATACAATAAGAGTTGTCGCGATTACATACGTTGGTATTTGTTGGTATTTCCGTTCCGACAAACCTCCGATTCCCAAAAATGGCGTTTTTAAGGTCTCCAACCGAACAGAGAAATTGAAAGAGAAAAAAGACCGCAGAATGAAAAATTTGTTGGAATCTCGCCGGCTTTAAAAATGAGAAAGACTGCAAACTCGAGGGAATCCATGCGGTGTTCCACATTGAGCTCCGCGATCGATCTATCGATAGTTTGCCAGGAGCCATCGAATCCGGGCGCGAGCGCTGGAAGCCGCGAGGGTGGCGGGGCGGATTCTCGCGCGCTGCGTCGCGTTCTCTCTCTCTCTCTCTCTGTTAACTCCTCGCTTCCTTTTTCTCTTTTTCTCTCTCTCTGTTAACTCCTCGCTTCCTTTTTCTCTTTTTCTCTCTCTCTCTGTTAACTCCTCTTGCTTCCTTTTTCTCTCTCTCTCTTCCACTCTCTCTCTGCTTATCCCTCTCGCTTCCGTTCTCTCTCTCCTCTCTCTCTCTCTGCTTACGCCTCTCTCTCTCTCTCTCTCTCTCTCTCCCCCTCCCCCCCTCCTCTCCATCTACTCCAGAGCCCTCGAAGAGCCCTTGATTTCGCAATCCGTACGAAAGTCTTGCGGCACACAGGACGCGACAGAGAAGAGATTCGAGGGGGAGAATGAACACCGTAGAAACGGAAAGAGTGACTGAGAGAGACCGTCACAGAGAGCGGGCGCGCGAGAGAGAGATATGAAGATGGGCATACTCAAAGGCAAAGAGAGACAGAGCGGAAGAGATGAGAAAGAACAGAGCGGACCGGAGAGATCGAACACGAAAGGAATAAAGAAAGAGTGAAACAGTGAGTCGGACGGGTGAGTTGCTAGAGGGAGAGGATAGGAGGGGCAAGGGGGGACGATATCCCTCTTGGTGTAGCATTTGAAGGAGACGACGGTTCCCTTTGCAAGAGTAGATCCTGATGGGACACGCGGTAAAGAAGAACGGGGAAGGGAGCGGGCCATATTTACAAGGAGAGGAGAGCGGCGACGCAAGGACGACGAAAAGAAGAGATGACATATCACAGACTGAGATCGAGAGAGAGAGAGAGAGAAAGAGAGACAGAGTGAGAGAGAAAGAAAAGACGGAGCGAAAGAAGGAAAGAGATAAAGAGAGCGAGAGAGAGAGGGAGAGAGAGAAGTCGGAGCAAAAGAAGCAAAGAGATAGAGGGAGCGAGAGAGAGAGGGAGAGAGAGAAAAGTCAAAGCGAAAGAAGCAGAGATAGAGAGAGCGAGAGAGAGAGAGAGAGAGAAAAGTCAAAGCGAAAGAAGCAAAGAGAGAGGAAGCGATAGAGCAAGAGAGAGAGAGAGAGAAGTCGGAGCGAAAGAAGCAAAGAGATAGAGAGAACGAGAGAGCGAAGGAAAGAAAGAGAGAAAGAAGCAAACAGATAGTGAAAGCGAGAGAGCGAGAGAAAATGAGGGAGAGAGAGAGAGGAAGAGAAAAGTCGGAGCGAAAGAAGCAAAGAGATAGAGAGAGAGAGAGAGAGCGAGAGAAAGAGAAAGAGTGAGAGACAGTGAGGGGGGAAAAGTCAGAGCGAAAGAAGCAAATAGATAGAGAGAGCGAGAGAGAGATTGAGAGAGAGCGAGAGAGGGTAAGGAAGGGGACAAGGGAGGATCGAAGAGCACGAGGAAGACGATGGGAGTGAAGGATCCTCGACAGTTCTAGGATACTCCTTGCCGGGTATCCTGGGGTCCTCGGTGCACAAGGGCCATCCTCTTCCTCTTCCTCTTCTTCCTGCCGCGCACTCTTTTCTCCGGCTTCTCCTTCTTCTTTCCTCCGGCGATTCGCGTGTCGCCGCGCTGGCCCCTCCCCACCCGCACCACCCCTCGCAACCCTCCTCGTCGGGCCGACCCGCCATTTTTCTACGTTCTCTCCGGTTCCGCAGACGGTTTCCGCGGTTATGCGCGCTCTCCCGCCTCTTTCCACGGTTCTCCTCGTCTTCTTAACTCCGTTACAAAGCCGAGTAGCCACCTTTTCACCGCTCTTCTCGCTTTTCACGATCTCTCCGTCCCCGTGTCGTTGCTCGCGAGATCTCTTCACTCCTCCTCCACCGCCTCCCCCCCCCTCCCCCCTCGACCACCGTGCTCTCTCGCGTGCTCTCCGACCGCCTCCTCCATCACGAGGACCGTCTACTTGGTCCTCAAGCGATCGTGTATACCCTTCGAGATTACCTAATCACGGCCGCAACGCCGCGCCGCGCCGCGGGGATCGCTTTTTTTCGCCCGCGGCGCCCCGACTCCTTCCGGTTTCCCATAGAAGCTCACGCGGCGGAGCTTCTTCCTACGTGTCTTCGCGACGACTGCAGGCGTCGACTCTGAATCGTGCTGTGGCGGCGAACATGATCTTGAGATCGATGTTAGGTTTACGGAAATAGTTGGCAGCAGAAATTTTGTTTGATGTCGCTTCGTAAAAATGATAATCAATTTTATCTGTTATTCGGTAATGGCCCAGTTTTGGGACGCTTCTTCAACGTTTCTTCCGCTTAAAAACTGCCACTTCCGAAGAAAATGCTGGCATTAATTAATAAATGCAGTCATTGTTCACCGATGTCCCATTTTTGGAGCACTTTTGTCACAATTTTACAAATTTGTGACTCATGTAACAGAGTTACATTTTTAATTTAGGTTTCTTAAATCGAAACTTCGATGATAAAATAATCATAGAAATAATATAATAATAATGACAATACAAATTATCTTGGAACGTGATATAACCGCCACTCGAGTGCAAAGGGTTGATATTTATTATCTAATGTTTATTTTTAATTTAAACTTATTTTTGGCTTTAAATTACTACTTTTTCTTATGATTAAGAGCATAAATGAGTCAAAGCATGAATAGCATAAATAATAGTTGTAAAGTCGTAATAGTAAAGTCATAGCATAAATAGTCATATTTCTGCTCTAGACTGTACTTGCTCTTAATATTAAAAATCCTATTTCCGATCAGCCTTCCATCGAATATTTTTCGAGCTCGAGCAATTGGAGAAAATATTTATTTTATTACCGCATACACGTCTATTAATTTACGTATTTTTATATTTTTAATTTCTTTTTTTGTTTCATTGTCTTTCCTAGTTTATTCGTATCTCTCGTAATGTCGACTGGTTACATCACCGGTATATAATAAAAAAATAAATAACGTAACGTGGATGATGGTATCTCTCGGAGGTTATGCTCGCGAAGTGGTAAAAAAATTGTTTAAACAGTTTCCCAAAAGCTTCGCTTTAATGAAAGATGCTCGAGGATATTTTCGAATGAAAGCTTCGTTGAAATGGCAAAGAGAGATTTTTGATAATCCTTCAATTCAACGTAGTTGATTTAGAATCGCGTTAATTAATTCCCGTGCTCGATAAATATTTTCATTTTTACCGATAACAGCCGCGCGCGCGCGCGCGCGCGCGTGCGTGTGTGTGTGTGTGTGTGTGTTTCTCATAAAACGTTCAAAAGTTTTCGATAAAAATACTCGGCTTTAAATTTGAACAACAGTGTCCCGATTTAAATTCGAAAAATTAACAAAACTGTATTATTATATTTTACGGTCGCGTGAAACTCTCAGTTTTGGTCTTCGCGTAGATTACATTTGTAATTTAACGATTCAATGACATTTATTACAATGACATTTAAATATTTATTATATTTTTATTATTTATATATTATATATTATTATACTATATTATTTATATATAATATATTTATAGTATATTATTTATACTATAAATATTTATGGTATGTTATTTATACTGTAAATATTTATAGTATATTATTTATACTATAAATATTTATGGTATATTATTTATACTGTAAATATTTATAGTATATTATTTATACTACAAATATTTATGGTATGTTATTTATACTGTAAATATTTATAGTATATTATTTATACTATAAATATTTATGGTATATTATTTATACTATAAATATTTATGGTATATTATTTATACTGTAAATATTTATAGTATATTATTTATACTACAAATATTTATGGTATATTATTTATACTATAAATATTTATGGAATATTATTTATCCTATAAATATTTATGGTATATTATTCATACTATAAATATTTATGGTATATTATTTATACTATAAATATATTAGTAGTATATTATTTATACTATAGTACATTAGTATAATATTTTCTATACTAATAGTATAATACTATAGTATAATAGTATATTATTTATACTATAAATATTTATGGTATATTATTTATATCCCAAAAATTTTCTTCAAGAAATCGTTACGTCCAAATTCGACCAAATTCAGCCTAAGATCATTGAGAACGATGCAATCGCAAGATTACCGACGACAGGGAAAACCAGTTAATTCTTGTGTGTGCAACCAAAATGGCCGCAATATTCGACAATCGGTTGGTTGTTCGAAACGAATTTCAGGCAAATTTTTCCTACACGAATTGGACGAAGAACGGGAATACGAAACGATTCCCGCGACATTGCACAGGAATCGGAATTTCCGCGGTGTTCGCGTTACAACATGTGACCAGGAGAGAGAATGCGTTGTCGGTTGGGTGCGGGGGGATAGCTTAATTGGTTAAAGCAGTCGCCCGGCAAGCGAAAGATCCGGGTTCGAGTCCCGGTTCCCCCGATCTATCCGATCGACCGACTGACTCGATTTATATCCAACAACGTTGCGCCAAAAGCTACGATGAAATTATCGAAGAAATGTGATTACAAATGGACGACACCCAGTTGTACACACAAGGATTTTAATCGCTTGGCATAACGTTTCTTTTCGCAGTTGTTGCGATTAGAAATTTTCGAATCGCAGTAATTTCTTAAAAGGGAAAGAGAATTGATGATTATTCTGTGTTTAAATTTACTTGAATGCTTAAATATTGTGATGACAAGAGATTCAAATTTTGTTGCAATTCTTTTTAAAGGACAGAATATCATGAATAAATTATTACTAGAAATTTTCGTGACCAGTTGGACTCGTTAAAGTACGGCAAGGGGTTAATTCAATTCAATTCTATTCAATTCATTTCAGTTTTATTCAATTTTGTTCAATTTTTTTCAATTTTGTTCAAATTTGTACAATTTTATTAAATTTTATTCAATTTTGTTCAGTTTTATTCAGTTTTATTTAATTTTATTCAGTTTTATTCAGTTTTATTTAATTGTATTCAATTTTGTTCAATTTTGTTCAATTTTGTTCAATTTTATTTTATTTAATTCAATTTTGTTCAATTTTGTTCAATTTGGTTCAATTTAATTCAATTAATTCAATTTTATTCAGTTTTATTCAGTTTTATTCAATTTCATCTAATTTTATTCAATTTTGTTCAATTTAATTCAATTTTATTAAATTGTATTCAGTCTCGTTCAATTTTGTTCAATTTAATGCAATTTTATTAAATTGTATTCAGTTTTGTTCGATTTTATTCAATTTTATTCAATTTTATTAAATTGTATTCAATTTCATTCAATTTCATTCAATTTCATTCAATTTCATTCAGTTTTATTCAATTTTATTCAATTTTATTCAATTTCATTCAATTTTATTCAATTTTATTCAATTTTATTCAATTTTATTCAATTTCATTCAATTTTATTCAGTTTTATTCAATTTCATTCAATTTACGTCAATTTAATTGAATTTTATTCAAGTTAATCAATTTATATATACGATCAAACACCCACATTTATAATAACAGAACAAAAACCAGCCTACTTTGAACGACAAAGAATCAGTAAATTATGCAATCAAGTTACCGGAAGACCGGATTTTAATTTCGAAACGTTGGCTGCGAATACGTCAAGATATTATGTCAAGGTTATATATGCGGATTATTACAGAATGACATTTATGCTTGATAATCTATCACCGCGTCTCGTTTCCACGACGAGTCGTACTCGTCGAAGTACGGCGAGGGATTAAAACGCGAGTTAAAAGTTAAAAAAAGAAAAAGAGCAAAAAAAAACCAGCCCGTCGATTTCGATCGAGAAGCGTGGATGGAAATCACGATTCCCGAAAAAAAAGAAAAAAGAAAAAAAGATAAAGAGAAAACGAGCGATCCAAATTTCCTAATCGCGTCGATGTTTCGGTCCCTCGACTCAGCGATCGTAAATACACCGGCGAGAGCATTCCAGAAGAGGGAGAGAAGGTCACGTGAATGTAAACGCGGCATAGACGTCGACATCGATGTCGACGTCGACGACGCGAGCACCGGAGGTAATGCGCCGGCTGAGGCAAGGGTCCTTGCTTTGACTCCAAACTCACCAGTATAACTGAATGCCTCTCTATAGGCCGAGTACGTGCTTCTAAGTGCATCCTGATTTTTCGAAGCTCTTTGATTATACTCTCTGCGTCTCCGCGCCCCGCCGCGCGGTCCCTCGCCAGCCCGGCACTTAATCCCTTTCTTCCGTCGTCTTTCCCCAATTTCTCCGCGCCGGTCGATCCGCACGACGATTAAGAACTCGCGCCGATTCGCCAAGCCGTCCACAATCGTCGAATCGCGCGGGTTGCGTCGCGAAGATTTTATTAGAGCATCGAATTCGTTTTCTTTTATACGAATGTGTTCGTTTCTATCGATTATCACGTCCGAGAGACGTGGTAAAAGATCGGGTTAAAAATGATTATCACGTCTGAGAGACGTGGTCGAAAAGTCGGACTAAAAGTAACTGTCACGTGTGAGAGACGTGGTCAAAAAATCGGGCCAAAAATGATTACCACGTCTGAGAGACGTGCTTATAAGATCGGGCAAGAAATGATCATCGCGTTTGGGAGACGTGCTCAAAAAATGAGGCCAGAAATGATCATCACGTCTGAGAGACGTGGTTAAAAAGTCGAATAAAAAATGATTATCACGTTTGAGAGACGTGGTTAAAAAGTCGAATAAAAAATGATTACAACGTCTGAGAGACGTGGTCATAAGATTGAGTCAAAAATGATTATCACGTCTGCGGGACGTGGTAAAAAAGTCGAGCCGAAAATGATTATGACGTCTGAGAGACGTGGCCAGAAATGATTGTCACGTCTGAGAGACGTGGTGAGAAAATCGTGCCAGAAATGATTATCACGTCTTGGAGACGTGGTCAAAGTTGGGCGAGAAATGATTATCACGTCTGAGAGACGTGGTAAAAAAATCGGGTCATTAATCATTAATCACGTCTGAGAGACGTGGTAAAAAGATCGGCTCAGCAATCATTATCACGTCTGAGAAACGTGGTCAAAAATCGGGCCAGAAACGATTATCACGTCCGGGAGACGTGGTACACGTTATTGAAACTTAAATCGTAGAGCAATCTTGCCGACTCTGAGTTTATTTATAAAACACGGACCTCTGAATTCTACTGCATTTTTTATCCTCCTTCGCGGAAACAAATTTGCTTATTCTCAGGAATTTTCGATCATTATTTATTTATTATCAGTATATTCAATTTTACAATAAACTGATCGAATTCGTGTTATCCTCTAGATTTCGTTCCACGGATACCAATTATTTCAACGCATAAATAACGTTCTCGTTGCATCGTACACTCGTCGTTGTCATTTGTTCATCTTTCTTTCCCCCCCCCCCCCTCCCCCCGTTGTTTCCTTCGAGATCTTGTTCTTCGACGTCCTGACGTCAATCTTGACTCCACACTCGAGAAATCGATTTACGGATTGCCACGGGCTTTTGGACGGCACGGGCCGACCGCAGCTGAATCTCTTCACAGGTGCACAAGTAGCTGTGTTGATTTATTTGATAAATGAGTAGTGGATAGGGCTTTAAGCGGGCGAGAGAGAGGGAGAGGCTCTCCACCCGGAGAGTCCTACAACGCCGAGCGCACTACTCTTTCGCTCTTCTGCCCCCGGTACCCTTCCGCCGCCGCCCTCCCTTCCTTTTTTTCCCGCCCCTCTGGCTCCATCGAATCAACCGTGGAACCAGTTGAACCGACATAAGTTCCGACGAGTGCGATTCGAACACTCGTTGCCTCGTTACTCGTTACCTTTCATCTTGACAAGGCTCGTCCCATCATCGGTTTCTCTTCGTTTCGTTTCGTTTCGTTTCGTTGTTTCTTTCGAAATTACTCTTGAAATTTCCACCGCCCCACTGTTCTCCATTTCTTCTTTTTCCGTTCTGTCAATCCGCTTTATAAAACTTCGTAGATGTAACTTCAACACTTTTAACACTCCCGTGGCGGAGCGTGGGTCAATTTATACCCGGAGCGAAAATATTGTTATTCGATTTTCTACTTTTATTATTTCTTGTTATCTTTTTGTATATATATTATACAATAAATATTACGTAATTGTTATATATAAATATATAAAATATTATACAATAAATATTATGTAATTGTTACATATAAATATGTATAATATTATAAAATAAATATTATATAATTGTTATATATAAAAATATATAATATTGTACAATAAATATTATATAATTGTTATATGTAAATATATGTAATATTATACAATAAATATTATATAATTGTTATATATAAATATATGTAATATTATACAATAAATATTGTATAATTGTTATATATAAATATATATAATATTATAGAATAAATATTATATAATTGTTACATATAAATATATATAATATTATACAATAAATATTATATAATTGCTATATATAAATATATATAATATTGTACAACAAATATTATATAATTGTTATGTATAATTATTATATTACATAAATATTATATAATACAGTATATATAATAATATATTACATAATATTTCTATTATTATCTATTATCTAGTTTTAGCATTTCTTATTTTATTGTTTTCTACGTTAACGCTTTTTCAAACAGAATAACTTTTTAAAAATTGTTTCAAAGCACTCGAACTCTTTCTCGAGATGACAGACCGACCGAGTTTTCCATGGAATCAGTGTACAACAAGTTCTTTTTTTAGATTGCAAACTATACCCGCCCCTGAAATGTCACAGTGCTCTCGTCGAGAATGATTTCGTTGCGTACTGCTTCTTATTAAAAAAAAAAAGAAAAAGGAAAATACATCCATTGACATGTATATCGAGTTCGGCATGGACTAATAACGGCGCACGTGGCGGGCGGTGTGTATTAATTTGCATGGGGAAAGATCCGCAATAAACACGATATAATCTCTGGAGCTTTGGCGGAAGCTTAAACACGAAAATAGGATTTAAGGGGGTTGCATTCTTGCTTCTTACCTATTGTTTATGCAAATATTTATTATTACGTGCGTACAGTTAAATCATGTCGCTATAGTGATCGGACTTGAAACGAAAAGCTATTCTGTGAATATTATTATACGAAACGTTAACGCTCAAAATGGCGGAGTAAATTTTTGACATAAAATTTGACCGACTATTTTTAGGTAATTCCTCTAGATGCGTAAATTTTTCTATAAACCTCAACAAAGCACTTAATTGTTAAGATATTGTTTCTTAATTTTTTTTGTATATACATTTTATTATATGATATTATATTATATAAATATTTATTAATATTATATTACAATATTTTATTATATGATATTTATTATATGATAATATCTATCAACATTATATTATAATATTCTATTAATACCACTTTATTAACACCAAAATAATCCCATAAAATTTCATTAAAAAGTCGCGTTAATTCAACAAAACCGCGACGCGTTAAAACCGTGCAAACACGTTTATTTAATTCTCTTAAAAAAATGCCCGGAAACCTGTCAGCAAGACAGAGAAAAAAAGCAACCCCTCCGTAAAGTATTAAGGATTAAATTTGCGATAGTCTTGATCGCAGTGAACTATGGTTGTTAATGGTACACGGTGACATAAGATAACGCGATTCAGATCGCGAGATCGTGGATCGAACGTGCATCCACAACACGGTCAAGAAATAATCATCACTCCCGTAAAGAGCGCGCGCGCGCGCGCGAGCGAGAGATAGAGAGAGAGAGACGCGATTCGAGAGTGGAATCCGATAAGGCCGCGGCGATGTAGCGGTGAAGTGACAGAGAAAGAGGGAGTAAGAAAGAAATATGCAGAAGCACTCGTGTCAGAGGCGACCAATAAATTTATCGAGCGGGTGTTGGCATGGAGACTGCCGGACAGAGCTCGGTTGGATGGCCCAGAGGGCGATGAGAGGGCACTCGAGAATCCTCCAGGAGCCCGTCACGGGGAAATTGGAGGCAGCCACGGCGGCGGCGGCGGCGGCGGCGGCGGCAGCAGCGGCGGCGGCGACGGCGGCCAGGAGGAGGAACAGAAAGGAGGAGGAGGGAGGTGGCGCGTAACCCCCCCGAAGAACGACGGAGAGACGGCCAGCTGGAACGAAGGAGGAAGGGCGGCGGGCGGGCGGGCGATACGGCGCGGGGGTACGGGGGGCGGGTGGATGGCGGAAGAGAAGGATAGCGGGCCGTGATATCGATTTCTCGCGGTGATCCAATCAACGATGGTGCCTTATCTGACGCCTTTGCCACACCGGCTTTCGACAGAGACCCGTTGTGTCCCTTGGACCGGCAGAGATTCGCGCGCGGGCCGACCTTTTCTTTCTTTTCCCGGTCGTTCGTTAAATATCGACCGTCCCTGCGCTCGCGACCGGTCTCTACATCGTGCAATCTTTTCGGCCCGGTCTTTGCCAGTTCGCCGGTGCAATCGATGCCACCATCTCGAGGTACAGTCACGATTGTCAGGTACAGGGGATCGTCGGGCTTTGTCTCGATCATTTTTATTTTTACACGGCCGTGTCAACCACTCGAGATACGAGTGAAACGGAATTTCACGCGTTCGGCGAAAATACTGTTTAATCCATTGCACCAGGGCGGCGACGCTGGGGCACCGCTGAAATTTGTTGGGTCACGGTCTAAGGTTATTTTTGTATATTGAGGTTATTTTTAAGGTTATTTTTATACCAGTGGCGACGCTGAGGCACAGCTAGAATTATTGTGTCGCGTTCGATCAACGAAGTTTATAGATTTAAGAAATTGTTAGAATTATTAACACTGTATATTATATAACACAATATTATATATGTATATTATATACACTATATGTATATTATATACACTATATATAATATAACACTTGTATATTTACGGTTAAAATGGCTTCGAGTGGAAAGGGTTAACAGAGTTCAGATTTAAAAGATTGTTAAAATTGTAAGCGTTGCGTTGGTCGCAAGACTCGATTTCACACGCGTAAAGTGCACCGTAAATACATGTAAAATGAGAATACTACGAGTCGGAAAAATGATTATAGATTTACGGTTGAAATAGCTTAGAGCGCAAAGGGTTAATTTAACCTCGACCGAACAGTTCTCAGCGTGCTGAGAAAAAGAATGTTTTCTAATTTGGTAAAGTCGAGGCAAGCTTCGCCTCGGCACAGGTTTACACTAGATAATAGATAATAATAGAAATATTATTAATATATTATTATATATACTATATTATATAATATTTATGTAATATACTATATTATATAATATTTATGTAATATAATAATTATATAATATTTATTGTATAATAATTTATTACACTATATTTATTAGATTAATTGAATTAGCTAATTTAGTAAAGTCGAGCGAGCTTCGCCTCGGCACAGATTTACACTTTTCTTTTCCCTTTACGCTCCGAGAGGGTTCGCGACGCGGAGAATATGCCAGTCGTGATATCCAGTTTTTTCAAACTGGACTCGAATATTTTTCAGACGACAGAGGGACTGGTATACCGGACAATAACCGAAATGATTTTCTCAAATTTTGCTGTTACTTGGAACGACGAAATAAAGATAGAAACGATCCGAATAGCATTCGTCCGTATAATAAACGTAGACGTTTCTTCTACTATACTTTTTTATGTCAGTCAGCGCCGAGAGAGTCGAAGGCTGTGAAACGTTTTACGCACCGTTGGAGTAAAACAACCGAATGAAAAGTGGTAAACGCGTATAAATGAGAGCTCGAGAATGCATCACGCGCGTCTTCTTCGTAAGATTCTAGAATACGGACGTAGCAAAGTTAAAAAATGACGTCACGGTCGCGCGTCGAAGTAACCTCGACAATCGGAGAGAATTCACCGTATTTGTGCTCGCGTCGTATGTATTCGTATTATAAATCACGTACAAAGATCATGCTGGATCACGTTCTTCGTTCAGAGGGTTAAAAATTATATTTTCACACCCTTTCGGAGCGTTTCGAAGGACGCGTAAGCTCGAGTTCACCGATTTCGATGATCTTCAACCGCGCCAGAAAGGTCCGCGTCTTAACTAATTTCTCCATAAACTTTGCTTCTAAACGTAAACTTGAATATAAAAATATTTATAAACACAAACGAGGCCCGAATCATCGCGTCTCCTCTCCCCAAATCGTCCATTTCTGTGCGCGATCCGACCGCGAATTCGAAAGTATATAAAACCGCATCGTTATCGTCGCATCCTCGCCACGCTTCTCTATGCCCGCGGCTCAACGATCAGCTGACATCCGGTTATAGCATAATAGAAACGACGATGCACGGCGGTGCATCCGTAGGATTCTACGAGATCGATAACGCGTCGCGGATGCAGCCGAAGACGACGCAGCCAATATTTAACGAGCTTGCGAGCTGCTCGCCGGCTCCTCTCCTCTCCCCTCTCCTCTCATCTCCTCTCCTCTCGAGGCTTTCTTTAACGTCTGACGATCTTTAATTCATTAACGGCCCATTAATTATTCATCGCCGATAACGATGGAATCGCTGATCGTCCCTCCGGCTTGGCGGCCCAGGTCCGTAGGAAACGGGAACGTGAAGCGAGCGAGCAAGAGAGAGAGAGAGAGAGAGAGAGAGAGAGAGAGAGAGAGAGAGACGCCGCGTGGGGTGAGAGTTCCGATCCAGCGGACGGGCTTCTTCTTTTTTATTGCCCCCGTGATTTCTCTTGGATAAATCGTGTATCCGGCGCAATTGCGGCTCAACGGAGACAGAGAGAGAGAGAGAGAGAGAGAGAGAGAGAGAGAGAGAGAGAGAGAGAGAGAGAGAGAGAGAGAGTCGGCCGTCGTATCGCCCCGTCGGACCTTGTGTACGGACTGGCTAATCTCTCTGACATTGTTTCGAAACAATACGACATCCGCCCCTAATTTGTACTGCCTTCTCGTAACGCTGCGCCGCGCCGCGCGCCACGCTGGCTGGCTGGCTTCCTCTGCCCTAAGAGCGTCGGCAGGCGCGCGGCTGACAGAGTCAATATTTTCGCTGTCTGCTGCGTGCCGCGCGGAGACGGAGACGGAATATCGGCAGAAATTCACTAAACCGAAGAGACCGGCTGAGCGCGGCGAGCGTGGCGGAGGGGGGAGGGGGTGGGAGAGGAACGTTCACCGACGCTCTGGAAAAGAGAAGAAAAACGCCGCGGATTTCTGCATAGCTTGCTCCGCTCCGGTGACTCGCTTGCTTGCTCGCTTGCTTGCTTGCTCGCTCGCTCGCTCGCTTGCTCGCTTGCTTACTCAGCCGTTTCGGATTAACCCGAGTCTCGCGTATATATTCGCCCTTTCCGCGTTCCGTTTTCTCTTGGCGCTCGTCTTCCCGGGAAACCGATCGTCCCCGACGGTTTCGCTCGCCGTCGCTGCCGTCAGGCCGACCGGAAGTTTTTCCGCTGCTTCGCTAATTAATTAATTAATATATATATTATATTATATATTATTATATTATATTATATATATTATATATATTATATTATATTACATATTTGAATTTATATATGTGCTTGAATTTATGATTTATATTATTATATATTATAATTATAATTTATACAGTATTTTGAATATATATTTTTACTGAATTTACTGTACATTGAATGCCGGTGAAATAAAAAAATATATTCTAAATAGTTAATATTCTAAATTAGTTACAATATAAATATATGCTATAAATATAATATAATATAATATTATATATAATTATATATATATATATAATTTTCCTTCATTTATTATTATTATTATTGTATATATTATTATATTATATTTATATTTATATTTATTACATATATGTTTATAAAAAAATATATATTCTAAATACCGTATAAATTAGTTACAATATAAAGATAAATATAATATAATATAATATACAACATATACAATAATAATAATAATAAATGGAGGAAAATTATATATATAATTTTCCTTCTTCTCCATGTAAATTCGCAGATTCGAGAAATGAGTTATTTTCTTTTCCTTTTCGCCCTTCTTCGCGCATTAAAAAAGAAATTCGTTTCTTTGGCATAAATTGAACGCACTGTATGTATACAGTGGTATGTATGAAAATAATTATACAGTCACCATATTCAAGATACTTGTATAATTGGACTCCTTGGAAAACTTTTCGCAATGTATTTTACATATATTGTTGCCCACGGCGCTAAACAATGGCGCCGAAAACGCGGACGAAACAATGAAAGACGCGAGTTTAATGCGCAACAAAGAAGTGTCGTCGTTGCGACACACGGGGCATGAGGGAAATAAGTTAGGGTCTCGTATTAGGAGAGGTCCTCGTATCGGGCAACTTTATCCAAGTGTTAACCCTTTATTCCCTTTGTAACCCTGTATTCGTGTCAAAGTGGCACACCTCTGTTTAACTATCATTATTATACTGTATTTTATGATCATAATTATAATTTTATAATTATAGTTTTATAGTTATAATTTTATAATCATAATTTTGTAGTTATAATTTTATAATTACTGTTCTATAATTATAATTTTATAATCACAATTTTATAGTTATAATTTTCATAATTACAATTTTACAATTATACCGTTATAATCATAATTTTATAATTATAACTTTATAATTATAATAATTATTATTATACTGTAAGGTAACCACGTAAACTGCACAATTAAAAAGGACAAGATCTTTCATTAAAAACTCTATTAAAGCTCCTATAAAAAATTTTCGAGCAGCATAACGATTTTTCGTTCAATTCGATTCTGTATAACGAAATCTCAATCCTCGCAAAATCTGTTCCGAGAGCCAAAGGTTTAACCCGTTCCCTGAGAAACGTATCAATCGACCGTTGCGATCGCGAATTTCTCGAATCCGAAACGCCGGCACGCGGCCGCCATTCGCGGCGGTCCGTCAAAAATTCGACATCGCTGCAAACACCGGTACGCGAGTCGTTGGAAAACCGCGGCGAACAAAATCCGGCGGCTCCGAGCCCGATCGGCCCGATTCAGCCCGTGTCCAAAGACGATCGGCCCGAGGAAACGCTCCCTTAATTACCATCGAACAGCGTCGCCTAGGCACGCGGTGCGCCGGGGTGGGGATCGCAATTAAACGCCTAGCGAATTACAGTGGAGCGTAGGCTACTCCGGGCCCGGTATTGGATCCCGGGGGCTCGCGGGGTGGCGGCGGGTTTGGAGGGCAGGAGTAAGGCTCGAATCAATCCGGCTCCCCTTCGCGAAATTGTAAATAAATTAGGAGCTGCACGATCGCGAGAGTCAACACGTTGCTCGCCGCGCGACCTGCCCGTCCCCCTCCCCCTCCTCCCTATATCATTCCCAGCGACGGCCGACTGTGTGCGTTCGCTGCGTGGCGCCGCGCACATTTTCGCCCGGCTTCGCCGCCGTACCGCGCATGCGCGCGCCGACGGAGAAGCCGGATTCCGGTGGGCGTGCGTCCCGCGGTACGGAGCGAGAGAGAGAGAGAGCGAGTGAGCGAGCGGGACGCGCGCGAGGCAGAACCCGACGGCGCTGGTGAAGCCGAGGGCCGGGGCGCCGGCGAGAGGACGGGGGTAGGGGGCCGCGCACGGAGGGCTGCTCCGCGAGAGAAAGGGCGCGGGAGGAGGGCACACGGACGGGGGACCAACACAGCCGCGTTGCGTTTATTAACGCACGTTGCACGGTGGGGTTTGCTGGCACAGCATCGGCTGTGCGGCAACCAGCCAGGCAGGGTCAAGTGCCCTCGCTCCGTCCTTCTCCGATCCCAGCCGCTCCTTCCGCCACCCCCGCGGCCGCCCCGTCAACCCCCGTTCGCCGACCACCGCTCCTGTGTCCCACCTTCCCGTGCAACCTAACCACCCCCGCGCGCGCCCGCTACAAACCGCCCAGCACCGCTGCGAGCCGGGAATACCTACCAGCCGGAGAACGAACGCCACGCGCACGCCACCGATTTTATTTCCCCGGCAATTGTTAATTCGAATGTTAGGCCTTTTCTGGATTGCCCTCGCGCGCCGATCGATCTCCTTCCGGCATTTCGTCGGCAGACCTCCCAGCTGTTTACGGACGGCTGTTTCGCGGAGGTCTCAGCGTTTCGAACTTTTCGGATCGACGCTGGCTTCCGGTTGGACCCCGCCGTTACTCGCCGGCGAACGATCGCCGCTTTTTTTCATGCGATTGCGAGAAGAATGAGCAGACGAAACGCGGAATAATAGGAATATTTTATGAATTTAATGCCGCTGCTTTGGTAGGCTTAATTTAATTAATATTTTGGGAACACTAAATAATATTTTAGTTATTAAGATTTTATTTTCGGCCGTCCGCATCGCCCTAATGTTACCGATGCTGCAAATTCTTGTTTCATACAATTGTAAGAAAAATCCTAATGACTAAAATATTATTTATTGTTTTCAAAATATACCAAAAATATATATAATATATATAAAAATAAATAAAAAAAAGATATATATATATATATAATAATATATATAAATTTTGTCCACCCCGTGTCTACGGGGTCTCGTGCGCGCCCCATAACAACGAAAATCCCGAAGAGCATTTCGATGATGAATTTGCAGTCGGGGCCGCGCGCCACAAAATATCTGGAAACCGAACCGCCGCGCCGGGTTCGTTAATGATCGGAATAACCGTTGATTTTCTGAAATAAATTGACGCAGACGTGGTCAGAGGGCTGGACAATTTTCGTTCCGGGCGGGGGGTATAGCACGCATGCACGAGCCGGTCGAATACATATACATACATATATAACGTTTTCGACGCGGACGCTTTAAATTCTAAATAATCTTCGTGCGGGAATTCCGATTCGAACGAGAATCGGCGAATAAAATTGACAGTCGGCCGAGGAGGACATTCGATAACACCCGTATAATCGATATTTAAACAGTAGTGCAGACCCGTTGTGTCGTCGCAAGAGCAATGTTTTCGCTTCGTGGTCCTCGTACCGGCTAAAATATACTCGACAAATCTGTGCTTCGATAACTATTGGGTTGGCAACTAAGTAATTGCCGATTTCAGTTATAGATGTCTCTCACTCCCATTATTATGATATCCGTAAATGTTATATTATAAAATTATTATTATTATTATTATTATTATTATGTTATTTTTTATTATCCGTGAATGTTAGCAACTGGACAAATTGAATGCAGCGGTCAAGGAAAAGCGACCAGAATTGATCAATCGTAAAGGTGTCATTTTCCAGCAGGACAATGCTAGGCCGCACACGTCTTTGTCCACTCGGCAAAAATTGATGGATATTGGTTGGGAATCGATGTTACACCCACCGTATAGCCCTGATCTCGCGCCATCGGATTGCCACTTATTTCGATCCCCGGACAACTCCCTTCGTGGTAAAACTTTTAACGATGATGACGCTGTAAAATCTCGCTTAACTCAGTTTTTGGCCGAAAACGATCAGACTTTCTACGAGCGTGGAATTTTCAAGTTGTCGGAGAGATGGCGAAAGGTCATCGAACAAAATGGAAAATACATTACAGATTAAACTTCGTTCCAAGTAAAAAAGAATTTTTTATTTCATTGAACAAATCGGCAATTACTTAGTTGCCAACCCAATATATCGAGACTATGAAGTCGATGGATTCTCTGTTCCCGTTCCGTTGCTCGACGATAATTACCCACTGGTGATTACCCAAGATCGCCGCGTCGTGACGAGAACGACGATTAAAAAAAAAATGGAAATCGGAGTTTCCGTATGCAATGGCGTTATACAGGGTGTCCCGAAGATGTCTCGCGATCTGGAAATGGAGGGAAATGGAGTTAATAATTTGATAATAATAATATAATGATATAATGATACTGATATATTAATAATAATAATAATAATAATAATAATAATAATATATAATATAATAATAGTGAGCTTGACATAACTCGTAAACGAAGACGCGGGTCGCATTTTCGCTGAGGAAAAAATTATTTCAAATATAAATATTGGGAACCCCTCATTTCCCATAGTTATTATTATTATTATTATCGTTATTATTAATATAAATAATATAATAATATAAGTAATAATAATAATATAATATAATATAAAACAATATATTATATTATATATATATTTATATTATTTAATAATATTGATATGATAATAATATATGATATAATAATAATAATATTGACATAACCTCGACATAACTCAGAAACAAAGCCGCGGCTCTTATTCTCGCTGAGGAAGAATGTATTTAAAATCACCTCAGCAACCGCAACATACAATCGACGAACAAACAGAGAATCCAGCAAATAACACAGAAACGCATTCGCGATCGATAAGAACCTAACCAAAAAAAATCTCTCCACTCTCCATCCGCGCCAATTGCCTTCGCGAGCAGCCTTAACATTTCCGCGCCGGCAAAGAAAACCGCGGCGCGGTGTTCTCAACCACCCGGAATTCGATCTCCCGCGAACGAATAAATTTCCAAATCGCCGCGCCGTGAAATTAAGAGCTCGGAACCGCTGCCTCTCTCCTACCCCCCCCCCCACTCCGCGATCCTCGCGAAGGTTCCGCGGCGCGGTAAAAATCGCGCGACGCCGCGCCGTCGTCTCCCGAGTCAAAATAATCTCGCGGATTTATTCGTTCCTGTTAATCCCGTTATTCGAAATAAAATCTCTGGGCGGCGGCAGCGCGGCGGTGGCCTGGTCTCTGTGACGGCGGCGTCAACGTCGACGTCGACGTCGACGGTGGCGCAAGCGGGCTCGCATTTTCCTCTCGAGCGAATCACCGGGGGAAGGACGGCGGAAACAGGGAAACAGAGCGGCGGCGGCGGCGGCGGCGGCGGCGGCTCGGAGAGAGGGATGAAGAAAGTAAAAATCGCCGGGGGTAAACGTGTCTCGTCTCTCGTTTCGTTTCGTTTCGTTCCGTTCCGTTTCGTTTCGTTTCGTCGGCTGGCTCGTCGAGGCGCTAGAAGGGCCGGCTTCGAGGGCCTCCATTACCGGCGACTAAAAAGAGGAACAGGAAAGCGCCGCGGCGAAGAGAAAGAGAGCTGCGAACCGGCGAGAAAAAGAGAACCGGGAATAAAGAAAGAAAGGAAGAGGGAAAGAGGAATGGAGTGAAGGAGATAGAGAAAAAGAGAGAAAATAGAGAGAGAGAGAGAGAGAGAGAGAGAATGAGAGAGAGAGAGAGAAAAATAGAAAGAGAGGGAGCGAGAGAGGAAAAGAGAGAAAAATAGGAAGAGAGAGAGCGAGAGAGAAAAATAGAGAGAGCGAGAGAGAGAGAGAAAAAGAGAGAAAAATAGAAAGAGAGGGAGCGAGAGAGAGAGAAAAGAAGAGAGAAAAATAAAAAGAGAGAGAGAGAGAAAGAGAGAATAATAGAAAGAGAGAGAGTGAGAGAGAAAAAGAGAGAAAAATAAAAAGAGAGAGAGCGAGAGAGAAAAAGAGAGAAAAATAGAAAGAGAGAGAGCGAGCGAGCGAGAGAGAGAGAGAGAGAGAAAGAGAGAAAAATAGAGAGAGAGAGCGCGCGAGACAAAAAGAGAGAGAGAGGGAACAGTGGCAGGGGTGGGGGCCGCGGGGGGGGTTGGAAATCTTGAGCTGCACCTGGCTCGTTTCTTCTTCTCGGTGGCGCAAAGGCGCGAATGAATGCCGGCAAAGAACGCGAAGAAAGGGCGGAAGGACGCGAGGAGAACGGCGCGGAGGAAGTTTTGAAGCGCGGCGAAGACGAAGACGGCGACGGTAGCGGCGACAGCGACGGTGACGGCGGCGGTGGCGGTGGTGGGGGGAGAAGAAAGACGAAGAAAGTCGTGGAGCGCGAGAATGCTCTCGCGCGCGTCGTTGATGACGACGGGGCGGGGGGAGGGGGGAGTCCCGTGGAGGAGGAATTACCGGTTCGTTGGCTAACTGGCTTCATAGAAGAAAAACCTCTTTATATCTCGCGCTCGCGCTCGCCCACGCACCCAGCCAGCCAGCCAGCCAGCGAGCCGGAGGCAGGCCTCTACCCGTTGGCGGCTGAAAAACGCGCCTTTAAGCCTCGAGTTTCATCGAATACACCCCTGAGTGCACGAGTGGCGCGCGGAACAAAGCCACCGGAAATCGCCCGAGTGGTACTCCGGCTTACTGGCGCCATCTTGTACGGACTGCGGCAGCCTCCTCCTCCTCCTCCTCCACCTCCTCCTCCTTCTGCTTCTCCTCCTGCTCCTCCTCGATGGGGAACGCACACTCATTGTTCTTTTCGTCAGGTACTTGCGCCACATTTTCGGCGGAACAACCCCTTCTCGACGCTTTACCGGCTCTCTGATGTCTTTCGCGCCGCGCCGGCCTCGAGATGACGATCAGGTTTTCGGAATTTTCGTCGCCGCTGGTCGCGGCGATAATAATACGTTCTTCCTAATTGCACGGAATTAGCTAGGTTTGCGCACGGAAAAATTGACAATTTTGGGGGGAGGGCAGGTTTTTATGGTTGCTGAGAATCGGTAATCGGCAATCGAGAAGACCGCGAGAGACCGGAAGCTCCCTGTGTGCCCGGGAGCATCGGTTTATCTATCGTGAATCGTTCGTACTTTCGTTCGTTCGGAGACGCTGCTCTTCAGCGGCGCATTGTCCCGTCGGTTTTATCATTCCTTTTTGCGCGCGCGCGCGCGCGGTTTGTACCGCAAGGGATTCGGAATGATCGGTGGACAGATCCGACCAGTGTATTATTCCTTCGAGCACAGAAATGTTCGTACTCGCGATCATGTTAATGCTCCGAGCTATGTTTTTACCTTGACGATAGAACTAACGACGATTTACGCGTGCCTATTTCTAGCAGAGGGGTCGAAACGACTTGTTTTTTGAATTGATAAGTCGTCGAAGAGAAGACACGGCAATTTTTACGTTTTCATGTATTTTCCTATTTTACGAGCGAAAATTGAATGTAAACCGAATAACAGTGATAACGCGATAACAATGACACCAGAATTTTGTACCGAACTTATTCGACTTGCATGGCGTGTACCGCGTGAATCTACGCGCGGCTTTGGTCGGGAATAATTGTTCGTCAACTGTAACGGCGGCTCCTGATTTGTAACGCATTCGGCGGTTTTCGGTGAATTTATTCCACGCTTCTGAAACCAATGCAAATTTATCCGTTCGCGATCGGCGGCCTCTTTTATTTTTCTCAGCGAAACGAGTTAGCCGAAGAATCTCGGCGAATTTATCCGGGCTCGTTATTTTAGAGAGAAATTCGGGACCCCGTTTTTCGGGCCATGAATACGAGAGTTTTAGGTTGTTTTGCTTCGCATGTCCCACGGGCATGTAAAATTGCTACAAATGCGTTCGACTCTGCCAACGATCGAGTCCGGTCGTTGTCTAGAATTCGACTGGCTTCTGCTTCGGTGCAAGTTTTTATGCGTCTCGCAACGCTGTTGCAGAGTATCGAAGAAAACGCTGTTCTTACGCTGCCTTTCGTGACGCGTCGTTTCGCATATGCCACCGGTAAACTTCGTATCTTGGTAACGCCGCGATTCATCGAGAACACGAAACACCCCGAGTGAATTGAATTTGACTTTAACGATTATGGAGGATCGCGCGTTTCTTCTCTTGTCGCCCTCGGGCCCGTCCTCTGTGTACATTCGGGACGTCTCTTTAACCGGTTAGCTGTCCTCGACGAGTATACTCGTCGCGATACAAAATGTTGCCATTTGTGCAACGGCTAAACTGGTTAAGAACGATGTACACCTCGATGTTCTTTATCGAACGATATGTATTTTATAAAAATATTGCGTTTAGACAAAACATGAACAGCCATTCCTTGCCAACATACCTTGCCAACCCAATAGTAACAAATTGTGTCGAAAATGTTCACTTTTGCACTCCGTGTTAAAATTGACAGCAAACTATCAACTACACGGAATTTGTTTCTACAGTAACCTAAACGTGTCAACTACCAAAGCTGAAGACAAAAAGAAATTCTCACCTCAACAAAAGAATGTGCAAACATAACGCTACTTCTTAGTGCAAACAGGGATTCAACAGGGCGACTTAACGACAACAAAGACTCATAAACACGTTCAGTGCCGACAATCGACCGCTAAAATTCCCACGAAGTCGATGCAAATTTAATTAATCGAACCGAAACCAGAAACATGAAATTTATCATAGCGAATGACATCGCCATAAGAGCCCTTTCGCATCGAAAGCATCTCAGCGAAATTAATTCAGTTCGATCGAATATATTACAATAAAAAAATGAATTTTCAAAATTCCAGAGAAATTAGTGTCACTCCATATATTCGACCGACGCAGTGCTGAACGTGTTATTAACGCGACAAGAAATTAGTAATTAGCCTGCTCGGCCGGCCGCGTCAGTGTCGCTTTTAATTCAGCCGGCGAGCGAGTGTCCCAATCGATTCGAAGCCACCTCGGCGCATTAAACTAAAAATATTCCGTCGACGTCAGCCGCGTTCGAAAGTCGGCAATGCGTCAACCTTGATCCCGGCCCGCCTCCGCCGTCACCTTTCTTTTTTAAATATCGAAATCGCTATCCGTTCTTCTTGCGCAAACATTATTCCTCTCGAGCAGTCCCTCCAATCTTACATGCTTAGGTGGGTGTACGTAAACATTGTACGGCGCGTGTAAGTAAAAGGCAAGCTAAATAAGCGTTCTCTCCTTTCTCTCCTTTCTCTCTCTTTCTATCATCCGCTCGTTCGGCTTTCGCCCTCTCTCTCTCGCTCTCGCGCTTTTGGACCCGCTCTCTCTCTCTCTCTCTCTCGCTTTTGGACTCGCTCTCTCTCTTTCTCTCGCACTTTCTCATACTCGCGCGCTCACTCTCTCTCGCCCTCTCTCTCTCTCGCGATCTTTCTCTCGTGCTCTCTCTACCGCGATCTCTCTCTCGTGCTCTCTCTCTCGCGTTCTCTTTCTCTCTCGTGCTCTCTCTCTCTCGCGATCTCCCTCTCGCTCTCTCTCTCTCTCTCACGATCTCTCTTTCGCGCTCTCTTTCTCTCTCTCACGATCTCTCTTTCGCGCTCTCTTTCTCTCTCTCGCGCTCTCTCTCGCTTGCTCTCTCTCACTCTCTCGCTTGCTCTCTCTCTCTCTCGCTTGCTCTCTCTCACTCTCTCGCTTGCTCTCTCTCTCTCTCGCTTGCTCTCTCTCACTCTCTCACTTGCTCTCTCTGACTCTCTCTCTCTCTCTCTCGCTTGCTCTCTCTCGCACTCCTTCTCTCTCTCGCGCTCTCTCTCTCGCTGTCGCTCCTCCGTCGCTCTCCGTTTCTTTTTTTCCCTCGTGCTCGGATACACGCCAGCAGGAGCGTGTACGAAGTGTCTCTTACCAGGCACCGGTGCCTTTTCATTCGAGTTAGTCGGTTGGTCCCGCCTCTCTCGAGGAAAACGGAGCCAAAGGGTTTCGATTTCCGTGTGTCGCGCGGCCGCCGGAAGTCCTTTTCACCCTTTCCGCGCCGGGCGAAATTCATTTCTCGAAAAGCCGCGCCGCCCCGTTCGTTCGCTTCCGATCCCCCGAGCTCGAAAAACACGTCTTCCGCGAAAATCGCCCTCCCCTCCCCCGCCACCCTGCCCCAACTTCAGCGTCCTACCCGCGGGCGGGGCACTCTCGCGGCTTCGAAGAGTCTCCTCGGCATTGGCAGCAATTAAAACGTCATCCCGACGATCTTCCGCAACGAACGTCGTTCCACGGCCGAATTATTATCGTTGGGAAGAAGAGCTTGCATTCTTTCGTGCGCCGTTGAAACGGGCGAAACACCGCTTTGGTGCACCGAATTTGTGGGACAGTTTACGTCAACGTCGATTTTTGCATTTTTCTATTAAAAAAGATAAACATATAAGATCTTAGGGGAGTCGAATAATTCTCCATATTTTTTTAGAATTAAAATTAATCAATTTCATTCGAAGAATGTCGAATAATTCCCGCGTTTTGATAAAAAGGGATGAAATAATCGTCGGATTAGCGACCGTTCGGTGACGTTTAAATAAACAATCGCTAATACCTGTCGCTATAGTACTATCAACATAGACCTACAAGCTCTTGGACGATTCGAATAATTTTCGAAATTTCTTCCGAATTAAAATTAATCAAATTCGAAGAATCTCGAATAATTCTCGCGCTTTAATCAAGAAAAAATGAAGCACGCGTGGCGGGAAAATTCTTCGCGGATGCAATAATCGACGGATTAGCGACCTCTCGGCGACGTTTAAATAAACAATCGCTAATACCTGTCACGGCAGTATTATCAAAATAAATCTACAAGACTTTGGGGGACTCGAATAATTCTCGATATTTTCCCCGAATTAAAATTAATCAAATTCGAAGGATTTCGAATAATTCTCGTCTTTTTAATAAAAAAAGAACGAAGCACGCGTCGCCTTAAAACTCATCGCGAACGAAATAATCGACGGATTAGCGACCGCTCGGCGACGTTTAAATAAACAATCGCGAATATCTGTCGCGGTGGTAGTGTCGAGACCTGAATTTCCCGTTGGGCGGAGCGGGGGACGATGGGTGGGAGGGGGTGGCGCAGCTCGATAACAACTGGGGCGTGTTTAATTGGAAAGTCTCGCGGCGGGTTCGAAAGGAAAAAAATGATTTGCCCGGTGTTTAAATGGCGGATAATTAATTACAAAATGAAAGCTCTGGCTGGCAGACGCGGACCTGTGAAATTGTATTGGGGAAAGGAGAGACGGGAGATCGGCGGGGCGGCCGCGAGCAGCCGCGCCGGGGCGTGAGAGAGAGAGAGAGAGAGAGAGAGAGAGAGAACGAGAGAGGAGAGAAAGAGAGAAATTCGTTCATATGTAGGTGGTATATGTGCTGTGTGTTGCCTCTCCGCCGCGGGTATTGGATTGGATTGGATCGCCGCGTCAGCAATACAAACACTCGAAGCCTCGATGTGGGTCGGCCTCTCCCGTTCCTGTTTCAAACTGAAATTACACTTTCCCGGCCCCCTCCCCGGCCCCTCGACCGGCCCCGTTTTTCCCCGCGCGTTGTCATTTTTCGACCGTCTTCGAGGGTCGAAGATTTCTACGGCGCTCGCCGCGGAGCTCCGGGTTAAATTTGCGAGACGTTCTAGGGGGGAGGAACCGTGCAGAATGCTCTTGGTTCCTCGATTTCTTGTTCCTTGACAAGAATTTTCCTGTTAGACGACTGAGAAGCGGCTGATTTTGCAAAGGGGGGCGATTTTTTGTGGGGCGATCGAGGATATTCGACGGAAAGAGTCTCGAATTATTCTGGGTATTTACAGTGATTGCTCCCTAATTCGCGCTCGGATTGCGCACAAAAGTGGACAATTTGGGGAGAGGAGACGCGATTATTCGGGCCTCGTTTATATTTATAAACATTTCTATATTCAAATACTTTCGAATTCGCGCTCGGATTGCGCACAGGAATGGACGATTTGGGGAGAGGAGACGCGATTATGCGGGTCTCGTTTATGTTTATAAATATTCCTATATTCAAGTTTATGTTTAGAAGCAAAGTTTATGGAGAAATTAGTTAAGACGCGGACCTTTCTGGCGCGGTTCAAGATCATCGAAATCGGTGAACTCGAGCTTTCGCGTCCTTCGAAACGCTCCGAAAGGGTGTGAAAATATAATTTTTAACCCTCTGAACGAAGAACGTGATCCAGCATGATCTTTATACGTGATTTATAATACGAATACATACGACGCGAGCACAAATACGGTGAATTCTCTCCGATTGTCGAGGTTACTTCGACGCGCGACCGTGACGTCATTTTTTAACTTTGCTACGTCCGTATCCTGGAATCTTACGAAGAAGACGCGCGTGATGCATTCTCGAGCTCTCATTTATACGCATTTACCACTTTTCATTCGGTTGTTTTATTCCAACGGTGCGTAAAACGTTTCACAGCCTTCGACTCTCTCGGCGCTGACTGACATAAAAAAGTATAGTAGAAAAAACGTCTACGTTTATTATACGGACGAATGCTATTCGGATCGTTTCTATCTTTATTTCGTCGTTCCAAGTAACAGCAAAATTTGAGAAAGTCATTTCGGTTATTGTCCGGTATACCAGTCCCTCTGTCGTCTGAAAAATATTCGAGTCCAGTTTGAAAAAACTGGATATCACGGCTGGCATATTCTCTGCGTCGCGAACCCTCTCCGAGCGTAAAGGGAAAAGAAAAGTGTAAACCTGTGCCGAGGCGAAGCTCGCTCGACTTTAGCAAATTAGCTAATTTAATTAATCTAATAAAATGAATAATCTAATAGATAGTTTAATAAATATAGTGTAATAAATATAATCTAATAAATATAATCCAATAAATATAGTCTAATAAATATAGTGTAATCTATATATATATATAATCTAATAAATATAATCCAATAAATATAGTCTAATAAATATAGTGTAATAAATACAATCTAATAAATATAATCAAATAAATATAATCCAATAAATATAATCTAATAAATATAATCCAATAAATATAATCTAATAAATATAATCCAATAAATATAGTCTAACAAATAATCTAATAAATACAATCTAATAATTTACCTAATCTAAATACGAGCAATCAACCCCTTGTTAACAAGGTAACCGCGGAGGCGCGCACAGTTTCCCGGTGTGGGGGGGTATAATTCCTCGGTCCAGCATGCAAGCCGAAGATGTTCGCATAAAAAGCAGAAATTAATGCGCGCAGTTGGTCGGGGCCATCTAATTAAATACCTGAGCGTGGTAACGCTTCAGGACCCCTTTTCGCGATGGGGTTGAAGCGGTCAGCCGTGGGCTGGCATGCGCGCCGCTCGGGGTGGCCGTGCTATTATCATAAACGCAACAATAACGAGGGATGATCCGACGTGTAAACTGCTAACCCCCGTGTGCACCCTCCCCCCCTCTCCCGTACGCCCGACCCTCCTCCTCGTGGGCCCTTTTTTCGGCAAGGGCGAGGATTACCGTGGGGGCGCCCCCCTCCCCATCCGTTCGAAAACCGTTCCGGGGTTGGAAATCCACGGGGGATGTTATTGTTGCCGCAAGAGAGCGAGACGAGAAGCGGTCGTGGGCGCGCTGCTCTTGGAACAGAGGCAACAGCAGCAGCAGCAGCCGGACTCTCTATGTTATAGCTGGTAGACCGGAGGTCCACGGGACCACCCCTTCGACCCTCGATAATATTGACGGTGTTTGCCGCCTCCCATTACGAGCTCGATTGAACCGAACTATACGATTATCATGCGTCACTGATAGTCTCTCTATGCTCGTTCGAGCCCCGGCAATCTTCCAGGGCTCTCTCCCTGCCTGCAACCTTTTAAACGATTGCTCTGCTCCTTGGGTACATAGAAGACGCGCGCGCCCCCCTGCCTTCTCGTCGCCGGGGGTGGGCCCTGTTGAATAGTATTTATGAAATCAAGGATTTTAATTCGGTGAGAGATTCTTTTCTTTTCTTTCTTCACACTGCCGAAGTGTGGAACGCGATATTTCTCACGGATGCGTCGTTGATGCGACCCTCTTGGAGCTTCGTGAACTATTCTGCAAGTCATATTTATAAAATGTAATATAATATAATATAAAATATAATATATATAAAATAAATATGACTATATATATAATATATATATAAAACTATAAGACTAATAAAATATAATATAATATAATATAAAATATAATATATATAAAATAAATATGACTATATATAATATATACAGTACATATATTACTCTATAAGAGTATATATAATATATATAAAATATATATTTATTTTACATATATATATATATATATATATATATATTATATAAATTCTATATTTATTTTGCATATTATTGTTCATATTTGTTACCATTTCGTGTCTAGTAGACTTTAGTCGCTTTTGTACATGGCACTTTTATTTAATCAGTTTTCCCGAGGGTTGCACAATTCTTCTTATTATGTCTACTTCTTAACGCAACATAACCTAACGCGTAGTTTCTTTTATATTTAATTTACTCTTTCTTAACCCCTTGCCATTTAACCGATTTAACCAATTTAACTTTGACACGAGTCCGACACGTGATGGAGATTTTTAGTAATAATCTGTTAAGTATGAAAATGATATTCCATTGTTTTTAGTCTGAATGAAATTGTGATTTCTTGTCATCGGTATTTAAATATTTGAGTAAACGTAGACACACTATGATTATAAATGATCTTTTTTCCTCTTAGAAATTATTAGAATCGAAAAACTTCTAATTATTATTGTAACTATGAAGAAAATGGTACGGCAAGGGGTTGACACTAGATCTACCAAGGGGCGTCAAAATGACTTGTTTGGCATTTCTTATATATATTATATATTATTAATATATTATTATATATATTATCTATATTATTATACATTATTATATATATTATATACTATATATTATATATTATATATATATATTATATTCATTTTCAGTACATTTTTCATCGTTTTGATATAAAATTTTATACAGATGAGTCATTTGTGATTTTCCAAGTACAATTAACAATATAATACGAAACCGAAGCCCCTGGGCATTACTAACCCTTCAACGAGTAAATCCGAGACGGATCATCGGAGATTTCAGTTTCAATCTATTACGAACGGTTAAACCAGCCCACACTCGATTCCACGAGGCCCGCGATTCCAGGGAATCTGTTTGCCCGTGCGCGACGACATTTTCACCGGGCCGCGTTACGATACATACTACTAGACTTCTAGGATCTCTTCATTAGAATATTCACGGAGAATTCGGTCGACCCGCGCTATTTACCCCCCCCCCCCCCCACCCGCAAGGACGTACGCGTGGTGCCCCGGGACGAGTGTAACTAGATCGTTATAGATCATGCGGTTATAGATCATCTCTCTCGCTCTCTCCCGCTCTCTCTCTTGGTCTCTCTCGCTCTTTTCCGCTCTCTCTTGGTCTCTCTCATATTCTCTCTTGCTCTCTTCCGCTCTCTCTTGGTCTCTCTCATATTCTCTCTCGCTCTCTCTCATATCCTTTCTCGCTCTCTCTTGCTCTCTCTCGCTCTCTCTTAATCTCTCTCGCTCTCTCTCATATTCTCTCTCGTTCTCTCTTGATCTCTCTCGCTCTCTCTCTCATATTCTCTCTCGCTATCTCTTGATCTCTCTCGCCCTTTCTCTCTCTCTCTCTCTCTCTCTCTCTACTATCTTTCTCTCTCTAACTCTCTCTCTCGCACTCTCTCTTTCTCTCTCTCTCTCTCTCACTCCCGTTGCAACCGTGTTCGCCACATTGGAAAGAGGCGGGCGCCTAGATATCGCGGCGAATAAAGAAACGGGCCAGCATCGAACGTCGGCGATCCCGACACGCCGAGCGATTCCGAACAATTTTTCCTCGGCACGAAGAGTGGATCGATGGTCTCTTGGAAGACGAACACACCGTCCGGGGAACAAGAGGCTTGCACGCGGAATACATGAATACGAGATATCCAGCAGCCCTCTCCCCTCCTCCCATCATCCGAGGGTTCATTACGATTTCCGCGAAGCGTATCCGAGGCATCGTGCGCGACTCTCTGCATCTGCTCGTCCTCTCTCTCCTCGGCACACAGGTAGCTTATGATCGATTCAATTAAAATTGATTTCCACTCGTCAGGATACATCAAACAGTACCGATCTCTCCGCGGCCCCCTCCTTCCCCCCCGCTCTCTTCGCCAGCGCCGACTCAGGGGGTCGTCCCTCAATGCGCCTCTTGTTTCGTACTTTTTTTCCCCCTTGACTTCGGTAAAAAGCATGATTCCGCGATTCGAAACCGAGTTATAAATATTCAACGGTAGTCAAAGACGAGAGCGTCGTTGCAGACTCACGGCGCTACAGAGGGGGCCGGGGGCGGCCCGCCCCTCGCCTAACCAGTTTTGTTCTTTTGTCAGCGTCGTCATTATATTTCCCGCCTCCAATTTCTCTCCCGTCCCATTTCTGTATCTGCCGCCCGATTCTGTTCGCATTTGCGCGGCCGTGTGGCATCCACGCGTAACGACTTCGTTCCCTCTCTCTCTCTCTCTCTCACTTTCTCTCGCTCTCAGTCGCCCTATCTCTAACTCTCTCTCTCCCACTCTCTCTCTCTCACTTTCTCTCGCTCTCAGTCGCCCTATCTCTAACTCTCTCTAACTGTCTGTCTAACTCTCTCTCTCTCTCTAACTCTCTCTAATTTTCTCTCTAACTGTCTCTCTCTCTCTCTCTCTCTCTCTCTCTCTCTACACTCTCGTAGTCTAACTCTCCCTCTCTCCATCTTCTCCTCTTCGTCTCCTTTTAATCCTTGATCCTTCTCTCTCTCTCGTTCTCTCTCTCTCTCTCTCTCTCTCACGGTCTCTCTCTCTTACTCGCTATCTTCTCTCTCTAACTCTCTCTCTAACTCTCACTCTCTAATTCTCTTTAACTCTCTTTCTTCAACTCTCTCTCTCTCTCTTTTTCCCTCTCTCTTTTCTTCTTCGTCTTTATCTTTACCTCCTTTCAATCCTTACCTCTTCTCTCTCCTCTCTTTAACTCTCTCTTTTACTCTTTGTCTCTATCTCTGCCTCCTTTCAATCCTTGATGTTTCTCTCTCTTTCTCTCTCTTTAACTCTCTCTCTGTTTTCCTCTTTGTCTTTATTCCTTTGCTCTTTATTTTATGTTATTGTCCTTTTATTGTCCTATTGTCCTTTATTTTATGTTATATTATTTTATTTTATTATTATTATATTATATATTATTGTCCCTTTATTCCTTTATCCTTTTGTCTTCTTTCAATCCTTGATCCTATCTCTCTCTCTCTCTCCCTGTCTTTAACTCTCTCTCTTTTTCTCTTTGTCTTTATTTCTGTCCTCTTTCAATCCTTGATCCTTCTCTCTCTCTCTCTCTCTCTCTTTTCCTTCCTCTTCGTCTGTATCTCTCTCTCTCTCTTTCTCTCTGTTTCTCTCTCCCTCTATTTCGACCGCGCGCGCTCGCGCGATTCCGGCACGCGGCCTTTCGAAAATCTGTTATTAGCATCGAGACACCGCCATTATGACGTCTCGCGATTCCTGACAAACACTCCGTCTTCGGTCCGAGCCGCACGCGCGTTTACATATTATTCGAGGGTGCAACGGTGGCACACGCGCCGCCACGCTCCCTTTCACCGCCCATTCACCCACGCGTACGTGTCCCTACACCCTGTCTGCTGCGCCGCTTCTATCCTTTCCTGTCGCCCGTCGATCCTGATTTCCTCAAACGACGAGGTAAACGACCCTATTCGATTGCCTCGCGCAACTATTATTGTTTCGTAGTACCGATTCCTGTCAACACTCGCATGGCGGGCCACGGGTCCGTTCGGACCCAAAGGATAAATGTCATTAAGCAATTGCTGTACTTTCTATACTATACATATTACTAATGTTCGCATTCTTGTGGCAAAATGTCTAAATACAAAATACATTTTGAAGATTCGCTTCGGTTAGGGTGTCCCAAAATTATCGTACTTCCGTGAAGTGAGGGGTTCCTGAGGTCATTTGAAGCAACTTTTTCCTTTGCGAAAATGCGATCCGCGGCTTCGTTTACGAGTTATTAATGAAAAACAGTGACGCCCCGCCCTCGCTACCACTGCCGCCGCGTCAGACGGCCAGTGCGACGCGGCATTGGCCGCGAGGCCGAAGCGCCGGCCGTGCTCGCCGCTTATTGGTCACTGTTTCTCGCTAATAACTCGTAAACGGAGCCGCGGAGAAAATTTTTGTAAAAGAAAAAGTTGCTTCAAATGACTTCAGCAAGCCCCCATTTCGCATTGCGAGAAATTTTTGCGTGTTTATCTGTTTCTATGCTCACGACGTTACCTAAACTGACGAGTCGTCCGTCTGATTTTCCAGGCTTCCAGAGGGGATACTATCAAGGGGGATACGAGAGCTCCAGACCAGTCCAGGCCATGCCGTCCATGCCGATCCCAGGACCATGGGCCAGCGGTTGCATTCCCAATAACTACCAGCGTTACCAGCATCAGGACTATCAGCAATGGAATAACTACAGCACTCAGCCGTACGGGCGAAACAATTACCAGAGTATGCAGTACAATAGCTACCCTCAGCAGCAATGGGTAAGATTCTCATACTTTATATTCAATGGCAGCAATCAGCGGATCGTCCCTGTTCGCCGGTTAAATGTGTGCCGCGAAACGCTCCGCGCTCACGTCGATAGATGGGACATTTGAATATTTATCAGTTGTTCTCTCTTTGACGGCGGTGACTTGCAGCCACTCGACAGTGCAGACCTGAAAAGTCGGCCGTATATGTTACAACGTTGTTCGATTGCCGATTCGTGAAAGTCCGTAAAGGGTGTACAGTTACTCGCGAAAAGTCAGGGGTACGCTTTTTAAAACCTTTGTAACCTTTTCGAAACTGGACTGAGCGACTTGAATTGTTCTTTTAGATGATCGAAGCTCTTGTTTTTTAACCGTTTTAACTAAGCCTATAACACACGTTTAAAAAATGCGTTTCGCGGATCTCGATAACTTATATGCGTGCTGAAATTTTATATATATATATATATGTTATATTATATATAATATAATATATTATCATTATATATTATACAAAATAAATATTATAAAATAATATATTATAATAATAATTATATTATAATTATATACTATAATAATAATATATAATAATATATAATGATAATATATTATATTATATATAATATACAATATAAAAAATTATTTAAGTTTCTCTCTCTCTCTCTCTGTTTATATATATAATAAAATAAAATAAAATAGTAAATTGATCAAATTGACTCGCTCCGGTAATCTAGTGTTAAAACAATATATGCATATCCTTTAATAGTCGGAACGCGGACGGTCGAAAAGCAGTGTCGAGTCATATTCGACCCAACCTAAAAATTAGCGTACCCCAGACATCATGAAATAAAATATGGAAGATTTCGTTGTCAGAAACGTTGTCAGTCGCCGCTGGCGAACTGTTAAATATCGGTCAAGGATATATAGACGACTACGAGAGGACGTGCGTCAACTTTCTTTTTCATTGGTTAAATTAAGACTCCACAAGTTGCGCATCGTTGAATGATTCAATTGAAAACAAATAATTGTGTAGTCGACACTGGACTCTATATCACAAGTTGCTGAAAATCATTAAATATTCAGTTTTACCGTGCAATTGTTTATTTCTATACTTTCAATGTAATATCATATCGTGATATTTCGTGTATTATATAATATAAAATGTCACTTACGTTTCCACGTGACACCCGTATCGACTGAAATACTTATCGTATCGTGGCACTGTTATTGTCCATTGAAACGAATTCATCACCATTTGAAATTCATTTACTTAGTTCAATATATTACAGACGATGAACCCTTTGCAGAAGTCAGTTGCAAACAAAACTACACGGAATTTGCTTCCATAGCAACCTCAACGTGTCAACTACCAAAACTGAAAACAATAGAATTATAACCTTAACAAAAGAACGACAATGCGAACGTAACGCTATCTATCGGTGCAAACCGAAATTACTTTCTTGCCAACCCAATACAATCTGCAATGACGATCGTCATAGAAAGAAGCTTCGTGAACAATATTTCTCGACGATTAAAAGCGGATACATTAAAAGCGGAAGGAGTTCTCTGTCTCTGATTCGATTTAATAGATAATAACAAAATGGTGACAAATTAAGGTTGACGATCAGTCAACCTAATGTAATATTCACAAACAGGCAGAAACGCCTGACGAATCGTTTTCAGGAATTAATCTCGGGACGATCTCCCACTGTTTCAGAACTATTCTTCGAATTACCAAGGCAATGGTAGCGGCAGCGGTAGCGGTAGCGGCATCGCCAGAATCGGCGGCATCGACAATGGTAGCGGCCTTGTCAGTGGGATCAACAGAGGCATGGCCAGCGGTATCGGCAGTGGCAGCGGCATGGGCGGCGGTAGCGGCATCAGCAGAAGCAGCGGCATCAGCAGAAACAGCGGCACAGGCATCGGCAGAAACAGCGGTATCGGTAATGGCGGTGGCAACAACAGAAGCAGTGGTATCGGCAGAACCAGTGGCATGGTCGGTGGCATGGGCAACGGCATCGGCATCGGCAGCGGAAACGGTAGCAGGACTGGTCACAGGAGGGGCGGAGGAGGCGGCGGAGGGAGTGGTGGGGGAAGTAGCGGCGGCGGTGGCGGCGGCGGCGGCGGGTACAGGCGGTAAACGTAGAAGAGGTATCCCGATCGTTCTCGACTGAGCACGTCGTCGATCGCCGGATTGAGATAAGGTATATATATGGGGAATAAATTGGATCGCAAGAAAATCTGACGCTAGGACCAGAGATAATTGTCTCGTTGCGAGCAACAAATGGCCGTAACCCGCTCAAACCGTATAGCCCGAGCCTGACCAGATCGCTGGAATACGATCGTTTCCGTTTGCAAAATGAACGACGTTCACGATCTTCTTCTTCCGCTCTCGGTTGAATCGCGAGAAAAACAAAACAAAACAAAAAAAAGAGAAAAAGAAAGAAATAAAGAAAGAAATAGGAGGCAACAACAATTTCGGCGACCAAAAATTGTGCATAATGTAATGTTATTTCCGCGTAATGGACACCGTAGAAGAGTGATCAACGTCCATCAAATAATCAATTAATCATCGCAATCTTTGAAATAAACGCGTACCTGTTCAAAGGAGAAGCTTAGTAAATTAGTTACGTAAGTTTTCGGCTGATATAGCTGGAGCGAAGATCGTTCAGAGCCACCGATGTTTATCCGACGACGATGCATAATATTTACAAATCGGTCGAATTATCCTGATTCGCGTTCTTTTACTTTTTATGGTGCGTTGTGTAAATAGTACCCCCCCCCCCTCCCCCGACTCTCTGGACCGTGGACCCGGATCGTTAGAGATTTCAACGAGTTTTTTCGACTACGACGTAAGTTACAGTGATTCACAAAAGTGTTCGTGCACATTTTAAAACGCAATAATCGTTTTTATACTGAACTATATGACTCGAGTTTTTTTTTTGGTGACAGAGGGACTAGTTTTGTCACCGGACGATGATTGAAATCATTTTTTTTTCTTTTTTTTCTTAAATTTTGCTATCGCTTGGAACGACGAAAAAGTAAAAGTCTATCGTTTTTTTAACTTTTTTTTTAGTCGAGCCTGTAACGAAAATTTATCAAATGTCTTTCGTGGATCTCGAGTAGCTTGTTGAACGCATGTTGAAGGTTTTCCCGAAAAAAAAATCGGCGGTTTTTAAAATCGTCCAACGTAACTCGATTCTAACCTAATTCTAATGTGATTCTAATAACCTCGATTCTGATTTCGATGAAATTTTCAACACGCGCACAGGTCACCGAGATCTGCGAAAGGCATTTTTTTTTAATTTTCGTTACAGGCTCGGCTAAAAAAAAAACATAAAAATCGAGGGTTCTCAACTTTTTCTTTTCACTCCAATTAATAACAAAATTAAAAAGAAGCTTTTTAGTCGTCGTCTAGAGTGAACCAGTCTCTCTTATCCAAAATTAAAAATTATCCCCAAAAAAATTCAAGTCATTTAATTCAATCTTGACAAAATTATCGCGTTTTAAAAAGTGGGCAACTTTTTTGGGCCACTGTGTCTCTGTGATCTAAAAAAGGTGTACCGCGATTGTAGGTAAAACTACGAGGGTCCCGCTCCCCCCCTTCGCCCCTCCGTGTCTCGTTCTCATCAGTGAAACTGTGAAATGAACAGAAATGCGTCGGGTAAGCGTATTCACTCGATAATTATAAGCGTGAACCGTAATCAAAGCCACTTCTATTAGACGTAGGCGTGAACGCGTTCACTCCGAGCATATATTTTTCTACAATTTCACTGGTCTTCGCGACGTTTCGAGCATTTAGCGACACAAAAAAAAGAAAGAAGAAAAAAATGAAAAAAAGAAGAGGGAAAAATACTTGTGCCTGAGGTAGGTGAAGAAAAAAAAAAGGAAAAGAGAAACGAGAAGAAACATTGTCTTAGAACATTATACAGAGCGTGTGTATTTATAAAAAATTATATATAATTAAAAATTGTATATTTGCGTGCGCTGAATAATTTGTCGCGGTCGAAGTCGCGCGCGATCTTGAGGATGTCGTTGAAACGCGGGTCAAGGTGGCATTGAATAGTCGTGGACAATTTCGCTCTAACTATGGCTCCGTAGTTTTCGGAATTCCGGGAGAGGACGGCCACGCGCGTTCTCGCGCCATTTTAAACAACAAAAAAGAAAAGAAAAAAAAAAGTGATGAGAACTTATATAATCGACGAAGATTTTTTTGATATTCCACGCCCGAGTGGAAGTCTCTTATACGACACTGGTAATCGCAGTACCATTTTTGTTTTCCATTTCTATTCTACCGAATCGATGTTCTATTCGATGGACTCTCGTCGCCGGGCCGCGGACGTTCGCGCGAGTTCGCGTCTCTTCGCGCTCTTTTTTTCGTCCTCGACGAAAGTTTGAAAATGGGAAGCGACCTTGGAGAATTCTAGAAAATTCCTTACGATGAACGTGCTGGAACGATGCGATTAGTTTTCTCGTTGATACGCACCGTTTGATCGCATTCGAAGTACAGTAGCCGTAGAAAGTATTCGTGCACCATCTAAAGCGGAACAATTTTTTTACAATTCGGCCGAGCGGTCTGAATTTTTTTGGGACGATAATGGGACCGGTATGCTGGACAATGGCTGAAAAGTTATTTTAAAAAATTGCAATTTGTTGAAACGATAAAAGAACGAAGAAATGATGTTTCCTCGACTTTTCTTTTCCTCGTCCGAGCCTGGAACGAAAATTTAAAAAATACAGATTAAAAAGTACAGATCTCGGTGAGAAGTATGCTGAAAGTTTCGTCGAAATCGGTTGACCCTGACACGAATGGTAAGCAATGAAAGATCGCGAATATTGCAGCTTTTCACGAATTTCAAAATCGCGAGAGCAAATCATTTTTACATCTTTCTCAGCGACTGTACCTTGACTATGGATTCTGACGAAATTTTCAGCGTCGCGCACACAAGTCACCGAGATCCACAAAATGCATTTTTTTTCTTAAATGTTCGTTATATAGCCTCAGATAAAAAGGTCGAAGAAACATCGTTTCCTTTTCATTATTTTTTTTTACTTTTATCACGCCAACAAATCGCAATCTTTTAGTCCTTATAATCTTTTTTAGCCCTTGTCTAATAAACTAGTAACACTGCAACACCCCCCCCCCCAAAAAAAAAAATTGGCCGCGTCGCGCTAACCGCGAGGGCTGAGCGCCTTTTATTGGTCACTGTTTTTTCGCTAATAACTCGTAAATGTTGTTACCTTTTAAAAACTGTGCACGAATACTTTCTACGGGCACTGTACCTTCTACGGCCACGTTCGCCGTAAAAAAACGCGCGAAGCTCCGCGGCCCGATAATCACTATGCCGCACGGATACTGAATTTCTACCTATTATTTATAGTACGTTAGTATTCTCGTACGGATATATGTAATCGTTGATTTTTGTAAGACGCAATCGAGGCCGGCGCGGCCGGAAAGCCGACGCGTTTCGGGAAACGGTTCCGGAATTTAGCGCTTGTTAACGAGACTGGAGAACGCCGTCGCCGACGTCTGCTCTTTTTTTTTTCCTCTCTTTCCGGTTCGTGAGCAGCTCCGTCGCGCGGCCTCGATTGCACAAATTGTTTATATACACTGTCAGTGGCACAGTCGGCTGTGGGGAAACCGTACGATATACATGCATACGTATGCATCCCTGCGGACGGTACATGCGGCACACGTGGACATTTTTGTACTGTATGTACTTGAGACAAATATAGTTTAATTGGTTCTAGATCCAAAGCGTTCGCTGTATAATTCTGCTTCGTCGTACGCAGACTCCCGAAACAACGTCCGGCGACCCTCGACCGATCGGCGTACAGTGGCCCACAAAAGTGTGGGCGGTACACATTTTTAAAAGCGCGATTACTTTTTGTGAACTGAACTGGATGGCTTGAATTTTTTTTTTAATTGATACAGGGTTAAATTAAATAGTCTACCGGACGATGACTGAAATGCTTTTTTCTTTTTAATTTTGCTATCACTTGGAGCGGCAAAAAAGATAAAAAAATATAAAATGTTCTTTTAACTTTTTTTTATCCAGACTTTTGTGGACCACTGTACGTTAACGCGTCGAATTAAATATTTTCCTAAATTAATCTTTAATCTTTAGAGATTGAAGATTTTAGAAAGAAAGACTTTCGAGTCTTTAAATATTTTTCTAAATCGACTCCATTAAGTTCCCGCTTTAAAAAAAAATTTCAGTCATTTGAAAGCCTCTCGCGAATCGCAGAAAACATCTGGAGTGATCGGAGGTAAGTAGAACACCCTGGATTTAAAAACTACAATAACAGGTGTTACAACACTTTTGTAACTATTGGTAATGTTATACAGGATGTCCCGAAAATGTCTCGCAATTTAGACAATGACATGTGGAACAAAAATACACGTTCAAAATTCCGAGATCGTTTTCTTGACTCTCCCTTTTAAGAATGCTGGGTTGAATACAAGGTGTCATAAAAATGTCTCGTAATCAGGAAACGAAGGGTTCCTGAGGTGATTTGAAGCAACTTTTTCCTTAGCGAAAATGCGCTACGCGGCTTCGTTTACGAGTTATTTGCGAAAAAGACAGTGACCAACGAGAGATCGCGTCCGGCTGACGCCTCGCCCTCGCGGCCAATGCCGCGTCGCGCTGACCGCGAGGGCGGAGCGCCTTTTGTTGGTCACTGTTTTTCGCCAATAACTCGTAAACGAAGGCGTGGAAAAAATTCTTGCAAAGGAAAATGTTACTTCAAATGACCTCAGGAACCCTCCATTACAAAAAAGAAAATAAAAACGCATATTTTCTTTCATCCCTTTGCAGTCGTATTAACAGCTGCCAAACAATATGTCAAACAATTAACATAGGTGTCAAGATTAGTTTTCATCGAACGATAAAAAATCTCTGATGGCTGAGAGAGCAGGCAGACGTCCGCAAAGGGTTAACAATTTCAACGAATAATCGAGAATAATTCCGACAACAATTCCGAGACTCCTCCGCCGTGATTACGCGTCGGTCCGAATTTTATAATATTTATCCATTATTTTGCCGTAAATCCGCGAAGCCTCTGCAGTCTAGTTATAGTAACCCAGAGTGAAAATAAAATTCCGCCGGGCAATTTTCGTCCGAGCGAGGCGGATCCATTGGTTTCAATTGTAAACGCTTTTGTCCCGCGGCCGAACAATGTGAACATTTTGGGAAATTGGAAAGCGTAATCGCCACGAACGGCGTGGCACGGTATCACGGTTGAAACCAGGCGGTCGGGTACATCTGGTACCGGTCTACCAGAGCGGGCGAGCATTGAACCAGCGAGTACCACTCGAGAAAACAATAGCGAGCAGCGCTCTTGTTCTGCCCCTCGCTCTCGCCCCCTTCCCCCTCTCTCTCTCTCTCTCTCTGTCTCTCTGCTCCCTTAGCCTCTCCTCTATCGTCACCCTGAAATCTGGATCCTACGCTGTAGAACCGTTCGTCGGGAGAGCCGGGCTCTGGGTTCCTTTGGCTGGGCAAACTCTGTAGCACCCCTCTTAAGATAATTATAAACTATTCATACACACCACTGGCCGAAAGTTCGCATCCACTTCCGGCAACCGGTATAATTACATATCGCATGGCGAATACGTTTCGATCGTCTGACACGTTCGTTCGTCGCTGGACGAGACGACCGTCGCTCTTTTATATAAATTAACCCTTCGCACTCGAATGGCGACTATCGGGCGCCGCTGAAAGTTGTCGCGTCATTTTCGAGAATTATTTTGACGGTGTCAGAGATTCGTTTACACTTAGAAAAACTCTCGATTCGTACGCACGAATCGCAATAAATCGTATAAAACGCGGATACAGCAGTGTCTCCCTTACTGACGCTCAGATTGTCCACTAAAATGTAATAATATAATAAATAATATAATATTGCAACGTAGTCGCAGCTGTTTGAGTGTGCAATTATCTTAAATATTATTAAATAACAGAGTAAATAATATTGTTCAGATTATCGAAGCGTTACCGAGTTCCCAGTTACAGTGGGAATTACAAGCGCAGAAAAGTGGGTAATTTGGGAAGAGGAGATACGATTATTCGAGCCTTGCGGCTCGTTTTTATAATTGTGGATAATTTATAACTATACAAATATAACCGCAAGGCTCTCGAATAATCGTTATCTCCTCTTCCGAAATTGTCCATTTTTGTGCGCAATCTGGGCGTCAATTAGAGAGACATTATTGTACCTTCGATCGGAGAACATGTTTCGGATTTCGAATTTAACCCTTTGTACTCGAATGACGACTCTGAGGCGCCGCTAAAAATTGGTGTACCATTTTTCAAAATCATTCTAAGAGCATCGGACTCGTTTATACTTGAAAAGAAACTATTAAAATTGCATTGCACTTGTCAATAGGCTCGATTTCATATGCATAAGTCGCAATAAATTATATAAAATACAAATACTGTAGAAATAGAAATACTGATATATAGAAATATATAGAAATACTATATAGAAATACTAAATACTATATAAAAATACTGTACTGATATATAGAAATACTGTACTTTTGGATTTCCAATTCAAGTAGCTTCGACTGCAAAGGGTTAAATATCTTCGACCGCGAAGATATTTATTGTTGATGCAATTATATACTCGCACAGTTAAGATTATTCACTTATCGAGCACAATTTCTCGTGAACGAAAGACGTCCGAGTCTTTAGGCCTAATTTCTCAATTTCTCGAGAATTTCTCAAAGGTCTGAAAGTCGCTTAGCCGAGCGAGCAGCAAATTTGTTTAGTTTTATAAATCGAGTTAATAGGCGCAACTCAATAAAACGCAACGGAAATTCGTCGTTCGAGTATTCGTCTTTCAGTTTCGTTTGTTTTTACGCTTCGCGGAACCAACGACCGCGAGAAAATCTGTTCGACGATGGAGATCTTGCGGTTGTTATCGGTGCGTATTGTGTTCCATACGGTCCATTTAATTTGCATTGCCCGCATAAAACTATCCGGACTCTCTCTCGCTCGGCGATCCAAGCCGATATTTCCGATAGCCCGCATGGGTAAGTGTAAACAACCCCTCCGCTGCCCCGCTCTTCTCGCACTGTTCTTGCTATTCTTGCTTCCATTATAACCGGTCTGATGGAAGTCGTCGTTTCCGTGACATTTTTCAAGTGAGGAACTGCTGGAACATTGTACCTTTTATTAAACAAGATAAATTAAACAAGAATCGAAGATTATTGGACTAAATTAGTGGACTGCGGATTTCATGCATTTATGGCAAACTTTACGCTTTAACGAATCGATCGTTGATCGCGTACCGCGATCGTCACGAAACTGTATCCCGATCTTGCGGATTGCGTTTGAAGCTTTAGGCGGATCCGAATGTTTTTACGCCGATGTATATTCGTCGCGGTAATCGACAGATAGGTAAGTTTATTTGCACTGTTTTAATTTCAAGGGATACATTATGCGTGCATTCGTTTCTACTTTGTATTAAAAATGCGGTCGATCTCTCCCGTAATTCTGGTACAGACCGATCGCGCCGATCCGGGAGAGTTCGACCGCGTTAATTGTTCCGTCCGTCGACGAAATTTGTATTCTTCCTCTATCCGGTTTTCTTCGAAGCGAATTCGCTCTCTTTTCGAGTTGCGAACAGCTTAATTTCCAAAGAATTCCGTTTGGCTCAGCGAGACGATGCCCGTGTTTCCACAAACGGGTGCAACCGTCGTGGTCAGAAAACGACGCAGGCAACTTGCAAACCTTGTAAATAGTTCGGAGAACGTTGAGACAAAGAGGAACGAGGGAACTATAAAGAAACATGGGAATGTTTCGATTAAAAGGGGGAAGGATGCAAAAAAACGTTGAAAACAATTGGAACGATCGTTCGACTCGAGCAGAGATAATCGAGTTTTACAAGAAAGCGACGCGTCGTTGGAAGAATGGAACCGAAATGAATGCGCGAGATGCAGAGAGGACTACTTCGAAACCACAAAAAGTGACGACTGGCTTGAACGCGCGAGCTGTGGTCGTTGGTATCGCGAGAAATGCTCCAAATATGAGAATTTTTGCGATTTATCTGGGAAGCCGAAGAAAAGATAACGTAAGAATTATCTTCTTCGTTTATAATACTTTTTGTAAGCTACAGTCAAGGCTATTTTTCGAGGTCGCTCTCACTCGTAGTAAATGGACGCTCTAACCCGTTGATGCGGATGAGATCGTCCACTTACAGTATTTTTGCTTTTGTATATAATATATCGAACACCCCCGACCTTATCTTAATACAAAAGCGGTGACCGCTGCAGCAAAGCTCTCCTCCGCCATCCGCGCGCGTATTTTAACGTTCCTCCTTTCGTCGGAAACATTCAGCGAACACATCGAATTTGTATGGACTCCCCGAGAGCTTTTAACCGTGGCGAACGTATTCGCGAAAGAACAAGCAGTGCCAGTAGCTACTTGGTCGTCCGACGCATAATTCCCAAGTGTTCGCGAGCCTCCTGATTTCTTTGCGCCACAAAGAAGTCGTCTTTTCCGGTGTGCTTCTCTTTGAGAAACTCGCGTGCATTCTCGAGCACGGTTATTGCGTCTGCACACGATTATGGACGATCGAGCGGGTGCGTGCGTGCCGCGCATACTCCTCCATCCGAAGTGCTCCTTTCTGTGAAGCATGCGGCGTTATCTCGGCTTCCTTGTTGTCCCTTTGATGAAATAAAGCACTATCCGCGGCGAGATCTACCCCTGCATCAGTAGTTGCGCCCTCTCTCCCCTCCGCTCCCCGTGTACACGCGATCTCTGTGTATATACTTTCGCCTTCTCTCTCTCTCTCTCTGTTTCTTTTTTTCTCTGCTTCTCTGCTTCTGTCTTTTTCTTCTTCTCGTGCGCTCTGTCTCTCGCCTTCTCTCTTTCTCTACTTCTCTGCTTCTGTCTTTTTCTTCTTCTCGCGCGCTCTGTCTCTCGCCTTCTCTCTTTCTCTACTTCTCTGCTTCTCGCGCGCTCTCTCTCGCCTTCTCTCTTTCTCTTTTTCTCCTTCTCGCGCGCTCTCTCTCTCTCTCTCTCTCTGGCCTTCTCTCTTTCTTTTTTTCTCTGCTTCTGTCTTTTTCTCCTTCTCGCGCTCTCTCTCTCTCTCTCTCTCTCTCTCTGGTCTTCTCTCTTTCTTTTTTTCTCTGCTTCTGTCTTTCTCTCTCTCTCTCTCTCTCTCCCCACGGTCTCGAGTTCTCTCGACGGTGCAGGACACAATGCGGCCCTTACATCTTCATCGAGTACGAGTCGTCGCTTGCGTGTAATGCGTTCACTCTGGTTTCCATACGGGCACCGAGCCCCGAGCATTTCCTACCGCAGACTGGGTTTCGGTTCCAGACACTTCCAATATACTACTGTTTTCTCAAACTTACGCGCTAACGAAAGCGAGAGCGCGAACCCTTTGACGGTGTCCCGCGGCTTTTCATTGTGGAATCCGCGACAATCGACCGCGCGGACGTTGTTGTCGTCGCCTGAAAACTCTCGCACGCGGAATCCGCGGACGCAGACGTATGCGTGTACTTGTTGCTGAGAAACGATCGTCCTCGCCTGCCATCGTTCGCCCTTGCGAAGAGAGATCTGCAATTTTGCGAGAAGAATGTTAAAGTCGTTTTTTGTCCACGTTTTCACGCGTATCGGATGCCTGGAAAGGATTTTCCAAATTTATTCGAATTCCGTTGCTATACCTGTGATCCTGTTGTTTCTCTCGAGTACATATTTTTGAATTAGGTGTTTTCTGAAATCTACTTCCAAATGTAGAAGAGAGGGTCGTGCGATGTGCGTCGAACAATCTGTAATCACAAGAGCAAATATATCAACCCTTTGCACTCGAAGCTATTTTAACTGTAAATCTAAAATAATTTTTCTGACCTATAGTATCTTCATTTTATACGACAAAGCGCATTTTATGCTTGCGAAATCGAGTCTTGCGACTTACAGAACGGTTACACTTTTCACAATTTTTTTAAATCCGACTTTGCTAATGTAATAATTATCTTAGAACGTGATGTAACAAATTTCGGAGGTGCCTCAGAGTCACCACTCGAGTGCAAAGGGTTAATAAAATTATATCAATTTATAAAATATAATGTTATCTCGACCACGTTGTTCGGGAATATTTCCGTAGTACATTAAAAATACGAACCTTGTTTTATTTGTGGAATCGGAAATCACGAAATCACGGTTATGCGATGTCGGTCGATAGCAGGCTGGTCGAGATAAGTCACGCATACGTGACGCCGATCGAACAGTTAACACCTTGAGCGTTTCGTACAAGTACCGTTTGTTTAACGTTTATCCATTGTTGTTGGTCCATTGAGATCGCTGACACTACGATCCGCGAGAATTGCATTTTAAACAAGGTAATATATACTCGAATACGGATACACATAGTTCGCAATTAATCCCCTCGAGACCGCAAGTTTAACCACGGTCGAATGTAACGTTGTTTCTCTACGTGCCAGATTTCATCATAAGTGTGAGTATTATTATGGACGCCCAAAATACTGCAGCATTTTGTAAAAGTAATAAAATCGAACATTTTACAGTGTGCAATGTTCTAAAAATGAATCTCATAATTTGTTGTATGTTCAATATTAATAATTTATGACGTACGAGTGACAACAATCGCAGTATTAATTCGTTTATTGACTCACGATATTCAGAAGGTTATGGAAACGTCGAGTCTTACGAAATACTCGTAACGGCATCTGTGTGATCGCTGATTCGAAAGGCATTTATATTCTGATAATTAATAATGACGTTATTAATAAAACGCTATTCGTTTTAGCGTTATTTTTAGATAAAGTAATCGTTACTTACTATAAACGATCTACGTACACTATCATCTATCCTCAAATATTATTTACTGACGAAGTACTTGGCGTACAGTTTTTTTACTATGCGTGTACACATTACCGCGGTGCTTTACCGAACCGCGTACCTTAACCTAAACAGCACAGTTCTCGTTGAGCCGGCGCGAACACGCTCGATCGCAGAGTACCGATGCCTAATTTGTAAAGTGCTGCAGTGAGAATACCTTGATCCTAGGAATTGCAACTGTGCGTGTACATTTAAAAGAAAATGGGTTATGTCAACCTTGACGCGCAGTAATCGGAACGTCCGCGGTATTTGGCTCGCAGTGACAGATACATAACCGCGGTGATATATGCACGCGTATGATTTCTTTACGTTACGCTTTTTAATCTCTTAGGTACGATGCGTCACTATAGTGGCTTTCGCGATTGTCGTCTTATTTACGACGCGCCACTATAGTGGCTCGCTCTACTGACTCTTTCGCTCATTGTTCGAACTAAACGATCGTTTTCATTTGTCTTCCTTCACACCTTTCTGCCCTTGCAACGTTTTACAACAGTGTCAATAATATACAGACAGAATGTATAGTCTTTGTTTACGATGCGCCGGTGTCGCGCATTGCAGTGCAGTATCGTTTACGCGTAATTCGCGTGAAACTCTGCCGTACAGAGTAACAGCCCGCGTGAAATTCAGCCGTGCCTAAGAGGTTAACGAAATCCGTGCTTTCGGAGATCCAATATTTTACAGTAAAGTAAGTCACGATAAAGTTATATCGGTTATAATACGTTATATCAAAAGTAAACACTCAAGTTAAAGAATAATATTTATAGCTCGAGTCGTCGATTTATCGTCGCGAAAAGTCTTCTTTTCTCGGTCAAAGTTCGCCTTCGCTAAGAAACCGCAGGAATATCTACAGTTGCCCTAGTCATCGGCAGAAATAACGCAACTCCGAGCGGAACCAATGACACGACGATGCCGGGGTTCAACAAGTACACTCGGTCAGCGTAAGATACGCGGCCTCGTTGTAAAACTCCCGAAATCCCCCGATATTTTCGTCCGCGGGTTCGGGTTCACGGTTCTGTATTTGCTTTCAGCCGGCGATAATGGGTTTCGCCGTTTTGTAACAGCTCGCCGTCGCTCGGTCGGCCGCTGTAATCTCTGAATTCGGATCAAGGATGCTTGAAAAAACGGTGACACAGAAAAAAATCCGGCGCTTTTTTCCGATCGCTATTTTTCCACTGTTTTCGACACGGCGGCCGGGCGCGCACCGGTATCCGCGTCTTCCTTCTGCTCTATTTTTTTTCCGACTCTCTTTTTTGATTTTTTTACAACTGCAGAGTCGATGTAAAACGTGCTCGGTGTCGACGGCGGCGGCGGCGGCAGCAGCCGCGGCGGATTCCAATGGTACGTACGCACTCCTGCGAATCTACGCGCGGCTGCGGGGCTGAAAATAAAAAAGAAAAAGAGAAAAAAAAAAAGACAAAGAGAAAAGAGAAATGCGGCGAGGGAGCCGCAGGGGAGGGCGAAAAGGGCCGAAAACAGAGAAAGAAGAAACTTTGGCGCACGGTAACTGGAGGCAGTCCGTTGGGTGGTTGAATCGTGGAGTGGAAGGCAGTGAGAGCCCTTGTACGCCCATGGAGATGAAGGTCCAGGTGCGCCCTCACCTCACACGACTCTGCTCCACGGCACATCCGAGTTCTCTTCTTTCCCCCCTTCGTTCCTCACCGTCTTCGTCTTTCCTACTCCCTCCTCGTCATCGTCGTCGACGTCTTCTTCTTCTTCTTCTTCTTCTTCTTCTTCTCCTCCTCCTTCCTCGTCTCTTTCTTTCCCCCATTCTTCTAGCTCGCCACTTCTCTCTCACGCACTCACGGCCCACGGAAGCTACGCATTGCTCCGTCACGTAAAAACTCGTGCCGACTCGTGTTAATGTACGTGGCCGGCCGGCCTGCCCGCGCGCCTCTGTGTGTGCGCGCCATCGTTTCCACGTGTCGGCGGGCTACGCTCGCGAGCGCGAATATCCGTACATGGGTGCAGGCACCTAAAGGTAAAGAATAGGGGCTGAAGTACCAGCGTGCAAAATGGATGGCGGATGTAAATGTCAAGTAGCCAAGTGTACGCAACTCTCTCTCTCTCTCCCGCTCTCTTGCTCTTTCTCTCTCTTTTTTGCGCTCTCCCTCTCGCGCTTTTACACCGCGTTCTTTACTTTCGCGCTCTCTCTCGCTCTCTCTCCCTCTCTCTCGCGCTTTTACTTTCGCGCTCTCTCTCTCGTTCTCTCTTCCTCTCTTGCCCTCTCTCTCTGGCGCGCTTTTGCACTCGCGCTCTCTCCCTCTCTCTCCATCTCTCTCTTTATTTCTCTCTCCCTCTCTTTCTTATCTCTCTCTCTATCTTTATTTCTCTTCTCCGGTTTCGTCTCCCGCTTCGTTTCTCTCGCGATTTACTTCTCTCCCTCTCCTTCCCTCCTCCTCTCTCATTCGTTGTCTCCGTCGCCTCGTGCTTCCCGTTTCGAGGTTAGGCCGCCTGCGTCTGATAAGCACGCCATTGGCCGAGTGTCTGGCGTCGCTCGTACGGCGCGAAACCACGCGGAAAGATCAAGCAGCTGCCGGCGAATTTTCGGAACGGAAGTTGCTCGACCAAGGATCCCTCGAGTTTCGCCGTGTACGGGGTGTCCCCTAATTGGACGGCTTCCTTAAGCTCCGCTGGCGATACGTGGGCGCCCCGCTCCGGGGAAACAGCGAGGCTCCGGTTTAATTGTTACTAATTTTGGAAACGAGACTTCGGTGTAAATGCGATTGTACAGCGCGAAGATGGCGCTAAGATAGCGTGGTTTTACGCGAATTTACGCTGTTACGATATCGAGATGGTTTTATATTCGCACTCGACGGTTTTCGGAGGCGAAATCGTCGGTGAAGCGACCTGTTTACGCGTCGGGTGTGACAAAAAGAACGGCGACGGTCAATATTTAACACTAGATTTATGGAACCCGTCAAAATGACGGGTCATTAATTCTTTATTTTATGATTATTCATATCGTTAAGATTTATTTGTGAGCTATTTACTCAATTTATATGTTATAACCTTCAATTTATATGTTTATTACCTTGCAATAACTTTTGTTAAAAATCAGAATAAATGTCTTATTGTTGTTTTTGTAAACTGATATAAAGCAGCTGCTTTTTGTGCTTTGTAAATCTAGTGTTAAATCATGAGAGAGAGAGAGAGAGAGAGAGAGAGAGAGAGAGAGAGAGAGAGGAAGAGAGAAACAGAGTTTCGGGAGGATCACGTGATCCGACCTGCGATCGTGTCGAATTATAAGCTTCCTTCCATAAAGTAATTGACAGTTTTCATCATTTGAATGTATGTACTTCCTTGATCGCGTTCATCGTCGATAACGATAAATATGTTTATAATTTTTTTTCTTTTTTTATTATAAAGAAATCTCTTGTGAGATTTATTACAACATACTAGCGAGGACGTTAATAATATTTTGGAAACGAACGGCTCTTGGTGGGGGGGGGAGGTACGTTGGTTACAACTATTAAAAAAGGTTATGTTTGTAAAATAAAATAATATTTATAATTACATTTATAAATGAATATGAATAAAATATGTTTATAATTGAATCAGTCTTTTGAAAGATTGAAATAATCTTTTTTAAACGCGCATCACCGTATTGAAACGCGTATCAGTCGATAAAGCAAGAAACCCGTGAATCGGTGAAATTTAAATATTTCGAGAAGCTGTGATTAACACTCCGGCAGTTCGCGATCGCTTCGCTCTCCTAAAACCGAGTGCCGCTCGAGGGTTACGTAGCACCGTAACTCCCCGGTACTGTTCGATATCGATTATAAGATTTGTCCTAAAATATAGTACCCGCGACTACCTGTTATTTCGATCGGAACCAAAAATTCCGGTATCGTATAAAATTGCGTAATTCGATTGCAGTAAATTCTCCATAATTTCCTTCAGCTTGTAAACAAAAATGGACAATTTGGAAAGAGTCGACAGTTGTAAAAACGAGGTGCAAGGCTCGAATTATCGTATCTCTTTTTCTGAAATTGTCCATTTTTATTTACAAGCTGAAGGAAAATTAGGGAGAATTTACTGACCGATGAGCAATTAAGTTGCTGAAAAGAAACTGAAAGCTGAACTGTTACTGAGGTAAAACGAGGTTTAACTCTCCCTCCTCTTCCTTTCTCACTCTCTCTCTCTCTCTCTCTCTCTCTCCCTCTCTCTCTCTCTCTCTCTCTTTCTCATGTGACCTAAAATTACTCAACAGCTTTACAGTGTAAAACGAGGTGTCGAAATTCCAAGTGTAACAAGATTAAAATCAAGTTTCTAAGTAATTCATCCATATGTACAGGTACATTTAAAGTTAAAAGCTTCAATATTTGCGCCATTGGTATGAACATAGAAAAGACTATGAAGCCAAAGCAACATTTCGCAGCTCAATAATTTTCATTTCCCATTTTCTTAATACTTTATTTACTAGAAGCCTGTTCATAGGTTTATTATCTATTGATTAACACTTCACCGGAATTTCATTAACAAATTAGCTGTTTTTGAACACGCTCTAATCTCAACATTTTCTATTTTATCACGAGTATACACCCGTCAAAAACAGCCAACTGTTTCAATCAAATGAACAACAGACCTATCACTGAGCCGCATGTAAAAAAGTCCAATAATTTTATCATAACTAACAATTTCAGAGAAAGTCGTTGCATCACGCCGACTAAAACAAATTGCCAAATTACAACCGCAATTATTGTCGCTTTTGAACAATGTTCTACGAAACTCTCAACCGTCGATCTTCGACTTCGAAAGGTCCATTAGAAAGAGATAAATACACAGGGTGTCCCAAAAATGTCTCGCAATCCGAGAATGGTAGGTTCCCGAGGTAATTTGAAGTAAGTATGTCCTTGGCGAAAATGCGATCCACGGCTTTGTTTGCGAGTTATTAACGAAAAGAGTGACCAATGAGAGGCGAGCTCAGCTGGCGCGAGTCGGCCGAGCCAACGAGCGAAGCTGGGCTTCGTGCGCTCATTGGCTCGGCCGCCAAGCGAGCTCGCCTCTCATTGGCCAGTGTTTTTCGTTAACAATCCGTAAACAAACCCACAGGTTGTATTTTCGCCAAGGGAAAAGTTACTTCAAATGATCCCAGGAACTTCTCATTTCCGGTTTGCGAGAAATTTTTGGGACACCGTGTAGACAACTAAAGCGCGTCGACCAAGAAACCGCGATCGGACGTTCGAAAGTCGTACAATATCGAACGCGAATACAAATTTCTAACATAACTAGGAGAGAAAACAAAAATCTGTGTCCGTACGAAGATGCACAATCTGGTTGCGCGGCGTTTCGCAAAGGCCGTTGGAGCGTGTCCGATATTTATCTCCAATTAACGGGAGAAACGGTGCCGCGAATAATCTGCGAAACGATCGGCGGATAGGCGTCCCGCGAGGTAACGCGATATCTCGGCCGGCCGTGGCGTCCTCGGATATCGGTGGGTGGTCGGTTTCGGTGGCGGGTCGACGGGTCGCGGGAAGGTAAGCCCTCCTCGGATCGACGTGCACCTCGTTACCGCGTCGGTGGAGACGGGCTCAGACACCGGGATGACGCAGCACCGGCTCCTGGTTACCTCTAGCCCATTGTTCTCCCCGCATTTCTTTCGAGCTCGTGCTCAAGTGCTCGATCGCTACCCTCCCACGGTGCCCGGATCCCTCGCCGGGCTTTCAGCCCTGCGCCGCGCGTACGTCTTTCGTGTCTAAACGAGATCGTAATTTTACTCGGTGCGCGCGTCAATAAAGACGCTGCTGCGTCGTTGCTTTGACCGGGCACGAACCGACCCGACCGGTCGAGTGGGACCGCCGGCCCCGGGGTGTTACGGGGGCCCAATTTGACCGTGATCTTTCGCGAGCCGGCCGCGGCGTAGGCGCGCCGAAACGCTGTGAAGCGTTGTTCCACCCGAGAAGCGGTGAACTTTGACGATGCAGCATCGCCGGCGTCGATAAGCCACGATTCAATGAGCCCGCTGGGTTCCCGCGACGTGCTGCTATCAGTGGGAACATAGATGTTGGATCCAACGATTCCATTGAGTTGCGTATTCACTGTCCTATCGCATTGTTTGCGCTGCATTCCTGGGTCAAGATAGGGCCAAGATTCTCGTAGAATTAAGTGCTGAAAGCGAATACAAAACTGTGAACTAGCGAACGAAAATATCAGGGATTTCGGGAGTTTTGCAACGAGGCCGTGTATCTTACGCTGATCGAGTGTACTTGTTGAACAGCGCCATCGTCGTGTCATTGGTTCCGCTTGGAGTCGCGTTATTTTTGCCGATGACTATGGTAACTGTAGATATTCCTGCGGTTTCTCAGCGAAGGCGAACTTTGACCGAGAAAAGAAGATTTTTCGCGACGATAAATCGACGACTCGAGCTGTAAATATTATTCTTTAACTTGAGTGTTTACTTTTGATATAACTTATTATAACCGATATAACTTTATGGTGACTTACTTTACTGTAAAATATTGGATCTCCGAAAGCACGGATTTCGTTAACCTCTTAGGCACGGCTGAATTTCGCGCGGGCTGTCACTCTGTACGGCAGAGTTTCACGCGAATTACGCGTAAACGATACTGCACTGCAATGTGCGACACTGACGTATCATAAACAAAGACTATATATTCTGTCTGTATATTATTGATACTGTTGCAAAACGTTGCGAGGGCAGAAAGGTGTGAAGCAAGCCAAATGAAAACGATTGTTTAGTTCGAACAATGAGCGAAAGAGTCAGCAGAGCGAGCCACTATAGTGGCGCGTCGTAAATAAGACGACATTCGCGAAAGCCACTATAGTGACGCATCGTACCTAAGAGATTAAAAAGTGTAACGTAAAGAAACCATACGCGTGCATATATTACCGCGGTTATGTATCTATCACTGCGAGCCAAATACCGCGGACGTTCCGATTACTGCGCGTCAAGGTTGACATAAACCATTTTCTTTTAAATGTACACGCACAGTTGCAATTCCTAGGATCAAGATATTCTCACTGCAGCACTTTACAAATTAGGCATCGGTACTCTGCGATCGAGCGTGTTCGCGCCGGCTCATCGAGAACTGCGCTGTATAGGTTAAGGTAAGCAGTTCGGTAAAGCATCGCGGTAATGTACACGCATAGTAAAAAACTATGCGGCGAATACTGTGTTAGTAAATAATATTTGTGGATAAATGATAGTGACAATGTACGTCGATGTACATCTGCAACTAGGCTTCATTGAGCTAACCAGCAAATTTGATGAATTAAACATTTGACTTGCATGTCTTAAACGTTTCGCAGCGTTACTGCTAACATTATTTGTGATGTTCCTTTTGGCTGTTTACATAAATGGAGCTTTTGTAATCCACAGTGTTTTCTAACCCCTATTTTGAAATTTTTGCTATAAAATTATATCATTCAATTGTATTTTCACATGGCACTTTAACGTTTCATAGCGCGATCTCCGAGTGACCTTGAACCGAGAAATGCACCCGGTGTGATCGATAAAAGTACGTAAAAAAATCGATATCAAAAACAAATCGACGCAGCTAAAAGTGGTTAACTACGCTTGTCAAAAACATAAAAGAAAATTAGCGTTATTTATAGAATGACCCGATACGTTAACCCATTGGTATAATAATAATAAAAGGTACAATGGTACAACTAAATTGGTATAAATAAAAAAAAATATGCCTTGTCTTTTCTCCAGTATACATAGATCGCAAAATAATCTACACATATTTGAATTCTCAAACGTGCATCTGCTTTCGATAAAGGCGTTTTCTCGATCGAAAAAGAGCCACGATTAAAAGAAAAACGGGCCCCGCGTTAGAGGCAGCATCGGCTGACTGGCTCGGTGGGTCTCGTGTTAAGAAGCTGATCGGATCGGAAGATTTCTGCCCGTCGAGTAGTCGAGAGTGAGCAATCAGAGCCTAGGAAAAGGGCGAGAGGTGACGAGCTGTGGCCCCCCGCGAGGTTTCCCGCGCGGGGCACCCGCCTGTCGATAATGTCCCGCGGCCGGCTACCGACAAGGGCATCGGCTGAGCGTCGCGAAGGACCCCGCGGCTGGCCCCCCGTGCGAATCGGGCCCCCTGCCCTCGGCACGTCGACTCCTTGACTCCGGCTGTCCGGTCTCGCGGAAATAACGATACGCTCGCCCGGAAAGAGAAGAAAAAGGAACGGCGGCCCACTGGTGGCATGCACTCGTCACCCTAGTCCCGGGGGCCCGCAACAACGTCGCCGCGAGAACCGGCCGTACGAGTCGCCCCTGGTGGCCTCGCCGTGTGTGGGAACCTACGGATCTCGCGATTTTCCTTCGCCGCTCGAACAGAGCCTCTCGAGAATTCATCGAATCGAGGCACCGGTTGGCTGGCGCGCCGCGGTTCTTGCCGTGCAAAATGCTCGCTCGCTCGCTCGCTAGCTAAGCTAGCCGGCTTGCGTGCGCGCGCGAGCGCACGGCCATCGCTCTTCACAAAAGCTCTGCACCCTGTGTCTACCTTCTGCTCGATAAACAATATACCATCGTGTACGCGCCAACGGATCTACGAGTGCTCTCTCCCCCCTCCCCCTGCGCGCCACCATGCCGCCTCTTTTCTTTTTTTCCGGTGCACAATGCACCATCTTATGACATTTTTCGTGTTCGACCGTTGTCGTCGAGTGCTTAAGTGCTCGTTATGTGCGCGCCGCGTCAAGCTTTTGTGCTCCGTACCGTCGCAGCAACTGTTTTTCGGGCGTCGGTTAAGTGTGTCCGCGGCCCGAACGCCGCGCACCGAGCGGCCCGTTGTTCCCGCTCGCGGCGAATTAGAATAACGGCGTGTAACCGGCGTGCAATCGCGCGCGGCTCGGCTCGGCTCGGCTGTTCCGTCGCCGCCGATCCGCGCGCCGCGCCGCGCCGCCGAGTTTCGTCGATCGAGCCCGGCCTAACCGCGCGCCGCGCGCGTCGTGCGTCGAGACAACGGGGCAGGGGGGGAGGAAAAGTATTGTCCAATCGCGAGCCCCGGCTGCGAGGGTGCCGCGCGCGAGCCGCTCGCCGAGCGAGATTAAACGCCTCTTTTTTAAATTAATTTTCGCCCGTCCGACGCTGCGAATTAAACCGGCTGCTGCGGAAATCCGATATGAACGGCGCGCGGCCGCGTCCGTTCGCTCTCGCTGCGGAAAAATCTGTTAACCACGGCTGGACGAGTAACCCTTTCGCGGATTGGTTTTCGGCGTCGGTGGCGATTAGGATAGTTGAAGGGAATAGTCGAGGTTATTCATTATTTTAAGTCGAGGTTATTTTAAAGCCAATCGTTGTGGAAGTAACTCGTCTGCGTTCTCTCTCTCTCTCTCTCTCTCTCTCTCTCTCTCTCTCTCTATTTTATACAAAAATTGCAATATTTAATTTATTTAGATTTTTACGAATTTTTATATTGACCCCTTGCCTTACGATTTAATTTACAATAGCGCGCGCCGTAAACAATAACAAGATCGTATAGATTTCGTGGGTCAGAGTTGATTAGAAAAGCTGAAGAAAATAGTCAAGATTAGTTAAGATTATTTATTGACAAGATTAATGCCAATCGTTGAAAGTGTTGTCACCTTTCTCTCTCTCTCTCTCTCTCCCTCTCCCTCTCTCTCTCTCTCTCTCTTATACAAAAATTGCAATATTTAATTTACTTAGATTTTTTTCATTTTTTAATATTAACCACTTCCCTTACGATGTAATTTACAACAGCACGCGCCATAAACAATAACAAGGTCGGCCACTCGTTGGCCGAGCGTTAAAAGTTCCGCAAATCGCAGACGTCTCACGATTTGTACATACATGTGAACGGTACAATTCACTTTAACGTTGCAACATGTCTGATAAATAATTACGATCAATTAATTAACACCAGATTTACGGAGCACAAAAAACAGCTGTTTTATATTAGTTTATAAAAGCAACAGTAAGACACTTATTCTTTATTTTTAACAAGTTTTATATTGCAACATTTAAGTAACCTATAAATTGAACAAATAACCCATAAATGTATCCTTACGATACGAATAATCGTAAATGAGAAAATTAATAACCCGTCATTTTGACGGGTTCCATAAATCCAGCGTTAACGAACAAGACAAATTTATTGTCTCAAAGCGGATAATACACTAACAACAGTTTCATTCGTCATTTCCGAGCGAGCGTCGTGTTTGTAACCCGATCGGCTCTGCAACGTCTCCGAGACCTTTTATTTACATTTGGCAAGGCCGACCGTAACGCCTCTGACGTGTCTTGTTGATGTTTTGCCGGTCAGTGCAGCGCGTCTATGAAGCGACTTGTTTACGTTTGGCCCGGTCGAATTTTACCGCGTCTCTGACGCAACATTGCAAGCTAATGAGTTAACCCTTTGCACTCGAGTGGTAACACTGAGACACCACTAAAATTTGTGATATCACCTTTTAAGTTAATCTTGATATTAACAAAGTTTAGATTTGAAAAAATTATTGAGAGCGTAACTGTTGCGCGAGTCCCAAGAATCAATTTCATACGCATAAAATGTATTTTGTCATATAAAATAGAAATTAGTTAGAAAAATGATATTGTATGTACAGTTAAATTAGTTTCGAGTGCAAAGGGTTAATATATGCTGGGACGAATAAATTTATTGAACAGTTTCTGGTCCATGTATTTTTATAATTTCCATAATTGTGAAATAATAATCGTCGAACCGGTCGTTCGACCGGAGATTTTACGCGGTTAGCGTCGACGCGAATCTTAATGTCCGTGCGAATCTCGACCGCAGGTCCTGTTCTCACGATATAAGGTCCGTTTCACAACGAATTCTTCGGAGATCCGTTCTCGAATAGACGCACCGCGCACACGGGATCGGAAGACGGCCTATTAAACGGCGAGTAACCAGCGACTCGGGCGACGGCTGATTTTCTCTCGAAACTTTTTCTGAACGGATTAGTCGAAATGGGAACGGCAGAGAGAGCGAGAGAGAGAGAGAGAGAGAGAGAGAGAGAGAGCGAAAAAGAAAGTCTCGGTCAGTAGGTGCCGCGTAGAAGTATTTTCCATCGTCTTCGAGCGATTTATTTCTGGAGGTCAGGCTCACCCACGCAAGGAGCCGGCGGGACGGGCGGGCCGGTGGGCGTGGCCCGGCGGCGGTAGGGTCGCCCGGAGGCGGAGTCACCCCCTCGCTCCGTGCAGCCAGCGATTTTTCCTCCCAGACGGCTACCCACACGCATGTCCTAGCGGTGGCGCGCGCGCGCGAGCTCGCGCGTGCGTGCGTGTGCGTCTCTGTGCGTGCACGCGACTTCTGCCGGCCGCTGTAACGTGTGCGTTACACCGTGACGTCGCAGGCTTGGATACGGGTCAGAGACAGTAGGCTTCGCCAGGTTTTCTTCGGCCGATCTCCGCGCGGAGTTAAACGATTTTTCTCATGATCGCGACATTGGGGCGGTGTGTTCGCAGTACAAGATTGACTTGTTCCTAGACCGTAGAACGAGCCGCGGCGGGTGACGTCATCAACATTCGGCGAGACGCTCCTGTGATTTTCTCTAGCTTCGCTTCGTTCTTGATATATCGTAAGTGACCCGCGGAACATTCGATCCGCACCGTTCTCTCAAATCCGTTTCCATCGACTTTCTTTCTTTCTTTGTCCAAGCATGCATGTTCGTCTTTCTGCACGAGTTTCGGCGAGATCACCGGCAAATTCGAGATCCCGAGATCGGGATTCGAGAGGTTCGAGGACAGGAAGGTGCTCGGACGAACAAAAATACGTGGGAGATATTGGATACGTCGATTGTAGGTTATGTTGTGAAACAATTACGGTAGTTCGTATTTTATTAGATCGATCGAAGAACAATTTTCGTTTTAACAGAGAATTAGACCGATTGATTTTTTGATATTGTTTTTAAATGCATCTTTTCGTTTAGGTGGGATATCCTGTTGGCAGTGTACAAAAATGTTTAACGCTCGGACGAGCAACTACGACTAAGGTCGTGGGGTTCAAGCACAGAAATGTGTACAAATCTGGATCCGTGGCTAGCATTGTTACTAGTTTCGTCGAGGATTTGAAAACTCGCTATTACTCGCGTTCTTGTTTAATTAATCGGCCGATGAACTATGATCGGTATTTTGGAAGCGGATAGATATCAGGGTAAGTTCGGAAGAGTTTGACAACTTTTTGAAAATAGAATCGTATTGCTGCGATTTTTCAGAATTTTATTGTATTCGTTAGATTACAGCAATGTCTAAATAATTAAACATATATATAAACAGTATTTTGCGTCGAATTAAAATATATGCTACCATTTTCAAGTAAAAAGCAAAAATACTGTAGGTGGACGATTTCACCAGCATCACTGGGTTAGAGCGACCACGAAAAATAACCTTGACTATAGCCTAAAAAAAGTATTATAAATAAAGAAAGTAATTCTTACGTTATCTTTTCTTTAGCTTCCCACATAAATCGTAAAAATTCTCATATTTGGAGCGTCCCTCGCGATACCAACGACCACACCTCGCGCATTCAAGCCAGTCGTCACTTTTTCTGGTTTCGAAGTAGTCCTCTCTGCATCTCGCGCATTCATTTCGGTTCCATTCTTCCAACGACGCGTCGCTTCCTTGTAAAACTGGATTATCTCTGCTCGAGTCAAACGATCGTTCCAATTGTTTTCTACGTTTCTTTGCATCCTTCCCCCTTTTAATCGAAACATTCCCATGTTTCTTTATAGTTCCCTCGTTCCTCTTTGTCTCAACGTTCTCCGAACTGTTTACAACGTTTGCGAGTTGCCTGCAGCGTTTTCTGACCACGACGGTTGCACCCGTTTGTGGAAACACGGGCATCGTCTCGCTGAGCCAAACGGAATTCTTTGGAAATTAAGCTGTTCGCAACTCGAAAAGGAAGCGAATTCGCTTCGAAAAAAACCGGATAGAGGAAGAATACAAATTTCGTCGACGGACGGAACAATTAACGCGGTCGTACTCTCCCGGATCGGCACGATCGGTCTATACCAGAATTACGGGAGAGATCGACCGCATTTTTAATACAAAGTAGAAACGAATGCGCGCGCGCTGTCGAGGTTATACGGTAGTTTCACGCATAATGTATCCCTCGAAATTAAAACAGTGCAAATAAACTTACCTATCTGTCGATTACCGCGAAGAATATATGTACATCGGCGAAAAAACTTTCGGATCCGCCTAAAGCTTCAAACGCAATCCGCAAGATCGGGATACAGTTTCGCGACGATCGCGATACGCGATCAACGATCGATTCGTTAAAGCGTCTTCCGACTTTTAGCGCGACGTCATATGGCGTCGTCGTTTCGAGATATTCACTGCGGCCGAACTTCTCCCGGACTCACCCTATATATTTGATGTTCGAAACCGATTCACGATTTCCGTATTTCGAGCACGATAACGTTAACAGCGTCTCCCTACAAGACGAAATATTTCGCAACGAATTTCACCGAAAAGCAATTCGGTATCCCGATAAATTACGAATTCGTAAACGAGCACCAACGAAGAAGCTCCTTCGATCCCGTACCATTATCTTCGCAGTCGCTATAATTCGAATATTTTCGATCGTAATAATTTCTTAGATGAACATTTATCGCGCGTCAAGTTCGTTTCGACTGAACTAGACTTCATTGCTAGAAATCTCCGTCGCCGGTCATACTCGTCGAAGCACGACAAGGGGTGAAGTCGAAACTATTGTCACTTAGACTGTAATAGTATAATAGACTATAATAGAACTATAATATATAATATAGACTATAATAGACTATAATATATAATATATATTATAGAGACTATAACAGACTGTAATATATAATATATATTATAGACTATAATAGACTATAATAGAACTATAATATATAATATACAATATAATAGACTATAATAGAACTATAATATATAATATACAATATAATAGACTATAATAGAACTATAATATATAATATAGACTATAATAGACTATATTATATAATATATAATATAGACTATAATAGACTATAATATATAATATATATTATAGAGACTATAATAGACTGTAATATATAATATATATTATAGACTATATAGACTATAATAGAACTATAATATATAATATGCAATATAATAGACTATAATAGAACTATAATATATAATACAGACTATAATAGACTATATTATATAATATATAATATAGACTATAATAGACTATAATATATAATATATATTATAGAGACTATAATAGACTATAATAGACTATAATAGAACTATAATATATAATATACAATATAATAGACTATAATAGAACTATAATATATAATATAGACTATAATAGACTATATTATATAATATATAATATATAGACTATAATAGACTATAATATATAATATATATTATAGAGACTATAATAGACTGTAATATATAATATATATTATAGACTATAATAGACTATAATAGAACTATAATATATAATATATAATATAATAGACTATAATAGAACTATAATATATAATATAGACTATAATAGACTATAATATATAATATATAATATAATAGACTATAATAATATATAGACTATAATACACGGTCCCCAGAAAAATCATTGGCGTAGCAAGCAAGAACACAAACAGTTCGAATCGACGGCGATCATCCCCCACGATTCAATTCGAACGCTTCAATTTTCGAAAAAAAGTCACACTCGTAAACGAGGATTCGAATCTCTAAACTCGGCCACGCGTAGAAAAAGACGATCCTGTCGGAAAGTAACCCTATCGAAGATATCGAAAGTAATCGCAGATAATGCCGTTGGCTTTAATTTCGCTTTAATTTCGAAACGATCAGCCAGCGATCAGTTACGCGTGAATCCACCTCGATTCGGTCTCGAACGGGATACGTAGCTTTTAGATCGCGATCAGGATATTGAATAACGATTGAACGACGGGGACAACTATTGCTACCAACCAAGCGCTACCGGCGCCAGATCGTTGCGCGCACAGGTATCTTACGTATGACGTGTGTGCAAGCGAATATCGCGAATTCCGTCACGGTATGGATGGCAAAGGCAGCCCAGCCCGGCGCTGCAATTACCTGCAGGGCGAGGGAGTCAAGTAGCAATATCTGGACCCGTTATCCAGTTCGGTTATCCCGGCTGGAATGCTTTGTGTCGCCCCGGCAATCTGCATTTCCCTACCTATCCGAATGGAGGTCTATGAGACCTCCGCGGCATGATTTCAAATGAAATCGACTCTTTGTCCCCGGCCCGGAAATTTCCAATTCAATAACGGCCGCGCGTGAGCGGCGGCCGGGGGGGGGGTGGTGGTGCGGGCGACCGGCAATTGTCGATGCGGATTGAACGTCTCGCGGAAAAAGTTTCTCGCCCCGAACCTCCCCCTTCCCCACCTCTTCCCCGCCCCCTCTCGCCGCCGTACCGGAAGCTTAAAACAACCGTTCGGAAAGGTTTGCGCGCGTTTGACCGAGATATTTTAGCTTCGAGATCTCGTTTAACGAGATGCCGGCGCGCGACTCTTCCGCGTTCGCGGCGACCGAAACGGCTGGAAATACGGCGATGTCTGTCTAACCGACGCGAGAATTGCGCAGAAAAATATATAATAATGTAATAAATAATATAATATTGTGTCGTAGTTCGGGCGTGCAATTATCTTAAATGTTATTAAATAATACGGTCTTAGAATTTGAGAACGTTACAGTGATTTCTCTCTAATTCGCGCTCGGATTGCGCACAGAAATGGACAATTTCGGAAGAGGAGACACGATATTATTCGAGCCTTGCGGCTCGTTTTTATAGTTGTTGACAATTCGTGGATATATTAAAATATAATAGATATAATTATATAAATAATATATATGTAAGATGTCCCAAAAATGTCTCGTAATCTGGAAATGGCGGGTTCCTCGGATCGTTTGAAGCAACTTCTTCCTTTACAAAAATTTTCTCCGAGGCACCGTTAACGAGTTATCAACGAAAAACAGTGACCAATAAGAATCGAGTACGGCTGACGCGAGGCGGCCCAGCCAACCGGCGCGCGAAGCCCAGTTCCGCTCGTTGGCTCGGTCGCCTCGCGCCAGCCGAGCTCGCCTCTCATTGGTCACTGTTTTTCGTTGATAACTCGTTAACGGTGCCTCGGAGAACATTTTTGTAAAGGAAAAAGTTGCTTCGAATGACCCGAGGAACCCGCCACTTTCGGATTGCGAGATATTTTTGGGACATCTTCTATATATATATAAATAATATAATAATAGATATAATATCTATAAAAATGAACCGCAAGGATCGAATAATCGTATCTCCTCTCCCCAAATTGTCCATTTTCGTGGACAATCTGAGCGTCAATTAGAGAGTCATTACTGTACGGAGCTTCCTGGCGCTTCCTCGAGCTTCCCGAGAACTCCGGCTCGACGACGAACCTCCGCAGGATGAACGCAGCAACGATGCTTCAAATCTGGACACGGTTTTATAAGGCGTCTATCGTTCGCGTAGGGGCACGGTATTGGTTTATGCATTCGCTTGTAGGCGGCATCGATTGAAACGCTCGGTCATGAATGACGAATGCCAGGTACTCCCCGCTCCGACAACCCTTTGCAATGCATTAGGACAGGAGCAGCAGCCGTCAAGGGAACGCCGCGCGGAAGACGGGCATTAGCATCCAGGCGGAGGGCAACCGTGCCGCGGCGGTCGCGTCTTAGATCGAAACAGCCCCCATGTTTTCACCGTGGGCCGGGTATATTCATGAACGGGGTCGCCGCGTAGGGCGTTTCGACTTCCTTTTCCTTCATGAATTTACAATCGACCGGAGGACTCGCGGAGACGACAGGCCTGCGCGTGCCATTCCGCCGCACCGAACACCTCGAACCGGAGAAAATGGGACGCGTCGGGCGGACCGCGCGTCGCGGAAACAACTTCTTGTTAACGCGATCGCGACCGACTTTTATGCGGAGAAGCGGGTATCTTGCGGTATTTTGATTCGCGTGCGACGATGTTATCGCTAGGCTGCGGATTTGATGCGGATTTGAACCTAATCTCGACGCGTTTCCGCACTTCCCCTGTCCACGAATCCGACATTTTCGGCTGAAAAAATATTAGATCGACGCGTATTTCATGTCGGATTTTTAAGCGAATATATAAAACCGCGTATCTTTTGTTCAAAAGCTGTTCATTCGATCGAAATACGCTTCGTTCGCTTCGATACGCTTCTCCCAACGAGATTTTAACGCACAGATGACTGTCTCGAGGAAATTCCGATCTTTCGAATCGACAAACTCTGACATGGAATTTTTCGGGCCGTCTTCATTTGCGTGCCGTTTAGCCCGTGAAGACTGTTCTAAATGTTTAAAAAATATGAAAGTCGGTCGGCGAAAGATCCGGCGAACGAGCCGGGTGCTGCGAAATTTCATACTTTAATTCGTTCGATTTTGCAATCTTTTTGTACGACGTACGCGGCCGAGTGTCGTCGCGGAGAAGTTATCGGGCCGTGCCGATTAACGAGCGACGGGCGTATAATTTGCAATTTTTCACGCGTCTCGTCGATGCACCGGCTGCACTTTTCGGCTGCGATCGTCTCCCCGGTTCGAAGGAACGAGCAGCGAATCACTCCGGTCGCGTTCGTTTCCACCGACGCTTTCGGAGCATCGTTTTTCGCAGACGGTTCCGGGCCTTCCGCGCGGTTCATTTTCTAGGGAAAAATCGGCGGACCGAAAATTTTCAAACCGACGCCGCACTTCTCGATCGTTAACAGTGTTCTCCCCGAACGCCTGGTTTGTATCGCGCGCAACTTTCGCAGCGTTGTTGCCAAGTTTATACTCGTATAACAAAAATTACACGAACATCGGTCGAATTCGTATCCTCGCGAAATTCGAAACGAATAACAAAATGGAACGCTTTCGAGAAAATCTTCTTCGTTGAATCGTGACTCTGGCGATGGACGGTACGACTATAAACGAGGTTAAACCAAAAACAAAAGCATTATGAAGAAAGGGTGGCAAATGTTCGCGTGTAAAGAAAATCCGACATTTCATATGCACTGAGCTAATAGTTGTCTGGGTCTGTTTGACTTCAACTCAGCACGATTGATATAGAGTCGATTTGACTTCAAGTTGCTATTAATTGATACAAAGTCAATTTGACTTCAAGTCACCATTAATTGACACAGAGTCAATTTTACTTCAAGTCTCCATTAATTGATACAGAGTCAATTTGACTTGAAGTCACCATTAATTGACTCAGAGTCAATTTGACTTGAAGTCACCATTAATTGACTCAGAGTCAATTTGACTTGAAGTCACTATTAATTGACTCAGAGTCAATTTGACTTGAAGTCATCATTCATTGATACAGAGTCAATTTGACTTGAAATCTCCATTAACTGACAGACAGTCAATTTGACTTCAAGTCTCCATTAATTGATCAGAATCAATTTGACTTGAAGTCACAATTAATTGACACAGAGGCGACTTGACTTTAAGTCACCATTAATTGATACAAAGTCAATTTGACTTCAAATTGCCATTAATTGTCACAGAGTCAATTTGACTTCAAGTCACCATTAATTGAAAGACTCAATTTAACTCCACAAGTCACCATTAATTGACAGAGATTCAATCTAACTTCAAGTCACCATTAATTGACAGAGAGTCAATTTCACTTCAAATCATCATTAACTAACCCAGAATCAATTTGACTTCAAGTCACCGCAACTCAAATCAAAAAACAGCGTCGGCAACAAAAACAAAACAAAGATTCCTAAGAAGAAAACAAAGAAAAATCCCACGAAAAAGAAACAAACACAAACGCAAGTCGCGCACGCGCATTCTTCCCGGACAACAGAAATCGATGATTCCGACGAACGATCAAAGAAGCTCCCACAGGAAGCTAATTAGAGCGTCCTAATAAAGTCCGAATAAAGGAATACAGTGGTCGCGGGGCATCGGCGAGGGCGCACAAAGGTGATCGCGAAAACTGGGAAGAAATTGTTGCCAGATACTGGAACGATCCGAGTCGGCCGTCGAGATCACAGAGATCAGAGATCGGATCACAGGGAAGCGGTGCAATTATCGTGGAAATGCCGCAAAGACGAACGAGCATTTGCGGTCCGCGAATGGATCCGAGCGCTAATTCCCGTCCGGATGGTATTGTACAATGCGGAATCCGAAATCGTCGGCGGACCGTCGTAGACCGTCGGAAACAATCGGCCACCGGTAATCGTATCAAACGGCAGCAACAAATCCTCGGGTCCGTGTAATAAGGGCGCGAAGGGTGCCGGTGGCGGCTAGGGTCAACGGAGGGCGGGGAGGGGAGGGGGTAGAGCGCGGACGGCGCGCGAGAGGGGAAATAAAGAGAAAGAGAGAGTATCGGCGAGCGTGCGAGGGTGGCCGGGGGGTGGGGGTGGGGAGACGGTGCCACGTGCTGCTGTCACTGGCACAGATTATATTATATAGGAATGGCAGCGAATAGGTGTAGATATAAGCGTCGAGCGGCAGTTAATAAATATGATAATGGCGGCCGAGCCGGGTGAAAGAGAGGGGCGAGTGGGGCGCGATATGGGATACCAGTGTATAAGAGTGACCACCAGAAGCGGAGGGCTGTCACCGTCAGGACCTCTCGTATGTCATGCGACGCACGCACACGCTCGCACACACGCTCGCAACGCGGGGACAGACGGACGAGCGCGCGCGCGCGGCCGTTCGACACGCGCCGGCCTCGGCGAGCGTGAAACTCTCGTGCGACTTTATTTTGCCGTGATGCTTTTTTTCTTTTTTTTTCACGGTTTTACCCCGCGAGCCCGGAGACGGCGTTGCTCGATCGACGCCGATCCGGCGTCGAACGCGATGAATTGTTTTCCCTAATTCGCGCGAAGATCGCGCGTCAAAGTGGAGATTTCGGGGAAAGGAGACGCGATTTTTGTTCGAGAATTTTTAGAGCGCTTTCAGAGGCGACGAATTGTTAACGACTTGCTTTTTGGTGCACTGTAATGCGTGCTGGGATATTTTTTATAGACACCCAGAGATACGCATAACCTCGAAATATTGTAAATTTAATAAATTATTTTAATAATAATGATTTTAAAAATAAATTTAATATTGTAAATTTTCACGTACTGTAATAACAAATTGAACTGAATTATTATTATTATTATTATTTTTGTATGCTTTTATATTGTGCGATTCCTTTGTTAATAACAATTTAATTTATGTTTCAATTTGAAATGTTTAATTTGAGACGCAATAGTTCGACTTTCGATTTAAATTTTCCGATTTGAGACACAATAATCTGAATTTCAATTGAAAATTTTTAATTTAAATAGCAATAATTGAAATTTCAACTTGAAATTTTTATTTTAAAACGCAGTAGTTTAAATTTCTATCTAAAATTTTCAATTTAAGACGCAACAATTTAAATTCCAATTTGATTCAAGATTTTTATTTCGATTTCAATTTAAGATTTTTAATTTAGAACGCAATAATTGAAGTTTCAATTAAAAATTTTTAATTTAGAACGCAATAATTGAAGTTCCAATTTTATATTTTTAATTTAGAACGCAATAATTGAAGTTCCAATTTAATATTTATAATCGAGTACGGCTGACGCGCGGCGGCCCAGCCAACCAGCGCGCGAAACCCAGTTCCGCTTCTTGGCTCGATCGCCTCCTCGCGCCAGCCGAGCTCGCCTCTCATTGGTCACTGTTTTTCGTTGATAACTCGTTAACGGTGCCTCGGAGAAAATTTGTGTAAAGGAAAAAGTTGCTTGAAATGGCCCGAGGAACCCGCCACTATCGGATTGCGAGACGTTTTTGGGACACCCTGTATACACAGTATCAGACTCTGTACAGTACATATCAGACTCTGCCGTCCAGAGAAATAGCCTCGCGCAGAATTCAGCCGTACCTAAAAGGTTAATCTCGCTTCCGCGCGGAAGTCTGGAACAGTTTCCCGCCTCCGCTCCGCTCCGCTCTGCGCCGATGATTCCCGGTTGTCCCGGGGAATTGCGATCTCCCGTTCGCGTGTCTCGTGCCGGCCGTACCTGCTCTCCCGCTTCCCGGAGCAATTAGTCACGGTGCTCTTGATAAATCGCTGGAATCCTGACCTCCCCTCGCCAAGGGGGGGTTTAAGTCCTCGTGCTGCGGACCCTCCGCAAATATCCAATAAACAGGCGGCCCCCGACTCCTGATGGCTTGATGGCTTCTCCTCTCTACCTGCGCCGTCGGGCATTAACCTTCACCTATCGAGGAGATCGGCTTACCTTAATAATCGTAGCGGTACCCGGCGTCGCCGTTCGAAGGGGGTTAGGACGGTACGGGGCCAGGAACACGCGGCCTGGATCAGAGAGAGTATGAGGGGTGTTTCCATGGCGCTGCGCGCCCGAGAACGTTCGTCACGCATGAGAAAAACCCGACGGATCTGAGCCCGCCGAGAGATGTAATGAAACATTCTTAGCCGTTCCCGCGACGTTCCTGCGCCAGCGATATCCTATTTTTTTTTCTTTTTTTCATCATTCGATCTCAGCTTTGATCATTAGACACGGTGCAGGGGGTGCGTGCCCCGATAATGTCGCGAAATTCGGAATTGGGGTTCCTCGGGTGATTCGAAGCAACTTTTTCCTTTGCGAAAATGCGATCCGAGGCTTCGTTTGCGAGTTATCGGCGAGAAACGCTGACCAATCAGAGGCGACGGCCGGCCGTCGCGCCGCGCGGCCGAGCCAACGGGCGGGCGAAGCCCGGTCGCGCCGAATGGCTCGGCCGCCTAGCGCTAGGTCACTGCTCGCCGCTCATTGGTCACCGTTTTTCGTTGATAACTCGCGAACGAAGCCGCAGATCGCATTTTCGCAAAGGAAAAAGTTTCTTAGAACCATCTCGGGAATCCTGTTTCCGGACTGCGAGACACTTTTGGGACACCACGTATTTCTACCGGGGAACTGCAACTTTCTTTTAGTGAGGACCCTTCGAATTGGGCTTCGACTTTATACTGGGACTAACGGGCCTTAAATGCGACAGATGTGTTTATACTATTTTATAACAATGGCAATATTGGACGTCAAGCTTCGCACAATTTCTGTTACAATATACGCTCGAATAAAGAAGCTGATCCGAAAATTTCACATGGAAACATTATAAATTCTCAGGAATCATAAAAGAAAAAATTTGAAATCAGTGACATTTTGACTCGTCGGAATATGACAATGGATTAACAGTACAAATTTTACAGTCCTTTTCATCTCTTTTTTGAAACTAAATCGAACAAAAATTTCCCAATAACTTTAATAACTTTTCCAATTAATGGTGGTAGAACAAAAATTTCCCAATAACTTTTAATAACTTTTTCAATTAATGGTGGTCGAACAAAAATTTCCCAATAACTTTAATAACTTTTCCAATTAATTTAATAACTTTTCACGACTTACCAATAATTTCAAAAGCGATTATATATTGCTCAAAGCACAGGAACGCATCGAGATGCAACGAACGCACATTTCCAGCCGGAAATGTACAAGGTGGAAAGGAGGATTCGATGGAGGAGCACCGAATAAATCGGCGACGAAGGTTAAAAATGAAAGCCCGACCGTTCGGTCGCAGGCGTTCCTTCGAATAAGTATCATTTTATTAATATCTCTGTCGTTATTTACAAAACTTTGTAATAATCTCTAAATTTCTTCACCGTCACACGCTACTCTCTATTCGTCAATCTATTATACTTTGACGCTCGTATATGTGTACACGTGTATCCATGTCGCTGTGTGTGCGCGCGGGCGTGCGCGTCGCGCGCGCGCCTGTATGCGTGTGTGTAATCAGATGCGTTACATTAATGTCGATAATGCTCGAGTTTCCATTTCTCTCCTTTCTAAATCGTTTACAGTTGAACGGGAAAACGCCGTGCTCGGTCCGGGCCGAGCGACAAGAATTCCGCTTCCGTACGGCGTTTTCGTTCGTCGCTGATACAACTTTTACAACCCCTGCTCTGCTATCCCCACCACGTTCTCTGTCGCTCTTTATCGCTCCCTCTCTCTCACTCTTTCACACTCTCACTCTCGCGCTTTTGGACTCGCGCTTTTAGACTCGCGCTCTCGCTATCGCGGTTTCGCTATCGCGCTCTCTTACTCCCGCGCTCTCTCTTTCTCTCGCGCTCACTCTCTCTCTCACACGCTTTTGCATTCGCGCTCTCTCACTCTCGCGTTCTCTCTCTCTTGATTTTGCACTCAAGCTCACTCTCTCTCTCTCGACTTCTCTCTAAATCTTTCTTTCTCTGTCTCTCTCTTGATTTCTCTCCCTCTCTCTCTCTCTTTCAATTTCTCTCTCTCTCTCTCTTTCTCTCTCTCTCGACTTCTCTCTAAATCTTTCTCTCTCTGTCTCTCTCTCGATTTCTCTCCCTCTCTCTCTCTCTTTCAATTTCTCTCTCTCTCTCTCTCTCTCTCGACTTCTCTCTCTACATCTTGCTCTCTCTCTCAATCTTTCTCTCTCTCTCTCTCGACTTCTCTCTCTCTCTCTCTTTCAATCTTTCTCTCTCTGTCTCTCTCTCGATTTCTCTCCCTCTCTCTCAATCTCTCTCTACATCTCGCTCTCTCTCAATCTTTCTCTCTCTCTCTCTCTCTCGATTTCTCTCTCTCAATCTTTCTCTCTCTCTCTCTCGCTCTTTCTCTCTCTCGGGATTTTGCACTCGTGCTCTCTCTCTCTCTCTCTCGCTCTCTCTGTCGCGCTTTTGCACTCGTGCTCTCTTACTCTCGCTTTCTCTCTCTTGCGCTCTCTCTCTCGCGATCTCTCACTCTCACGTTCTCTCTCGCGCTCTCGCTCTCGCGTTTTTGCACTTGTACTTGCTCTCTCTCTCGCGCGCTCTGGCTATCGCTCTCTCGCGCTCTCACTCTCCCTCTCTCTCTCTCTCTCCCGTTCTTTTTCGCTCGCTCTCCCTCTCTCCCTCTCTCTCTCCCACTCTTTTTCGCTCACTCTCTCTCTCTCTCTCTCTCGCTCTCGACCACCGCAAGCACCCCTTATTTCCCTGATCGGGCAAACGTCTGTATAGACCACCGCGCACATTATTCTTATTTACATCATCGGGATTCATGGCTGTGACCTCGTTATCACCGCGCGCCGGGATACACGCTTTTCTCTCTTGGCTTTCCGACCGGGAGGGCCTCCTCTTTCCGCACGCCCTCCCCTCCCCTCCCCATCCCGCGCCACTCACCTACACCGCACCGCAAGAAGAGAAGATCGATTCTGTTCTTGCGCGTCACAATTTCGAGCGGAACGGCCGCGATATGTACACCCCACCTACCCCCCTGGCCCACGCCCGCCCCCTCCCCCCTCTCCCTGTTCTCGGCTATGTACACACGTGAGCGTGTCGCGGCTCGCGGTAGGTTGAAAACGCGCGACACGATTTCCGCGCGGCGCGCAGCGGCGCCGCGAGAATTTTCTATGGAACGAGCCAGTTCCGACGCCCGATTAATCCGTTTCGACTGTTCCTCCTCGGCGCCCCGTTCCTCATTTTCGTCCCGTTTCGTCGCCTTTCCTCGACGACGTCCTCCCCCTTTCGCTTCCTTCCTTCCTTCCTCCCTTTCTCTCTTTCTTCCTTCCTTCCGCCGGAGAACATAAACGCAGGCGCTCCTCGTCGCCTCGCCGTTCCAACCCTTTCGGCGGCCGATTCGACGATCTTTCGTTTTCTTTCTTTTTCTTTTATTTTTCGACGCTGACGCGCTGCGCTGCTCAGCCGAATCTGGCTCGGTTTCGTTGTATACGCGAGTTCTGGTCGGCTCGTCTAGGAATTTTTTGGCTTTGCCGGGCTTGGTCGTCGCGGGCACAGTGCTCGCAAGCGTACGGGGCATGATTCGCGGATCGTTATTGCTACGGCTGTACCTCGTTGCCGGGTGCTTTCGCTTCGTTTGCGTCGAGATCGTCGCTTGGTTTCGACCGATCTCCGGTCACCGGGTGACCCCGGGATCGGTGAACAAACCTCGTCGCGTCGCATTCTGCACCCTCTAAGAAGGAGAAAAGCATTGGAGTTCGTTCACTTATTTCGGGGACACCCGGTGCACCACCGTCGTCGACGTTCGAAGAAGAAAGAGATTGATAAGGCAGTTGCGAACGAATTTCATTTGACGAATGTCTATTCGGTTTTCCGCGTTAAATAGTGCTTCTCTCGGTAGACGGGTCGAGTCGTGTTTTGACAATGCTGAAAGTACAGGGTGTCCTATAATTATGTTAAGAATTGAGACGAGGCGATAGCCGAGGTGATTCGAAGCAACTTTTTCCTTTACGAAAATCTTCCCCGAGGCTTCGTTCGCGAGTTATCAACGAAAAACGGTGACCAATGAGCGGCGTGCAGTGACCTAGCGCTAGGCGGCCGAGCCGATCGGCGCGACCGGGCTACGCCCGCCCGCTGGCTCGGCCGCGCGGCGCCACGGCCGGCCGTCGCCTCTGATTGGCCAGCGTTTTTCGCCGATAACTCGCGAACGAAGCCGCGGATCGCATTTTCGCTAAGGAAAAAGTTGCTTGAAATCGCCTCGCGAATCTTCTCGCCCCAGTTGTCAACGTAATTACCGGGCACCGTGTACACGCTCGCCGAGGTTCCACGTGGCTTTCGTAGCCCGAACAATCGTGAAATAACATATTCAAAATGATTTTGATCTGGCCGATACTGTGCTAGGATCGGAAAGCAACCGATAGAGCTGTATACATATACATATATTATTGTAAAATGTGTGTGCGTGTGTGTGTGTGTGGTCGAAACGTGGTCTCTGTTGCGATTGTTCAGCGTGAACATTTGTAAGCGGTGTCGCGACGTAGTCCTTCGAACTAACGATATCGCTTCGGTAAATAACATAGAATAGACGTGCAAAGGCATTTTCAATGCCTCTGTGGCAGCGCGTCGGAGCACGACAGAAAAATCTTCACGTTCCGCCGCGAGCTTTCCAAGGTCCGTTCAGACAAAACCGCTGGTTCGCGCGGTCGACGCTTTTACTGAACTGATCGCGCAGATCGCGTTTAGATGTTTTGGCAGTTCGCGATGAAACTCGATAGATCGACGCGGCGGCGGCGGCGACGGCGGCGGCGGCGAGAGAACAGTGTTGAGTCTGATTTCGTGTCTCGAGGAAACGGAGTTTCAAGGGACCACCCGGACGCTTCTCTCGTGGTCGTTAAAAAAACATTGGTCTTCCGGGGATTTCGACGTAGTTTCCGGACGATCGTCGATGCATGAGGAATCGGGGAATGGACTCGGTGCTGAAATGCGACGCGGGCAATGATCAGATATATCGGTTATTGCAACGGAACAATTAATGCGCTGATAATTATGCGCGGCTAATTAATGCGCTGATAATTAACGTGCTGATAATTATGGGCTGATAATTGTGCGCTGATTATTGATGCGCCGATAATTATGCGCTGGTAATGAACGCGTTGATAATTAATGCGCTGATAATTAGCGTGCTGATAATTAAGGCGCTGTTAATCAACGCGCTGATAATTAATGCGCTGATAATTAACGCATTGATAATTATGCGCCGATAATTAGGCACTGATAATTATCGCGCTGATAATTAAGCGCTGCTAATTATTGCACCGATAATTATGCGCCGATATTTATGCGCTGATTATCGATGCACTGGTAATTATGCGTTGATAATTAACGCGCTGATAATTGTGCGCTGGTAATTAACGCGCTAATAATTAATGCGCTGATTATTAACGCGCTGATATTTAACGCGCTGATAATCAACGCGCTGACAATTAACGCGCTGATAATTAATGCACTGATAATTAATGCGCTGATAATTAACGTGCTGGTGATTACTGCGCTGATTATTGATACACCGGTAATTACGCCTCGATAATTAACGCGCCGATAATTATGCGCTTTTAATTAACGCGCTGATAATTATTGCACGATAAGGGGACCCTGGCATTCATCGACGACGCCAACTGGAAACCATATATCCCTATGAAACGATCGCCTCCCTGGTTACATAATTAATTTCTTAAATTAGTGAGATCAAGCGTTTTGCTTCCTCTACTCTCAGCTAGAATTCGCTAAGTGTATCGTAATCTGTGCACCTCCGAGTCCCGGTCCAATAATTCCCATGCATCCGAACAATTTTTCTGACCTAATCTCGCGGTGCGACCATCCTGATTCATTCGTAGACTTCAAAGATTATGGCAGCGGCGTCGGCGACTGCGGCGACGGTTTTAACCCTTCGCACTCGAAGCTACATTAACCGAAAATATAAAATCATTTTTCTAACTTATAACATTTCCACTTTATGCGACAAAATGCATATTAATTGCATATGAGCCGTTTATTTCGAAAGTGGCATAAGCACTTTTTTTTTTTAAATGAAAAGATACCGTTCAATTGTAATTAGTGTTACCATTATCTCGATTTTTTTGAAAAAGTGACTTGTGCCATTTTCAAAATAAACGGCTCATATGAAATTGACTTTTCGGATTCACGCAACAGTTACGCTCTCGACAATCTTTTTAAATCTGCACTTCGTTAATATCAAAATAATGTTAAAAGATGATATAACAAATTTCAGCGGTGCTTCAGAGTCACCGCTCGAGCGCAAAGGGTTAATTTCCGCGGCGAACAGCTGTCCGCTCCGATCCGCGACAGATCTCGCGCAAGAAGGCAACCGAAGCCTCCAACAGGTTCGCGTGGGCTCGTTTGCCCACGAAACTCGATTCCTTTTCAACCCCCTTGGGGAGGGAGGGGGGCGGTTGCGCGACAAACTCGCGCGGAACGCGGCCTGTTACAACACTGTCGCCGATGCGCGGGTCTCGTGTGACGCGGTAGGTTCGTGATAGGCCGAACGACGCGATCAAACGGCCCCGAGGGGGTGTACGGTTTCTCGCAATTGGAATCGGCGCGTTTCGAGTGGAACCCGGGAACAGATTATTCGCGCGGCCCGCTTCGCCGTTCCATTGTGCTGCCGCATCCGGCTGTGCACACGCCGCTATCACAGGTGCGACGGGAACCGCCTGCGCTCGTTCGTCGCCGACACGCTTCTCTCGTCCTCCAGCGACCGGCGAACCCCTAATTCGACGCGTCTCCCTCGGACCCCGAAATCCTCTTCCGCGTACAAAATTTCGCCGTTCAAATCGACAACGTTGTTCCATAGGGTACAGTGAATTCTTCCTAATTGACGGTTTTTTGTGCGATGCGATTATTCGAGGCTTTTTGTATTGTTTTTTCGGTGCGTACGGAATGGCGGATTTTTAAGAGAATATATGGAATCGTGGGACTTTTTGCGGAAATGTTTGTTTAAGCGAAATATGCTTCGTTTGGTTCGATGTACTTTTATCAACGAGATTTTAACGCGTAGGTGACTGGCTGAAAGAAATTGTGATTTGTAGAATTGATAAGGAGTCAATTTGAATTCAAGTTGTTATTAATTGGTACAGAGTCAATTTGACTTTGAGTCGACGTTAATTGATGCAGAGTCAATTTGACTTTGAGTCGACGTTAACTGATGCAGAGTCAATTTGACTTCAAGTCGATGTTAACTGATGCAGTGTCAATTTGACTTCAAGTCACCATTAATTGACACAGAGTCAATTTGACTTCAAGTCACCATTAATTGTCACAGAGTCAATTTGACTTCGAGTCACCATTAATTGATACAAAGTCAATTTGATTTCAACTCATCACGATTAATATAAAGTCAATTTGACTTGAAGTCACCAATAATTGTCACAGAATCAATTTGACTTCAAGCCACCATTAATTGTCACAGAGTCAGTTCGACTTCGAGTCACCATTAATTGATACAAAGTCAATTTGACTTCAACTCATCACGATTAATATAGAGTCAATTTGACTTGAAGTCCCCAATAATTGTCACAGAATCAATTTGACTTCAAGCCACCATTAATTGTCACAGAGTCAGTTCGACTTCGAGTCACCATTAATTGATACAAAGTCAATTTGATTTCAACTTATCACGATTAATATAAAGTGAATTTGATTGCAAGTCTCCATTAACTGACTTGAAGTCACCAATAATTGTCACGGAATCAATTTGACTTCAAGCCACCATTAATTGTCACAGAGTCAGTTCGACTTCGAGTCACCATTAATTGATACAAAGTCAATTTTACTTCAACTCATCACGATTAATATAGAGTCAATTTGACTTGAAGTCACCAATAATTGTCACAGAATCAATTTGACTTCAAGCCACCATTAATTGTCACAGAGTCAGTTTGACTTCGAGTCACCATTAATTGATACAAAGTCAATTTGACTTCAACTCATCACGATTAATATAGAGTCAATTTGACTGCAAGTCTCCATTAACTGACTCAAAGTCAATTTGACTTGATGTCACCAATAATTGTCACGGAATCAATTTGACTTCAAGCTACCATTGATTGTCACAGAGTCAGTTCGACTTCGAGTCACCATTAATTGATACAAAGTCAATTTGATTTCAACTTATCACGATTAATATAAAGTCAATTTGATTGCAAGTCTCCATTAACTGACTCAGAGTCAATTAGACTTGAAGTCACCATTAATTGTCACAGAATCAATTTGACTTCAAGTCACCAATAATTGTCACAGAATCAATTTGACTTCAAGTCTCCATTAATTGTCACAGAGTCAATTTGACTTCAAATCATCATTAACTAACACAGAGTCAATTTGACTTCAAGTAACCACTTCTGATACGAAATAATACTAATTTTTATAGTCGCCGACTATCCACAACTATAAAACCAAGCCGCGAGGCTCGAATAATCGAATCTCCTCTCCCCAAACTATCCATTTTTGCAATCATCACAATCCAAGCGTCAATTAGGGAAAAATTTACTGCATTTACAATATCGAACGATCCAGTCAATTCGCAAAAATCGGAATCAGAATTTTGTCCACCGCACCGGAGGAGATATACAGGGTGGTCGATAAATAGTAATTAAATAAGTCGACAATTTAACCTTGAAATAACCCGGGAGTGAAACGATTCAACGTAGAAAAATGTAGAACAATATTTCATCGTTCAAGCCTTCGCTTTCGAGAGAAATTCGGTTGAAAAAACAATTCCATTGAATAAAAATCAAGCGACGCCACGACGAATGCAATGGCGTACCAATTCAATCTCCAGTCAAGCTACAAACCGCGCGAACTTTCAAGCCATCTTTCAACCCAGTTTCCTCGAAAATACAATCTTAAATAAAAAAAAATACTCCTCTCTCCACTATCCGACTTATTTTTCCACATTGAAAATCCCCTCTCCTGATCTCGTCGCAAGTTAACGACCGCCCCGTACATTCAAGTTCAACAATAAAGTTCACAGTGTTTCCCGTTCGTTCACAAAGTCATCTATTTTCATCAGAAATCAAAGTCGATCTTAATCTTCTGCAGAATACAGTAATATCTCTCTAATTGTCGCTCAGATCGCGCACAATACTGTACAATTTGAGAAGAGGAGATACGATTGTTCGAGCTTCGTAGCTCATTGTTATGGTTTTAGACAATTCATAACTACAAAAACGAACCGCAAGCTTCGAATTAATCTTATCTCCTCTTCCAAAATTGTCCATTCTTGTGGACAACCTGAGCGTCAATTAGAGAGACACCACTGTACAACAATATCATCATGGTCATTTCTGACGTGAAACACAATTCATTTCCATCTCGCACGCGAAACATAATGCAAAACGCGATCGCAAAGAAACGAACGAATCGCGAGACGAACTTCTCCCAAAAGAAATGGTCGAAGAAACGCAGGAAGAAACGGAAGAAACGCGTTACAATCGATTCGACACGATCCATTGGATCCCCACGCCGTCGTCGCGTCCGTAAAATCGCGTAGCCAGCTCGCAAAACCGACTTCGAATCGCGAACTCTGATAAATTACAATCTCCGACAATAATCGAAGATCCGAGTATTCCTTGAGCTCGAACTCGCTCGAATCCGCTCGAACCCTTGAGTCGCCAATCGCCCGGTTCCACAGCTCCTCCGTCGTCGGACAAGAAGAAGAAACGTCGTCGGTCGTTTCCGCGGCGAAGGTGTCCTCCTCCCTGGCGTCGCAGTTTCGAGGGCGAAGGTTCGCGAGCACGCGGATCGATCGGCGCGCGAGGACTCGCCAGGAGCCGGGCGGAGCTGCTGGCCGGCGGCCGCGCGGAGGACGAGCCTCGTGCAGCTAATTGCGAGCTCCGGATCTCCCCTGTCCCGGCAAATTGCCGGCGAGCTCTCTGTTTACTCCGTCGCGGTTTTGCGCCGCGAGACGAGCTCGTCTCTCGGCCGGCTCGAGCCGCTGGAAGAAACGCACCCCGCGAGCGCTCGAAGAGTCCGCGTTCGTCGCGGCGCCGTGGCGACGCCGTCGGTCCCTGAAGAGCTGGGGCCCTGGGAGGTCGTTCGACGGGCCGAGAAGGGAACACCGGGAACGAGGTAAGTACTTCGGTATCGGCTTGATCGTGTCCGGTGCCTCTAAAGAGAGAGAGGGAGAGAGAGAGAGAGAGAGAGAGGGACACCTTTGGCTCGAGCGGCCGACTCCGTGTCTCGATTCGCGTGTCGGAATCCGTGCGGGCCGACACCGAGAGCGATTCCGGGCCTTGTAACGAACGCGGGCCGCACGCGAAGAATCCTCGAGAGCGCGGATCATCATCACTGTCTCCAATTTAACCGTCCCGCGGTCTCTGCATCGTGGACGACGGGCTCCGCGAGCCTGGAATTCCTTCGCGTCACTTCGTCATCGTCGTCGACAGTCCCTCGGCGAGGACACTAACGACACAACAGGGGCCCCCGTCCGCGGTCCCACAATGTCCCGGGCGGACAGGCGCCCCAGCGCCCCCCACCCCCACGCTTTTTCACCCGAAGGGTCCACGGACGCCGGCAAGGATGAGGCCGTACGCGTCCTCGGCGTCGAACAGACCCGCCGCTCGTCGATCCGGCGAGCCGGCGGACGGCCACGACGCGGCCGGTCCCCGTCGACGCTGTCGTCTTCTCTTCTAAGGGCTGTCCTCTGTCGGGTACCAGGCAGCTGGACCTGCGGCGGACGGGTTGGTGACCGCCGCGGATGGCATGTACTACCAGGCCCGACTTTGGAACGGCAGGTACCCGCCGCACTGCGGCTGTTGCTGCTGCTGCATGCTCTGCTGCGCCCCGGCCCTCGTGTACGAACAGTGCTGCAGGCTCTGGCTGGACGACATCACGTGGCTCACGCCGACCACAGAGTGATGGGAGACCGAGGAGGCCGCGTGATGGGAACCGTGGGGACTCGAGGCGGCGGTCAGGTGCGGGGCCGGGCTGGCCAGGGCCGCGCTGGGACCGCCGCGGCTGCCCTCGTTACCGCCGCCGCCGCCGCTTCCGCAGGGCTTGCCGTCCTTCACCAGGACCGGGACCGCCACACGTCGCGGCGAACTCGCGCTCTGCAAAAAAGAAGAATAGCAAACGGTTAATTAATAAACTAATTCGGTTTTGTTGTTGTTTTTTTTTGGTATGGGAGCCTTTCGTTGTGAGAGCGGAAGGCGCTATTTAACGCGGGGAGGTGATAATACAGGGTGTCCCAAAAATGCCTCGCAATCCGAAAGTAGGGGCTTCCTGAGGTGATTTGAAGCATCTTTTTCCTTAGCGAAAATGCAATCCGCGGCTTCGTTCACGAGTTATTAGCGAAAAACGGTGGCCAATCGGAGGCGAGCTCGCCTGGCGCGCGGCGGCGCGCCGCGGCGGAGCCAATGAGTGGAACTAGGCTTCGCGCACTCGTTGGCTCGACCGCCTCGCGCCTCAGCCGAGCTCGCCTCTCATTGGCCACCGTTTTTCGCCAATAACTCGTAAACGAAGCCTCGGAGAACATTTTCGCAAAGGAAAAAGTTGCTTCAAATGAGCTCAGCTATCTCTCGTTTCTCGCTTGTACAATAATTCCGGGACACATTGCTCTCTGCTGTACCAGTGTTCCAGATTCACTACGGGAGAAATCGAAGCTCTCTCAGAGCTTGCCACGGCGATGAATAGTCATCTATTTTTCGAGCTTCTATTCTCATTCTTGTCTCGATTCTTCGACGCGATCGACGACGGTGCTTTCTTCAGCGGTCGCTCCGCGATTTCCGAGTCGCGTTAGGAACGCAATTAGGCACATTCTGGCACACTCAGTATACTATACAGAGGTCTTTCATCGACACGAGTCTTGGCCCAGTCCTCGCGATCGGGGCACGGAATGCTCCGATGCACGCGTTGCTCTATGGTAAACCGGTCGAGACGACAACGTCGACGACGACGACGACGACGACGACGACGTGGGACGAGGAGTACGGTTTCATTGGGACGAGGAGGAGAGAGGAGGGGGGGGGGGTCTGTGTTCCGAGCAAACACGTGGGCTCGACGATGGGCACAGGTACTTAACCCGCGCGATACCTCGTGATCACCGTTCGAGCGCGCGGTCGTCCCCGACAGTCTCTCCCTCTCTCATTACGAATAAACAGTACCAGCTACTGTGGACCGGGTCCCGGAGCTCTGTCAGCCACGTCAACATCGGGCTGCCGTCCGTCCGACCGACCGACCGACCGCCCCCCTCCCCACCGTCCGCCCCGCGCGCCTGTCTTTCTCGTCGGGGATTCAGTACGGCGAGCGGGACCCCACGGCATGCCAAACAGAAGCCGAAGCAAGCCGGCCGAGTACCTGCCGGGACGACCACTCAGCTGTATCAACATTCGGTACACGACATTCCTCTTCGATCTCCGCGGCTGTGATGCTTTAATAATATAATCGCGCTCGGGAATAACGCCTCGACGGATCCGACTTTCTCGTTCCACTCGGACAAGAAGACGGTAGCCCAGCCGCGTGTGTACCTGTCGCTGGCGGGCACAGGCCGTGGGACAGGCCGCGGAGAAAACCGGAGAAATTCTGGCGAGCGAGATGGCGCGGCGGTGCGCGCGCGCCCGTACGATCGGCAGAAAATGGACGAGTTAGAGGATCGACGGATACAAAAAAAAGATATGTGGCTCGTTTCGGACATCGAGCCGCGCGTCGTAGAATTTTCTCCGATTTTTCAGCGGCAATCTGTGGTTATGAAAAATGAAAAAGTGAAAGAGAAATTGAAAAATTGCAGATTTCTCGGAAACAAAGAATTACGCTTCTTTCATATTAATTTCCTGGCAAGGTACTATTGCAAGCGATGCGCTGAATTTTTCTCAGATTTTTCACTCGACTGCGCCATTTCCAAAAAAAATGGAAACTGAATTCGTCGCAACGTTTTTGTTGCGAACAAGAAAGTTACTTACTCGTTAGGCTTACCGCGAGCGTAGATTAGGTTATGTCAAACGTCGTTACATCGAAACGCGCAATTTTTCAACCTGAAAAATGCGATTTCAAAGAACGAAGAAAAGTCACACGACGAAAGCATTAATTTCCACGGCGAGGAACGAGGAATCGGCGAGCGGGAGGATCGCGTTCGCGCTGGACGCTGTTCGCGGAAAAATGGCGGCGGGAGATAAGACGGCGCGCGGATAGGTGGCGCGGATGACGTAATGGAGCGTTTTGTAATGCTGTTTGTTGGAATCGGATTGCGTCCGTTCGGTGTGGACGAGGCTTAGCCCCTCAACGCGACATTTTCTTCGCGGTTGCCTGCTACTGGAAATTTTTCCATCGCGACGATCTCCTCGAAGGTGAAGGGAATTGATGCTTTCGTCGTGTGACTTTTATTCCTTCTTCGAAATCACATTTTATAGGTTGAAAAATTGCGCGTTTCGATGTAATAACGTTTGAAATAACCTAATCTACGCTCGCGGTAAGCCTAACAAGTAACTTTCTTGTTCGTAACAAAAATATCGACGAATTCGGTTTTCATTTTTTTTGGAAATGGCGCAGTTGAATGAAAAATCTGAGAAAAATTTAGCGTACTGCTTGTGATGGTACCTTGTCAGTAAATTAATATAAAAGAAGCACAATTCTATGTTTTCGAGAAATCTTTAATTTTCCAATTTTCTTTTTTACTTTTTCATTTTTGATAACCACAGATTGCGACCGAAAAATCTGAGAAAATTCTATGACGTGCGGCTTGATTTCCGAAAGAAGTCACATTTTTTTCGAAATATTAGAAAGCCGACGAAGGAGAGAAGTGGGCGGAAAGGCGCGCAATCTAGTTTAACCTGTAACTACCCCCACGGACAAGTTACAGGGTTGCAATTTTGCACAGATATATTGTTCGATATAACATAAATAATAAAACTTAACAATACGATATATTGTTAAGTTTTCGCTCGAATATCAGTAACAATGTAAAAGTTACTTTGAGTCTATAATTGTGCACACTGCTGTATATATCACGAAGAAATAAATAGAGTAAAAGAAAGCGTTCACAAAATGTCAGAAAATACTTCGAACAGCGACGGTTAGTTCCAAGGAAACTGAATCATGAAACAAACAGAGGGGTTGCGATCCGTAAGCTGTAGTCCTACGGGGATAATCTCCGGCCGATGGAACACTAACCCCTTACACTATAATAACGAGTCAGACAGAGAGATCTCGTACGTGATCTATAATACTATATATGCGAATGCTACTCGTTTCTTCATAACTTGAAACAGCTTCGTAAACGTAGAAGTGAAAGAAAATTACTATCGAATAATCTTCCCAAATTTGCCCATGGACCGTTAATTTGGATGCGCTAATTGCGAATCACTCGACCGTGTCGTCGACGCTTCGACTTCCTCGTTTTGTTGCTTCGCGAGCTCGCCCTTAAGAATTGTTTCGCCGACGGCGGTAATTGAAGCTTGCTTTCGTCGACGGCCACGCGAACCACCCTGCGTCATGAAAATGGACAATTCGAGAAGCGGAGATACGATTGTTCGAGCCTCGCGGCTCGTTTTCGTAGTTAACGATTGTCAACGGCTATAAAAAACGAGCCGCGAGGCTCGAACGATCGTATCTCCTTTTCCCGAATTGTCCATTTTCGTGCGCGATCCGAGCGTCGATTAGGCGAGGACCGAACCGCGGATCTTTACGCGAAATAAAAATGTTCGTCGTTTCTTATATCGAACGGAAATTAGATGAAAATGTATTTCTCCCTTTAACGATGTTAATACGGTGAAAGCAATGTCGCGGCATTTTTTAATTTTTCTTTCGTCTTCGCTGTTCCGCGTTCGATTTAGTCATTTACGCTACGTGCGCGTAAAATCCGTTGTCCACCGACGACAATTTGTCGAGGAAACGGATTTTATACCATCGCGAATTAACGCTTTCCGATATCCAAACCGTTGAGACGTACAGCGACTCCCATTAATATTCGCACCGCTTTCAAAACGCGACAGCTTCTTTGAAACCGGACCAAACGATTTCAATTTCTTTTTAGATGACAGAGGGACCAGTGTACTAGACAATGACTATACTACTTTGTTACGATTTCGCCATTGCTTGGAGCGACGAAACAAAATATAACAAATTTACCGTATACCTGCTAAAGACGAATATTATTCGTTTCTTCCAAGTCGAAGCAGAATTTGTTTCGTCTGCTATCAAAATCTAGAAACGAAAGTAAACGAAGGCATACGAGAAACGACAATTGCCTCGCCGATTAGAGAAATTTTTTAAGAGCGGAGAAGTGCCGATCAACGTGGATCCGCAAGAAATCGCGAAGGGTTGACGGCAAATATCCGCTCTATATAACAATCGTCGTTTCAATTTATTTCACAAAATCTATTCGATAGCAGGTATGCTATGTTCTCGATAACAATCTCGAACGCGAGCTTATTTCATTCCCACGCCTATGTCTCGATCTACTCTCAGGGATTAACGGGAATTCATGGGAATTCGCTGCGGTAATTAAGGGAGTTCCCTGCGCAATCGGGGATATCTTAACGTTTCGTTATCGTCTACCCAAGAGCATGCTGACAGAATTAGACCGATAATAATAAAACCGTATCGCTCCATTTTGTACATTTATGTACAAATACACTTTTCGATCTTGACACTAGAACCGCGAGCGTAATATCGTTTTTATAACAATATCAAAATTCGATTTATCTAAACTTCGTTCGATCTTTATCATAAATATATATAAACAAGTTCGCCTAAAAATTCCTCTCGGGAACAATTTTGTAATATCAAGAATTGCAAAAGAGAAACAGTCGGGGAGCAATCATTTTGATTGTTTGGTGATTTCAGCATGCTGGCATAATTAGACCGATAATAATAATAATGATAATAATAATAATAATAATAATACTGTATCTCCCCTTCCCAAATCGTCCATTTATATACGCAAACCGAGCGTCGATTAGAGAGAATTTACTGCACTTTTCTATTATCGCTACCATTAGTGCGCCGTCAAGCACTATAATTTATCGCCAGCGCGACGCATCGTTTAGAACATGATTTTTCGCAAAGAACATGATTTTCTGGTTTTCGTGACCCGTTCGCGATACAGCGTCAGCTTAGGGTGGGGGGGAGGGTGGGTCAGGAAGCCCCGGTATAGTAACGATTCGAATCGAGTGGCCGAGCACGGACTTACGTGCGCGTTGCGGCCGCGAACATAAGTGCAGGGCATGCCGTGCACTTCACGCTGACAAAGTGACGATTACGCTAAACGCATGACGGTCGGCGCGCGCGTCACGCGTCACGCCACTTTAGCCACTTCAACGCGCGTTAAGCGATTTCCGGCGAAAACGGCCGTGCTCAGGAACGGAGTAGTACGTGTTTATGAGCGGCGACCACCGACGCGTAATGAGGCTCAATGCCTGCCCGTGATTGGATTCTCGGGAAACACGTTAGCCCGCCGGTTTCACCCTCGGCCGGCTCGTTACGGGCCGCCATATTTTTCCTTGGAAGAGAACATTGTTGAACGCGCGGCCAGCTGGCTTTTTGGGTCGAGGACTCCGCGACGGCTACGATCATATCGAGGTTTTTCTCTGTTTTTTCCTTTTTTCTTTTTTCTTTTTCCCTTTTTTCGAAACTCGAACCGTTCCGACCGAATCGAAGGGAACAGATCGCCGTCGATTCGAACAGTTTATTAACGTTCTTGCTAGCCGCGCGAATGATTTTTCTAGGAACCGGCGGAAGTGATTGTGGCTTCGACTTTAACCCCTTGTTGTCGTGCTTCGACGAGTCTGACCAGCGGCGGAGATTTCTAGCAATGAAGTCTACCGTGTATTATAGTCTATATTATATATTATAGTGTATATTATAGTCTATATTATATATTATATATTATAGTGTATTATAGTCTATATTATATATTATATATTATAGTGTATTATAGTCTATATTATATATTATATATTATAGTGTATTATAGTCTATATTATATATTATATATTATAGTCTATTATAGTCTATATTATATATTATATATTATAGTGTATTATAGTCTATATTATATATTATATATTATAGTCTATTATAGTCTATATTATATATTATATATTAAATATTATAGTTTATTATAATCTATATTATATATTATATATTATAGTCTATTATAGTCTATTATACTATTGGGAGAGTTCGACCGCGTTAATTGTTCCGTCCGTCAACGAAATTTTTATTCTTCCTCTATCCGGTTTTCTTCGAAGCGAATTCGCTCTCTTTTCGAGTTGCGAACAGCTTAATTTCCAAAGAATTCCGTTTGGCTCAGCGAGACGATGCCCGTGTTTCCATAAACGGGTGCAACCGTCGTGGTCAGAAAACGCTGCAGGCAACTCGCAAACGTTGTAAACAGTTCGGAGAACGTTGAGACAAAGAGGAACGAGGGAACTATAAAGAAACATGGGAATGTTTCGATTAAAAGGAGGAAGGATGCAAAGAAACGTTGAAAACAATTGGAACGATCGTTCGACTCGAGCAGAGATAATCGAGTTTTACAAGAAAGCGACGCGTCGTTGGAAGAATGGAACCGAAATGAATGCGCGAGATGCAGAGAGGACTACTTCGAAACCAGAAAAAGTGACGACTGGCTTGAATGCGCGAGGTGTGGTCGTTGGTATCGCGAGGGACGCTCCAAATATGAGAATTTTTGCGATTTATGTGGCAAGCCGAAGAAAAGATAACGTAAGAATTACTTCCTTCGTTTATAATACTTTTTGTAAGCTACAGTCAAGGTTATCTTTCGAGGTCGCTCTCAGTCGTAGCAAGTGGACGCTCTAACCCGATGATGCGGATGAGATCGTCCACTTACAGTATTTTTGCTTTTCGCTAGAAAATGGTTGTATATATTTTAATAATACAGTAATGTCTCTCTAATTGACGCTGAGACTGTCCACAAAAATGGACAATTTAGGATGTGGAGATACGATTATTCGAGCCTTGCGGATCGTTTTTATAGTCACGAATTGTCAACAATTATAAAAGCGAGCCGCAAGGCTCGAATAATCGTATCCACTCTTCTCGAATTGTCCACTTTTGTGCGCAATCTGAGCGTCAGTTAAAAGACATTACTGTATATATTATTATATTATATTAGTAGTTTATATTTATTTTCTATTATATTAGTTAGTTATTATATTATATTACACAGTAATGTCTCAACTAATATAATATAATATAATATAAATATATATATATATATATAATATATAATATATAAAATAATATAATAATATAATAATATAAAATAAAATAATAGGGCGTGCAAGAAACCAAAATTGCCTCGCCCTATCAGCGCACATATCAAGAACGAAGAACGTCGCAACGAACGATGCAAAGACGTTGCATCAAAGTGCAAAGGGTTGTAATGTTTCTCAACGCGGAACCCTCTCTCGCGTTCAAGAAACGCATTCGCTTCCTTTTCACGGTTATCCCGTAGGTATAAAAAATCGTCGGGATAAATTAATCCTCTCGAGCTGTTTGCTGTTAAAAACGTAATGGCCGTGATTGAAGCGGACGGTGCTCGACTTGGAAAAATCGGAGGATCCCAAGGTAGAAGAACAATATATATCAAGCAGAAAATCGCGTGGCCCGCGATCGGCGGTCCAATTTTTTTTCCCGGTGGTTTTCTTGAGGCGCGCGCGCGCGAGAGAGAGAGAGTGCCGTTTCGCCGGTTATCGAAAGAAAAAGGCTGCGAGAGGGACAGAGAGAAAAGGGCGCAGGGGGGTGAGAGACAGAGAGAGAGAGAGAGAGAGAGAGAGAGAGAGAGAGAGAGAGGGTGGGCGCGCCTAATGTAATTACACTCGCGGTGAAAACATCGGTTATTAGATTGAAAAAACCCACTTCCCCGTTTACCGGAGCCCATTGAATTCCATTCGTCGCGGAAACGAGAGGTCCCGGCAGAAATCTTTTAAATATCTCCTCCCGCGGTCTTTGTTCGGCCGAGGCTTCTGTAAAGAACGAGACGCAGAGCGTCGCGGGGGCGTTCTGTGGGCGCCGCGGCGACGCCGCGCCGCAGCAGCGCGCCGCCGGAAGGCCAGCTTTTTAGTTAATTACATCAATCCCGGTCGGCACCGCGACGAGTGTTTTTTTTTTCCAACGGGAGACGACGCATCCGCGCGGAACTCGCCGCATTTTAGATATCCGCGATCCGTAACCTCAAGTACAATTTATATTTCGCGAATATTAAAGCCCTCGGGGGTTCGCCGTCGCCGGTATACACCGACCGCGGACGGGGGGGGGGGGGGGGAGAGGGGGAGGCGGAACCGTGGCGGCCCCGCTTTTCTGCAGACTTTTCAGATTTTTGGACTTTGAAAGGATCGTGTTCGGTAAAAAGGTGCACGCCGCGGGGCAGCATGGCGAATAACAAACTTCCCGTATAGAACAGGAATTAATATCGTCTGTGCGCGCGCGCACGAATATTTTTCAGACGACAGAGGGACTAGTATCTTTTACATTATATTTATTAGATTATATTTATTACACCATATTTATTAGATTATATTTATTACATTATATTTATTCGATTATATTTATTACACCATATTTATTAGATTATATTTATTACATTATATTTATTAGATTACATTTATTAGATTATATTTATTAGATTATATTTATTACATTACATTTATTAGATTATATTTATTAGATTATATTTATTACATTATATTTATTAGATTACATTTATTAGATTATATTTATTACATTATATTTATTACATTATATTTATTACATTATATTTATTGGATTATATTTATTACACTATATTTATTAGATTATATTTATTAGACTATTCGTTAGATTATTTATCAAACTATCTATTAGATTATTTATTTTATTAGACTCATTAAATTAGCTAATTTGCTAAAGTCGAGCGAGCTTCGCCTCGGCACAGGTTTACACTGTTCTTTTCCCTTTACGCTCCGAGAGGGTTCGCGACGCAGAGAATATTCCAGCCGTGATATCCAGTTTTTTCAAACTGGACTCGAATATTTTTCAGACGACAGAGGGACTGGTATACCGGACAATAACCGAAATGACTTTCTCAAATTTTGCTGTTACTTGGAACGACGAAATAAAGATAGAAACGATCCGAATAGCATTCGTCCGTATAATAAACGTAGACGTTTCTTCTACTATACTTTTTTATGTCAGTCAGCGCCGAGAGAGTCGAAGGCTGTGAAACGTTTTACGCACCGTTGGAATAAAACAACCGAATGAAAAGTGGTAAACGCGTATAAATGAGAGCTCGAGAATGCATCACGCGCGTCTTCTTCGTAAGATTCCAGGATACGGACGTAGCAAAGTTAAAAAATGACGTTACGGTCGCGCGTCGAAGTAACCTCGACAATCGGAGAGAATTCACCGTATTTGTGCTCGCGTCGTATGTATTCGTATTAAAAATCACGTACAAAGATCATGCTGGACCACGTTCTTCGTTCAGAGGGTTAAAAATTATATTTTTACACCCTTTTGGAGCGTTTCGAAGGGTGCGAAAGCTCGAGTTCACCGATTTCGATGATCTTCAACCGCGCCAGAAAGGTCCGCGTCTTAACTAATTTCTCCATAAACTTTGCTTCTAAACGTAAACTTGAATATAAAAACATCTATAAATATAAACGAGGCCCGAGTAATCGCGTCTCCTCTCCCCAAATTGTCCATTTCTGTGCGCAATCCAAGCGCGAATTAGGGAGAAATTACTGTAAATACCCAGAATAATTCGAGACTTTCCGTCGAATATCGAGGATATACGACGGAATATTTATAGATATAAACGAGGTCCCAATGATCGTATCTACTCTCCCCAAATTGTCCAGTTTCGTGCGCGATCCGAGCGCGAATTAGGGAGAAATCACTGTAACTGGGAAAATCCGAGCGCGAATTGGGGAGAAATCACTGTAACTTCTCAAATTCTAATACTGTATTATTTAATAATACTTCAGATAATTGCACACTCGAACAGCTGCAACTACGACACAATACTACATTATTTATCGTATTATAATATATTATTTCACAAGAAAATGCGCGAAATTTTCGCGCAAGACGCGCGCAGAAGCTAGAACGACGACAGAAACGAGTGGCGGTTCTCTCAAAAGTTCTTCGTGTCGTTAAAAAATTTCAAAGACGAAGATCGACTCTGAAATTAAAGCGGCAACACGGCGAAGCGATTGGATCCTAAAGAACTTCGCTCGGAATTACTACATTCGCCGAGCGAAAAAAAAAGTCTCCGGGGCGCGTTCGCGGGAACCTCGTTCCACTTTCGCGAAGTTGCAGCGGGACAAGAAGACAATCCCAATTAAAAACTCGGAGCGTACCAATTAGCAATCCATCGTTTTAATTACATTTTCTCAGGATGCGGGGGGGGGGGGGGGAGGGGGTGATGGGTGGGACCCCGGCGAAGATTAAAAAACCACGACCGTCTCGATTCCATTTACAACGATATCCCCCGTTCCGATTTTCGGAACGTTCGTTCTCTCCCGACGGCGGCCGCCCCGAGGACCACCCCCGGCCCCCCGTTAATTACTTTGGCTCGTAACGCGCGCGCGTACCGTGCGTGTTTGCGAACTGGTTTCTCATAATTAATTCGCGAGAGCGCGATATTAACGAAAATAGAAATGCTAGAAAACCTGCTCCCGTTTCCGCGGCCGTGTCTCTCCGACGCGGGGCGACATTTTCGAGGCCTCTTCAACATCCAAGATGGCGGCCCCACCCCAAACCACCCCACCCCACCTCCCCGCCCGGACTGCGATGCGCGGATTCGCGAAGACAATGTCGCGGTCACGACGAAGCGCCGTGCCGAACGTTTTATTCGGAAGATCGACGTCCCCCGCGTCTCGGAAGAGGGAGGTTAATCGATATCAATGCGAGTATTGGTAACCCGGATTCGCGTCCAGGTGTTTTGTGCTTGACTGTACCCATGGCAAGATGGCGACCGGTCCTCGAGCACCCGTTTCCGCGCTCCCCTGCAGGATACTTCCCTCTCTCTTCTCTTCTCTCTCTCTCTCTCTCTCTCTCTTACTCTCTTCTCTCTCTCTCAATCTCTCTTCTCTCTCTCTTACTCTCTTCTCTCAATCTCTCTTCTCTCTCTCTCTTACTCTCTTCTCTCTCTCTCTCTCTCTCTCTCTCAATCTCTCTTCTCTCTCTTCTCTCTCTCTCTCTCTCTCTCTCTCTCTCTCTGCGCCTGTGTCTCTTTCCCACTGGTTCACCCTACCAGCTTCCTTCTGTCTCCATCCTTTTCCCGTGTTCGCTCGCTCGCGCTGCCACTTGAAATTTTTTACCGCCGCGAGGGGAGGAAATGGAATAAAACGAAAGAACGGAGGAAAAAAAAAGGGAAAAAATCGGAGCTCCGGCTGCCAACCCGTCGTCGTCGGCGACGGCGACGGCGACGCGGTCGGCTTCCCGTCGTTCGGGATTTCTGCTCGCCAGACGATTAATTCTGTTCGAACTGTTTTGGCCGTCGCGCGACTGCTTGCACAGTAATTCGGACAGTCGCGAATTCGACGAAGCCCGTCGCGTGTCGTCGCGACGCCCGATGGTCTGTCTCTATCAACTAGGATCGCTTCGCGGAAGCGCAAGATTTCGGCGGGCATCGCGACGGCTACATTGTACACGCGGTTTCGAATGAGGAATTCTAGTGGTCCAGGAATGTTTGCGAAAACTCTGCGTTTCTGCTAAGTGAACGCATATATTGGATTGTCTAGCCAGTTGGAAGGTGTCTGTAGAAGTTCGTCGAAGAACCACAGTTTGGACGTCGAAATTATTGCGTTGCAGAAACGTTACTGTACGTTCTTTCTTTCGCTTTTTTCTTTTTTTTGTTAAAAGGAAATGTGTCGCGAGAATTATTACAGCGTACTAAGTTATAGAATATTACAGAGTATAATGGATGGCCCTTGGGCACGTAGGTTACTGGTATTGACCCTTTGCGCTACACCACGTCTGAGAGACGTGGTCGAAATATCGGGATAGAAATGATTATCATGTCTACGAGATGCGGTTAGAAAATCAGGTCAGAAATGACTATCACGTCTGAGAGACGTGGTCAAAAAATCGGAGCGGAGTCATTATCATGTCTGAGAGACGTGGTCATAAGATCGGGATAGAAATGATTACCACGTCTGAGAGACGAGGTCAATGAAATGATTATCACGTGTGAGAGACGTGGTCAATGAAAAGATTATCACGTGTGAGAGTCGTGGTGAAAAGGTCGAACTAGAAATGTTTATCACGTCTGAGAGACGTGGTCATAAGATCGGGATAGAAATGATTACCACGTCTGAGAGACGTGGTTTAATATAAATCGGGCCAGAAATGTTTATCACGTCTGAGAGTCGTGGTGAAAAAGTCGAACTAGAAATGTTAATGTCACGTCTGAGAGACGTGGTCATAAGATCGTGCTAGAAATGATTATCACGTCTGCGAGAGAGAGAGAGAGAGAGAGAGAAAGAGAGAGAGAGAGTCTTAATCCGTTCGTTTATAGAACACAAACATTTCGTAGCGACGTTGATTCCGGTAACTACGACAAAACTACAGTAAATTCTCCCTAATTGACTCTCAGATCGAGCACAAAACTGGACAATTTGGGAAAAGGAGATTCGATTATTCTCATATGATTATTCTATACAAGTCCTGCGACTCGTTCTCATACTTACCGATTGTCAACAGCTATAAAAACGAGCCGCAAGGCTCGAATAATCGTGTCTTCCCAAATAATCCATTTTTGTACGCGATCTGAGCATCAATTAGGAAGAAACGCACTCAAGTCGAGAAAATTTAGGATTCAATATACTGTAATAATTCGTCAGGCCTTCGATCCCAGCGATTTCCAAGGAACTCTCGGTGACACAAAGAATCGAGACACCGAGGATAAGCGATTTTCCGACCCGCGGGCAAAACACCGGAACGAATCCCATAGCCTTCTCTCTCTCTCTCTCTCTCTTTCTCTCTCTTTCACTCTCTGCGAACCTGTCTCGTTCCGAGTTTTCCATTGTGCTCGACAGCATTCGCAACAACTACCACGCCCGTCGCGGCCGTTTTCTCGTTGTGGTGCGTGCACGCGGGGCTCCGGCCACGCAAATTACACGTATCGGTGAGCAGATCGAGATAATGGGAACGGTGGTCCTGCGCGAGCCCGGCCGGGGAGGAATGGTAAACAAGCCACGGAATTGAAATCGAGACTGTGGGTGGAAGCAGGACCCGTGGTCTCCGTTAGGAGGAAACGAGAGAGTGAGAGAAAGAGAGAGAGAGAGAGACTGAGTTAGGAAAAGATAGAGAGAGTAAGTAAGAGAGAGAGAGAAAGAGAGAGGGTGGAAAACAGAAAGAGAGAGAGCGAGAGAGGGAGCGCGAGAGTGAGAGAGCGCGAAAGAGAGCGCGCGAGAGAGAGAGCGGGAGTAAGAGAGCGCGAGAGAGTGAACGAGAGTAAGAGAGCGCGAGAGAGAGCGCGGGAGAAAGAGAGAGAGTAAGAGAGCGCGAGAGAGAGCGCGGGAGAAAGAGAGAGAGAGTAAGAGAGCGCGAGAGAGAAAGAGAGAGAGAGTAAGAGAGCGCGAGAGAGAAAGCGCGAGAGAGAGGGCGCGAGAGTGAAAGCGCGAGAGAGAGGACGCGAGAGTGAAAGCGCGAGAGAGAGAGCAAGAGTAAGAGGGCGCGAGAGTGAGAGAGCGAGAGAGGGCGCGAGAGTAAGAGAGCGCGAGAGAGAGAGAGAGCGAGAGTAAGAGAGCGCGAGAGAGAGAGCGCGAAAGAGAGAGAGAGAGAGTGCGATAGCGATAGCGCGCGAGAGAGAGAGCGAATCCAAAAGCGCGAGCTAGAGAGAGAGAGAGAGAGAGAGAGAGAGAGAGAGAGAGATCGAAAGCCGAACGAGCAGGAGAGTCAGAGAAAGAGAGAGAGAGAGAGAGAGAGAGCAAAAGCCAAACGAGCGGGAGAAAGAAAGAGTGAGATCGCGAAAGCCAAACAAGCAGGAGAGAGACAGTCAGAGAAAGGGAGGAGAGCAAGAGAGGATGAATGGGAGTCCACCGGGGGCCACGAAAAACTAACGAGTAAATTATAGGGCGGCTGCTCGTCCTGGCGTGGACGAATCGCGAGGGGCGAGGACGGTTTACAGATCGGGCCGCCGGATAACTTTCAGCACCATTAATGTTCTATGGGTGTTTACGAGCCGCCGCGCCGCGCCGCTTGTCGACGACAATGCCGAGATTCGCCGTGAGATGATCGATCGCGATCTTGTGAACTCGTCCGCCGACCCCGTAAAAGACACGTCGCTCTGTAACAGTTTTCTGATAGACCGATCGAAATTGGGAACGGCTGGCTCGCATTTTTTATGGGATCGAAATCGCAGGTACCATCTAGATAGCGCGTTTGAAACGGAATGAACGACTTGAATTTTCGTGCGTTCGTGGCGAAAGTAGATGCGATCGAAAATATTTAAACGATTATTAGCAGGGATTTAAAGATTGTTCGCGTGTTATTTTTAATCTGTTATTGGAGGAGGAAAGAATTTGCTGTTCGATTTGTAATTCTTTTGCAATCGATGCAGGCACTCTTTTTTATTTTTCATATAATTCTGTGATCTGATCGCGTCGCGCACACTTTAATAATACTATGAGATTCTGCGTGTAAACTGTTAGGTATGTGGTGCATTTGTGTGCATTTAAAATATTGATGGTTGTCGCTGTTCTGTACCTATTTAGTTATTTATGTGTATTAGTATATTATTATATAATAATAATTATTATTATATTATTATATCTATTACTATTATTATTATATTATTATATATATTACTATTATTATTATTATATTATTATATGTATTACTATTATTATTATTATATTATTATATGTATTACTATTATTATTATTATATTATTATATGTATTACTATTATTATTATTGTATTATTATATGTATTTCTTTTCCATTTTCTTTTCTTTTTTATTCGTTTCTTTTTCTTAGTGCTTATACTCTGCTACGCTATGCACTATATAAGAAAATTAGATATTTAAAACGATTCAGAAATTACTTAACTCAGTTCATTTAGTTTGATTTTAGTCTTAGTAAGCGAAAGAACAGCCACGTGTTGAGAACTGAGAATTCCAAGACTGTACTGTACCTAATAATGTAATGTATATTATATTATTATTATATTATGCATAGTGTATATATATATATATATATATATGTATATATATTATACATATATAATATATATAATATATGTGTTTTATGTGCAATATTAACGCGGAACGTATGCCAACACATTGCTTCAGTTTCTCGGTCGACACGACAATATAACATACTTTCGCATCTCGATCACCTTCGTTATTATTCCGACGCATGTTGCATTTGCATACGCATGCACACAGATGACTCACGGGGCGAGCGAGCGGTCGTGAGGCAATAATTCTTTGCTTAATGGAACACATATTGCGTTATCATCGGAAGACTAGAATCTGTCGAGCGCCAAGCTCGAGTCACCACGCGCCTCCTTCCAAACACAATAATGTCTCCCTAATTGACGCTCAGATTGTCCACTAAAATGGACAATTTGGCAAGCGGAGGTACGATTATTCGATTATTATGCAGCTCGTTTTTATAGTTGTCGACAATTTGTAACAGTCTACAGGGTGTCCCAAAAATGTCTCGTAATTCGAGAGTGGCGGGTTCCTCAGGCCATTCGAAGCAACTTTTTCCTTTACAAAAATGTTCTCCGAGGCACCGTTAACGAGTTATGAACGAAAAACGGTGACCAATGAGAGGCGAGCTCGGCTGGCGCGAGGCGACCGAGCCAATGAGCGGAACTGGGCTTCGCGCGCTGGTTGGCTGGGCCGCCTCGCGTCAGCCGTACTCGATTCTTATTGGCGCACTGTTTTTCGTTGATAACTCGTTAACGGTGCCTCGGAGAACATTTTTGTAAAGGAAGAAGTTGCTTCAAATGATCCGAGGAACCCGCCATTTCCGGATTGCGAGACATTTTTGGGACACCCTGTAGACTGTTGTAAATCGATGCGAAGACAAAAGAAGTGTGAAACAATGCATATGAAGACGATTGTTTGGTTCCAACGATGAGCGAGTGAGCTACTAGAGCAAAGCCACTATAGTGGCGCGTCGTGCCTAAAAGGTTAAAACCTGGGACACCCTGTATATATTAGAAAAATTGTAGCAACGTCGAATCGTCGAATCCAATTTTGTCTTCGACGAAATTTTTGTTCGCACGCCGACCGTTTCGCAGGGACGACGCATCGCTACATAATCTCTCTCTCGATACTCGTCGAATCGAAAATGCGCTCTGAAACCGGCGTCGTTCGACCGGCGTTTTTTTTATTTATTTATTAACCGCCTAGGCGTGTTCCATGTTAAAGACTCCCCCCCCCCCCCACCCCCCTCGTTCGAGGACGCGCGTTCGAAATCGCGCCGATAAAAAGATGATGAAGCAGAATTTCGGTTGAATCTGATGTTGCGTTCGCGATTGCAGCGCGCGTTCGCGGCGTTGAATAAAAAAATAGAGACGGAGGGGAGCGGGGGGCCCCAGGGTAAATGACTTGGATCAGCGAGCCGCGAAAAACCAGCTTCGCCCCCCCCCCCCCCCGGGGTAACCGTTGAAACGCGCGCGCGTTTTCATCGAATTTCGATGGCACGCGCGGAAAAACGCGCGCTGCCGCCGCCGGATCCGCTTAGAACGTCGGAAACGCGACGGGATCCTCTGTCGAGTGTCGCGCGTATTTCGCGGAAATATTCACCGGCAAGAATCGAGTGGGAGAGAGAGACGAAGAATATACTCGCGCACGCACTCACAGAGAGAGAGAGAGAGAGAGAGAGAGAGAGAGAGAGAGAGTGTAAAAGCGCGAGAAAGAGAGCGCGACAGTGAGAGAGCAAAAGTGAGATAGAGAGCGAGAGGGAGAATGCGAGAGTGAGAGGGAGAGCGCGAGAGTGAGAGCGCGAGTGCAAAAGACCGAGAGAGAGAGCGCGCGAGAGTGAGAGAGCAAAAGTGAGAGAGAGAGAGAGAGAGAGAGAGGGAGAGTGCGAGAGTGAGAGAGCAAAAGTGATAGAGAGAGCGAGAGGGAGAGCGCGAGAGTGAGAGAGCAAAAGTGAGAGAGAGCGAAAGAGAGAGCGCGAGAGAGTGAGAGCGCGAGAGAGTGAGAGCGCGAGAGAGAGCGTGAAAGTTAGAATATATATATATATATATATATATATATATATATATATATATATATAGAGAGAGAGAGAGAGAGAGAGACGCGCAAAGAAGCGAGCGAACGCCCAAAAAATCGAACAGAGAAAAGCGACAACGAAGTGAAGCCGGATTTCGAAAAACATTTCCGAGAATCGTCGCTCGCCGACGGAACGGCGCGACATTTTCTGCGCAAGAAGCCGGCGACGAGCAAATAAGTCGTCGGAGGTATTGACACGGGAGAGGAATGATTTTTAATGTCATTCGCGCGACCTCCGGACGCCGATGAATTGTTAAACATTGCCCAGATTTAATGGAAGGATTGTTGTTCCTGCGGCGATCCGTGGATCGGAAGCGGGCAAATCCGAAGCGCGGGATTGATTGATGCGCGGTCGCGTATGGTAAGTAAGCATTATCGTGAGGGCAGATTAGATTTCCGAGCCGGGGTTTAACAAGTTGATCTTTTAGTAAGCCGATTGTTGTGCGAGTTCAAGGATTCGGTTGATTTTCGGCCGCGTTTTGCTGCGAGGATCGGATAATTGCTTTGCAGACTGCGCGGATTTGTTGACGTTGCGCGAACGTACGAGTCTCGTTCGTCACATCGTGGATTTTGTACGTTTGCAAGAAAAAGGACTAAACGAAGTGCAAAAACTATGACGAGAGTCGATAGAGGAATTTAGATATTTTTTTATAGAAGGCGCTTTAACGAATCGATCGTTGATCGCGTATCGCGATCGTCGCGAAACTGTATCCCGATCTTGCGGATTGCGTTTAAAGCTTTAGGCGGATCCGAAAGTTTTTTCGCCGATGTATATTCTTCGCGGTAATCGACAGATAGGTAAGTTTATTTGCACTGTTTTAATTTCGAGGGATACATTATGCGTGAAACTACCGTATAACCTCGACAGCGCGCGCGCATTCGTTTCTACTTTGTATTAAAAATGCGGTCGATCTCTCCCGTAATTCTGGTATAGACCGATCGCGCCGATCCGGGAGAGTTCGACCGCGTTAATTGTTCCGTCCGTCGACGAAATTTGTATTCTTCCTCTATCCGGTTTTCTTCGAAGCGAATTCGCTCTCTTTTCGAGCTGCGAACAGCTTAATTTCCAAAGAATTCCGTTTGGCTCAGCGAGACGATGCCCGTGTTTCCACAAACGGGTGCAACCGTCGTGGTCAGAAAACGCTGCAGGCAACTCGCAAACGTTGTAAACAGTTCGGAGAACGTTGAGACAAAGAGGAACGAGGGAACTATAAAGAAACATGGGAATGTTTCGATTAAAAGGGGGAAGGATGCAAAGAAACGTTGAAAACAATTGGAACGATCGTTCGACTCGAGCAGAGATAATCGAGTTTTACAAGAAAGCGACGCGTCGTTGGAAGAATGGAACCGAAATGAATGCGCGAGATGCAGAGAGGACTACTTCGAAACCAGAAAAAGTGACGACTGGCTTGAATGCGCGAGATGTGTTCGTTGGTATCGCGAGGGACGCTCCAAATATGAGAATTTTTGCGATTTATGTGGCAAACCGAAGAAAAGATAACGTAAGAATTACTTTCTTGGTATATAATACTTTTTGTAAGCTACAGTCAAGGTTGTCTTTCGAGGTCGCTCTCAGTCGTAGCAAGTGGACGCTCTAAGCCGTTGATGCAGATGAGATCGTCCACTTACAGTATTTTTGCTTTTCACTAGAAAATGGTAGCGTATATTTTAAATTGACGCGAAATATTGTTTATATATATATATATATATATTAAATTACTTAGTCATTGCTGTAACTTGGTGAACACAATAAAACTCTGAAAAGCCACTCTTTTCAAAAAGTGATCTGATTCTCCCGGATTTTCCCTGCTTCCCCCATTGTCGGTAAATCATACGTTGGACTCTTTCCTTAATAATTTCAGTAGATCGAAAGCAATACATCAACATAATAAAATATTTTTAATCCTCCAATCTCTTCCAATTTGAAAGGCTATTCGACGCTACGTACACTCGACGCAAAGAATATTCGGCCGGCAGGAAAATCGAGCGTAGCCGGCTCGAGGCGAGCCCGGAAAACGATCGCACGCGCGCCGCCCGAAGTGGCAAAAACGGATCCGACAGACGGCACAGCAGATAAGAATCCCGAAAGCAGGGAATGCCGGTCGGCCGCGAATCGAGCGATTTGTCGCCTAATGCATGCCGGGGCATCCGTGATCCCGCATACTCCGCGCACATTCCGTAATGTATTCAGAGAAGCGAGCGGTAGAATCAGCGTGTATCAGGACGATCGCCGGTATTCTGACGTCTCTTTTGAATGTTATTCTTCGGCAAGGGGTGTGGAAGGGGGAGGGGGGAGGGGAGGGTGCCGTCGAGAAGAGCTGGAGGACCGATTCGTATTCGCCGGTGCGTGCGACGAGATCGAGACAGGGCACGTTTCGAGCCCGCAATTACGATATCTACGGGAATCTGGCGTGTCATTATTAGAACCGATGAAATGCAAGAGGAAGAGAAGAGAAGAAGAGAAAGAAGGTAGCGAGGGGTCGACGGGAACGTGGAGGAACGTGGCCCCACGTGGCCCCGAGGCGCCACAAAGTGAAGCTTGACTCGATTTCGTTCCGACGAACCGAATCGTCGTCGGTGGAAAATTCATCGGTGGCTCTTTAATCGGGCCAGCTTCGCTGACTTCCGCCGGGGACGCGTTAAAAGCCTGATATTCAACCCATAATTGCAGACATTGCCGCGCGATCCGCCCGGAAATCAAAGGAAACCGGGGAATCTCTTTCATTGCTCCGCGGAGTTTCTGCGCGACGATCTTCGACGCCCTCGCATCGATGACGCGATTATTTTCTTCGGTCTGGGGAAATTCCTTTTCCCGAGCCGTTCCCTTTCCCGACCCGTCGAATTTTCCGAAAGCAAAAGAGATCCGCGAAACGCCGGAAAAACCGCGAAAAACCGATTGCTGAAAAACTGCGAATCGTTTTCCGTTCTTAATTCCGACCGATAAATTGCGTCGATTCTCCGAAGCTTCTGTAATTATTTATATGTATTTATATTTATTTATATTTATTTATTATATATATTTATATATTTTACGAGAAAAAAGTGTCGATCGGAGAGATATTTTTAGGAAAAGAGAAATAAGAAGAAAAATAGAAGGTCGACGTCGAAGTTTCCTGTCTTCCCTGTCTCTCAAAATTCTTATATCCTCCGTTTGTTGTTTTAACTTAACAAAGACTTCGAGGCAGAAATCGAATGAAAATTCAAGTACACATGCGTAAGTAAGTACAGTGACCCGCAAAAGTGTTGGTACGCATTTTAAAACGCAATAATTATTTTTAAAACTGGACTAAGGGACCTGAATTTTTTTTGTGAGACTAGTTTACTAAATGATGACCAAAATGCCGTTTTTTTTCTTTTCAACTTTGCTATTACTTGGAGCGACAAAGAAATAAAATACCCTCGTTTTTGAACCTTTTTATCTGAGCCTATAACGAAAATTTGAAAAATGTCTTTCACAGATCTTGGGGCATGTCCTTATATGTATGTTGCAAAATTTTATCGAAATCGGTTGACGTTGTTACGAGTTGCAATAAATTAAAGATGGCAAAAATCTCAGTTTTATTTAAATCTTCCTATTTTTTTAAATCTTTCTTTGGGTTAACCAATTTCGGTCAAATTTTCAGCACACATATAAGTTACCAAAATCGACAAATCTATTTTTCAAATTTTCGTTATAGGCTCAGATAAAAAAATTAAAAATAATAATAACTGTTTCTTTTCATCCTAACTAATAGCAAAATTAAAAAAAGAAAGGCATTTCAGCCATCGTCTAGTAGAGTACCTTCTCTATAGTCCCTCAATCGCCTAAAAAAAAAATTCATGTCACTTAGTTCAGTTCGAAAGAAGTTATAACATTTTAAAAGGTATACGAACGCACTTTTGCGCGCCACTGTACACGGAACGCAGGCTTCAAAATGAACACCGGCGGTCCGATTTTTATTTACCACCGATCTAGCCGCATCATCGTTTGTTCGTAGACTGCCACAGAATCTCAGGGACAATATTTTTTGCTCAGACAGTGACGCGATGATCCTCCAGGCGACGCGGTAGCTGCCGGTCGCCATCTTGAATTAGTTGAAGTTCTGCGTGGGACACTCTTCTATATGCGACATTGATATTCTCGTTTCCGATTCGAACACGCCGAAGGACCCGGCCACGCAAAGAAATAAGGAATATTCAGAATCTTATCTCGCACAGCAAACACTTAACGAGCGAGACGCCTGTACGATTCGCTTCTGCCTCCGTGCGCCGTCGGTCCCCGTTAAACGCTGACGAAACTCAAATAAAATTCCGCTCGGCCGCGGATAAACGATCGCGGAGAATATAGAATAACAAAATCGATGGAAAAAGAATTTAGAGGGCGAGAGCGAGAGAGAGGGAAAGAGAGAGAGGGAGGGAGAGAGAGAGAGAGAGAGCGAGAGAGAGCGAGAGTGAGAGAGCGCGAGAGAGAGCGCGAGAGTGAGAAAGCGCGAGTGCAAAAACGCGCGAGAGAGAGCGCGAGAAAGAGAGCGCGAAGGAGAGAGAGAGCGCGAGCGAGAGCGAGAGTGGGAGAGTGCGAGAGAGAGAGCGCGAGAAAGAGAGCGCGAGAGAGAGAGCGCGAGAAAGAGAGCGCGAGGGAGAGAGAGAGAGAGCGAGAGAGAGAGCGAGAGAGAGAGTGCGCGAGAGAGGGAGAGAGCGAGAGAGAGAGCGCGAGAGAGACAGCGCGAGAGAGAGAGAAAGATGGAGAGAGAGAGAGAGAGAGAGAGAGAGAGGAGAAAGACGTAATTACGTGTTTTACGCGGTAGAGACTATTCCCCGCGTTCCTGCGGACCACTATCCCGGTAAAAATTTTGGATAGAATAACGAAATGAATGCAGAATCGCTTCGAGCCGGTCGAGTGGCCCACTCGAAACGAAATACGATGTGGATGCGAGGATCCGCGCGCGAGAGAGAAAGATAGAAGCGAGAGAGAGAGAGAAAGAGAGAGAAATATAGAAGCGAGTGAGAGAAAGAGAGAGAAACATAGAAGCGAGAGAGAAAGAGAGAGAGAGAGAAATATAGAAGCAAGAGAGAAAGAGAGAGAGAAATAAAAGCGCGAGAGAGAGAGAGAGAGAAAGAGCGAGTCTGTCCCCCAACCACCGCCGCCGCCCGCCCTCGGAACATTTTTCATTTAAAAGCATTTCATTTCGAAACGTTCGATATTTTGTCGTGCGTGTCTCGACTTTTCGAAATCCTCTCGCAAAAATCCGATCTATCGGGCTCGGGGTATTATTGTAGAAGAGAAAGACACAGAGAAAGGGAGAGAAAGACAGAGGGGGAGAGAGAGAGAGAGAGAGAGAGAGAAAGTGGTGAACGACAGAATTTAATTGAAACGCGAAGTTGTTTGTTCCTCCTCGGGTTCTTTCGAACTTTCCGAGTGTTTTTTTCTTTTTTGTTTCGTTTTTTTGCTCTTTTTGCACATTGTTCGTACGATTTTAGGTGGATAGTTACCTGATTCTGAGCGTTTTGTTCCGCCATTGCCTTCTCCTTCTGTTGCCTTTTGCACTTGTACCGGTGGTTTTGAAACCATATCTTCACCTGCAACGAAAAGCGACAGTTTAGTGACGTTGTTGTTTCGCTTTCTGTTTCGATACGACGGCTGTCGAGACAGATTATTATTTCATTACAGTTCGTACTTGCTACCTTGATTTTTTTTAGTCTCTGAGAGACAAATTACATGCTCGCTAAATACAGTAAATTCTCTGTAATTTTCCTTCAGCTACTAAAAAATTGTTTAATTTTGGGAGAGGAGATACGATTATTCGAGCCTTGCACATCGTTTTTACAGTTACCGATTGTCAATAATTGTAAAAACGAGGCGCCAACGCTCGAATAATCGCATCTTTTCTTCCCAAATTGTCCATTTTTGTCTACAAGCATAAAGATAAATTAGGGAGAATTTATTATAGCTTCCACTTTGCTCTTAAGTCTAACGGAACACTTGACATAACCTCGTAAACGCGTTCGACAATTAATTGTTGCACACGCATCGAAATCGTTACTGCATTTTCTTTACCAAAGATGCACAGAATCATTGTAAATACATGGAGTCCCACAAATGTCTCGCAATCCGCAAATGAAAGGTTCCTAGTGTCATTTGAAGCAACTTTTTCCTCGGCGAAAATGCGACCGCGGCTTTGTTTACGAGTTATTAACGACGAAACAGTGACCAATGAGAGGCGAGCTCGCCTGGCGCGCGGCGGAGCCAATGAGCGGAGCTTGGCTTCGCGCGCTCATTGGCTGCGCCGCGTTGCGGCAGCCGAGCTCGCCTCTTTTCGGTCCTCGTATCACGCGAATAAATTACTTCCATTTCGCGAAACATTTACAATCGTAGGAGTTTTGTTCAGAGCATAGTTACAAAGGTCAGATCGCCGTGCAAAATTCTAGACACTGGCGTAGGCATCGGCGGGTCTCCGTTACCGAAATTACGCGCAACGGATGACAGTCGAAATAAAAAATTCGCCGGGTTCTCAGATTGAACCGCGCAGAGGGCGTCCAATCGAATTTCCCTCTCTCTCTCTCTCTCCCTCACTCTCTCCCTCCATTTCTCCCGTTATGGTCGACCAAGCGTTTTCGTGCACGTGAACTGTCGTCAGGTAGGAACTCAAATATTTTTCCAAGAGGGGCGAGCGCAAGCCTTTTGTCGCGTGTATACGTTTCGAGCAACCTGGAACTATCCACGGCCTCCTAAATCCATAATCCACAGTTATTATAAGTCTGTTATTTCTTCGAGAGGGATTTAACGCCTCGTTCAGTTTCGCCCAAACGCTCGTAGGCCGATTTCTCTTTTTTTGCGACTCTTAACCTATCTCTTTTATTTTTTTGTCCTTGTTGATTCTCTGCTTTCGTCGCCCCTTCTGCATTTTTATCGATCTCAATGCGATCGTACGAAAATCTGCTCTTTCCGACGGACAATCGTCGTTCACGATTTGCGCGCAAGATTTTAAGTCTCGTTTCGTTTCGCTCGCAACGTTAAGGTTATTTTCTCGTCGCTCGTGAGAGTTCTAATCGATTTAAAAAAAAAAACGGAATGAAGAGAGAGAGTTTTCAGTTTGTCATAATCTCGTCGTTGGAAACGAGAAACGGTTGAACCGTACGAAAACGATTCTCGATTATCGAACAATATTTTTTCCTTCGTAATTTTATCGAGGCACCGTTTTTTTTTGTACTATTTTTTTCATGCTACTGTGCAATATTTATCGTTCCACGGTAGATTTCAAGATTTCTGTGCAAGATACGCGTATATCACGTGCTCACGAAACACGTGTCAACGGAAATGTTGAGGTTAAATAGGACACTGTTCTTTCGTTGAGTAAAACTGTTTCCATGGCCGGATGAAGCAAGAACGTAGGATAATTGTATCGTCGCTGGACCGCGTATTTTATGCGTTTATAACAAAAACGACTAGGTTAAGTATTATTGCGGACACCACAAATTGTACTGCGGCATTTTATAAACGTATAATAAAATCTAACATTTTATACTGTGTAATTTTATAAAAATGAATCTCATAACTTTTAATACGTTTAATATTGATACAATTAATAGATACATAACCTCAGTGTATATGCATATATTGTGGTTTATTTACATTACGCTTTTTAACGAAATTTGTGCTTTCAGAGATGCGATATTTCGAGAAAAGTAAATACATGCAAGTTAAGGGATAGTAGACATAGCTCGAGTTGTCAATTTATTGGCGTGTAAGGTCTTCTTTTCTCAGTCAAAGACTGAGGTCTCAGGCACATAACCTTAATTGAGAAACCATAGCAATACCTATACTTATCCTAAGAAGAAACATCAGAAGCATATAAGGTTACTGGTCAACGGAAACAATCATTTTCTACTTAATCCTTGCAGCCGATACAGACAATTCTTATTTACAGAATCCACGGTCCGATCGGCTCGCACAATAGAGAAAACGCATTGTCGCGCGTCACGAAGATAAAGCGGCAAGGAAGGGCTCTTCAGAATATCTTCGTCGCGGATCCACAGAAGGATCTACTCGACGGCGTAAAAATTACTTCACTCCGAAAATACGTGATGTTGAAAGGGCGCGCTGTTTCCGCGACGCTCGATTGGCGGTGTATTTGATTAAATTGTCAAGAAAATGTCAAATATTTCCAAGAACAAGCAACAAACGTTTGCGCCGGCGAACCCGAGTGGGTTCTCGAGAAGAAATCCTCGGGGATCCGAGTGTAAGCAAAGGAAACCAAGATCGTTGAAGAAAACCCGCGAGTGTGTAACACTTTGCAGTGTTACTTCAGGAGAATAAACGTTACACGCTGAAGAATAGCCTCAAAGAACCTGCGGCTGGGAGCGCAGTGGCGTAAACCGCCTTTCACAATTTAGAAATCATTATATTCGAGGCTCCGGAACGCCGGAGCTTAGAAACAATGCGTTCTCAGGTTGTACGAATACATTCCGCGTTGTTATTCCGTGGCGTTCGGCGCTGAGATAAATTGACAAACGTGAGATTCAAATTTATTTTGACTTATACAAAATTTATTTCGCTGCCTTAGACATTTTCTGAAATATTATGCAAGTTATTACGAATATTGTTAGGAAAATAGTGCTTTTACAGTCAAAATTCAACGGTTCAGAATTTTTTTTTAAATAATTCAACGAAATTAGTTGGATCTAGGTAATGTAACAACTTCTTTTGGAATTGTTGTTTGGAAGAAAATTGTTGAGCAACTCTTTTGCTTGTAATTCAGTCTCTTATTGATAAATAGACGTCCAGTAAGTAAAGAGTTAGCAAAATATGCTTAGTTCTGCAACGAAAATCTATTTTATATGTTCTACATGAGCAATTATATGAGCAATTATGCAAGCAAATACAAGCGATTTTGAGACTCCGGGAAAATTCATAACAACGATTGTAACTTCGTCGAACCTCGCAAGGTGAGTCTATACAATGCACCCGAATTAATAATACGCGTTCGATTGTTAAACTATAATTAATTTTTCTTCGGCAGGAGAATGCTATCCAGCATTTTGAAAACGATGGTCGACAGGCAGAGAACCGTGTTCCCTTTCTATACAGGGTAGCGAAAAGGAAAACGTGGTTTTATGAGGTTCCGTCGGTAGGAAGCAACGCTCGAGACCGCTTTTACGGCAATTGAACGCGATTAGGGAAGTCGGCCGTGAGGCGCGCGGGATCGAGATCGGCATCTGCTTATGACAGGAGCGCGTTATAATCCGTATTGTGCATAATGCGGTGTTCAGAGGGGCGCGAATCCTGATCGCGGCGCATTGTCGCCCGCGGCCGAAGACAATGGACCCCGTTCTGTCCGATTTAATCCTTAACGCGGATTTGCTAGCCGGAATATTGCCGGCGGTGCTAACATCGCCACGTTTCGAGTGGCTAATACCTTTCACTACCAGAGGAATGGGACTTTTGAAATTTAAACAGCGCCTTTTTCAACGTTCAACGCGATTAATTCGACCGGAGATGTTCCGCGCAGGGATTAAACATTTTACTACGTTTGGCAGATCGATGTTAATGAATGTTAATAATTGTTTTTATCGATGGTCTAAATAATTACAGTAAGTTCTCTCAGATTGTCTCCTTTAGTTTGTAAACAGAAGCGGACAATTTGGTGATACGCTTATAGTAAATTTTCCCTAATTGAAGATAAAACTTTGTTTCTGTTTATAGGAAAATATTCTGTTCGATGATGAACGATTTGATTCGACAATGATGCTGCACTCTTGCTTTGTTCCTTGACACAGTACAACGTTGCCGCTAACCTCGGAAACAGACTAATTCATCCTGATAGAAATGAACAACATTATTGAAACTTGTTTCTATTAAATCACATTATTTTAAATTATTATTTTTATTATTATTTTAAATTATTACTGTTTCAAATTAATTAGTTTAAATTCACATTATTTTCAACCTTTCAGGGCTATCAAAAGAAGAAACACATTTACATCGTGTTTGTTGCAACTCTTTCCTTAGCATAAAAACAATCCGCGGCTTCGTTTACGAGTTATTAACGAAAACCAGTGGCCAATAAGCGACGAGCCTGGCCGTCGCTCCTCGCGGCCAATGGCGCGTCGCGCTGGCCGTCTGACTTAGCGGCAGGGCGGGGCGTCAGCCGAGCTCGCCTCTCATTGGTCATCGTTTTCCCTTAATAACTCGTAAACGAAACCTCCGATCGCATTTTCGCTGAGGAAAAGGTTGTTTCAAATCACCCGAGGAACCTTCCGTTACCGGATTTCGAGACACTTTCGGGACACCCTGTAGTTCGAGGAAGATCTCGAGGGAAACGGAAGATGTAGCAGGAAATCCTGTCGGATTCCGGGGTCAGATAGGCGATTGGTATTCGAGCGGCGCGAGGCGGCGACCGCGAAGGGTGAAGAAAGAATTTTCGAGGGTGGCCGATCCCGCTAATATTCAAAGAATTAGACAGACGGTGTCGGGCACTCGAGACACGGTCCGCTGCACGGGGACCCCTTAAAGTGCTTTCGTTGCATTCTCGGCGCGCATAACATCGACAATGGGGGCCGCGGAGGGCTGCCGGGGGACTGCACCGGGTTACAGCCCACTCGAGTAGGAGGTTACAGGCGAGCAACATATAGGTCGGCCCGCGCTTTTGATTCCAGCGATAAGAATCGAGCTTAGCCGTACCTTTCACACATCCCTCTAATTTTACCCTTTGTCCGCCGCCCGGAATCGCCCGATCTGCCCGCCCCTTTTCTCGGCTTCTTCTTTTTAACTGGCGAAGATTTGCTCGATCACCGGCACGTACTTTCGCTATTTCATTGTCGAAGATTATTTGTACGTCTTGGCAATCTGTCGCGCACATTCGAGGGCGACATTCAATCATTAGGCGACAAATAATCGTTTTGGAGGCCGCGGATCTTTTGCTTGCGGTTTATCAGAATTGGAGCGAGTGGATCGTCGCATTCTGCGATTAATTTAATTAATTTGATTCTTTTTAAGTTAAGTTTAGGTTAATTCTTCCAAATTGTTTTTTGGCTTGTAGACAAGAATGGACAACTTGGGAGGAGGGATGATGTCAAGGTTATTTAGGATTATTTATGATTATGCGAGCCTTGCTTATGTATAAGTGCGCAGCGACGGGCTGGCAAGCGCAATGCGTGAGTCTATAAATATAAATATAATTAAATTTAATAATTATATTAATATAAATATATATTTATTATTTATAGTATATTATTCTATAGTTAAAAAGTTTCTTAATGACTATATATTTATATATACGTATATATATATATATATATATATATTATTTTATATATATATATTTATTATAATTATATATATATATTTATATATATATATATATATATATATATATATATATATATATATATATAATTATAATTATTATTATCATTAACCCCTAGCCATACTTTATATATATATAATATACGTATTAAAGTACGGCAAGGGGTTAATTTGTACAATAGCGAACATACATTTAAGACCACATAAAAAACGGTATAATTTCTCTAAAACTGTACTAAACGACTCGAATTTTTTTTTATATGATAGAGGGATCAGTCTACTAGACAATGACTCTAATATTTTCCTTAAATTTTACTATTACTTAGAATGACAAAAAAATTAAAAATTAAAAAATGTCATTAAATGAACAACGAAATGTTCAGCGTGCATCTAACTTACCAAGATCTACAAAATGCTTCTCTTTGTTAATTTTCATTATACAGTCAGATCAAGAAGTTGAAAGACACGAGTTTTTTACTTCACTTTTCTCATTCCAAGTAATAGCAAAATTTAAGAAATGTAATTAGAATCATTGACCAGTAGACTGATCCCACTGGCATCTAAAAGAAATTCAAGCGATTTGGTCCAGTTTAAAAGAAAAAGTTACACCGTTTTTCAAATGGTCTTAAATACATACATGTCCGTTACTATTTTGCACATGAACGAAAATTGTATAACAATATCTGCGCCAAAGCGACCCGCCGGACCGCAAATCCGCGATGTATAAATAATAATAAATATCCAACGGTGTATTCGACGGGAGCGTCTCGCGATCGCTCGCGCGATTCGTCCGACAGCTCTCCGCCGACAATTCCTCCTCGAAGATTTCGCAGCCTCTGCGCGTTCGAAGCACCGGTGAATTCGCGGAATCGGTGGCCGTAGGCGTGAATCAACAACGATCCCAGCGAGGAAGAAGCAAGAACGAGAGAGAGAGAGAGAGCAAGAACGAGAAAGAGAGAGAGAGAGAGAGAAAGAGTGAGCGAGAAGAGAGGGGAAAAAAGGAAACGCTTTGAATCCGGGGCCCTTGATCGCGCGAGTTCCGCGTGTGTTTTGTGCCGCGGCGGCCGATGCGTAGGGCTGAGAGACCTTATCTAAAAGCCACGAAGAGCCACTAGACGAGGGAAGTACTCTCTCGCCGCTCCCGTTCGTTAATTCCTTTTCCACCGATAATCCACTCGTCGAAGCCGACGGAGTTTCGGGCGTGCGGCGACTTCGAGAGGTCTACAAACAGCCTGCTCGGTTCCACGCGTTCCTTCTTGCCTTCTCCGCTGTGAAACTCTTTCGCGTGTCGCGCCGTTCGCTTCTGCCCGCTCGTCTTCGCCGGCCGCCACGAGCACTTTGTATCGTCCGGCTAGGTGGCCAGGTGTCGAATCGAACGGTCCTTACTTAAACGCGACGCGAAATTTCTTTTAGATTTATTTTCTTTTTGTTGTTTTCTTTTTTTGGTCTTGTGTAAATAAATTGGCGAGAGAATAATGCGAAAATAATGCAAAATTTCGGACGACCTGCTCGGTTGTGTGGATAATGTACAGGCATTATGCGTCACTCGCGAAAATGTATGCGGTAGACATTTTGATTTGCCGTCGCATGGCGGCGCGTGACACGGAATCCGACGGAGAGGAAAATACAGTAAATTGCCCGTAATTATTTATGGGGCAATTATTTTTTATAATATTATAGGGAAATATTTATTTATATAACGATCATTCGAGCCTTGCGACTCGTTTTTATAGTCGAGGTTATGTCAACGATTACAAAAACGAGTCGCAAGGCTCGCATAATCGTTATATAAATAAACATTGCTCTATAATATTATGAAAAATAATTGCCCCATAAATGATTAGGGACAATTTACTGTATTTATGGAGCAATTATTTTTTATAATATTATAGGGCAATGTTTATTTATATAACGATTATTCGAGCCTTGCGACTCGTTTTTATAGTCAAGGTTATGTCAACGATTACAAAAGCGAGTCGCAAGGCTCGCATAATCGTTATATAAATAAACATTGCTCTATAATATTATGAAAAATAATTGCCCCATAAATAATTAGGGACAACTTACTGTATTTATGGGGCAATTATTTTTTATAACATTATAGGGCAATATTTATTTATAAAACGATCATTCGAGCCTTGCGACTCGTTTTTATAGTCAAGGTTATGTCAACGATTACAAAAACGAGTCGCAAGGCTCGCATAATCGTTATAGAAATAAATGTTGCCCTATAATGTTATAAAAAATAATTGTCCCATAAATGATTAGGAACAATTTACTGTATCTTCCTCTTCGTCAGATGCTCGAATAATTGAACTTCCTCTTCCCAAATCGTTAACTTTTGTGTGCAAGCTGATTAGAGAGGATTTTGGATTTTAAATCGAATTTGGTCGCGCCGATTTCGATGAAATTTTGCAGCGATCGAAGAAATATTTCGAACGTACTTTTTTATTGTCGGGCATCGTCTACGTTGAAGAGGAGAAAACGTCCCTTAAATGCACTTTTCATTTCTAACTTTAAGGGCTGTTTTAAGGCTCGAAATTTCGGACCGGCTCGCGAAAGTTGTTGAAACGCTTCAAAACGGAATAAACTTTTTACAATCGAACCGAATTAATTTTGTCGGGATGCTAGGGGAACTGGTTTACTAGATAACGTAAATAAGTAATAGTGAACAATTTTTTTTCTCAAAAATTGCAATCGGCTGAAATGACAAAAAGAAAAATTAAAAGACTCGCGTTTCTAACTCTTTTATTAAATTTCAGAACAAAAAGTCGTCGTTTCAAGAATCATGATTACCAGACTGCGGATTTGAAAATTGACGGACTGACAGGATAAAGTGGCATTTTGTTTTTTAAATTGATTAATAACGAGAACTAGATGATAAAAGTGAGCGGAATGGCAAATGAAGGGGTTCAATTCTCCGGATGGTGAAGCAAAGATTTGCGTCATGAGAAAGCGATGCTGGTACCCTCACGTCCAATAGGTACTTGAAACACAAAATATACTTGCAACCAAACCTCAGATTAGTATGAGACAATGCCAACTACATCAGAGAATCAAATATGGTTCTAAATGAACACCGAGTGCTGTTTGTCGTTTTTAATTGAAGTCAATCGAAACGATCAATTTTATAGGGCAAATGTGGGTGTTACTGTAGACGTCCCAAATACTGCGGTAATTTATAAAGGTAACCAAATCTAACATTTTATAGCGTATAATTTTCCAAGAATGAATCTCACAATTTTATATACATTTAATATTGATAACTTATGCAGTTCTCGATGAGCCGTCGCGAACATGCTCGATCGCAGAGTACCGATGCCTAATTTGTAAAGTGCTGCAGTGAGAATATCTTGATCCTAGGAATTGCAGCTGTGCGTGTACATTTAAAAGAAAATGGGTTATGTCAACCTTGACGCGCAGTAATCGGAACGTCCGCGGTATTTGGCTCGCAGTGACAGATACATAACCGCGGTAATATATGCACGCGTATGGTTTCTTTACGTTACGCTTTTTAATCTCTTAGGTACGATGCGCCACTATAGTGGCTTTCGCGAATGACGTCTTATTTACGACGCGCCACTATAGTGACTCGCTCTACTGACTCTTTCGCTCATTGTTCGAACTAAACGATCGTTTTCATTTGTCTTGCTTCACACCTTCCTGCCCTCGCAACGTTTTGCAACAGTGTCAATAATATACAGACAGAATATATAGTCTTTGTTTATGATACGCCAGTGTCGCACATTGCAGTGCAGTATCTTTTACGCATAATTCGCGTGAAACTCTGCCGTACAGAGTAAACAGCCCGCGCAAAATTCAGCCGTGCCTAGGAGGTTAACGAAATTCGTGCTTTCAGAGATCCAATATTTTATAGTAAAGTAAGTTACGATAAAGTTATATCAGTTGTGATAAGTTACATTAAAAGTAAATATTCAAGTTAAAGAATAATAGTTATAGCTCGAGTTGTCGATTTATTGGCGCGAAAGATCTTATTTTCTCTGTCACAAAGTTCTCCGTCATTGAGAAACCGTACTGATACCTGCATTTACCGTAAATACGAATACAATTTGGAAATATCGAAATCCAACTTTAGATCCCGTTGTTTCAGGTTCGATGGTGAATTGTTCTATCGAAACGTGAAACGAACGGAAAGTACCAGGGAGCAACGATCGGCAGGATTGTCCGCGGAGTGTACCGCTTCCAGCGAACAATGGCGATTTCCATCGATACCTGAATCATCTGAATCAGTAGGGAGCAACGTGCTCGATGAAGCCGGGATGAATCGTTGGAGGGAATTGTTATTTCAAGGGAACGGACCGACCCGACCCGTCCGTCCGTCATTCCGCTCGTCCATCGCTCCCGCAACGCGGCGCGGTATGTAAACAGAGAGAAAGTCGAACGAGATAGGGATGTAACCGATGTGCCGGCTAAGGGAGGAAAAAAGAAATTTCAGGCGTGCTCTTCGGATTACAATCGCAAGACGACAATGTTAGTCTCGTAAACGTATAATTTCATTGTTTCGAAATTTTACGTACTCGAACCGAAATCCTGATTCCTGGATCTGTTTTGATCCAGATTTCTATTAAAAAACGCTAAGGTTTTCATTTTGCAATTGTGGTCAGAATAATAAAGATCTGAATATTCACACGTCATAAATTACCAATATTAAACATATAAAAGATTATGAACTTCAGTTTTAGAAGATTGCAAACTATAAGATGTTAGATTTTATTACTTTTATAAAATACCGCAGTATTCGGGGCGTCCGTAGTAATACCCACACTTCATAACAATATACTACAATAATAAATAGTAATAATATACAATATATTACAATAATATACAGCAATAAATAACTGAATATTCACACGTCATAAATCACCGATATTAAACATATAAAAAATTACGAGCTTCATTTTCAGAAGATTGCACACTGTAAGTCGTCAGATTTTTTTACTTTTATAAAATGCCGCAGTATCTGGGACATTCGCAGTAATACCCACGCTTATCCTTGTTATAGGTGGATCGATTCCCGGCAGCTACGCTTCGAGATGCTTCTACCGCGGCCGAAGACCGTTCAGGTACCTCGCGGGCCCTGTTTACCTTCGACTCGGTCACGACCGAGCCACGCAAAAAAGGCAACGGGCCCGCGGGGGTCCGGGCCAAGTTTGCTCAACACCGGGACAACGGGGCGTGTAGGGCGGTTCGTTTTAACTTCCGATTAGCACGGGGTTAACTCCAGGTAAATGAAACGCCTCCGGCAAGCGTTCATTCGAGTCCGTTCGCCGTGGACGTTTTTCTCCTCGTGAAAAGCTCGGAGGATTGGCCGACAGGTTCCCGGGGCTAATTGCCAGAAGGAGAAGCTTTCACGGCCCGTTTAAGGCCCGACGTGATGAACGTCAAATTGACGGTAATATTGACTCTTGGATTACTATACCATCTCCTTTGTAAACAAATAATTCGGGACTTTCTGTTCTTTAAGATAATCCTTCTCGATACTGTACGTACGAACACTGTTTTAGTAAATTTAATAAATTCTTTTTATTTTTACTTACGTCGTTTAGCGGTTAAATTGAAAAATTGCTTTACGAAAATGTGTTCTTCTTTTCGAAATAAACTGTATTTCTTTTTTTGTTTATTTGTTTAGGCTGCAACACCTTGCAGGATTATCGGCGCAATTATACAAAGGTAATTTACGTTATTTTTATAGTTTGCATTGAGTCGTGTAGGAGGTCTAATGAGTTTCATATACAGGGTGTCCCTTATTACATATACTAGTTATGTACACATACAGTTTTCCTCTATCTACCATCTATGGGTTTAACGATTATATTTAATATATTAATATTAATATTTTATATTATATATTTATATTATATGTTTATATTTATATTAATATTTAATATATATTAATATAGCTTTAATGATTATATTTAAATCTCTAAACAATCACAAGCTTTATTTGTAATATCATCTTCACTATACAGGATGTCCCATAATTATGTCAGCACCCAGAAAGGAGTGATTCCTAAGGTCATTCGAAGTAACTTTTCCCTTAGCAAACTTATTCCTTTGTTTGCGAGTTATTGACGAAAAACACTGACCAACTCGTCTCATTATTGGTCAATGTTTTCCGATAATAACTCATAAACGAAGCAGCGGATCGCATTGACGCTAAGGAAACAGTTACTTCAAGTGACCCTAGAAATCATCCCTTTCCGGATGTTGACATAATTATGGGACACTCTGTATAATGAAAACTATATTACAAATAAAGCTTGTGTCTTTTTTAGAGATTTAAATATACTCGTTAAAGCTATATTAATATATCCATTAAATATTAATACAAATATAGAATATAAATATACCTATATAATATAAATGTAAATATATGATATCAATATATAATATCAATATATAATATAATATATATTAATATATATTAAATATAATCATTACACCTACAGATAGTTGTTAGAGAAAATCTTCAATTATGCATGGTGAAGCGTGACCTTTAGTTCTGTAACCATGTCCAATCTACCAGAATCATCGCCACCCAGTCTCAGCATTTCTAAACATTTTTAAACCTTTCCACAGTTCAAGACAAAGTGCCGAGAATCCGCAGCCCACCCATCCACGTGACCGGCGCGTCGCAACACAGCGTTTAACGCGTCAAAGAGAAGAAAAATGATGTCCGGGGGCGTCCAAAAGCAGTTCCTCGGCCGGCCACGCAACGCGCACGGCCACCGGCTCCGTACATCACGTCGGCGACATTAATTAGTGTATCGAATAGCGATAAATCCGTGGAGGGCCAGTCCATCAAAGCGGACGCGGGACATTCGGTAGTAACATCGAGTACCTGTTCGGCCTATGCTCGACCAGAGGCGAGGTTCGTACATCCGGTGGGCGGCGGTTAAAGTGGACGATTGATCAAGTTAGCGTTAACGTCATTACGCGGGGAACCGTGAATCGAGGGGTTGACGTAAAACCACCACCACCACCATCATCACCACCGCCGCCGCCGGTAGCTCCGTGATCGCCACCCTTTACGCGACTATTCTCGCCGACTTCCTCGGGCAATTTCATCCGACACCAACTTCCCGCAGGATTATCCGGCGGAAACCCCGGTGACAGCCTCCGGGCTGCTATCGGCTACCCAGCCGCGCTCTCCCTCGGAAAGAAAGACGCGTGTAATCGACGGGAATTGCCACTCGAGGTGTTCCGAAACGCCTGGCCTCCGGGGCCAGCTTTGCCACCCCTCGCGATCCCGGCTCCTGCGGCTCCTAGATCGTGAACCGTTCCGGCAAGTGGCTTTTGTCTCGCCCGTTCCGTTTCCATTCCGTCGGCATGCGATCGCCCGGTTCCATTGTTCCTACCCGGTGGCTTGTGTTTCGCTCCGCGGGCCCGCCGATCTCGCAATTCAACCCTTAAGATAAATAGTTGCCGCAGCCGGGAGGCTCCGGTGGCTGGCTGCTGGATGCGGACACTCCATTTTCGACGGTCGAGTCTCGTTGTGCAAGATTACGTTCGATTAAATCCTTCACGTTGTCATTTTCTGAGCAATTGCTGCGGTTTGAAGATTGTCGATCGCGATAATTTTTTAGTAGAGGGGAGGAAAATTGATGCTTATTGCTTGCTTAAATTTACTAAATGTACTTTGATGTTGATGCGAAGAGATTAGAATTTTATTGCAATTCTTAAAGGGCAGAGTAACATCTGTACTCGATAAGTTTTCAGCAATATATTATATGTAATATTATAAAATGATATAACATATATAATAGAAAATAGTAAAGCATGTAATAGAAAATAGAAAATAGAAAATAAAAGATAGAAACTAGAAAATAATATAACATATGATATAATAGAAAATAGAAAACAGGAAACAGAAAATAGAAACTAAGACATAGAAAATAGAAAATAGAAGATAGAAACTAGAAAATAATATAACATGTAATGTAATAGAAGACAGAAACTAGAAAATAATATAATAGAAAATAGAGAACAGAAAATAGAAAATTCGATGGAAAATGTAATAGACTTCCCTACTTCTCGCGGGGCGAAATGACCGCATAATGTAAAATCAAGATTACCGAGTCAAAGGCAACAGGAACGGGATAATAACGAAAAATACGGAAGATCGAAGGAGCCGGCCGACCGGTAATTCTACGTCGAGCAAGACGGCTCAATAAACGAGGTACGAATTGGTTCGTAGCAGCTCGTTAGGGCGAAACTGGAAAGTCATTTCTATTTGCCCCGGAGCTTCGGGTTTTCAGACGTCCCGGCTGGTAATCGGTAAGTCATCCCCGGCCGATGGTATTGAGTTAAAACAACAAAAGGGAGGCGGGAATCGTGTTTGCCCACGGGCCACCACTCAGGAGGGTCAACACGGGACAATTAACAGCCCTAATCATAATTTGACGTTGCCTGATCCCGGTGTACGCAGGCCTCGTCCCTTGCACTTTCCGACGGAACATCTGCGGACGAAGACGAGGCCCCGCAAATGTAATCTCTTTTACCGCGATTCACGCCTATCTTCGATTCTTTCCGCCAACAGCCATGATTATTTAAGGCTGCCGATACCCTCCGTTACGTTTTCGTAGACGATTCCCGCCGATGCTCTACGAATCTCGCTTCGTTTCTCCCACGCTGGCCCATTAATTGACGATACTTAAGCGAGAAACGATATTATTTTTGAAAAATCGTAATAGCAATTGATAACGAGAATTTTTGTTCGCTTACTTTGTCTTTGTAACAGCTAGTGTTAACAAAAATGTAAAAGTTTAGAAGTCGAAGCGAGAAACGATATTATTTTAAAAAATCGTAATAACAATTAATAATTAGAATAATATAACAGCTCGTACAATTCCTGAAGACCGAGTAATCGGAGCGACTTTAAATAAAATCTGGGAGAAAATACTAGTAATTTTCGAAACTGGTAACTGAAAACCAAAATTTAGAAGATTAATTTCAGTGAAATTAAAATTTTAATCAACTTGTAATTAATTTCAAAAAATTAATTTCAATGTTGCGGCCACGAAAAATGGTGCTAGAAACGTGTTTCTTTCAATAACAAATATATTATCTAAATATAATACAATAATAATATTATATAGACATAGATATATGTATATTGATTATTATATCAATAACATAGATATTAACATAGATATTGTTGGACCTTTCTCTCGACCGTTATCAACCCGTTGATCGCACTTCACGTCTCCTCTAATTTTTCCGGCGTTTCCCGTCGGGGATGATCCAATAGAGAAGGGGACAGGAATGTTTGCGATTGAAATGTATGCACCCTCGCGAGCATTCTCCTTCCGAAACTGCAACGGGATCGCAAAGAACGGCGCACCGCCACCTTCGTTCTACAGGGCGAAGCATAAAAAGAAATTGGGCGGCGTATTACGCGACTGTCGCCGTTCGAGTGTATTTACAGTACACTCGTGAGCTGTCTCTACGTCGCAATAATTGACGCAAACATAATGAAAAATGCACAACTACTCCAGGCGCGGCTGTATCGTTTCTTCATTAATACTTCATTAATAATAATAATAATAATATGCGGGCAAACGATCTTTAGCAATTTATTTTTCAAACGACAATTTGATTTATCAGGAAAATGTTGCTTCCATTCGTTGGAAACGCATTTAAGTGTTCGAACGTTTTATCGGCTTGTGGAACGTTGTTGCCAGCGGGCCGTTTTTTTTTGGAACGATTTATTTCGTTATCAAATGTTCGACACAGATTGTGAGAGATTTATCGGAATTATTTATCTCTTCTATTTTTACATTCGTTTTTATATATAATATTAGATAATTGTATTATATGGATAATATTGGTAGGATAATATTCTATTTTTATATGTTTTGTCACTAGCGAATCTTCGACACAGATTGCCACAGATTTTCTCTGAATTCGTCTTTATATATAATATATTCTATAATTGTATTATATGGATAATATTAGTAGGATAATATTTTATTTTTATATGTTTTTTCACTAGCGAATCTTCGACACGGATTGCCACAGATTTTCTCTGAATTCGTCTTTATATATAATATATTCTATAATTGTATTATATGAATAATATCAATAGGATAATATTCTATTTTTATACGTCGTTTCGCTAGCGAATCTTCGACACAGATTGCCACAGATTTCCTCTGAATTCGTCTACATTTTTATTCGATACGCGCATTGCAACTCCTCACTTGGCCGTCAAATCTTTTACACTTGAACAAATGTTTCCCGATTCACCTGTTTTTCCTTACTTTGATAAAAGATCGACGTACACTGTCACTGTGATCTATCCTCAAATATTATTTACTAACACATTATTCGACGCAATACTTGTTTACTATGCGTGTACATTACTACGGTGCTTTACCGAACTGCATACCACAACCTGTGCAGGGTTGACCTACCTACACCTACTTTGTAAAGTGCTACAGTGAGAATATCTTGATCCTAGGAATTGCAGCTGTGCGTGTACGTTTAAAAGAAAATGGGTTGTGTCAACCTTGGCAAGCAGTAATCGAAACGTCCACGGTATTCGGCTCGCAGTAACAGATACATAACCGCGGTAATATATGCACACGTATGGTTTCTTTACACTTTTTAACCTCTCAGGTACGATGCGCCGCTAAAGTGGCTTTCGCGGATGTCATATTATTTACGACGCGCCACTGCAGTGGCTCACTCTACAGACTCATCCGCTCACCGTCTGAACTAAACGATCGTTTTCATTTGTCTTGCTTCACACCTCTTTGCCCTCGCAACGTTTTACAACAGTGTTAATAATATACAGACAGAATATATAGTCTTTGTTTATGATACGCCAGTGTCGCACATTGCAATGCAGTATCGTTTACGTGTAATTCACGTAAAATACTGCCGTACAGAGTAAACAGCCCGCGCAAAATTCAGCCGTGCCTAAGAGGTTAACGAAATTCGTGCTTTCAGAGATCCAATATTTTATAGTAAAGTAAGTTACGATAAAGTTATATCAGTTGTGATAAGTTACATTAAAAGTAAATATTCAAGTTAAAGAATAATAGTTATAGCTCGAGTTGTCGGTTTATTGGCGCGAAAGATCTTATTTTCTCTGTCACAAAGTTTTCCTTCATTGAGAAACCGTACTGATACCTACATTTACCGTAAATACGAATACAATTTGGAAATATCGAAATACAACTTTAGATCCCGTTGTTTCAGGTTCGATGGTGAATTGTTCTATCGAAACGTGAAACGAACGGAAAGTACCAGGGAGCAACGATCGGCAGGATTGTCCGCGGAGTGTACCGCTTCCAGCGAACAATGGCGATTTCCATCGATACCTGAATCATCTGAATCAGTGGGGAGCAACGTGCTCGATGAAGCCGGGATGAATCGTTGGAGGGAATTGTAAAGTAAATATTCAAGTTATTAGGTATAGTTAATAGGTATAGCTCAGGTCGTCAATTTATTGGTCTGATTGTTATCAATATTGGTATCAAAGATTTTATTTTCTCTGTCAAAGTGCACCTTCGTTGAGAAACCGCAGCTTACCCCAGTGGATCGACGATATTTGAAACGACCTGTAGTCGCAGCGGTCGCGCCCCGGAGCCGAGGAAACAGGAGAGGAACGCAATTACGTGGGCCACACACTGCCGTGTGCGGCAGAGCGGTACGGTGACGACCGCAAAAGCCGTCGACATATTCATGCGTGCGTTATTATGCGAGGGAGCCGTGAGTGCACTCGAGAGATACGCGCACGCGTTCCACGACGTCCAATTAACCGCACGCATTTCGACACCCGAGGAATTTCGCGCCGCGACTTTTGGCGACATCGATGGCCGCGTGATCTCCTCGACGTGGCCGAAAATTTGGTCGTTCATCTTTCACGATTGGGACCATTGTTTACGGAAATATATTCGCTTTCCACGGTAAATTCTACAAAATTGTTTCTCAGCCTGTAAACAAAAACGGACAATCCTGGAAGAGGAGATACGGTTATGCGAGCCTCGCGGCGCGATTTTATAGTTGTTTATATGTCGTTTTAAAATTAATAAAGTAGTAGTAACTGTAGTAACTATACCAGTAATTATAAAAAAGGCTGGAATATTTATTGGATCTTTTATTCTCGAATTGTCAATTTTTGTGCACAATCTGAGCGTCGATTAGGGAAAATTTATTATACTCTGACTGCAAACGAGATCATACGTCACGATTTCAAACAATTAACCCTTTGCAGTCGGAGCTATTTTAATTAGAAATCCAAAAGATGCTTTCCGGTCTACAGTATTTTTATTTTACATTATTCAATGCAGTTTATGCATCTGAAACTGTGCCTATCGGCAAGTAAAATAGCTGCAATTTTAACAGTTTTGTAAATACAACAAATCTGATGCTGTTACAATTATTGAATGAAAAACGGTATAACAATTCTTAGTTCAGACTTAGTTCAGACTCGCCGCTCGAGTGCAAAGGGTTAATTTCGAGCTTCCGCGTTCGCATAATCTACACAAGTTATTTAAACTAAAAATTGCGTTTCACGCTTTCTGTTCAGGCCCGCTGAAAGCAGTCTGCGGAGGCGTTGTATCGCCGCGAAAAATCGTAGGAAACGCGTCGAGCTCGGCTTCCCGGTTCGACAACAAGGATCGTCTTGCCAATTACACGTGATTCACGGACTGTGAAGGGTTCGCGTTAGGAGTTTAATGACCATGGTCGACCTCGATTGCGCCAAAAATCGAAATAGACGTCCGGTCGGCCTCGAGACGAGTGGCTCGATGGCGATCATCGAATCCCGATACCGATCGACCGTCCGAAATTTTGAGACCGTGGAAAAAGGGTGATATCCAAGCTGAGCCCAAGAGAGACAGACAGATGGAGAGAGGAAGAGAGAGAGAGAGAGAGAGAGAGAGAGAGAGAAGCAGAGAGACAGAGAGGGGAGAGAGAGAGTGAGACGGCGAGGAGGCGGGCCAGAGAGGGAGTGTAATTTGCCTCTAATGCGGCACTCGACGGAGCAGCTGGCTCTCCTCTTCTCCATTCGCCGGTCGGCCGCAACCGGTAACAGTAGCGATAATAATAACAATACCGGCAACAATGCCAGGAGTGGCCAGCCATTGTAACAATGGGGAGAGAGACTGCACTTGGAGTAACAATGCGAGCGCAAAATGGAGGGACGCATCTGTGTGTCCCGTGCCAAAAGGGACACCGGGCAGCGGCGAGGGATGCGACGGGGCGAGGAACGGCAGACAGCTAGTCGGGGACCAAGGACGCACATTGGCGCGCGCGCACACAGAGCCGCAGGAAAAGCGTGAAACTCACCGGATAAAAGCGATTCCGACGCCGATCCCTTGGGGTGGCTAACCCCTCCCCTCCCCTCCCCTCGCCCCTGCCCCTCGAATTATGAGACGCAAATTTTCGTCGAATCCTCCTGTCGAAACGGACACGTGCTGCAGATTTTGTTGCCGGTTGTTGACACTTCAGCGACGTGTTCCTGAAGCGATATCTAGTTCGAGTTTGTTGGGAAACGATATGATCGCGGTATGCGTTCCGTTTATTAGCATTAATGTCTGCTTCGCATCGAACTCGGTTGAACTGTTGCGGAATTTGTGATTCCATTGTCGGTTTTGTTTTCTGCTAGGGAGTTTGTTCGACTTTTTTTTAGTACATTGCAATGAGTGATCATATTTATGGAACGATAAGATTGAAAGTTCTGTAGAAATTAATATAGTTTTTAGTTATATACGTAGCTGTTGCTAGAGAAATGAAAATAAATGTTCTCGTTTAAGAAGAACGGTGATCAGTGCTGAGATAATACAATATTTAATTCGCATAATTTTTCAGAATTGCGAGTTCAAAGTGCTTAAAGCGTCGCCTGATTACTCAACTTCTGGCAATTAAATAAAATAAATTGTTATACATATATAGCCATTGTTAGAGAAATAAAAATAGAAGTTCTCAGTAAACAATGGAAACTAATTAAGAACGGTGATCAATGTTGAGATAATATAATATTTAATTCGCACAATTTTTCAGAATTTCGAGTTCAGAGTGTTTAAAGCGTCGCTTAATTACTCAACTTTTAACAGTGAAATTAAATAAATTACCGTTACACTAGGAACAACGGAAAAGCTAATAGATCTACAAAAAGTATCATCAAAAACATGTTTGCATAACTAATTGATAAAGTTGAGAATGTTCAATGAGTATTATCAATTCTGCAGTTTATGAGAATGGTTCAACGATCAGCGATTATGTACCATCTTTTGGCACTGTAATTATAAAATCAAATCTCATAGTTCTCCCTTTATTTCTCTGCTTTCTGTAATCGCACGAACGAGTATCATCTTGCGCGCAGAACTTCATTTATTAATCCGTAGCAAGTTGATAATGAAAGTTTTCCTCAACATCGTGAAATATTGTGCATAATGTTAAATTAAAGAGGCTCTCGAGACGAACGCATTCGACGACGCTGGATCGCAAACCGGGCCGCGAGAAATTGCACCGCGACGGATAGACGTTCGACGGACCTTAAAATCACATTAGAAAGATCGCGCGGACAATATCTAGTTGGCTGAACGAAGGCGTTAATCATTATTGTTCTATTCGAGAACAATGGCGGAAAAAGCCGCGAGTTGTTTCTTCTCGGGGCTGGCACTTGACCGGGAGTCGTTGCGCTTCGGTGATTTTCGTTAATCGCGATCCCGCCCGAACCTCCGGGCTTTCTATTAATTATTTGACTTTTGATCAAGCCCGCCGGGCGCGTTTCCACATTAATTAATGTCTCTCCCTTCCCACCCCCCATTCGCTGCCTCCTCCCTCGGCCCGCGTTCCAGTCTAAATTCCCCTTGATATATTTTTTGTTTTTTCTTTCTTTTTATTTTGCTTCCTTTTCCGTCACGTTCGTTTTCCCTCCCTTCTTTCTAATTAACCCCCGACTCTGTCTCTCTCTCACTTTCTCTCTCTCTCTCTCTCTCTCTCTCTCTCTCTCTCTCTCTCTCTCTCTCTCACGAGCACGCCCGCACGCTCCGAGTCCCCGGCCTTTCGCAGCTTTTAACGAGCTTTGAACGCGTTGTAACTCGCCGGGCATAATTTACCGCGAGACGGTTTCTCGCCGATTAAATTGTTGCGATCGATTTCGAGCCCCAAATGGCTCGTTTAATTCGTCCACCCTCGCGCGAGCCATTAATTATGGATGCAGACGCCGATTTAGCCGTAGCCGCGGCTCGCGTAAGAACGATCTCGCGTTCCCATTTCCTCGGGGAAATTCGGATCGCGAGCACGGCGAGCCGTCGGACCCGTGTTCCCGGCACTTCTTAATTCTTCTTTAACGCTACGAGGCGAAACTGCGCCGCCGAAAGTAACCGTAACATTGATCGCATTGTCGCATTAATAATTACTAATTTTGCCTCGTTGCTATAAAATTGAACGCGATCGCCGTCGCGTCGAAGGTCGCGAATATTTGTAATTGTCATTGAAATACTATGAAAGTGCGCTATTCAACGGTTAGAGATTTTAATTAGGTGTGTTTGTATATATTATCGTATTATATTTTATTGTATATTTACTTATTTATTATATCGCGTATTTTATTAGAGGAACTAAGTAATCGTGAATATAATACATAGTTATAATATATTTATAATAAAATTAATATTAATCGTAGAGTGTCTATATTAAGAGAATATATGTGCTTTGTTATTATACAGAGAATCCCAAAATTGTTACTCCGCGAAATGAAGGGTTCCTGAGGTCATTTGAAACAACTTTTTCCTTAGCGAAAATGCGATCCGCCGCTTCGTTTACGAGATATCAACGAAAATCACTGACCAATGAGAGGCGAGGTCGGCTGGCGCGACGCGGCGGAGCCAATGAGCGGAACGGAGCTTCGACCGCTCGGAGGCTCGCCCGCCTCGCGTCAGCCTCGCCTCGCCTCTCATTGGTCAATGTTTTTCGTTAATAACTCGAAAACGGAGCCGCGGATCGCATTTTCGCTAAGGAAACAGTTACTCCAAATGACCCCAGGAACACGCTATTTCCGGATTACGAGATATTTTTGGGATTAAAGATTATTGGGATGAAAGATTAAAGATTGATAAAATAATTTTATAGAAAGTTTCAAGATTAATGAAATAATTTTAGAGAAAGATTAAGGTTAAGATTTTAGTTTTAAGGGGGATGATGCTTCGAGAGAAGAATGAATTTATCTCTGCATCTTCGAACAAAAACCGGTAACGATCGAAGGGTGACTTAGACGGGTGTCGAACAATCCCGGAATCGCGTCGGGGATCTTTTATAGAATTCCGGCTGCTTCTCTTCCGCCCCCCCCCTTCTTTTCAGAGCGTCGATCGGCGGGCGGAATCGGGTATCCAAATCGCGTCAGCGCACTGAAAACGATCGGGGGATCGAATTTGATTGCGTTCATCGAAATCTATAGACGCATATTTGCACGGAATTGACCTACCACGCCGCCTTCCAGCACCCTTCCCTCTCATTTTGGCGCAGCGTGAGGTCGGAAAGGGTGATTCCGGTGGTAAGCAAACCCATTATTACGATCACTCCTCCATCCCCCTACCCCTCCCCGAATCCCGGGACACGCGTTTTTAACTTGACGCGTTTCCTTCCGATATTCCCTCCCTCCCTCCCTCTTTCCGCCCCCCTCGCTAAACGTCTTCGCTCCCTGCGCGATTTCTTTCAATGCAGGAGTCACCCCCTGCCTCATCGATCTACATTTTTTTCTTTTCTAAACGACTTTGTCACTTGAGTAGAAGATAATGTAAATTGTTTGAAACATTTCCACGAGATTTTGGTGGACGAAATCGTTTAAACGCGAAATGTGAACATAAATGTACGGTAAATTCTCCTTGATTTTTCGTCAGCTTGCCAACAAAAATGGACAATTTGGAAAGAGCTGATACGATTATTATTATTATTATTACATTATTATTGCAATCTCGTTGGGAAAATTGTATCGAAGCGAACGGAGCATATTTCGAAGATACGCAGTTTTATATGAAAAATTTTTTGATATGAAATCTATTAACCCTTTGCACTCGAAGCCATTTTAATTGAAAATCTAAATTAACTATTCTGACTTTATAGTACTTCCATTTTATATAATAAAAGTTCATTTCATGCATATGAAATTGAGTCTTGTGACTCATAGAACAGTTAGACTTTTAACCCTTTGCACTCGAAGTCATTTCAATTGTAAATCTAAATTAACTATTCTGACTTTATAGTACTTCCATTTTACATAATAAAATTCATTTCATGCTTATGAAATTGAGTCTTGTGACTCATAGAACAGTTAGACTTTTAACCCTTTGCACTCGAAGTCATTTCAATTGTAAATCTAAATTAACTATTCTGACTTTATAGTACTTCCACTTTACATAATAAAATTCATTTCATGCTTATGAAATTGAGTCTTGTGACTCATAGAACAGTTAGACTTTAACCCTTCGCACTCGAAGCCATTTTAATTGTAAATCTAAATTAACTATTCTGACTTTATAGTACTTCCATTTTACATAATAAAATTCATTTCATGCATATGAAATCGAGTCTTGTGCCTCGTACATCAGTTAGACATTTAACAATCTTTTTACATCCAAGCACGAATAATATAAATATTATCTTGGAACGTGATGTAACAATTTCAGTGGTGCCTCAGAGTCGCCACTCGAGTGCAAAGGGTTATAAAAATCCGACATTTCATTACGCGTCGATCTGATAATATCGCGCGTCGATTCGCTCGTGTCGCGAAGCGTTTCACCAAACCGTGGCCAGTTTCGTTTGTCCTTCGACGAGCGCAAATTTGCCTGTTGTTCAAATAAAACCGCGGCAATTAATTTCCCGATGATCGGTCACCGACGGTCACGGATACACCAAACGGCCAACGGTGGAGGCGTGTTGACAATCGGCGCTCGGTAGGACAAAGGAAAGGAAAGGAGAGGAAGAATATTTTCAAAGAAGTCTTCTCCGCAAACTTTGCTCGCTATTACACGATACCGGTAGGCCAATGCGTTTATCTTCGAGTAGCCTGCACAAACATTCTACGCTCGGCCCTTAGACCACCGGGGTAATATTAGGTGGTTCAATATGCACGCTCAAAGGGGTGGAGATCCCGGGCATCCGAGCGAAGCTCGCAACAAATTTGTTCGCCGAACGTGGGAGGGAGGTGGAACAGGTCTAATGCCGTGTTTGCCGAAGGCCCGCCGCGTTTAAGGGATTTTATCTTGTCCTTGTGCAAATTGTTTCTCGCCGATCCTGAAGTCGATTGGTGCTCGCGCGGCATTATCTCGGGATTAATCGAACGCGTCCGCCTAATGAAACGTTGCGGCGAGCCGGAGCTTCGGTGAAAATGCATATTATTATAGCAATTTTGCTTGCACAACTTGCTTTAAACAACACGACAATAATAATAATAATAATAATAATAATAATAATAATAATAATAATAATAATAATGTACAACGCATATCCTCGTATATTTTGTAACATTACTGACTAATTTATTGACTTAAAAACTTCTTATTAAGATTATTTTGTTCAAGTATTTCCTTATTTTACATTTTGTAAAAAGAAATTAATTAATCCATAACTATCACGTCACATTTGTATGCCACACTAACGCTAAAAACACCAAAAAATCAGAATGATTGGTCCCCGACTGTTTCCTTTTGCAATTCTTGATATTACAAAATTGTTCCCGGGAGAAATTTTTAGGCGAACTTGTTTATATATATTTATGATAAAGATCGAACGAAGTTTAGATAAATCGAATTTCGATATTGTTATAAAAACGATATTACGCTCGCGGTTCTAGTGTCAAGATCGAAAAGTGTATTTGTACATAAATGTACAAAATGGAGCGATACGGTGTTATTATTATCGGTCTAATTCTGTCAGCATGTTCTTGGGTAGACGATAACGAAACGTTAAGATATCCCCGATTGCGCAGGGCGCTTCCTTAATTACCGCAGCGAATTCCCATGAATTCCCGTTAATCCCTGAGAGTAGATCGAGACATAGGCGTGGGAATGAAATAAGCTCGCGTTCGAAATTGTTATCGAGAACATAGCATACCTGCTATCGAATAGATTTTGTGAAATAAATTGAAACGACGATTGTTATACAGAGCGGATATTTGCCGTCAACCCTTCGCGATTTCTTGCGGATCCACGTTGATCGGCACTTCTCCGCCCTCAACAAATTTCTCTAATCGGCGAGGCAATTGTCGTTTCTCGTATGCCTTCGTTTACTTTCGTTTCTAGATTTTGATAGCAGACGAAACAAATTCTGCTTCGACTTGGAAGAAACGAATAATATTCGTCTTTAGCAGGTATACGGTAAATTTGTTATATTTTGTTTCGTCGCTCCAAGCAATGGCGAAATCGTAACAAAGTAGTTTAGTCATTGTCTAGTACACTGGTCCCTCTGTCATCTAAAAAAAAATTGGAATCGTTTGGTCCGGTTTCAAAGAAGCTGACGCGTTTTGAAAGGGGCGCGAATATTAATTGGAGTCGCTGTACGTCTCAACGGTTTGGATATCGGAAAGCGTTAATTCGCGATGGTATAAAATCCGTTTCCTCGACAAATTGTCGTCGGTGGACAACGGATTTTACGCGCACGTAGCGTAAATGACTAAATCGAACGCGGAACAGCGAAGACGAAAGAAAAATGAAAAAATGCCGCGGCATTGCTTTCACCGTATCAACACCGTTAAAGGGAGAAATACATTTTCATCTAATTTCCGTTCGATATAAGAAACGACGAACATTTTTATTTCGCGTATTAGATCCGCGGTTCGGTCCTCGCCTAATCGACGCTCGGATCTCGCACGAAAATGGACAATTCGGGAAGAGGAGATACGATCGTTCGAGCCTCGCGGCTCGTTTTTTATAGCCGTTGACAATCGTTAACTACGAAAACGAGCCGCGAGGCTCGAACAATCGTATCTCCGCGTCTCGAATTGTCCATTTTCGGGGCGCAGGGTGGTTCGCGTGGCCGTCGACGAAATCAAGCTTCAATTACCGCCGTCGGGGAAACAATTCTTAAGGGCGAGCTCGCGAAGCAACAAAACGAGGAGGTCGAAGCGTCGACGACACGGTCGAGTGATTCGCAATTAGAGCATCCAAATTAACGGTCCATGGAAAACACCGCCGGGATCCGCGGATTTTTCTACTAAACGACCATTAATTGACGTTCTCGAGCCACTTGCGGTTCTCTCCGTCGAACAATCGAAGAATCACGGAGATAGCGGAGGACGCGGTTAATCCGCGCCGACAGAAAATCGGCGGCACCGGAGCTTCGCGGATATTTTGATCGCGGCGAGGGAATCGCGTCATCATCCATCATCGGCCTCGACGAGCCAGAAAGAAATCGGTGCCTATCGATACGCCGGCGGCGCGATTCGAGAGGTCTCGTTACCCGAATCGGGGTCGATTTTGCGTGACGTTCACCCGGAAACGGTCGATGCAGCAGCACTTTGCCTCGATCCGATCAGCCGAAACGATAGACGGAAAATTCTTTTTTTTACCCGCCCCGCCCCGCCGAGTCGCCCGACCCCCGGCCCTTCCACGCCGACCGCCCCCCCCCCCGCCCCTCGCTCGGTCCCCGATTTCTTCTCTTTTTTTTCGGGCGTCTCTCGATCCTTTACAAGCCCTCGAAAGAGCGCTCGCGTCGAACTCGAAGCCTCGAGTGTCTTGGAGAGCGCCGATCGGTGTATCTTCTCTCTCTCTCTCTCTCTCGCTCTCTGTCTCTCTCGCGGAGTAGTTACGTCGTACGACTCGTTAATTCAGTATCGATTCTCGATCGTACCGCGTCCTGTCCCCGCCCCTCCCCTCGCCGCGCCCCCAAAGATTTTTCCTCGAGGACCGTCGAGCCCGCAACAGCCTTTTCCCGCGATCGAAAAACCCCCTCCTCTGCCCCCCCCCCCTCCCTCCGCGTTTAATGGAAGCCCTCGATCGCAACATCCGATCCGTTCGTCCGCGCGTTTTTCTTCGCGGATCCTCGTTCCCCCACTCCCGCTCCTTCGCCGGCCCCCCCCCCCACTTTCACTCCGCCGAACTCCTCGCGAGAACGCTCCCGTTGGCGTTTTCACCTCCCCCCTCCCCTACTCCTGTACCCGCCGCGCCGGCCCGCGAGGAACATCCGCGGCTGATTGCGATCGTTTCTCCCGAGACGGACGTGAAATCGATTCGCGTATCAATTAATGAGGAAACGACTCGAGGAGCTCGGTTCACTTGAACGCTGCTCCTTTCCGGTACTACTCCGACGACCATTTTTATTCGGCGGATGAGCAACTTTTAACGGAAGTGCATGAACTATGCGGGGAAATCGGATAGACGCGATTGAGCACTCAAGAATCGAGAAGACTGCGAGAGACCGGGAGCTACCTGTGTGCCCGGGAGCATCGGTTTATCTTTCGTGGATCGTTCGTTCGTTCGTTCGTTCGGAGACGCTGCTCTTCAGCGGCGCATTGTCCCGTCGGTTTTATCATTTCTTTTTGCGCGCGCGCGCGGTTTGTACCGCAAGGGATTCGGAATGATCGGTGGACAGATCCGACCAGTGTATTATTCCTTCGAGCACAGAAATGTTCGTACTCGCGATCATGTTAATGCTCCGAGCTATGTTTTTACCTTGACGATAGAACTAACGACGATTTACGCGTGCCTATTTCTAGCAGAGGGGTCGAAACGACTTGTTTTTTGAATTGATAAGTCGTCGAAGAGAAGACACGGCAATTTTTACGTTTTCATGTATTTTCCTATTTTACGAGCGAAAACTGAATGTAAACCGAATAACAATGATAACGCGATAACAATGACACCAGAATTTTGTGCCGAACTTATTCGGCTTGCATGGCGTGTACCGCGTGAATCTACGCGCGGCTTTGGTCGGGAATAATTGTTCGTCAACTGTAACGGCGGCTCCTGATTTGTAACGCATTCGGCGGTTTTCGGTGAATTTATTTCACGCTTCTGAAACCAATGCAAATTTATCCGTTCGCGATCGGCGGCCTCTTTCATTTTTCTCAGCGAAACGAGTTAGCCGAAGAATCTCGGCGAATTTATCCGGGCTCGTTGTTTTAGAAAAAAATTCGGGACCCCGTTTTTCGGGCCATGAATACGAGAGTTTTAGGTTGTTTTGCTTCGCATGTCCCACGGGCATGTAAAATTGCTACAAATGCGTTCGACTCTGCCAACGATCGAGTCCGGTCGTTGTCTAGAATTCGACGGGCTTCTGCTTCGGTGCAAGTTTTTATGCGTCTCGTAACGCTGTTGCAGAGTATCGAAGAAAACGCTGTTCTTACGCTGCCTTTCGTGACGCGTCGTTTCGCATATGCCACTGGTAAACTTCGTATCTTGGTAATGCCGCGATTCATCGAGAACACGAAACACCCCGAGTGAATTGAATTTGACTTTAACGATTATGGAGGATCGCGCGTTTCTTCTCTTGTCGCCCTCGGGCTCGTCCTCTGTGTACATTCGGGACGTCTCTTTAACCGGTTAGCTGTCCTCGACGAGTATACTCGTCGCGATACAAAATGTTGCCATTTGTGCAACGGCTAAACTGGTTAAGAACGATGTACACCTCGATGTTCTTTATCGAACAATATGTATTTTATAAAAATATTGCGTTTTGACAAATTATGAAGAGGATCGAACGTGTACGGTATAATTACAGTAACTTGCACGCTTTCCAAGGTAATTGTAACAGCTAACTGGTCAACGATGCGTTAACCGACTAACGACACTGGCAAACGTAACGCTGTCTATTGTTGCAAACCGAAATTACTTTCTTGCCAACCTAATAGTAAAATGTGTCGAAAATATTCATTTTTGCACTCCGTGTTAAGATTGACAGCAAACTATCAGTTGTAAACAAAACTGCACGGAATTTGTTTCTACAGTAACCTAATCTCAACTCAGTGCCAACTATGAACGTTGAAGACAAAGAAAATTATAACCTTGACAAAAGAACGACGATGCAAATGTAACGCTGTCTATTGTTGCGAACCGAAATTACTTTCTTGCCAACCCGATAGAAAGTCCGTGCTCGATTGCCGGAGCTCGTCGGGATTTAGAGCCGACGTTTCGCGAGACAAGGGCACGAGGAAGGGGCGAAGGGTCCGGGAAGGGAAGGACCGGTTCGAAGCGGAAGACGGCGTATCTCGCCGGTTCCCTAAACCGGAAGTCGTCGCTCCCTCGTCTCGGGGGCATCTCGGGTGGGCGTCGGAGCTGGGCGCGGAAGTCCGCAAAGAGGTCTGATTGCAATCAGCCGCGGATTTTCGCGGTGGCTCGCCAGGGGCGAGCGTGCGGAGGCGGCACATAAGTTTCGATAACGAGTTTCAGGCTCGATGGCACTCGGGAGCCGTGAATGCCGGCCACGAAGGCCGGGCTTCGGAAGCGGGACGCGGAAAAGAGAGGTTTCGGGGGCGAGAAATGGAGAAAGGGAGATGCATATACACGCGCGCGCGCACACACACACGTACGACCGATCCGGCATGGCAGTTGATCGTTCCGTGCACGTTCATGGGAGAGGCGCGCGGGTGTGCGCCGCGGACTCTTGAACTTCTGGGGACAAATAGAGACCAAACGAGCTCCCCGGGCACGATGCTGCACGCGCGTCTGTGTCCCCACGTGACTTTGCGCCTGTGTTCGGGACTCGCGAGCACAACGCCACCCTGCTGCGGTACCATCCACTTAGGACCACTCGAAGCCTCCGCACGAAGTCGTGCTCTCCGGCCAGCCCCGCGACGGCCGGTCTACAGGGTGTCCCGAAAATGTCTCGCAATCCGGAAATGGGAGGTTCCTGAGGTGATTTGAAGCAACTTCTTCCTTTGCGAAAATGTTCTCCGAGGCTTCGTTTACGAGTTATTAACGAAAAACAGTTGACCAATGAGAGGCGAGCTCGGCTGGCGCGCGGCGGCCCAGTCAACGAGCGCACGGAGCCCGGTTCCGCTCGTTGGCTCGGCCGTCTCGCGCCAAATGATCTCGCCGACTGATTGGTCACTGTTTTTCGTTGATAACTCGCGAACGAAGCCGCGAATTGCATTTCCGCTAAGGAAAAAGTTGCTTCGAATGAACTCAGGAATCCCCTACTTTCGGATTGCGAGACATTTTTGGGACACCCTGTATATTAATATATAATATTGTATGTAATATGATATGTAATAATAATTGTATAATAATACGTAATATAATATTAATTATATATACACTATAATATATATTAATATAATAATATATAATATTATATGTAATAATAATTGTATAATAATACATAATATAATATTAATTATATATACACTATAATATATATTAATATAATAATATATAATATTGTATGTAATATTATATATAATATAATATTATATTAATTACACATATATATTGTAAGTATATTAACATAATAATATAATATATATTATTATTACATAGCATTTATTATTAAAGAAAAGATCCAGTGACCTTATGGAGTAAATTCTGTAAATCCCTCTCAATTAAAACTGTATCGTCTCGCGTTCAACCTCGCCTTTTACCAAAATCTTTTCAAGTGATTTCCATTCGGACCCACGGGGAACGGAAATTCGCGTGCAATTTCGCGGGACGCGAATTTCCAAACGACGCGTAAAGGACAGTTAGCGGGAAACGTTATTACCGCGCAGCGCGGCGAAACTATTCCACGTTCGCGGCTCTCGCTGGCGAAAATAGTGCGCGGCGGAATCGTAATAGCCAAGGGGTGGGGGGACGCGCGGAGGAGCGAGGAGGAGTGCCGGGGGCTCTCCTTTGGCCGTGCCTCGAGACGCGTCGCTAGCGTGGCCGTGCGTAACGACGGCGACGACGGACGGAGGCCGCGTATTCGAAACGGCGCGCATTATTCGCCGAGCGAATTGCGAACGAAACTAGATGCGCGCCGGCCGGGCCGGATTGAGCGGGAGAGACGCCGTTGCAGACGGGACGGCAGACTGAACGAGGGGACGAGCGACCAGGATGCGACCAATGAGCCGGCGTAACAATTATTTATTGTTGCCAGACTGCAGCGTCCACAGCCGGCAGACCTGTCTGCCCGATGAAGATTGCTCGTTAAAATCTGATTCTGGCCGGACCGTTTTTTTAAATGGCCACCGCCGAAACGTTTTCGGCTCGCTCGTATCGACCGAAACCGAACGCGACGCCGCAATGAAAATCCGACTAATGGAAAAAAAAAGAAGAAATGAAAAAAAGCGGTGTATCGGCCCAATCGCAGCGCGCGATTGCAAATATTCATCCGCACGATCGATGAACGCTGCCTTTCACGAAACGATTCGACGAATAATATTCGATCGTCGACACGGCGCAAATCTTATCGGACTTTTTGTATCGTTTTCGCTGGTTTTCCGCGCGGTTCACTCGGGGAAAATAATTTGTCGACATTTCAATTAAGCGATCGCAATCGTGTTCTCTGTTGTTTAGAGAGCTGCGCGATTTTTTATCCTTTGATCTAATGTTTTCTGCGCAGTTTCTGCGATTAGGAATTTTTCGGAATAATTTCTTGGAAGGGGGGAGAAAATTGATGCTTATTGCGTGGCTAAAATAATGTTAAAATAATGCCGAAATAATGCTAAAATATTGAGGATAGAGATTAGAATTTTATTTTGTTAAGTTATTACTAGGAATTTGCTTGAATATGCTTGAATATGATTAAATATTGCTGACAAGAGATTAGAATTTTATTGCAATTTTAAGGGACAGTTAAGTTACTACTAGAAATTTACTTAAATAATCTTAAATATGATTAAATATTGCTGACAAGAGATTAGAATTTTATTGCAATTTTAAGGGACAGTTAAGTTACTACTAGAAATTTACTATAAGCTTAAATGTGCTTAAATATTGATAACAAGAGATTAGAATTTTATTCCAATTTTAAAAGACAGTTAAGTTATTACTAGAAAATTGCTTAAATAAGCTTAAATGTGCTTAAATATTGATAACAAGAGATTAGAATTTTATTTCAATTTTAAAAGACAGTTAAATTATTACTAGAAATTTACTTAAATTTACTTAAGTAAGCTTAAATATGCTTAAATATTTCTGACAAGAGATTAGAATTTAATTCCAATTTTAAAGGAGAACTAAATTATTACTAGAAATTTCCATAAATAAGCTTAAATATGCTTAACTATTAATAACAAGAGATCAGAATTTAATTCCAATATTAAAGAACAATCAAGTTATCGCCGGAAATTTTCATCGCGAGTCGAACTCGTCATATTCCGGTAAAGGGTTAAATAAACAAATCTTCCGATAAAAATATTAAGTTGCTAACAGCCACAGTGCTCGTAGAAATACATCCGGCATTTGAACTTCCACAGCCACAAGGTACTCGTTATCGAACAGTCCCAAAACTTGATATTTCAATTTCTCTTGCGAATACCCTACTGTTTTTCTTTTTTTAATAAAAACGAGAATAAAATTCGTAATGCAAACAGACACGGCGCACTTGTTTTCCGAGTAAATCGTGTAACATTTAGTGCGTTAAATCTACCCCGTCGCTCGAAACGACTCGATTCCGCGTGTTTTTAGTTAAAAATTATTGAAATTATAAAGCGTCTTTTCGCATGGGACGATTGTATACATTTTTTAATTCGAGCACAGATCGCGATAAAAACAGCGAGATGAACCGAATAAATTCAGTGTGAATTAAATAAAAATTCTAAATATTCAGACAACTAAATTCATTCGATTTAACTCTTATAATAATATTATTTAATAATAATATTATTTAATAATAATATTATTTAATAATAATATTATTTAATAATAATATTATTTAATAATAATATTATTTAATAATTATTATTATTTAATAATTAATAATTAATAACATTTATTATTTAATAATTAATATAATATTATTTAATTGTATTACTATTTCATATAATTTTGACTAATTTTTACTATGTAATATAATTTGTATTTTGCGCGGACTATAGCCTCATATTATTGTTATTCTTGCTCTAGTCGCAATTTGATAGCTGTCGCGCTATAATTCTTGTCCACGCTTCTCTGCCTCGTGTTCGTCGCGATTGGAATTCTCGGACAGCGGCGTGAAAGCTAAAAGGATCGCTCGATCGTCGCAAGAAGCCAATTTGCCTCCAGCCGTTACGGCGGCGTTCGTTCGATCGTTCTCGACGGAAACGCCGAAGAATTTCGGCGGGTTGTTGAAATAATATTTGCGCGTCGCTCGGCCGGAACGGCGCGGCCGATTCGACGACGCGCGCGTCCCACCTGGCCGAATTCCGTCTATCGTGTCTCGAACAAACATAGACCCTCGAGGGCTATTCCTAACGCAATGGACATCGCGTTCCGCGATTTGCTCAACACTTTCGGCGCTAGCCGGCCTCGAGCACGTGTCAGATTGTGCGGTCGCCGAAAATGGCACGCGACACTTAGCGCGACGCTTTCAGTCGGGGGACCGAAAAAAGCGAAGCGGAGCTTATTCCCGCGACAACGGCGAATTTTCAAGAAAATCGCGGAAGTCTGAATCGACGTTCCAAATTGGATTTTAGAATTCCTCTCTCTGAAGCGCTGAGAAGTGCCGGGAAAAATTCTGGCACGATCGGAATTCGGGAAAGTTTCACCCTCACGTCTGAGAGACGTGGTCAGAAAATCGGGCTAAAAATGACTATCGCGTTCGAGAGACGTGGTCGGAAAATCGGGGCAGAAATGATTGTCACGTCTGAGAGACGTGGTCGAAAAATCAGGGCAGAAATTATTATCACGTGCGAGAGATGTGGTTCAAACTCGAGCCAAAAATGATTATCACGTGTGAGAGACATGGTATAAACTCGGGCTAAAAATGATTATCACGTGTGGGAGACGTGGTGCAAACTCGGGCCAAAATTGATTATCACGTTTAAGAAACGTGGTCGAAGATCGAGGTGATTATGATGATTATCACGTGTGAGAGACGTGGTACAAACTCGAGCCAAGGAAGACTATCACGTCTGAGAGACGTGGTCAAAGAATCAGGCCAGAAACGATTGTCACGTCTAAGAAACGTGAAAAGTTCGGGTCAGAAATGACTGACCCAAAAGATCGGGTCAGAAATGATTATCACGTCTGAGAGACGTGTTCAAAAGATCGGGTCAGAAATGATTATCACGTCTCAGAGACGTGATACAAACCCGGACCAAAAATGATTATCACGTCCGAGAGACGTGGTCAAAAGACCGAACCATAAATGATTACCACGTCTGGGAGACGTGTTAGAAAATCGACTAAGAAATGCTTATCACGAGTAGTCGCGTAGTCGAAAAATCGTGGCAAAAATGATCATCACGTCCGAGGTACGGATAATCGGGCGAAAAACGATAATCACGTCTCAGAGACGTGGTAAGAAGATCGGGCCAGAGAAATGGAAGCCGTGGAAAAGTGTCCGAATATTAACTAAAATCGCGGTATTTACCATTCCGTAAGAAATTCGCGATTGTCACAATTTCGTGCGTTTCTCTCGCATAACCGTGAGAAAGACAACGTCGGCTCGTGGCCGGCCTTGTCGTTGTTTATGCGTGCGCACGTTCTTGAAATATAAATCGTCTCGGGCAATGCGGTGAATATTATTGAAAATCTCGCGTTCACGGCGATAATCGAAGGTCTACCCGTCGACATTGCCGGCTAACAACTCCGAGGCAACCAACGCCCCTGAGGTCGATCGATCCGATTGGCCGAGAGACGTAGATACACCCACGCGTACCCACCCACCACCTGCTCCCTGCAATTAATCTCCTCTCAGCAATTAATCCTCGTCATGCACGGCCGTGTCCGTGTGCGGTCCCGGCCGCCCTGTGTTGGTACGTTCGCGTTCGCGTTCGCGCACAATCTCGAGCACCGTGTTTCCTTCGCAGCCGGAGCAAACGGCCCCGACCGACCGATCCGAGCGATCCGCCGTCGCTGGCTGCACGACGATTACGATTAAGCCGTTGCTACCTTGTAATTAGCCCGGCTACCCCCGTCTAGCCGGGCCCTTTTCATCCTCGGGAGTATCGAGCGAAGAAATATCGACAATTGAAGAATAAATCGGCTCGTCCGACTCGATTTTCATATGCAACTGCCATTCCGATGCGTTAACGCGCCAAGCGTTGCAGCTGCGATCGGTGCATAATCCTAGTTTATAGGTAGCGAGACTTCGCGGATTCGTAGAACGAAAAGACACGTGAAATGTGCCTAAAGAGTACTATAGTACAATAGCAAATGGTCGATCATTGCGATCGATCGAAGTTATCATTGCTAAAGAACTTGAACATTTAACCATGCTTTGCACTCGAAGCTATTTTAATTATATTTTGAACTGATTTTCTGATCCACAATGTTTCTGTTTTAAGTGATTTTAATTATATTTTAAACATATTTTCTGATCCACAATGTTTCTGTTTTATGCGATTTGTTGCGATTCATGCGTATGCAAGCTTATTGGCAAGTAAAGGACTTGCAATTTTAACAGTCTTTTAGATAGAAACGAGTCCGATACTGTTGCAGTTATTTTGAAAAATAGTGTAGCAATTTTTAGTGGCGCCCCAGAGTCGCCACTCGAGTGCAAAGGGTTAATATATAGATCGCCTTTTTTATCGTGGATTTTTTTTGAAACGCGATGACTATTTTAAAACTGAACTAATTCGCTTGAATTTTTCTTTTTTTTAGATGATAGAAGGATTAGTCTACTAAAGGATGACTGAAATGATTTTTTTTTTGTAATTTTGCTATTACTTGAAATGGCAGAAAAAGTAAAAATCTCACGTTTATTTAACTTTTTAGGGGTTTAAGGGTTTCTAATCTTTTTCTCCTCATTCCAAGTAACAGCAAAATCACAAAAAAAAAGAGCTTTTCAGCCATCGTCTAATCCCTCTATTACCTAAAAAAGAGAAAATTCAAGTCGTTTAGGTCAGTTTTGAAAAATTTATTGCGCTTTAAAAGATGTACAAACACTTTTGTGGGCCACCGTAGTAATTTCTCCCGGAAAAATGCCAAATTTCTGGTTTCTGTGAATTTCCCCGTGCTAGTCCCACGCCTATGTAGTTTATTCCTACTACGTCGATGCCAAGAATCTTCGGAGTCAAGTAAGAAAAACTGATACGCGGCCTCCGAATTGCCTTCGAACGAAAAAATTAGAAAGAAAGAAGTTCATTCATCGTTTTTTTCTTTTTTCTAATTGAGACTCAGATTGTGCACAAAGATGGACAATCTGGGGAAGATGAGATACCATTATTCGAGCCTTGCAACTCGTTTTTACAGTTGTCGACAATTGATAACCATAAAAAAACGAGCCACGAGGCTCGAACAATCGTATCTCCTTTTCCAAAATTGTCCATTTTCGTGGACAATCTTAGCGTCAATTAGAGAGACATTACTGTATTCATACTTTCGGGCCGCAAAAGGCTCAAAAAATCGCGAATTAATGTCTTCAAATCAGCCGATTTCAATTCCGACCTCCGAATATTTTTAATAAAAATTATTCGACCGATCTTAGCTTAGTTCTCAACCTCCATCCCCTATGGGAACCGGTTGCGAAAACATCCCCGCGTCCTCGCGCACGATAACCCCTTCAGACCTTTAAATTTTAGGGCCCCACGCGTGTCGCGGAAGTTCATTCTCACCCCCATAAGCTCCTCGGAGCCTCGTCAGCGATTCCCCCATAGAGAATTCGATTGCGAAACCGATTCCCCCATAGCGATCTGTTCGAATCGAAAGATCGTAGATCTCGTAGATCTCGTAGATCTCGTAGATCTCGTAGATCTGCGTCGCGTCTGCGAACGGGATCTATACAAAGGTATAGGCAACATTTAAACATCATACCTGAGTGGGCGTGAGGTGTATCAGGGAGGCTAGGTGTTCCCGTTCAGGCGCGCTCAGGTATTTCTGCTGCTTGAACCGCCTCTCGAGCTCGTGAACCTGCTGCTGGGTGAACAGAACGCGACGCTTTCGTCTCTGGGGAAGGTGGGGGAATTGCATCGCGCCGACGCCCATGCCGACACCGACGCCGACGCCGACGCCCATTCCCATGCCCGACGATTTCGTCACGTCGCCCATTGACTGGCCCACCGAACAGCCGGCCATGTTGGTCCCGGCGCCCGCCCCCGCGGCGGTCATCAGCCGCGTAACTGCAAAACATATTGGACACACGTAAATTAGTACAATCTCCTTGTTGCCACGCTCCGCGGAGCCGTCGTTTTTTCGTCCTTTTCGGCCGACGGGCTTCTTCAGTTCGTCGTTGCGCGACGGACCACGCGACACGATATGTGTACTTTCAAATTGCTTTTTAACCCTTTGTAATAGAAGCCATTTTTAGCTGTAAATTTGAATTAATTTTTCTGACTTATATTATGTATTATATTATTATATTATTATATATAATATAATACATAATATAAGTCAGAAAAGTTAATTCAAATATACAGTTAAAAATGGTTTCTATTACAAAGGGTTAAAAATATATAATATAATAATAATAATAATATAATATAATAATATAATAATAATATAATATATAGTATAAGTAAATAATAATATAATATTATGTTATATTATTATTTACTTATATATTATTATTATTATATGTTATATATTTCCATTTTATGCATGTGAAATTGAGTCTTGTGACTCATAGAACGGTTAGGCTTTTAACAATTTTTTATATCTACGCTTTGATCATGTAAAACTCATCTTGAAACATGGTGTAACAATTTTAGCGGTGCGTCAGAGCCACCGCTCGAGTGCAAAGGATTAACTATGATTTAAGCGCACTTTGTATGTATGAAATCGAATTATTGCGACTCGTGAAACAATTACGCTTTGAACAGTTCTTGAAATACAAATTCGACAATGTTAAAATTGTTTTGCAACGTTATATAACAATTTTAAGCGATGAGTCGGGGTCGTCGGACGAGTGCAAAGGGTTGATTAATGAAATCGAAACTAGGAAGTTAAGTTTTACCACTGGAAATATTACGTTTGACTCTGTTACATGGCACAGATCCTAGTAACATTCGGCTTGTTCAATATATTACAATGATAATAAATTTAGAAATCTAGTTAAAAATTAGTGTCACACATACAAGACTCACACAGTAATCAATGTGTTAAACGAACGATATTCGCGCGTCTTGTTGTTATTATTACTATTGCCACTACTATTATTACTAGTATCAATTAGTATTAATAATTAGTATTACTATTATTATTATTATGCTATCATTATAATATACTCTCTCTATCATTATACCATCATTATTATACTATCATTATTACTCCGCGGTCTTATTTCGTCGCTCGCGCATTTATTATTATTACTCTTACTACTATTATTATTACTAGTATCAATTAGTATTACTAATTAGTATTATTATTACTATTATTATTATTATTATTATTACTATACTATCATTATTACTCCACGGTCTTATTTCGTCGCTCGCGCATCTTGTTATTATTATTACTATTACTACTATTATTATTACTAGTATCAATTAGTATTACTAATTAGTATTACTATTACTATTACTATTATTATTATTATTTATTACCATACTATCATCATTACTCCGCGGTCTTATGTCATCGCGCCCTGTACATTCTCGATGACACAAAAGATTGTCAACACAAAAACAATTTATTATTTATCCATACACTATACGATCTATATCACCGCCTAATTTGCTTCCTTAAAACCACAAAACTTCGTCCATCCGTATTAAATAACCCGTGAATACCTATGAATACATAATCGTAACGCCCTCATCCATCTCATTTCCCCATTCCCCCCCAAAAAAGAAAAGAAAGCATCATTCGATTTGCCACCGCGAAGGTGTCCCGGAGTCCCGCAATACGGCCTCGACAACAACGAAAGGAATCCTCAGACCTTCGAGTAATTGAAGAGCAACCCTTTCGACCGGGGGAATCGCATCCCCGGGCGCATGTCTCGCACAGTCATTTGCCGCAACTCGACTGTGACTGTTATCATCCGCGTTCCCGAAGACGCATTCCTGGTCTCCCGGTTCTCTCGAAATCATTCACCGTGAGGGTTCTCGAACAAGTCGGACAGAGGGCGAGAAAGGAGGAGGAACGAGGAACGAGGAGAACGACCAAGAAGAGGAACGAACAAGAAGAGGACAACGGAGCGAAGTGGAATCAGCGATCCAAGAGCAAGAGGCGAGACGAAAGGCGAGGAAAGCGGGAGGAAGGGAGGGCCGAAAATCGAGGCCTCCGTATTTGAGCTACTGAAACCCGGCTAGCGAAGAGAACGAGCGAGCAAGAGAGAGACAGAGAGAGAGAGAGAGAGAGAGAGAGAGAGAGGCGCGAGAGTGAGAGCGCGAGTGCACAAAGCGCGAGTGCAAAAGCGCGAGAAAGAGGTCGCGAGAGTGAGAAAGCGCGAGAGAGAGAGAGCGCGCGAGTGCAAAAGCGCGAGAGTGAGAGCGCGAGTGCAAAAGCGCGAGGAAGAGAGCGCGAGAGTGAGAGCGCGAGTGCAAAAGCGCGAGTGCAAAAGCGCGAGAGTGAGAGCGCGCGAGAGAGAGCGCAAGAGTAAAAGCGCGAGAGAGAGAGCGCGAGTGCAAAAGCGCGAGAGAGAGTGAGAGAGCGCAAGAGTAAAAGCGCGAGAGTGAGAGAGCGCGAGTGCAAAAGCGCGAGAGCGAGAGCGCGAGTGCAAAAGCGCGCGAGAGAGAGCGCGCGAGAATAAGAGAGCGAGAGTAAGAGAGCGAGAGTGAGAGAGCGCGACCGAGAGAGAGAGCAGAGGTCCATCCCTTGTCAGTTGGCGAAGGGCTGTCAAGAACGGACGCCGTCGTATCCGGACAAAAGGAGCGATTTAGCCGCGGCGAACTGCTACGTCATCGTGCACGGGAGGTCCCGATGATGATGTTCCGAATTATTATTATGTCTGTGAGAACGTGACCGCTCCTGCCGTGGCCCCGGAGGAGTCCGTCAGGCAGCTCCCTACGCGAGAAAGACACACCACTCGAGACACCGGGAGCAAACACCGCCCCGAATTTGCTTACCACCGTTCGTTCGTTCATTCGTTCGTTCGGGATATTCCACGGAAAATCGATCGTAATTCTTTCGAACTCTTCTTCTCTAGCCAGAACCACCCGGGACCACCCGGACGAACCGTTTGGAGAACATTGGGAACGAGGGATACGATTGTTTGCGGACGAACCGTTTCGTACCGATCGCTCTTTTCCTCGGATAGATGACGGGCTCCGACGGACTTTCGAATGATTTTTCGACTGGTTTCTGATGGCGAATGATTCTTGAACCAGATGTACCACTTGGATGCAAATGCTTAGCGAAGGGTTGAATGGGTGGTAGATTTTTGTTACTGATGTTTAGGCGGCTAGGAAGTAATTGGATCGACGAGGACTTTGGATGTTATTCTGGATTTTTAATTTAGAGGGTTATTCGTTGCTATATTTAGGGGTCTAGGAAATAATTGAATTATGAAGACTTTGAATGTTATTCTAGATTTTCAATTTAGAGGTTTATTTGCTGTATTTAGGGGTCTAAGCAATAATTAGATTAACGAGGAGTTTGGATGTTATTCTGGATTTTCAATTTAGAGGGTTATTTTCTACCGATTCTTATAGATCTAGAAAATAATTAGATTAACGAGGACTTTGTATGTTATTCAAGATTTTCAATTTAGAGGGTTATTTTCTACCGATTCTTATAGATCTAGAAAATAATTAGATTAACGAGGACTTTGTATGTTATTCAAGATTTTCAATTTAGAGGGTTATTTTCTACCCCGATTCTTATAGATCTAGAAAATAATTAGATTAACGAGGACTTTGGATGTTATTCAAGATTTTCAATTTAGAGGGTTATTTTCTACCGATTCTTATAGATCTAGAAAATAATTAGATTAACGAGGACTTTGGATGTTATTCAAGATTTTCAATTTAGAGGGTTATTTTCTACCCCGATTCTTATAGATCTAGAAAATAATTAGATTAACGAGGACTTTGGATGTTATTCAAGATTTTCAATTTAGAGGGTTATTTTCTACCGATTCTTATAGATCTAGAAAATAATTAGAAAACAAGGAGTTTGGATGTTATTCTAGATTTTCAGTTTAAGAGAGTTATTTGCTACCGATACTTGCGGATCTAGAAAATAATTAGGTTAACGAGGACTTTGAATATTATCCAAAACTTTCAATTTAGAGAGTTCTTTGCAACCGATACTCACGGATCTAGAAAATAATTAGGTTAACGAGGACTTCGAATGTTATTCTAGATTTTCAATTTAGAAAGTTCTTTGCAACCGATACTCGCGGATCAAAAAAACAATTAGATCAAGAAGAACTTCGAATATTATCCAAGATTTTCAATTTAGAAAGTGATCTGCTACCGATCTAATCGACTGGATAATACCCAAAGTCTTCGTTGACCGAATTATTTTCTAGACAAATAACTTACTTATCCAGAAAACAATTAGATTAACGCGAACTCTGAATATTATCAAAAATTTTCAATTCAGAAAGTTACTCGCCACCGACGCTTGCTTATCCAGAAAATAATCAGATCATCGAAAACTCCCGAAATCATCCGAAATGTTCAAATCCAAAGGATCGCGCGAAGCTCTCAGAAAACGCGTCCCGCCGCCATTCCGCAAACGCTACTCATTTCTTCCGTTCGCATCAGGAACAATGGGCATCGTTCGAACGGTTCCGGGGCGCTGCTTACCAACAAATACCTCAATCAAATCTTTCACCGAACAGGTGACGAGATCCGAAAAGATCCCCGTGGCCGGCCCCTGCCGTCCCCCTCATCAATGAAATCTATCCTTGGACAACGTTTCAATCTCCGCGATCTCCGCCATGAAGCCGTGGTCCGGGACAATGGAGCAGTTGACGGGAGGACTGACGGGTTTCGGATGTTCGAAGCGACTTCTGCGAAGCGCGAGACACGGGCCGCGTCGGGCCCGGGCCCGGGCCCGGCTCGCGTGCAGAGGTCTCATTAAGGAAATTGACGTTCGTAAAAGACGTCTACCTGGCCACCGGCGTCGAATCCCCGCGTTACCAAAGCACCGTGCAATCCTCGTCAACCGGATAATTACACGGTATCGCGGGTGATAGACAAACTGCTTTATTCTGTTCATCTTCTGTCCATTCGCGACACGGCAGAATGTCTTTTCGTTTCTTTTCGTTTCTTTATTTTCTTTTCGTTCTTTTTCCGTTTCGTTCTTTTTCTCTCGTTTCGTTCGTCTTCATTCGAGCCACGAGAGAGGGGGTTAAGGGGGTGAAAAAAGAACGCGTTCTCGCGTCCGAGGCGAACGAGTAACGGATCCTCCGCGCCCCGTGTTCGATCCAGGCGAGTCTCCTGTCTGTGCCCGAGCACCGCGCGGCAGAAATTGAATTTCGGGGAAGCCGGAATACGTTGAATACAGCTCCAGTTAAGCTGCAGAGCGGCGAGGGTCCGCCGTGTCCGGCGAGGGTTTATTTGTTTAACTAAAATCTCCGACGGTGTCCGGCGGCCACGCATTTCTCCGAGGCCCCCGAGGATCGATACAGGTTTCGCCGACGGTGGACCCGAGTGGCGCGTGCGGCCGACAGAAATCCAAGGAAACGTACGCGGCGCGACGCGATGCGGCGCGGCGCGGTGCGGCGCGACGGGTCCTGACGTGTTGACACAAGTCCGAAGGACGAGGGCTCCGTCGGCCCGCAAGCGTTTCGCGGCGGCCCGGACCTAGCGAATCCGCGCCGCCCGGCCGCCGACGGCTTCTCGAGGAAGAATTCGACGGCGGCCGAGCGAATTAAGGTTACATTCGTGCTCGCCGACGCGAGCCGAGCGTGTCGGCAGTGTTAACCCTTCGCACTCGGAGCCAAATTAACGCAAAATTTAATGTAGCTCTTCTGATCCACTGCATTTCCGTTTTATATAACCTAACTTTTTTACGTTATTTTATACGTATGAAATTGAATTTTGTGACGGATGCAACAGTTATCATTTCAACAGCTTTTCAAGTATCAACGAATTTGATTGATAAAATTATTCTGAAACGTGACGAAACAATTTTTAATGGCGCCTTGACGTCGCCGTTCGAGTGGAAAGGGTTAAATGTCGTTGCGACGGCGTGGATTCGCGTGTTCAGAGATAATGATTAAATGTTATCGATGCGTTCCTGCTCGTGTTCATGCACGTGTTTGACTCGTTGGTCAGTGTAGATGGATCTTTAATTGCGCGATTTAACCCTTTGCACTCGGAAGCCATTTTAACTGTAAATCTAAATTAAGATTTCTTATACGAAAATGCGAATTGATGAGAAACTGATATGCGATCTATCGTCGAACGAAAGGAACGGAGAACTGGCAAATCGAAAGGCAATTGTTTGTTGTTGTTGCTGCGCTGATGATCCAAAATCTCCTCGACGGTTGTGAAATAGACTTCGATTCACTGCGTTCGACCTGTTTCCGGTTTCGCGACAGTGAATTCGGTGGAATTTCAGTCGAATTTCCGAAAGTTTTCTTCGTATCAGGTCTGTGCATATGAAATGTCGGATTTTCTTTACACGCGAACGTTCGCCTCCCTGTTTTCGTTATGCTATCGTTTTTGGCATAATCTCGTTTATAGTCGCACCGTTCATCACCAGAGTCGCGTTTCAACGATGAAGATTTTCTCGAAAGCGTTCCATTTTGTTATTACGAATTCGACCGATGTTCGTGTAATTTTTGTTACACGAGTATAAACTTGGCAACAACCCTGCGAAAGCTGCGCGCGATACAAACCAGGCGTTCGGGGAGAACACTGATAACGATCGAGAAGTGCGGCGTCGGTTTGAAAATTTTCGGTCCGCCGATTTTTCCCTAGAAAATGAACCGCACGGAAGGCCCGGAACCGTCTGCGAAAAACGATGCTCCGAAAGCGTCGGTGGAAACGAACGCGACCGGAGTGATTCGCTGCTCGTTCCTTCGAACCGAGGAGACGATCGCAGCCGAAAAATGCAGCCGGTGCATCGACGAGACGCGTGAAAAATTGCAAATTATACGCCCGTCGCTCGTTAATCGGCGCGGCCCGATAACTTCTCCGCGACGACGCTCGGCCGCGTACGTCGTACAAAACGATTGCGAAATCGAACGAATTAAAGTATGAAATTTCGCAGCACCCGGCTCGTTCGCCGGATCTTTCGCCGACCGACTTTCATATTTTTTAAACATTTAGAACAGTTTTCACGGGCTAAACGGCACGCAAATGAAGACGGCCCGAAAAATTCCATGTCAGAGTTCGTCGATTCGAAAGATAGGAATTTCTTCGAGACAGTCATCTGTGCGTTAAAATCTCGTAGGGAGAAACGTATCGAAGCGAACGAAGCGTATTTCGATCGAATAAACAGCTTCCGAACAAAAAGATACGCGGTTTTATACGTTCGCTTAAAAATCCTACATTTCATACGCATCGACCTAATATTTTTTCAGCCGAAAATGTCGGATTCGCGGACAGGGGAAGTGCAGAAACGCGTCGAGATTAGGTTCGCATGTAGCACCGGGAAGATTCATGCGTCAAGTTGGCCAGCGCTCGTACAGCTTGTATCGCGGACGGTGTCGTGGATTTTGAAACACGAGCCCCCGTCGCATCATCGATACCTAAATGGACCTAAGCAACGGATATTCTGCGAGTGGAAGGCGGCCGAAAGGGGGACAAACGTGCCTCGTCGAAGACGAAAGGGATGATCTGTCGGAGAGTATTTGCTAGGCGCGTCAAGGCGCTACTTTCTCTAGTCTAGCTGAACCGTCAGAGCAGGCCTTTCTCTCGTTTCATCACCGACCACCGGTTGTGAATATTCTCATCGACGATTAAGAAGCTAACCGACGGCAATTTAACTTTTGAACGTCGAGACGGACGACGGCTGGCGGATGCCGCATTTGTCTGGTTTCAAGGCACGTTTTATACTCTAACTCTATTCTTTCCAGATATTTCAATGCGTTGAGAGCGTTTATTGGGTTGACAACTAAGTAATTGCCGATTTCAGTTATAGGCGTCTCTCACTCCCATTTTTATGATATTCGTAAATGTTATATTATAAAATTATTATTATTATTATTATTATGTTATTTTTTATTATCCGTGAATGTTAGCAACTGGACAAATTGAATGCAGCGGTCAAGGAAAAGCGGCCAGAATTGGTCAATCGTAAAGGTGTCATTTTCCAGCAGGACAATGCTAGGCCGCACACGTCTTTGTCCACTCGGCAAAAATTGATGGATATTGGTTGGGAATCGATGTTACACCCACCGTATAGCCCTGATCTCGCGCCATCGGATTACCACTTATTTCGATCCCTAGACAACTCCCTTCGTGGTAAAACTTTTAACGATGATGACGCTGTAAAATCTCGCTTAACTCAGTTTTTGGCCGAAAACGATCAGACTTTCTACGAGCGTGGAATTTTCAAGTTGTCGGAGAGATGGCAAAAGGTCATCGAACAAAATGGAAAATACATTACAGATTAAACTTCGTTCCAAGTAAAAAAGAATTTTTTATTTCATTGAACAAATCGGCAATTACTTAGTTGCCAACCCAATAGATTAAGAGAAGAGCGTGAAAGCGCGTTCTCTAGTGACCGAACAAGCAAATTTCACCCCTCGCGGTCGAATATCGACGGACGAATCAACCCCGTCGCTTCTTGCGGAGCTTCGTACGCGCGCGTAAAGTCCAAAAATCTTTAGGAAATCCTGTTAAACATCGTGCAGGAGGATATTGGAACTTCCCTTGACATTAGATTCACGGGTCCCGTCAAAATGACGGGTTATTAATTTTTTCATTCACGATTATTCCTATCGTAAAGATACATTTACGAGTCATTCGTTCAATTTATACGTTACAATATCAATTTATATGTTGTAACATATCAATTGAACGAATAACTCGTAATTTATATGTTGCAATAACGGCTGCTAAAAATCGGTATAAACGTCTTATCGTTACTTTTATAAACTAATAATATTCCGGTTTTATTCCGATTTTTAGCAGGCGTTATTGCAATATCAATTTATATGTTGCAATAACGGCTGCTAAAAATCGGAATAAACGTCTTATCGTTACTCTTATAAATTAATAATAAAACAGCTGTTTTTTCTGCTCCCTAAATCCAGCATTAATCCCAATTTTTACGGTCTACGCGAGGGATGACCAAAGCGTCGCCCGCGCGCGCGCGGTCGACCGCGTAACTTTAATTCCAAGTCGCCCGCCAGTCCGATATCATCAATATTTATTCCAAAATTCAAGCTTACTCTTGCCTTTAAATTGTTACATTTTTCACGGCCACTTAACGCATACGCCAGACCTTCGGCTTCGTAATGTCAAAAAACCAGGTCGCCGATAGCGATCGAAAGTTAGGCCACCCTTGGGATCCGCGCGTTCGTCGCCGCTTTCAGCGGGTCGACTTCCCTCCGTTCGACCATCGTCGAACGTAGGACGGGTCCCGCGAGCGGCCCGGCCCGATCTCGTCCGCGAGATAAGGTCTCGCGATCGGGCTCCCGATCGAAAACTCGACGCGCCGCGTCGGACTAAAATCACAATACTCACTGGTGAATCGGGGGTCGTTGGTTGCCGGCGGGGCCGGCGCGTACCACGGATGATGGGAGCGCATCGGGTCGGTCGCGGTTGCTCCACCGGCGACCGCTGGCCCCGCGTGATGATACGGCGACAATTCCGCCGCGCAGTACTGATATTGGGAGGTGAGCTGCATGGTGGCGTAAGGATTGCCCATGGCGGTCATGCCGGCCGCTGCGGCGCTGCTGCCTCCAGCGGCGGCGTCGTTTGCACCGGAAACCGGTCCGGGAGTGCCGCCACCGGGCGTCGATCCTCCGTGAAGCGGCGGACTGCCGCTGCTCGCGCTCGAGCTACCGGTATTGCCGCCCACTCGGCCGCCGCACGCGTTCCCGTAAGGCGAGACTTGAGGATGCGTGACCACGCCGACGCCGATCGCCAGCTCCAGCTTCCGGTACGATTCGTCGATGGGGGACAGGATGTCGGTGACACTGAACGGTGTCGTGTGAGCGCCGCCAGCCGCTTGTACGTGGGACGAGTGCTGTTTAGGCGACAGGCTCATCGCCAGGTCGATCCCATTCAAATCTGGCAGCAAGCTAGCCTGCTCCAGCTGTGTCTGTTGTTGTTGCTGTTGCTGTTGTTGTTGCTGCTGTTGCTGTTGTTGTTGCTGTTGCTGTTGTTGATGCTGGTGGTAACTGGTTGTGTTGCCGTTCCCTTGATTCCCGGCGCTGTTTCCGCCGCCGCCGCCGCTGCCACCGCTCATCTCGGCGAGGCCAGCGCCGTCGAAATACTTGAAGCTCGCGCTTCGCGGAATCCTGAGGCCGGCGCTAACCGCTAGATAACGACATGACGGCCCTGCCACCACGGACGACGAACAAGGAATCCCGGACGACGTTGCTTCGGACAGCTCGACGAGCAGCTCGTCTATAGCCCGCGAGGCAGGCCCCTCGTACGATTTAATGGTTGTATCTTGTAACGGGAACAGTCTGTCGTCGAATCGGAACGATTCATCTATTGTTCCCTGCTACGGCCGGGTATCATCGGTCACCGCCGCGGCACTGTATTATTATTATTGTCTGTTTCACGGTCACGCGCGTCGGGTACATTTTATACTACTCTCGTTCAGACACTGATTAATATAATCCTCTCCGGGGTTAGAAACTCCACGATATATCACACTTCGGTCGCACTGTGCTCGCGCGAGCATTCACCGCGGGACGATTTCGTTTCGATCGATCCTGTCCTGTCGCAGGATCGCCCGGCCGACATGGCAGAGTCAGCAAGCCGCGGTGTCGATCGTCGCGGTGCCTGACGGCCCGACTGGACAAGTCCAGCGACGTGACCGCGCGATCCGTCGCATCTCTGTCTCAGGTGCACACACGCGGGTAGAGTCGGTCGGGCTGCGATGGACAAACCGGGTCAAAGACGCGGACCGCCTGGCTAGGGCCACGGCACTGAATCCCGGTGTACCACGGTCAAGGACAACAACGCGGGCAACACGGACTGTACGCTCGGCCCGGCGCCGCCGCTGCCGCCGCCGCAGGCCGCCGCCACCACTGGACAACGCGGCCGGGATCGCAGAGTAACCGGCTGACGCACCGCACACCTCGGCTCCGCGAGACAGGCTCCTCTGCTGCCACTTTTCGTCACCGTGGCGTGAACGAAGCCGCGTGGCACGCGCGACACGACACGACCGCCGCGAGACACAACAACGACACCCTTTGACGGCGACGGCAATGAGAACGACGGTGACGACGGTGACGACGACGACGACGACGACAACAACAACACCGCGAACACGACGGAACAGTTGGCACACACGTGGTCGAGGATAGTGGCCGGCCAGAGCCGGCCGGCGGCCGACTGAAATCAGCCGGGGGGTCTTCGAGTCCTTGGACTCTGCCGATAGAGAGACGATGGTAGATGTACCACTCTACGGGTTCGCCTCCACCTTCGTCGAGGATACACTCTCTCTCCGTGGGAGAGGAGAGAGTGTCTATGGATGGTTGGCTGGCCTCTCTGGCTGGCTCTCCGGGCTGGCTGGATAGATGGATGGATGGATGGATGTATGGATGGATGGATGGCTGGATGGATGGATGGATGGTTGGTTGGATGGATGGATAGATGGATGGATGGCTGAATGAATGGAGAGAGAGAGAGGACTGTCGGGTACTCCTGGAGAGGTCCTCACGGCCGCTTAGACCCACTCGACCAGCGGTCGCTCGCGCTCGCTCGCTCGGGCTTGGGCCCCACAGCCTCTCGCGGAGAACCCGTACGACGACACGATGAGTGGAGTGCCCACTACGGAGAAGTGCCTGCTACCAAGAGTCGTGATGAGATGTCCCCTTTTGCGTGTGAGAGAACGCCTAGCTTAGAGGGGGTTGCGGGGCTACCCGAGCCGACCCCTCCGGCCGGATCTAGTCTACCCGAGCCGGCCTGCTATTGGCCGGCGCCGGCCAATCGGACGCCGGCTCGCTCCTTATTGGCCGGCCAGCCTGCCAGCTCCCTAGTCCGTTGGGGTCGCTCCGTGCACAGCGGCGCGACGCCGTTGGCGGGGGACGCGAGCCCGACTAACCGCGTCCGCCTATCCCGCGTCGTTTCCTGGGTCGCTCGCAGGGGAAAACGACCGCATCGTCCTACCCGCCTCATGGCCACCGTGCCTGGACCAGCCCATTCTATCCTTCCCACCACTCCGCGTCTCCCCACCATTCCGCGGCGTCGTAGCCTCGTCTCTCTTCATCTCTCTCTCTCTCCCTCTTTCCTTTCTTACTCCCTCCCACTCTCTCGGTATCTGAACTACTCGGTACACGCTAAACGATCCTCTCCCCGTTGGCACACGCGCTCTGGCGACTCGCCGCGCAGTCTCCCTCGTCGACCTCCTACCGACCACCTCACCGGGCTCCCATCTTAGATCGCAGCCGCGTCGACGCCGACCACCGATCACCAATCCCGCGGACTCTCTCTCTCTCCGCTATTCTATCGTAACGCAACGTGACGCCGAATGACCCGCCGCGCCGCCGCGAGACCACCGTTTCTCTTTTCCTTTTGATAGGGACGACGCTGCTGGGACGTCGCGCGTGTTCTTACTCTCCGTGGTACAAGCATAGTGACTTTCCTACGAACCTTCGAAGTGGTCCTGTAAGCGATAGGGGATTCTGGTGCGGGGACAAAGGGTTACGGTTTCTCACTGCGCGGGGAGAGATCGGTCTGTCGCTTGCAGGACCGAACGGCTCGGTCGTGGACCCGCGGACCTTTCGCACCTGTATTTTACAATCACTACTCTCGTCCTATATCGCTTGCCCGTCGAACGTGCTCTGAAACAAAGAAGATCCTTGCGACTTGTTACACACCGCATACCATGAAATATTATGGAGAAACTGGCGAACTCGTTCGGAAAACATTAGACATTAAATATTTGTGAATTGTATTGTACACGAAGCCGAAAGCTTTGCCATAATGTTTCATCGATATTGGTGTGCAACGTGATCTCTCGTAAGGAATAATGTTCCGCCTTGCTGCGACGCTGTGAATCTTCGGTACACAAAAGTGCTCAAATGATTTATTTATCGAGGAATCGTAATAGAAATGAGAGTAATATAATCGAACTGCTGCTGTGGCCGTATTGAATAGTATATGTAAGTTTAGTCAGAGCCACTATTTTCAAAGGACATGTAATACTAGATGTTTAAATAAAATAGAGAAACGTATATGTACAGATATATGCAGCTCTTACCACTTCGACTATGTTAACCTGTACAATATGTTCGAACGGATGTTAAAGCTCTACTTTACCTACTTGTTGCTCCCTGTTTTACCGATTCTCGTTGAATTTCTATCTCAAGTTTCGCTTTTATCAACTGATCTCCCTGTTGCTTGCAATGATCGTCCTTTCATTTTTCAAACTACATTTCCTGGCTCCCTGAAATTTTCTTTGCGTTAGTAATAATTAGATACGACTTGATTTAAATTTGAGCCATCGAACATTTTTATTTCCTCTGTATTATCGGTTGACATTTATCATTGTTTTTCTTTTCTTTTCGTATGATTTCAAATTTTTTGATAATCCTAAATGGATCTAACATAATGCGCGATGTTCCTAGCTTTAATTTGTGCCTCGTGGAGTCTGAAAATTATCACGGCACTTGATGCAACTATAGGCTAGGTATCGGAGTAAACTGTACTAGACATCGCATGCAACGCCTTTTTCTGTCTCAGGATCTGAATTACCGACTCTGTAGAAAATGCTGTGCTACGGTAGCTAAATAGAACGGTCAGCCAGCGAACTACGTGCGAATGCAACAGAGAAAAGTGTGTATCTGAGCTAGCTAAATTTACAGCATTTTCAGTTTTTGAATGTACATTGTTGCCGCGTTGTATCCCTACGCAAATTATTGATTTTTGCGACGAAAGCGTTCAAAGCGATTTGAATCGCTTGCATATGTTTTCCCCATGAAAATAAGCCCGAGCATGGCAGTTGTCTCGCTCTCAGATGATAAACAGTCCGTCTGGTAATCTCGATTCTTGTACTGTGTTAAATTTGCCACGTGTTGAACCTTGTCAATAATATAGAACACACAATTTGAGTAAATTAGTCTTTTACTCTAATGATGAATTCTTCCGAAATTTGAATAGAAAAAATAAAAAATAATTCATTATACTTATTGTCTTGTGTAAATATTGTCAATCTGTATTTTCAAGTAATGTTATCGAAAGCGGTAGGCTTAAATAAATAAGAATTATTTTAAGTAAGGTTAGACTATATCTTATATAATAGATATGTACATTTTCGTACATGCAACCAGAATCCAGATCACGGATAATTATTATACAGTAATGCGTCCTACTTCTGCACACTTCCGGGTCGCTGCTTTATTCGTTAATGAGGGTCGATATAGAAATTTTCTTTGCTCTCATTGACTGACGATTCGCTGTTGAGACAGCATCCACTGCGGATTGGAAACGTAGTAAAATGGTGGAGGATGCGCGCCAACTTAGGGAGTAAGAGAAGTGTGCAGGATTAGGTCCCATTATTGTACCATAACGGATTTAGAAGTTTTGCATTGCAGAATTCAAGTTTGCAATCTAAATTTTTGCAAAATTCTCGGCCACAGCGCGCTCCGTTAGCGAGAATAGAACTAGAAAATACTTTGTTCTGATTGGCTGACGATTCGACACTAAGACAGGATTCACTGCGGATTGGATGCTCATTAAAATGTTGAGGATACTTGCGAAAGCTAAGGAAGGTAGAAAAATCACGCAAACCGCATAATATTATTCGAGTAATCGTTTATAATTTAAAAATGCAGCTGAAATCGCGATTTTTCTATTCTTGATTTTCGTCTTGTATTATTCTGAAGAATTAAAAGACGGTGTTATCAAAAATATTAATATTTTTACTATACATAATTTCGCGAGGCAAAAGTGGCGCGAAGTGTGGCTGCATGACATTTATGCGAATAGAGAACACACTTTTGCATTGATTAACCTATGAATGTATACAAAATTGCATTGTTTGAAAAAAATCTAATTCTTCAAGACTTATTACTAATTAATTATCGTTTTGAGAAATTAGTGATAAATAAAATATAAAGGAACGCGCAAATAAATTATTAAGACAGCGAATGCTGAATAAAAATTCATGGTGGACATTGAATATTGTTATCTATTACGATGTTGACGTATGGTTGAAAGAATGTGTACATTATTTACTCCTTTGTGCCATGACAATTAATTTTTCGTAACATGTCAGAACCAGCGGAGGTGTTACAAATAAATAAATGTGTCTTATCAAAATTGTGGTACACTTCTCTTATCCTTTACCAAGAAATTAATAGCGATCAATTTCTTTCCCATCAAAGTGATACTGAATCGTTGATCGAAAACTTAATGTAAGTATGATAAATAGCAAGCTAAATTAATGAACTGCTAAATTAATATTTAATAAAAGATACAGCATCATTTATTACATTTCTTTCAGTTATGCTAAAAGTAAAAGTCAACAATGGATTATTCAAATATTGTTGCAAAAGTTTATTGGCAATGTCGCCTCAAACATTATAAATGTAAGGAATTATCACAATTATATGGAAATGCTACAGGCTTTGCATTTATGTCAACATTTGACGACGCACATAGAGGTATTGTAACAATGTATATTGCAATCAATATAATTTTCATCATATTATTAATACATTACTAATACATTTTACTGTATGTACTTTGTAGAAATTGTTGATGGTATACGAAATGAATTCAAAGCTGACAACTGCGGAAGTACTTGAAATGCTACACAATGAATGTTTTGCATTTTTGAAACAAAATGCTGACAGTAATCCAAATGTTGTATGTTGGATCATTAATGAATTATTATCATTATATTTTGATATATCGCCCACTGTTGTTCATAATTTGGAAGATTTTTATGTGTCACTTGTAAGTGAATTATTAGAAAGAGAATCATCGAAACAACAATTAACCGATAATCTTCTTGGTTGCACATTATGCATTCTGTCGAAAGTGAATATAATTGAATCTAATAGAATTGAATGGTTCAAATTGTGTTTTCCTACATTGTTGAAAGTATGTAACATCCAAGATATTGAACTTGCATTATATTCAAGAGTAGAGAGGACACCTTTTAACGCATGGCGTACCTTTTTCAATGAAACATGTGCACATTCTAGAGTTATTGAAAGTCTGGACGATGCATTAAAAATTCAAGAAGTATTATTTGATTGTACTTCTACCGATGTACTAGTTGTAAATAAAAATAATCTTATAGAAAGAGTAGTTAATACAAAACTACACTGGACAACAGACATTTTGGTAAGTAGTAAAAAAAAAAGAAGTATTATACAACTTGTATCTGATATAATATTTCTTGCAGGATATTTGTTATATTTTAATGACGAATGGAAAGTACGACAATGTTTCATCAATATTAAACTCTAAAATATTCTATAATTTTTGGCCAGTTTTGTTATTTAAAGTTTTAGATGCTTCTACAAACGAAAAAATTATTTCAAGTGAAAATCAAGAACATCATACAGTTATATGTGAAACAATTAAATACTTAAGATTAAAATGTGATTTTGATCGATTTCATGATACCAGTTTACAAAAATTTAATATGGCATTAAAAAAATGTATTAAAGTTATGGAATACATTATTAATCAGACAAAAGATATTTCCAACTTTAATAATGATAATCAAATTCTAGAGTCAGTTAAACAGAGAATTTCTGTAAAGCAGATATTAGAGCTTCTATTGCAGTTTAATTGTTTATTAGTACTGAAGACTACAACAAATATTCATGAGCAACAACACAATGCAATAAAAAACTTATTGGAAGATCTTTCCGAACCTATGGATACTTTACATGCGTACTATAGCATATTCAGTGCTCTGAAGGCACTTTTATTATGCGATACTTATGATACAAAGCAAAATGTCATTACGTGCCATTTCACAGACATGACATATTACGTACAAAGTATATATCCGCTTAATATACGGATAGATGTAATAAAGAATATATTTTCGTTATTGTTTTTAAGACATGAATACTTTGATCAGCCGCAAAAGAATTATGATACTGATGACACAAGTATCTTATGTGAACAAACAAAATTTGAGAATAAGTTATCGGAACAAAATTCTACAGGGTTCTTTTGTAACAAATATGCCGTAAGAGATATGTTATTCCATTTGAAAGAAATCATGTTAGTCACAGAAAGGGAATTCACAAATGTAAAACATGAAAATGGCTGTACAGACGCAGATCAAATTCAAAAAGACATCTCATTTATCAATGCAGCAATCGTGGACGCTGAGTGGAGATTAGAACTTTATACAAATTCACAATTTGTGGAGAACATCAATATATGTAAAGATGTGAACAAACATTCTTATGCTAAACTTAAAGTTCAATTAGATGGAAAACTGATTTCAAATCGTTTTAAACAACATGTATTTTTTCATCAAAAAGATAGCACATCTAACAGTATAAAAATTGGATCTGATAGTAGCTCAGAATCAGAACCAATACACAATAGATGGAGGAAACGATCTAAAAATACACTACAACCAATGGATGTTACAACAACCAAAGATACAGCATACAAACAATTATTTGTAAACTTTATGCTAGCAACTAAAGGAAGCCTGGTTATTCAATGTTTATGGAAAAACGATTATGACAAAGCAAAGGAAATTATAGAGGTAAATCACTTATGCGAAAAATATTTTTATATATTCCTTATTGCAGACTCAAACCGTTCAAATGCCTCTTCTTCAAATTCAGAAGGTTCATATGTAAGAACTTGTTGTTCTTTGTCTTTCTTCTTAATCTCTTTAACTAAAGTACCTGGAGGATTAATTGCATAATACTGTTTCGCAAATAAGATCCTTTTATTAGGAAAGCAAAACTTGCAACGAAAACAGCAGCAACACCAACCTGTAAATTAATATATAGCTTGTACAAATTCTTCCCATTACTGTGTTAAAGTTAAAAGTGATACTGTAAATTACCTTTTTGACACCAACAAGGAATTGCAAGACATATGTAAATTAGGAACCAAATTTTAATAATTAGCCATGTTTTCTGCACAGACTTCTTTATTTCAGGTGGTTCGTGTTCATACTTATACAGCAAACAATCTATAGCTTTGATACCCAATTTTTTTGATGCTTCTGTACAATTTTTGAAATCTAGCAATTTTTCTAGTGTTTCTTCAGGATATTTTTCCGATTGTTTTTCATCAGTATAATTTGACAGCAAGCTCTCAGTCGTATATTTTCCCATGAGTTCCTCGTATTCTCTTTTAAAGTTTTCATAGTCATATTCTTCTTCGAATGGTTCCACTTCTTTGGTATGCGCAGTAATAGCTTTCATTTTAATAGGTGTATATTTTTTAAGACCATCCGTAGTTCCATCATAATCATCGGTATTAAGAATATGTTCTGTCGTTACTAATGATGAAAGATCGATAGGTTTCATCTGAAAGAAGTCTTCTTTCTCCTCGGGACTAGTTTGATACTGATCATTCTCACGTTTCGCTTTAATTACTTCTTTGAACGAGGTTTTTATCTTTTATAATCTGGAAGTAGATATACATTAGAAGGACACTTTAATCACTTAGAAATTGTCGTGAATTAATTTTTAAACACTTTATCTAAGTCTTCTTTAAAGCCAGCAACAAATGATTCATCATTGTTCTCAACGTTAGAATTTTCCCATACAATTGGTTCGAATAGATTAAGCACATTAATATGTGCAGTATTAAGATTATTACGTTTGTTATAGTTGTCCACTAAAGAATGCAATGGTTTGTATCTACTCTCATCTTCCATGTAAAGTTTCAGGGTAGCGAGATCCGCAGGCTGAATCATTTCATTCTCATTTTGCTCATTGTAATCTTTAGTATCGGATGCAATCTCGAATGTATTTGTATCCTGAAAATTAGTCTATCTGGTTAATTACATAAGTTAAGTTAACAATAGTTAAGGAAATAGTATTATTCGATGATACTCAGCTTTATATAACGACACTGAATTAGCAGAGATAAATGAAAGTAGTAATCCAATTAAAGATTTTTGAAATAACATATTTGAATGTATGTAACGTTTTTCTTTATACCACAGGCATCTGACTTGAAAAATACTGAGCTGAATGGAGAACTGCAATTTTCAAAAGCACTGTGCATATTTAGAGAAAACATTTGTAAACAAACAAATACATTACAAGATAAAGATGTATCTAAACAGAACTTACAATCTGCTACATTAGAGGTATATTCCACATTAGTTAACATTAATTTTAAGAAACGTATTAAGAAATTATATTTTTTACAGAATTTAAGACAAGTTGTACAAGAAGGAATACTTTCTTCTAGACAAACTAGTCAACTTGAAACTTTTTTAGCATCCCAAGAAATTAATTTGCGAATGTTGAGCATGGATCTTCTTAGTAGCAACGAAATATTTGCAATATGTGTGTTAGATCTTGCTTTAACTATGAGTCAGACTTATTCCATCTCAAGCAATCTTTGTGATGTCGCATTGAAATATTTGAAACTATCTAAAACATTCGACAATACAGAATACGAGCATTTCTTTCTTAAGATTTATCAATTGTTACACGAAAACAAAGAAGAGTTTACTGTAGAAAATATACTTTGTGATGCAAAAGTTTTATTAAGCACGAAGGAGTTCAAAGCGAAAGAAGACTTCTGGACTGATATAGCAATTAAACATCAAGAGTTTAAAGAATCACAAACGAATAAAGATACAATTAGTAAAGTCCTAAAGAATAGTAATTATTTATCAGGTTTAAAAATTCTGGGCAAGATAGTTGTCTCTCCCAGCGATACTCGTAAATATGTACAAATTATTTATTCTCATTTAAAACTTTTACATGCAATTATTCCGAATGATCATCAGATACTCACAGTTTCCGATTTATTAAGAAATCCGCTGCATTATTACTTTGGTTATCAAATTTTTGATCTTAAAATTGAACTAGATAAACTCGAATCAATTGCACATAATTTGCAAGTTAATTTAGTATACAGCATTCTTAAAAATGCTTGTTCTATACAATTGTGTGAAAAAAATATTAAAAAGCCTGTCAAGACTAAAGAAAATGGATATATTATATTGAATAAGGAATTAAGTGAAACGGTAAGTAAGAATTTTTCAAAAATAATGTTTAATAATACTGAATAATATAGAATATTACTATTTTAGGATTTAGATCATAATACACAAGGTCCAAATGAATGCGTTTCAGAGATACTAACAGAACTTTTGGAAATCTTTCAAAGTATGAATGTGGACCAATTTTCCTTGAATGACAACGTTTGTGAATCAATTTTGAAGCATCCAAATATTCGAAATGTATTGAGTAAAACATCTCGTCTTGTGAGACTAGATCTAAGTGAATTATCCATGGGAGATGAAACATTGACGTTTCTTTTGAATACATGGAATCTTATGTTTCTTCATGCTAGCTTAACTATCTGGGCATATAATCCTCCCTTCAATAATTTACAACAAGCAGTTTCATTGATGTCAATTGGTTATTTAATCGGAGATTTGGGTTTAGTAACACTTGCCGCACTCAGATCAAAATTACTTAACAACGTTATGTTGAATAATAAATTTTTCATGGAACTTGAAGAACTTAACGAACCAATATGGCAAGATCTAGACATTACTCATGATCCAAAACTGATTTTCATAATGATCAGTGAATTTTATGGAACACCTTGTGTCCGAGTAAGTTGATCTCTTATTTTTATTATTTCCTATTTATTATTACAATATGCTTTGTTAATGAGTTTGTATGGCCTAGGTTTTTCATCCAAGAATGATAAATGAAAGTTTGAAGACAGCTCCCCAGGAATATCTCGATTATTATTCATCGAGATTTGAAGAGACTGAACAAAATATGGAAAAGAAAACAACAATCTTTCTGCCTGATATTGTAAAACAATATCAAAATATTATTTCTAATAATATGAAGAATGATACACACAATATTCACGATAGCGAAAATTTATTAATTGATGATTATTTTAAGCATTTAAAAAAAAATGCAATAATTCAATATATACCACCTTCGAATTCGTACAATGTAATATTAAACTACACATATTTATCCTATACACATACTGAAAGAAATGCTAATCCGGAGAAGAACATGCAGAAAGCTGACTCTTTACGAACAAGTTTGCTACAATATTTAGAGAGTTATTGTTGGGTTATATCTTATCTTGTACGAAGAATATATAACGAGAATCCGACTATTTTGGAAAGCAACTGTGATCATTTAAAACGGACTGCTTGTCTTGAAAACTTGTTGAATTCGTCTTGGGTCAAAGATATGAAATCTCTTTTTGAAAATAATGAAGCTCTAGCAGCTATTATTGAAATAGTACCGACACAAAATTTGTGGTCGCATTTTGAAACAACTTTAGAAGAAAATGAATGGCAGAATTGCTTGAAACTTCTAAATGCTTTGCCAGACAATCTGATCACAAGTACAGAATTACAATATTTTAAAGATAAAATTCTCAGCTATATTGCCTCCAAAGAAGACACCAAAATATTGCAATGCATATATCAAATTAAAGATATCTATATTTTAAGTCAAACAGTATTACATAATATCAATAAATGGAACGTGAATGTTTGTGTAGATGCTTTACTACATTCGGTGCATCATGTGGACACTTACAAATTGCCTGCACACTGTAAATTGCAATTAAAAGAAATCTTACATAGAATACTTATACTTCACAGAATACTTCCATATTGTACATCAAAGTCGGATAGCACTTGTTACAATATTGCTTATTGTACAGATGAGATCAATTCATTTCAAATTATTAAATCATTAATAAGTGCAAATAAATTCGAATTATGTTTGGAATGGTTAGAAAGCCAAGCATTCTCTTTAGAAATAGATCTTTCTATGGAGCAAGACTTTTTGATAGGCCTCCTAAAAAGTGAATCTCTAAACTTCAAACAAACATCAAAGGTAAAATAGAATCAATTATTATGAGTTATTTTATATAATTAATCTAATTAATGCTGTTCTTTCTTTCAGTTTCTTCAAGCTTTACCTTTGAAACAGTCGGTTAAATTATGCGAGACAATATTAAAGAAACTAGACTCTATCGAGCCAATGCAATTTATTTGCAATTATTTGTTAGAGCATTGCAAAGCAACTGAGACCGTCAAATATAGAAAAACCTTAATAGGGATTGAAATTTTACATATGTTAGAGACTCAGGAAAGAGCCTCGCATATTCATCTTATAAGTGAACCATTAATAATGTTAGAACAATTATTAATGAATTGTAAATTTGAAAGTGTTCAGAAAATACTAAACAAAATTACAAATAAATTGGCGCAAGTGGACATTTCGAGGGACGATTTCGATAAGATTATAAGATTTTATGCTCAGAAATCATTGGATTGTCGTGTTTCTTTGCAATGTGATTCTGTTGATGGCAAATTGAAACAGGCACAGAATTTAGAAATGGAAAATAACGAATTCGTTATGCCTATTCTTGTTCCTACTAAAGAAGAATGGATACCTAATGACAAAGTATATAATCCAAGTTTGTTGTCTTGCATATTTATAATATAACGATGAGGTTTTTTTATTCTTAATTTCTTTCATTTCTCCAACAGGCTAGAAAATGCAGTTGTTGCAAGACTGTTATATTTTCCATGTTCAACAGACGACATCATTGTCGTAGATGCGGTCGTGTTATTTGTGGTCAATGTTCTCAGCATCGAATGCAAGTGTCTAGTTATCCGCCTTCCGTATTAGTACGTGTTTGTAATGATTGCAAACGACTGACAGTGCTACAAATGCGAGCACAACAAGGGTCACCATCTACTACTAGTAGCGAAACCTTTGATTGTTGGAAATTGACGACTGACAAGAAGCATAATGAATCTATTAAAGAAGAATTTTCATTTGAGTATGCGCCGAACATTTCTTTGTGTCTAGCCATACTTAATTTACATTCTGATCATAAAACGTACACCAGGTAACTGTTGTATCTATATATTATTATAAATTTATTACATAGGGTAAAAGTTTCTACATGACTTTCTAATAATACTTACAAGGGAACGTAATTTCGAGTGAAAGCAATTCTTATGAAAACATCCGACTTTATCTATCGACATTCATTTGAAAGATGATTCTTTATTTTAAAAAATTTATAGGAAAATATATATATATGCGTTGAATAATTTTCGGAATTATCCGTTACCAAAGTTACATAAAAATTAAGAAGTATCACTTCAATATATTCCCTTATTAGTAATATAATACAATTATTATTACAGTTTCTTGTTCGATCGCTGTGACGAGATGAAACATCTTTTACAACCTGTTACCGGAGGAAAAGTAAATCCAGAAGTAGATCATACTGTTATCATCAAAATGATACGTTCCCTCTTAGTTGCTGCTAAGGTTAAATGTGCCAAACTTGGTCTCAATAGCGGACTTATACACTGTGATCGTTTTCTGTCACAGGTAGATCTCATTGCCAGTTTAGTACAGTTCGACTGTCTGCATTTCATACCTTCGGACAATTTGCATGGGCATGCCTTGAGAAAACTCAGAGATCTACTAATCGAAAAAGAACAATGGGTCCTCGCATTAGATGTAAGTACCAAAGCAGGATTGGACACTCAAGGCGTCTGGGCAACTTGGGGTAAAACATGCTTAAAAGTAGGATACTTCGATGAGGCTAGAGAGAAGTTCGCCCACTGTCTTGATAAAATTCAACACGAAGAATTCGACGATTGGGTAATCCTATCATATTCAAAAGATTCAATGACTGAAATCAGAAGAAGAGATCAGGAGTCAATAGCTGCAAATAGAATTGATGAGGATATAGAAATTACAATGGACGAGTTAAACGTAAGAAAAACGGAAATCTCCAAAAATCGTCCGTTAAAAGATCCGCCACTACTAACAGAGATTCAACAAATATTGGACAATTTGAGTACATACAAGCAATATGTACAATATCCCCATCAGTACAAATCTAATGCTCCGCAAGAAATATCAATTGCCTTCGGATATCTTAAAGTGACAAATCAAGGACAAACAACTCCCAAAAATGCATTTTCAGCCATGCAACAGTTTTATTACTACGAGAGTCTTTATTATCTCTTAATGTATGGAAGTCTGAATTCAATTTTGGAATTCTTTTTAAAACACAATCAATTTCACGAATGCTTAACGTTTACTTTAAAAAATGACGTAGAACCCGATTTATTTTTCAATGGAATCTATTTATACTGTTTAAAGACCGGAGACACTGAAAAACTTCACGAAGCAATGAAAAATCAAGATTCCAGCCTGCTAATTTGGAAAAAATATTTAATACACGTCTGTTACAGCTTAGAAAAGAAACAATATCTACATATTTTGTATCAATTGCAGCTGTTTATGAAAGACTCTATACGCGCCGCAATGACATGCATCCGATTTTACCGCAATGAAGTAACTAACTATTCAGATTTATGCGCTAAAGGGCACTTTTTGCTTGAGGCTCAGAAACACTTGGAGTCTGAGCTGCAAATTGAAAGTTTAAACAGGAAAAGGAAAAAAAGTACAAGTTCCATACACAGTAATCAGGGGATTTTAACAATGGAAATGCAACCTCCCGAGATAGATAAACATATAAATACCATCTCTAGACAAATGGAAATTGCAAAATTTTTAGCAACCTGCGAGAAAGAGGGAAGAACGCCTGTTCAGTTTTTGAATTTGTTTCCGAATACAGATTCTGACAATGGTATAGCTACTGAACTACCAACTCTATTTGGCAATCAGCAGCAGAAAATAGACCTGGCTGTTCTAGCCATTCTCTGTGGGCGCAACATTGAAGAAGGATTTGGGATTGCATTCAGAATAATGCAAGGTTTGCAACAATTACACACTATATAAATACCTTTTGATATACTATAGCGTATTCATTCATATTAATGATGTATATACATAATATGATAAATACATATATGTATTTATTTCAGATTACAATCTACCACAACGGAAAGTGTATTCTTTAGCTGGTCATATCTTGACACTGAAATGCGATATTCCTGGAATAGAGCAATTGATTAAATGTTGTCATACTTCTGGAGTATCAAACTCATACTTCATTTCAGATTATGTTCTGACACACTGTGTAAAATTATTGTTGAACCGAGAGCATGGTGAAATGGAATCAGCTGTTAAAAATGATGTTCATATCCTAATCAGATTGATAACCGATATAGAACTCAAAGTAGTATTACATGTTATGGCATTTTAATTCTGTACAGTTCATCACGGTGACTTTATTTGTTTATTCTGTAAATTTTGTGATTGTAGATAAATGCATATATTGAGTGCAAGCACTTGAAGACTGCATATTTATTGGCTGTTAATCATTCAAGAGCTCAAGATATAAGAAAAATTTTGAAAGAATCTGATAGACTTGGACAAACTACCGTTAAAGCGATATGCATAAAATGGCTTCAGCAAGAACCAAAATCATGACTCTAGACTATTTCGTAAAAGTAAGTAATATATACTTATGTTCCTTTATTATATTAGTCTTTGAAAATTTAAAAAAAAGAACATTATGTAATTATACTTTAAGTAATTCCAAATATCGAGTAAGAAAAGTCCTATTGCATTCCATAAATGTTTGTAATCATAATAAATTAATTGTAATATAAAAAGTGCAATAACTACAGTGTTTAAACAAAATTTATTTAAGTATATGTATAATAAATAACAATGGAATAATTAATAAAGTATGTCTATTTTCATAAGCAGAATAATACATCTTTCTAATGATTTATAATTATAGTGCTTATAAAAATATGTTAAAAATTGTCCTCTTTCCTCACTCTCATTTATGCAAGAAGTCTCTACTAAAAAATGAATATTATGGAATAAAGCTGGAATGTGTGTATTCGTATCGGTAATTCTATGTTATAAACAAATTTTACAATGCATATAAACAATTTCAATTATCCTTTACATAGATTGCATGAAAATTCGAGACGGTTGTAATTATGTAGATAAAGATGAGAGAATCTATTATACTCTGATAACAGACCTTCTCAATTCAAACATAAAACTATGTTACAATATGATAGAGTAGCAATTATTCTGCGATGTTTATTTATGATTTTTTATCTTCACTCACTAGAGACGACAGTTTCTCTTCGTACTTCTCTGCAAATGCAGGGTCTGTATTTTTAATTGATGAAAGTAAAGAATCCTTTTCTTGTTGAGACCAGTTATTGCTCCATTCTCGAAACAGTTTTACTCTACATTGAAATATACTCGGAGGTCTGTCGGATCCTTCAGCACATCCTAGAGTTTCCATTCTGGGGACTAATCCATTCACAAGACCAGCAGGCCCGCACTGTTCCAGAAGTATACTTAAAAAATCACTTCTTTGCATTTCTGACCATTCTTGAAACCATTCTATTACATAGCGCAACTGAGCCTCATTTGATAGCAGAGCAGACATACTTTATCTTTTAAAAAAAGAAAGAACAGTAGTCAATTATTTAGTAATGCATAAATAATTAATTAGCAATTAATTAACTATGAAATATTATATTTAGCACAAAATTGACGATTAGCAGAAATTTTATAAGATAAAAATTAACAAATCAAAACAAACAAGAAAAAATAAATAGTGAAGTATTATTAGAAACTCATAGACATGAAACAATTTTTCAATAATTCATAATTGTAACATATTAAACTACATGAAACAGAAAATTTTTCACTTCGTCAAAATTATGCTGTAAAAGAAACGATTGTTTACCGGTCACGTTTTCCTTTACCGGTGATGTAACTTTCGTTCTCTTATAATCGATTTATCGCTTTCCAGCATCACAAAACTTGCAGGGCAAGATACTTGTTAACACGGTTGCAACGACAAATCCATCACATCGTATGAAAACGAACTACTGTGTACTATTTTCAAGTGCCATACAAAAAAATCTACAACAACAAATGCAATAAACAATTATGATATACTGTTAATCGATCAATTTGCATTTCTTAGGGTTAACTTCGATCTCCTCTTCAAAATCCGACTCGCTTTCCGATGTTAGCCGATCTAAAATTGATAAAAATTTATTAGTTTTCACGAACAAATCTATTAGACGAGCATATCACTTCTAGATTTATTTACTTTCGGCATTGACGGAACTGTCTTGTTTTTCTATTAAGTTAGTCAAGAAATGATTAATTTTTATCTGAGTTTGTTTAAAACACGAAATTAATACGCTCAAATTATTTTCATTCAGTTCGACGCTGCTATTATCTTCATAAATACACTCATTATTTTCATTAATTTTTACACACACTGTCATATCAGTCATCGTGACTTACTGTTTATTATTTTATATTCATTCAGTTGAAATATTTACACTGATAAGTACATATGCAACTTTTATACAGTAATGGGTCCTACACCTCAAGGCCGCAGCTTGATCCATTAGCGAGGGTCGATGTAAAAATTCTTTTTGCTCTAATTGGCTGATAATTCATCGCTGAGACAGAATCCACTGCGGATTGGATGCGCAGTAAAATGGTGGGGATATGCGCGCCAGCTTAGGGAGTAAGAAAAGCGTGCAAGAGTAGGTCCCATTACTGTATCGCTAAAGGTTTGAACCATGTACATATTTGTAAGGAACATGTGATCTTTTTCATATGTAATATGTGATCATTCAAATAATAACTTTAAACAATAATAATTAAATCCACTATATCGTTAAAGACTTTTTATACAGTAATATTAGAATGATAATATTTCTAATCATTTTAACAGTTGAATTAGATTTTTAAGTTATAAATATTCGTATATAAAAATATGACGATGCATGCGAACGCTCCATAATAAGTTGTATGATATCTACGTATGTATGTAATATATAATGTAGCAAAATGATGTGTTCCTGACAAGACATATCGACAATCAAACAGGCCCACATTTCTTCCAGTTTATGTACACTTTCATTTATGTACATATTGAATCGCATGAGAAGGCATGTACGTATCACCTGAAAATGAATTGATGAATATGTAAAAATAAAAATGCTGAAGATTCGTTTTTGATTAAATCTTCTCTGTGTAGCTATATACGTATATATATGTATGTAATTTATGAACATACAGAACAATCCTATATACGCATGCGCACTAGAAATTGGTTCTCGAAACACGCAGTGGTCAACAGTGGTTTCGTATGTACATATTGTAGGTACATCTGCGCTAATCTCTTATGTTTTAAAGGCATCTATCAAGATTAGCAAAATGGTTTTGCTGGAAAATGAAGCGGTAATTTTTGGATTTCGGAACACTATTTATTTGTGCGCTTTATATTAATTTTAATTTTAGTTTCTAGTCGAGCTAACACGACTATTCGATAAATCCCGTTTTTCTGGTTCAGTAGTACTCACTATTAAACGATGTAAGTACGTGTGTTATTACCTTTTCAAACAGCTTTAATATTTCATATTTTCTACAAAATATCACTACTGTCTATCTAGTTAATGGACACAATAAGCCAGTACCCAGGAAAGGAAGGCCGCCTCTACCCACACCAAATGAATTTTTTTGTTTAGTGAGAGCTACTTTAAAAACCAAAAAAATATCTACTGTTGTATGTATCACTTTTTAATGCAATTTTCATAAATATTAGGTTAGACAAAGCAAAAATTACCTATATTGATTTTCAGATTCATTCCAAGGATGTAAATAAGTTTCAACAAGCGTACTGGAATTTATTAAAATCAAAAGTTAATGGTCTCAAGAAGTTAAAAAAAGTGAAATCTGCGAAGCGTAAGATTCATTGACATTATAATACAGACTGTTATAATATATAAATATATACATATATAATAATTAAAATTTTTGTATAACACGATACATGTTTTTCTAATGTATTATATTTATGATACTGCCTACAAAATATATTACATTTTGTGTAAATAGTACCAAACAAATGAATTGATTTATTTTGTATCTAACGTAATTTTGGTTCGTTTTTTTATGAATATGTTATAAAGCAGACATTTGTCAGAATTGTGCTACTTTTGGAACACCTTATAGAAAATACAAACGCGTCGATTTACCAATCATTAATCAATGAAAAACAGAGACAATTATAATTATATTTTTAATTTCTCATTTTATGAATGTTTCGCTAATTACGGAAAAATGTATGACTAATTTAATATTTAATTGCGAAACAGTTCCTATTTAAGCAACTTCAATGATAATTCACTAACAGTTACGTATGTATTCGATGACATTACCGAAGTATCAAAATCCTGTTGGTTAATAAAAATAACAGCAAAAGTTTATTTTAAGAGCATAAGTTGATTTTAAAAACTATACATTCCAATATATGGCACGTGTTTAATGAAAATGAACGGCTATCTACGAGAAAATGTATAATGTAGGTTGGACAAAACAGCAGAAGGCGTGCCCCTTGACGTAGGCCATTTTGTTATGCGTTCAGGCTTACAGGGATTATCCCTCCAGGGGCAATTGGAAGTGATCGAAACAAGTTTCGAATGGTAATGGTAGTATAAAAGTGTCACTGGATTATCGGAAATGGTGATCCTACTTTTGTTCCTTTCGTAAAGTGACAATTTGTTTATTAAAAAAATAGTTATTCAGCTATGAATATAGTTGTTATATATGCATTATAATTGATTTGCATGCCTCGTGATTTCGAACTGTGATTACTCGAGTACGTTTAGCTCTCGAAAAAGTTGGACAATCTCTTGTTGTCCTTAATTGTAAAGAACAAGAGCGATGGAAGAAGTAATGGGTATTTAAATTTCTTCTTCAATTAAAAGTGTTATGTTTTATGTATTAGGTAATGCGTGGCGTATTAAAGTTTGTATAATTTTTGTTATAGAAATTGTGAAAGTCGAAGATATATTACCGATTAAAGATACATCTTCGATGGACAATTTGTTTGGTAAATTTTGCACACTATATATATATATATATATTACCTGTATGTTCATAATAATAGTTCCAAAATTAATTTTTAGTTATTTACAGTTACAGATAATATAGGAGAGGGTATTGTAATATCAAGTGAAGCAGAACCCAATATGAAAGGTATAAATAAATGAACATTATTTTTTCTTAGTGTTATGTAAAAAGAATGCTTTTATGTTACTTGCTTCTTTTATTTTATTTATCACAGTATTTTTTTTTTATTATACTTTTACAGTTATTACTGACGGTGATCAAATTATACAAATTATAACGGATTATGAATGTGTAACATGCCGCAGAGTCTTTAGGTCTCAGGATGTAAGCTTTACATATTTTATTTGATAGAACATAAAAATGTTAATTATTACTCTATCGACAACAGTATAACATAAGCAGCTGTATTTTATAGAATGCTTTTAACAAAGTTTCCAATTAATTTTGTAGATGTTGACAGAACATTTGGATACATGTAGAGAAGAAGATGATTCTATGACTCTTATAGAACTCAGGAATATAGATCAATATGATTCGGAAGACGATAAAGACGACGACAATTCAGAATATGTCGATGATATTAACAACGAAGGTATATTATACAATGTGAACATAATTTGCTTTTTAGTTGCCTCAGTATTCTTGTTTAACATGTAAAATGATTATTGTAGATTCAAATTCTAACAGCCAAAAAAATAATAACCACAGACCAGTAATTATGCCTGTACCTGAAACCCAATGCCATTGTTGTGCTGAAGACTTAAATACTGCTCATACTGGTGGTGAACATAAGTGTTCAGAATGTGATCTCTCGTTCAAAAAGAAATCGTCTCTGGACAGACACATTGTTGTTATTCACTGGCATTACGATAATTGCATTTGTAAAGAGTGTGGACATTCCTTCAATAGTAGGAAAGCCTTGAATAAACATCGTTACACTACTCATGGAGATCATAAAATTTTTAGGTAAGTATACTTGCATTAGAAACTAAAACACAGGATACGCTTATATTAAATATATGTATTACTTGAAACTAACAAAGTAACAAATAATTATATGGAATTATTAATTCAACTCTAGATGCGAACCTTGTGATACTTATTTTTCACGAAGCTATCATTTAAATCGGCACTTAATGCAATCTGGTTGTCATGGTAACATTCTTAACACGTTTAATTGTCAAGTGAGTATTTTTATTTATTATCCGAAATCTTGGCTAGGAAAGGTATTTGATTTGTATAATTAATAATTATATATACCTGAATAGGTCTGCCAAAAAGGTTTTACACGTAAGGATAATTTACGCGAACATTTACGTACACACGCCGGAGAACTTCAGAGGCCGAAAAAGTCATGTAAATATTGTCCTAAGGAATTTCATACTACTCAACAATTAGTAATTCATGAACGTGTACACACAGGAGAACGACCAGTTCAATGCGACTTATGCCCAAAGACGTTTTTGTCAACACTTGCATTAAGAAAGCATAGACGTGTGCATACAGGAGAAAAACCATTCGAATGTCACTATGTAAGTATTATCTTCGTAAATGAAAACTAACTTTTATGGATAACAATTTATTTCTCCTATAAAAAATGCGATATTAGTTCTTAATCCTTTAAGTAATAATTTTCTTGCGTAATTTGATTGCAAGCGAACGTTGTGGGCAGGGAATATTGTGTAAGTTTTAGCAGTTCCACAATATTGAATATTTTTAATTCTGTCGTTACAATTCTATTCTATACAATATAAATATTTCCATGTTCCTAGATAATTCCACTATTTCTGCCTATTATAGCGTGTTTTTTGAATTATTTTAGTGCCAGAAGAAGTTCGCCGCTCGCGAGACCTTAAATCGACACGAGAGAACCCACACTGGCGAGAAACCACATGTTTGTCAGTATTGCAATAAATCATTCATTCAAGCTGCTCAGTTGAGGGCACACGTGTTTCACCATACTGGTGAAAATGGTTTTTATTGTGATGTATGTGGGAAAGCTTTCAATCGAAAGGCTCGTTTGAATGTTCATAAAAAATTTGTTCACGAAGGAGCAACACCATTCACGTGTGAAGTTTGTGAGAAAAGATTTATAAGGAGAGAAGATCTTGTTAAACACTCATTGCTTCATACTGGCATTAAACGTAAGCTGCAGTATCTCAAACTTCGATATTATAATTTTACAGTATTGTGGAAAATAATTTAACGATTTATTCAATGCAGCATTCAAATGTGATAAATGCGAGAAAGCATTTTCCACCAAATCCTCCTTACAAGCTCACTCAAATACTCATAGAAGGGAACCACCTCAGTCTTGTCTTGAATGCAATAGAGTGTTCATTCGGCAAGACTGTTTGATGAGGCACATAAAGTCTAAGCATCGTGAATTATTGGAGGACGTGATGAACGAAGTGGAAAAGAAACATTTACAAACACAGTTATATAATATTGCTACACTTGCTGCCGAAAAGACAAAAAATGGAGAATCTAGAGAACTTTCAACTGATGAACTATTAACAGCTATATCGGATTTGTTAAAGATACTAATTGATGATGAAACTCTACAGGTACATATATTATGATTAAAAAATCACTTTTAATCATAATAGAATATATAATAATATTTCATTCATTTTAATGCTTCAGCTGTTTGGTTGGCCTGAAGCTCCTATTCAAGATATCCTAGAAGCCGTGATTAGAAGGTGTGGACATTCGCCGGTAACATCGGATACTAATTTTTATTTTACCGAGCGGTTGAGAGAAAATGTGAAACTTTTATTTAGTGTTGTTATAGAGGATGATCCAGTGAAATCCCTTTTAACAACGAAAACCGTAGATGATGTCATTTTACACGTTTTACAACTTTCAAAACAATACACATCAAGTTCGTAATTTTATTAAAAAAAGGTAAAAGTTTACTTTTATCTTTTCTTATTATTATTATGAAGAAAATTCAATTGTCTTTTAACAAAATGTTCCAACGAGTGTGAAAGAAAAATGATACCAATAGAACTTGAAAGTACATAGTATAATTTACTCCATATTATTGTTACGGTGTATTATATAATGTTATTGATTATTAAAAGATTGCAAATATTTAGGATATTTACTTGATGTATTTTTTATACGAGTATATTTACTTTTCTGGTTTTATTTAGACTATTTTGGATCGTTATCTTGAAGTATGTCTCATGTCATAGTTACATTTGCTAAGGCATTTTATATAAGAGTAATCTATTTTCACACCTATTTGAATGATATACAAGTGGAATTTTAATCTTTATTTGTATTTAATTATTCCACAGTTTTCACTGTTAATAAACATGTTTAAAACTTTGTAATCATGAAATACCTCTATAATCATTCACATAATAGGAAATTTTCTGCAGTGTCGATAATGCTAAACCACAGTCAGAAAATTGCATTGCATTATACGTCTGTATGAATTGTAAGTATGGACAAGATATCTGTTGTAGACGAATAAAAGTGTAATATAAGATCATGGGTTGGATTTTGGACATGGTATATACATATAGTCCCTTCCGATCCCTTACAAAATACAATACATCATATTTGATTTAGAAACAATTCGTTTTATTGAAAACAATGACAATTTTGGCTAAAATTCGATCTTTTGTTCACTCGTGAGGTAGTCATATGACTTAGTGCATTTTATGCATATGAAATTGAGTCTTATGACTCGTACAACTCTTACACTTCTAATAGTTTTTTAAATATAAAAAAATTTAATTATACAAAAATCATTTTAGAATGTTATGTAATAATTTTTAATGGTGCCTCACAGATTCACCATTTAAGTACAAAGTGTTAACATTTAATATCTTTTCGCGCGTTGCCTAATCTTTAAAAATTCGAAAGTTTTATTATAATTTCTGTTAGTACTGGATAATGTTTTTACTATGAGAATTAAAATTAGACAAATTTGAGGTTGGTTTAACGTTCCATAATATTTACATCCATCACAAAAAGAGACCTAAAGAACTAGGTAATCTATGTAATTATAAAATGCTGTAATAGTAAAGAGAAGTTTAATAACTTTTTGCCGAGTATGTACACATATTGGTAACTTCGCCGTACTATTTGTAGTCATATAAATAATAAGATGTTACATTAATCTTGATCCTCTGTTGGTTGCTCTCTCTTCTTTTTCCATCTCAGAACTCTTGCTTCTGGATATTTTTCTGTAAGGAAGCTGCAAATATCTCCATATTCAGCCTTTAATCTAATTCTTACATTGTCATGATCTCTTCTTCGTTCCATCTTGCGTAAGTGATTTTCGTAAGAAGGTAATTTTGTGTAAAACGGTGGAGGGCGTTTCTTTTTCAGGACCATTTTCCCACCCATTATGTATGAATTAAACTTTATGACTTCATGCGACCGAATCTCTGATCTTGGATTTTCTGGTGAAGCAATTACTTTAGGAAAATAATCACTTTCTTTTTTAAATTCAACTAAATGCAATTGCTTTTCATCTGCCAATTGTTGATATGTTTTCTGAAAGTGTATTTAATTACTTTTATTTATTTAATTTGTTAATGATAATAGTAGTATGAGACAATACCTGTTTTAACAAGCCAATAAAAAAAGCTTTTATTATATATTGAGGATTTAAAGATCCTTCAATATTAGCATGTATATTTTTTATACCCACTGCCTCGCAGATCACTCTAATGATTCTGTGAGCCTTAATTCCATAACCTTCAGGCATTTGTTTAACAAATATTTTTGTCCTGTGAAATTGTGTATAGAAATCATAAAGTACTGAAACAGAAATAATTTTAATGTTGTCAGCCGTTAGAATTGATGTCAGTTGTAAGAAAATATTATTCACCTGTATGATTATTGTATCTTTCAAGGTAGGTTAGTCTTTGTCCAGCTCTATTTTTAGCTCGTTTAATAGTTGCTTTAGCATCAGCTCCTGTTACTGATGAAAAACCAACAAGTCCATTCCCATTTCCAGTTACAACTGAAATCCGGTACCGTTTTGTACGACCAAAATGACTAGTCATGATGTTCACCGTTTTAGATGTCATTATCCAACTTTCAAAACCTTCAAAAGATTCTGAAATAATAAAAAATATGATAATATCAGCAAATTTTGTGTGTGTGTGTGTGTGTGTGTGCGCGCGTGTGTGTGTGTGTGTGTGTGTGTGTTGAAATATTGTAACCACAAAGTTATTAATTATAACCACAAACCATTATCAATAGGATCTGGTGGTCCTATCTTTCTGCCCGCTATACTGGCACTAGTCCAACCACGCTTCAAAGCATGAACTTTATATCGTTTAAAATTACTGTGATTTTGTAATGTAATTAATGCCTTTTCCCTCTCAGGATCATCAGGAAGTGGTTCCCGTGTAACATATGAGTTACCTCTAGAAAGTGGAGAATTTAGACCTGGGAACACTATTCCAATCTTTCCAACTCCTATTTTTTGACCTCTGTTCAAGTTTTTTATCCTTGGTAAACCTTTTCCTCTGCCCCGTCGTCTTCCTGCATTACTAACGCTGGTAACAGCCTTCCATAATAATGATACTGGTTCTAAATTAAACAAACATCATTATGTTAATGAGAATTCCACTTTGATTTCGTTAATAAGTTCAAGGTAATAATAAGTGTACATACTTTTATTAAAGAAGTTGGTAATTTCCCTGACATTTTGTATTAAGGGAATATTTGTATTTAACAGACCAAGAGCTGAAGCTGTAAATAATTTAATAATTTATTGAATTTAATAAAACGATTATTAATTACTTTATTAACCTCTTCGTCGACTGGTTATACTTTGTCGAACGAACGTACTTGGTAGATGTTGATAATAATATCAAAGAGACTAAAAAGTGTCGATATAATTATAAAGTTATCTTGTGAACGTTTTACCATTGCTTTTAATGTTGTTAATTTTTACGGCATTTGAGATTAATCCATGAATTCGAAGAATCCGATTTGCCATTTTGAAAAATCGTAATAGAAAATATAATTAATGTTAATTGATGTGTTCTTCCTGTATGTATTCTATAATTCTATGATTTTATGCGATTCTACATCATCGTGGTTATCCACTGCATGGATCTGATTAGTGATGGACGATGTTGTATCGATTCTTAGATAGTCGATGCTTTATTTCGTGAACATCGATAATTCCACTCGATGTTTTAAGATATCGATTAATCAAGGAATCGATGTTTTCTTAACTCCATGTTGGGATCATTAACACATACTTCTCACTAGAGATGAGCACGGTCAGTCATTAACCGTGATTTATCACTGTTCAACACAGGATAGGATTACGTCGTGATTCAACTTCATTCACGATTAGACCTCCCCAGCATTCTGACCGTTCGGAATCTGCTCTAAGTGGCGGCGAGGAGACCCCACAAATGCGATTGGACGATTCCAATAGATTGCCAATGGAAATTCGTTGGCATCATCTAATCCCATTTGTGATGGGTAATTCTCCCACTCCTGCTTTCCTGGAAGAAAGTCGTGAAGCGGTCAGGATGCTGGGAGGTCTGTTCACGACTGTGATCGTCAGTGATCATGGTTATATAACTGAATTTTGATTGATAAAATATTTGTTTTAAATTGCTTCAATATATAGTTTATATGAAAACCCGCATGTAATAAAATACATTTAAATTAAAAATGAAAGGTAACCGAATTTTGCTTGGAATTAAATGCACGTCTCACTCACTCATGGTCAGTGTACTGGAAAAGTCACTACGCAAGGAGTGGGGTGATGACGCATGCGCTGGTAGTTCCGCACAGCGGCGCGTCTACCGGGTGAACATTATAATTTTGAACTACGATCGGACAAAGGCATTACGTCGCGTCGCAACAAGGCGTCATCCTAAGTCCGTGTTCCCTACAATCAAAAGCTCGGCTGCCTCCGATCAGGGTTCTTGAATATAGGGACTATCGTAGTTGGTAATATAAACTTTATCTGCTTGCTCATACACACACACACTCGCTATTTCTTCTCTTTGTCATTGACTATGAGGGCAGCACTGTTCCTTCCCTATGCAGAAGCACAGTGAAGCACACGGCTGCTCCCGGTCAAGCACAGTCAAGGTGTTTGTGTGTGTTGGGATTAATGTATATACATATACGATTTCCTTCCGAAAAGCAGACTTCAGGCTGCTAGTGTCATTGACACTGCGTTTTTCGTTGTAGATGTTATGTATATTTATTGTTATTTAATTAGTAGAAATGACACGAATTACGTTTTTGCATCCGGACCTTGGAATTGGAGGAGCTGAACGATTGGTAGTTGATGCTGCGTTAGCTTTAAAAAAAGGGGGTTATGATGTCAATTTCGTGACAACTCATCACGATCCAGAGCATTGTTTCTCTGAGACTAAAGATGGGACAATTCCTGTTACAGTTGTGGGAAGCTGGATACCCAGGCATATTTTGGGTAGATTTTTTGCACTTTTCGCTTACATCCGGATGGTGAGCCAATTTATTTTATATATTGAATACTCGATTTATTTTAACATATTAAAGACATTTTATCTTATTTTATTTGTATTAAAGATGCGATTAGCAACAAGATACAAAATTTTATTCAAGTAATGCTTTCGACACCGATCCATCTTGTAAACAGCTTTATTTTTTTTTTTGTATCTTTTCAGATATATGCTGCAATTTATATAATTTTATGTGAACATCAACCAGAAATTGTATTTTGTGATTTAGTCTCTGCGTGCATTCCTATTCTTCGTTTAAGAATTCAATATATAATGTATTATTGTCATTATCCAGACCAGTTACTTTCACAACCGGAAGGCATTATTAAACAATTATATCGTGTACCACTCAACTACTTGGAAGAAATTACAACAGGGATGGCACATAAAATATTTGTGAATAGTTCGTATACATGTGAAGTATTTAAAGATACTTTTAAAAGATTACAAGTTGAACCTGAAGTCTTATATCCTTCCATTAACACAGAATTTTTTGACAGAACTAGAATTTTGTCTTTAGAAAGAGTATTAGATAAGAAATTACCAGCAGACAGTGTTATACTATTATCAATTAACAGATACGAGCGCAAAAAGAATTTAGGAATTGCTATGCAAGCATTGGCAGAACTAAAAAATTACTTATCTGATGAAGAATATAAAAAAGTATATTTAATTATGGCTGGTGGATATGACAAAAGAGTTGAAGAAAATGTAGAATATTATTTAGAGTTAATAGGTTCTGCTGATGAATTGCATATTAGTGATAAAGTAATATTTCTTCGTTCACCCTCGGATATTGATAAAGTATCTATTTTAAATCATTGCACGATTTTAATATACACACCACCAAATGAACATTTTGGTATTGTTCCTCTTGAAGCAATGTATACAAATAAACCAGTAATTGCTCATAATTCTGGAGGCCCAAAAGAATCTGTTGTTTCTGGAGTAACTGGATATTTAGTTGATTTATCTGGCGATGCATTTGCAACTAAAATAGCTGATTTAATTAAAAATCCAAGTGATATACAAAAATTTGGTAATGCGGGTAAAGATAGATTTAGGCAAACCTTTAGTTTCACTGCATTCAGTGCTCAATTACAAGAAGCAATTGAAGTCTTAATTAGCAGCAAGAAAGAAGAATGAAGATATAACAGTTAAAGTTTTATATATTTCAAATATTTTTAAATTATATTTTGTATATTGAACAAATATATGGTGACTGTGAATGAAGCATACAAAAATTATATATGAACCTACACAACAAACTATAATATTATAACTGTGATTTATTACATTTTTAATATTAAGAAAATTATATGTTCCTTCTTTCTTCTTTATTCATTTATTTATTTTGGAGATAGAAATTATTTTATATATAATTGTTTATATTTATCATACACAAAATCTCAACATATCTAAGTTAAGCTATGTTAAACTAGTGTATTAAGTAGTATTGAAATGAAGTATATCTGATCATGTTTCTAATATATTTACCTTCAAGTAGATTTCTTTCATGTTAATTATAACATAGGTGTCGTACAATTTATTACATAATGGTCAACATATTAATTTAAAGCATTTCTTTTTGTATTTAATTATGTAATGTTGTTCAATAAAAAGTTAATCCATTAGTTGTAAATTATCAAGTTTTTCACTAGAATAAAAACCTGCTTTTACTTGTCTTCCTCCGAAAAAGCGTCCATTCAAATCAACAACAGCTTTAATAGCACTTTCTATCCTTTTGAACTCTACAAATATCCTAACAGCTTCTTCTGCAGCAGCTTCTGTTACTTCGTGAATAATAACACGAGCAACATCACCATATTTTGTATTACATTCATCTTTAACCTCAGGTTCAAGATCCTCATCCACTTCTCCAGGGCCAACCATATTGCGCAGTAGAACAACCTAAATAGTATATTATAGTTTCAAATAGTCGTATTAAAAATAATTTTAAAGCATTCATAACGTTCACAATTATTTCATATATTTGAATATTCACCTTGCTTGGGCATTTCATTATTTCTGTAATACTAGGTTCTTCAGAGGGCTGTAGTAATGAAGGTTGTTGTGGCGGAGGTGGAGAAACAGCAACGGGTGGTGGAGGAGGCATAAGTTGTTCTCTTTCCCCAACAATTCTTCCACCTCTTTTACTAGTTTTTTCTACTTGTAAGGCAACGGACATTCCTTGTTCTTTTTTACCAAGCCCTTGACCTTCTTTAAAACCATATTTGGCCATTATTTTTGCTGCCACAGATGATGTCGCATATCCTATATTAGTTGTTTGTCTTGGTGCTGGAGGTGGCAGATCAGAAGGTTCTTGTAAAGATGGTGGTGGTGCTATAGCTGCTCCACCTGCAATACCTCTAGATGTTGGAGTTCTTTCTTCATCTCTCTCAGGAGGTATCATTGTGTTATTTCCCGAAGAAGTCTAAAAATATACTTATGTCACTTCGTGCATACAATCTTTTTTATGCATATCATAATATACATTACTTGAGTATCTTCAAAACGTGAGCTATCGCGTCTTCTCTTACGCATCTCCGTTTCTTGATCGTGTTCCCTATCGCGTAAATCTCTCAGTTCTTTAACAACTTTATCGTATTCATTAGGCCACATAGGATCGTACTCATTTATTACATTCCAATCAAATTCACCACCGATTCCAATACTACTAACACTACTGGAGGAAAGTGGATTACTATGTGGCCCATCATCATCTCTATCAACATTTCGATTTGATTTTGATTTTAAGTCTATTACAGGTGCTAATACTGCTGTAGCTTTCCTATATTGTTCACGTTTCGGCTATGTACATAACATAACAATTTTAAAATTCTAACGTAACAATTTAAAAAATTGCTATAATTTGCTTGCTATCATACAAGAAATTTACCTGTGTAGTCGCCGCTTTTTTTAATTGTAATTGAGATTGTAATAATTTAATGCTAGAGGACCATCCAGCCACCTTTTCGGATGTTCGATGTTTGTCAAAATCATCGTACAGGGACATAATGTCTTAACCGTTATATGACAAGTTTGAATTAAAACATTACATTTAATTTTAAACAAAAACTTGTCCAGACGTAACTAATCCTAATATATTCCTTAACTTTTGACTGCAATTAAAGAAATTAGTTACTTAATTTTATATGCAACAATAATAATTTCACTATTTTGACTTTTATTGATATTCTAAAAATTGCTTTTACTTTTTCTTATTTGACAATTAGAACATTCACATTAGAGGTTAGTATATACTTGCTTACAGCGCCTATGCAATTGCAAGTATGTATGTATGTATTTACATTGTGTGTACGTATACGTAAGCAAGCATGTGTGCGTATATATGTACAATCGGACTTATGTACATATACGTATATATACATACAGAATGTACAGATTAGAAATCGTTTAAGAAAAAGTGCAACTAACTTCAAGGCATATAAAATTGACCTTAATCCTCCTCAGTGACAAGATAGATGTGGAAATTGTCCTTAATTCATGTTGAATTTCACAAGAAAGTTAGATAAAATAGAATAATATAACACACACAAAAATTTTAACTTTTAGATACATCTGTTTTATCATTTAGCATAATACAACAATTCGGATACGCCATTGCATATTCGGGGGACACAGCGAGACATTATCAAGTACATATGTATGTACATACAATTAATGTTTTATTGGTGGTTTTTTTCTGGCTAAAAACAAAAAATATAGTACCATTGGATGTGACGTGGGATAAAGATAATAAGTTAACGAAGCTGAAAAAAGGTTGAATACTTGTATTATTTTACAATATGTATTTCATTTCTCGAATCTTCAATAAAATCGTAACGTCTTAGAGCAGGGCTCGGAATTAATTGCACACGACAGAGACAGAGCATTTTCTGAGACTGCTTTGAAATGTGCTGCAGAGTGATATCATCCAATCCCATTTGTGAGATCTCTCCTGTAGCATATTTCAGAGCAGTCTCCGAAAATGCTCCGTCTCTGTTGCGTGCAGTTAATTCCGAGCCCTGTTCTAGAACATGCATACAGTTCTAATCGTAACGTACATATGTATTTACATATACGTACATATGTATTATCAAGTCACTGAACGTGAAGGCAGTCTCAATGAATCTCACTAAAGAGGGGAACCTACGAACTTATTTTTTTTTCATGTTGGTCACAAATAGTTGTGGGTAGAGGTCGCGGTGTTCGTATCCGATAGTACAGTGATTGAAGTTCACGTTTGGTGCAAGGAGGAAAGAGGAAGAGGAGAATATTACGTTTCATTTGAGGTCTGCTATATAATTTAATTAACTTAATAAAGTTTCTCCGACGGGCTCGACCATAAATCTCGAAATATTCTCATCTAAAATGGTGTTTTCATAAAACGAATTCGATGTTGTCGAGCAATTTGGAGGAAATGGTTATTGTGTGCAGCCCTCTGGTAACGAATTTGGGAGAAGACGTCGCCACAGTCGCCACAGTTGCAACGGGAGTTTGGCGGGCAACATAGCGACGATTGGCCAGTCTTCCCTCTTGTAGTCGATGGTCACCGCAATCATCCGGCTGAGTATCGGTTCGAGTTTTCCCAGGAAAACACTACTTCTCGCGGACCCATTGTCCCCGACGCGTCGGCGAAGCCCAAAGGAAGGAGGATTCATCGTGCATATACATCAAGCACTTAAGGTAAGTTGCTACACCGGCACCAAAGAACTACGTTGCATACCGCGATGATTTCGTCTCTACGGTTCTTTCCGTGTAATTCCACACGTGGTCCTCGTCTTCTTCGGTCCAATTTCTCGTTCCACGGTAAATGAATATTTCCTTCGATTCGCCAATTCTGCGGAGAAAATTCATTTTCGTCGGCCAATTCGCCTCGCCGCGTTTTCCTATGCATGTATACCTCGCCCTCGGCCAATCTTTCCTTTGGCCAGGCAAAAAAAGCGCAGTACGGCGTCAGTCTTGGATGCCATCTTCGCGCCGTGGCGTACTTGCGTACCACCACTGCAAAGTGGGGGCGATAGAGCCACGTTGTATGATGGACGGCAATTCTTTGAGGGTTTCACGGAAAAATAATATCGAGCGAATACTTATCCGTTCGTAAAATATCGTTGTGCTCGCTGAAATTTCCGAAATCGGAAATGGAGTCCATCGTATATGACGCTTACCACGGACACGTGTATTCTATGTACTCCCCGAGAATGGATGGATGCACGATGCCATTTTATCCTGTTATTCAAAATAGCATGTATTTCGTCAGATGCCTTCTCCTTATGTTAATTATATACGGACGATTTTTGGTATTTTTTTTTTTAGAGATATTAAAATGAGAGTAATTTCCACCCCGATTTGTCCGATTCTCCTAGTCGCTCTTTATAGTTCAACCGTAATATCCCGTTTTTATATTTCTTAGTCCATCTTTTTTTTTTACGAAATTTTTATTAACAAAAAAACTTTTCTCAATAATAATAGGCATACAAATCTGAACATTAAAATTTTGTATAAATATTACGTATTGTAATATTTATAATAATAGTAATCTATTTTTTTCCAATAATTAAATTATTTAATTTATTTAATTTTAACCGTATAATAACCTATTTTTGTTGAGTCAAGAATGGTTTCACCATTTTACATTCTAGTTGCCAATGGAATGTGATTATAATTGTATTATATAATAATTTAATCAGATGACTCACATATTATTCTATGTAAAAGTAATGAAAGCAGTATGTACTGTTAATGAAGCACCAAAATTTATATATACAAGCTTGTACGCAAACTGTGTACAATGGATTGGATAATTACTTTTCCAGATTTATAAAACATGAGTTCGAGCGCTTGTTACAAGTGTAACCGGATGGGTCATTATGCACGAGAGTGCCCACAAGGCGGCGGTGCTGGTGCTAGAGGTGACCGTGGACGTGACCGAGAAGGTGGATTCGTACGAGGTCGTGACAAATGCTATAAGTGTAACCAATTTGGACACTTTGCACGTGAATGCAAAGAAGATCAAGACCTTTGCTACCGTTGCAACGGTGTTGGGCATATTGCAAAAGACTGCCAACAGGTTATTAAATTTAATTTCTTTTATTATATATTTTCGTATTTGCAAATTCTTTACGTAACATAATATACAAGAAATTTTATAAGAAATATTAGTATAAAATTATTATGTTGCGCCCATACTGTATCATAATCTAGAGTACTTTGAACAGGGGCCCGAGATGAGCTGTTTCAACTGCAACAAGACTGGTCATATTGCGCGTAGCTGCCCTGAGGGTGGCAATGATTCAGGACGCTTTGCCATGCAAAGTTGCTACAATTGTAACAAGACAGGTCATATTGCCCGCAACTGTACCGAAGCTGGTGGAAAAACGTGCTACATTTGTGGCAAAACTGGTCACATAAGCCGTGATTGTGATCAGGATGACAGGAAGTAGGATATAACCGGAATCCGTGCCGCTCGCTTAACGATAAGCCGTTTACCGTCGCGCGCGCTACTACCGGGAATTGTAGCTAGGTAGGGATATGCGAACGTATGTCTCGTTGATGCGTATAATCGCTAAAAACGCGTTTCGTCATAATCGTTCGAATTTCAATCTCTCCATGCCCAACTCCCGGAAGCCCATTTTATTCCTAGTTTCTTTCCCCTCTAAACATCGTTGTTCTCTTCGCAAGGGTTTTTTCTTATGATGTCTTTGTTTTTATTGCTGTTACACTACACCATACATGCGCGCGCGCGCACAAAGTACATTTACACATAGGACACATTCAAGCATTACATGAATACACACACTATTACAATGTAATAATATTATAAACATTCGATTGAATTAGAGTAGAGACATGAATCCTCTGTCCCCTGACCTTCAAACTATCTCGTACGCGCATTATTTTGTGATGCAAGATGTATGGATTCTTAATATACTTTATGAAAAAAAAAATTCAATAAGATCAACATTTATAACGCTATATTTTGTCAGCTTAACTGACAATATCATTACGTTCGTTAGTGGTTCATATTGAAACAACAAGATGATGAAATTAACGAGACAGTTAACATTTTTTGTACCAGAGAGGGATACAATAATTAATGAGAAAAATTGTGATGAGTCAAGCAAATTATGTTCCTTTCTCACATCCACGCATCTTGTATCCGGTCCTCCCTCTCGAACTCTCTAGCAACTCAAGAAAAAAATTAAGAAATTCAGAATTAATGGGAAAGGAAATGAACATGCCGGCCCTGAATACATATAAATAAGGTTTAGTAACGCCAATTTTTTGTGTGTAAGGATGTAATTGAGGATCATTGAATCATTACTTTTATAACGAACCTAGTTTCAGATCTCAGCAAAACCTGCACAATTGTAAGATCGTCAGTGTTTACAGGTTTATATACAGTTATACTTGGTCTATATGCTAGATTCTGAAAAAAAACTAGGACATAAGCGTGCTTTTTATGTCAGATTCTCAAACTGAAAATGAATGTAAGTACTGGTATGATCTCAGTGGTTATTGCAACGTATATATGTATATATACATATAAACACAGAAGTCTATACAAGTTTGCACATTTTGTACCTAAAAATCATAATTGTTGTATTGGGCGTCACCAATGTTCATACCATTAACAATTACTACGGACTTCAAAAGGATGCAATTGCATTTTACCTTACTATATCCTTACACATGGTGAAATGTTTCGTTACTAGGTATATGTATATATATATATGCACATATGTGTATACATATATACATACATATGTGCAGGAGCTGTATTTTGTACTGTAAAAAGCTAGATATACTCTGGTCGTTGCTGGTGACTAATTCTAATAATCCTTTTATTTATACATCACAGAAAAAAACGGAGTTATATTTTCATGTATAAAGTACTGCACTAATCTTTTTTTATAAGTTCTAGAACGAAAAACTTTTAGATACGATTTCTCTAGCATTTTTTTTGTTGAACGTTTGCCGTAAATCATGAAGTGATGAAAGAAAATGAAACAAGTGTAGCGCATTTAAAAGTCTCGAATATCTTTCTCCGAATATTGTGTGGTTGTAGGAGATTATTAGGTTTACTTCAAGTACAAAGATGTGCTATGTTTTTCTAAAAAAAAAAATAGGAAAAAATAAAGATGATGGAAAAAAGAGAGGCACGAACAAGTCTAATAGGAAGCAAAATAGACTGCAACAAATTTTATGGTAACGCCGCGCTTATAAATAATGAAAGCAGTTGTTGGAGTGTAAATTAACGATGTCCCTAAATACTTTGTAACTCGTTCCACCGAGCGAGCGATTAAATTTAAATTAACAAGATCGTTCACAAGATCTTTGTTCAGTCTAGGTAGATTGAGGGTGCACACGTTATGCGTGCGCCAAGCCATGCCGCCTATTCATAATTATATTCTTTCCCATATAATTCGATAGAACATGGATTTGCGCATGCAGAACCTGTACACAGTACACTGATACTTTTACCAGCAGCGACAATGTGTATTAATGTTCAGAAGCCAGGCGTGCCTGACTTGATGGAACTGAAAGCGCCTTGCGCGTCGTATTGTGTAGTACAGGTGTCCTGCAACAATTTTATACACTTAACTGTTCGGGACTTGAACCGATCTCATACATGATTTTGGTAGTAGTAATCAGTGCGCTAGTGCGTCTGACGAGATTTGGAGGATCAAAAATTGTGTATTTCGCTAATGGACCGCAACCTTTGGTGCTCTCATTGGATGAATTCGGTCTAACGCTAAGATCAAGAATCCGTGTAAACAATTTTCCTTTGTTTCACTGACCAATATATGTTGTATAATTTCAATACACGCGTGTACATGGAGGCATGATCTGTCATGTAGAGACGATGTCTTACTGTGTAGGATATCTGAGTGGGAAAACAACATAGCTACGATGAGTACGCAATGCAGATGTGAGGTTCATTGTGGTGGCACCGGAGGTTCAGATGAGCATATAAAGAAAAAAAAATGAGTGCGATAGGGCACCTGCGCTTTTGTCTCTGCTACAAGACTTACGTACGAACATTGTAAAGAATACGACTGTTACAGTGTATGAACTAATTCGATTGGTGTATAACCGATCACAGCTCGACTTATATTAATCTATTAATACTTAAAGGAAGAAAATGAAGACGATGATGAGGAAAAAAATAAGCTACAAAGTAATAAAGGATTGCGGAGTATTTGAAGTTATGTTTTTAAACTGAATTTTTGAAATAGAATGTGTACGGAGAGGCAAAAACGAGATCTTGTTTTTTTTTTCTGTTCCCCACATGTTTATCTATTACTGGTATCTACGAATATGAAAGGTGTACGATATAAAATATACTTCATCTGTATTATTTATATTTCAGTTGGCAAAGGAGATCGATTATTAATAAAGTGTAAATGTATAGCTTTCCGTTTTAGTTGTTCATCCTTTTGTACATGTACTGTTATGTGATTTTTCTTATTTCGAACCCTTGATACATTTTTACTACAATCAAGAGATGAATTGTCTAAAAGAACGATTTTTTTTTTTAATCCAGAACTTTTGTTTTACAGAATGTTCTTGTAGTCCTTATGTATCCACTTACACATCTATCTTTGAGTAAACTATCAAAAGTAAATTTATATATGCATCGGTTGAAATTGAAAAATCTTAATATTTTGTAAAAGTTAAAACTACTTTTGTGTACGATATACATATGTTACTCATTTTATTTAAACAATTTATTTTTCGTACAATAACTTGGGATTCTATTTATCTTTCTCAATTTTCATGTTTTGCTTATGAGATAAAGTAACAAAATACACATGTTTCTAAATATTCGTAGTAATTTTCTTTTTTCTTAATAAATATATAGAAGCAATATGTACTGTAAATTTTTAGACGGTTAAGGTTGTCGAGTACACGTAACGAAACAACGAAATATAATAATTTTTAATTAACGAAAAAGAATTTCTGCGGTAATATTAATTTATTCGGTACAAAATATGTTTGTTATCATTCGTACGATAAAATGCACGTTAGTGTTACGTTTACGTGCTTATCACGACAAAATGAAACAGCGGAATCGTGGAACGGGACAAGAGGAACGTGAAACCAGCGAAACACGTAAAGGAACATGTATCCATCCGGTCCGTGTGATTTTCCCCGTGCCCTCTCCCCTTAATCTCACGTCTGTCAAATGGTCGTGAATGGTCGTGAATTCTCAGAAGATGTGAGGCTTTGGAAAGTAGGCACGCAAAGGAAACAGTGTTCAAAGTTCTCGCATAATGCTATTGCATTTAAAATATATCACGGTCGCCGATGTTCCGATATATTTACGGTAACGACGAGGAAGTATTCGACGGGGAAAGGAGTAAAGCGATCTTAAACGGTGCCTACAGCAATGGCCACGACAGACAGTGTCACGATAGAAGACCTCCGGACCGAGATCGAGAGGCTCTCACGTGAATTAGATTTAGCATCGACAGAAAAAATACAATCGGCTCAATATGGTCTAGCGTTGCTTGAGGAAAAATCTGCTTTGCAACAAAGATGCAACGATCTCGAGGCCCTCTACGAAAACACGAAACACGAATTGGAAATCACGCAAGAGGTTAGCTCAGGTTCTTTCATGTATTTCAATAGATTTCAATATGTTTTTCCTTAATTTACCGCGGTCTCTCTTCTCAAATGCGACGCTGTTCACAAACTTTTGACATTTCAACAGTCTTTGCATATTAAAATATGTTTACGATATGTTAATTACATTTCATTCGAATAATTCGATGATAAGCATAACTATTTTAACGTTTCCATTGACGTTCGCGAGAAATATTTATTGTTTTAATTAATATTCTTTTGATATCTTCCCTTCGATAGGCTTTAGCTAAGTTTCAAACAACTACGAAACTTACTACAAAGAGTGGAATAGAGCAAGAGGAGAGTCTTCTTAATGAAAGTGCTGCGAGAGAAACATCTCTTCAATCAGAAATTATTGAATTAGAAAGTGAAACAAAGCAGGTAAGTAATTTGGATAATTATGCATGAAAGGTACATCTCATTGATGTTAATAATTTTTGAATATGTTATTAGGATAAAGATTTTGAATTTTTCCCTATGTATGTTACTGCCGCTTGGTCCTTAGTGTTTTCAAAGTATTCGCAAAAAACTAAAGCTACTATTTGTTTACTGTTTCTACAAGTTCATCGTAGGCAACACTTTTAACACGTTGACTTCTGTGTCATCGGTGTATGAGTGATAGAATTATTTCTCAGAATGATATCTCAGAATGTTGAGTTTAATAACGAATTTAAATTTTATCAAAATCTTTGAGGTGCAACAAATTATACATAATTACCATAATTTCTTTTAAATGGATTTATAAAACTAATAATCTTTTCAAATTCATATATTTCTTAGTTGACATTATTATTTCTAGTTACGTCACGAATTAGAACGAGTCCAATCTGAACGTGATCATGCATTACAAGAACGAGAAGAAGTTGGCAAAGACTGTCAACAGGCAGAAACAGAGAGAAAGTCTTTACGTACTATGCTACGCGAATGTAGATTTCGCGAAGCTCGACTACTCCAAGATTATTCGGAATTGGAAGATGAAAATATCTCATTACAAAAGCAAGTATCTGGACTACGATCCAGTCAGGTAGAATTCGAAGGTGCCAAACATGAAATAAGAAGATTAACAGAAGAAGTGGAATTTCTAAATAGTCAAGTTGAAGAATTAACAAATTTAAAAAAAATTGCTGAAAAGCAGATGGAAGAAGCGCTTGAATCTTTACAAGCTGAACGCGAAGCAAAATATGCGCTTAAGAAAGAACTTGATCAAAGAATTAATAGTGAGTCCATTTATAATCTTAGTAATCTTGCACTTTCAATTAGAGGAATCACCGAAGATCAAACAATATGTAGTGATGGAGAAGATGATTCTCCAGCATTACGTAGAATTGAGGCAGACCTAAAAACTCAAGAACCAGGTACTTCGGCTACTGACAAACAAGTTGATTTGTTCTCTGAAATTCATTTGAATGAATTAAAAAAATTAGAAAAACAGTTAGAACTAGCCGAGTCTGAGAAGGCTCATCTCACACAAAATTTAAGGGAATCACAATATGCAGTTGAAAAAAGTCAGAATGAATTGCAATCCTTTGTTGCGCGCATACTACAATTAGCAGCTCATGTACAATCATTGCATCACCTTCACTCACAATTGCCCGAAAAACAAACTGAAGAAGCAACATTGGATAAATTAAATCAGGTATGAATATTACATTACAGTACAATGGCAATTTAATATAACTATTAAACCTAACATTAGCTAATTTCTGCTGTCTAGGCGATAATGCAATATCATCAATGGAGTACTATGTCTGCACGAGAAGTGAATCAACTTCAAAAAGATTTAGCTGAATTGGAAAATGGTTTAACTATATCTGATTCGACACAACAGTTACGGACGGAATTAACGAATCTTAGGAATAAGGTATATGACACCTTTTTACTTTCATATAAAATTGTTCATTTTATACAAATAAACAGTGATGTAGCAGCAAATACGAAGAACACAGATATAAGTTGTTAACTTATAAAATTTCCACTGACAATAAGTTAGTACATGAAAGTATCGAGAGTAAAATAAACTGACTCTGGCACAATGACAATTAACATTCAAAATTTAGACTTTGAATAGAAATTATGGCATTTCAGATCCCCGAGTCAGAGAAGAGCCTTCGAGAAAAGGTTGGAGCGTGTGATCCCCTTGACGTATTTACCAATTATTTAATAACAATTTGTCTTTGGCTCCTTTAATGATCCGTACAGATTGCTTTCTAATGTTCTAACAACCCATCTTGTATTGCTTTTTGATATCTTTATATTCATAACTATACATGTTGCTACAGCTATTGACGGGCAACCATGATTTCTCAAAGCGTAGACTCCTTTGTGAAAATACATGTGTACTCTACGTACCCCAGCGTATAGTATTGTTTTCACAAATGGGTTGACATGATTAGTGTCCACATGAATGTTTTTCTATCAAGTGCTCAAACAAACGTACGGATCTCAATTGCTATGCACTGTGGCTTTAAAATAGAATGTGCTTAGGAGTAAGAAATCAATCAATACTATCCTTCTATTTGTTTCACTTGCATCTAACGTAGCATGAGTCAGACTCACAGAGCCTGTTCGCACGATGTTCAAGCAGATATTCTGTATATCATCTTGTACAGTCTTGCAAAATTACTTCAACTGTCAAGCATTGTCTTCCTGAACTACAAAATCTATTTCTTATAATCAAAGTTTCAAAGCTGATATACGTACAGTATCAAAAAAAGAATGTAACAGATTACAAAAACGGCAAGGAGGTAAATGTATATCGTCAATGTAAATATCAATATTTATTGTATTTCAGCTTTTAGATACAGAACAAAGAAGCATGCAACTTGAATCTGATATTTCTACCCTATCAAAACTTGCAGTGGAAGCCGGAGGTTTCCTTGACTTTGCGCAGAACGATTTACAGAATATTTCTGACGAGCTTGCTCAACTTTATCATCACGTCTGTACGGTCAATGGAGAAACTCCATCGCGCGTGGTTCTTGATCACGAAAAGATCGTTCCCGATAAGGAAGAAGAGAACGAGAAGATAGAATGGTGTAGAACTTCGTTTAAAACTGATATTCAAATTAAGGATTTAGAAAGCTTGAGTAAAGCTAAAGAAATAGCAAAACATATAGAAACTGCTATGGATCAAATTAAACACCTCAGGAGTGCTGTGGAACATACCATTGAGCTATCCAAAGTCAAGGGAATACAGTCGAATGTTTGTAATGTGTGCGAAGGTAAGTTCACTTACTTACTCATTTTTCCTCCACTCCTGTACTAGATAGATAATTATATATGTTTCCTTTTTTATGCATTGTAGGATCAGTAAATGAGAACAAAGCAGAAGTAGCAGATCTACAAGAACAAGTGATTAGATTGAAGGCTCTGCTATCAGCTAAACGCGAACAAATCGCAACTTTGAGAACAGTACTAAAATCAAACAAAAATACTGCGGAAGGTGCCCTCACGAACTTGAAGAGCAAATATGAAAATGAGAAGAGTATCGTTAACGAGACCATGTTGAAATTGAGAAATGAGCTTAGAATGTTAAAGGAAAATGCAGCAACATTCTCAAGTGAGTATTTTCAGAAGGCACGATGAAGTTCTCGATGCACTGGTTCCTCGCCGATTTCGATGACTTTGAAATATGTTATGAAGGACGATATTCTGAACAATTTGTTCCGTTTAAGAAATAAAATGTGCTCCATTAACAATAAAGGTCTCGTGCACAGTTGCATATGCGAGGCGGCAAGAAATCTGCATTTCAGCGTAACAGCCGGCCTTCTTCGCAACCTCGCGTTCTTGATTCAGATCAACTTCATAAAAAAGTCCATGTGGATTAGCGCCTCGCATAAAGAACTGTCCACTGGACCTTCAAGCTCGTACGATCCTTGTCCGTAAACAGAAAATAAGCTGTCGACGGCGAGCAACCAATACAGACGTTTTTATAGTAGTGTTAGTAATCTGTATTATTTGCAACTATTATTTAAGATATTTAGTTTATATTGATCTCTATCTAGTCCAGTTAATTTATTCTCTTTTTTCTATTTTGTTCTACTAACATTATCGCGCTAATATACTAATGTGAAAATAATCATTGTTACTAGCATTTATGTATATGTTGCTGCTCATAACAAGTTGTGCCACAATTGACTTTGCTCTTGCATTGGGAGTTTGCCATCAACAATATTGTTCCGTTTTGTAGCAATACTATATGTATATATGCAATACTGTATGTATATGTATACATACACGGTCCTCTAACAGTTCTGGAACGGTCGATTATTTCAAAAAGGGAGCAGTTTGGAAAAAAAAATGTTTTACATATAAAAGTGTGGGAGGTATTAAACATTCTATTTAATGGTCATAGTAATCCGCAACTTTTCTGCAACACTAGTTAAACAACGATGAAAATTGTCTGAGTTGTAAGCTTTGAAAGCATGCTCAAAGGGTTATGAAAGTGCAATAGAATGTTCAATACCTCAACACTTTCATCTAAAACATTTTTTTCCGAAATGCTATATGTACTTCTGAAATAATCAATCATTTCAGGACTTTTGGGGGATGTTGTATAATATACTTTCTCAAAATATAGCATAAATATTTTTTATTGTGAATTAAAAGTCACTTGTTTAACGCGAATTAACTTCTTTAACGTACCTTTAACGTTCAAGATGACTATGGAAACGTTTTCTTAACAGTACTATATCATTATCTAATGATTATGACAAACCACGTGCCATTAATGTAATATTAATAGATGGATGCTCATGGTGTGTTCAATATTTAAAAGTTCGACACTGTTAATTGAATAATGATAGGAATGGTAAAAATACACAAAATCTTAGTGATATTTTTACTGGAACGGCGTGTATTTTTTAATTTAAAATTGGGTAATCCTAATCTGAGGATCATTACGCTTCAGATCATGCTTCATGCTTATCCATCCTCCTTGTATTTGGTGTTAATACCTGCTAACCACACTCTTCAGGTTTGCGTGCGATGTTCGCCGCTCGCTGCGAAGAATACGTGACGCAGGTGGAAGAGCTTCAACGGCAATTGGCGGTTGCCGAAGACGACAGGAAAACGTTGAATCAGCTTCTACGGCTTGCGGTGCAGCAGAAGCTTGGACTAACGATGAAATTGGAGGAGCTGGAGGTGGATCGGGAGTTGCGGAACACCCGGCGGCATGCAACCAGCGCGAACGGACGAGGTAGACCGCGATTGTCGCAACAGACGAACCGTCCTCATTTAGGCAGAGAGTTCTTCTAGAAAATGATGAAGATGTGGAGCAAAATATTCTGAGGAAAACGAGGATTTTGAACGTTTTAATTTTTTTACAGCTCGTTGACGAACCGCATAGCCATTGAAAACCGATTAGCTGCGCGCTTCCCGGACTTGCTTTCCGATGATAAGGAAATGACAGTTTAGCATTTACTCTACTTTCGAATATTTCACACACCACTCGCATAGGCGCATAGAAAGACTAGAGATTGTACAAAACCGTTTTTGTAGTACGTCATGAGAATATTTTTGCAAAATTTCGGCAGATCGAGGACCGTTTAACTCTAGAACCACGAAAGTAAAATCTTTCACGTTTTGTACTAGAGAAGGAGGAAAGAGGAGAAGGGAGGGTGCATAATCTTCGCCGATACAATATCACCGGTTTAATTATGCTCTGACAGTAAGATTCAAAAACAGTGGCACATTTCACTTCCTCTCCTTCCCCTTCGAGTGCTGGGGTTAATAGGAAGAAAAGCAAAATCTGTTCTCCTCGTTTGTAAGGAATAACTTTTCTAATGAATTGAAGGGACGCGGAGCAGAACGTTTGGGAAGCTTCAAAATGTTCACATTTTCTTGCACCGATGTTGCTCCATATCGTAGGGAGTTTTGTAGGAAGCTCTGCCTTCTGTTACCAATGTTGTTAGTAGAGATGTCTGATGACAAGCATAGAACGAATTTCTATCGCTTTTGTTTTCGCGCGACTAGCACAGAATTCTGCGGAACGTTTTGTGCTTGGACGACTCGTGCACAAGAGTGAATCGTGCAAAGATATTTCGACCTTTGACGAAATCACATTTTAAACTTTATTCGCTTTTGTTTTTAAGAAAGATAACATTAATTGTACATGTGTTTGTGTATTTTATTTTAGTCGACTATACATATATGTATGTTTTTAATTGGACTTACACACATTTAACCCAGTTTAATGTTATCTATCAGTTTATAACCACTTTGAAGAATATTCATGCATGAATGATTCGTATGGTTATAATACCTGTTAGATTGAGTCACAGATAACTTCCGCCGTTTCTCTTCGGATACCATTCTTAGTTGACACAAGCTAATAATTAATGCTTAATCGTATCGTACTCCTCCAGCGTTATGATCGGTTCAAGGATCTTTCTGCAATAAAAGTATTCCCCTCGTAGGGTCGTGCATCTCGAGAGACACAGCGAAACATTCGGGACCAGAGGAAAGTGCGACGCTACGCAGGAAATACTGAATCATAGTTGCGAAACGAATGAGTTTGTTTAAAGAAGTATGTGACACAGATAGTCAAAGTCGATTCTCAAATGATGTTAACATTACATTATTTACGACTTCGCTCACCTTGTGGCCAAAATTAGGTTGTTAGTTCCGTCCTGAACATATTAAGTTTTCTATTATCTTATCGTGTTCTTTCTAGTTTTATAATCACTAAGTATATGATTTACGGTGTGGTGCCAAAGGCTACGAGTTGACTATTCTTGCTTCGAAAGGTACATTGAACGTTTCTAAAAAGATCCACAAAAATGTAAATTTCGTTCTCTTAAGATTCTCGCCGAATATTTTGTAGCACACTGCACCATTGCGCGGCTCAATTTTCAATTTATATAACGTAACCGCACGGTGGTTGTTTTTGAAACATTATTGTTCGATTTCATTGGATGAAATTCTTGAACGTTTAGGGTGGCCTTAGAGGGTGTCGAAACGCGACGCCAAAGAGGAAGCACTGTAAACACGAATGGACCTTAATTTAAAACACAGTACGCTTCTCTTCACCTTGCTGGACGTTATGTGTGACTCAAATGAATACATGAAGACAGGTGCAAGTTCTTTCGTATTAACGGGGGTGCATGACAACAACAAAAAAAGAAAAGAAAGAGACAGAAGAAAAATGAACGTATACTGTTTTTTAAGTAGACGGACAAGGAAAACTAGAATTTTACATTGCATACCATAGAGACAATATTATTGTGCGCGACAAGTAGCGTTTATAATCAAAGTAGAATGAAATACATCGTAAATGTTTAGAGTCAAAGAATAGAGAAAAAAAAAAGAAACGTAAAGAGTAGCGAGAATAACAGAATTCTTAGGGACCCATTCTCCGAGTAGTAGAGCATGTCCAGCAAACAATACCGTTCACAACTCTGCAAAGCGAAAGAAAACTGTTGCTTCGTTGTCGACTACGTTATATTGTAAACCCGTATTTTTTTGTTCGGGGAGGGTGGGGAGGGTCGTCCATTTGTCCGGTCCAATTTTTTTATAGTTTGCGGTATTTTTTAATACGAGAGGACCCCCTTTTTTATTAACCCATCGCGATACTGTGTTCATTATTATTCGAGAAAAGGGAGCACTGTGTGTTATCATTGAAACGTAACTTGGCCTAACCAGGTTTGAATTCAATTTCCATTGAATTTGGCAGCTTCTTATTGATTGTATCGGTATCGGTACAGTCTTTTTGCTGTATTCGATATTAGACTTATTTAGTGTACTATTTTAGTTGTTGTTTATTTATGCATATATCTATTTATATGTATGGTATATCTACTTGAACGATTCGTATTGATCGAGACCAGCAGTTATACTTTTTACTTTGATATTTCTCATTGCTTAAATATATATTAACCGATCTCGTTTCGTAAGATCCGACGCAGCTATTTATGTGAAAATCCGAACCAATCGATTGAGTCTGAGTGCAATCAGAAGTGGACGCGTATTTCCCGCGTAACATACGCGGCCACATTCTGACCGATCGCTTCGTACGTGTGTACGGCTTGGTTCCCAAGTGGCGTGTGCCTGGAACGTTCCTTGTCAGTTGTGAATGTGAAAGTCTGTTTATACTTAAAATGTTAACTCTTTACAAGCAAACGTAAATCGGTTGTTCACGATCATTGGACCGCGCGTTTATTAAAATTCGAGCAGACAGCAGCTTATTTTCTTATATACGTATATATTATAATAGAAATATATTATATTAGATATATATTATAATATATACCTATATATATATATATATATATTATATTAGATATATATTGTAATATATATCTATATATAATATAATATATTATATTATGGTAGAAGTATTGAGTTTGATTCGCAATTTGTGTAAATATGAAGAGCAACGCATTGAAAAATAGAAATTAGCGACGCGAGCGTAGATCACTTGGGAACCATGCATTGTTACTCGTTTTTTACTGTCTGTTCGTTCCTTTCTTTGTCGCTCCGTTCTGTGTGAGAGAAAACAGAACGGTTGTAGAAATAAGGTAAACAGAGAAATAGACCATAAATCGGCATGTTTGTATGCGGTTGTTTACGTGCAACCAATATCCTTGCGAATTTTACTACACGTGCGTGCGTATTTTGGTAAATGTGAAATCATGCACGACGCGTTTGGTGTATCGTGGAAAAATATTTAAATTGATTGTCGATCGATCATTATATTTAAAGTCGATATTAACGATTAACGTGGAACCGTCTCTAATCAAATTTGTTATTAGCGCTAATTAGTCTTATTACCTTTATTATCTATTATTATCTATTATTATTATTATTGTCAACAATATTAAATTATACATTAATTATCGCGATACTGCTGTATAAGCTTCGTCGCGGTATCCATATGACGAGTACCTAAAGAGAATTTATCGATCGTTCATTGACTATCAATTGATTGATTAGTTGTCGCTATTATTATATTCATACCGTATTATAGTTACTCTATATTGTTGCCTGTGTCTACGATTCTAATCAACAGAGATCCTTGTTTATCGATTTATTTTTCCGACTTTCTCTTCTTTTACTTACCACTATTTAGGAACTAACAGAATAAAAAATGCAAATCAACATTTACTTTATGTATATGTTATATTTTCCGTTTACTTTTCCATTTGTTTTTGTCGGATTCAATGAAATTAACAAATTCGCTGTGGACCACGTTGTTGTGCAACGTACGTTATAATTGAAACGTGGCGACTATAAATCGTTTGCAAATTAATCAGACTAAAAATTAAAAGTGTAATTTTCTCGCGTTTCTGATTCGCGGCGAATCTGTTGATCGGTGCAATCGCGAACGTTGAAAAGGATGCGATAAACAATTGTGTATTGATTCTTTTCTTTTTTTTTTGTTTCGTTAACGATTAACCGATTGAGCGATAGACACAGGTGGTTCTAATTTATGTCCATAAACCGAGCCAGCCTCATACCACCGTCCCTTCCCCCACCCCTCGCGCCATTGCCAGAAACAAAGAGCCAGAAGAAATTCTTTCGTTTCTCTTTACGACCATTAAGTAATATTTATACACACACACAAACACACACACACACACCTTCTGACTTCGTCCTTGATGAAAAGAAATTCGTCCTCGACTTTTCGCCTTGCCGTCCGCGCTCTAACAATGGCGACTCGAAAAAATCGTTCGTATTATAAACGGGAGAAGAAAAAAAGGAAACAATCTCGAATTGTCATTCTTTCCGTAACGTTGAATTTCTCCCTCGTCGGCTACGCGAGAGATAGCCGTTGATCACGATACGTCCGATGTTGTTAACCTTAAAAAAATTCTATACGGGCAAATACACATATTCTCCGTCCCTTTACGTTGTCGCAAAGTTTCTCTCGGAACGAATTTGATAAACGGCCAACGAAACACACACGTTCGTCGACGCTACCCTTCGAGCTACGTTTGTCTGCCAAGAAAACCGATTCGTATGATCGAATGTTCGTTAAGTTCGTACACGTTTGTGTGAACACGCATTTTGTTAGAAACGAATAGAGGAGAAATAGGTTCGCGAGCCGTGTAAAAGTACGACGTACGAAATTCGGTCACCGAAGCGCCAAACCTGTTAACTTTTGCCAAAGAATATTCTGTCCTCTCGAGGGTCTAACCATACTCTTCGCGTACTTGACGTCCTTCGCAAAAACAAAGTTCCTTCGTGTTTCGAACGCGTCCCGTCGAGAATCGTTGTAACGCGTCTCTCTCTCTCCGTCAAAAGAGTCCCCAAACATGGAACCTGTTCATTCTTTGATCACGTCGCTGAGAAAGTAATGTTGTTTTTGAATTACGCTATCGTCAACAATCTGAAATAATAAATTCTTATTTAGTGTTGAAAGTCTGTTATACCAGAGTCTCGAGGCCCAGCCCCCCCCCCCCACTCCCGACGCGCGTCCCGCGGCCCAGCCCCCACCACTCCCGTCGCGCGTCGCGCTACTCGGCGGTCGCCTCCTTCGGCACGGAGCATCTCAGACGCACGCGTCCGTGTGCATGCAGCATCTAGGCGGCCATCGGGGAGCGAGACGCGCGACGGGATTCGGGAGGCGTAGCCCTCGCGATCCTCACGTTACGTGCCGGTTAATTCCGTGCCCTAATCTACGTAAATAGTCAATGTTTTATTAAATAAATTTGTTGATAAAAGCCTGCTCTTCGTTGAATTGCTCGAATTTGAATTAGGTATATATTTTTAAAAAATAGGAAAGGATGCCTCGTATTTAATTGAATCGCGAAAAAGCATTTCGAAGCATCAAAACCGACATTACATTCTCATCGAGACGATACATATGCAATTATTTGGAAGGAAAGATTAGTTGTTGTTTGTAAATGGAGATGATAATTATTAGATCTCTCGAGACTTTCCCTTCGTCCGTAAATGTTTGTTGTCTGCTCCTTCGAGCGGTGTGGGACCTTCGTGGTTTGACAATTGTTTCGCTTGTTAATTTGAAACGAACCTCGACGATCACGAGGACAACGGAAATTCGATGTAGCCCTGTCCACGTGGAAAGCTTCCGAAATTGGAAATTGCGTTCGCGCGCACAGCGTACCCGTAGCTAAGATTGGTGGCGAAAAAAAGAAAAGAAATCAATTATAAGCTACTGTTATCTTCGACAATAACATCGACGTTAAACGATTAGGCGACATTAGAAGTAAATTGTTAAGACCCTCGCGCGCCATTCTGACGATGGCTCGACGTCCATCTTTCGTCGCGTGCTCACACCGCGAAGAGTATTATAGCCAGCGTGTTTCCATCTCTATTCTTCATCGAGCTTATACGGTTAAGAGAATTAAAGATGGTCTAGAACGATATCATTTAACGTCGCGATGAATAAAAAATGTATCATTATATTTTTACATTCGCGAGAAAGAGAGAGAAAGAGATGATGAGTAATGATTATGATTATGATGATGATGATGATGATGATGATGATGATGATGATGATGGTGATGATGATGATGATGATGGTGATGATGATGATGATGATGATGATGATGATGATGTTGAAGAGAAAAGGGAACGAAAGTTATTGAGAGAATTATGGAGAAAAAGTAAACGCCAGAGTTTACCTGCTGGATGGTATATAAGAAACCCAGAGCCACGTATCTGTCAAAGGCACTCCGAGACCTTGAGGCAACAAAATTATATTTCAATTGAAAATTTTACTTTCTGTTCACCGGTTTTATAAACGATGACTTTTGCTTCTGCACATACGTTCGACAGTCCCCGGTAGGAATAAACAGGATATCCCAAAAATGTTTCGCAATTTGGAAATGGGAGGGGGGTCCCGAGGTCATTTGAAGTAATTTTTTCCTTAGCGAAAATGCGATCCGCGGCTTCGTTTAGGAGTTATTAACGAAAAACGGTAGCGACCAATGAGAGGCGAGCGCTCGGTTGGCGCTTGACGGCCGAGCCAATGAGTGGAACTGGGCTTCCAGCGCTCGTTGGCTGGGCCGCCCCGCGTCTGTCGAGCGCTCGCCTCTAATTGGTCAGTGTTTTCCGTTAATAACTCGTAAACGAAGCCGCGGATCGCATTTTCGCTAAGGAGAAAGTTACTTCAAATGACCTTAGGAACCACTTATTCACAAATTGCGAGACGTTTTTGGGACAGCCTGTATAAGTAAACGACGAAATGTGATGCAGTGATGCAGGGTTAAATTTTCTCCGAAATCCGTAGATAGATCAGGATAGAGGATGATAGAGGATTATATTTGTATTACTAGTAGATTGGATTCTTCTGATTGAAATGAGACCATGCACAACCTTAAATCGGACTATGTTTGTCGAAAATTAATTAATTAAATTAGATAATTAAATAATTATTCCTATTTTATATTAATCAATCAATCAATTAATCCTAGTAAATTAATTAATCAATCAATTACTTAATCCTAGTAAATTAATTAATCAATCGATTATTTAATCCCAGATAATTAATCAATCAATCCTGGTTAATTGATGAATCACGCAATTAATTTTCTCAGTTAATTAATTAGCCAATCGATTAATCCTGGAATAGCTTAAATTAATCCAATTTACATCGGGTCTGCACTCATATCAATCAGAAGAATCTCGGCCCATTCATTGTTGCTACAATTATCAAAATAATGCGACACATCCTTTACAAAGTTACATCACTATGCTCTATCTACTCGTTGCGCACTAATGTATACACGCTCGGCACACGAAACACCACCAAATACGGACTTCGAAGCGTCACGTAAACATCGAATCGACGTCCGAACCCGTGTTTACATTATCGAACACCGAAAAGTCTGTCGGCAGGCGCGCGACCCCCTCCAACCGGCAACCGCTTCAACGCCCTGCATCGCAAGACCTCCGCGCCGCGACGTTAGACATAACCCCGAATTAAAAACCTGGAGCACTGTCGAACGATCGCATTTTCAATTCAATCACATCTTGCGTAACACCGCGGCGATTTAACCGAGAAGAGCCATTCGTCTGTGTTTAAGTTTAAGGTGAATATAATTCACCGTGTAGCGTATAATTTCTTTGCTTGGCACGGAGCCAATGATTTTTCCCCCGATTCCGACGACGAAACCAGAATCGCGAAAGAGAACTGCCACGTCCACGTCGACCGAAACGGTTGCTCGTTGTTCCTTTGGCGTGGTGGTGGCGCAGGTGTTCGGATCAGCCGGCAGGTAGATTTGCTCAAGGCTTCCATAAAAGCTATGATTGCGTCCCAATTCTGGCTGACTTCCTGGCAATGGCGCGCCATTCGGCTTAGATCGTATTATTCACGAACGTGAAGCGTAAAGAAGAAAAAAAAAAAAGAAAAACGTGAAGCTCGGGCGTCGAGTAAGATTTTTAGCTGTAACGGCGTAGGATAAGCGATTCAATCGACTGCGTAATATCTGTGCTGGAATCATTAACCGACCGTGTGAGAAAGAAAAATCGTGCGGAGCAATGGGTTCAAGCTTAGTATAGTCGGTGGATAACGTATAACGAATTCGTAATCGTTTTTATTTTCTTCTTCTTTTCTCTTCGTTCGAGGAAACATCAGATTTTCTTCGATTTTTCTAGGCGACTTACGAGCCGATTTTACGAGTTTCCTATGCTTTCTCCACCATGTATGCTCGGTGAACACGATGCAGCGTAGTCGATGAGCCGATTCCGAATCGTGGCGCCGTTATCGCGGCCGCTTGGGCAACGGAGCGTGCAGCCATGTTTCGCGTGTTTTGCACCTCGCTCAGGGCCGTACCGACGCGCCAGATTCTGGTTTGGGAGCGAAAATACCGATTGCGATTCCTGTTGCTCCGCGCGTCCTTGGACGCTGCGGTCGATTGTCAACGATCCGCATCGCGATCACGTTACATCATTTTCCGCGGGTTATAGTAAATTCTCCCTAATTGACGCTCGGCACAAAAATGGACAATTTGGGAGGAGGACTTACCGATTGTCAACAACTAAGCGAAGCTAGAACAATTTCACCTGCGTTTTCCAAATTGTCTATTTTTGTTTCTAAGCCGAACTCTTACTAATTAGGGCGAGTTTACTGTGAATCAGGATTATTAGACTGCGGTCATCAAGAGCAAGAGCCCTTTTGCCGGAGGAACCATTATGAGCGACGATCATCATTCGAAGCAACTTTTTCCTTAGCGAAAATGCAATCCGCGGCTTCGTTTACGTGTTATTAACGAAAAACGCTGACCAATAGGAGGCGAGCGCGGCCGGCGCTCCGCTCTCGCGACCACTACCGCTCCGTCCTCGCGACCACTGCCGCCCCTCCCTCGCGACCACTGCCGCTGCGTCGGACGGCCAGCGCGACGCGGCATTGGCCGCGAGGGCGGAGCGCCGGCCGCGCTCGCCTCTTATTGGTCAGCGTTTTTCGTTAATAACTCGTAAACGAAGCCGCGTATCGCATTTTCGCTGAGGAAAAAGTTACTTCAAATGATCTCGGGAGTCTCCTATTTCTTGATTGCGAGACATTTTTGGGATACCCTGTATAATCGTATGTGATGCTTAGAGGAGCATTACAAGGTGTCTTGCTTTTGGTGGCTCTTCGGTTAAAGGCATTCCTCGACCATTACGATCGTGTATTCGTGTTCCGGGATGCGAGACGCCTTCGAGGATGTTCGCGTGTGTTTCTGCACTATTAACAGGGTCCACGTTGCATTTAGACAGGGGATCATAATCCTATCATCTGTTCTATCGATTACGATCTTTTCTACACCGATCGTTCTCCTTAATATTCCACCCTCTCGTTCACGAGTGTCCGCCAATGTCGAAGCGTCGCGTCCTGAAAGAGGCGATTTCCGAACAGTGTTCGTTCAGTTTGCCGATCTCGAGTCGAAATCTGGACGCACCTACACGCGAAAGCTTTCGAAGAATCGCGAGAATTTCGTCGATCAAGTCGAGCAATTCGAGCGAAACTTCAAGCAAGTTCGGCTCTAGTCGCACGACAAGAAATCTGCAAGGTGCCCCGAAATTATGTTACTTCCGGGAAACGGGTTCCCGAGGTCATTCGAAGTAACTTTTCCCTTTTCAGAAATCTTCTCCGAGGCGTCGTTGACGAGTTATTCACGAAAAACGGTGACCAATGAGTGATGATCTCGACCGGCACGAGGCGGCCGGGCCAACGAGCGCGCGAGTCCCAGTCCCGCTGATTGGCTCGACCGCCTCGCGCCGGCTGCTCGACGCCTCTGATTGGTCACCGTTTTTCGTCGATAACTCGTAAACGAAGCCGCGGATCGCATTTTCGCTAAGGGAAAAGTTGCTGCGAATGATCTCAGGAATCTCCTGTTCATACTTGTTTTGCAATAGTCAATCGATTATCGCTAATATTGCGTCTCCAATATTGCAGTTATTTCGCTGCTAACGAGGTGATCTTGGTGATTGAATTCGATGCAAACGTGTACCAAGTTTGATTGCCATATCACGAGCTTTTTCATTCGACAAGAATATTTGACATTTTTTAATGATAAATATAGCGAAGAATACGCGGTTCACCGATCACGCTTCGGCATTGGTCGACATTCGGCGACGCTTCTGAATCTGACAGCGTGCTCGAGCCCCATGGATCCAGAGTCATTGTATATACTGTAAATGCACTACTAGTATTACGCCATTGGAAACAATTATCGACCGTACGATAAGACTTAACACCGGATTATGCCGAAAGATTAATAATCGACGATTTATATTTCCGAGCAACTTCGTATATTTTCTCCGTAGCTGTGCGTAACTCAACTACTTATAAAACGTGTGTAGCTTAGAAGAGCCCGGGAACGGGTCAGAAACGAAAACGAAAATTAAACGAGTATTGTCCCTTGTCCTCTGTCCCTCTCCAACCGCCTCCCGCCCCCACCCCTCCCACGTTCGTTCGGACGGTAAAAGGAGAAAAAAAAGAAGAAAAGATTAGTCCAAACGGGAGAGTCAATCGTGTTAATTAGATTGATCGATAGTAGACACTAAGTAGATGTTCAACGACACTTATTTACAATGAAAGGAGAATGCGTAACGTGTGCTGATTTTCAGGCCGCATCCGCCACGGGGTGCCCGGTGTGTTATTAAACGTTATTAAACCGATGGGACATTACCCACATTAGACATTCTTTTTGTAACATAAAAGTGAAAAAAATATAATCATTTGTAACACGAACCCAGATTTTTCTCTTTCCGTAAAACCTTTAAGTCGCGTCGACGTCGTTTCTTCGTTTGCTTGTATTTACTATCTATCTTTGCAGGGGCGAACGAGGCCAACCCTTTGCACCCAAACGATTTGTACGCTGTCAAAGGATGATGAAAATTGTCCTTAGAAGTTTTTAACTAAATCATTCGTTATTATTATTTTTATTATTATTTTACCTTAAGAAGTTGTCCTTTAAAGTTTTTAAGTAAATTAGACCGCGCGCTTTTCCGCCCATTTCCCCCCTTCGGCGGCCTCTCAAAATTTTGAAAAAAATGTGCCTTATTTCGGACACCAGGACGCATGTTACAGAATTTTTTCAGATTTTTCGGCTGCAAGCTGCGGTTACCAAAAATGAAGAACCAAAAAATATATCGGGATATTGAAGATTTCTCGAAAACAATAATATGTACCTTTTTTATACTAATTCCCTGATAAGGTACTATCACAAGCAGTGCGCTCAATTTTTCTCAGATTTTTCGTCCGATTGCGTCATCGTCAAAAAAAAATGAAAAATTCGTCGATCTCTTTACTGCGAGCAAGAAAGTTACTACTTGTTCGGTTTAAAAATGAGAGGATCGCAAAAAAATGGTTTGAAAAATGCCATTCGAGACCAGAAAAATGTTATGTTAAATTACTTAATGTTAATGTTGATTGCTTAAGCAGTACATCACGGTATACATCGCATTGTACCTAAACGAATGTTATAACACTTTCAAGCTTTTAATCTTGTCTTTTTCGTCGATTCTTAACGATCGATCGAACATTTTACTGACCGACAATACATTCACATTGTTTATTATACGATCTTGTAAGTGTGTGTTTTTGGTTTAACGGTGTTGGATGTTCGCGCGCACACGACTTCATCGCGTAGATTTATCGTTAATTGCGTACGGTATTGATTTTAACAATTCATCAGGAAAATCCGAGTGGATTAATTACCGCGCCACTACAATGAAGTGACGTTAACGTGTTTCAATTAACGCAAAAATTGAATTTAAAGCAATCAATACGACCCGCGCGCGCGGTATCGCGCGGAAACAGCAGAAGTCCATTTTGTTAACATTCGAACGGTAGTTTTGTTCGCGCACCGATTAAAGCAACAAACGGGAATTGTTGCTGTTACGCTGCGCGCGCTTCTTTCTATCATTTCGATCTATCATTTTCGATGGAAACGTTTCCGCTAAATTATACTTCTCCTTCCACGCCGTAACACGATTTTATATTTTAATTTCAACCACGACACTAATTCTGTTATAAATTCAATTCGACGTCGTCGCGCGGACCGTGTTTCAAGGATCCGATTATTGAAATACTTCGGCGACGAGTGCCTAAGAGCGGAACCTTGACGTTCCATCTTTTTTCATACGTCTCGCGGAGAATTCTCGCATACTAGCAGAACCGATTACAAATTCGAATAATAATCGTGCTCTTCTGTGTGCAAGGGAGTCGTTCGTTCCATATGCTTGCGAGAGCATCGCTGTATGCTCCTTCTCCACGTTTATATTGCAAGGGTAATCACGTGATTAGAAGTCTTGCCCTAACTTGGCTGAACGCGCATATAGAGTACAGTGTGTTCGGCAACAGGTGGCAGAAACTCTCTGTTAAACTAAAAATAAAAGTGCATCGTTCCTGTCGGAATTTACCCGTCTCGTAATAATGCCTTCATTAATACTCTTTTATTAATATATTCTATAATATATATATTATATATATTATAATATATAATATATAATATATAATATATAATATATAATATATAATATATAATATATAATATATAATATATAATATATAATAATTATAATATATAATAATATAATATAAAATATATAATAATTATAATATATAATATATTCTATAATTATATATAATTATTATATTATATTATATTATTATATTATATATTATATTATTATATATTATATATTATATATTATATTATATATTATATATTATAATATATATAATATATATATTATAGAATATAATATATATAATATATATATTATAGAATATATTAATAAAAGAGTATTAATGAAGGCATTATATATATATATATATTGTTACAATGCGAGCGTGGAAATTGTACAAATCATTCAATAACGTTTTTAATTGCGTTTTTAATTGTTTTCAACATTCCAGCAATTTTTGTCGAACCCACCATCGTCATCTCACCGTCGAAACTAGAGTAGACGTCCCAATTACCGTGCCGCGAAGCCAATTTTTGCTTTGCCGAAACTCTCGTTAAACACCAGAATTTTCATTCGGCGCGCTAAAAATAGATTTCGATTTTTCAGACATTTTCGATTTCGAATATATTTTCTTGCGCGACGCAAACTAGTGATTTAATGATGTTTTTAACGAGATAAAAAGAGGCGTCTCCGCCGATAATTCCGTGCCCTTGCAGGAGCTCCGCGCACGATTCCGTGCCCCAGCTTGTTCACATTGTCCGATGAACAAAAGGCCACTTTGCGGAGCGATCTTTGTAGGAAATGATTGCCAGGGGTTGTACGATTGTAATTATTCTATAGAAATTTTATAATACTCGTACGCGATATAATAATTGGCCCGAAATGAAATAATTAGGTTCGATTTATTTTCATTAGAGATCCAGAAATTCAGACGAAGTTCGACATTTTCTGATCGGCGGCGGATAAAACGTTTCCAAGAGATCTTGGAATGCTTGGTATCAGATTATTCCGCAATCCCTCCGGAAGTTCCCGAAGCTTTTATCAGTTTGCCGATTCTTTCTGCGAATTTCTAGCGTTTGCAGTGGCATCGAAGCCGCCGCGAAGGATACTGCAGCTTCTAGAGTCCTTGAAAATCTTGCGGGACACCATTGCGTCGAGATTTTTAGAGTCCTTCAAGAATTTTCTACGCGATCTCACGGTTTTTAGGATCTCTAAAACGCTAACGAGCGTTATCCAGCAATTTTTCTTCGAACCCACCATCGTCTTCACACCGTCGAAACTAGGGTAGACGTCCCAATTACCGTGTCGCGAAGCCAATTTTTGCTTTGTCGAAACTCTCGTTAAACACCAGAATTTTCATTCGGCGCGCGAAAAATAGATTTCGATTTTTCAGACATTTCCGATTTCAAATATATTTTCTTGCACGATGCAAATTAGTGATTTAATAACGTTTTTAACGAGATAAAAAGAGGCGTCTCCGCCGATAATTCCGTGCCCTTGCAGGAGCTCCGCGCACGATTCCGTGCCCCGTGTTGCCGTGCCTCGCCATATTTCCGTGCCCCGTATTTCCGTGTCTTGAAAAATGTTCGTTACATTTTAACGTATGAAAAATGTAATACCCCTTCCTGAATCTTACATGTTAATAGCTGAACGTAATAAAAAAAGAATAGATCATCAATTTATATATATGACACTTTTCTTTTTCTATACGTTTTTAATCCGGGGGGCACGGAATTTGGGACAGTCACGGCAAACTGGGACATCTACTCTACGTGCTGCGTTGTCGATGCACTTCATCGTTTTGCATAAAGCTCCAGAGTGTATGTAATCGTAACGTTGGACGTTCCAGCAGCTTTTTACGAGCGACACGTAAACGACATGTATGTTAGTAAATTCTCCTTAATTCTCTTTCAGCTTGCGAACAAAAATGGGTAATTTTGGGAGAGGAGATACGATTGTTCGAGCCTCGCGGCTCATTTTTATTGTCAATAATTACAAAATTATTGTCAATAATTAGAAAATTATTATTGTCAATAATTATAAAATTATTATTGTCAATAATTACAGAATTATTATTGTGAATAATTACAAAATTATTGTCAATAATTACAAAATTATTATTGTCAATAATTACAGAATTATTATTGTCAAGATTTACAAAATTATTATTGTCAATAATTACAAAATTATTATTGTCAATAATTACAAAATTATTATTGTCAATAATTACAAAATTATTATTGTCAATAATTACAAAATTATTGTCAATAATTACAAAATTATTATTGTCAATAATTACAAAATTATTATTGTCAATAATTACAAAATTATTATTGTCAATAATTACAAAATTATTATTGTCAATAATTACAAAATTATTATTGTCAATAATTACGAAATTATTATTGTCAATAATTACAAAATTATTTTGAATGATTACAAAATTATTATTGTCAATAATTACGAAATTATTATTGTCAATAATTACGAAATTATTATTGTCAATAATTACAAAATTATTTTGAATGATTACAAAATTATTATTGTCAATAATTACAAAATTATAGTCAATAATTACAAAATTATTCTCAATAATTACAAAATTATTGTCAATAATTACAAACACGAGGATTCCACGGCTCGAAATAATCGCACCTCCACTTCCCAAATCGTCCATTTTTGTTTACAAGCTGAAGAAAACTTAGGGAGAATTTATCGTACAACCGTACCGAACGCGGCGAGCAATTTTCGGCGAGGACGTTGGTCGCCGCGCGTGCCATCGATCGCGGCATCGAAAGGAGGAATCGCTTAAAATCGAGGCACGTTCGCGTGCCTATTTTTGCGAGCGTTCTGCGGCCGATTCGCGATCGCTCCGGTGCCAAGAGCCGCGCATGACGTCCGAGAACGACAGCGGCCGACAGAACTCCGTCGGCCGCACGTACGTTCGCGGTTCAGAATGAAACGGCCGGAGGCTCGTTGCTCGTTGAAGGTTGTCGCGCGGCCGTAAAAGCGGCGCGCAACAAGCTGCGGGCCATTTGCGCGGCCGCCTTGGAACGTCGATCGTTTTCCCAACTGATCCACTCGATCCGCGACCGTGTTGCTCCTCGTTGGAATTTTCACGGGCTGGCGGCTTGCCAGTCGGCTTACGTGTTGTTTCGAGTCATTAACTCGTCGGCTCCGTGTTTCGCGTAGTATGTACAAGGTTGACAGCGGTTCCTCGCGCGGGAACGCTCGGCTCGCGAGCGGATCACTATGATCGAAGGACGTCTGAGAGACGTGGTCGGATTATCGGACCAGAAGTGATTATCACGTGTGAGAGACGTGGTCAAGAAATCGGGCCGGAAGTGATTATCACGTGTGAGAGACGTGGTCATAAGAACTAGCAAGAAATTATTATCACGTCTAGGAGACGTGGTAAAAAGAACTAAGAAGAAATGATTATTACGTCTGAGAGACGTGGTCATAGAATCGGGCCAGAAGTGATTATCACGTCTGAGAGACGTGGTCAAGAAATCGGGCCGGAAATCAGTATCACGTCCGAGAGACGTGCTAAAAACATCGGGCCAGAAATTATTATCACGTGTGAGAGACGTGGTCATAAGAACTAGCAAGAAATTATTATCACGTCTAGGAGACGTGGTAAAAAGAACTAGCAAGAAATGATTATTACGTCTGAGAGACGTGGTGAAAAGAACTAGCAAGAAATGATTATTACGTGTGAGAGACGTGGTCAAAAAATCGGGCCAGAAGTGATTATCACGTCTGGGAGACGTGGTCAGATCGTTGCTTCAAATGATCTCAGGAATCACCTCTTTCTAGATGTTAACATAATTATGGGCTATTTTTATATTATACAAAATATATATATGTATATTTTGGAATAATATAATATAATATAATATAATATATATACATATATATATATATATATATATTATATTATATTATTCCGATATATTATATTATAATTATGGACAAATACGTATACCAGAATGACAAAAACCAGAAATACAAAACATTTGTATAGCAGATTAGAATATATAAATAAATACACATAAACGAATAAACCGCCTTCATTTTATAAATCGTCGAGGGTGTTCGATAGTCGGCGCGTTAGGATCAACCGGAAGAAGGGTCCCGTTCGCTATACCGTCGATCGTTACTCTTCGCCGCCGAGTTCCTCTCGCAGGACATTCTGTACGCGGGGTCGCGGCGGATGGAATCCATGAAATAATTCGGAACGGGGGAGGGGGAGGGGTGGGCGCGGCGAATTCGGAAGTGTCAGGTGGTGTTGACCCAATTGGACGGATCCGGGCGAAGGGAGCATCCTAATAAAACGGTCGTGCCCGACGGTCCTCGGTCGGGCAAGGTCAAGCGGCGACCCTCGAACTTATAAATAACACGCGGCGGCGGCACGAAACGTTTCCTCGCGGAGCAACGCGCTCCGTTCGGCTCCTACAGAGCCGATCTTCGAGCGATAGACGCCGCGCCGCACCGCGCCGATCTAATTAGGAAACGTTAATTGGGGTCGATCCTTTCCGCAGGGCTGTTCCCACTCCATCCGCAGTTTTCCAGGTTTCCGTTCTAACCGAATACACCTTACTCGATAACGGTCGAACCGGAAACGCGTGATCTGCATACCGTATAGAGGCTTTCGTTTCCAAAGGTCGTCCGTTTAATGTTAGCTGGACGAGTTCGTTAACCTCTCGACAGTGTACAGGGTGTATCCGCGATTAGCGATAGCATCGCGGGGCAAGCGATTTCGCGGATCAGAAATACGATACGGTGGAAGAGGACGGCGGCTTTTTGGGTCGATCGCGGTTTCGTTCGCGGGAAGAATTTTTTTTTTTTAGCCGACGCGGGAACGAACAATTTTTTCACAGCTGCGCCGCCGCGTTTCGTCGAACGAACATTTCGAGGGAATTCGATTCTACAACGGCGCCGACTCTCGCGAGTTCGAATATCTTTCGGACCGTTCTTTCGCACGAGAATTTTGCAACGTGTTCGAAATTATATGTAATAATAATAGTATAATATAATAATAATATTACTACGATAATAATAATATAATAATAATATATATATTATTATTAAGATATATAATAGTAATACATTAATAATATTATTATATGTAATATAATAATATAATATACAGGATATCTCAAAATTATGGTATTTCCGGGAATTAATGGGTTCCTGAGATCATTTGAAGCAACTTTTTCCTTAGCGAAAATATTCTACGAGGCTTCGTTCGCAAGTTATTAACGAAAAACAGTGACCAATCAGAGGCGAGAGCTCGATAGGCGCGAGGCGGCCGAGCCAACGAGCGCGCGAAGCCCAGATCCGCTGATTGGCTCGGCCGCCTTGCGCCAACCGAGCTTGTCTTCGATTGGTCAGTGTTTTTCGTTAATAACTCGTTAACATAATAATATAATAATATAATATACATGTAATATTATATTACACACACTACATGTAACCTACAAATGTTATCCAACAAGTGGTCGCCAATTGCTATTAAGCAGACGCGACATTAAATAAATAAATTAAAAAGGAAACAAAATGTTTCTTCGCTGTTTATTTTTCAATTGATTTTGAAAATTGAAAAATAATAATAACATAAATAATAAATATATATATAAATAATATATATATATATATATATATATATATATATATATAAATAATATAATAAAATAAAATTGAAAATTGAAATTACACTCGTTCGAGTGTGTTCAATGTGACAATTTTGAAAAAAATTCGACTTCGTGTTCATCCGCGATTCTCATAATTTCAAATATCATTTCATTTGCGCGTCGATCAATTATTGATTGTGCACTCGTGGTGTATTAACGTTCACGAACGACATCTGTGGTTTGCTGCGTCGTTTGTTTCTCGCAATAAATTGATTGCGGCGATAACTCGGGGACACTAAAATTAGTTGAACACGGAATGCACCGTGAAAATTGTTTGTTGCATGTTTACAGAGCGGGAAGGTGTATGTTGCATTTAATAAATCACAGGAAATTTGATTGGACATTGTACGTACATGGTGAAATAAACGCGTCAGTGGTTGCAGCGTGTATCATTTGACGCGGTCTGACCATAGACGGTCTCATTCTCCTTAGACTGCGCGCCTATTCCTCATGCAGATACATCAAGTGTACTATAATATTACTATATTTTACGATTACCATAGTAACTATATACGACTACGCATAATTGCGTGTAATTATACGTAAAAATTTGTAAGTAATTATGCATAATTATATGTAATTATATAACGTAGTCGTAACGTTATAATTACTGTAATAACGTGAAATAAATTTTTATGCGAAGTTTACAAACTCCAGCATGCAAATTAAATTCCGATAGTACATAAACATAGTCGCGACGGTTTAAAAAAAAAAATGAAATAATATCTGCGCGGAAATAATTTAAAATTCGAGTCACGTGCACTTCTATGAAGTCTGAATTTGCAACTAAACATTTCAAATGTAAACATTTAGTAAAAATACTAATTAATTAATTAATTAATATGATTACAATATTTATTTAAATTTAGTAAAGATATTAATTAATCAATATGATTGAAATATTTATTTAAATTTAGAAAAATAGTAAGTAATTAATTAATGTGATCTAAATATTTATTTAAATTTAGAAAAATAGTAAGTAATTAAATAATATGATTACAATATTTATTTAAATTTAGAAAAATAGTAAGTAATTAATTAATATGATTACAATATTTATTTAAATTTCGAAAATACTAAGTAATTAATTAATTTGATTACAATATTTATTTAAATTTAGAAAAATAGTAAGTAATTAATTAATATGGTTACAATATTTATTTAAATTTAGAAAAATATTAAGTAACTAATTAATATGATTACAATATTTATTTAAATTTAGAAAAATAGTAAGTAATTAATTAATATGATCACAATATTTATTTAAATTTAGAAAAATATTAAGTAATTAAATATATATATAATATGATTAAAATACTTATTAAATTTACTAAAAGTATTGATTAATTAATTAATAAATATGATAAAAACGTTAATTTAAATTTACTAAGAGTATTAATTAATTAATTAATATAATTAAAATATTTATTTAAATATAGTAAAAATATCGAATAACCTCTAACACGTTAATTCCGGTAGAAGGCTTCGAGAAAGCATCGATCGAAGACTCTTCTAACGAGTTACATTTCGAGTTACAGATAAAATGGTCGGTCTTATTCGGTGTAATCCGCGAGAACCGCCTTGTAGCCGTGAAAACAATTTGTTCGGCGGCGATCCGTGCCGATGGAATTCCGGCGCGCCGATATTACGAAAAATAAAATCGTAAGCTCGCGGAAAATGTGAGTGTGTGTGTCGGAATATTTCGGGCGCGCTTCTTGCGCGTTGAAATGCAAGCGGTGTTAAACTCTCCTCCAGTTTGCCCGTAGTTGTTACGGGTCGTCTGGGGAAATACGAGATTTAACAGGGCGCGAGTGTTTGTCAATACGTGGAATCGAGTTTGGTAGAAAATTGTTCCGTCGGTTGTTTCAATTCTCGAGGATGGATGCGAACCTCAAACAGTATGCACGAACGATAGCATTTCGTTTTCATTATGTATCCTTGTGCCGTTTGATATTCACCGCGTCGACCGCTTTGGCGATACACGATCGCGTGTATCGAGTGTAATGTGCGTAATCGTTGGTTTTTTCTTTTTTTTTGGAACAATAAGCGAGTCTTTTGGTTGCGGGAAATAAAAAACGAAACACGCGGAGCGGCAATTAGACACAGCGGATTTCATGCATTTATCACTGAAACGGATTGACAAAATTCATATAAGTTTGTTATGTTTATACATATATTTGTAATATTTGTATTATTTTTAATAAAATATTTGTAATATTTTTATTTCGACAATGACATCAGATTTATCTAATAGAAACATCTATGTATTGTTTTTAATTTATTAGAATTAGTAATGTATTGACTGCCGGACTAAAAAACTGAATAATGTCGTCAGATTATAGTATATTATTTGAGCAAATTAATATTGTAAAGTTAAGGTGTGTATTTGTAACATATTTTTAATATTTATCTAATTGGAATATCTATTATTTTCAACTTATTAGAATTATCGACTGCCAGACTAACACAATCTTAATAATGTCATCAGATTATGAATGTCATTTCATATTAGCGTCATCATCTTGTCCATCGGTACAATTCAAATATCAAACCTCTTATTATTTTTCGAAATTTTTGCCAGGCACAATTCGAATGGTCAGTTAATATGCAACTTTGTCTGCGAGAGTGTTTGCGAACGTTTCTATATATTTCCAGACGTAAATCCGAAATTTCGGTTTGTTGAACATGCGGTTTCGGGTTCGTGCACGGTAAAAGTCGATGGTGACGTCGACCGCAATGTGTGAAGTGTTAAAGGTAAATATGCAGATCGAGGGAGCCACCTCCGGTTTCAATGATCTTGAAATATGCTGTCGATGCGTCAGCATGGAATTTATATATATATATTGAATATTAAATATTATTGTATATTATACAGTAATAATATTATATATAATTATATACATACTATAATTTTACTACACTATCTACTATGCTATATTATATATAATATATTATAGATATATAATAGTAACAGTATAATATATGCAGTATAATAGTATAGCATAGTATAATACTATACTATTGTACTGCATATATTATACTGATACTATTATATATATTATAATTATTAATATTAATTATATTACGCTATCTCTACCATGCTATAAATAATATAGCATAGTATTATACTATATATATACTATATTATCCTATATGTATACACTATCTACTATGCTATATTATATATTATACTGTTACTATTATATATTTATAATATATTATATATAATATAGCATAGTAGATAGTGTAGTAAAATTATAGTATGCATATAATTATATATAATATTATTACTGTCACACTATCTACTATGCTATATTATATATAATATATTATAGATATATAATAGTAACAGTATAATATATGCAGTATAATAGTATAGCATAGTATAATACTATACTATTGTACTGCATATATTATATATAATATAGCATAGTAGATAGTGTATACATATAGGATAATATAGTATATATATAGTATAATACTATGCTATATTATTTATAGCATGGTAGAGATAGCGTAATATAATTAATATTAATAATAATAATATATATATAATAATAATATAATAATAATAATATTTAATATTTAATACCTAATATCTAATATCTAAAATCAAATATCTAATATCTAATATTTAACATGTAATATTTAATATTTAAGCCGTTCGTTTATATGTATATTTTTTAAATTTTATTAACTGCGTTGCAGAAGAGATTGCGTCACGGCAGAAAAACGACATTCGCGCAATTGCCGCCGCGTTATAAGAACTCGTGTCACGAGGTGTCAGCCGTATTTGGATAATTGTTGCGTCAATTCGAACGCCCGGCGTTCGTAGGCGTCGTTATAAAAACATTTTACCGATATCCGGGGACGTATTCGCGCGGGACGAGAATTTTATTCGCGTGTTGTTAGTATCGCGGCACTGTGGGTGGTGGTGGTGGTGGGGAGGGGGGGGGGGGCAAGCACCGCGCCAGTAAATAGTACTCAATCCCTATCGGCAGGGATTTTCCGAAGAAAAGTGGTAACGATTCCAATAGACGAGGGCCTTCAAGTATCATCGGCATTTTTCTCTTTATTCCGAGACTCGAGCGTAACGCGATTACAGTTCCTCTTTCAAAGACGGCCGAACCGCGAAACAAGTTCCTCTTTCAGAAGCTTGAAAATAGCAGATCCTTCTGTTATCTTTTTTTGTCGCCGGAGTTGTCGTAAAGAAGAGACCCGCCCCCGCCTTGTATCTTCGGAACTTTTCTTTGCGAAGTTCCCCCGCTCGCGCCCCGCGGAAACGGTTCAAGATAAGGGAAGAGAGAGGGCTGCGCCGAATTACATCTTGAAATTGCGACTGGAAAGCCGAACCTCTTCGTTTTCAGTACGAACGAAACGATTTTGCGAAATTCTCGGGGCCACGAGTCCACGCGCGTGTCTAACAGTTACGTTGGTTTGGCGCAGGAAAGTAATTTCGGTACTTCAATCTGGAATAAAACACAATATTTTTTCTTATACAAGAAACGAACTTGAATCGGTCAGATGTTTACCATTCTGTTCGATGACCTTTTGCCATCTTTCTGGTAAATTCACGATTCCGTGCTCGTAAAACTTCTGGTCTTTATCGGTAAAAAAACTCGATCAAGCGCGATTCTTGAAATTTTTACCGTTTAAAAAGTTCCGTAAACTTCGAGATGAATGATAATCCGATGGTGCCCAAACTGTTCGCTTTTGTGCATAATCCGAGCGTCAGTATGGGAGACGCTACTGAATTTACAAATACGGCAATGTCTCCCTTACTGACGCGCCGAGATCGCGCAGAAAAAATGGGCAATTTGGGAAGAGGAGATGCGATTATTCGAGCTTCACGGTGTGTTTTTATAGTCAGGAATTGTCAATGATTATAAAAACGTGGTACAAGCCTCGAATAATATCGCATCTCCTCTTCCGAAATTGTCCATTTCTGTGGACAATCCGAGCGTCACTTAGAGAGACATTACTGTACAGTGATGTCTCCCTTACTGACGCTCAGATTGTCAGATACGATTATTCGAGCCTTGCGGTTTATTTTTAGAATTATAAATTGTCCACAATTATAATCGTATCTCCTCTCCCCAAATTGTCCATTTGACAAACCGAGCGTCAATTAGAGGGACATTACTGTACAGTAATGTCTCCCTTACTGACGCTCAGATTGTCAGATACGATTATTCGAGCCTTGCGGTTTATTTTTAGAATTATAAATTGTCCACAATTATAATCGTATCTCCTCTCCCCAAATTGTCCATTTGACAAACCGAGCGTCAATTAGAGGGACATTACTGTACAGTGATGTCTCCCTTACTGACGCTCAGATTGTCAGATACGATTATTCGAGCCTTGCGGCTCATTTTTATAATTATGGACAATTTATGATTATAAAAATAAACCGCAAGCCTCGAATAATATCGCATCTCCTCTTCCAAAATTGTCCATTTCTGTGGACAATCCGAGCGGCAATTAGAGAGACATTACAGTTGTAAACAAAACTGCGCGTGGAATTTGTTTCTATAATAAGCTAAACGTGTCAACTATCAAAGCCGAAGACAACAAAATTAGAACCTCAACAAAAGTACGACAATGCGAACATAACCCTATCTATTGTTACAAACCGAAATTACTTTCTTGCCAATCCAATGATTTATTATAATCGATATAGAGCGCGAAACAGCCGGCGAAGATACAATAAAAGGGCGGCTCCTTTGGATATTCTTGCAACCCAGTTCCGCGCCTAACGCTATTAGAAAATTGGGCCAACTCCCGCAGCGCGGTGTTTTCGCTGGTGGTAGCGCAAAGTATAAAGAGACGCTTCGCAAAATGCCTCGGCCCGTATTAAAAGATATTAGAGAACATCTCGAGAGGAAGCAAGCCAGGATAAATAAAAGATTCCGTAAGAAAACAGCCCGCTGAAGTGACACGGGAACGAAGCTTGGAAAATACCTACTTTTGCATCGAAGGGAATGCTGTCTCGTTTAACGGGGGTTCAACATTGTCGAAGAATTATTGACACTCTTATCCTGTGTGCGTCTCGCGATTGCGAACGCGACAGCAGTTTAATGTTATCGGCGTTGAGACGTTAATTGCGGAATATTGACTCGACAAATTCGCACAATATTAAAATCGTTTAATTAATGAAACCGAAACTAGAAAGTGAAAATTTACCATAGGAAATTTTTACCTAGAAAAATCCTAATAGTATTCAATTTGTTCAATATATTACAGTAAAAATGAATGTCAAAGACCTAGTTAAGAATATAGTTAGATAATTAGTTGAAATTATGTACAGTAAATTCTCTCTAATTTTCTTTTAGCTTCGCCTCGTTTTTAGAATTGTTGACCATCGGCTCGAATAATCGTGTCTCCTCTCCTCAAATTGTCCATTTTTGTGCACGATCCGAGCGTCAATTAGGGGGAATTTATTGTATCACGATTGTTTCCAGGAATCGCAGGTACCTGTGCCGGAAGCATATGCGCGATGAGGCGAGGTACACCGATGAAGCACTGCAATTACAACGGACCCAGGATCTACAATTTATGTCAATATTATCTGCCGTATCGGTTCGTTGACCTATAATCTACACGGCTAGCCGATAGCAAATTCCGACTATATCCACGATATGGTTACAAAATTAGTTCTTCGTGTACCGAAATCATCCCCGCGCGTGTACAGGGTGTCCCAAAAATGTCTCGCAATCCGGGAATGGCGGGTCCCTCGGATCGTTTGAAGCAGCTTCTTCCTTTACAAAAATGTTCTCCGAGGCACCGTTAACGAGTTATTAACGAAAAACTGTGCGCCAATAAGAATCGAGTACGGCTGACGCGAGGCGGTCCAGCCAACCAGCGCGCGAAGCCCGGTTCCGCTCATTGGCTCGGTCGCCTCGCGCCAGCCGAGCTCGCCTCTCATTGGTCACTGTTTTTCGTTGATAACTCGTTAACGGTGCCTCGGAGAAAATTTTTGTAAAGGAAAGAGTTGCTTCGAATGACCCGAGGAACCCGCCACTTTCGGATTGCGAGACATTTTTGGGACACCCTGTGTATATAATTTATGATTCGATGGGTCTCTCTATACCATCCGAAAGACCATAATCGCTGCGATTCGTCTAACGAAAATAAAGGCACCGTTGTTCAACGTTCGTCGACAGATACTAGAAAGACTACAGTAGAAAGAAGATCTTCCCTCGGATTTTAGCGTAACATTTTTGAAAATAATTTTCCGTCGACGCGTATACAACAACGGAAGGAATAAAAAGAACTGTCGGTCGCGGACAGCGTTGACCTTGACAAAATTAAAATAGTTCCCCAACGTCAGCCGGTTCGCAAGAATCCCTCCCGAAATTTGGCGACTTTCTCGAAAAATATGTCGAATATACTACAGGACCGGCGAGTCGTTTTCTTTTTTAAACGAACGACAGATCTTCATCTTCGCGACCACGTCGTGAAATACGGGCTCGGACCTTGATCTAGACCTAACCCCAAAGCTAAAAGTTTCATAGTTTTTCGTCGCGGTTCGACCGACATTCTTTTTAAATATTTTTTTTTTAATTTGTAAGACAATAGGAATACGATGGAAAGGGATATTTATGAAAAAAGTAAAATGTGTCGAAAATGTTCATTTTTTAGCGTTAAAGTTGACGAGGAACTATCTGTTTAAAACACAACTACGTGGAATTTGTTTCTATAGTAAACTAAACGTGTCAACTGCCAAAGCTGAAGATAAAAGAAATTATAACCTTAATAAAAGAATGACAATGCAAACATAATTACTTTCTTGCCAAACTAATGATAAAATGTGTCGAAAATGTTCATTTTTGTACTTCACGTTAAAATTGACAGCGAACTATCAATTGTAAGCGAAACTACATGTAATTTATTTCTATAGTAACCTAAACGTGTCAACTACCAAAGCCGAAGACAAAAAGAAAATTCTAATCATAACGAAATAATGACAATGCAAGCATAATTACTTCGCTGCCAACCCAATAGCCATAAATGAATTCTTGCTTTTATGAAAATAAAAAAAGTAAAATACGTTGTAAATGTTCATTTTTGCACTCCGCGTTAAAATTGACGACAAACTATCAATCGTAAGCAACAATTACATGTAATTTATTTCCATAGTAACCTAAACGTGTCAACTACCAAAGCCGAAGACAAAAAGAAAATTCTAATCATAACGAAATAATGACAATGCAAGCATAATTACTTCGCTGCCAACCCAATAGCCATAAATGAATTCTTGCTTTTATGAAAATAAAAAAAAGTAAAATACGTTGTAAATGTTCATTTTTGCACTCCGCGTTAAAATTGACGACAAACTATCAATCGTAAGCAACAATTACATGTAATTTATTTCCATAGTAACCTAAACGTGTCAACTACCAAAGCTGAAGACAAAAGAAATTATAACCTTAACAAAATAATGACAATGCAAACATAACGCTATCTATTGGTGCGAACCGAAATTACTTTCTTGCCAACCCAATAGTAAAACGCGCCGCGAGACTCGAATGATCTTATCTCCCCCCAAATCGTCCATTTCCTTTTATACAAGCCGAAGGAACAATTCCAGAGAATTGACTATACTTATAGCCGCGATCGAACCGATTCCACAAAGATTCCCGTGCCCGTCGCAAGAAAGACACCTGCCCAGCACATCCGCGACCATTTACATGCTTTCCCACAGCGTCCTCACGCGAAACAGCTTACCGAACGCGTCGCGCACGTTAAGAATAACTCTCGGACGAGACGCACGAACCGCCCAAAGCGACTGTTGATTTCTGTGATCGAGCTCGCCAGCGTACACGGTGGCTCGCAACGACACACCGGCCGATTATTTCGACGGCGGAGAGCTGCTCGCTGGGCGGCCAGCCGAGGCGCGACAAAACCCACGAAACATCTGACCGTTTCAATCGGCTCGTAGCTCCGCGGTCCGCCCTGTCGTCGTTGTTTCGACCGCTCCGAGCGGGGCAAGGCCCGCGGTAAAAAGGTACCGCGCGACCATAAGCGCGGACGTCTCGCGACGACGTCCTAAATGTCGAGGAGAAACGTCGTCCTGGGATTCCTCCGTAAGCGGAGGAATCGGGGCTAGATCTCGGTGAATCGAGCGTCCCCGGTGCAGCAGCGTTAGAGCGGCGGTATCAGGCTGTGGTCTCTATCTCGAGATCCGCGAGAGAGTGTCGGCGATCAGGACCACGCCCTCGGCGAAGAAGCGACGCCGACGTTGACGCCGACGCCGTCGTCCGTACCCCTCCCGGATCCGCGTTTCCCTCTCCCGTCGCGCCGACGACGTGCCGCCGCCTAACGTTCCTCTCTCTCTCGGGCCTCCTTCTCCCTCCGCCGGCGGGCCCCCCCACCAGGCGGTGCCCGGCGCCGCCACCCCCTCACGGTTAGCCCGACGGAGCTAGGATCCTCGTCAGAGCGACTCGACTCATCGTCGACGGTGACTCGGGGTCCGTCGCGCGTCGTCCAGTCTCTCAGCGACCTCGCGCTCGTCAACGTCGCCGTCGCCGTCGCCGTCGCCGTCGTCGTGGTGGTGGTGGGTGATGGGTGGTGGTGGTAGTGGTGGTGGTGGTGGTGGTGGTGGAGGCTCGTGATCGGCCGTGCCGCCACCGTCGTCGTCGTCGTCGCCGTTCCCGTCGTCGTCGCCGCTCGCGATCATCATCATCATCCTCCTCCTTCTCCTCGTCGTCGTCGTCGTCGTCGTCGTCATCGTGATCTCCGTGATCTCCGCGATCGTCGCGTCGTGATTTGGTGGTGTATGAGAGTGTGTGAGAGAGCGCGCGCGCGTGTGTGTGTGGCAAAATAAAGGAAACGTGGTGTCGTACGGAGGTGGGAACCCGTCGTTCTCGGACACGATCAGGTGTGTTTACGCTCTCTCCATGGTCCTTCTGCCGGGCTCGCCGTTGTCCGCACACACCCTCCTCCCGCCTCGCCGGTAGCATAATTCCACGCGCTTTTCGCCCGTTTTCGTGTATCCGGCCGATAGACACGCCGCTGCCGCTGCCGAAGCCGCCGACATCGCTCGCCGTTTCGACGTTGCCGCGCGCCTCTCCGCGTCGCTTAATTCACCGGCGATCGAGCGAGGATTTATGGTCGATCGATGACACCGGCACGCAGCCGTGAAGTTGGAACCGGAAGTTGACCGCTGGACAAGCTCGCACACGGGAAACGAACGAACGGACGGCGGCGACTCGCGTTCGACTCGCTCGACGCGTGGCACTCGACGCCCGGCACGCGCGATCCCGCGACCCGGAATCATTCGCCGTTTATCCACGATTTTTCGATCGATAAACCGGCCGGCGCCGACCGGCTGGATACTGCGGGAGAAGCGGACCGGAACTATCTGCTGACGCGTACACGCTCGCCGCTTCCGGAGGACCGCGTGGACCGACCGGGGTTTGTTACTGCCGGTCGAGGTGTTCTCCTTCCTCACGGACATCTTCAAGGTACGTGCATACATACTTGGATCAACGAGCGATTGTTAGGTTAGGGCATACGAAATGTTGTATTTACATGGGAACGTTCGTCTCCCTGTTTTCGTTGTGCTTTTGTTTTTTGCATAACCTCGTTTATAGTCGCACCGTTCATCGCCATAGTCGCGTTTCAACGAAGAAGATTTCCTCGAAAGCGTTCCATTTTGTTAGTCGTTTCGAATTTCGCGAGGACACGAATTCGACCGATGTTCGTGTAATTTTTTTATGCGAGTATAAACTTGGTAACAACGCTGCGAAAGCTGCGCGCGATACAAACCAGGCGTTCGGGGAGAACACTGTTAACGATCGAAAAGTGCGGCGTCGCTTTGAAAATGTTCGATCCGCCGATTTTTCCCTAGAAAATGAACCACGCGGAAGGCCCGAAACCGTCTGCGAAAAACGATGCTCCGAAAGCGTCGGTGGAAACGAACGCGACCGGAGTGATTCGCCGCTCGTTCCTTCGAACCGGGGAGACGATCGCAGCCGAAAAGTGCTGCCGATGCATCGACGAGACGCGTGAAAAATTGCAAATTATACGCCCGTCGCTCGTTAATCGGCACGGCCCGATAACTTCTCCGCGGCGACGCTCGGCCGCGTACGTCGTACAAAACGATTGCGTAATTGAACGAATTAAAGTATGAAATTTCGCAGCGCCCGGCTCGTTCGCCGGATCTTTCGCCGACCGACTTTCATATTTTTTCAAACATTTAGAACAGTTTTTACGGGCTAAACGGCACGAAAATGAAGACGGTCCGAAAAATTCCATGTCGGAGTTCGTCGATTCGAAAGATCGGAATTTTTCTTTGAGACAGGCGTCTGTGCGTTAAAATCTCGTTGGGAAAAGCGTATCGAAGCGAATGGAGCGTATTTTGATTAAATGAACAATCTTTGAAAAAAGATATGCGGTTTTATACATTCACTTAAAATTCGACATTTCATACGCACCAGTCTAATAATAATATTATAATAATAATATAATATAATATAATATAATATAATATAATATAATATAATATGATATGATATGATATGATATAATATAATATAATATAATTTAATTTAATTTAATATAATATAATATAATAATATTATAATAATATTATATTATCAGTCGACGTTCTCGTTTCTGACGCGTCGAAATTCAATGTTCGACGGATCCCCGTCGGATCGATTTCTGGCAGTCGTCGATCGCGCTGACGTTGTCGCTTGTTATCGTCGTCGCTGGGCCACGAATTTTATGCGTTTATGAGAAAAGTAGGCGCGATTTACAATACTGAAACAGATATGAAAAGTGAGTTGCTGCGATTTTACAATAGATTTACGGAACCCGTCACAATGGCGGGTCACTAATTGTTTAATTTATAATTATTCGAATCGTAAAGACACCTTTACGAGTTATTTATTCGATTTATATATTACATACGGCAAATGTTGCAATAACGCTTGTTCAAAATCAGAATAAATAAATGTCTTATTGTTACTTTTATAAACTGATATAAAACAGCTGTTTTTTGTGCTTCGTCAATCTGGTGTTAAAACGGTGAAGAAACATTTGAAACGATTGAGAATCAAAAGACATCGACGCGCTAATTTCAGTCGGTTTAAATGATCACAGAAAGGATGGAAAGCCCTTCGTGGTTCCTATCTCTTGCGATTGATGCAGAGGAAACTTTCATCTCGCGTGAAGATCGCATATACTTTGTCTGACTTATACGAAGATAGTTAAAATTTGATGCGAGTTACACACATAGAGGAGAGAGAAAGAGAGATAGAGAGAAAGGAAAAGAGAGCAAAGAGAGAGAAGAGAGAGACACAAAGAGAGAGAGAGAGAGAGAGAGAGAGAGAGTGAAAAGGGAGAGAGAAGAGTGTGAGTGAAAAGAGAGAGAGAGAGAGAAGTCGGAGAGAGTGAAGAGAGAGAGGAAAAGAGAGAAAAGAGAGAGAAGAGAGAGACACAAAGAGAGAGAGAGTGAAAAGGGAGAGAGAAGAGTGTTAGTGAAAAGAGAGAGAGAGAGAGAGAGAGAGAGGAAAAGAGAGAAAAGAGAGAGAAGAGAGAGACACAAAGAGAGAGAGAGTGAAAAGGGAGAGAGAAGAGTGTTAGTGAAAAGAGAGAGAGAGAGAGAGAGAGAGAGAGAGAGAGAGAGAAGTCGGGGAGAGTGAAGAGAGAGAGGAAAAGAGAGAAAAGAGAGAGAAGAGTGTGAGTGAAAAGAGAGAGAGAAGTTCGAGAGAGGAAAAGAGAGAGAGAAGAGAAGAGAGAGACACAAAGAGAGAGAGAGAGAAGAGTGTGAGTAAAAAGAGAGAGAGAGAAGTCCGAGAGAGTGAAGAGAGAGAGAAGGGAGAGCGAGAGAGAAAAGAACGAGAGAGAGAGAGAAAGAAAAAAAGGGAGAAAGAGAGAGAGAGAGAGAGAAAGAAAAAAAGGGAGAAAGAGAGAGAGAGAGAGAAAGAAAAAAAGGGAGAAAGAGAGAGAAGAGAGAGAGAGAGAGAGAGAGAGAGAGAGAAAGAGAAAAAGGGAGAAAGAGAGAGAGAGAGAGAGAGAGAGAAAGAGAAAAAGGGAGAAAGAGAGAGAGAGAGAGAGAAATTCTACCAATGAGTAGAAACGCTGTATTATGTGAGCACACATTTGTATACAACAAATATACATCAATAATTAGTACGTTGGCTCGTACTTTGTTACACATTATTAACATATTCTGTTCGTGCTCTCAATACCATACACAAGAGTTAGTTCACATAATGTAGCGCGAACAGGTAGCTGAGCAACAATAGTGCTGCAACAATTCCAATTGTCAAGACAGATTTATCGACACAGCATCCAATTGTTAAATTCGATTTTTGTAAAAAGAATCGCAAAATCGACAGAGTTTAGTTAAACGTCGAATATTGAAACCTTTCAAGCTTACAATTACAAAAATTGACTCAATTTAAATTCCTAACATTCCATTCTGCTATAAAAATATCATTTTCGCTATTACTTACTTTCACTATTATTCCATTATTATTTTCCACTACTTTCATTATTATTACATTTCGCTATTCTTAAGCGTAAAAAAATAATGTAAAAAAAAGAATAAATAGTTTCAAAGTGTCCATTGACATTGCAAAATTAACGTGCGCAGAGATTATAATCGCGGACGAGTAATCGCAGAAAATTATAATCTGTAGGATCGCCAAGAAGAAATTCTTGGAAATGAATAATCTTTCGATTCTTAACGTGAACGTTAAGATCACCGATCGATTTTCAGGTGAACGATCTCTCGCGGATGGTTCTAAATTCGGACGCACACGTACATATTTCTTCTTTCTTTTTTTTCACCGGGCACTGCGAACGTTTCGCTCGGTTACCTGAAATCAGGTCATCCGATGGTCAAGTTTCGACATTTATGATTTGAACGATTATTGTCCGCGGCAGTGTATATGGATCACCGGTATTCGAATCTATGTACACAAATATGCATCTCCACGGAAGCGGTGAATTTATGTGACGGGCTATGTATACACGCGTGTATAGCCGACGGCCTGGCAAGCGCGCTGCGTGAGTGTATAAATAACGTGTTATCATTGAGAAACTTTTTAACTATAGAGGCGAACAATTACGAACACTACCATTAACATATTTCTATAATTGTTCGGAATTTCGAGATAGCGATTCGGAACCGTTTTCCCGCTTCCCGTCGCCGAACGCGGTAAATTCTCTCTAATTGACGCTCGGATTGTGCACAGAAAATGGACAATTTGGGGAGAGCAGATGCGATTATTCGAGCCTCGCGGCATGTTGTTACAGTTGTCGACGATCGGTTACAGTTGTCGACGGTGGCAGGTTCCTCGGGCCATTTGGAGCAACTTTTTCCTTTACAAAAATTTTCTCCGAGGCACCGTTAACGAGTTATCAACGAAAAACAGTGACCAATGAGAGGCGAGCTCGGCTGGCGCGTGGCGACCGAGCCAATGAGCGGGACCGGGCTTCGCGCGCTGGTTAGCTGGGCCGCCGCGCGTCAGCCGTACTCGATTCTTATTGGTCACCGTTTTTCGTTAATAACTCGTTAACGGTGCCTCGGAGAAAATTTTTGTAAAGGAAGAAGTTGCTTCAAACGATCCGAGGAACCCGCCATTTCCGGATTGCGAGACATTTTTGGGACATCCTGTACAATGATCGTGTTTAGGAACAGAATGATCAAACAATTCAGCGGGAAATTAATTTCAAGCCAGTTCACCGAGCGAATATTAGGAAGATCAAATACAGCAATGTCAGTCGCGTTAGTTCGCGACGCAGCTTGTTCACATTGTCCGATGAACAAAAGGCCACTTTGCGAAGCGATCTTTGTAGGAAATGATTGCCAGGGGTTATACGATTGTAATTAATCGATAGAAATTTTATAATACTCGTACGCGATATAATAATTGGCCCGAAATGAAATAATTAAGTTCGATTTATTTTCATTAGAGATCCAGAAATTCAGACGAAGTTCGACATTTTCTGATCGGCGGCGGATAAAACGTTTCCAAGAGATCTTGGAATGCTTTTGGTATCAGATTATTCCGCAATCCCTCCGGAAGTTCCCGAAGCTTTTATCAGTTTGCCGATTCTTTCTACGAATTTCTAGCGTTTGCAGTGGCATCGAAGCCGCCGCGAAGGATACTGCAGCTTCTAGAGTCCTTGAAAATCTTGCGGGAGACCATTGCGTCGAGATTTTTAGAGTCCTTCAAGAATTTTCTACGCGATCTCACAGTTTTTAGGACCTCTAAAACGCTAACGAGCGTTATCCAGCAATTTTTCTTCGAACTCATCGTCTTCACACCGTCGAAACTAGGGTAGACTTCCCAATTACCGTGTCACGAAGCCAATTTTTGCTTTGCCGAAACTCTCGTTAAATACCAGAATCTTCATTCGACGCGCTAAAAATAGATTTCGATTTTTCAGACATTTTCGATTTCAAATATATTTTCTTGCACGATGCAAATTAGTGATTTTTAATAATGTTTTTAACGAAGTAAAAAGAGGCGTCTCTGCCGATAATTTCGTGCCCTTCCAGGAGCTCCGCGCACGATTCCGTGCCCCGTGTTGCCGTGTCTCGCCATATTTCCGTGCCCCGTATTTCTGTGTCTTGAAATATGTTCGTTACATTTTAACGTATGAAAAATGTAATACCTCTTCCTGAATCTTACATGTTAATAGCTGAACGTAATAAAAAAAAATAGATCATCAATTTATATATATAACACTTTTCTTCAATCTTGCCATTGTGTGTGTTATGTCAAGCCATATACACGCTTTTCTGGCTCGGAAGTACCAGCGTTAATGTCTTCGAAAAATTGCTGGGAGTACGTCCTTGCATCGATTTCATTATTTTCGTAATTTCAACGATCGTAAAACGAAGAATGGGTCATAATTTCCTATAACAACTGCTAGAAGTATGTATATACACTTATTGTATCCGATACCTGGTGATGTCGTTATCGTAATTTCGAAAAGTCTAGAACGAAGAAATGTATCACGAACCGCTTCGAAGTGCTCGTGAAAATTGTGATTGCGTGGACCCCGGGAGGATCTCGAAGTCGTCGCGTCGGTTGGAATTGGTTTGCGTTCGAGACGGAGTAAGTTATAGTAAAAGGTACTACGTTTAGAAATTTCGATGTCGGTTATAGGAACTATTAGAACAAGTGCCAAGAAACCGTATCAACAAGCCAGCTCGCCCGTGTGTCCCCCTCTCCCTCTCCCTCCCACTCGCCGCTCTCGCTCTCCCCCACTCGCTCGCTCTCGCGCTCTACCACTCGCTCGCTCTCGCGCTCTACCACTCGCTCGCTTGTCGCCGTCGCTCACCCCTCTCTCTCACTCGCGCGCTCTCGCTCTCCCCCACTCGCTCGCTCTCGCCGTCGCCTCCCCCCTCTTTCTCTCTCTCACGGTTCACATTCTTCGGGAATTGCAGCACCGCGGAGACAATGCGCGATACACAATTAGAAGTCGACCGGAAGTGGCTATATGCCCGCACAATAACTTACAAAGTATTCTCAGTGTTTTATGTTTCTCGTGCGTCCATAGTACGCTCTTGTCGTTATTAATACACTTTGTACACGCGCGCGCGCGCGGGCGCACACGGCGGTCGGAAGCATCCTCGTTTTACTTTAACAAGCCGTCTCGTTACATATTTATTATCGTACATTTTTAATCTAACCATTGCATTGTTAATACGCGCGCCGAACCCCGTTTGCGGAAAAATGAAAAGCTTACGGGGACAAACGAAACAACGCGCAATCGTGGCGATACGCGAAATTGTAATCATCGCGGTAAAATGAATTAACGCGTGTACCAAAATTAAAAATAATTATTTTATGTTATTTCATGCAAAGTGTGTTCGACGTACGTTTTCGAATTTATATGCACGTTTATGTTGTTTCCTATGAATAAATAAATTAATATATATATATAATGTTATAATAATAATATTGTACATATATAATATTATAATAATAATATTATATATATATAATATAATAATAATAATATTCTATATATATAATATTATAATAATAATAATATTCTATATATAATATATTATATAATAATAATATTGTACATAAATAAACAGATATATTCTTATATTATATTTTGTAAAAGCTGTGGATCGCGCGTCTCGAATTATCTTTATTTTCTTGTGAAACGCGAAACGCGTAGTTTTTTCGTGTCTCTCGCGAAACGTAGAAACGAGACACATAAATAGTCGAACGTATGAATTTGTTGCAAAGAGTATACGATATCGGGGGACGAACACGCGCGCGCGTTCTACATATATGAAAAATCCCCGGTTCGTTTCTGTCGAGTATTTTTGAATCGATAGCGGTTGCCAATAGGTCCCGCGATCTTCGAGGTTCATTAGGAAACTGGATGCGTCGCCATGTATGCACGGGCAATGCGATGAATGGCCTGTCAATGCGATGCAAATGCATACATTGTTTATTTAGACAGTGCCAATCGCGGCGAACAAATGATCGATGATTATAGAGCGTCGTGCAAATGTTGACCCAATTATACCATTATTCTTCGATGTTATAATAGCCGCCGAACGGAGAAATAGTTGTGCCACGAGACGAACGCGAGATTGTTATAAATTGATTCGAATAGCTGCGAGTGCAAATAGTTAAGAAAATAGTTTTATATAATATTTTACCTTTCATTTGTAAAATATTATATAAAACTATTTTCTTAACTATTTGCACTCGCGCAGCTATTCGAATCAATTTATAACAATCTCGCGTTCGTCTCGCGGCACAACTATTTCTCCGTTCGGCGGCTATTATAACATCGAAGAATAATGGTATAATTGGGTCAACATTTGCACTATTTAATATAATTAATATAATTTAGTATCTTACAATTAATATAATTACATTTAATATAGTTTAGTATCTTACAAATGAAAGGATCTAATTATCTATTCAATTAACGAAGTAAGATACTAAATTATATTATTTTGAGAAAACAAAACAAAAAATTGATAAATTTGCGGACTCCCTGAAATTGTTTATTCGCCCCAAAAATGTTCTTCGATTCGTATCGGCAACGATACCTCGACCTCTTCTCGTTTAATTAAATTCGATTTTATTATAAATCGTGCCAAGATCGAGGAAGAAATATCTTGTTACCCGACGTATCTAAAAGGATGGCCCGCAGATCTCATCAAAAATCGGGGAATATCCGGTGCAAAGCTCTCCATCTCGCGTTCACATTTCGCCTCTCAATATTTCTGCTCTTGTATTCTGTCCACATCCGAGCCCATCCGTTGAATACCGGAGCCTGATAGGAGTAAATAAACCAGTGAATTTATGATAGTAAATTTCCTCTTTCGCTGGTAAACATATCTATAAATTACCGGAGATTTCTGTGACGGTGTGATAGGTGTGCTCCGGACTTCCTTTATAACAGAATCGATCGGGAACGAATTATCGAAAGATATTCTCTTTGGAACATGCATACGTATGTATGTAAATACGTTCCGCGACGATTCGACAAAACACCATATAGAAACCATAAAAATCTGTCTATTACGAACAAGAATTTGCAAACGTAGAATTAATATAATTGTGTTAAGTGAGAAAACGAGAGTTTCTTTATATTCTTTTTATTCCAAACAAAATTTAAAAAAAATGTATTTTGATCATTGTACAGTGAATCAGTCCCTCTAACATTTACAGAAAAATTCAAGTCGTTTGGACCAGTTTTTAAAAAGGTTATACCAGTTTTTAAAAAGAAAAAAGTATTTTAGTCATTGCACAGTGAATCAGTCCCTCTAACATTTACAGAAAAATTCAAGTCGTCTGGACCAGTTTTTAAAAAGAAAAAAGTATTTTAGTCATTGCACAGTGAATCAGTCCCTCTAACATTTACAGAAAATTTCAAGTCGTTTGGACCAGTTTTTAAAAAGGTTATACCAGTTTTTAAAAAGAAAAAAGTATTTTGATCATTGTACAGTGAATCAGTTCCTCTAACATTCACAGAAAATTTCAAGTCGTTTGGACCAGTTTTTAAACAGAAAAAAGTATTTTAGTCATTGTACAGTGAATCAGTCCCTCCAACATTTAGAGAAAATTTCAAGTCGTTTTAAAAAGGTTATACCAGTTTTTAAAAAGGAAAAAGTATTTTAGTCATTGTACAGTGAATCAGTCCCTCTAACATTTACAGAAAATTTCAAGTCGTTTGGACCAGTCTTTAAAAAGGTTATACCAGTTTTTAAAAAGGAAAAAGTATTTTAGTCATTGTACAGTGAATCAGTCCCTCTAACATTTACAGAAAATTTCAAGTCGTTTGGACCAGTTTTTAAAAAGGTTATATACCGTGTCAAAAGTGTCGACTCAATTTTGCTCCCCAGCGCATTGTAGGTGTCCGACATATATCTCACACGTGTTGTTTGTTTGTGTTTACAAGAACCGAGAGAGAACGTGTCATCGGCCAGCCGGAATAGCTTAATTAAGCAGCCGTCCGGGAAGCGAGAAAGATCCGGGTTCGAATCTATCCCGATCGGTCGACAGTTTATAACCTCAAATAAAAGTGGTGATCTGCGTAGAAATAAAAGCAAATCGCGAATTAGGGGAAGAACAGTACTAATAAATAGATTTAAAGTAGCTTAATACGTTTAAATAGCTTACTTACGTTTTAATAGCTTAAAACGTTTCGCATTATTTCTCAAAGCGTACACTCGTACTGACATAATAAAAGTGTACCCAAGGAAGCCATATTTCCACACGGTTGAATGCCTTAAATTCGATTATTTGTCAGAGTCGTCCGGGAATGAATGCTTCAAGAACCGATCTTCATTTTCGTAAATCATTATGGGGAACGCGTCAGGTGATTAGTACCGTTTCATGAACCGGCGGGCCGAAACTGGTAACACGGTAACACGTGTCCATATATATGTATGTTTGTAAGTGCTTATTACATACGCGTGTGTACATACGTATTATACGGGGCCCCGGTTATTGTACCAATGTGAACGGTACTTAACAAATGTGTACGCGCATACGCGACACACGTTTATTCGGTATAACACACACACACACGCGGCATAACCGGAATGAAGATAATCTCTCGTGTGAACAACCAAATTAATTAATAAAAGCCCAGTTTCCATGCCATCGGGCATGCAATCGCGGCCGCGAACTCTTCGCCGCCGCCTAGATTGCGCGCATATTCTACTTTTGTTAGAAACAAATTGAACGGGGAATTAATTGTTTTCAATTCCGCTCGCATTTTACTCACATGCATAATATTTATTAATACCGCAGTTTTAATATTCAACGACAACGACTGTTTCGCGGCGTGCCGGAAATTCGCTTCGATAATAATTCGTTCCCGGCGTTACTTCGACGTTATTATTACCTATTGATATTTCTTCGATTCTACCAACGCGTACACGCCCGATCGCCGACCATCAAATGATCATTATTCGCGTGATTTTCCATGGTTAGCGAATTTCATCGTATCGTTAACCCGGCGTCAGCGTGGTACACGAATTTCACCTGATAGAGTGACGAGGCACCTACGTAACGTTTAAAAAGATAATCTTAATTGAGGAAATTCTTTATTTAAATAATACATTTTTTTTCAATGCTGTTGTAAAAATTACAAGGATACGCGTTATGCATTATTACTATCATCATTATCATCGTCATTATCATTACTATCATTATATATATATATATATATATCATTATTATTACTATCATCATTATTCATCATTATTCATCATTATTTAGACATCGTCGTATTAATAGTTTCTTTGTAGGTGGAGTAGTGAAAAAGATTTCGAGGTTATGCATTGTGTTAAGCGTATCGACTCTTTATTACTTGTCGAATTACATTCTGTTCCAGTTAAAATAGCTTAATAGTTATTTCTTATCGTTGAACCTCTCGACCAATTGAACTCGAATAAATGAAGTGCGTACAGCGAAGAACAAGCAAGAATTTCTGCGAAAAATCTGTCATCGAATCACTAATAATTATGATCGAGTGCACGGTTATTTTCGAACTCTCCGATCACATAACCTTTTCGCGACAGGAAGGACTCTTTCAGCGTCGTGCCGTTTCGAACACGGTATGTTTATGTGAACTTTTTTTTTTTGATATTGTTTTTTCACGTGTAGAATCTATTTCCGAAGTGGGCCCCGCGTGCTACGGAACACCGTGTGTACAGGATGTTTTGTTTAACGAAGCGAGAACAGTGGAATATCTCGGAAGGAATTGAGGTTACAAAAACAATGTTCCTATGAAACTTGCTCGGTAGGATGGGGCACGTCGTCTAATATTAATAGTTTTTTTTGTGTGTGAGCGGAGAAGTGAAAGAGAGATTTCGAGGTCAAAGCAATTTTTTTTTTTGAACGGAATGCTATATTTTTTTTTATTTATAACATAACGACCGGAACTCGGACAGATCCGAAAAAGATACTACGCGATATCGTTCCGAGTTCGTTAAACAAATAAATAAATAAATCATATCGTGTAGTACTGTTTTAGATTTTTCTCAGTTTTATTCTGTTATATCCTGAATAAAATAAACATGGCATTCCATTTGAAAAAATTTTGTTAACCTTGAAATTCTTTTCAGTTCTACAAAAAACAACTTTCGTAGGAACATTTTTTTTTCGTAAGTTCAATTTCTTCTGAGATATTCGACTGTTTTCACTTAAATAAAATAACGTGCGGATACTGATTGTATGTTTATATTTATTGAAATATAATGTGCGTAGTATAATGTATATACATTTTTGTAATCAAACGCATTTAAATACATTTGATTAAGTAAAGAGAAGTTCAGATATATCTGAATTACTATACTATACGTATATTATACTATATATATTATATTATTCTATATACTATTATATATATTATTATATTATTATTATATAAATTATATAATATTATATTATTATATTATTATTATATTATATATATTATACTATATATTACTATACTATATATTATCCAAATTATAGAATGATATACCGAGGATCGCGTGAGTGCATAAATAGGCGATTCTGTTTGTTTCTTTTCGCGTTAACAATGGGCGTGCATGTACGCACGATACCACGGTACGTGTCACTGAAAAAAAGGCGACAATTAATGGGGAAAATATTGATTCGCCTACGGTTGTGCAACAATTCTTCTGTAAATCTAACCATTGACAGCTTAATTCGAGTCCGTTATGAACTCGACCCGATTATACACATCACGTCCAATAAATCACGATACGGATATCCTCGGCAAATGAAAAAAAAGACAATAAATTTGTCTCCCCTCGTTATCTTCGTCGAAGGATGGTTTCATAGGTCGGGCTATGAAAACGATTATGTATATCGGCGAACAGAAATACGATACCGCGATTAATCAATTATTGCAGAGGATATATATTATATATATAATATATGAGAATACACATATACGTACAGCAGTTGTCATTTATTTCATTGAATTTTTAGCACTGCCTCGAAAATAAGATATCAATTTAGAAATATTAATAACCTCGACAGTTAACCTCCTCGAACGACGGACATTTCCGACAAGACATAACTCGGAATACTTATTATGTTATTTTATTTATCAATTCTTTCAACATACAGGGTGTCCCAAAAATGTCTCGCAATCCGAAAGTAGCGGGTTCCTCAGGTCATTTGAAGCAACTTTTTCCTTTACAAAAATTTTCTCCGAGACACCGTTAACGAGTTATTAACGAAAAACAGTGACCAATGAGAGGCGAGCTCGGCTGGCGCGAGGCGACCGAGCCAATGAGCGGAACCGGGCTTCGCGCGCCGTTTGGCTGGGCCGCCTCCCGTCAGCCGTGCTCGATTCTTATTGGTCACTGTTTTTCCTTAATAACTCGTTAACGGAGCCTCGGAGAACATTTTTGTAAAGGAAGAAGCTGCTTCAAATGATCCGAGGAACCCGCCATTTCCGAATTGAGAGACATTTTTGGGACACCTTGTATTTTTGATACGGCATTCCTTCTAGACGCGTTAAATTTTTCTTTAGGCTCTAATGAAACGCGTGAAAATAAATATCGGTCGTCAGAAATTCGACATTCGAATACGAATTTTTCCAGTCCGGAGAATGGACCGTAAAGAATTTTGTCGTCTAAACAGAAACACCGGGAACGCGATGAGAGATAACACTGTCTCGATGCGTCGAAACGGACTGCATGTCGCTGTTTTCAAGGTGACCGTCGAGGCTGTTACCGCTGATAACGGGAGTCGAATAAAAGCGTGATTCTGTCGTATAATTGTCGGATTTGGCTGGCCCCGAGGGGAGGAAAAGAGTTTCGTCTCTGTGACGCGCTCATAAACCGAAGCCGACGACCGACGATAAATTCACTTGGCCCGGGTCATTCTTAATTTTCACGAGTCGGATTAATTAATTCCTGTCGCGGTGACAAGATTCTCGCGTCCTCCGCCGCCCTAACGCGGTTCTACCGAAATAAAGCCGCCCCCTTAGATAGATGCTGATTCGAAATCGCTGTCGCGGGTTCGTGTAACCGCGTATAAAAACCGAGAATTATTCCACGATCCACCCTCGGTTAGAAAAATTGCCGGAAGCGGAAAGCTGATTTTATTATTCGCTTCGTGTCCCTATAGTACCTTTTCAACCCTCGGCTGTTATTATTACTTCGGAAAGAGAATATTTAAAGCGATGTTACTTTGCTCGTTAACTTCCTTTTATCGGGGGGAAGCATATTCCGCGAAGTTCGAACTATTGTCGCAAGTTCTTCCGGTTCGATATTATCGCTTTTTCTCGAACCCGGCAGCTGCTTTACCGTTCAACTGACAACGGACGTTTATGAACTCGTAAAATAGAAAAAAGAATAATTATGAAACTAAGTAGAGCAAGTTATGCCTGACAGGACCGTATTTTTGTTTTTTATTTGTTTATATCGATACACGGTTTAATGGGATGAAAACAGTCGAACAATTAATTTCAAACATATTTTCTTTTCCGTGAAATGTCTCGAAAACAGGGAACAGCGTACGGTATTTAATAGAAATTGCATCGTTTCGTCGTGTCCGCGAAACTGTGTACACATTCTTTTTTTTTACATTAAAAAAATGAGATTACAGCTACGACAACCGAGGTTTTAATATCTCGAGTTAAGTGAAATCTTGGTCAGACTTGTTGGCACAGGTGAAAGGGTTAATCGCGGTAGCGGAAAGCTCGTTGGTAAATTAATAGCGCGAGGCTACTTGGAGTTTCAGGTGTGATTAAGTTTGATACGCTTGGCAACGCGAGTAATTTAACATATAACAAATTGTTGTGCGCGTGGTTTGTATGCGATGTGGAATATATGAGCGTCGAACGGTGATTTCCTGTTCCGACAAGGGAAGGTCCCCAAAATTGACGCTCTCTATTCGAGGAAATTAGCTACAGTGATAGAGCTCGTAAAGCTGAATCCAGCGATACCCGGTTCTTGGGGTATATGACTTATAGTTTTTGAGATAATTAACATTAAAGTTGCCAGAAAGACGCGCAGGTTTACAGCGCGAGGCGCCGCGCGCCAGGGAGTGGGGGCGCACGCAGTCGCGCTCGGGTAGCCCACGTGATGCCGACGGGCGGGGCAACCCCCACCACTGCCGCGCAGTACCTCGCTGCGTAACCCAGCGCGTCTTTCTGGCCTTTCGTTAGCAACTTTGACATCGATTATCTCGAAAACTATAAGCCGTATGCCCGGCAAACCGGGTATTGTTGGATTCAGCTTTGCGAGCTCTGTCACTGTACCAAATCTCATCGAAAAGTGAGGTGATAAAATGACCTTGGGGACCTTCCATTGCGAGTAGGAAATGCTCGAGTGTGAAGATTGATTATTTTTCCATTGGTTATATTGCATTGATTATGTTTGCGGTGACAGAAGGCGGTAGCCAGTTTGAAGAAATATCTTTTTCTACGGTGCGTAATAATCTAGGCCGTTTGTCGATGTTCGAAGCCGTTCGATGCGAATGTTATACCGCGATAGGAGCTTTCGCAAGCACAGAGACCCGAAGTTTAGCTAGGCGGCAGCCAGGGGCGTCCGCGAAAGCAATAAACGGGGCCATAGAAAATGCAGCGCGCGTTCGCAATTAGAGAATCGTAATCGGTGGACTCGTCGGTTCGATTTTGTAGCCGCGCGCGGTTCCAGGAGCGTGTAAATCCCGGGGTATTCAGCGACGACGTGCTTTAAGACCCAAGCTCCGCCGTCGGAACACCGTAATTCGCCGGCTTAAACGTTTACCCGGTTATTGTCCCATGATAAATCCCGGAGCAGCCGCGCGTGCCCCATCGCCGGGTGACTACCGTCGATCCGTTTTATTAATTAGGGACCGGCCCACGGTTACCGGTTGAAATTTCGCCGTAAAACGACGCCGCCGTCGCCGTCGACGGTTGCTTAATTTCTTCGAACCACGTCGCCGTTTCGTGTAACGCGCGGAATCGCTGATGGAATTCCGGTGAATTCGTTTAACGGCGTTCAACCGAGCGTATCCCGTCGAGTGTCGCGGCTCTGTTTGCGGAAGCGAGTCGGTCTTTGCGGCGGTTCCGTTCCGCTCTGTTTAGAGATAATTAGCGGCTTGTTTAATTTCGCTCGAGCGTGCAGACCTATTCGGTCTCCATTTACCGTGAGGTCCTCGCTCCGTGGATCGTCCCCTTCTTTAAGACGATATGCGAGCACGATTTCTCTCGCCCCGGAACGATGCACAATGGCCCGTGAAGAGATGGTCAATAATTTGATATTAAATTAAAATTTAGTATTTTATAATATATTATAATAATATTGATATTTAGTATTAAATTAATATTGAACATTTTGTAATAAATTATAATAATATTGATATTTAATATTAAATTAATATTGATATATTATATATAATATTAATATTAATATTTTAGAATATATTATAATAACAAGAATATTTAATATTAAATTAATATTGAATATTTTAGAATACATTATAATAACAAGAATATTTAATATTAAATTAATATTGAATATTTTAGAATATATTATAATAACAAGAATATTTAATATTAATTAATATTGAATATTTTAGAATATATTATAATAACAAGAATATTTAATATTAATTAATATTGAATATTTTAGAATATATTATAATAACAGTAATATTGAATATTCCAGAATATATTATAATAACAAGAATATTTAATATTAAATTAATATTGAATATTTTAGAATATATTACAATAATATTAATATTTAATATTTTCTTTTACGCTTTTTACGGCTATCAGAAGAACTGGAGCTACAAGAGACACATTTTAATATTTCCGCATCGAAGTCATTAATTAATGGGCCACGAGTTCTCGTGCGATTTGCTCGGGCGCGTAAAACAACGCGCGGCCATTTTCGCAGGCATCGACAAAAGATCGCCGTTGTCCGCTTGCTAAGAACTTTTTTATACTTCACGCTTCGTGCTTCCGCCGCCTCGTAACTTGATCTTCTTTTAATATCGTGACTTTCTTTTCATTAAAGAAGATCGATAAATCCGTGTACACGTACCATCCCCCCTCCCTTTTCCCCAACCCCCTCCGCCACCCATACCAGCGGGTTCAGCTGTTTGCTAAATACACCGAGGAAATGGGTTCGCAAACGCTAATAACCTAGGGAAACTTGAATATTTCGTCTCGTGTCACTTCTACAGCCGATATTAAAAAAGACTTGCGCTACGGAGAAATGTTTCCCGAAGTTACCGCCGGAATTTCATTACTGCCGTCGAATACGTTCTTAAAAATGTACCCGCTCGCGAGTATATCTTGGTATTGCGAAAGTTTTGCAAGATTATCAGATCCTCGCAGCGCCCACTCCGACACAGTGATGAGGGATTCGATAAGAGGAGGGGGGGGGGGGGAGACATAATGGCAAGACACTGTTGTCGATGATCGGTTGAAATTACGGTTCATTCTTCCGTTCAAATTATTAACATAACTTTATTAACTTAACACATTATAAAGTTAAGTTATTGAGTTAACGCTAGATTTACGGAGCAGAAAAGACAGCTGTTTTATATTAGTTTATAAAAGTCACGGTAAGATACACTTATGAGTCATTTAGTCCATTTATATTATAATTATATATTTATTCTGATTTTTAACAAGTGTTATTGTATAATATAAATGGAATAAATGACTCATAAGTGTATCTTATCGTTGCTTTTATAAACTAATATATAATACAGCTGTTTTGTATATACAGGGTGTCCCAAAAATGTCTCGCAATCCGAAAGTGGCGGGTTCCTCGAGCCATTCGAAGCAACTTCTTCCTTTACAGAAATTTTCTCCGAGGCACCGTTAACGAGTTATTAACGAAAAACAGTGACCAATGAGAGGCGAGCTCGGCTGGCGCGAGGCGACCGAGCCAATGAGCGGAACCGGGCTTCGCGCGCTGGTTGGCTGGGCCGCCTCGCGTCAGCCGTACTCGATTCTTATTGGTCACTGCTTTTTCGTTGATAACTCGTTAACGGTGCCTCGGAGAAAATTTTTGTAAAGGAAGAAGCTGCTTCAAATGATCCGAGGAACCCGCCATTTCCAGATTGCGAGACATTTTTGGGACGCCCTGTATATTTATATATTTATATTTCTATATTTATTCAATATAAATTGAATAATCGATATAAATCAATTAATCTCCGTTATCGGTAATGAGACGCGGAAATGCTTCGGGAACAAATCGTTCGGTTCGAAGGAGCACACGTCGTGGTGGAAATCGTTCTTTTTCGAAGGTTATATTTTTCGAGATTTCAAGGTCATCGACGTTCTTCTTAAATAGTATCACACATTTCTGTCCTTATATCGCGATAGCTAAGATAAAAACGAATTCAACGAGCTATAGTAACGAGACCTTCGCGCGACCTTAAGCCTATCAAGCATCGCATTGCCCGTCGCGATTTGAATCGTCCCGCCGAAATCGGCCGAGACTTGAATAAAAAATAAAATTAAAAAAACATGCAAATAGAAACGAAATTTCGAACAATTATTTCTTATCGTTGATCCCTCTGTTGCAACTATTTCAGCACCCGTGTTCATTTCTAAATGTTTCAAGTTTAATTTATTCGCGCTCAAGGTCACGCGAAGGTTATGTTTTATATAATATATAATAATAATATATATAACGATGAAAAAAAAAATATATTATATATTATATTATATATATATATAATATATAATAAAATATAATAATTATATAATTATATATATACATATATAATAATAATATATATAACGATGAAAAAAAAAAATTATATATTATATTATTATATTATTATTATATTATATGTATATATATATATAATAATAATAATAACATGTATAACGATTATAATGTATAACGATGAAAATCGGCCGTCGAAGCAACCGCGAAGCTTTCGACAGCGAACGAACGCGCCGGGTTAAGGCGGATGATAAAAAAGGCGCGCGCAAGGATTACTATCGGGCGCGAATCCTTTCATTATTAAATTAAAACGCGGAGCGTGGCGCGCAATATCGCCGCGCGTAGCTGGAATGCCAGCGTCGACGGAGCCGTTAATTGGGCGCTGGGGGGAGCGCGAGTGGGTGGCCCCCGCAGCAATTAGAGCAGATTTCGGCTGGGTATTTTTCAGCCGGCTCGGAATTTCGAAAGCACGGATCGGAATTCGGAGGTCGCCGGTGGTCAATAACCGACCTTCGGAGCCGCGTCGAGGCGCGAACGCGACTTACAAAAACATTTAAAAATAACCCGGGCAACGCAGCTCTCGACCCGGAAACCTTGAGATCTTTAACTCGCCGGGAAGCGCGAGCGCGCCTCGCTCGGACTCGCCTAATTTTCCACGTGGGGCCTGTAGTCGCCGTCTTTTCGAACTGTCGGCGTTTCGGCGTTTCGAGCAACGTTTTCGACCGCGTTCAAATTCATATTTTCACGTATCGGACGATACATAACCTATACGTGGAAATGCTTAAGGAAGGTCACGCGAAGGTCATGTTTTCACGGGTCATTGAATTCGTCTCCATCTTGGCTATCGCAATGTAATGATGAAACTATGTGATCCTATTTGAAAAAACGTCGATGACCTTGAAATCTCGAAAAATATGACCTTCGAAAAAGAACGATTTCCGCCGCGACGTGTGTCCCTTTGAACCGAACAATTTGTTCCTTAAGCGTTTTCGCGTATCATTAACGATAACGGAGATATCGCTTTGTAACTTTGTCGAGACACCCTGTATATTTTGTTAAAAATATGTTCCCTTGAGTCTGAATGTTACTATGCTTATACTTATTTGTTTGCATGCTCAGAGGAACACAATAGATGCACCTGCAACAAAAGTTGCAATAGATAAACAAAACAAATGTTGCAATAACTTCTAATAATTGATTGCGATAAATGCTGTTATATAAATTGCTCCGAGAAATTAATCCAATAAAAATGACGTTAGAAACAATTCCAATAAATGATTGCGATTTAAAGTTTCGCAGCGGAAATTATTTGCAACAAATGATTACGAGAAAAGTCGCGATAAGAATTGTTCTAAAATAACCGACTAACTGACTAAATATATAGCTAACAATAAAAGAAATACAAACATCTGGTTGCGATGAATGTTGCGATAACAATTGCTCCGACAACCGGTTGCAATAAAAATTCCAATAAAAAAACTATCCCAGTAAATGATCAGAATAAAATTCACGATCGATAGATATTCGATCAAATATTTCGATAAATATTTATTTCATTTCTCTTTTTTTTTACCTCCAGTTATTGTTTTGCTCGATTGATAACCAACAGCAATAAAAATTCCTTTTGGTTTTACGCGTTTCCCTTTTTTTTGTTTGAATTTTATAAATACCAGGATCAAGAGCAAAAACTGTTCACCAATTGAAAGATCGGTAAAATATAATAATAAAAGTATATAAAAATATAATATAAAATATAATATAATATAATATAATATAAATATAAAATATAATATAATATAATATAATATAATATAATATAATATAATATAATATAATATAATATAATATAATATAATATAATATAATATAAAATATAATATAATATAATATAATATAATATAATATAATATAATATAATATAAAATATAATAAAATATAATATAAAATATAAATATAAAATATAACAATAAAGTATATAATAATGGTAAAAATGCGATGGGAACGTGGTTCACCTTTTTTTTGGAACACGTTTGCTATTTTAAAAAAAGCAAACGTGTTTGTTTTGCTTTTTAAAGAACGCGTAAAAACCACCGATTCGCAAGGATCCGCAGCCTAAAGTTCGTTGAAATTCGTTTGAATTCGTCTAAATTCTTTTATAAATTCGTGTCAACGGAATCGCGTGTAGAAGCGTGTATAATCGGAGCTCTGGCGAGACTTCATTTCTCGGTAGGAACTCTGCGAAATTGACGGTGGTATTTAAGTACATCATTTGGAAAGCACAGTCCGTCTTTTCACGGCTGTCGCGGTTATCCGGTTGCCTGCTAGTGAAATACATGTTGCATGACGGGCCCACTTTGTCCGATCATATACGGCGCTATGTCCGTTTCTACTTGCGCGTCTGACATGCGCGCACCGTTTCAAATAATATTAAACTTCGACGGCCCCCGTGTGTATTCGCCTTTTAGTTTCCTCGCGTAGACGCTGTTACGTCATCGAGCAGTCCAGAATCTTTTTAATCGATCGAGACGTAACACTAAATTATCAATTGCTTCGAACGATGTCCGAGATGTTCCTCGCAACGTGCATAAATAATTAAATATATTGCTATATATTGGATGCAACTGCAATATTTAATTAATCGCGGTATATATAATTAATTGTTTCAGTAATTGCACCAACAACGAATTATTGTTCATTATAATATTCATTATTGTGTCTTTTAACAATAATGATTAATCTTTCGACGATATTAATTGTTGTTTATTATAATATTAATTATTATATATTTTGACAATATTAGTTATTGATTATTTTAATATTAATTATTATATATTTTAACAATATATTATATATATTACTATATATTAAAAGATTAATTGTTATATAATAATAATAATAATAATAATAATAATAATAATAATTATTATTATTATATAACAATTAATCTTTTAATAATAAAGAGATGCTCTTAGCAAACTATTTTCTTGTTGGTACAAGGAAAAGTAGTAATTTTTTATATTGGCCCAATCTCAAATTTAGGGGGAGAAGTTACCCCTCGAAGCTGATAAGACGAAATACGAAAAATCGCTTGAAGTTAGTTGAAGGATTATTATCAAACTTGTTATAAACTTAATTTCTGGCATGTCTGCGTTGGTATTGTCAGTCACCCTCGACACGGGGTAAACTACCCCTGATCGTTTCGATGCACGTTTTAAAGACTTGAAAGCTGCGAAGAGTTCATATAACCTTCAAAAAAATCTTAGATTTCATTCTAACAAATTATTTTGCTATAACAAATTGGTGGATTTATAACCTGCCACCCTTACTGGGGGGTAAATCACCCTCGGTTCGCGGAGAACTACGTTTGCCTTAATAGGGGCCGATAAAAATCAAGTAAAAATTATTCAACAATATCTTTACAATTCTCTTTTTAATTTACTCATCTTTTTATTTATTATTATTTTTTTTAATACATAAAGATCCACAGTTTAATTATAAGTTCGAAACTGCCTCGCGTTGTATGTTACAATAATTACCAAATGCATTTGAAGAAAGCAGTTATTGTTCCCCTGAAATCTAAATAAATGAAAATTCGCGAGGCACGAGGACACAGTTTCTGGTCCGTGCACGGGTCAATTCGATGTTGCATAACCGCGGTCAATTATAGCACCATTAAATAACGGCGGACGAGTTATGACTGACAAGTCGATGTCTTCAAACTGAACAAAACATTATCGCGACACTCAGCACGCGTTGACTCATCCCTCGGTTATATAACTATTCTAGTGATATTTTCGGTGACACTATGATTCGTGGAAACACGGGAAAATCTCGATTAGCCCGCTAAATATACGTTGCACATGATACAAAAGTATCTTTCGATGACTAACCCGCGCATTTAAATGCTTTCGATCTCTCTCCCTCTTTCCCTCTTCTCTCTCTCTCCTCTCTCTTTCCATTCATCTCTCTCCGGCTCTCTTTCTCTCTCTCTCTCTCTCTCTCTCTCTCTGTCGCCTCTCTCTCTCTCTCACTCTCGCTCTCTCTCTCTCTCTCTCGCGCTCTCTCACTCTCGCGTTCTCTCTCTTGCGCTCTCCCTCGCACTCTCTCTCTCGCGCTCTCTCTCGCGCGCACTCTCACTCTCGCGCTCTCTCTCTTGCGCTCTCCCTCGCACTCTCTCGCGCTCTCTCTCGCGCGCTCTCTCACTCTCGCGCTCTCTCACTCTCGCGCTCTCTCACTCCCGCGCTCTCTCACTCTCGCGCTCTCTCTCTCGCGCTCTCTGACTCTCGCGCTCTCTCCCTCTTACTCTCGCGCTCTCCCCCCCCCCCCTCTCTCTCTCCCAACTTGATCAAACAAGCACACTGTTCGCTTTCAAGTTATTTGCGATTTCGGAGGTATGTTTTTTTTTATCACAAGAGTCCGCACCGCCGGCGTTTCGCAACGCCGTTGATCGAAATTCGTCATTGTTCCGCGACAAAAACGAGACGAATAAACAAATCCGAACTGCGCAAAGAAATATTATTAAGAGGAGCTGGTATCGCGGCACCAGCTAATTGAACGTAAACCAAGTACCAATTAATTTTTCATCAGCTGGCAATTACTGCCTGATTGTCGGCAGTTAATCCGCCCTTTGAGTGACAAAGGGGAAACGAGGAGGCACTTCCGGTGCAAGGAAGGGAACGCTGTATAATTAGTAAAAAATTACCACCTTCGCGGAACTAATTTCAGCGGACAGTTCTTATTACACGTTTAGCGAGAAGCGATTAGAGACTTCCCATGCAAGACCCAGACGGAGAATTCGTACGTAATTCGCGATTCGGAGATGTAGCTGCAACATGGAACTTTCTTCGATCATATGCGATGTAATCGGTTTTGATTCGATGCGATGTAACGAGTCACTGCGATGCAACCGACATTACATTACAATTACATTATGTCACGTTGCAATTACATTACAATTACATTACAATTACATTACAATTACATTACAATTACATTACAATTACATTACAATTACATTACAATTACATTACAATTACATTACAATTACATTACATTACAATTACATCACATTACAATTACATTACATTACAATTACATCACATTACAATTACATTACATTACAATTACATCACATTACAATTACATTCCATTACAATTCCATTCCATTCCATTACAATTACAATTACATTACATTACAATTATATTACATTACATTACATTACATTATACTATATTATTATTTTGTTGCAATCCATATAGACAATTTTAATTAAACGCTGCTTATGATAGCGTTGCTTATTATTAGGTATTGGTGACAAAAGGTGTAATACAAAATAGTGAATGCAGGCGATAAATTTAACGACACCATCCGATTGAGATTTCAATTTATTAAAAAATGCCAACAATCAAACCAGATTTCAATGTTGCATAAAGATCCACAGACTAGTAATCACACAATGATATACGTAATTACCTATGCATGATCACTACGGAATAACTAACCTATAAACTTATCTTTTATTTCGATTAATATCTCAAATTCATTTCGGTATTTTTGTTCGAATAAACTGCCTAATAATGAAATAAAAAAGAAGTCGAAGAAAGGATAATTTAAGGACACGATAACTGGCACATCTGCCTTAGTCGTCCAGCACGCGATCGATAATATTCGTCCGACGAAATAAACGTTGCAACGAAAAATCCAAGAATTCGCACGCAACAGGCCTAATACAGTCTCGTGTTTCCGGCCGCGACGACCGCGAGGACGCACGCGTGCAGAGCCGTTGTTCTCTCCTCTCTTTCGTTCGGCGTCTGCCAACTGGCCGAGCCGGCCGTCTCTATTCTCTGCCAGTCCGCGTGCTGCTCTCGGGCACAGGCCGCGCAGCCAGTCAAAGCGAGGCGCTCGCCCGGTTTTAGCAGCTGCGGGAATCGACCGCGAAATTTAAGGATTTCACGATCGACCGTGAGCGCCACGAACGCTTTTTTTACGCTGCCTATTGCTTTCATTCGCCGCGACAACCCGTCGCACGTTTCCACGTTCGTTGAAGTTTCGTTGTTACCGTCAGCCCGGCGCGGACGAAGCCATTAAAATTGTCCCGAAAATTGTTGTCGAACTCTCCGCGACGCGCGAGACGTGTTGGCTGCTGCGATTGCCACGGTTCTAAGGAGTGGGGGGTGGGGGGCAGCGCGGCGCGCGCCGTATTCTGTCTAGTCTATGTAGAACTCGTCGCGAGTCACCGGCGGTGTATGTACTCTGCATTTTGAATCCGTTGTGTCTGCGCGGAAGTGCCGACGCAGGGCGTGGCGCGCCCTGCACGAGTCGAGGCGCAACTCGAAACCGAGAATGGGAAGTTCTTCCTTTCGGCTCCGCCAAGAAGTTCGTTTCGAAGGTGGCTCGGGAAATTTCAGACGGCGAACAACCAGGATTTAATTTTCAAACTTCTCGTGCGACGTTCGGCGGAACCCCACTGGCCGGAGAACTTCTATCCGAATACATGTCGCGTTACATCTTCCGCGAGCTAATTTTACAAAGATATCATTTATTCCGTGCGCCGAACTTAAAGCTCATTGTTTATGCCGCGATGGTGCACTTAAGGGAGGGGGGTGGCTGAAGATCAAATACTAGTAATTTTACAAATAAAATTTCGAGAAAATATGTTTCTATAGAAATTTTTTTTACATAGAATCGAATCACGTGAAAATTAATTCTTCCTTCATTTAATAATAATTTTCTATATTTAACACTTAAAGAAAAAGATTCGAGTCAGTTAGACCAGTTTGAAAAATGTTGTTGCATTTTAGAAGGTGGTTTTATTTTCCGAATAAAATTTCGAAAAAATATGTTTCTATAGAATCTTTTTTACATAGAATCGAATCACGTGAAAATTAATTCTTCCTTAATTTAATAATAATTTTCGATATTTAACTCTCAAAGAAAAAGATTTGAGCCAATTAGACCAGTTTGAAAAAAGTCGTTGCATTTTAGAAGCTGGTTTTATTTTCCAAATAAAATTTCGAAAAAATGTTTTTCTATAGAATTTTTTACACAGAATCGAATCACGTAAAAATTAATTCTCCCTTAATTTAATAATAATTTTCCATATTTAACACTTCGAAAAAAAGATTCGAGCCAGTTAGACCAGTTTGAAAGAAGTCGTTGCATTTTAGAAGGTGGACGAATACTTTTTGTGAGGGACTGTACAAGGTAATATACGATAGTTCTACACGAATAAGAAAAAAATCGTGAATAAATTTTTACAGCGTGATTGCAACGGGGATGTTTCCAATTTCCAAATCAACGGCAGACTTGATTGCGAAACAAAATTCTTCAATGTTTTTGGAAACGTTTCATTTCGTGTCATTTTCGAGGGAAAACAAGCCTTCATTTTCCTACCCGCTATATTGCGGGTAGAAACATGTTACCAGAAAATGATGGACTGCGAAAGTGGAGGCTTCAAACTTCGAAATGAGAGTCCAGGTTCGTCGGTGAACCATATTTTCGTTTACGAAATTATGACAGTATCAACATCGATGATTTTCCGGCAATCAGAAAAGTGAATACTTTCGTAAGTGACTGTAAACGCGTTTCATTGATTAACGCGGCCATTTAGCGACCATAAAAACTCGATCAAATCAAAGCGATTTATCCGCCCCCCCACCCCTCCCACCGCTGCTCTGTAACGAGGTGTTAAACTCATTGTGAAAATTTCGATTTTTTCTTTAAAAACTGCACTGTAATAAAATCTTTTTTATGCTTGTTATATGGAAGAGTATAATAATTAATAGTATTATTATTAATAAGTAAATGTAATTAATAGTTTTATTATTAATAAGTAAATATTATTAACGGTATTATTATTAATAAGTAAATATTATTAATAGTATTATTATTAATAAGTGAATATTATTAATAGTATAATCATTAATAAATAAGTATTATTAATAGTATCATTATTAATAAATAAGTATTATTAATAGTATTATTATTTATAAGTAAATATTATTAACAGCATTATTATTAATAAATCAATATAATTAATAGTATCATTATTAATAAATAAATATTAATAAATAAGTATTATTAATAGTATTATTATTTACAAGTAAATATTATTAACAGCATTATTATTAATAAATCAATATAATTAATAGCATTATTATTAATAAATAAATATTATTAATAGTATTATTATTAATAAATAAGTATTATTAATAGTATTATTATTTACAAGTAAATATTATTAACAGCATTATTATTAATAAATCAATATAATTAATAGCATTATTATTAATAAATAAATATTATTAATAGTATTATTATTAATAAATAAGTATTATTAATAGTATTATTATTTACAAGTAAATATTACTAACAGCATTAATAGTAAATGATAAAATAGTAAATGATAAATTTATTTGCAGAATTCAATAAAAACGTTTATCCAATTTATTCCCATTTATTCCCCTTTGTCAGATTCTGCATCATCCACATTATTTAATGATAAATCAAATTTAATGATTTTCTCTATATTTCTACAAAATAAAGCACATAATTCTCGTTCATCCGATAGACTGTCATTCTCAGTCAAAAACATTCTAAACATTATACAAATCATAAATTAAATCGTTCAATAAACGTTTAAACCTTCACGTTCAAAAACACGTCGCCCGAGATCGCCTCGAAAATTTCGCGCGCATAATTTTCTCGCCGAGCGTCACGACTCCACAGAAAAGCGTTTAGCGATTTTTAACGCTACGGGGGGGAACGCCCGAAGTAGGATCGTTGATCCCCATAATCGAGAATCATCCATTTCATGGATGAAACAGCAAACGCCGGGAGATCGATAAGAAGCGCATGCACCGGATGAAAGATTCATTCGTTCTCGATGATCGAGCCTCGTCCATCCTTCGTACGTATCTTCTGACCGTTCTTCCGTATTTCCGTTTTCCAGAAAATGTCGTCGATGCGAACACAATCGACCGCCGGCGGCGGCGTGGTCGGCCTGAGCAGCGTCGGCTCGGATCGGACCGGCGCTACCTCGACCGCCGGTGGTTCTCATTCGCACTCCCACCGGAAGCACCACCACCATCACAGAAGCCGTAGCGCGCCGCGGGCGCAGGAGAAGCCGCCGCGGAAGCGCCATCTTAACACCGGGCACAGCCTCGCCTCCATTCCCAACCAGATCAAGCTGTCGATGCTGAACAGCGGCCTCATCTCGTTCGGTGAGTCGCGTGAGTCATCCACGGTAGTACACCGGCCGCGCGTCGTTAGACGAGAGATCCGCCCGTCTCTCGTTTCCCATTGGCTCCGGCGGCCGGCCTTTCGCCCGGCTTCATATCCGACGGGGATTAACCCTTTCGCTACTACGGACCACTATAGTGGCTTTCCATATGATGCCACTGAGGTACTACGGACCACTATAGTGGCTTTCCATATGGTGCCACTGAGGTACTACGGACCACTATAGTGGCTTTCCATTTGGTGTCACTGAGGTACTACGGACCACTATAGTGGCTTTCCATATGGTGCCACTGAGGTACTACGGATCACTATAGTGGCTTTCCATATGGTGCCACTGAGGTACTACGGACCACTATAGTGGCTTTCCATATGGTGCCACTGAGGTACTACGGACCACTATAGTGGCTTTCCATTTGGTGCCACTGAGGTACTACGGACTACTATAGTGGCTTTCCATATGGTGCCACTGAGGTACTACGGATCACTATAGTGGCTTTCCATATGGTGCCACTGAGGTACTACGGACCACTATAGTGGCTTTCCATTTGGTGCCACTGAGGTACTACGGATCACTATAGTGGCTTTCCATTTGGTGCCACTGAGGTACTACGGACCACTATAGTGGCTTTCCATAAGATGCATTATATTGCATAATGTTATTTCCTCTCATCCTGTAAATTAAAGAGCGCATGCTAAGACGTTATAAAATACCCTGGAATACCCTTTATTTATAAATACCCTTTGGAGAAAAATTTTTTCGTTCGAAAAATTCATTCAATTCAAACAGCTTAGGTTCTCCGCCGACCGCCGCGGAGTACCGACTTCCGCTGACGATCGCCGTCGCGTAGCGTGCAGTGATGTCGCAGCGCTCTGTTCAGCAGAAGTACCGCGACGGAGAATCCGCCCGTAGCGAAAGGGTTAACAACCGCGCGGCCAACTGATACGCGGTCTTCTATCGTTGACCGTCGCGCTATTTTCCCTCGTCCGCGGATCCTTGACACCGGGTGTCCACGAATCAGGGGACCAGATACTCAGATTTCCCCGTCGTTTGTTAACCGTCGAAGCTCGCGAAGAGAGCCGCGTGGCGTTCTGGTCACCGATTTCGTTCTCTCGATCACGAAGGTACCGGGTGTTCCATTTCGATCGCGTTTTACATTCAACGCCTAGACAGTCGCGGAATCCGTCGAAACGACGGGTCACTAATTTTTTTGAATTTACGATTGTTTACGTCGCAATGGTGATTTTATGAGTTATTTGTTCGATTTACATATAATATCGCGTAATGATAATGATTATGATATCGCGTAATGGACATTCCCATCCTACCGTACTCGGGAAAAATGAAGAAAAGAATTTTACGTGCTTCCCGATAAGCACTGGACGTCCTGAAAATGTCCATTTTATGTCCATTCTAGGTCTGAACGTCTTGAAAATGTTCATTTTATGTCCATTTTAGGTCTGAACGTCGTAACGCCCTAAAATGGACGTCTTTAAGACGTCTTATTTCAGGCGTTAAGAGGACGTCTGATTCGGGACGTCTTTGAGACGTCTTATTTCAGACGTTAGAAGGACGTCCGATTCGGGACGTCTTTAAGACGTCTCGTGGACGTCTTGATTTTTAACGCGGGACGTTTCTAAGCCGTTATTAGGCCGTTCGTAGGCTGTTCATAGGACATTCGGGACGTCTTTAAGACGTCTCGTGGACGACTTGATTTTTTAGCGCGGGACGTTTCTAGGCCGTTATTAGGCCGTTCGTAGGCTGTTCATAGGACATTCGGGACGTCTTGATTTTTAACGCAGGACGTTTCTAGGCCGTTCGTGGACTGTTCATAGGACATTTGGCACGTCTTATAATTATATATATATAATAATATTATATAAATATTATATATATTATATAAATAATAATATTATATATATATAATATATACATAATTATAATTATTCATTTAATATAATATTTTCAATAACATTTTTTATGAAACTTTCAATAATGACTAATATCAGTAAATCAAATAAGATGCGTCAATTAGGAAGAATTTACCGTGTAGCTCGTCAACGAAGCTGCCGAGATCATTTCCGCCGAGAACCGAGTTTCTTCAAATCATCACAAAAAAAATCACTTCTTTCCAAGCTTGACTTGCAACGTTTTCGTGAAACCCTTCTGTTCGTACAACATCTGTTTGTATCGTAACACGTGCAACACGAGCCGAGCGAAAGATCGTGTTCGGCTTTCCGTCACGGTTTTCAGCTACGCCATTGGGATGACCATAAAAAACTGGGTTGCCCCCGGGTGTAATCGCTGATGCTCGTATCGCGCTGAAGTGAAAACCTTAGCTGCGGATCAAGGGGAACTTTTGTTTCATTTTTAACGAAGTAAATCCTTTAATCCAGCGTCCGACGACGTTGACCGTGCCTATTACGACCTACCTACCTCTATATTTCCGCGACGGTCCGCTTTAACTTTTCTCGGTTCGTGACGCGTCACTTTGCCCCCTCCCCTCTCCCCCTCCCCCAACGGCAATTTACATGTATTTGATATGGATAAAACGATCAACGTGTCCTGGGGACGACTTATATATATTTTTGCAGCGCTAAAACGACGGACGTAACAGCGGACCCAAGGCGGACCTCATTAACGAAAACGCCTTTTTTTGGCGAATCCGAGGGCAATTCGAGAGCACCCAGACGCGGTCTTTCATTATTTAAAAATGCTCGCGAGCGTATAAAAAGGACGAACGAAATTACGCGTGTCCGCTTTGTGCGGCTGCGGCAGCAGTGTCTCCGCGCGGATCCGCTGAACTCGTTATGGATTCATTGCTGAATCGTTACCTTCGAGTGTACGCGTACAGGGTGTCCCATAATTACGTTAACACAGGCGACGGAGCGATTCCTGAGGTCGTCCGGAGTAACTTTTTCCTCAGCGAAAATGCGATCCGCGGCTTCGTTTACGAGTTATTAACGAAAAACGGTGACCAATGAGAGATCGTGCGCGGCTGACGCCCCGCCCTCGCGACCGCTGCCGCTGCGTCAGACGGCCGGCGCGACGCGGCGTTGGCCGCGAGGGCGGAGCGCCGGGCGATCCTCGCCTCTCATTGATCTCAGTTTTTCGTTAATAACTCGCAAACGAAGCGGCGGATCGCATTTTCGCTGAGGAAAAAGTTTCTTCGAATGACCTGAGGAATCCTCTAGTTTCGGATTGCGAGACATTTTTCGGGACATCCCTTTGCGAGTGTTAACATGATTATAGGACACCCTGTATATTCTGGCATATTAGGTGCTTACGTTAATTCGTGAATTACATTGTTAAACAATTGTAAGTCGAAACTGATGATTCTGCTGCATCAAAACTGCATTATTGTTTGAAGTTACTTAATATATGATGAAGAAAATGTATAGAACGTGATAGTGATAATAACAATTAAAAAAGAGAATAGTAACAATAATGATAATAATAACAGTAGTAATAATAATAATAATAGCAGTAGTAATAATAATAATAGTAATAAGAATAATGATTATTATAAAAGGTATTAATAACAATAATGATAATAATAATAGCAGTAGTAATAATAATTATACTAACAATAATTAAAAAAGATAATAAAATGACAATAATGATAATAATAGCAGTAGTAATAATAATAATAATAATAATAATTGTAATAACGATAATAATAATAGCAATAGTAATAATAATAACAGTAATATCAGGAATCCTTTGTTACATAATAAAGAAATGCAACAGCAATGAAACAGAAATGATTGTTTTTAAAATGAAAGATGGCTCGAGGATTAATTCGCGCGACCAACCTATTTCCCTCTCTGTAAAAGTTTGAATTCATCCTACCAGAAGTTCATTGCCTAAAGTGATTTCAAAGCTGTGTCGCAGCTACGTCCAGCAGTTTCATTGATTTTTAGCAGGACATCCGTTACATTCACAAAGTACAGCGAGCAGTTGTTAATCTCCTCTCCCGCGCATCGGGCGTAAAATATTTTTCCTGAAAAAAAAACGGAAAATAAGAAAAGAAATGATCATTAGTCGGCAAGAGGGACAAACACGCGAAAAGATAATGGATCAGGGATTCCGATTTCAATGGAAGCCTGGAGTGAGCAGCAACACGACGGCCCCTTTTTAATTAGCTTCGCTCGAAGCGAGAATTTTCCATTATAAAATATGCAAACTGAAAGAATCGCGGCGGGTACCTTTCCTTCTTTTTCCTTTTTTTTTTTAATTACGATAAGAAAGATCCGCGACACGAGATTAATGAGACTTTCCAGCGGGTTCTCCTCGCTGTTCCGAATTTCATCGAACGGCCCGGGACGTATTACGACGAGAGAGCCGAACGAACGGCCGTCAGCTGCGCGCCGACGACGGCTACCTTTAATTCGTTTCAATTTAATTCCGTCGCGAAAGTTTTCCTCGCCACTTTTCGATTCCTCCTCGTCCCCGGGACTTGACGTCTCGTTAGAAAATGAGCCGGAAAACTTCACCGCGAAAACTTGTCCCGGAACGGCCGGGAACGGCTTGACAGTGCGCCGCGCGTACAACGTCGCTTCGCGGCAATAAAAGCCGCCGCGGACGTATGACGGATAAATATACAGGGTGTCCCGAAAAATGTCTCGCAATCCGAAACTAGAGGATTCCTCAGGTCATTTGAAGTAACTTTTTCCTCAGCGAAAATGCGATCCGCGGCTTCGTTTACGAGTTATTAACGAAAAACGGTGACCAATCAGAGGCAAGGCAAGGCCGGCACTCCGCCCTCGCGGCCAATGCCGCGTCGCGCCGGCCGTCTGACGCAGCGGCAGTGGTCGCGAGGGCGGGGCGTCAGCCGCGCGCGATCGAGTACGGCTGACGCGAGGCGGCCCAGTCAACCGGCGCGCGAAGCGCGGTCCCGCTCAGCCGAGCTCGCCTCTCATTGGTCACTGTTTTTCGTTAATAACACGTTAAAGGTGTCTCGGAGAAAATTTTTGCAAAGGAAAAAGTTGCTTCGGACGACCCGAGGAACCCGCCACTTTCGGGACATTTTTGGGACACCCTGTATATTATGCTGCAACGTTCGGGCGGCGGAGTGGGAGGCAGCGGGGCGGACGGAACTTGCTGGAAACTTCTTTCTCGCGAGTTTCACGGGCCCGAAGGGTGTACACGCGATGAATTCCGGTTATAATGACCCACGGGAATTAGGAAGTTTCGGCGAGGATCACGAAACCCTTCACGCGTTTCTTAATTTATTAACGTATTAACGCCGGGGGAGGAAGAAACTGCCGGCAATACCGGTCGAATGTTTATCAAAAATTTCATCCGTGAGCAATTACGTGGATAATAAAATTTTCGTTTGCTGCAGTGTTTGCTACATTGTTGCCGATGCTATGAGACGCTATTGTAGGATATACAAGGTTATGTTGTGTGAGAGAATTTCTCTCTGGGTCTATTTTTACCCAGACCAATTAAATCGTGACTTAACCGGTCAACTGAGTTTGACGAGTATACTCGTCATAGAGAAGTGGCAGTCTTTTGAAGAAGCGATAGTATTTTCTGTCGCGACGAGTATACTCGTCACGCGGAAAAAAGTAGCGACCTTCCCTCAAAATAGGGAGTTCTCTTAACCAGTTAGCTATGTTCGACGAGTATACTCGTCAAGGAGATGCGGCAGTATTTTGCGTCGCGACGAGTATACTCGTCACGCGGAAAAAAGTAGCGACCTTCCCTCAAAATAGGGAGTTCTCTTAACCAGTTAGCTATGTTCGACGAGTATACTCGTCAAGGAGAAGCGGCAGTATTTTGCGTCGCGACGAGTATACTCGTCATAGAGAAGTGGCAGTATTTTGAAGAAGCGATAGTATTTTCTGTCGCGACGAGTATACTCGTCATAGAGAAGTGGCAGTATTTTGAAGAAGCGATAGTATTTTCTGTCGCGACGAGTATACTCGTCATAGAGAAGTGGCAGTATTTTGAAGAAGCGATAGTATTTTCTGTCGCGACGAGTATACTCGTCATAGAGAAGTGGCAGTATTTTGAAGAAGCGATAGTATTTTCTGTCGCGACGAGTATACTCGTCACGCGGAAAAAAGTAGCGACCTCCCTTCAAAATAGGGAGTTCTCTTAACCAGTTAGCTATGTTCGACGAGTATACTCGTCGCGCTTAAAAAGTAGCGACCTTCCTTCAAAATAGGGAATTTCTTCAACCAGTTAGCTGTGTTCGACGAGTATACTCGTCAAGAAGAATCGGCAGCATTTTATGTCGCGACGAGTATACTCGTCGCGCTTTGACGAAATTAGTGAGAATGAAATTAATTCACATCGCATCAATAATAGCACGGAATTAATTCAACGGGCGAGCATTAAATAATCCTTGAACGCGCGCAGAATTTGTTTGTTTCTTAATCGACAGCGTGCACCTTTGTGCAAAGTGTAAAAGAGATAAAAAAAAAAAAGAAAAAGACCTACCATAAAATGAAATCTCTCGCTCGAAAGAGAGGAGCCGTGCACTTAATAATCGAAACCTGCGAATAAAGAAGAGCGCCGTCTCGAATGAAAATTAAAATGCTGTTTGAATATTGCCGGATAAAATGGTCGAACATTCGATGACCTATTTTTCGCGGGAATATAATAAGAAAAATCGTGCCGCGTGATAACGTTTTGTACGGTGGAAATGTATTCTTGAAAAATTCATTTGAATGAGACTCGAATTTAATTGAGAATCGAGGCGCGACATTCGGCGTCCGGTTTGCCCGGCGGCGCCGCGTGGACTATGGTGGGGCGGGGGGTGGTGGTGGTGGGGGGGAGTTAGAGGGCCACGATGTTACGAAGAGCGTAAAAGAAATTTGCATTTAATAAGTACGATTGGCCGCCGAGGAGGCAGCATTTTCGTGGCGAAAGGCGGAGCAACGTTCCGCGGAGGTCCGTAAAGACCTTTCTTTTCCCTTCGTTACAGCGTCAGCGCCGGGGATAAAGCAGATCCGTAACTTGATTCGATCAAGCACGGCGTTTCTGCCGGGAGGGCTTTCCGAAACGTTTTAGACGCTTTTAGCACGGCACCTCTTCGTCGTCCCTGCAGTCTTTCGTGTGTCATTTTATGCAATATTTCTAGTCCATCGCGTGAAAATTCGATGCGAAGGCGCAGCCGTTCGGGGGACACCGTGAAAATCACGCGTCCTCCGCTAGATTGATAAGAATTGATTGCTTGTTTCATCGGATAGCGAGGAGAAAACTGTATGAATTTTATAAAATCGAATTTCCGTAACTTGTATTGTTTAATTTGCGGTATTTATAATTTATAATTATAATAATGTAAATATAATATAAATTATAATACGGCATTTATAATTATAATAATAATGTAAATATAATATAAATTATAATACGGCATTTATAATTATAATGATAATGTAAATGTAATATAAATTATAATACGGCATTTATAATTTATAATTATAACAATAATGTAAATATAATATAAATTATAGTATGGTATTTGTAATTTATAATTATAATAATATAAATATATAATATAAATTATAATGAGATATTTATAATTTAATCTATTGAAAATGGGAGGTTCCTGTGGTCATTTGAGGTAACTTTTTCCTTTACACAAATTTCCTCCGAGGCGTCGTTAACAAGTTATTAACGAAAAACGGCGACCAATGAGAGGCGAGCTCGTCTGGCGCGCGGCGGCCCAGTCCACGAGCGCGCGAAGCCCAGTTGCGCTCATTGGCTCGGCCGTCTCGCGCCAGCCGAGGCCGCCTCTGATTAGTCATTGTTTTTCGTGAATAACTCGTGAACGAAGCCTCGGAGAAAATTTTTGTAAAGGAAAAAGTTGCTTCAAATGACCTCAGGAAACCCCTACTAACGGATTGCAAGACCTTTTTGGGACACCCTCTATAATCTCGTATATAATCTTGTATATAGAAATAAATGATAATATTGAATAAATAAAAATAATAATAAGTAAATAATAATAATAAATAAATAAAAATAGAAATAAATAAATCTTATATATAATAATAATATAATGTATATATAATCTTCTTTACTATAGTAGAAGAGAAACTGATATATATATCTGTTTCTCTTCTACTATAGTAAAGAAGATTATATATACATTATATTATTATTATATATAAGATTTATTTGTAAGGTGTATATATATATATATATATATATATATATATATATATATATATATATATATACCTTACAAAGTATAAAAGTAATAAAAAGATTAGTTAAATGAAATCCGTTAAATACATTTTATAAATATTGAATTCCTTAATTTTCCAACATATCGATCTTCTTGTACCCTCGGTTCGATACTAGGTCACAAATTAATATTCTCAAGATAAAAAACAGAGTTAACCACTTCTGCACAATATGTATTTCTCGTACGTCCCTATCTCATTTTAGTCAATTATGAAGTCTCTCGAGTCTTAACTCGACTCGATTGACTCATTTCGATAGATCGATTTTTCGTCGGCGTCGATATAAACCGGTAATTCGTATAGATTTCCCGTTCCACCTTACTTTCAAAGAAGGATTTAAATATCGAATTCCTTAGCTTTCCGACATATCGATCTTCTTGTGCCCTCGGTTCGATTCTAGGTCACAAATGTGATTCTCCAGATAAAGAACGGAAGTGAACCGCTTGCATAATACTTACTTCTTGCATGTCTCAATTTACTTTAGTTCCCGAATCTTGATAAATGGACGAATCAAATTTGGTTTCATTTCGGAATAAATGTGAAATGACATGATCATATTTAATAGATTATGCGCGAACCATTCGTCACGAGACTGAATCATTCTTATAGTGCAAAAAGTTAAGAATATCGAACAGAGTGAGCAGTTCGATTCGATCCTAATATCGGTACAATTTGTTTATAATTCGCAATGAAAATGATAGTAATCTCGGTGGAATAACCACATTCGTGATCGTGTCAACGGAAACGACTCTTCACGATAAGAGGTACAGCAATTTCTCCCGGAAATTCCAAATTTTGGGTTGCCCTGAATTTCCCTGTGCTAGTGCTACGCCTATGTAATTTATCGCTACGTCGATGCTAAGGGCGGACAACTTAAAATGGTCTGTTTGGACGTGAGTTGGTTAAGACACGTGACCAATCTCCGTCGAATCGTGTCACGTGGCCTCCGAATTGCCTTCGAATCGTGACAAAAAATTAAAAATAAAACAGTTAAGTCATCGTTTTTATTCTAGCATTGCTATACAGGGTGTTCCATAATTATGTTAACACCGGGAAAGAGCTGATTCCCGAGGTGATTTGAAGCAACTTTTTCCTTTGCGGAAATTCAATCCGCGGCTTCGTTCACGAGTTATTAACGAATAAATGCTGACCAATAAGAGGCAAGCTCCGCCGCCGCGCGTCAGCCGAGCCAATGAGCGGAACCGCGCTTCGCGCGCTCGTTGGCTGGGTCGCCACGCGCCAGCCGCGCTCGCCTCTCATTGGCCAACGTTTTTCCTCGATAACTCGTAAACGAAGCCGCGGATTGAATTTTCGCTAAGGAAAAAGTTGCTTCGAATCACCTCAGGAATCACCTGTTTCCAGGCGCAAACATAATTACGAGACACCCTGTATACTCGTATTAATGTATATCGGCATGCTGACCGCTGCTATAAAAACGAGCCGCGAGGTCCGCCGAATCGCCACTTCGAATTCTCAGATCTGCCGGTTTCAATTTCGGCGTCCGAACGTTTCTGGGAGAAATCACCGTAACAGGAATTTAATTAAAGTTCGCCGGGTTGAAAAATGTTACGGGAACGTACGCGCGCGCGCGCGCGTGTCTGATATCTATGGAAATCCGTTCGTTCACGCAGCTTGTTTCGCGAGAACTCGAAAACACGGTGAATCCGGATCAAAAGGATTTCGGTTGAACTCTTTACGCGAGCGTGTTCGGCATGCCGGCAACCGCGGCGAATTCTATGAAATTCGCAAAAAAGACCCGCGATAATTCCACGCGTTTATGCGTTACGTTTGCTTAAAAAAAAAGAATCGCGTTAACCGCCCGATAACCACGGCGAAACTTCGCTCCCTCCCCCCACACCGTCTACTTTCGGAATTTAATGGAATTATCGTCGCGAACCGTGTTTGCGCGGTTAAACAGCGGCGAAAGTGGGGCGCCGGATAAGCGGAATTTCGGGATCAGTTGAGTAGAAGAGTTAAGCTGCACCATAAGGTGCTGCTGTGCTTTATCACTTTTGCCACGGGCTGCGCCAAAAAGCTGCAAGCTTAATCAGCGCGGATACGAGAGCGCCCCGAGCGTAGACTTCCCCGTGCGGGAGACCGATCGCCTGGCAAATTCAGGCTTCAATCCTCCTTCGCTTTGACGCGCAACCGATCAAACGTACTTGGAGATCGATGGACCCCCCCTCCCGATTAAGAGACTTACTATGTCTGTTTCAGCCGCGAGCTACACCAAACACACGGGTACACTGATTATGTTAATTGGGGGACGTACGTTTTCAATCGTGGCCGCGTACCGTGACTATTAATGTTAAAGTTGATAACAGAAGTCCGAAAAGATGCGCTGGAATGACAAGGCCATCTTGAAACATGGAGCTTCAGTTCGATGAAATTCTATTGGGCGTTTTTTAACGTTGATTGTGTACCATATAATATAATATAATATTATGTAATACAACGTAATACATGCAATGTAATACAATGTAATACAATGAAATGCAATGTAATTCGATGTAATGCAATGTAATATAATGTAATACAATATAATACAATGTAATAATACAATGTAATGCAATGTAATACAATGTAATAATACAATGTAATACAATGTAATACAATGTAATGCAATGTAATACAATGCAATACAATTTAATACAGTGTAATACAATGTAATACAGTGTAATACAATGTAATACGATGTAATAATACAATGTAATGCAATGTAATGCAATGCAATACAATGTAATAATACAATGTAATACAATGTATTGCAATGTAATGCAATGTAATGCAATGTAATGTACTGTAATATAACATGATATAATATAATATAATAAATAACCTATTGTGGTTTTCAAAGGCGAAAGCGATACCCTTGTAAGTAAAGCGTATGGAAATGAAGGTTGTTCGGTAAATTTCCCCGAGAGCTGGTTTTGTCCCTTGAAATGTAGCGCAACTTTAATTTCATTTAGGGAAACATTAATCCTGCGATTACGTGTACAGGGCGCAGAATTAGAGATTCGTATCCCTTTGTCAAACTGAAACACCGCGGTCGTTTTTGGAAGAGCTTTGTTTGCACAGAGTGGTCCCGTGCAGCGTGCCTAGCACGATGCATCGGGTCTCACGGCTTAGAAATAAATTTAAGGGACCCGGGATTTAAGTGGAATCGGTTGCGCGACAAGAAACTGGCTATCGGTTTCTAGGAGCTATTTATTGCGACCCCTCTTGTTCCAACATATATATATATATATATATATATATATATATATATATATATATATATATATATATATATATATATTTAATAGTAGCTATATAGCACGGCTGTATAATCCCAGAATGGTACAAGCTGTTTATAAGGAAGCTTCCGCGAAAGTGAAACACGATTGGTAAATCCTTTGTTCGAGAGCAAAGAAAAGCACGGCGGAATGGAATTCTTAATCGACTTAAAAGTGCAACGGCTTCAACGATGCCTCGAAAGGTTATAATAAGGTAACGATAAATCGTGTCAATGAAAATCCGCGTAAAAATTTTTATTCGATAAGAAATCAATGCGACAACAATTTTTTGTCATGAAATCGCATAATTCCTTTTACGCGAATCGACGCATTTTTGTATTCTCTTCGACAAATTGTTAAGGCGTTTCCGTCGAAAATTGATTAGCACAGATGTTGTGTAAATATTATATTGTTATATTATTATGTTGTTATATTATTATATTGTTAAATTATTACATTGTTATATTATTATATTATTATATTGTTATATTACTATATTGTTATATTTTATATTGTTATATTATTATATTGTTATATTTTATATTGTTATATTATTATATTCTTAAATCATTACATTGTTATATTATTATATTGTTATATTATTATATTATTATATTATTATATTATTATGTTATTATATTGTTATATTGTTATATATATATTATATATAATATATTAATATTATATATTAATAATATAATGATATAATATTAATATATATAATATATTAATATTATATATTAATAATATAATAATATAATATTAATATATATATAATATATTGTTATATTTATATTTTATAATATATATTTTACGTTGTGATATTTCATATTATTTTATATTTTTCGAATAAAAACAAAACCTTGATTGTAACATGTCCCATTGTGCGACGTTTTGGAATGGAACGGGACACTCGTTGAATCGTTTATTCACGATTTCCACGTAATTTCGAGCGGCGATTCCTGTCGTGTTGCTACACGCGTTCGTCAATGTTCCGCGGAACTATCGGGAACGCGTTTCCCGGTGCGCGCTTTTTCTACACGAACTCCTGCCGGTATTGCCACGTGCTCGTTTCTGACTTCGCGGGAATGCTATTGATTTCCTTCCACGTGATTGACCTTCGGCCGATAGGATGTGCTCAGGAACGATAGCACGATGCTTCGCCTCTGCGAGCGTGTCACTCGGAAAGTCGGTTCGGTTCATCGTGGCAATTGTTATTATTATATTTGAGAGTCTCTGCTGCCTCTGGCTTGACGTGCCAATTACTGTGCCTTTAAACTAACCTTTCGCTTAAGTTTTGTTAATCTTGTACGGTACGATTTTTTGTTTACAGCTACGCTTCAAAGATAAGTGATTTCTATTTATTTAATGTTACAATCAAGGTTTTGTTTTTTCATATATATATATATATATATATATATATATATATATATATATATATACAAAAAATATAAAATAATATGGAATATCACAACATAAAATATAACAATATAATGGTATCACAATGTAACAATATAGTAATATAACAATATAACAATAAAACAATATAATAATATAATAATATAATAATATAATAATATAATAATATAATAATATAATAATATAATAATATAATAATATAATAATATAATAATATAACAATGTAATAATTTAACAATATAATAATATAACAATGTAATAATTTAACAATATAAAGTGTAATAATATAAAATATAACAATATAACAATATAATAATATAACAATGTAGTAATATAACAATATAACAATATAATAATATAACAATATAGTAATATAACAATATAACAATATAATAATATAACAATATAAAATATAATAATATACAGTATAACAATGTAAAATACAACAATATAAAATATAACTATATAATAATATAACAATACAACAATATAAATTCCGTAAGTCAAAACAATTATATTTGAAAAAAGGTACAAAATTTTCATGGGAACCTTATTGCGACGACACTATAGAAAATTATCTATTCAACTGAAACTTACGTATACCGATAAATCAACAAATTCTATTATTTATAAATTACCAAAACTATTTTACTAAAAAAGATTAATCGTACTTTCAATCTCGCAAATCAGAATTCTCCTCAGGTTTATAAAAACCGTTTCCTTTCTTTTCCTTCGTTACGTTTAAAACAAATCCTGGCAACTGGCACAGTAACTGGCACCACCGTCCACCGTCCGGTTCGAAAAAAAAAAAATGAATCCGACGAACCGGCATCGTCCGCGAACGCACGCGATTCTCCGATATCTCTGCGATATCGTTCGCGAAACCGTTCCGCTGCCGGGGGGAAGTTTATTTTATGGGAAATAGAGCGCAAAAAGAGTAGCTGTCAGCCGACTGGCTCGTGCAACGCAGGATGTCTGCGAGCTCGGCGAACCCGTTACCTATGGATGCATAAAGTCCATAGTCTAATCATTACACTCGGCAATGATATCAACCCCCTCCCCAACCCCTCCACCCGCCCTCGCCGGTGCAGCGGAGCCGTGACACGCGGGCTCCGGCGGAGCTCCGGCTCGAATGCTTTATAATATCATATTTCATAGGTCCGTGCATACAGTGCCGTTCAGTATGCATTACGCAGTTACGTACCTGGTTCCGTTGCGCCCAGACAGCTGTGAACACACACACACACACACACACACACACACACACACACACACACACACACACACACACACAGAGAGAGAGAGAGAGAGAGAGAGAGAGAGAGAGAGAGAGAGAGAGAGAGACACAGAGAGAGAGAGAGAGAGAGAGAGAGAGAGAGAAACACAAACACATTTAGCGTAAGGGTAACTTTCTAACGAAAAGTTTGCGTTTGCCTTCTGTTTCCTCTCGCGCTGACTGCGCGCGCGCGCGCGCTCGCGCGTATACAAATGCGTTTCAATAACGTTTCATTACATTTATATTGAATAAATATGCGAACGGATATCGTTCCCCAGCGCGCGCGCGCGCGTATGCAACTGCGTTTCAATAACGCATAACATTTGTATTGAAAAACTATGCGAACGGATATCGTTCCCCGGCGCGCGCGCGCGCTCGCGTTTTCTGGAATCATTTTTCTGACTTGTGGTATCTCCATTTTATATGAAAAAGTGCATTTTACGCATTAGAAATCGAGTCTTCTGATGACCTGTGACGACAGTTATACTTTTAATAACTTTTTTAAATTTAAACTTTGTTGATGTTAATATTGTCATTGTCCATTACATGGACGAACTGCGAAACTTAAATGGACGACGGTGCGATTTATCGTTTTATCTCACGGTTTAACCCTTTGCACTAGAGTGGTGACTCTGAAGCACCGCTCAAAATACGTTGGATCACGTTTTAAGATAATTTTGATATTAACGAAGTTTAGATTTAACCCTTTGCACTCGAGCGGTGACTCTGAGGCACCGCTGAAATCGTTAGTTCACGTTCCAAGATAATTTTTATATTAACGAAGTTTAGATTTAACCCTTTAAACTCGAGTGGTGACTCTGAAGCACCGCTCAAAATACGTTGGATCACGTTTTAAGATAATTTTGATATTAACGAAGTTTAGAGATTTAACCCTTTGCACTCGAGCGGTGACTCTGAGGCACCGCTAAAATCGTCAGTTCACGTTCCAAGATAATTTTTATATTAACAAATTTTAAATTTAACCCTTTGAACTCGAGCGGTGACTCTGAGGCACCGCTAAAATCGTTAGTTCACGTTCCAAGATAATTTCTATATCAACAAAGCTTAAATTTAAAAAATCGTTAAAAGTATAACTGTCGTCACAAGTCATCGGAAGACTCGATTTCATACGCGTAAAATGCACTTTTTCATATAAAACGGAAATACCATAAGTCAGAAAAATGATTTTAGATTTAACGGTTAAGAAATCTCGAGAGCGACGTTCGCGTTCCAAAAATGATAACTCTACATTTCGAAGTTTCGCGTGCGCGAAACACGAGATTGCATCCCACTGTGTCGGTCTCGTCCGACGCGTTGTTATTCCTTGTTTTTCACGCGATACGATTTATTCAGGAACATTTGTACGCTCTTTGACCCCGTCCGTCGCCGTAATTGGCGATTCCTCTTGTGCTCCGCTTTGAATTTAGCTGCTCGCTTCTTTTCCTCCGACTCGCTTCTTCTCGCGGATCGACGCGACAGCATTTGGCGTGCTACTTTGCGCACCTGGAAGCAGAAAAAATGACGTCTTTTATAATAACAAAAAGCACTAATAACAAAGTAAGGAAATAAAGCGTTATTCGGTAAATATTATTTGGTAAATAAATTATATAATATAAAAATATATTATTCGGTAAATAGTATAATATATAAATAAATATTCGGTATATATATAATTATATTATAAAATAATATTTAAGGCATCAATATCAGATTTCAATTGTACAGTTTACTTTTTGGGTATTTTTACATTCGTGTTTTATTTAGAATGATATACAGGGTGTCCCAAAGTTATGGTATTTCCGAGAAATGAGGGGTTCCTGAGGTGATTTGAAGTAACTTTTTCCTTAGCGAAAATTCAATCCGCGGTTTCGTTTACGAGTTATCGAGGAAAAACGGTGACCAATGAGAGGCGAGCGCGGCTGGCGCGAGGCGGACCAGCCAACGAGCGCGCGAAGCGCGGTTCCGCTCATTGGCTCGGCTGTCGCGCGACGGCCGAGCTCGCCTCTTATTGGTCAGCATTTATTCGTTAATAATTCGTACACGAAACCGCAGATTGAATTTCCGCAAAGGAAAGAGTTGCTTCAAATTACCTCGGGAATCAGCCCTTTCCCGGTGTTAACATAATTATGGAACACCCTGTATAGCAATGTTAGAATAAAAACGATGATTTAACTGTTTTATTTCTAATTCTTTTGCCACGATTCGAAGGCAATTTTTTGGTCACGTGATACGCTATTAATTTAGCCTTACGAATTTAATAATAATAATTTTGCCAAAATTTAATTACCTTGTTCACCGGTGCCGGGAAAAATTGCGTAACCGGTATCGGAGATGCGTGTGACCAACCAAATGTGTTCCAAGAGTTTGGAACCAGGAAGTGACTCAACAATGATTCGTACGACAGCGAGGGGCAGGGGAAGGGGGGAGGGGAGGAGGAGAGAGGACGAGAATGGCACCTCAAGAATAGAAATTGAAACCGAAGTGGATTAACCCGGATGCCGACCGCCGCATATCCATCGTTTGTTGCTATTCAAAATATACCTTCGGCCGGGGACGAGATCAAACCGGGATCCATTTCCAAAGAATTTACATATTTTCCGGACGGACCGCCGGGGACCATCCTACGTTATTCCACCCGATAAGCGGGTTTCTATAAATCACGCCCATCGCGTTTTATAAACAGCCGCGCCGTAAATAGAATAATAAGTAATAGGACCGGCCCGATAAAGGCGGCTTATCTGAAAATGTAACTTATCAATTTCGCGATCCCTCGAAGTACTCTTCTCTCCGATGAGAGAGAGAGAGAGAGAGAGGGAGAGAGAGAGAGAGAGAGAGAGAGAGAGAGAGAGAGAGAGAGAGAGTATATAAGAGTCTATTATATATATAAGTAAGTATATTATATGTTATATATATTATATCCCAAGAATGTCTCGCAATCCGGAAATGGCGAGTTCCTCGGATCATTTGAAGCAGCTTCTTCCTTTACAAAAATGTTCTCCGAGGCACCGTTAACGAGTTATCAACGAAAAACAGTGCGCCAATAAGAATCGAGTACGGCTGACGCGAGTCGGCCCAGCCAACCAGCGCGCGAAGCCCGGTTCCGCTCATTGGCTCGGACGCCTCGCGCCAGCCGAGCTCGCCTCTCATTGGCGCACTGTTTTTCGTTGATAACTCGTTAACGGTGCCTCGGAGGAAATTTTTGCAAAGGAAAAAGTTGCTTCGAATGACCGGAGGAACCCCTTATTTAAATGTTACCTAATAATATATATATATATATATAACCTCTTAATAATTGCCATTATTTTAATAGGAACTATAAATTCAACTCCGCCATGTCTCGTGATCTAAAAATAAAATTCAACTGTTTAGTACAATTTGAAAAAAGTTATTCCCTTTACAAAAGCGCGCGCGAACACATTTTCGAAGCCATTGTGTAAATATTTCTCTTTGAATTGAAAAAAAAGCAGAAAAAAAAAGAAAATAGCGAACGCTGATCCCGATCATCGTACGGACGAATTTCAAAATCTTTGTCACGTGTGACGAGATCGTTTTTCAGGTCGCCGGATATAAACAGCCGTTCACCGAGTACGTACTCTCGGGTTTTCTGAATCGATAAGTATTGCATCATGAAATGGAATAAGTGCATGGTCGAGTAGCTCAGACAACTCAACCTGAATTTCTGTTGTGTTCGCGGCTGTTCGCGCTGGTGTTTTCTCGACTCTTTCCACCCTGCTCCCCCCTCCCCACCCCTCCGCCCAACCGCTTCGTGCCGGTGACACGAAAACTAAGCGGACCGAACAGGAGAATGGAAAATGCATAAGGAAAAGCTCGCCGCAGAACTTTCCTGCGGATAACTTAGGAAACAAAATACGACTGTACAGAAATCCGTAAAATGGACTCCAGACGCAAATATCCCGGCTTATACGCTGCGACACATTTATGTCTGACATTCGGTCGCGATGAAAAAGCTCTCCGCGCGGCATTTTCACCGACGTTGTAAATACGGACAGCGGCGCAAAATTCGTGCGCGCGAACCACCACGTGTCGCAAATGTATTTAAGAAATCTCTGACGGGGAAAAGGACATCGTTTCGCCACACGGTTTTTCGTGTACAGGCTGATTCGCTGCCAACCGTTACAAAGCAATAATCTCTCTGGCCCGATTAGTGGACAATGTGTATTTTTGCAATGTGCAATTTTTGTGGAAGATGCAAATGGGGCTGAAAGGGTTGTGTCAAGGTTATTATGTAATTATATAATTATCAAACAACTTGAACTTTTTTAAGATTATGAGATCAGTTTATACTAGACAATATGTAAGAGAGAGGGAGAGAGAGAGGGGCAGAGAGAGACGGAGATAGAGAGGGACAGAGAGAGACGGAGAGAGAGAGGGAGAGAGAGAGCGAGGGTAGAGCCGGTGAGAGAGAGGGAGCGAGAGCCGGAGAGAGAGAGAGGAAGAGAGAACCGGAGAGAGAGAGAAAGACGGAGAGTGAGAGGGAGAGAGAGAGGAAGAGAGAGACGGAGAAAGAGAGAGCGCGAGAGAGAACCGGAGAGAGAGACGGAGAGAGAGACGGAGAGAGAGTCGAAAAGAGAGAGAGAGACGAAGAGAGTGAGAGCGCGAGAGAGCCGGAGAGAGAGTCGGAGACAGAGAAGGAGAGAGAGAGAGTCGAAGACAGAGAAGGAGAGAGAGAGAGAGTCGGAGAGAGAGAAGGAGAGAGAGCGAGACGGGTGAGAGAGACAAAGAGAGAGAGAGAGACAAGGAGAGAGAGACGAAGGGAGAGAGTCGGAGAGGGAGAGAGAGAGAGACGGAGAGAGCCGGAGAGAGAGAGAGATGGAGAGAGAGTCGAAAAGAGAGAGTGAGACGAAGAGGGTGAGATCCCGAGAGAGCTGGAGAGAGAGAGAGAGTCGGAGAGAGAGAAGGAGAGAGAGCGAGACGGGTGAGAGAGAGACAGAGAGAGAGAGACGAAGAGAGAGAGCCGGAGAGAGAGTCGGAGAGAGGGAGGGGGAGAGAGAGCCGGAGAGAGAGAGACGAAGAGAGAGAGAGTGCGAGAGAGAGCTGGAGAGAGAGGAAGAGAGAGAGAGCCGGAGAGAGAAACGAAGAGAGAGAGCGAGAGGGAGACGAAAAGAGAGTGTGATACGAAGAGAGAGAGAGGAAGAGAGAGAGAGAGAGTCTACTAGACAATATATAAGGAAATTTTTGCAGAAGATGCAAATGTTGCAGAGGTTCTTAAAACACCGTTCTTTTTCAGTTTTTTTATTGTTCCTATTCGCCGAGAGAAAAATCGGCGCGTCGTCGTTCGAAAAATATTGTTCGACGTCCGTTCGCGGAATTCCGGCGTTGCCGGACGACAGTTTCGAGGAGGCGTATTCAACCGGGCGAAATGATGTTCGCGACGATATAAATAACGTTTGACGCTGCAATTAACAATGAATGGGAAACGCTCGACCCGAGGCGGAGCGTCCGCCGTTACAGATACTTCCCGCTATTGTTTTCGGCCGGCGCGACACGTTCGATCGCAACGGGAGCGCGAGAAGAACCGGCCGAAAATATGAGATCGAGCATGCTTTCGAGCAATCCGTAATTTATCAGCGTGAACAGAAACAAATGGCTCGGGGGCCGGTGTGTTCGCATATGCGAGAGGGAGAGAGAGAGAGGGGAGAGATAGAGATAGAGACGAAGAGAGAGAGAGAGAGAGAGAGAGAGAGCGGGAGAGAGCCGAAGAGAGAGAGGGAGAGAGAGAGGCTGGGGCGAGATTGGTAGAGAGAGAGAGAGAGAGAGAGAGACGGAGAACGAGAGAGAGAGAGCGATAGAGAGAGCGCGCGAGAGTGAGAGAGCGAGAGTGAGAGAGCGCGATAGAGAGAGAGACGGATAGCGAGAGAGAGGCGAAGAGAGAGAGAGGGAGAGAGAGAGAGGCCAGGGCGAGAGAGACGGAGAGAGAGAGAGAGAGAGAGAGAGTCGGAGAGAGAGACCAAGAGAGAGAGAGAGAGAGAGAGAGTCGGAGAGAGAGAGGGACGAAAAGAGAGAGTGAGACGAAGAGAGAGAGAGAGAGAGTGATACGAAGAGAGAGAGAGAGAGAGCGAAAGAGAGGTCTCGGTGTGTCGAATAATTTTTAATGAGTTATAAGTAATATGTTTTTCTAATGAAAAGAGCTATCCAAAAACTGCCAATTAAAGGTAAAAAGAAAAGAAAAAGTGCTCAGATCAATGTATAATACTAGCTCGCAAATGTATGTTTAATATGAAAAAGAAAAAATATAAGAAAACATACATATACACAACGACATACGTTGCGAAGTGCAGCAGCACGTTTAAATTCTAGTCCCGAAAAGTAACATGTCTTCGTTTATAGCAACGAGGCAGAGCGTGTTGTGCTTTTACGTTGCCAGAACTAGCACGTTTCAGTAGTTCGTCGCGGAAAGCAGCGCGCTTGCATTTACACGCGAGAAACGGCACGTTTCACTCTTAACTGCGAGAAGCGTTGCGTTAAACTGGCGATCCAGAATTTTAGTGGAGCAAGAGCGTTTAATAAAAGTTTCAGTACATATATATAATAAATAATATACAATATAATAGTAAATAAATAAATAAATATATATATTTATTTATTATATATATTATTACATATATATATATATATATATATTTATTTATTTATTTAGTGACCAATATGAGTCGCCTCGGCCGCCTAGCGCTGGGCGGCCGAGCCAGTCAGCGCTAGGCAGCCGAGCCAATCAGCGCGAGGCGGACCAGCCAAAGAGCGCGCGAAGCGCGGTTCGGCTCATTGGCTCGACTGGCGCGCGACGGCCGAGCTCACCTCTTATTGGTCAGTATGTATTCGTTAATAACTCGTAAACGAAGCCGCGGATCGCATTTTCGCAAAGGAAAAAGTAACTTCGAATGACCTCAGGAATCACCCCGTTCCGAGCGTTAACGTAATTATGGGATACCCTATATAATTCGAGGATGATAGAATTGCTGCTATTAATAATTGTGACTAATACAATAAACAAAGACTAATAGTAAATAAACTGCAATAATAAATAATAATAAATAATCTATAATAATAAGTTAACTAATATAATAAATAATAATAAATAAACTATACTAAAAAGTAAACTAATATAATAAATAATAATATATAAACTATACAAATAAGTAAACTAATATAATAAATAATAATAAATAAATTATACTAGTAAGTAAACTGATATAATAAATAATAATAAACAAACCATACAAAAAAGTAAACTAATACAGTAAATAATATAAATAATAGTAAATAAACTAATACAATAAATAAAGAAGCCTCCGCAAGAATTTCATAAACGCGTCTCCTCCGAACTACATTCGACGTTGCGTGTTGTAAAATATGCTGCGCGTAAATTTCCATGCGTGCGTGCGTGTATCGGCGCACGAACGAAAATAAAACGGATGCAGCGAGATAAATCGGAACGGGACGGGAGGGGAGGGGAAGGAAACAGCGGATTAAGGAATGTAATTCCGGCTTGCGTCGAACGTTCGAAAAATCGTGGCCGAAAAATAAAATGATGGTGCCGGTGCGGCGATCCTCCCGCGGACTTTCGGTGTCGCTCTCGCCGCCGAGGAGTGGGAGTAGGACGGAGGTAGGGGTGGGGGGAGGCGGTGAACGCGATCGCGGGGTTGCTCGAAAACGGAATCACGGCGGGACGAAAGAAATGCATGTCGAGGCGCATTCTCGGGGGCCTTCTGCTCGTTCGGATCGTGAATTATTTTTAACGCGACGTATGCGTGCCGTCACGAGCCGCGCCGCGCGCACCGCTCCGTTCCCGATTCTAAGAACGGCCGACCGGCGGCTCGTTTCTTGCTTGATCTTGACACGAATACGGGTAACCCACTGCCACGAGCCGTTGTCCCTTGCCGGCTGGCTGCGCGCAGGATCTCCGATCCAAATAAAACGGAGCTTTCCCAGCGATGCTCTTGACTCATCTCACGCATTCCATTCTTCTCGCCAGAATCCGCTCGGATCCGAGCGAAATCGATCGATCATCGTTTTGGTGCGAATTCGGCCGATGCTTTGAACCCTTTGCACTGTAGCGGCGACGCGAAAAATTGCTGCACTATTTTCGAAAGAATTCTCGCGGTGTTCGATTTGCCCGCGTTCGATGGATTTTCGGATAAAAGTCTGCTGTAAGCTCAATTATGTTAGTTTAATTGCAAATGCATCGAATATAAAGAATAATACCAAATGGAAATATTGTAGCTAGTATGATATTGTAAGTATGATACTAATAATAATACTATAATATTATACTATTATTATAATATAATACTATTATAATATATAATATAATACTATTATACTATAGTATTATATTATAATACTATAATATAATACTATTATACTATAGTATTATATTATAATACTATAATATAATACTATTATACTATAGTATTATACTATATTATTATTATTATATTACTAGTATTATTACTATTATTATTATAATACTATAATATAATACTAATATAATAATTAATACTGTGTAAGCATAATACTAATAATAATACTATAATAAAATACTAATATAATAATACTGTAAACATAATACTCTAATAATAATATAATACTATAATATAATACCAATATAATAATTAATACTGTGTAAGCATAATACTACTAATAATACTATAATATAATACTAATATAATAATTAATACTGTGTAAGTATAATACTAATATTATAATACTATAATATAGTACTAATATAATTATTAATACTGTAAGCATAATACTAATAATAATACTGTAATATAATACTAATATAATAGCAATATAATAATTAATACTGTAAGCATAATACTAATAATAATACTATAATATAATACTAATATAATAATACTGTAAGAGAGAGTATAATACTAATACAATAGCTCGAGAAAAACGTCTTCGTATTGGAATTAAAATAATCTCGAGAATTAAGGTGTACTTATCTGTCAATTGACACTTGTGGAAAAACACAAATTTTAGTTGCCAATTGTCGAAAATGATAAAAACGAGGTGCAAGGCTCGAATAATCGTATTTTTTTCCATTTTCGTTTCCAAGCTGAGGTCCAATTTAGGGAGAATTTACTGTACTTCTTTATCACGATATTAAATAATTAAATATATAATTATATAGTTATATTAATTATACAGTTATATTAATTATACAGTTATATAATTATACAGTTATATAATTATACAGTTATATTAATTATACAGTTATATAATTACATAAACTATTTTTCAGATTAATTACTAAATTAGTTAAATTACATTGCGCGATGCCGAAAGGACACCTTTTTTTCGATTTTTCAAATAAATCCGCAGCGAGAGGAGACATCAATTTACCGTAGAAAATTCGGGCCAAATTATAGTCACGTGTATCAATGTGAATTACAATAAACAATATTCATCATTTTGCATATATCTCGCTTATATATATCGTGTACGCATTTTGCATGTAGCCACGTATTTTCCGTGCGCGTATTTTACGCATTAATTTCGCGCATTAATTTTGCATAAAGATCCGCTAGTTATCAACGACGGAAACTTCGCCTCGATTATTCGTAAAAGCGATCGATAAATGATGCTTTATTTCGTCACACGATGCCGAATTGTTTTACAACTTCGAACGATGTAAAAAAAAAAAACAACGAAAATCGTTCCTACGAAATATTCCACTTATTTCGTTGCTCACAGATTTAACTTCTGAAGCATTATTGAATAACATTATTGCGCGCTTGTGAAACTGTTTACGCAACGCCCGATTAAAACTATAATTACTTTCTTCCGCGCAACGTTTTCTCTGTGAATCAGATTCTATCCGATTCGAGCGCATTGTAAAACAATCGTAAACGGATTTGCAAAATTTCACGGATGGAAATTGCTTTTGCTTGACACACTGTGTATACGGTAATTTCTCCCGGAAATGCCAAATTTCGGGTTGCCGTGAATTTCCCCGTGCCGGTGTTCCTACGCCTATGTGATTCACGACGATATTTACGTCGATGATCGACGATAAAAACGAACAACAAGTCTCTCGAATAATCGTATCTCCTATTCCCAAAATTGTCCATTTTTTCTGGACAATTAGAGAGACATTACTGTGAACCGAAGATTCGTGACGCAAGTATCGGCGAGCGAATATTTTTTCCTTGCGTTTTAATCGGATTTTCAAGGAGTCCTCGGATGCCAATTCTGCCGAATACGATGCCAATGATGTCTCAATTACAGAGACATTACCGTATATATTCTCTTCGCCACGAAAAATCCATCGAAATCGATGGATATCAAATTCCATATTTGGATCCCGAATTTCTAAAATCAGCGTTCCGGAAGTTCGCGTCATTCGCGGCCACGCTGTTCTCCTATTACGGCAGCGGAGGTGCTGGTGGGGAGAGGGGGGAGGGGTGAATCCGCCTACGCGATGTAAAACCGCGCGCACGCAGTTCCATTTCGACGGCCGGCATCCACCACCCACGCGATTCGGCGAAAATACAACGAGGAAAAAAAACCAGTAAAAAAAAAGAAAAATACATAAGTCCGGAGCGCCAGGTTTCCGGGAATGAATGAAAAGCTTACAGGGATATCGGTCGGCCAAGGGGATCGGGGAACCTATTAACCCATTTTTTAGTTCTCCGCCGGCGTAGAAAACGAGCGATGTCGCGCCGGCGATCGCCGCGGATGCCGGGGAACAGGGAAAAAGCGTCGCCGAATGACAAACAATATTTTTTGCCCGGCCCGCGAGGGACCGCTGAACGAAATTGAATGACGTGTCCAGGCTCTCCGCGCGTAACGTTCCTGGTTCCACCTTTTTATTTCGCGCGGCCCGCTTTACGCGTCTCCCTCCCTCTCTCTCTACCCGGGTCCCCGCCTCTACCCCCTCCACCGCCGGTTTTTGCTCGGACCCGCGTTTCGTTCGCCGGCGCTTCTCCGCCGCCGCCGCCGCCGCCGCCGCCGCTGCCGACGCTCCCCTCTCCGCCTGTTCCCGCGGACCCGGTCGTTTTCTCCTGCCGCCCGATCCGCCGTTTCTTGTTCGCAGCCCGATGAAAATTACGACCGCGGCTCCTTTTTCCGGAACGGCTCTGCGAAATCCGCCGCGCGCAAAACCAACAAATCCGGGCCGGTCGACCGTTCCTCCATTGCTCGTCCTAGATTTCGAGTCACAGTGATTTTATTGTCTCTCTCTCTTTCTCTCTTTCTTGGTTCGAAAACGCGCGCTTTCGAAGCGCATCGCGCGATTGTATTTTATTGGCGGACTATTGGAGCGAGCTATGTTTTCTGGATTCGAATGGCATTATTTTGAACAATTTTTTTTGGGAGCTTCTTATTTTTAAACCGAACAAGTAGTAATTTTTTTACTCCCAGTGAAAAGGTCGACGAATTCGGTTTTCATTTTTTCTGACGATTGCGCAATCGGACGAAAAATCTGAGAAAAATTGAGAGCATCGTTTGCGATAGTACTTTATCAGGGAATTAATATAGAAAAGGTATATATTATTGTTTTCGAGAAATTTTTAATTTTTCGATATTCTTTTTGGTTTTTCATTTTTGATAACCGCAGCTTGCAACCGAAAAGTATGGAAAAAATCTGTAATATGTGGACTGATGTCCGAGATAGGACACATTTTTTTCAAAATTTTTAAAAGCCATCGAAGGGAGGAATGGGCGGGAAAGCGCGCGATCTAATTTACCCTCTATAATTACCCTTAGGAACAAGTTGCAGGGTTGAAATTTTGCACGGATGAGTTTTACTTGGTCCGCTATCGAACGGTGAAGTAGTCATTAAAAAATCTCTTAGGGCAATTTCGACCATCTTAATCGGCTAGGCCCTTTCAAAATACATTTACTCAACTTTTTTTCATTGCATGTGGTCTCCGAATTGCCTTCGAATCGAGGCGTTTGGTCATCGAATTTCCTTCCAACCGTAGCATGTCGCCTCTAAAGTTCCTTCTAAATTCCTTTGCCTTTCTTTGCCTCTAAATTCCTTCCAATCGTGACTGGTCGCCTGCAAATTGCCTTCGAATCGTGTCACGTGGCCTCTAAAATGCCTTCAAATCGTGTCACGTGGCCTCTAAAATGGCTTCGATTCGTGCCTCGTGGCCTCTAAAATGCCTTCAAATCGTGTCACGTGGCCTCTAAAATGGCTTCGATTCGTGCCTCGTGGCCTCTAAAATTCCTTCGGATCGTATCACGTGGTCTCTAAAATGCCTTCCAATCGTGACTGGTCGCCTCCAAATTGCCTTCGAATCGCGTCACGTGGCCTCCGAATTGCCTTCGAATCGTGGCACGTTGCCTCCGAATTGCCTTCGAATCGTGTCAGATGGCCTCTGAATTGCCTTCGAATCGTGTCAAGTGGCCTCCGAATTGCCTTCGAATGGTGGCAAAGAATTAGAAATAAAAAAGTTAAATCATCGCTTTTGTTCTACCATTACAATTTACAATAATTTCTCCCTAATTCGCGCTCAGATTGCGCACAAAAACGTACAATTTGGGAAGCGAAGATACGATTATTCGAGAGTCTCGCGTCTCGTTTTCATAACAGTCGACTAATCGGTAGCTATAAAAACGAGAGGCCGCAAGGCTCGAACAATCGTGCCTCCTCTCCCCAAATTGTCCCATTTTCGTCTACAATCTGAGCGCGAATTGGGGAAAAATTACTGTAATCCCCGTTGTATGCATATCGAGCACGTAAAAAAAACTGCGCAGTTTCGAGATATTCAACGAGCTCGAGCGAGAAACGTTACGCAACCTCGACTCCCTCGCGATCCAATCGCCTGTCATCGCTTTTATCCACTTCGCGCGACCGTTCGCCGAGCGCACACCGCGATTAATTTCCTGGAAAATTTGCTTTCGCGAGAGAAAGAAAGCAATCCACACCGTCTTTGGCCGCGCGAGTGTGTTTACGTAAATTATACCGTTCCCCGCGAATTCTTTGTTCGCGCGCGCGCGCGCTCTCTTATCCGACGAAGTTGATGGGTGGACTTTTCCACGCCCGAGTCTCCGTTTCGGTGACAATTAAAGAAAACGCGTCGTCGTCGTCGTCGTCGTTCGATCGCGACGCTCGAGTTATGTACATTGTAGTATAGCGGCTGCGGTCCCGTTATTGGCATTGGAAGAATTTATTAATAGCACGTTAAGTTGCTGTGCTGCCGCTCGTTGCGACAAATGACCGCGCCGGCAGTTTTAAAGCTCGCGCGAATTGTTCGACGTCGCTTTTTTAACGACGTGTCGCGTTATTTTCTTTCGTTTTATTCTCGCGTTTATTTGCTTTCGTTTCGCGCGAAGGGGGAAAAATAAACGAATCGGTGTACCAGAAGGGTTTCAACCCTTCGCGGTTTAGTTATCAAGTTATTAACTCTTCGCACTCGAAGCCGAATCAACGCAACAATTTAAAATAGTTTCTCCGGTTCAATATAAATAAAATGAAAATAAAATCATAATAAAATTATTTTGAGAAAATAATTAGGAAATAAAAATAAAATAATAATAAAATTATTTTGACAAAATAATTAGAAAATAAAAATAAAATGATAATAAAATTATTTTGAGAAAATAATTAGGAAATAAAAATAAAATAATAATAAAATTATTTTGAGAAAATAATTAGAAAATAAAAATAAAATGATAATAAAATTATTTTGACAAAATAATTAGAAAATAAAAATAAAATAATTTTTAGTAAAATTATTTTGAGACGTGACGTAACGATTTTTAACGGCACCTAGGGGTCGCCGCTCGAGCGTGCAAAGGGTTAAAATATTGTTGTCGTTGTTCCTAGAACTTGAATCGTCGGGCAAAGGGTTAATTGTCGATTACAACGGCGCTCGGAATTCTCGCGAAATTCTCGCGAAAGGATTCGATTCGTTTTTTGGTGGAACTTTCTTAGCCGCTGACTCGGCAAACGCGCTGTTTCAGCGTGAAATTTATATAACTCGGAGATGCAAATATTCGTAAAATATTCGCCGAGAAGCATCGGCGTGTTCAATGCTCGCGCCGAAAGCATTTCCGTAACCGCGCCCTTCGAAAAGGTTCCTCCGTGAGAACGGGGACACGGTAAACACTGGGTCACAATGCCGTTTTCGCAGCACCCGTTACTGTTGAGCACCCGTTCGCCAATAGAACTCCGAACTCTCGCCGGTTCGATTCGGTAACAAACAATCGCGTCTCGGAGCCGGCGTCGGATAAAACGTTGTTATCGTTATTTCCATTATCGCGGGCTTTCTCTTTCTCTCTCTCTCTCCCTCTCTCTATTCCTTTGCTTCTTTCGCTCTAACTTCTCTCTCTCTCTCGCTCTCTCTCTCTTTCTTTGCTTCTTTCGCTCTAACTTCTCTCTCTCTCTCTCTCTCTCTCTCTCTTTCTTTGCTTCTTTCGCTCTAACGTCTCTCTCTCTCTCTCTCTCTCTCTCTCGTGCTCTCTCTCACGCTCTCTTGATCTCTCTTTTGCTCTTTCTCTCTCGCTCTCTCTCGCGCTCTCTTGATCTCTTTTGCTCTCTCTTTCTCGCTCTCTCGCACTCTCTCGCTTTATCTCTCGCTCTATCTCTAGCTCTCTCTCACGCTCTCTTGATCTCTTTTGCTCTCTCTCTCTCTCGCTCTCTCTTGCTCTCTCGCTCTATCTCTTCCTCTCTCTCTCTCTCTCTCTCTCACTCTCTCTATCTCTATATTTTTCCTTCTTTCACTCTGACTTCTCTCTCTCTCTCTCCCTCTCTCTCTCTCTCTCTCTCGGCTCTGCATTTTGAGTCGGCGCGATCGTTTGTCAAGCTTCCATCCGCGAATTTTATCCTTGAAAATTTACGTTCCCTTTGGTGGCCGGTCTTGCGCGCGATGACGAACTTTCACGACGCCAAGAATGAGTTATCCGCGCGAAGACCGAAAACGCTGAGACGTTCAATCTAGTCGGAAAACACGCGGGAGCGTTTCCGCGAAGTTGTCGAATCCGACAGAGCTATTTTGACCCTTCCGCGATAGAGAAAAGAGCGCTGCTCCCGACGATAATTGAGCCGTTTATTTTGAAAGTGGCCTAAGTCCATTTATATATACTTAAATTGAGATATTCAAGGGTTTGCGTTTCAATGCGATTAAAAATATACGTACTAACGAGTCGTACCGCTTGAATGTATCTAAAGGAGTTGAATTTATAGTTCCTATTAAAATAATGGCAATTATTAAGAGGTTATATCTATATATATATTATTAGGTAACATTTAAATAAGGGGTTCCTGAGATCATTTGAAGCAACTTTTTCCTTAGCGAAAATGTTCTACGAGGCTTCGTTCACGAGTTATTAGCGAAAAACACTGACCAATCAAAGACGAGCTCGGTCGGCGCGAGGCGGCCGAGCCAGTCAGCGGTGCTGGGCCTTCACGGGCTCGTTGGCTCGGCCGCCTCGCGCCAGCCGCGCTCTCGCCTCTCATTGGTCACTGTTTTTCGTTAATAACTCGCGAACGAAGCCTCGTAGAACGTTTTCGCTAAGGAAAAAGTTGCTTCAAATGATGTCAGGAACCCCTCGTTTCCCGGAAACACCATAATTTCGGGACATCCTGTACAATTATTTAAACATACGGCGTAGAAGTCGAAGTTATACTAGCGTTCGAATACTTTCGTCACCGAATGTGCATTCGCAATAAAATATATTATACAATATTAAACAAATATTATACAATATTACAATATTACAATATATTACAATACAATATATATTACATTATTATAAATACACAATTATATTATAATATATATTACAATATACAATATTACAAATCAGGTCACGCCGATGCCAATAAAAATCACGCGGAATTTGCCGCGCAATTTGTTCAGCGATGTTCTACATTTATGGCAGAAAGCCATATTTAAGAAAAGGCACCGCGGCGCGCCTGAGTTCGGCAACAAAAAAAAAAGAAAAACCGCACGAAGCGTTGCATAATGCGAGAGCGTTTAATATCAATAGTTAGCCGCTTTGCTTTTACGCAATCGGACCGAGCTGCGCGGCGCGGCGGCACAGTGTTTGCAGGTCGCCGCGCGAACGGACAACCCTTTCGTCGATCGAGCTCATTGGCAATCCTCGAAAAGCATCGGCGCCCGCGGACGACGATTAATCGATCTACACGTTCGCGTTACGCAACAGGCCGCGGGTTGCGCGATCGAGCGGAACGTAACAATATTGTGTTCGTAGAGAGCGAGCGAGCGAGAGAGAGCGAGCGAGCGAGAGAGAGCGAGAGAGAGAGAGAGAGAGAGAGAGAGGGAGAGAGAGGGAGAGACTCCACGCCGTGCCTCGTAACGAACGCAGAAAAGTGGCCATTAATTTTCAACCCGGAGAACGCTTAATGGATATTGCGTCCGTTTCCATCGGCGGCCGTTGCAAGAATTAAATGGAAAATAACAAATTATTTTCAAACAAATATTTCCGGCCCGCAGCCGGAAACCTTCTGTTCGCCGAATCAGAATTTCCCGAGCCTTTTCGTGCTCGGAAAATAACCGCTCGAAAAATTGTTGCTCGATATAGAGAGATTAAATGTTACCTACTTTAATCGAGTGATCCGATTGAACGTTAATCGAACGTGACTTAATCGAATGCTAATTACTGTGGCATTTTTGTACAGGGTGGGTCTCGCGTCACTTGCACACCTCGAATTACTTTTAAATCGGACTTTTTGCGGAGAGAGATTGTTGAACGCGTGATTTAGAAGACGACGAACGACGGCGCGACAGTTGTTTATTTGGGCAGGGAGGATTGCAAAATTTCGAGATCGACGAATTTAATGTTGTTATATTCTTTTGAGTAAGTAATAATGAGTTTCAGTGTTTTCTAACAATGAGCTGTTGTCAAAGTTGAAATAGGGACGACTGGAAACCGTTTCGCTTACGATGTATACAGGGTGTACCAAAATTATTGTATTTAAGGGACATGGGAGGGTTCCTTAGGTCATTTGAAGCAACTTTTTCCTTAGCGAAAATGCGATCCGCGGCTTCGTTTGCGAGTTATTAGCGAAAAACAGTGACCAATGGGAGGCGACGAGCAGCCGGCGCGCGGCGGCCGAGCCGACGAGCGCACGGTGCCTAGTTCCGCCGATTGGCTCGGCCGTCCAGCGCGGGGCGGTCGCCTAGCGCTAGGCGGCCGAGCTCGCCTCTCATTGGCCACTGTTTTTCGTTAATAACTCGCGAACGAATCCGCGGATCGAATTTTCGCAAAGGAAAAAGTTACTTCAAATCGTCTCAGGAATCACTCCGTTCCGAGTATTACCATAATCATGGGATATACGTATAGTACAGTAATATTGTATATAGTGTTGCAGAGTATATGTTACAGCATAGAATCGCGCAAGTTAAAAATTGCACAAAATAATCGACGTAAATAGACTTTAAGCGTTCGCAGAAACGAGAGGTGATTTATTAACTTCGGACGACCGGGTGCCAAGATGCGCGCGATGCTTTAAAATCGACGCTACGATACGTCAACATTTCCAATAAAGCATCCGCAGCGATTTGTAATTATATAAAAAGAAGCGTGAATCATTTCGCGAGCGCGTCCGTCGGCTCGCAAGGTTAAGCTTCCCGTTCGACGGCGCGGCGCGGCCGAAGCCTATATTTAAATTTCCACTTCGCCGAGGATCGAACGATGCACGGACAGCCTTTAATAATCGCTTTCCGTTCTCGCCTCGAGTCTCGGCCGCGTTTTACGTGTTCGGCTAGATTGCACGGTGAGCGAAGAAGAATTCGAGGCGCAGAATCCGCGCGTAGTATTCGCCGGCCGAAGAGAAGCATTTCCGGTTCTCGTATCGCGGCCGCCACTTCTTCGGCTCGGCAACGCGCAGAGAAAACTGTTTCTACGAACGCGGCCGCAACAGCCGTTTATAAATAAACCATCTCTGGTTAAAGCCGAGATGGTTATGCCACCCCCCAGCGAAACGCTAATACTTCTCGAATCGGAACTCGCGAGCGAGGTCGACGCGCGATTTCTGGCCGCGCGTCTGGCCTAATGTCTCTCTAATTGACGCTCGGATTGTCCAGGAAAGTGGACGATTGTCGTTCTCTTATGGTTATCGATCGTCAACGACTGTAAAAACAAGCCGCAAGCCTCGATTAATCGTATCTCCTCTTCCAAAATCGTCCATTTCTGTGCACAATCTAAGCGTCAGTATGGGAGACATTACTGTACAGAAATGTCTCCCATACTGACGCTCAGATTATGCATAACAATGAAGAAGAGACGCGATTATTCGAGCCTCGCAACTCGTTTATGCATAATCTGAGCATCAGTATGGGAGACATTACTGTACAGTAATGTCTCTCTAATCGACGCTCGGATTGTCCACGAAAGTGGACGATTGTGGGAGAGAGGATACGATTGTTCGAGCCTTGTGGCTCGTTCTCTTATGGTTATCGATCGTCAACGACTGTAAAAACAAGCCGCAAGCCTCGATTAATCGTATCTCCTCTTCCAAAATCGTCCATTTCTGTGCACAATCTAAGCGTTAGTATGGGAGACATTACTATACAGAAATGTCTCCCATACTGACGCTCAGATTATGCATAGAAATGAAGAGGAGACGCGATTATTCGAGCCTCGCAACTCGTTTATGCATAATCTGAGCGTCAGTATGGGAGACATTACCGTACAGAAATGTCTCCCATACTGACGCTCAGATTATGCATAACAGTGAAGAAGAGACGCGATTATTCGAGCCTCGCAACTCGTTTATGCATAATCTGAGCGTCAGCATGGGAGACATTACTGTACAGTAATGTCTCTCTAATCGACGCTCGGATTGTCCACGAAAGTGGACGATTGTGGGAGAGAGGATACGATTGTTCGAGCCTTGTGACTCGTTCTCTTATGGTTATCGATCGTCAACGACTGTAAAAACAAGCCGCAAGCCTCGATTAATCGTATCTCCTCTTCCAAATCGTCCATTTCTGTGCACAATCTAAGCGTCAGTATGGGAGACATTACTATACAGAAATGTCTCCCATACTGACGCTCAGATTATGCATAGAAATGAAGAGGAGACGCGATTATTCGAGCCTCGCAACTCGTTTATGCATAATCTGAGCGTCAGTATGGGAGACATTTCTGTACAGTAATGTCTCCCATACTGACGCTTAGATTGTGCACATAAATGGACGATTTTGGAAGAGGAGATACGAATAATCGAGGCTTGCGGCTCGTTTTCGCAAAAACAACTGTATTGTCAATTATATCGCCAACAATTTTCAAAAGGGACAATCAGGAAGAATTTGCTGTATTTAGAAAACGCATGCGGAAATAATAATTTAATTAGAAATAGTTACAGTAATTTCTCCCGGAAATGCCAAATTTCGAGTTGCTGTGAATTTCTCTGGGCTAGCACTACGCCTATGTAATGTCTCCCATACTGACGCTCAGATTGTCCACTAAAATGGACAATTTGGGAAGAGGAGACACGATTAATCGAGGCTTGCGGCTCGTTTTTACAGTCGTTGATAATCGATAACCATAAGAGAGCGAGCCACAAGGCTCGAACAATCGTATCTCCTCTTCCAAAATCGTCCACTTTCGTGGACAAGCTGTGCGTCAATTAGGGAGACATTGCTGTATACGGTTTCCTTGTTCTCGCGCGGCCGGAATCTTCGGTAACCCACAGAAAGAAAGAAAGAAAGAAAGAAAGGAAGAAAGGAAGAAAGGAAGAAAGGAAGAAAGTCCTTAAACTTCGGCGCCCCTCTGAATCGGAGTGCTCTAGATTTCTTCCTTTCTTCTTTTTCTGTTCTTTTTTTCTTTTTTACGCCGAGACGAAACTCTTTAATAACGCGTTTATGGTATTTCCTCGGGCGACCGCGACGGTCGAACTTTCGTCATAAAGTTGCTTCCTCGTCAACGTAACGGGGAAATTCTCGTGAGGAAAACAACCCCTTATTTTTACTTCTTAAGCGGCTAAGCGGCCGCCTAATTAATAGATTTCTATGAATCCAGTTTAATTTCATTGAATTTTTAGGTACACTTTGAAATCGCATAGTAAAATAACATGTTCTTTTTAATATCAATAATATTATTAATAATTATTATTAATTTGATATTATTATTAATATATTATAATTTATTATATTATATATAATATATATATTATTATATATATAATTATTATATATATTATTATATTATATATAATATAATATAATATATTTTATATTAATGTATTATATTTAATATATTAATTAATTATGTCGCGCCACTATTAGGGCAAAATTAGGGCATTATAAGTATATTTTTTGAATCTGACTTTATCCGCTTTTTTTATAAAAATCGATCACAAATACCGATAGCATCATTTCGCGTGCTTCCAAATAAAAATCGCCCCAATTTTCTAGTTTTGCATCAGCCGTCCAAGAACGCCGGCCTTAAAAACAAAAAGAAAAGAAAAATGCAGTCGTCAAAGTGTCCTAACATCGGCTAATAAACTCGCGTAAAGCTTAAAGAGGAGGTGGGAGGCGAAGAAACGATTCCGTCGACTTCACCCGTTCGCCTTTCCGCGGTCGTTTAAGCTTCGAAATAAGCTCGCGGCCGAGTAAAACGCGGCATTTGTTTCGTTCGTAAAAAAGAAACGCGATGTAAACGCGTGTACGCGCGGCGACAATGTTTCGCGGTGTGTGCCGAAGGGCGGCGTCGTTGCTCGCGAGGGAGGGGGGAAAGAATAGGGGACAACGAACGAGGCGAGAAATCCTCGGCGAAAGCCCCGGCACCGGCATCGCCGGCGTAAAAGTGGATCGTCCTACGCGGACGCAGGTGCGCCGTGTCGCCGTGGACGGCTCGAAAATCTGCGGTGTATTATCTCGGGGGAGATCGCGTGCTGTCGGCGGTGACATCGACGGGCCGCGCGGGACGAGCGGGGCACGCGGGATGTCGAAGGCGCGGGACATCGATAGCGCGGGACACGCGGGACATCGACGGCGCGGGGCGCAGGGGAAGTCGATGGCGCGGGGCGTGCGGGAAGTGATCGGCGCGGGACGCGCGGGAAGTCGATGGAGGGGGGCGCGCGGGACATCGAAGGCGCGCCGGCTCGCGGCGCGTTCTTGACGAGTCTCGAACGAGAAATCCCGAGTGGCGGTGCTCGGCCGATCGCAACTCGCGCGTCCGGCTAAATGCGAACTTGTCCTTCTGCCAAGTAAAGCCAATTATTGTATAATATTCGCGTCTTCGTCTCGCTCCCCTCCCTTCCATTCCTCCCGCGCTATTTAACCCTCGCGTGCTCCTTCGGAGATTCGCTCGATCTGACGCTTCGTATTTTTTGCCCGTTGTACGCGGCGGCGAAATTTTGACAGTTCGCCGACCGCGTCGGTCGCACGTGAACGGCAAATCTTTGCGATGTTATAATAATTGTTGTTACGCTCCTTTTTTGCATAACGCTTTAGACGATTGTATATGCAAGTACCCTGCAAACGAAATTCACGCTTTCGCAAATTAAATTCTGTTATTTATAATTAATGGTAATAAACTTCATATTAAATTTATGAATTGTAATAAAAGACCGCGCCAATTATTGATCTGTGAGAAAGTTTGTTCGATTTGCAAAACATTAATTATTATTAAATGAAACTATTAAATTATTATTATTAAATTAAATTATTAAATTATTATTATTGAATTAAATTATTATTATTAAATTATTACTATTGTAAAATTATTATAAAATTAAACACAAACTGCTTTCGGATCTTTCGAACAGGAATTGAACCGATCGAATAATTTCGTAGTATTACAACGTAAAATAACAATGAGTTATTATTTTACATACTATATACTAATTGAGTCATGTTCGTGCTCGAAGAGAATGAAATTAATTTTCGTTTGCGCATCGATATAATTTCGTTCATGTTTATCTATCCAGCGTGTTTTAACAGCCGACTTTAATTAAAATTCGTCCGTTTCAACGAAACGCAGCCGCTCACCGTAGGAATCCCTTTTTAAGGGAAGACAATTAAAATATCACGAACGAAAAAATTCCACCGGTGCGCGCGAGGGAAACGCGATAAGATCCCGGAGAGAAAAGAGCGATAGAATTGCATTCCCTGTTTCTCCCTTTCCCGCGATCCGCCTCTTCTTCTATCTGCCGTGAAATTTAACGAGTTTTTTGCGAATTTCCACTGTCTCCCTTCGGCGGGATGACGGCCATTGTCTTTCTGAACCACCGGTTATATCAATTACCCCGTTCGAAATACAGTCGTTTCTCCGTGGAACAGTTCACTTTAACGTTCTAAAAGTGTAGTATTACCGCTTGCTAATGCAGTCATTTCTCCCGAATTCGCGCTCGGATTGCGCACAAAAATAGACGATCTGAGAAGCGGAGATACGATTATTCGAGCGTCGCGCGTCGTCTTTATAATCGTTAGCAATCGGCGACTATAAAAACGAGCCGCGAGGCTCGAGTAATCGTACCACCTTCTCCCAAATTGTCCATTCTCGTTTCCAAGCCGAGCGTCTATTAGGGAGAATTTACCGTACCTCGAACTTTCCACTTTCCCGCTCCCTTCGTTGCTTCATCAAAATTCTGTTGTATCGTATTCGGGAGACGCTGTTGCGCGCAAATATTTGACCGTTCGGGAACTGTGATTCTTAAAAACGTAGTTCCCCGGCTTTAAAGTTAGCGGAACGTGACGGATCCTGTGCTCCGTGGCTTCTAGTTAGGTTCGGTCGTAACTTTCGTAATTACGGGAATATTTCCGCGAAGATTCGAACGTTCCCGGGGAATGAGAATTTCTAGCAAAATTAAGACCGCGGATTTTCCGCGTTCAACAACGAACGTTATACAATAGGAAAGTTCCGTAAAAATGACCGAAGCAAGGTACGCGTCTCGATCTACGTTTCCTTTCTTACAATTCATTCGGGAAACGTTTATTTCGCATCGATATCCGCGGATCCACGAATTATTGTACTAGCGAATTAAAATATTAATCGTTCGCGGTCGTATGTCGATTATTTTGACGATTTCTGTTATATCGCGCCTGATTGGACTAGTTGGTACGTTCGATTCGTCTCGACCTCGGCTATCGCGCAGCGATAATAAGATCATATCGTTCCATTTAGGAAAATTTCGACGACCTTGAAATCTCAAAAAATATAATCTTGAGCAAACCTTTTTTCGTCGCATGTGGTCTCCGGGTTGCCTTCGAATCGTGTCACGTGGCCCGCGAATTGCTTTCGTATCGAGGCATTTGGTCATCGAATTTCCTTCCAATCGTGGCATGTCGCCTCCGAATTGCCTTCGAATCGTGTCAGGTGACCTCTGAATTGTCTTCGAATCGTGGCATGTCGCCTCCGAATTGCCTTCGAATCGTATCAGGTGACCTCTGAATTGTCTTCGAATCGTGGCATGTCGCCTCCGAATTGCCTTCGAATCGTGTCAGATGGCCTCTGAATTGCCTTCGAATCGTGTCAAGTGGCCTCCGAATTGCCTCCGAATTGCCTTCGAATGGTGGCAAAGAATTAGAAATAAAAAAGTTAAGTCATCGCTTTTGTTCTAGCATTACAATGTACATTAATTTCTCCCTAATTCGCGCTCAGATTGCGCACAAAAATGTACAATTTGGGAAGCGGAGATACGATTATTCGTGCATCGCGCGTCGTTTTTATAATCGTTGGCAATCGGACGCTATAAAAACGAGCCTGTTGTAGGCTCGAATAATCGTGTCTCCTCTCCCCAAATTGTTCAATTCTGTTTACACGTCGAGCGACAACTCGACGGAATTTATTGTACACGAAAAAGGTGTACTACTTCGTAAAACTGAAATACCCCGAACACCGAGAAACAGTTGAAAACAGATATTTATGGGCGTAACTTCGCGACCATAAATATCTCTGAGTTGAAGTATACCTTTAAAGTTCGCGGCTAAAACTGTCGTGGAAATGCGTTTCTACCTGCATCGTATGCGCGCGAAAATATGTCCCATGAAAACGAAGAGCGTGCCATCAATCCCTCAACTATTCCGGCCGGTTTTAGGAGCGATTACGAGCATAAGACGAGTATAATTGCAAACGTTTCCTGCATCGCGAACGTAAAAACGAGAACGCGCTATCGCGTAACGTCGGCTAGATTCGCCGCGTGCAGTCGCGATCGCCCGAAATTGTTCGACCGATTCACCCTTTGCACTCGGAGTGGCGACTCCGAGGCACCGCTAAAATGATCGCATCGCGTTCCAAGATAATTTTTATATTATAAAAGTCTAGACCTAAGATATTGTTAAAAGTCTAACTGTTGTACGAGTCGCAAGGACTTATAACAGTTATATTATAACAGTTATTTATTTATTTATTATTATTTATTTATTTATTATTATTTATTTATTTATTATTTATTTATAACAGTTATTATTATTATTGTATTATATTATATTATATTTATAATATAATATATTATTATAATAATAGATAATATATTGTAATATATTATTTATTATTATTATTATATTTATATTATATTATATTATTATTATTATTGTATTATATATTATAACACTTTGTCGTGTAAAATGGAAATACCGTGGGTCAGAAAAATTAATTTAGATTTACAGTTAAAACGGCTTCGAGCGCAAAGGGTTGATCGAGGAATTGGTAGAATTGTTTTCATAAATCGCGAGACATGCCGCGGCGTCTATCGTTGCTCGTCGCTCCGGCATCGTTCAAAATTCAATTACGAAATCACCGAAACACGCGTACGTAACTTTGCTCAATTTAAAATTGCTCCGTTTCCGGACGTATTTAAACAATTATCCCGTCGGGACAAATTGTCGTATTTAAACGATATGTACGTCGGAACAAATTGCGCGCGCTACGAAGGCGGGGGGAGAGGGTGAAAGATTAAAAGAGATTTCGACTCGGTCAGATGAAATTTGATCAGCATTAATTGCATCGCAAATTAACCCTTTGCACTCGAAGTTTTTTTTGAGTCATATTATCAGCAACTCGAAGCCATTTTAGTGAAAAGATCATATTCACATTTAAGTTCATGGTATAAGCATTAAAAGAAAAGTCATCGTTGTATGTTATTATTTTTTTAATTGTTTATGGATACAAACGTCATTTGTCACCAACAGCGAAACATCCTATAACTAATTTTTACGATTTGTTTTTGTTCTTATGTTAAAAACTGAAAATTATTTGCATTGTCTCCGTAGCGGAGCCCTCGAGTTTGAAGACAAATTTTAAATGGCTCCGCTCCGGAGCCCTCGACTGCAAAGGGTTAAATATAAAAAAAAAAGGTGTCGCGTTCGTTTCACGGCGAACGGCCGTTTCGCTTGTTTCGGAAACTATAAAAACCGCTGGTTGCACCGGCCAGAAGAAAAATGGAGGGCGTTGCTAATGAAGAGTTATTACCTGTCCCCGGCGGTTCATTAATTATCTCGGTAAAGATTTAATAGGAGCGCGATTTATTATCGGGCCCGCGAATATTTTCGGCGATGAGCGAACAGCTCGAGAGTTTCTCGAGTGTCTCCGCCGTATTCTTTCGTTTCTTATTCTTACTGCGGTTTGGTATTTAGGCGTGCACGCGTAGGACTCCTCGGTGTGCGTATATTAGGTTGGTGCATACGAAATGTCGGATTTTCTTTACACGCGAACGCTCGTCTCCCTGTTTTCGTTGTGCTTTTGTTCTCGTAACCTCGTTTATAGTCGCACCGTCCATCGCCATAGTCGCGTTTCAACGATTAACCCTTAAATGCATGATTTTTTGTTTTAAATTTTAAAAAATCGTTTTTTGTAGGAATGTAGTCATAGGTTACGTAAAAAATAAATAAAAAAATCTAGGTAATAATATTGAGTATTTATTTTGAAAAAAAGTTGTATGTAGACTTTTGGCAACAATATGCGTTTATTACTAAAATTATTGTAGACGTAAACAAATGGTCATGTATTTATATTATCTATTAGTATAGGAATTTTCACGTTATTTATAAACGAAATGCAGCAAAGCAATTGCGATTTTTGTTGTGACACAAAGCAACCCTGCATTTGATGCACTCAGTCCGTGAAACTCGAAAAAAGAAAATATCTCTCCAAGTAACACATCGTAGGTTATCACCCACCACATTCAAATGTCAAAAAACATATAACTTACTCGTCAAAAGTAATGTCAAGTCTTTTATTTCACACACGGTCTATTGTCTATTGTTATCAACGTTCGTAAACGCACCTACTCAGGTTATTGAATAAAATTAAGTGGGACTGGAATGTAGACAATTGACAACAATATGCATTTAAGGGTTAATAAATAAGAGCCTTACCTTTACAAAATATTGTTAGTTTAACGAACACACCAAAATATTTCTAAATAATCCACTTCAAAAAGTACGTAAATGAACCCGCTATCAAAAATGCGCGCCAATTGGTATAACGTCAGAAAGATACAAATATTGAAGTCAAATGTCATTATTTTAGTTACTTTTTGATAAGTCAATGGACAAAGGAATCACTGCCATTCAGCCAAATGTATCGATATCAAAACTGTTGTCGGGTATCCGCGCAAAAAGTTATTGATTCATTTTTGGGACTCTATGCATTTAAGGGTTAAGACATTCTCGGTGAAATAAATTATGAAATGTATTTGATATGATGGGTCCTTTCGGACCCAGAGCTCGAGGCTCGAGTTGATCTTTTGACACTCGATCTTTGTCGTTTCTTCGAGAAAAGAAACTTTGAAGTTAAGATTAACACGTTCCGTGCCGAGCTTTTTTTACTCGAATCTTCACACTTTGATATTTTACTAAAACTTGATGTATTACGTGCAATTATTAATTCTCGTACACATAACAACGTAACAAAAACTTATCAACGCCCATTCTTGCGGTGGAAATTGATTCTTCGGTTCTAAATTTCTTGTAAACAATTTGTTCAGTTCACTAAGTGAACATGCAAGCGTGTACCATCGATGGTACACGTGGCACGGAACGTGTTAATAGTGATAATAATAATAATGACGATGATAATAACATGAAAATATTAGGTCAAAATTTTTGACGTAACCTCGTTTAGAGTCGCACCGTGCATCGCCAGAGTCGCGTTTCGACGAAGAAGATTTTCTCGAAAGCGCTCCATTTTGTTATTCGTTTCGAATTTCGCGAGGACACGAATTCGACCGATGTTCGTGTAATTTTTGTTATACGAGTATAAATTTGGTAACAACGCTGCGAAAGCTGCGCGCGATACAAACCAGGCGTTCGGGGAGAACACTGTTAACACGTTCCCTGCCGCGTGGGGCGTATACGCCCCACGCTGAACTTTCCGTTCAAGCCATTTGGTATTATCATTGTAAAATGAAGAATTTTTTAAAAATTCATTATGCAGTCAATTATGGACATCTTAATACTATTGCTGATGCCCTCATTTAATCGTGGGACGTATACGCCCCACGCGGCGTGATGGGCAATTTTTCTTTACTGTAACTTGTTTTAATTGCATTTCTCTTATTCCGATCAGTCATTTATTCCCGTGTCGTTGACACAATACTTACTGCTTCACTGAAGCTGGGATTGATTTATAGTTCTATAGTACTGTAAAAGTTGTAACATTCTGCGATAGTTGTGTGGATAAACCACACTTATGTTTGCCATGTTTTAACAAAGTTCATCGTAACATCCCTTTGTAATCGCATACAAACTTGAATTTAACTAAAATGTTATATTTTAAACTAATATAGGCATGATAAAAAAAATTATATGTGAGGATGCAACTCGCTTGGCATAACAATGATCAGCCAGGTATTTGTTAAAGTAATTCCTAGAAAAATAAATTTATTGGTTTGCTGTGTTATGCATGTTAAACTATACAACCTTTCCTTGATAATTATGATTTTTGCACTATTTTAATTATTGTAAAGCATACGCCAGAAACAAAATAACGATCGAAAAGTGCGGCGTCGCTTTGAAAATGTTCGATCCGCCGATTTTTCCCTAGAAAATGAACCGCGCGGAAGGCCCGAAACCGTCTGCGAAAAACGATGCTCCGAAAGCGTCGGTGGAAACGAACGCGACCGGAGTGATTCGCCGCTCGTTCCTTCGAACCGGGGAGACGATCGCAGCCGAAAAGTGCTGCCGGTGCATCGACGAGACGCGCGAAAAATTGCAAATTATACGCCCGTCGCTCGTTAATCGGCGCGGCCCGATAACTTCTCCGCGACGACGCTCGGCCGCGTACGTCGTACAAAACGATTGCGAAATTGAACGAATCAAAGTATGAAATTTCGCAGCACTCGGCTCGTTCGCCGGATCTTTCGCCGACCGACTTTCATATTTTTTAAACATTTAGAACAGTTTTTACGGGCCGAACGGTACGAAAATGAAGACGGTCCGAAAAATTCCATATCAGAGTTCGTCGATTCGAAAGATCGGAGGGGACAGTCATCGAGACTCTTCGAGACAGTCATCTGTGCGTTAAAATCTCGTTGGGAGAAGCGTATCGAAGCGAACGGAGCGTATTTCGATTAAATGAACAGCTTCCGAACAAAAGATACGCGGTTTTATATGTTCGCTTAGAAATCCAATATTTCATACCCGCCAACCTAATTCAATTACCTAAAGTAATTTCCCACAATTATCATAAGTGAAAATCTTGTTGAATTCCTAGGTGTACGATTTTAGGTGACAGCCACTCAAACGTTCCAACACAGCGTTGCATCAAAGACCGACGAGCAACATTCGCGACAAATGCGTATTGATCTGTAACGCAGTTAACAGGACAAAGGAAAGGAACGCGCGACGCGGCAATTAATTAAAGTCTCCGTTTACCTATTAAAGCAGCCGACCCCGCCGGCACCGGCGCGGCGCGGCGCGGCGCGGCGTGTTCTTTTTTTTTCTTTTCATGGTATTCCCTTATGAAGGGAAAAATACGGGAACAAGAAGATAGCAATCATTTTAATGGGTCACGATCCCTCGTCTCCGCGGCGAGCACAGAATGCTCGTGCCCCGAACAAGCGGAGGCAACAAAATAAGAGCAGCATCGAAGTCTCTCTCTGACAGTTTATGAAAACTCGAGGCCCGCGCATTAGAACCGAGACAACGCTAGACTAGCTTGCTACATTTTGTCCCGCTAGAAATTCTTGCATCGTCGCGGTGCACCAGGCATTTGTTCCTCGGAGGAAGCGGCGGGAGACAAATGAAAATGGCAGCGCGCGCGCGGAGTCGCGATTTCGCTTCGAGTGCTCCGGCGTCGATGCTGAGAAAATGACCAACGTTTCAAGGAATCTCGCCGAATTGTTCTCGCGCCTGTTCGGGAAACCGTGCAATTCTTGCGAGTGTTCTGAAAACACGACTTTCTTGAAACTATTAGATTCTTTGCGTATGAAACGTTGGATTTTTAAGCGAATACAAAAAACTGCGGATTTTTTTCAGAAGTTGTTTATTTAATCGAAATACGCTCCATTCGCTTCGATACGCTTTTTCCAACGAGATTTTAACGCACAGACGCCTGTCTCGAAGGAATTCCGATCTTTCGAATCGACGAACTCTGACATGGAATTTTACGGACCGTCTTCATTTTCGTACCGTTTAGCCCGTAAAAACTGTTCTAAATGTTTAAAAAATATGAAAGTGGGTCGGCGAAAGATCCGACGAACGAGCCGAGTGCTGCGAAATTTCATACTTTAATTCGTTCAATTTCGCAATCGTTTTGTACGACGTACGCGGCCGAGCGTCGCCGCGGAGAAGTTATCGGGCCGCGCCGATTAACGAGCGACGGGCGTATAATTTGCAATTTTTCGCGCGTCTCGTCGATGCACCGGCAGCACTTTTCGGCTGCGATCGTCTCCCCGGTTCGAAGGAACGAGCGGCGAATCACTCCGGTCGCGTTCGTTTCCACCGACGCTTTCGGAGCATCGTTTTTCGCAGACGGTTTCGGGCCTTCCGCGCGGTTCATTTTCTAGGGAAAAATCGGCGGATCGAACATTTTCAAAGCGATGCCGCACTTCTCGATCGTTAACAGTGTTCTCCCCGAACGCCTGGTTTGTATCGCGCGCAGCTTTCGCAGCGTTGTTACCAAGTTTATGCTCGTGTAACAAAAATTACACGAACATCGGTCGAATTCGTATCCTCGCGAAATTCGAAACGAATAACAAAATGGAGCGCTTTCGAGAAAATCTTCTTCGCTGAAACGCGACTATGGCGATGCACGGTGCGACTATAAACGAGGTTACGCCAACAATTTTGACCTAATATTTTCATGTTATTATCATCGTCATTATTATTATTATCACTATTAACACGTTCCGTGCCACGTGTACTATCGATGGTACACGCTTGCATGTTTACTTAGTGAACTGAACAAATTGTTTACAAGAAATTTAGAACCGAAGGATCAATTTCCACCGCAAGAATGGGCGTTGATAAGTTTTTGTTACGTTGTTATGTGTACGAGAATTAATAATTGCACGTAATACATCAAGTTTTAGTAAAATATCAAAGTGTGAAGATTCGAGTAAAAAAAGCTCGGCACGGAACGTGTTAATCTTAACTTCAAAGTTTCTTTTCTCGAAGAAACGACAAAGATCGAGTGTCAAAATATCAACTCGAGCCTCGAGCTCTGGGTCCGAAAGGACCCATCATATCAAATCATTTCATAATAATCATTTCACCGAGAATGTCTTAATCGACACCGTTCGACCGGCAATAATTTCGCCGTCGATATTAAATCGACAATATTTAATCGACACGATGAAATCACCGACGATGTTTTAACGTCGACGCTCGTTCCGCCGACATTTGTCTTTCCGTTCATCTGCTAATCGCGCTGAAAACGACTGTCGAACAACTAACATAACCCAATTAGTGCTAAAACAATAGAGATTTAGTGGCAGAGACGAACGAACCGAAGCAGGGCGAGGCAGGGCGAGGCAGTGCGGCGGTCGGGAATACTTGATTTTTTCCAGGCTGGTTCGCTGCTTGGCCCATAGCGCCAATTTTTTTTCGGTCGGTAACGAATGCGCGTCGCGAATTCGTTGGAACCACGGGGTCCCATCATAGTCGCCGTTTGTCAGCGTGAAAGCTGTCGCGTCGCTACGGGATGCTGTTCGGCCCGCGCGGGACGTTCTGTCTCGAGCGGGCTCGATAAGCCGGCAAGCCGATATCGATTTTACACCGCAATGGAGTTCGCGCGGTTCTCCGGAGAAAGGAGAACCGCCCGATTTCCCGACTTTCTTCGATCAACGGAGCAAGAGGCCAGCCGAAAATTGGACACTCGCTTATTTCTCGTTGCCAACGAGCAAAGAGACGGGGGCGGAGACGCTGTTTCGCGCGAGCTTCCTGCAGCTCCCCCCACCCCCCGCCACCATTCCCTTTAACCTCGGCGGAAAATCGCTGAGCTCGTCACTTTCGGCCACTTCTTTTCTCGATGTCTTTCAGCTCTCTCTCTCTCTCTCTCTTTCTCTTTTCCTCTCTTCCTGCCCAGCCTCTCTCCCTCTCTCTCTCTCTCCTTCTCTTTCTCTTTCTTTCTCTCTTTCTCTCGCTCTCTCCCTCGCTCGCTCTCTCTCTCTCTCCTTCTCTTTCTCTTTCTTTCTCTCTTTCTCTCGCTCTCTCTCTCTCGCTCTCTTGATCTCTTTTGCTCTCTCCCTCGCTCTCTCTCTCTCTTTCTCTCTTCCAGCTCACCCCCTCTCTCTCTCTCCCTTTCTCTCTTCCAGCTCGCCCTCTCTCTCACTCTCTCTCTCTCCTTCTCTTTCTTTCTCTCTTTCTCTCGCTCTCTCTCTCTCGCTCTCTTGATCTCTTTTGCTCTCTCCCTCGCTCGCTCTCTCTCTCTCTCTCCTTCTCTTTCTCTTTCTTTCTCTCGCTCTCTCTCTCTCTCTCTCGCTCTCTTGATCTCTTTTGCTCTCTCCCTCGCTCTCTCTCTCTCTCTTTCTTTCTCTCTTTCTCTCTTCCAGCTCGCCCTCTCTCTTTCTCTCTTTCTCTCTTCCAACTCGCCCCCCTCTCTCTCTCTCTCTCTCTCTCACGAGCGCAACGGCTCCTCTCCTTCCTTCGTGCATCGGATACGGTGAATGTACCATTATCACTAGATTTACGGAGCACAAAAAACTGCTGTTCTTGCATTAGATTATAAAAGTAACAATAAGACATTTATTCTGATTTTTAACTAGCGTTATTGTAACATTTGCCGTGAGTAACGTATAAATTGAATAAATAACTCGTAAATGTATCTTTACAATATGAATAATCGTAAATTGAAAAATCTATTATATTCTACATAACTCTAAATAATGTTTTAGATAATTATATTCTGTTATATATTCTATATAACTATATTCTAATAATAATACTAATAATTATATTCTATATAATTTTAAACAATGTTCTATATAATTACATTCTATGTAATTCTAAATAATGTTTTATACAATTATATTCTAATAATTATTCTAATAATAATAGTCTACAGGGTGTCCCAAAAATGTCTCGCAATCCGGAAATGGCGGTTTCCTCGGATCATTTGAAGCAACTTCTTCCTTTACAAAAATGTTCTCCGAGGCACCGTTAACGAGTTATCAACGAAGAACAGTGCGCCAATAAGAATCGAGTACGGCTGACGCGAGGCGGCCCAGCCAACCAGCGCGCGAAGCCCGGTTCCGCTCATTGGCTCGGTCGCCTCGCGCCAGCCGAGCTCGCCTCTCATTGGTCACTGTTTTTCGTTGATAACTCGTTAACGGTGCCTCGGAGAACATTTTCGCAAAGGAAAAAGTTGCTTCGAATGGCCCGAGGAATCCGCCACTTTCGGATTGCGAGACATTTTTGGGACACCCTGTGTATACAGACAGAATATACAGTATCAGACTCTGCCGTCCAGAGAAATAGCCTCGCGCAGAATTCAGCCGTACCCTAGAAGGTTAATAGATTAAAATGAGATCTCGTGCAGTCCGAATCTCCTTGAGACGCTGCTCTGCGGCTTATACCTTCGGCGACTTAAGTTCCGTGAAACCATTTACTAATGCCGTTCCACTGTACCATCAAATCGAATTGAAGCGTTGCCGGTGTGTCCTTTGATCAATAAATCACTCGCTATATTAGTTCCGTTGAGATTCATCGCGCCAAGGCGAAGAGTACATCGCCTGCCTCGCACTTCCGCTCGAGGGTAATTTTTATTTTTCGTTTTCGAGACGTTCGCCGAGCGAACATCCATCGATAATTATCGGTCAATGTCGATAGACGGCTAAGAGATCGATGGAAGAGTTCGAGGTGTGCGCGCAACGAGCGGACTTAAAAGAGCGTTTCGCTTCTTTTTCGCGCACGATACGTCATTCTCGCTGTTCCGCTCAATTATCCACGATCCTCGAATATTCGTTAAATGTAGCATTCAGAGTGTCGCGGAGCTGCTACGGACGGTTACCCCGTTATTTTCCGGCAACGCGAGCCGGCACTCGGGATTTATATTATGGAAAGGAAGTACGTATACTCGGAATTTCTCGTTCTAAAGTCCACCGCGGTACAGTAGATTCTCTCGAATTTTCTTTCGGCTTGTAAGCGACACTATATTGTACCTGCTGTTTGTGGTCATCATCATCATCGTCATCATCGTCATCATTGTCATCGTCATTTACATTGTCATCGTCATCGTCATTATCATCGCCATTGTCATTTATATTGTCATCGTCATCATCATCATCATCATCATCATCATCATCATCGTCATCATCATCATCATCATCATCGTCATCGTCGTCGTCGTCGTCGTCACCGTCATCGTCATTTACATCGTCATCGTCATTATCATCGTCATAGTCACCGTCATCGTCATTTATATTGCCATCATCATCATCGTCATTGTCATTTATATTGCCATCGTCATCATCGTCATCGTCATTGCCATCGTTATCATCGTCATTGTCATTTATATTGCCATCGTCATCATTGTCATCGTCATTGTCATTGTTATTGTCACTTATATTGTCATCATCATCGTCGGCATCGTCGTCATCGTTATCGTCATCGTCATCGTCATTGTCATCGTCATCGTCCTCGTCATCGTGATTATCATTGCCATCGTCATCGTCATCATCACTGTCATTTACATTGTCATTGTCATTATCATTATTATCATGATTATTATCATTATCATCATCATTATTATTATTATTATCATCATCATCATTATTATTATCATTATTATGATCATAGTCACAGATTTGTCCAAGAGTTAGAATATCAGTCCAAACCCGTCTTGCAACTTGAACCCATTTTGCAGGCGGCGAAATAAATTCTGACAAATAAATAAGCAGCTTGTGTTTCGTTAACGTTATTTCATTTTTATACAAATTCACGTAACATATACGAAAACAAAAGGAGACGCAGAGTCCGCCGGTCGTCCTCTATGATTTTTAGCGCAATTACCGTGTCGATCGATCGATCGTCATCGTTAAATCAGCCCGCGATCCATTAATCACCGCGTCGTTAAATTGCTTCGTTATATCTAAAACTTGCTGCCCCCCCCTCCCCCCGCCCTATTATCGGCGCCGACGACAACGGACTCGTTACCGAACGCCGCGAAATGATCGATAACGGTAGTTCGACGACGGCTATGGGTAACTGACCAAGGCTGGAATGACGGTCGCTCGGCTGATTCGCCCTTAGAATCGCTCGCATACCAGATACGAACCTCGGTCCGCGGATTCTATCGAGAATTTTCAGCGCACGTGGAAGATACTTCTGTGTATATAAGAGTAGCCGATCGCGCAAACTCGATGGGGAAATCTCACGGCGGTGGGTGGGGGGTAGCACGGAACGTCGAAGACCGGCGGAGATTTGCGAATTCGGGTATCGTGTGTCCGCGGCTGAAATCCGTATCAAAATCGCAGAGCACCGAACGGGAGAGCTAATCTCGGATTATGAAATGCCGAGCAAGTCGAGCCGATTGAAATTTTTTTTTCCACAGCGACGTACATATACCCCGTTTCCGATGGCAAATTTCGATGGCAATAACGGCTCTGCCCGTTGCGTGTCGTTATTAACGACGGAATGGACGCTCCGCGTGCTATTTGCGGCATTCACTTATCGTGCAGGAAATTAGTCGAAATTTTTGTTGTTCCGCGTCGATGAGAATGATTTATATATATAAATATATTACATTTTACATATTGCATATTGCATATTACATATTATTACATATTACATATTACATATTACATATTACATATTACATATTACATATTACATATTACATATTACATATTACATATTACATATTATTACATATTACATATTACATATTACATATTACATATTACATATTACATATTACATATTACATATTACATATTACATATTACATATTACATATTACATATTACATATTACATATTACATATTACATATTACATATTACATATTACATATTATTACATATTACATATTACATATTACATATTACATATTACATATTACATATTACATATTACATATTACATATTACATATTACATATTACATATTACATATTATTACATATTACATATTACATATTACATATTACATATTACATATTACATATTACATATTACATATTACACATTACATATTACACATTACATATTACATATTACACATTACATATTATTACATATTACGTATTACATATTACATATTACATGTAATTTAACATGTAACTTAAATTCCTCGTAATTATTCTTAAATTCCTACAATCCCCTGGACCGATTTAAACAGCACGTTCGAAATTTCCTCGCGACCGCAGAAAATCCACGGTTCTCTGCTTCGCCACGCGACGGCGATAAAACTTGGCTTTCGATTAGCGGCGGTTTCGTAGCCGCGGAGGGAGCAACGAATTACCGAAATTCCGGTACGAAAACGATCGTTACGGGGGAAACAAGATAGATCCGTTTCACTCGCGGCATTTCCCGATTCCCGAAATACGTATAATCTGCTTTAACGCAGGTGGATTTATTAGATCCCCGCTACGAGCTCTTAACCATACCTTCGTTGCGGGCCCGCAGTCGATAGCGGCAGAATCAATGGCTGCTTATTGCAATCCCGGCGGTCAGGCGTATTCTTAACTGTAGTTACGAACCGGCGAGTTGCTCCGACTCGTCGAACTCGCGTGCCGCGTTATTAGGACGAGAGAATCGCGAGCACTTTTAACCTTTTAGGTACGGCTAAATTCTGCGCGATGCTATTTCTCTGGACGGCAGAGTCTGATATGTACTGTACAGAGTCTGATACTGTATATTCTGTCTGTATACACAGGGTGACCCAAAAATGTCTCGCAATCCGAAAGTGACGGGTTCCTCGGACCATTCGAAGCAACTTTTTCCTTTACAAAAATTTTCCCCGAGGCACCGTTAACGAGTTATCAACGAAAAACAGTGACCAATGAGAGGCGAGCTCGGCTGGCGCGAGGCGATCGAGCCAATGAGCGGAACCGGGCTTCGCGCGCTGGTTGGCTGGGCCGCCTCGCGTCAGCCGTACTCGATTCTTATTGGCGCACTGTTTTTCGCTAATAACTCGTAAACGGTGCATTGGAGAAAATTTTTGTAAAGGAACAAGTTGCTTCAAATGATCCGAGGAACCCGCCATTTCCGGATTGCGAGACATTTTTGGGACACCCTGTGGACTGTTGTAAATCGATGCGAAGACAAAAGAAGTGTGAAACAATGCATATGAAGACGATTATTTGGTTCAAACGATGCGCGAGTGAGCTACTAGAGCAAGCCACCTATAGTGGCGCGTCGTGCCTAAAAGGTTAAGCTGGATTCACCTAGAAATTTAATACGATAACTGGCGGCTCCGAAGGTTCGAAACCAGAATTTCTTCTTAAGAGACGAGACAGAATTTCCGCAACTGACACCGACGCCCTAAAAATTGTTAGACGGATATTCGTAGACAAACGTTACCAAACTCGTTCGTAACAATGGCAAACGTAATTAACGGACGGACATTGTTCTGTACAGTAATTTCTCCCGGAAATTCCAAATTGCGGGTCGCCGTGAATTTCCCTGTGCTAGTCCCTGCGCCTATGTAATTTATATTGCTACGTCGACGATAAGGTTCGACGGAAGACGACACGAAGAGTGGTCCGTTCGGCCCCCGAATTTCCCTCGATTCGTGTCGGATGTCCTCCGAATTGCCTTCGAATCGTGTCGGATGCCCTCCGAATTGCCCTTGAATCGTGTCGGATGCCCTCCAAATTGCCCTCGAATCGTGTCAGATGCCCTCCAAATTGCCCTCGAATCGTGTCAGATGCCCTCCGAATTGCCCTCGAATCGTGTCAGATGCCCTCCGAATTGCCCTCGAATCGTGTCAGATGCCCTCCGAATTGCCTTCGAATCGTACCAGATGCCCTCCGAATTGCCCTCGAATCGTGTCAGATGCCCTCCGAATTTCCCTCGAATCGTGTCAGATGCCCTCCGAATTGCCCTCGAATCGTGTCAGATGCCCTCCGAATTGCCTTCGAATCGTACCAGATGCCCTCCGAATTGCCCTCGAATCGTGTCAGATGCCCTCCGAATTTCCCTCGAATCGTGTCAGATGCCCTCCGAATTGCCCTCGAATCGTGTCGGATGCCCTCCGAATTTCCCTCGAATCGTGTCAGATGCCCTCCAAATTGCCCTCGAATCGTGTCAGATGCCCTCCGAATTGCACTCGAATCGTGTCGGATGTCCTCCGAATTGCCCTCGAATCGTGTCAGATGCCCTCCAAATTGCCTCCGAATCGTGTCAGATGCCCTCCGAATTGCCCTCGAATCGTGTCAGATGCCCTCCGAATTGCATTTTCTTCGCCGCGAAGAATAACTCGCTGCCGTAATAAACTTGTTATTCGGAAATCTCGTGCTTTCCAATAAATCGTTTCGCTTTGAAGACGATTCTCCGTTCAGCATCCGGTTACGTTGATAAAAGTTCGGAGGACGCCGCGACCCCGGTTAAAAAAAAAAGAAAAAAGACATTCGCAGGAGCAACCGGCTCTGCGGACGCGTATTTTCCACGGTCGTCAAGTTGCAACGCCGATAATGATACCCGGATTAACGAGCCACGTACTCATTAAAATTTCTTGCGACTAATGTAACACGAGTACCCGACTCGGCTCGGAGCGCCGGCGTTCCCAATAAATATTCTGTTGCCGAGGATCCTCGACGGGTTAAAGGCGCGAAAGTTCGGCGCCGGCTTCGGGGGCACAGTTCCCGGCGCGTAATTGCTTCAGTCCCGCGTTAAAGTTGAATCGGGGGGGAGTAGAAAACACCGAAACGAAGTTCCCTAATTGATGACCGAACCGGCCGAACCGGCCCCGAACGTTCCCGTGAAAGTTCAAAGTTTCCAGGTAAGCTGGAAGATCTAATTTTGTTACGCGACGAAAGGTCGCCGCTGCTGTTCCAACGACGGCAGACCGGCTATCGAATTAATCCCACGGCCTGCTCTCTCCAGCCTTGTATGCAAACGTCCGACAAGCCTGATACACTGATTTCTCCGCGAAATGTTTCGGAGGTCGGCGGCGAGGCCGGCAAATCGGAGAATACCGAGCCGCGATTCTTCGGGCCTCGTTTTTAGAGGGATTCGGGGCAGTCGGCAAGAAGAAGGCAGCGGCCAGCACGCCGGTGTACGTTAATAGGAATACATTTATTGCGAATCTGGCCACCGCGGAGGTGGCGCAGATATGTTTCCTCGCCAGATCTGGCATACACAAGAAATTTAGTACCTACCCCCCGACGGAACACCTACGAGGGGTCCGAACGTGGGTAAATCGCCGCCTTCGCTCATCGTTCATTAGGCTGGGTACGGAAGACCCAGTTTTAACTCCGCGTCCGTGTAAGGAGTTTTGTGGTTTGCTTTGCCCCCAAAGTGCCACACGACAGCAATTGTACAGCGTGTCAGGCTAGGGGGCAGTTAATAGGAATACAGTAATTTCTCCCTAATTCGCGTCGAGATTGCGCGCGAATAGATGGGCTATTTGGGAAGAGGGGATAAGATTATTCGAGGCATGCGGCACGTTTTTATAGTAACCGATTGTCAACAGTTACGAGAACGAGGCGCCAGGTTCTTCTATTCCAAAAATTGTCCATTTTTGTGCGCAATCCGTGCGCGAATTCGGGAGAAATGACTGCATCAGCAAGCGGTAGTACTACATGTAGCGCCGTGGTTTTACGACGCCTTTTTGACGCGCGGGGATCGAACGTCAACCCTACCGGGGTTGTAAGGCCCGGGCTTCACTTATCTGAAGACGCGTCGGTTTTGTAATGGTTATCGGTCCGATTGACCGATTTTGAGTGAATGATCGATTGGATTCCCGAGTCGAATGAGTCTCCGGTTGCGACGAGTGAGTCTCCGAACGATTGAGACTGTTCGACGCACGGGTGAGACTCCGTTATCGAGAATGTATAATAATATTGCTTGAAAACTACCGAACCACTCTTGAACCACTACTCGGATTGAATTACGACTGAATATATCTCGCCTCGACTGCTCGCGTTTTTTATGCCCTTTTCCCCACTTGAGATTCCTGAAGGAACCTCCACCTCCATGCCTGGATGCGCTGATTGGTTTTCTCGAAAATTACGATTTCCCAATCAGCGTCCTCCGAACGTTTCGTCACCACCCTCTCGTACCGTCCTGCACGGGCCTTGTCTTGAAGAGGGGTGCGACACGTAATTGCGTGGTTGGGGAGGTCCTCCGGGCCTTGAGATGTCATCCCCGCGACGGTTGGGACTAACTTTCCCAAGACACGTTCAAAAATCTCAAGTGTTTTGAGGGAGGTTTTTTCGGGCCTTTAGGATTTATGACACGTCGCGATCATTAGAAAAGACGGAGACACTGCCCGGATGTTCGGCAGCTGCCAAAAAGGTCTCCGTCTCCTCAGATGACCCACGCTGGTCCGTGCCATAAACCCTTCACGAGAGAGGTCTGCGGGAGGTTCTACGTGACGGAACACTACATTAACGCTAGATTTACGGAACTCGTCGAAACGACGGATCACTGATCTTCCAATTTACGATTATTCATATCGCAAAGATACATTTACGATATTATTTGTTCAATTTATCTGTTACTCGCGGCAAATGTTACGGTAACGCTGGTTAAAAATCAGTATAAATGTCTTATCGTTGCTTTTATAAACTAATATAGAGCAGCTGTGGTCTTTTTTTGTGCTCCGTAAAAATCTATAGCGTTAAGCCACCGAAGCAAGACCGCATAAGCCAGAGTGTACCGTTTGAAATTCCGCTTCGCAATCAATTGTTAACGATCGGGCAAAGCGATAATTACGTATTTAAACTGTAAACGGGTCGAAACGGCCCGGCCGTGATACCGTTAATGGCACCAGGCGTTCCGTGAAATTCAGATGATGCTATCAATGAGATGTAATCTCACACCTGACTGCTGAAGTGTGCATCCTCCAAAGCGGTCCTCCCGCGGCCACGTTCCCGTTTCATCATCTAGGTCAACGTATACATATCAAATCAGGCTTCATATTTGCCTTGTTTCGGTGTTCGTTACTGCCTAACAATCCCACTCGATCACGGTGATATATTAAAATCGATATTCCGCGTGCGCCGTCTCGTCGCTCGGCCAATCTTAGCACGACCGAGCGTGTCGCGCGGTTTGCATCGAGTCGAACCACCTGATCGGGCCTTAACACCTGCCTTTTCCACGGTTTCGCGGTAATTTCTCCCTGATTCGCGCTCGGATTGCGCACAAAAAACGAAAAAATTCCACCGGTGCGCGCGAGGGAAACGCGATAAGATCCCGGAGAGAAAAGAGCGATAGAATTGCATTCCCTGTTTCTCCCTTTCCCGCGATCCGCCTCTTCTTCTATCTCCCGTGAAATTTAACGAGTTTTTTGCGAATTCCCACTGTCTCCCTTCGGCGAGATGACGGCCATTGTCTTTCTGGACCACCGGTTATATCAATTACCCCGTTCGAAATACAGTCGTTTCTCCGTGGAACAGTTCACTTTAACGTTCTAAAAGTGTAGTATTACCGCTTGCTAATGCAGTCATTTCTCCCGAATTCGCGCTCGGATTGCGCACAAAAATGGACAATTTGGGAAACGGAGATACGATTATTCAAGCGTCGCGCGTCGTCTTTATAATCGTTAGCAATCGGCGACTATAAAAACGAGCCGCGAGGCTCGAATAATCGTACCACCTTCTCCCAAATTGTCCGTTCTCGTTTCCAAGCCGAGCGTCTATTAGGGAGAATTTACCGTACCTCGAACTTTCCACTTTCCCGCTCCCTTCGTTGCTTCATCAAAATTCTGTTGTATCGTATTCGGGAGACGCTGTTGCGCGCAAATATTTGACCGTTCGGGAACTGTGATTCTTAAAAACGTAGTTCCCAGGCTTTAAAGTTAGCGGAACGTGACGGATCCTGTGCTCCGTGGCTTCTAGTTAGGTTCGGTCGTAACTTTCGTAATTACGGGAATATTTCCGCGAAGATTCGAACGTTCCCGGGGAATGAGAATTTCTAGCAAAATTAAGACCGCGGATTTTCCGCGTTCAACAACGAACGTTATACAATAGGAACGTTCCGTAAAAATGACCGAAGCAAGGTACGCGTCTCGATCTACGTTCCCTTTCTTACAGTTCATTCGGGAAACGTTTATTTCGCATCGATATCCGCGGATCCACGAATTATTGTACTAGCGAATTAAAATATTAATCGTTCGCGGTCGTATGTCGATTATTTTGACGATTTCTGTTATATTCGCGCCTGATTGGACTAGTTGGTACGTTCGATTCGTCTCGACCTCGGCTATCGCGCAGCGATAATAAGATCATATCGTTCCATTTATAAAAACTTCGACGACCTTGAAATCTCAAAAAAATATAATCTTGAGCAAACCTTTTTTCGTCGCATGTGGTCTCCGGGTTGCCTTCGAATCGTGTCACGTGGCCCGCGAATTGCTTTCGTATCGAGGCATTTGGTCATCGAATTTCCTTCCAATCGTGGCATGTCGCCTCCAAATTGCTTTGAAATCGTGTCATGTGTCCTCTAAAATTCCTTCGAATCGTGTCACGCGGCCTCTAAAGTTCCTTCGAATCGTGTCACGTGGCCTCTAAAATTCCTTCGAATCGCGTCACGTGTCCTCCGAATTGCCTTCGAATCGTGTCACGTTGCCTCTAAAATTCCTTCGAATCGCGGCACGTGGCCTCTAAAATTCCTTCGAATCGTGTCACATGGCCTTCAAATTGTAGCAAAAAAATTAGAAATAGAATTGTTTTTATTCTATTTCATTCTATCGCCCCGAGTTCCAATAAAAACGAGCCGCAAGTCTCCAAGAATCGCGTCTTAGTATTCTCGTATTCGCCGGTTTCAATTCCTTCCTCCGAACATTTCTCGAAGAAATTACCGGTATATTAATTTCACACGAACATCGTAGAAGTTCCAAAAAGAGATCGCCACGGAAATGGCGGATGGAAATACCGTCGATAACGTATCGATTCGCGGCTACGGGAAGAAAAGCTACGATTACCGGAAACGCGTCTGTGCCGCCGCGTCGACCGCGAATGATCGATATTCGGTAATCCGCCGGTGAAGAATTTGAAATTTTTGTTTCACGCTTTAAGCACATCGCGAACCGATGGAAACTTTTCTCGTTCTCGGTGCCGAACAAAAGCGATTTCATGGAAATTACTGCCAAAAAGAGAGCAAATAAAAGTGCCGACTTTCGAGCCGGCGATGTTCTTCGTTGCTATCCGCGACAGGAAATATTATCGTTGGTCTGTCGCTCACGATAATAATGCAATAATATTGCTTATTTCGCGTAAATTGTACGCGCGTTCCGTTTGTTCGCGCGATATTTCGTCTTCCGCGCGGAGTCTCGCTGCGACCAGCAGCAGCCACGCTCGCGCTAGATTTTTTAACCCTTTGCACTCGAAGCCATTTTAACTGTAAATCTAAAATAATTTTTCCGACTTGCAGTATTTCCATTTCGCAGGAGACAGTGCATTTTATGCGTACGAAATTGATTGTCTCGTGATTCATAATAATGTTTAAAATTTAAGCTTCGATGATGTAAAAATGATCTTAGAACGTGATATAACAATTTTCGTGGTGCCTCAGGCTCACCACTCGAGTGCAAAGGGTTGAATTAAAATTAGAAATTCCAGAGCGTTTCAGTTTTTGATTCGTTTATTCGAAAATCGTGTATCTTTTCGCGTTCAACGGAGTTCCCCAGCGTTCGCGCGATGCGATTTCGTCGCTATTCGAAATTTATCGGCGCCACCGGCGACGAAGAAAACCGAAAGCTTTCGCGATTTCTGCTGCTTCTTTCGGTTGTTTCTCTGCGGAAAAGCCGTGGAGAACGAAATTTCGGCTAACATTTTTCATACGCGCGGTTCCCGGCGACACGCTCTTCTCATACAGAACATAAATCTTCGTTTCTGCTTGCGTCGCGCTCCTCCTCCCGCCTTCCCTTCCCGGATGCGGAAAACATCGGCCGCTGGAAAATCTCGTAGCTGCTTCGCTTCTTGTTTCTGTTTTCGAGCGGCGTGGAAATATAATCGCGATTATTCGCGAAGGTCTATCCTCGTTTAACTAGCTAGATTTTTACGGGCCACGAAAAACAGCTGTCCAAAAATAAATTTAAAAAACATTTATTCTGATTTTTAGCATTTGTAACGTTTGCATTTGTGAGTGACATGTAAATTGGATATAATAAAATCGTAAATGTATCTTTACGATGTGAATAATCGTAAATTGGAGAATTAGCGTTCCGTCATTTATTGGCAGATTCTGTAAATCTAGTGTTAAAGCTTCGCTCTAGTCGATTATTTCCTACAGACTAATTCATAGGACTAATTATATAGGACTAGTTTCATAGGACTAATTCATAGGACTAATTATATAGGACTAATTTCATAGGACTAATTTTATAAGACTAATTCATAGGACTAATTTTATAAGACTCATTCATAGGACTAATTTATAGGACTAACTATATAGGACTGATCCATAGGGCTAATTATATAGGACTAATTCATAGCATTACCTATGTAAGACTAATTTATAGAACTAATTATTATATAAAACTAATCCATAGGACTAATTATATAGGACCAATTCATAGCTCTAATTATATAGGACTTAATCATAGAACTAACTATACAAGACTGATGCATAGGGCTAATTATACAGGACTAATTCGTGAAACTAATTATATAGGATTTAATCATAGCACTAATTATATAGGACTCATTATATGGGTCTAATTCTTAGCACTAATTATATAGGACTAATTCATGGGTCTAATTCATAAGACTAACTATAGAAGACTAATTCATAAGACTAATTCATAGAACTAATTGTTTAGGACTGATTCGTAGGGCCAATTACACAAAACTAATTCATAAGAATAATTATATATATAGGACTAATTCGTAGGACTAATTATACGGGACTAATTCATAGGCCTAATTATGTATGACTAATTGAACGTCTCTTTGAAATCCGGAATAAGACATCTTAAAGACGTCCAAAATTGTACGTTCTTTTGACGTTCGGAATAAGACGTCTTAAAGACGTCCATTTTAGGGCGTACAACGTCCAGGCCTAAAATGGACGTAAAATGGACGTAAAATGGACGTCCTTAAGACGTCAAGTGCTTAAGACGTCTTAAAAACGTCTTTGTGCTATCTGAGATCGATCCGCAATTCGGCACAAAACAATTCCTCGAAAATTACAGCAACGAACATTTCGATGAATCATTTGAACGCGACACACACCCGGATTACTTGTAATTTTGCTCTACGATGTTTCGCTACGAATAAAAAGAGTCACCGGAAAGCGTGATTCGTTTCCTGGACAGATAACACGCCCTCGAATTTCGAAAGTTTCTCAGCTTCGGCGGGGTTGAAAATCGAAGGGGCTGTTTCTGGGGGCTGTTCGACCCGGGGGTTCGGGTGTTTTCTGCACGCGTTCCTGATTCAATACAGGTCATTAAGGAGATACGATCGACATCCGGTACGAACGAGAGCGTGGCTAATGCCCGATCCGATCCGCGCGCAGGAGGAACAGGAGGAGGAAGACGGCGAATGGCGCGGAGGGGGGAACGCATACACGCGAATAGATAACGGAATGGCCGCGATAAATCCCCGAATATTCTCGGATGGATTGGCTCCGCTCCCAATGTCCGGCGGATTTATTTTCGTGGGGCGCATATCGAAAATTCTTTTTTCCTGCGGCGAGGCGCGGCGCGGCGCGGGAAGGCGAGGCGACACGAGGCGAGGCGCGGAGAGGCGACGCGACGCGTGGCGAGGTGGGGAGAGGCGCGGCGACACGAGGCGAGGCGCGGCGAGGCGACACGAGATGTTGCGTGGCGAGGCGACGCGACACGAGGCGACGCGACGCGACGCGAGGCGAAGCGTCACGAGACGAAGCGCGGCGAGGCGACACGAGGCGAGGCGAGGCGACACGAGGCGAGGCGACACGAGGCGAGGCGACACGAGGCGAGGCGACACGAGGCGTGGCGATACGAGGCGAGGCGCGGCGAGGCGACGCGTGGCGAGGCGAAGCGAGGCGAGGCGCGGCGTCGTCCCCGGTTTGTTTACCGCCGCGGGAAAATCTCGCTTCCACCGATTTACGGTCCCGGACCGGTCTATGTAGGCTGCTGCTGCTGCTGCGAGCCTTGACACGATTTCATTTGCCGAAATTAGACACGCCGATAACGCGTGATCGATGTTATTTGTCGCCGCCGCGTTTTCCTTTATCGCATGGTCGTTTTTTTTTTTTTTCGTCTTCGCACGCGCGACGCGACGCGACGCGACGCCGACGACTTCCTTCGACGCACCTCGATCGTCGTTGCTTTTGCGTTTTCGGCTACGCCGAATATTCTGTGTGCCTAGATTTGTCACGATATATTATATATTTATTACGGTCACACGATTTATTTTACGTGCGAGTTAACGTATGAACGTTAATTTCATTGCAGATTTCGTGATTTATTTTTAACTCGATTAACACTAGATTTACGGAGCAAGGGAAACAGCTGTTTTTTTTATATTAGCTCGTGAAAGTAACAATAAAACATTTATCCTGATTTTTAATAATATTATATATTATATAATAATATTAATTTTAATAATAATATAATATAATATAATATAATATATATACATATAAATTGAATAAATAAATTATATATATAGTAATAGTAATATAAGAATATAATAATAATAAATATAATAATAGTATATATACATATACATATATTATTATTACTATATTATTATATTTTTTATTATATGATCATTATTATTATATTAATATATTACTATTATATAATTATTATTATTGTTATTATAAATATATAAATTGAATAAATAACTCATAAATGTATCTTTATCTTAATCGCAACAAACAACCGTTCGAGATCTTCGATCGATCGATCGTTCGATCAAATGCTACCGCAGAAGCAAAGAAGAGTCACTCAGAAGTTTTAGCTTTGTTACTGCCTCGATACGCTTCGTATTCTTCTCGATTTCCGTGGAATAACCGCGAGAGAGGAAATTGAGCGCTACGGAGACCTCAAAATACCTCGGTTCCGCGGCAAAGAGAGGCAATCGACGCGGAGAAAGAGCGGAGCGAAGGAGTTTCGCGAAAGCTTACGCGCGCGCGCGCGCGCGTACCAAGTTTCAACGACCGTTCGAAAATTACCTTATTGTTTTGTCTAGAAAACTACGATTTGTGGAGGAGAGTTTCGGGAGCATGCTTTCTTTTAGTTCCGCCGCGGGTCTCTCTCTCTCTCTCTCTCTCTCTCTCTCTCTCGCTTCTCGTTCACGCCGGCGCGCATTCCCGGCGAACGAAAAGTCAGCCGGATTCAGTTAATTTCCTGAAGTACGACGCGTGGGAGACCGTAAACATCGCGAACAACGATTCCGATGGAGTCCGTAACCTTTCGTTTCGGACGAGAGAATTATTATTATTATTATTATTATTATTATTATTATTATTATTCCCGATGAATTATATTGGGTTGGCAAGAAAGTAATTTCGGTTTGTAACAATAGATAGGGTTATGTTTGCACTGTCATTCTTTTGTTGAGGTTATGATTTTTTGTTGGCAAGGTTATGCTTTGGTAGTTGACACGTTTAGGATATTATAGAAACAAATTCCGTGCAGTTTTGTTTACAACTGTTAGTTTGCTGTCAATTTTAATACATAAATTTTCGACACATTTTACTATTAGGTTGACAAGAAAGTAATTTCGGTTTGCACCAATAGATAGCATTATATTAGCATTGTCGTTCTTTTATTAAGGTTAGAATATTTTGTTGTCTTCAGTTTCGGTAATTGACACGTTTAGGTTATTATAGAAACAAATTCCGCGCGTAGTTTTGTTTACAACTGATGATGTTAATTTTAACATCGACTGCACAGATGAACATTTTCGACAGATTTTACTATTAGGTTAGCAAGAAAGTAATTTCGGTTTGCACCAGCAAATAGCGTTACGTTTGCATTATCACCCTTTTGTTAAGGTTGGAATTTCTTTTTGTCTTCAGCTTTGTTACTTAACACGTTTAGTTTATTATAGAAATAAATTCCACGTAGTTTTGTTTACAACTGATAGTTTGCTGTTAATTTTAACATCGACTGCAAAGATGAACATTTTCGACACATTTTAATCTTAGGTTGGCAAGAAAGTAATTTCGGTTCGCACCAATAGATAGCATTGCGTTTGCACTGTCATTCTTTCGTTAAGGTTATAATTTCTTTGCCTTCAGTTTTGGTTCAGTTGACACGTTTAGATTGGAAAATATTCGACTGATTAAAGTTCATGTTTCGTATAGAAAAAGTTGAGTTTCATTTCACATTAAAATACGGAAATTACTTTCCTACCAACCCGATACAAGCTCGAGGTGTTTGTGAAAAAAAGAGAGCTTCGTCGCTTCAGCACCCATCGGTATTAACCTCTCTTGCACTCGAGTGACGACTCCGAGGCGTCATTAAAAATTGTTATGTCACGTTTACAAAATAATTCTATTAATCAAATTTATTTATACTTAAAGTCGAAGTAAAATTGTTCACATCTAAATATTAAGTTTATATTTATATTTTAAAGTTGTTCATACTTAAAATATATATTGAAAGCGTAACTATTGCATAAGTCACAAAATAGTTCAAAATGCATTATGTTACATAAAATGGAAATACAGTAATGTCTCCCTTACTGACGCTCAGATCGTCCACTAAAATGGATAATTCGGGAAGGGCCGATTATTCGAGCCTTGCGGCTCATTTTTATAATCCTGGACAATTTATAACTATAAAAATAAACCGCAAGGCTCGAATAATCGTATCTCCTCTTCCCAAATTGTCCTTTTTCCCCAAATTTTTGTGCGCAATCCGGGCGTTAATTAGAGAGTCATTACCGTACCGTGGGTCAGAAGTACTATTTTAAATTCCGCGTTGATTCGGCTTCGAGTGCAAAGGGTTAATCGCGCCATTCGTTACGCTGTAACGTGTGTGTGTGTGCGTGTATGTGTGCGTCGAGGCAATTCTTCGCCGGCTTTCTCTGCGGTGACTAACCGGCTCTCTCGCGTTTATCTTGAAGAAGAAGCTTCGGAATTCTGTTTACATGGTATTTCTGGTGAGACATAGACGGGGTTGACGTCCTTCTACAGCCAAGTCGATAAAACTTGCCGCGGCGGCAGTGGCTCGCTGTTCGACGTTCATTTACCACTTTCTGTCTACATCGATTCGTAAACAATCGGTCCGCGCCGACGGCCCGGTCGGCCTGTCATTATCGGAATTATGCAGCCGCGATACCGTTGTCAAATCGGTGGTATCCCCGTTTCCGCGATCCCACGATGCAACGCGCGGCGAGGGACCTCGCGCGGCGGACGAAAAATGTTATGACGGTCGCGCGGAAAATAAACATTTCTACAGAAATTTTTTCTAGGAGAAACGTCAAGGTTATATTTGTTATTTTTTTCTCCTACAATTCGGCGCACGATTTAGCCGCGCCGCGCGATTGTTCGCGCGCGTATCGACGTTCAAACGATGGGCTCCACCGATGGAACAACAATTTTCCATAAACGTGTGTAGGTTATGTCAAGGTTCGCGGTTCAACGTACGGACCGCGGCCGATGCGTTTCAACTCATTTACAATTCGCGCGCGCGCGCGCGTTGCGAAATGCTTCGGTTTTTAAAACGGTGCGTTATTATTATTGCGCGTAAAACAAACGAAAGAAATGGAAAAAAGAAATATTGGGTTGGCAACTAAGTAATTGCCGATTTTAGTTACAGATGTCTCTCACTCCCATTTTTATGATATCCGTAAATGTTATATTATAAAATTATTATTATTATTATTATTATGTTATTTTTTATTATCCGTGAATGTTAGCAACTGGACAAATTGAATGCAGCGGTCAAGGAAAAGCGACCAGAATTGGTCAATCGTAAAGGTGTCATTTTCCAGCAGGACAATGCTAGGCCGCACACGTCTTTGTCCACTCGGCAAAAATTGATGGATATTGGTTGGGAACTGATGTTACACCCACCATATAGGCCTGATCTCGCGCCATCGGATTATCACTTATTTCGATCCCTGGACAACTCCCTTCGTGGTAAAACTTTTAACGATGATGACGCTGTAAAATCTCGCTTAACTCAGTTTTTGGCCGAAAACGATCAGACTTTCTACGAGCGTGGAATTTTCAAGTTGTCGGAGAGATGGCAAAAGGTCATCGAACAAAATGGAGAATACATTACAGATTAAACTTCGTTCCAAGTAAAAAAAAATTTTTTATTTCATTGAACAAATCGGCAATTACTTAGTTGCCAACCCAATAGAAAATACGAGCTGTCGTTTTGAAATTGCCACGCTGGAGAACGTTTAACGAAACGGTGTACGATCTTTTTCTTCTTTTTTTTTCGCTAGAAAATGTTCGAGCATCTACCACGGAATACTTAAACTCCTCTGAGTTGGGTTGTATGTAAATTTAACCTTTAACACCGCCGCGACGAGAATTCGAGAATCGAGTGTAAAAGCGGCGTGACACGCAATATTAAGCGACTGTCACGTTGTTGTAGTAATAAAGAACCGTTTATTATTTTCGATCGCAGAGATTATTGAATATCTTTTCTGGAAGATGGCGCAATAGCGGCCGAGCCAACGAGCGCGCGAAGCCCAGTTCCGCTCATCGGCTCGGCCGTCTCGCGCCAGCTGATCTCGCCTCCTATTGGTTACTGTTTTTGGTAAATAACTCGTAAACGAAGCCGCGGATTGCAATTTCGCTGAGGAAAAAGTTACTTCAAATGATCTCGGGAACCCCACACGTCCCGGAAATGAGAGGATACCGTAATTTTGGGACACTCTGTATAATAGTAATATAAGTAATAATAATATATAATAATAATATGTATAATAATATACGTAATTGTAATATACATTATAATACTAACATACGTAATTATAATATACATAATAATAATATATGTAGTTATAATATACATAATAATAACATACCTAATTATAATATACATAATGTATATTAATTCATGGTAAATTTTAACCCTCACTTTCGATTATAAACGACTTCGAATTTAACCGTGATAATTTTTCGAGCTGATATCACGACCACGAAAAATATATCCAAAACCTCGAAACAACATCATCAATAAAACCGAAACTAGAAAGTGGAAAAATCACGATGAACGTTATCCGAACATTGCATCATAGTTGCCTCTAAGACAACTACATATATGTATTCACCGTTGAAGAAGCGCGGTTCGTTTCGGTTGGTGTACGCGGCCACGGAGCGACCGTCGCGTCGCGTCCACCGATAAAAACCACTTTCGCACCGCCGCACGCGGCATCGATCGAACGACGACGCGGCCGTCGGAATCGATGATTCACGTAGTCGCGAGCCGGCGAACGGCGCGCGGTACGATCTTCCGCGTTCGCGGCGCGCGGCCGCCTACGAAACTCCGCCGGCCAATCCGTGCTCATTAAAAATGGACGTCGATTGATTCGCGTCGGTGCGCACAGTCGTGTTCTCGTTGCTACCACCGAAGACGGCCGCGTCTGGTCTGTCAGCCGTCGGATTATAGGTGTCCGAGCTGCCACGCAGACGTTTCGTTTGCCCGCGCCGGATCATCCGTCTCTCCCGCGGAGAGCTCTCTCCGCCGCTGGTGCACGGTACGTGCTCCAAGCTTCTACAGGGTGTCCCAAAAATGTCTCGCAACCCGGAAACGACGGGCTCCTCGGATCGTTTGAAGCAGCTTCTTCCTTTACAAAAATGTTCTCCGAGGCACCGTTAACCTTTCAGGCAGGACGCGCCACTATAGCGGCTTCCGCGGATATCATCTTTCAGAACGACACGCCACTATAGCGGCTTTCGCGGATGTCATCTCTCTGAACGACGCACCGCTATAGCGGCTTGCTCTAGTAGCTCACTCGCTCATCGTTTGAACCAAATAATCGTCTTCATATGCATTGTTTCACACTTCTTTTGTCTTCGCATCGATTTACAACAGTCTACAGGATGTCCCAAAAATGTCTCGCAATCCGAAAGCGGCGGGTTCCTCGGATCATTTGAAGCAACTTCTTCCTTTACAAAAATGTTCTCCGAGGCACCGTTGACGAGTTATCAACGAAAAACAGTGCGCCAATAAGAATCGAGTACGGCTGACGCGAGGCGGCCCAGCCAACCGGCGCGCGAAGCCCGGTTCCGCTCGTTGGCTCGGTCGCCTCGCGCCAGCCGAGCTCGCCTCTCATTGGTCACTGTTTTTCGTTGATAACTCGTTAACGGTGCCTCGGAGAACATTTTTGTAAAGGAAAAAGTTGCTTCGAATGGCCTAAGGAACCCGCCACTTTCGGATCGCGAGACATTTTTCGGACACCCTGTAGACGCTGACAATTTGCCGTGAAGCGGTCGTTAGCGGGGCTCCTCCGGTTCCGCCGGGGTGGTGGGGGACTCGATGAAACCTGGTCTTCCGGGTTCCCAGGATCCTCCCGGGTCTCGCTGCGGAGTTTAATGGGGATGGGACAAAGGACTCCGCCGGATGACTCCCCACGGAGCAGTAATTTACAAATATCTATGACGGGAGATGAGATCTTGATACAATAGGGAGATCAGGAGCCAGGCGTCTCGTGGATTCAGAAGTTCGGATAGCACGGGGACGACTCCGTCTGGACCATTATGACGTCTATCGCTGCCTTATACGGTTCGGTTAGACGTTTCACAGGGGCCTTGAATACACCGAGCGCGTATCTGGCTCCGGCGGCCTGACCAATTTTCCGCGGAATTTTCACCGGGTAACGGCCGCGACGGGGTTTCCAAACGGTTACGCCAATGTCTGCTCTGATCTAGACTGTTTTCACTTACAAGCAACGATTTTTTGGCATTCGCCTCCTTCGATTGCTTTGGTTTTTCAGCATGTTAGAGAGAGAGAGAGAGAGAGAGACAGACAGATAGACAGACAGACAGACAGAAAATAAGGGATGCATATTTTTCTTTTATATCGGTCCTGTTTCGGATTTAAAGGGAGAAACCACCCCCTCGGAGTTGATAGGATGGAATACGTAGAATCGCTTGAAGTTGCAGCATTATTATCGAAGTTGTTATGAACTTAATTTGTGGCGTATCTGGGTGGCTGAATATTGTTATTGTTGTCAGTTATCATTCGCAGAGGGTGAACTACCCTCCGATCGTTTCAATGCACGTTTAAGAGACTTGAAAGCTGCGAGGAGTTTATATAATCTTTGAGAAAAATATTAGACTTTATTGCAACAAATTATTGTGCGATAACAAATTATTGAAATTATCATGCGATCCGGAAATATAGATTCCTCGGATAATTCGAAGTAACTTTTTCCTTTGCGAAAATGCGATCCACGGCTTCGTTTACGAGTTCTCGGCGAAAAACGCTGGCCAATGAGGAGGCGAGCGCGGCTGGCGCGAGGCGCTCCGGCCAACTAGCGCGCGTAGCCCAGTTCCGCTCATTGGCTCGGCCGTCTCGCGTCAGCTGATCTCGCCTTCCATTGGTCAGCGTTTTTCGCTGATAACTCGTAAACGAAGCCGCGGATCGCATTTTCGCAAAGGAAAAAGTTGCTTGAAACGACCTAAGGAACCTCAATCTCCGAATTGCGAGACGTTTGCGGGACCACCCGGTATGCGTGCGGTAGATCGCGTGAATTCGGTTGAATTTGCAATTTCATAGGATCGAAATTTCGGATCCTCGCTTCCCTCGCTCGGATTCTGATCCGATTCCAATCTAGTTCGCCGATTGACTAGAACGGCGCGTTAATTTGAACGTCGTGGTGCTCACGGCTGGTACATTAATTCGGACGATCGCCGGATAAAAAAGTGTAGTAGCTGCGATTACGTGTTTATTGCCGGGCTTAATTATCCGCTGCAAATGACAGAGAGCGAAGCCTGCGTGGACAAACAAGAGGACTGACCTGATTAAATCGAAAATTAAGATGCAACCGATTTGAATCGCTTTGATGTGTGAAATTCTGCCTCGCCGAAAGAGGCAGTTTCTAATTACTAATTGCAAGGAAGTCGAATTGCCCGGCGCTGTTTTCGCGAGGACTCGCTCGTCCCGTGGCACTCGGTGATCGATCGTAAAACGGTTGGCAAAATCGTCGTCCATGGGAATTTATCGAATACGGCATTTTTCGATGGTATTTTGCCGATTTATATACAGTGTGTAACGAAAGTATTCGACTTTTACGCCTTGTATTTAAATAAATATACATCGAAAGGAACAAAATATGGAAAAAATATTTTACGGTACATCAAAGCGGAGCATATAAATGTTAAAATGCAACAAACATTCGATTCGGTGTAAAAACGTTAGCTACATAATTAAAAAACTGTTAAGGAACATCGAATTTTCGCGCGACATATATAATATATAATAATTGTAATATATAATATATAGTATATAATAATTATAATATATAATATATAATATATAATAATTGTAATATATAATATATAATATATAATAATTGTAATATATAATATATAATATATAATATATAACATGTAATAATAAATAAATATATATCGAAGGGAAAAGATATGGAAAAAATATTTTACGGTGCATCAAAGCGGAGCATATAAACGTTAAAATGCAACGAACTTTCGATTCGGTGTAAAACGTTAGCTACATAATTAAAAAACTATTAAGGAACATCGAATTTTCGCGCGACATAAATATTCGCCGAACGCTTTATGAAATTCGCTCGAACAGTTATAAAAATGAATTCTTTTCATTAATTTTTATTACTAATTTTACGCTACTATTGTTCAACAATGTGTTTATTTCTTTAAATTTTCGTTATAGGCTCAGATAAAAAAAGTTGGAGAAACATCATTTCTTAATTCTATTACATTGCCAACAAATTGCAATTCTTGTAAATAAAATTTTTTAGTCCTTGTCTAGCAAACTAATCACTCTAACATCCCCCTCCTCGCCAAAAAAAAAAAATTTTGACCGTTTTGCCTAATTGTAATAAAGTTATCATGTTTTAAAAGGTGTTTACGAATACTTTCTTCTACGCTCACTGTATACAGGGTGTCCCAAAATCATGGTATTTCGAAATTTATGGGTGTCCCGAATTTATGGTCGACAAAGCGTAAATAAACACGTTTACTATCACGAAACCCCATCATCAAATTTTTAAAACTTTTTTTACGGAGATATATATTTAGGTGCATATTAGAGGAAATATTTAGGTGGCTTATTTAAAGCGTAATAAAAGCGTAAATAAACATGTTTACTATCACGAAAACTCATCATCAATTTTTTAAGATTTTTTTTACGGAGATATACGGTGGCCTAATTTTTAGATGAACCACCCTGTATGAACGTACATAGCTTGATCGCGTTACGCGTCTTTATTTCATACGTTTCACAGAGAGCCGGCTCGTCAGGCGCCGCGCCGCGCCGATTCCATTTGTCAGAAGAAGAAAGAAAAAAAAAGAGGAAAAACACCGACGAATCGTTTTTCATTTCGAGGTGTATCCGGGCACGTGCTCGAAACGTTTCGATGGCCGGGTTGAAAGCGCGATACGGAACAATTATTTTCATTTCGGTGCATTGAACGAACGGTGCGTTTCCCTTGACTCGCTTCTGCCTATCGATTAAGCAATCGAAAGGATTGTTGCCGAAGCTGCAAGCATGTACACACATATTTCGAAAATATCCGCGAATCGAACCTTCGCGTGTTACGTCGCAAACATTGCTCGCCTTCGGTAACCTGAACAAACGAACATCAATTTTTGCCGTGCAATGTATAATTTCTTCTATATAATATATAATATATAATAATTGTAATATGTAATATATGGTATAAAATAATTGTGATATATAATATATAGTATATAATAATTCTAATATATAATATATGGTGTATAATAATTGTGATATATAATATATAGTATATAATAATTGTAATATATAATATATAATAATTATAATATATAATATATAATAATTATAATATATAATATATAATACATAATAATTGTAATATATAATATATAATAATTGTAATATACAGGATAGGCCACCCAAATATACATAATAAGTATATAATATAATAAATATACTATATATAGTATAATATATAATAAATTTATAATATAATAATATTTCTGAACAGTAAAAACGTGGGAAACAACCGTCAGTCAACAACCATAAAAACGAGCCACAAAGCCCTAACAATCGTATCCCCTCTCCCCAAATTGTTCGCAATTTTTCTTCGCAAGCTAAAAAAAGAATTATCTAGAATTTACTGTACTTTCTATAAAATAAAAAAAAAAACTAAAAATGTGAATGACATTACGTTCCCGAAATTTCAGTAGCGTCGACAAAAAATTGCGCAAGAAATGTTATTCCGACATTTTCTCAATCACGATGCTCTCATTTTCGTTATAGCACGATCGTGCGCGCGGCTCAAAGGAACCCATGAAAATACAGATACGGGATCTGGCGGATCTACGGTGGATCGGTTGAGGAGGACTAAATCCTCGGGATCCTGAAGTTTATGCGAGTTTGATAGCCAAACCCTGGTACGATTATCTGCCACTTGGTCTAGGATGATCCTTTAGCACTTTCCTACCTGTCGCCTTGCGCATCTCGACCGCTCTATATGTATGTATAAAGACGTTCTAGGCAGCCGCCGGTTCCGTTGCTCTCGACGTCAATGGTGCCAAGACGGCGAGACGGTGCCCCATAGAGCGATCTTCGGAGCCATTTTCAGAAATCCCCACCGAAAAGTTACCGGCGTCGATGTCCCGGCTTTTTCACTCCTAGAGACTTCTCGAGCGCGCCGAGAACTATTATTTCCCACAAGCGTCCCTGCGCAGGGCTCTCTTAAGTGTCGTCTATTCGCTTTCGCGAGGCGCTTCGTGGCAACCCTCCGCTTTCATCGAACATTTTCCCAGGAAAGCAACCGCGCGCGTTCGAGCCGTTTATTTCGAAAGTTCTTGACACAAAAATTGTGTGCAAAACTATCCCGTCGAAACCTCGAGTTCTCCTTTATCAAGCATCGCAAATTATGAACATTCGTGCGAGAATTAAATTCGCACAAGAATTCCACCCTTCGGTCGGCTCCTAATTCTTGACATAACCCTCGAATCAATTAAACAAAATAATAATAATAAAACATCGAGTGCTACCAGATTGCAACGCCGTCGAATGCAATATAAATCACGTTCGAGCCGTTCGGCGCGGCGGATACCCTAATTCGATGAACGGCGGCTCGACATTACCGAATCGGAAGGCGAAAGATGAGCCGGGAGACACCGAGGTTTTATGAAATATAGAAGCGAACCGAGTACATAGCTGTTTTCCCATCGGGAATGCGCCGGTTATTTATATATATATATATATATATATATATATATATATATATATATATATATATATTGCGAGAAGTTACCAACCCCGCGACGCCACGGTGGTTCCCCCCTCCCCCCCGTTCTTTTCTCCTTTCTCGCCTACTTTCTCTTCCGCAGACTTTCTCCGAAGCAATATTCGTCCCCTCTGTCCCAGAGAGGCCCGTGTTTCGCGGACCCTTCCGACCGCGTATAAACGTCGGAGGAGCGTGCTGGCGATAAATACCGGCCACTGCCGCAATTACCGCGCTGGGAAATGGCGGCCGAGAGGGATGGGGGGGGGGGGGGGGGACCGGCGAGCGGGGAAAAACCGAAGGGTGTCGACAGCGACGAAACGGGAGCATTTTATTTCGTCGGCGAGCCAGAAATTTCATTCCTGTTGAGTTATGTCATTGCCGACCGACTAACATTCATTAACGTCGCTGTACAATGTTACGCTGATTGCGCGATCTTTCCGACTTCACGACGCGCCGCGCGCTGATACTAGCTGTGGAGAAAAGAATAAACAAATTAATATATATTTCTTCTTTTGTAATGCAGACGCTTATCCAGAGTCTTTATTCGTGCGTAAACAAATTAGAAAGAGAAACGAAATATCTATAATAATCATAATAATAATAATAATAATACAGGGTGTCCCAAAAATGTCTCGCAATCCGAAAGCGGCGGGTTCCTCAGGTCATTTGAAGCAACTTTTTCCTTTACAAAAATTTTCTCCGAGACACCGTTAACGAGTTATCAACGGAAAACAGTGACCAATGAGAGGCGAGCTCGGCTGGCGCGAGGCGACCGAGCCAACGAGCGGAACCGGGCTTCGCGCGCTGGTTGGCTGGGCCGCCTCGCGTCAGCCGTACTCGATTCTTATTGGTCATTGTTTTTCGTTAATAACTCGTTAACGGCGCCTCGGAGAACATTTTTTTAAAGGAAGAAGCTGCTTCAAATGATCCGAGGAACCCGCCATTTCCGGATTGCGAGACATTTTTGGGACATCCTGTTTACTGTTCTAAATCGATGTGAAGACAAAAGAAGTGTGAAACAATGCATATGAAGACGATTATTTGATTCGAACGATGAGCGAGTGAGCTACTAGAGCAAGCCACTGTAGTGGCGCGTCGTGCCTAAAAGGTTAACCCTTTGCACTCGAAGCTATTTTAACTATAAATATAAAATCACTTTTCTAACTTATAGTATTTTTATTTCATATGACAAAATGCATTTTACGTACATGAAATTGACTCTTGGGACCACACGCAACGGTTACGCTCTTAACAATCTTTTAAATCTAAACTTTGTTAATATCAACATTATCTTAAAACGTGATGTAACAAATTATTTAGTGGTGCCTCAGAGTCACCGCTCGAGTGCAAAGGGTTAACTCTGTTTTCGAAAAGAATTATTTTCTTCGTTGGACGAGAACTACGAAAATATACTTTTTAATCGACGAACAAATTAACTGACACGTATATTACATTATTATATTATTTATATTATATTATACTATATATATTATATTATATATTATATTATATTATAATTATATATTAAATATTAAATTATATTATATTATATTATATATTAAATTATATTATTTACATTAAATGACACGTATATTACAGAGTACACTCCGAGAGAAAAAGATAGCACTTTTTGTTTCTCTTTCTTTTCATCAAATTGTTTACGTACGCTTAAAAACTCTAGATCACGATTATGCTGTAAAGAGAAAAACAAACATATCGAGTAGCTTGATTTTCTTTTTCCATTGCTCGCATCGCCGAGCGGCGCGGCGGTGCGCGGCGGGGCAACAGTCCTTCAGGGCTGAAAGTTCCCTTTGCCAACCCAATTGTCGTTCATTTCTCGGGCGTAAGACGCTTGTTAAGCCGTCGAGAGATGTCCCGCTGTTTAAGCCGGTGCTTTACGCGGCGCGGAAAAGTTTGCGCGGCAATTAGCGACGTTGTGAATGCACGGTTAAAATTTAATCTTAAGACTAAAGTAAAGTAGCGGATTCTGCGGTGGCGGAAAAAGAAAAAAAAAATCTCGGCACACCGAGACGATTGTTTCGTGCCGTAATTTTGTTCGCGAGGAATTTCTCTTCTTGCATCGATATCGCAATAATTAATCCGTCGCGCTCGTACGTCACTTATCAGCTGATATGAAACAGCTGGTAATAATGATAGTTTAACGATATATTTTTCATGAAATCTCTGTCGATTCGGTATTTGGTACTATTCCAGTCTAAATTATTTAAAAATAATTTGTGCAACTTGGAATTATTGAATAGCAATTTTTAGATAATATAAATCATCAGTAAAATTCCTGGCGATAGAAAACGGACAACAAATACTTTTACCACGATGCAGCTAAATTTGAAATTGTATTAAATTATATTATATAATAAATATTATAATATTATATTAAATTATATTATAAAATTATGAAAAATTATTTTAAAAAGGCGATAATAAATCAGTACATGCTGACTTCGAAGTTACGCAGAGCTATGAAATTATATAAAATATAATATTTATATTTATAATTTATATTTATTATTGTTGTTGGCTTGTTAACCGCTTGGCGAATAAATTGTACGTTCAAGTTGTTCGCAGGACGTCCGAGAAAATTCTTCAGGGTTGAAGAGTCGATGGACGGATGGCTCTGTTAAATGATTAACTGAGAATAAAGTAAATGAGGTTCTTCGTTCGCCAAAAGTTATCTTGTACAGAAAGCCGTCCATATTTTATTTAAATGCAGCGCAAACAGAAGCACACGGCGCTGTTTCAAATAATACCGAAAGTCTTGTAAAATTCATTTCTACCCGTCGTTCCCGTCGGCGAATAGTTCTTTTAGCAGGAATAATCTGAAACGCTTCGTGTGTTTAATCGATCGTGTTCTACGAAAACGCTATTGATCTTCGATTTAACCAGGGACCTGGCTCAGCCATTCAGATTCATAGCTTACACCGAACATCAAGTTGTTGGAAAAATATTCCATGAATACATTCCTCGTGTCTTCGCTTCTCCGTGCGCTTGCCTTGCATTAATCTCGCCCTTCGAGGCATGATCAACTGGAAATTGAATTTTCTGACACTTCGCGTTTAACCTTTTAGGTACGGCTGAATTCTGCGCGAGGCTATTTCTCTGGACGCGGCAGAGTCTGACGTGTACTGTACAGAGTCTGATACTGAATACACAGGGTGACCCAAAAATGTCTCGCAATCCGAAAGTGGCGGGTTCCTCGGGCCATTCGAAGCAACATTTTCCTTTGCGAAAATGTTCTCCGAGGCACCGTTAACGAGTTATCAACGAAAAAGCAGTGACCAATGAGAGGCGAGCTCGGCTGGCGCTAAGCGGCCGAGCCAATGGAGCGGAACTGGGCTACGCGCGCTCGTTTGCTGCACCGCCTCGCGCCGGCCGAGCTTCGCCTCTCATTGGTCACTGTTTTTCGTTAATAACTCGTTAACGGTACCTCGGAGACAATTTTTGTAAAGGAAAAAGTTGCTTCAAATGGCCCGAGCAACCCGCTGAGAACCCGAACTTTCGGATTGCGAGACATTTTTTGGGGACACCCTGTAGTTCCTCGGGGCCACTGAAAAGAAGCGTCGGAAGTCATCGTCAGCCATCGAGTAGGCGAACGCACGGTGACTACGTTTGTCGGTCGCGTCGTAACTCTCTCGTGGACGCGCGACGGACGGGGTCCCCGGGCAAACAAGTTCCAACGAAACGACGACGACGGTGGAGTTTTCCAACAGAAAATATCCGGTATAATAAATAGATTCCTCGGGACCCCTGAAACTTTCCTCGCAGATGTTTGGAAACGATTTCACCGAAGGACAACCGGGAGGACGGGCTTCTCTATCGTACATATTCCGTTCCGGGTGCCCGTCCCGTCGCGTCGCGACGCCGGAACTTGCAAAGAATTGGAAAAGTTCGACCGGATAAACGCGCAGATTATCTCCCGTTTCCGTTCGAGCGGAGCCTGTATAACCGGCGAGGTCGATTCATGGTGCGCCGCGATGGCTGGCCGGGTTGATTGGCCGATAATTGTGTTTCCACTGTCGCTGGATCTCGCATTTTCATCGCGAGCCGTCTGGTTCCCGCGGTACTCTGCTGATATACACAACGCACACACACACACACACGCCGCCGCGCCCGTACGTATATCGGTGCCGCGGCGCGCTCTCCAGAATCCCTTGCACGTTGCGAGCACCCGGGTACAGTTTTTCCAATTTTCCTGCCGTCAATCAAATGGCGAAAAATCTGCAAATACTTGAGCAACCTGTCGTCGTTCGCGTTCCGCAGCTGCGTTTTTACAAAACTCCGGGCATTAATCAATCCGCCGGCCGGGTCACGGGGTGCACGGGGTGACACAGGAAAATAGGCGGCTTTGATAGCGCAAAGTGGGACGAGAATAGCGGCAGCGACAGAGAGGCTCGCGCGACGCCTTAAACGTCTTCTCGCTTGCTGTTCGTAATAGGAAGAAATGTCGCGAGGTTATATTTTTCTTAGGGCGAACATTCTGGTCGGATCTGAACGCATTCGTTGTCACGTTTCACGAGTTTTCGAGGTCGTCGACGGATCGAACCGAGTTCCGCGATTGAAAGATTAATAAATATGCGGGTTAATACAATACGGATATATTAACTACGCGCGCGTAGATGTGCGAATCCGATACGCGACCGAAACCGACCACTCTACGCGGAACGAACGGTTCGGCTCCGTGGGAGCGTACGCAACGTGCGAATCGGCGCACGGTTCGGGCATCATCGGTCAGAGCCGAACCGTTCCCCCGATAACGCGGCAATAGGATACCGCGCCAGCACGGTACTAGAAATAATTAGGGAGTGGGGGGCGGCGGGCGGCTCGATCCAGTCTACCTGAACCCTCGCGCCGTAATCCAGAGCGCGTCTTTCCGGCCTTTCATTAACCACTTTAATAGTAAATATCTCAACGACTAAGCCGTTCGATACCCCGAAACCGGGTATCATTGGATTCAGCTTTGCAAGCTCTATCGCTGTGCCGGATCTCATCGAAAATTGAAAGACCCTGAGGACCTCTCTTTGTTAGATAAACATGGAGACGCGTGAAAGACGCTCTGAAATTCATGAAACCAGCGTTTCCCGTTCTTGTGTTTCTTGCATGATGGCGGCGTTGGATTCGCTGGCGATCCGTCCTCGACCAATGACAAAGAAAAAGAGAGAGAAAGGGGGAGAAGAAGAAAGTGTGATAAGGAGGGAGAGAGAGAGAGAGAGAGAGAGTAAGTGAGTGGGAGAGTAAGAGAGCGCGAGTGCAAAAGCGCGAGAGAGTAAGAGAGTACGAGAGCAAAAGCGCGCGCGAGAGAGAGAGAGAGAGCGCAAGAGTGAGAGAGCGCGAGAGTGAGAGTGCGCGAGTGAGAGAGCTCGAGAATGAGAGAATGCGAGTGAGAGCGCGCGAGAGAGTAAGTGTGAGTGGCTTTCTCAGAAAGCAGAATTCTATCGGAGCCACTGACACCGCTCCTTCCCATCGACTTCTTCGTTACGATCTTTCTCCGTTCGCAAGTTTCCTTGTAGCGTCCACGAATCCACTGACTCGTTTGTCGAACTTCGCGGTGTTGTGACTCCCGCGCCGCTTGTTCGCGCGACAGCTTTAGCGCAATTGATGGATGACCACGCTTAATTGAAATGGAACTCGTTTCTACAAAAACTAACAATTAGTGCATTTATTGTTCATAACTGTATGAAATGATAGCCGAAGTTGGCGCGATATGTCCCAACTCTAACGACGTGATGGATGCGGCGACGTTGCAGGCGGTGATCCAGCTAGGCGGCCGAGCCAATCAGCGGAACAGGGTGTCGAACGCTGGTTGGCTCGATCGCCTCGCGTCAGCCGAGCTCGCCTCTCATTGGTCAGCGTTTTTCGTTAATAACTCGTAAACGAAGCCTTGGATCGCATTTTCGCTAAGGAAAAAGGTACTTGAAATGACCTCGGGAATCACCCCATTCCGGGTGTTAATATAATTATGGGACACCCTGTTTGGTCATGGAAGTAAGAGTGTTCTGAAAAAGTTGGAAAGATTGGCAAAAATTACAGGAAGCCGTAAATATGTCTTTTCGGTAAAATCGCTCTGTCAGTGAGAACGTTGGATTCTTCGAGCGTTTGCAGATCACCGTTACTAATTTCATGTTTCATCTGCTCGAGAACAAACGTTATTCTTTGGCCTGCGCGTTTATGTTGAAGCCGCGGTAGAAGTAAAAGGAACGTCGACCGAAGCAGCAGTAAAAGTTGCTTAAAAATATCTACCATCGGAGTGTTTATAGAGAAGTCGCGATGATGGTACAGGTCCGGTCGTTGAAAATCTCGCGCAGATTAAACACTCAAGTATGAGATGTTTTAAAAGAGAATTATTATCTTCCGGCCCGGCGAGATGGTAGATCGAAAGAAGTCCGCGCTGCGAACTCAAACATTGTGCGGCGAACTGCATGGTAATAATAATATATACTGTAATTCTTCCACTAATAATATATACTATAATTCTTAATTAAAATAATTAATTACAATTCTTAATATAATAATTATTATTTATACTAAAATTAATAATTAAATTAATATAATAGTAATATATTTTAATTGTTAATAAATTATACCGCAATAATTAAATTAATCAATAAAATTACGTAATTATTGCGATTAAAATATATTATAGTCATATATTAATGTTACTATACAATAATTAATTGCAATTTTTAATTAACAAATTATAGTAACGTGCCAACGGATTTGTTAACATCGTTCAAGCATGTCACGACGGCGGGGGAATCGTGGCCTTTCTAGATCGCCGCGTCCGCGTGAAAGTCACGAGAAAGGACAGATTTAATCTCACCTGGCATCATTCCCTTTAACCTAATTCCTGTCCCACGGCGATACGGAATCCATCGGAACGCGATATCGCGAGACGAATGGACCGTTTTATCTCGCCGATCGAGACGAACGCCCGGAAAACTGCAAGGACGATTTAAATTCACGGAAAACGTCGAGGAGGGACCGATCCCCCCCCCCCCCCCCCTCCCAACCGCCTTGGCACCGGTTCCGTTCGGTTCCGTTTTTTTGTGCCGCGGCGTTCGTTCTATTCTGCTCTTGCGACGTGTTTCAAATGGAATCTTCCGATATTTTCGTCGTTTTTCAATGTCGCGCGGATAACTTGTCCGCCGCGACCGTGCTGCGAGCGGAAAACTCGCCGAGAATTCCGCGTCACTACTATTCGCTCAAAACAAAATGGCAGGATCCCTCGGCACGGGGCCCCGTTTAAACTTTTAGGCCCGACGCGCCACTATAGTGGATTCCGCGGATATCATCTTTCAGAACGACACGCCACTATAGTGGCTTTCGCGGATGTCATCTCTCTGGACGACGCGTCACTATAGTGGCTTGCTCTAGTAGCTCACTCGCTCATCGTTTGAACCAAATAATCGTCTTCATATGCATTGTTTCACACTTCTTTTGTCTTCGCATCGATTTACAACAGTCCACAGGGTATCCCAAAAACGTCTCGCAATCCGGAAATGGCGGGTTCCTCGGATCATTTGAAGCAACTTCTTCCTTTACAAAAATGTTCTCCGAGGCACCGTTATCGAGTTATTAACGAAAAACAGTGACCAATAAGAATCGAGTGCGGCTGACGCGAGGCTGCCCAGCCAACCAGTGCGCGAAGCCCGGTTCCGCTCATTGGCTCGATCACCTCGCGCCAGCCGAGCTCGCCTCTCATTGGTCACTGTTTTCCGTTGATAACTCGTTAACGGTGCCTCGGAGAAAATTTTTGTAAAGGAAAAAGTTGCTTCGAATGACCCGAGGAACCCACCACTTTCGGTTTGCGAGACAATTTTTGGGACACCCTGTATATGCAGACAGAATATACAGTATCAGACTCTGTACAGTACATATCAGACTCTGCCGTCCAGAGAAATAGCCTCGCGCAGAATTCAGTCGTACCTAAAAGGTTAAAAGATCAAAGGAAACGCCGCTGTGTTCCTCGCTTTTTACGGTCGAACTAACGAATTAATGAGGTTATTGTTGTCGACGTCTTGGGACATCGTTGATAAATATATACGTATATACAATCTATATATAATATTATATTTATTTATTTATTATTTATATTATATATATTATATTAATATTACATATATTTATTTAATATTATTTATTTATCACATATATATTATATATATTTATTTAATATTATTTATTTATTACATATATATTATATAATATTATTAGGGCAGATAAAAGTAACCTACTTCGCCATTTTCTTAGAGCGCATCACCCCAATCGTGTTCAATAATTCGACAATTAATTGAATAACCGCGCGAGCTTCGAGGCCGTTGCATCGACTTGCAAGAAAAAGGAGACATCGGTAAGATGTCTGTAAGAAGATGAAAATGTCATTTTGATTTCAACGGAGGATGTAACAGTATTTAATTTGAACCGAGCCGACTGTTCGAAAGTCGAAAGGGGAAGTTGCTCGCAAACAGGTGCGGACCCCGAGGTGCCGCTGACGAACTTCTAGGACGGGCTGAATTCGTATCGGCTTGTATGGATCCGGAACTTCTAAATTAAACAGATCTTATTAGATGAAATCTCATTGATGTTAACCCCGCTGCCGGTTTCACAATGGGACGCCACGCGGCGTCGTGTACAATTCGAGTACAATTCGACGGGATGGATGCAGGAGCAGAGCAAACGAATCTGTTCGAACCCTCTCTCTCTCTCTCTCTTTCTCTCGCTCTCTCTTTCGCTCTTTCTCTCTCTCTCTCTCTCTCTCTCTCTCACGCTCTCTTGATCTCTTTTGCTCTCGCTCTCTCGTTCTCTCGCTCTCTCTCTCTCTCTCTCTCTCTCTCGTTCTCTCGCTCTCTCTCTCTCTCTCTCTCTCTCTCTCTCACGCTCTCTTGATCTCTTTTGCTCTCGCTCTCTCGTTCTCTCGCTCTCTCTCTCTCTCTCTCACGCTCTCTTGATCTCTTTTGCTCTCGCTCTCTCGTTCTCTCGCTCTCTCTCTCTCTCTCTCTCTCTCTCACGCTCTCTTGATCTCTTTTGCTCTCGCTCTCTCGTTCTCTCGCTCTCTCTCTCGCTCTCTCTTTCGCTCTTTCTCTCTCTCTCTCTCTCTCTCTCTCTCTCTCTCTCTCTCTCTCTCTCTCTCTCTCTCTCTCTCTCTCTCTCCGTTTACGAAACATTTTCGACATCCTTCGGCCGGGCTTTTCTTAATCACCCGGCTCGTTTGTTCCTTTGGAGCGATTCGGCGAGCGATTCCAAAGCCGGGACGGACTTTCACGTGGTGGAATTCGCAAAAAGACGTCCGTGGAAAACGTTGCTACGAGCTACGTGTGGCTAACAAGAACAGCTTCCCAGGATTGACGATCACTTTTCGATGAGATTACGTACGGTTCGGATAGATATCCGAATGATGTCCGGTTTTTGGGGCGGACGCGCGGTGATCGGTTCTCAAAAAAAGTCGGTTTCAAGAAAATATCCCCGTAATGCGTAATTTATTCGGTAGTAGTCGATTGAACAGGTGGCTTATTGTTTACTACGAGTTGAAAATATAAATCGTATTTTTAAGAAATTTGTTTATAAACAATCGAAATGTTGCATTTTGTTTTTGTTATTCTATCCCAACGAAAACCTAAATGTATGTACTGGTAATACGAAATGAAAAAGTTAGGCTTAAATATATACATATAGTTTTGTATATATTTATATATTATATATAAATTGTATATGTATTTATATATCATATATGTAGATCGTATATATATATAATATATGTAGATTATATATAATATTATTATAATATTATTTGTATATAATATTCATGTTCAGCGACAAATTTCAATCGTTTCGATAAACCTATGGAAAATGTTCATGATTTCTCGCGGTACATCCATGGCCATTTTGTTTATATTATCTCAAAAACAAATTTACTAATTTCCGTGTCACCGATGTCAATTTATTTGCGCGTTCTTGTTAACATAAATACGAAAATAAACCGTCGCTCCATTAGCAGCTGCAACAAAATGCTCGAGACAGGCGCGGCGCTTCCTTGTTTCCAATGTTGCGTTACCTCTCTAACTCGATCACGGCAAAGAGAACCGTTCGAGTTGCAGTCGAAAGTTTAATCTCCTCTCGGTAATGACTCAAAGCGGACCCCTCTACTTTTTTCCTTTTTTTTGTTCACCGTAGAAGGTGTCCGGTGAAATAATTCTCTACGTACTCGGCTGCCAGCCTGACGACGAACACGTTCGATCGGCAAAGGATTGGTTCCTTTACTCGCCTTGATTTTCCTCGATTTTCCCTTATTGTTCTTCCTCTAAGTACCCCCTTTTCGTGCGAACGATGTCGTGCGACGGGTCTTGATCGAGTTTCACCCCTCCTCTCCGATGCTTCTTCACCTTCGCCTCGACGTTAAAAAGCCGTGCTCTCGATTTTGCTCGGTATTTTTTTTTGCGCGCACGAAGATCAATGGGGAGAACGCTTCGATGCTCGGATACCGTGGAATTTGCGAGACTCCGGATGGAAATGGTTGACTGTCGAAGGTTGTTGCAATGCGCGGCACTAACGAGGAACGCGACGAAAGGACTTCCGATTTCGATGGAAGTTTTCGTTATTTGCTTTTATACGAACGTTCGTCTCGTTGTTCGAATTGAAAGAATGAGAACTGCGTTTGAAACGTTAAGGGTGGAAACTGTATCTGGAAAAATAGCTTCGCGAGCAGATTCGATAAAACACATTCATTTCCTACGCAGTCGTGCGTTAAAAATATATGCGTACAGAGTGCCCGATAATTATGGCACTTCCGGGAAATGAGGGATTCCTGAGGTGATTTGAAGCAACTTTTTCCTTTACAAAAATTTTCTACGAGGCATCGTTCGCGAGTTATTAACGAAAAACAGTTGACCAATGAGAGGCGAGCTCGGCTGGCGCGCGGCGGCCGAGCGCACGAAACCCAGTTGCGCTCGCTTGGCGCGCGGCGGCCGAGTCAACGAGCGCGCGAAGCGGCCGCCTAGCGCCAAGCGAGCTCGCTCCTCATTGGTCAGTGTTTTTCGTTAATAACTCGATGTGTAAAGGAAAAAAGGAACGATGAATGACCTCAGAAATCAGTTCGATAATTTTCTTCTAAATAATAATTTCAAAGAAACCTTGTCACGTTATAATAATCTTAATGATTCAATCTGAAAAATTTCTTAAAAAATTTGTAACCGTTAGCCATCGATTTTGAAAGCGTTGTTAGAAAACTGCCGGTAGATAAAGTGCTTAAATATTAATCTTAAAATAATTAATTTCACATTAAAATAAAGTGTTTATAAAAGTGCCTAATTAGAAGTGCTTAAATTCAACAACAGCTTACCGAAAGGGAATCGTAGCTTTTGCATCGTTCACCGTTTCCGCGGCGCTTAGTTAAATCGAATTAACAAATGGAAATACGAGGAAACGAAGAAAATTAGCGCGAGCAATTTAAGGGACAACGTTGGGTTACGTGATTAATCCGATTATGTATTTTGTACTGTTTACACGGAGCCGTTCCGTTCGCGTGATCCTTCGCGCGTATTGCGGTCGGAATCCGAAATATTCGTGGGCAACTGCGGCGGAATATCGGTCTTCGGCGAACACACAACCCTTTTAAACTTCATTCAGTATGGATAACGCGGCGCTGGGGCCGGGCAATGACAACGGAAGTACCAGAAACGGAAATAGTCGCCGGTAAAACAGAGGCAATTGTACTTGAAGCACGAATAACATCATGAATCCTGAATGCGATCTGTTCTTCTACGTGGCAGCCCGATTGAATTCAATGCGCATTTAGCGGACCGCACTCGGGACGCCGGATTGATGGCATTAAACGATACTCCCGTTTTACTTTGCGATCGTTTTCTCCGGAGCTTTTGTCGAACAATTATTATTATAATTACGCCATCGTCAGCGTCGCGAGCCACTTTTTTCAATGGACAGTTATTTCTACCAGAAATGCTCGGAGGTCGGAATTGAAACCGGCAGATCTGAGAATACTAAGTCGCGATTCTTCCTTTTTTTTTTATATAGAAAGTCGGGTCAGTCGGTAAGAAAGGCAGCGACCTGCATGCCGGTGTACGTTAATGTGAATACGCAGCGTTCGGATCAAATTCGAAGTACATACATACATACATGCATGGTAGGTCCCCTTCCGTCGCTACAGGAAGAGTACATCGAATTGCGACAAGATAGAAGGAGCTTCGGAAATAGGAACGTGTATTTTTTATAATATATTCACCTGTGGGTAACGGACAAAATTACCTTTAATAAATACACACGTAATATTTACGCTCCTTTCAAAACTCTTGCAACGCAAGTATTGTGTTATAAAATGATTAATAATTAATTTAACCTTGACATAACCTTTAATATCTCTTGCAACACAAGTATTGCGTTATAAAATGATTAATAAAATGATTAATAATTAATTTAACCTTGACATAACCTTTAATATCTCTTGCAACACAAGTACTGCGTTATAAAATGATAGTCCCAAACCGAACAGCGAAGTACACTAATCCGCGCGAAGAGAACGGTGAAAAACTCGGCACGAACGCAGTAAACTAATTAGCTAGTATTCCTTAACGTTAGCTACTCAAAGAATTCGCGAAGAACAAGACGGAATGACATTTGCGTCCTGGCGTATATCGTCCACGACTGCGCCGCGGGAGAGAGGGAGACGGCTGCCGGTCTCCGAGCGAGCACCAATCACCGCTCGCTATCCGGCAGCGAGGATGACTCATCGGTTCGGTTGCCTTCGTTGCTAGCTCAGAGGTGTCCTTCTCTGTCTCAGCGTATGGCACTGTTTACAAGTGTTTTCCTCGCGATTTGAAGTTCTTGTCGCAAGACAACAGTGACTCGCGGTTAATATAACCTCGTCCGATCCTAAACAAGTATTGTCCTCGCGATTTGAACTTCAAGACGATCGCGACTCGCGGTTATTAACCTCGTTCAATCACAAACACGCAGTGATACTGGAATAAAAACGGTGACTTAACCTTTTTATTTCTAATTTCTTGCCACGATTCAGAGGCAATTCGGAGGTCACGTGACACGATTCGAAGGCAATTCTGAGGTACAGGCTCGATTAATCTCACCTTTTCTTCCCAAATTGTTCATTCTTGTTTCCAAACGGAGCGTCAATTAAGGAGAATTTACTATATCTTGTAGCTTCGCGGTTTTCTTACCTGACTCGCACCCAGACCATTTTTTTGTCGCCTTCTGGGAACTCCGTTGACTCTTAGCATCGACGTAGCAATGAATTACATAGACGTAGGACTATTTTGCGGACGAATCTTCGCGGAATTTGAAACGAACGTTTTTTACACGTTCGGAAGATGAAATTTCGAAATTTCAGTTTCAGAAGGAAATTCGTGACACTGTAAATTTCTCCCAATTGTCCTTCGACTTGTAAACAAAAATAAACAACTATAAACGACAATTATAAAAACGAGGCGCAAGGCTCGAATAATCGTATCGCTACTTCCCAAATTGTCCATTTTTGTTTCACAAGCTGAAGTACAATCGTGGAGAATTTAGTATAATTGTAATACACTTTTTCTCGCGCTATCAAGCAGGCTAATAACAAAATGCTTTCAGCTCCGGAGGCAGAGAAATTGAAATTTCATTCGAAACGAAAATGAACAGTGAGTTAATTTAACAGCTCCGCCGTGTTGATATAACGTTGCAAAATAACCAAATGTGTTCTGCGTTTCTGTGCGTAAATGCTATTCGATAGTGGTGTAACTAACTTTTTAATAGGTTGTACTTCGGGAATTTCGTGGCCGGCACACATAGTTTAATGAAAGGTTTAGTCGGGAGTTAGCGTTTGCTCAGGACGCGATAAAATTGGCAATTAACTGCTTAATTACCTATTTATCGGCCGTGTACTGTGCAGGTGATCGCTTTGCGGTCAGTAATCAGTATCAAACAACTTTAAGCCCGGTTATCCTCGTTACAGTAAGGGAGATCAATTTTCTACGATGATGAGTCATAATGAATGTTCAATTAAAGCTGTCCTCCTTTGATGTGCGCCTCTATTTTTTTATACGGCACCGATTAACCTTTGATTAAATTAATGCGGGATCGACGGCGTGATCTCCTACCAATTTTGTTAATGAAAGATTAAAAAAATTGAAAAACAAAATACCAAATTTTTCGACGGAAATTTTTTAACGAAATTAAAATGAACGAAACCGAAACAACTTATTCAATGAAAAATTTATTCAAAATTCGATTGATCCAATTCAAGATTCAATTCAACATTTAATTCAACATTTAATTCAACATTCAATTTAAGATTCAATTCAAGTTTCAATTCAAGATTCAATTCAAGGTTCAATTCAGAATTCAATTCAAGATTCAATTCAGGATTCAATTCAAGATTTCATTCAAGATTCAATTCATTCTACAGGGTGTCCTAAAATTATATTATTTCCGAAGATACAATTTAGCCTCGCGGCTCATTTTTACGGCTGTCGCCATGAACTATAAAAACGAGCCGCAAGGCTCTCGAATAATCGTGCCGCCTCCTGCCAAATTGTCCACTTTCGTTCCCAAGCTGTAGGACAATTGGAGAGAATTCATTGTACGTATGGATTCGATCTCGAGGCACCGTCGAACTCGTTCGTCGCGCGGAATCTTAAAGGACCCTGCGTGCTATAAATGCATTGGCCATCGGTGCAGTCATCGCGAATACAGTCACTTATAAATAGAGCGGGGGAGGGGGGGAGGGAGCTGTTAAAGCAAATTGGATGCAGTCCGCATATAGAGATCGGGATTAATAATGCATATTCCGCCTTGAGAATTCTATTCGCAGCGGAATGTAACGGAAGCTTTATGAAACTGCTGTGCGGAATTTTTATTTCATTGTATTCTCGCGTTCTCGCATTCCGTAAACGCGTAAACGACAGCAATGCATTCACACGGGTTATCCATTGTGTACACGTCATAGGAGAATGCATTCCGTTTCGGGCGCATCTAATAGACTGGGCTGAACATATTGTCGACGTAGAACGGACTCTACCGTCGATTCTATTGGTTTGGCAAGAAAGTAATTTCGGTTTGCACCGGTAGATAACGTTATGCTCGCATTGTCATTCTTTCGTTAAGGTTAGAATTCTTTTTTATCTTCAGCTTTGGCAGTCGACACGTTCAGCTTAAAAAAGCGACTACGGCCATATTTCTCAAGGTCAAATTTGTTTACGATTTCATCCTATTCTATTTGTCGAAGGGAGAAAATTTGCAAAAAGTTATAATTTAATATTGAACATTTGCCGATATTAGAATAATTATATTTATAACATATTGATTGTTATAATATATTGATAATTATAATTTATTGATTGTTAACTATTTTTATTACATTTTAGGCGAAGTTTGCTATTCTAAAAATACATGGTGTCTTAAAATTATGGTACTTCTGGGAAACGAGAGATTCCTCAGGTGATTTGAAGTAACTTTTTCCTTTACAAAAATTTTCTTCGAGGCATCGTTCACGAGTTATCGACGAAAAACACTGACCAATGAGAAGCGAGCTCGACTGGCGCGAGCGCCCCGGCCAACGAGCGCGCGGAGCCCAGTTCCGCTGATTGGCGCGGCCGCCTAGCGCCAGCCGAGCTCGCCTCTCATTGGTCAGTGTTTTTCGTTAATAACTCGTAAACGAAGCCGCGGATCGCATTTTCGCTGAGGAAAAAGTTGCTCCAAATGACCTAATTTCTCGATCGCGAGTGACTTTTGGTACATCCTGTATAATATTTCAACCGGACAGCCTGCGCAATCCGGTTTCACAGGCAATTACATCTATGAAACTTGCAGCCAAGTTGGACGTCTCTGTTATGTGAATCGCTTACATTCCGCAAAGTTTAAGTGGAATCTTGAAACTTTGGAGCACGGGCCGGGTCAAGAAGGACCACCTGTCTTCGCTGAGGTATGCGCGGCAGCGGAAAAATAAGTTTAATGACAATGCTCGGCCTCCGTCTCCGGGGAACTGGAATTAAACGCAAGACACTGATTCAACAGTGCAGAGCATGCTCTTTAATATTTCTCGTCTTATCGGAGGATCGTGTTTCGCTCCTTGAGATACGTATGTATGTATGTTTTAGCCAATCGATTTCTACCGTCGTCGCACAGTGGAGCATAATTTGGCAAAAAAAAAAAATTAGCCGAAATGATTTTATTCGTTTTCGCGGGATCGGAAGCGCTTGAGAATGAAACAACGATATTTACTAGAATAATATTGACCACTATGATGATATTTACTACAATATCACAAAAAATACACAGAATAATAAAGTTACATTTTATTATTTAATTTTATTATAAAATTACTAGAATAATGTTTGCTACTACGATGATATTTACTACAATATCACAAAAAACACACAGAATAATAAAGTTACATTTTATTATTTAATTTTATTATAAAATTACTAGAGTAATGTTTGCCACTACGATGATATTTACTACAATATCACAAAAAACACACAGAATAATAAAGTTACATTTTATTATTTAATTTTATTATAAAATTACTAGAGTAATGTTTGCCACTACGATGATATTTACTACAATATCACAAAAAATACCCTGAATAATAAAGTTATATTTTATTATTTAATCTTATTACAAAATTACTAGAGTAATGTTTGCCACTACGATGATATTTACTACAATATCACAAAAAATACACTGAATAATAAAGTTATATTTTATTATTTAATCTTATTACAAAATTACTAGAATAATATTTACCACTACGATGATATTTACTACAATATCACGAAAACATACACAGAATAATAAAGTTACATTTTGTTATTCACTATTTATTATTTATTATTTACATGTTATTTTACAAACTTGCAATTTACAAGTATTTCATAATATGACTATGCATATTATGTTTGTTTGTATTATTTCACTGGAACATGAATTTTCTTTCGTAATTACGATTTACGAATCGCATAAATATGGATTGGCAGCTAATTATTTTTGTATCACGAACGGAACTCCGTACCGATTTTAATGACGTTCAAACATGCATTGGTTATCACTCGGTGGTATAATCCAATTCTACGAGCCGTAATGCACTACGTTGAAATTATGGGTAACCGATCGCAAAAACACAGGTAATCATAATGATCATAATGCGTAACAGAACGTAATTTACATACGTACAAGGATAAAACTTCATGTGTTTTCTTTGCGACATATAATAACCGTTGACGAGTAAATAAAATAAAGTAAGAGACATTGGAATCTCAGAATTAAAAGAATTTTTGTATTTTACACATGATTTTGTAACTGGACTTCTAGCCTGGGTAGTTTCCATGACCTGCTGGGTTCTTTTGTTTAACCTGGAAAAACGTTTCAAAATAGATCGAGTTTATATTAAAAATACCGAGCACATGAAAAGATTGTGAAAAAGTTATTTCTATAAATATTAATATAAATATACATAAATAAATATAAGTATAAGTATACATAAATAAATATGTATAAATATATATAAGTATAAGTATGAATATGAATATAAATATATGAATATATGATTATGAATATAAATATATGAATATATGAATATATGAATATGAATACATGAATATGAATATAAATATATGAATATATGAATATATGAATATGAATACATGAATATGAATATATGAATATGAATATATGAATATATGAATATGAATATATGAATATATGAATATATGAATATGAATATTTGAATATATGAATATGAATATATGAATATATGAATATATGAATATGAATATATGAATATATGAATATATGAATATGAATATATGAATATATGAATATATGAATATATGAATATGAATATATGAATATGAATATATGAATACATGAATATATGAATATATGAATATATGAATATATGAATATATGAATATGAATATATGAATATGAATATATGAATATGAATATATGAATATGAATATATGAATATGAATATATGAATATGAATATATGAATATGAACATAAATATAAGTATAATATATAAATATTTGTTACAAATCTGTGAGCATTGATCTAAGTACGTTGAAAACATTTGACGCGAATATTCGATGATCGTCAACGACGACGATGTGTATACACTTTTTTACTGATTCGGGAACCAGCCTATATCGCCTTATTTAATTCTCCAACGTCGTTTGCCGACGCCGCGACCGGCCAAAGTGTCAAACAACGCCGAACAAGCAAATATTAACCGCTAGTAAACATTGACTGGTAATATCGGCGATCATTAATTTATCAGATAAGATCCGGCAAACGTGCGCAGAACGAACTCGTTAATTAAATTTACGTTGGCTGTATCGTTTCTAGAAATCGAATATTCGACCCGCACACGCGCCGTATCGGCGATACGATCTCCTAAACCGTGGATTATTTTGCATTTTCAGGTCGCGACAAATTTCAACAACAGCGTAACAACAGATCGCTTGATATCGGTACAAAACTCGAACATGGCACGTAAAATAAACATGCACTAATTCGCAATTGCATAAGCTTTCGTACGAATCGCGGAGCCGATGATTTATCGATCTATCGACGATATTTTCTTTAGATCCTTCTTGAAGTTCGAATTGATGAAACTGCAAACTTATATTAATATATATAATATTATATATAATGAATATTATATAATATTATATATATATGATAAATATTATATATTATATATAATAAATTATTGTCCACAGTCAATTATGTTCTACGAATATAATATTATTATATAATTACAATATTATATATATATATATATATATATATATATTATATTATATTATATATATTATATTATAATATTATTATAATATTATATAATATTATAATATAATATTCGTAAAACATAATTGTCTGTGGACAATAATATCTTCTTACGTTCAGCTTGAAATATATTTTCAATGTTGTCTCGCAAAACTATTCTGAACAGTAAAAACGTAAGAAATAATATGTCAAGAACTACAAAAACAAGCCGCGAGGCTCGAACAATCGTGTCTCCTCTTCTCAAATCGTCCATTTTCGCGCGCGATCCGAGCGCGAATTAGGGAGAAATTACTGCACCATGGAACATTTATTCGACTCGGATCTCGCCCACGAAATTTGAACGGCCCGCTATCGAACCCCGTCGCCGACGACCAAGTCGTCGACGCGACGTTAAACTTCAACCGAAAAGAAATGAAAAAACATGGCAAAGGCTCGCATTCGAAGATTTTATAACAAGTAAACGAGACAACGAGTTTAAATTTACGTTTCGCAATCTCGTCCTCGCAACGCCGTATCCGATCGTAAGATCGTGCGACGAAGCTGATATTTTGGATGTCCAAGTTTTTAAGGGTCGCGAGTTCGCAGGGACGGCAAATTTATTCGAACACGGAGGTCGTAAGATCGCGTTCGAGTATCTCGTTCGTATTAACCCAACCGACGACGGACCGTTCTCGCGATTGCACAATCGACGGTTCATATCTCTCCAAAAACTCGGCAAGCATTCGAAATAAATGTCGGAGGGTAATTTCAGGGAATCGCGCTGCTCCGTTAAAGGGTCGGTGAAACGGTACGTCGAACGAATTCTGAGAACAATTTACTCCCTCGCGAAGCGACTCTCGAAAGCGGAACAATATTTCAGCCGAAATTCTGCGTTTACTTCGACGCGTAAATCGCTTCCCCGCGTGCCGAACGAATTTAAGAAAAGCTTGATCGGACGACGTTGTTTCACTGAGCGTTAACAATCGAGAAAACGAAGTAGCGGATTCGCCGTAACATTCGGGAGAACGTACGCGCGGAGAAGATTTTTTACAGACGATTTTATTTATATTATACTTTCTATTTATATTTTTTATTTATATTATAGACCCGTGTCTATAATATAAATAAAAAATATTTATATATATATATATATATATATATATATATATATATATATAATATAACATAATATAATATATATAAAAAATATAACATAATATAATATATATATATATATATATATATATATATATATATATATATATATATATAATATAACATAATATAATATATATAAAAAATATATATATTTTTAAATTTACCTTTCACAATTTTGTCCTCGCAATGCTGTGACTGATCATAAGATCGTTCGACAAAACTAATATTTTGGATTTCCAAGTTTTTAAGGGTTGCAAGTTTTTAAGGACAGCAAATTTATTCGAACAGAGGGAAGCCGTAAGATTACATTTTTTGCGGAAGGACACGCCGCCGCTTTCTAGATCGCTGTCCGAAGCCGCTGTGGCAACAGCATTTTCGGCCCTGGATATTACAGTGGCCCGGGGAATATTGAATCGGTGGCCTTTATCGACATCATTCCTCAATTTGCGCGGGAAACTTTTTTCCGGCCGGAGTCCCGCGGAATTGCAGTTTTTGTTCGCCGCCGTTACATGACAGCGGCTCGTCGACCGGGACATTTTAATGCGACTTTCTCGCTCCCGGAACGTAATCTCGACCGGACGCGATCCACAAAAAACGCGTGGGACGTATTTGAAATTTTTATGAGCGCACGAGCGCGCGCGCGTCGGCGCTGGCCAAACAAATTCCAAGCGCAACTTCGAAATTGTGCTTTCGCCTGTTCGTTTTTCTTTTTTTCTTTTTTTTCTTTTTTTTTTGTCGAATTCATAATGATCGACCCCCGCGTCCCGGTTCAACGGGTGAATCGGTTTTATCCGCGGACAGCAAAAAAAAGAAATATCTTGAATTTGCACAATTATTCGCCGCGTTTGATAACGGATCGCGCGCGTAACGCTCGATAGATTTATTGAAACCGGATTCCATCGAACGGCGGTGAAATTCGACGGAAAAAATGGCGCCGATAATAATAATCGTCGGTTTTAATGGTTCGGATTGATTTCCCGTTCACGAAACGTGTCTATAAAAGCGCCTGTAAAAAATGTTCTCCGCGCGCACGTTCTCCCGAATGTTACACGGCGAATCCGCTACTTCGTTTTCTCGATTGTTAACGCGGTGTGAAACAAAGTCGTCCGATCAAGCCTTTCTTAAATTCGTCCGGCACGCGGGGGAACGATTTACGCGTCCAAGTAAACGCAGAATTTCGGCTGAAATGTTGTTCCGCTTTCGAGAGTCGCTTCGCGAGGGAGTAAATTGTTCTCAGAATTCGTTCGACGTACCGTTTCACCGACCCTTTAACGGAGCAGCGCGATTCCCTGAAATTACCCTCCGACATTTATTTCGAATGCTTGCCGAGTTTTTGGAGAGATATGAACCGTCGATTGTGCAATCGCGAGAACGGTCCGTCGTCGGTTGGGTTAATACGAACGAGATACTCGAACGCGATCTTACGACCTCCGTGTTCGAATAAATTTGCCGTCCCTGCGAACTCGCGACCCTTAAAAACTTGGACATCCAAAATATCAGCTTCGTCGCACGATCTTACGATCGGATACGGCGTTGCGAGGACGAGATTGCGAAACGTAAATTTAAACTCGTTGTCTCGTTTACTTGTTATAAAATCTTCGAATGCGAGCTTTTGCCATGTTTTTTCATTTCTTTTCGGTTGAAGTTTAACGTCGCGTCGACGACTTGGTCGTCGGCGACGGGGTTCGATAACGGGCCGTTCAAATTTCGTGGACCAGATCCGAGTCGAATAAATGTTCCATGGTGCAGTAATTTCTCCCTAATTCGCGCTCGGATCGCGCGCGAAAATGGACGATTTGAGAAGAGGAGACACGATTGTTCGAGCCTCGCGGCTTGTTTTTGTAGTTCTTGACATATTATTTCTTACGTTTTTACTGTTCAGAATAGTTTTGCGAGACAACATTGAAAATATATTTCAAGCTGAACGTAAGAAGATATTATTGTCCACAGACAATTATGTTTTACGAATATTATATTATAATATTATATAATATTATACATATAATAAATATTATATATATATATATATATTATACAATATTATATAATATTTATTATATGTATAATATTATATAATATTATAATATAATATTCGTAGAACATAATTGACTGTGGACAATAATTTATTATATATAATATATAATATTTATTATAAGATAACATTGAAAATATATTTCAAGGTTAAATTTCAGTAATTTCTCCCTAATTCGCGCTCAGATCGCGCGCGAAAATGGACAATTTGGGCAGAGAAGATACGATTGTTCGAGCCTTGCGGTTCATTTTTATAGTTATAAATTGTCCAAAATTATAAAAACGAATAATCGTATCACCTCTTCCCAAATTGTCCATTTTAGTGGACAATCTGAGCGTCAGTAAGGGAGACATTACTGTACACGATCTGCTCAAATATGCTACATTATAACTACATATTTCTATTTCAGAAGTCTGAGCGACGAAAAAAATAAACGGTTCTTTATTTCGCGCATTTGTTTCCGTCGAGCTGAACATTTTCGGAGTTGAAAACGTGATTCAATGAACGCCGCGTTCAAAATGGTTCTCACAATCGACAATATCGCTCGCTGCGTTGCGAAATGTAATTTTCTTCCCGGGCAATGCGGAATAACGTTTATCGCGCGTTCCTCGAACGTTTTCAATTTGAAAAGGCAATGCCGGCGATCGCTTTCAACGGGAATCATTAACAGCGAGTGTTCGCGAAGTGAAAAAGCTCGGCGAACGAAAGCAGTTTTCACCGGACACGCGGGAAGGAGAAATCTAGAAATTCTGGTTTATGCAGAAGCCGACTTACAACCGGGTGCCTCGAGCGCCCATAAACAAGATTGACAATCGTTTTATGCGCGTTCATAAATATCGTTGCCCGGAGCAGCCCTCCGGAGCTGCGGAACTGCTCCGGCAATTCGTACGCGTTGCACAGGAATTCGCGAGATGACAGCTCCGCCTCGAATTGATCGCGATCCTTTCCGGCGGAAATTTCGTTTTTTCGGGCGAAAAGCGTCGACTTTTGTAGTTCGACTCTTTAGAAACGTCTCCGTACGATCGCGCGTTGGAGTAAAGAAAAAGTAAGACTTTCGGGTGTGTTCGATCGTTGAATGCGGCTCGACGCTTCGAATTGTAATTTAAAAAAGAAACTTTTCTTGAAACGACATTGATTGAAAAGAATACTCTGGTCTGAACAATTCAAAACTGATACTGTATCTTAAGAAAGAAGTGCTGCTATCGGTTGACATAGAATCAGAACGATACGGTGCTGTTATGAAGGGTGACCCAAAATTATGGCGCTCCTGGGAAACGAGGGGATTCCCGAGGTCATTTGAAGCAACTTTTTCCTTTGCGAAAATGCGATCCGTGGCTTCGTTTGCGAGTTATTAACGAAAAACACGGACCAATGAGAAGCGAGCAATGGCTGACGCGTGCGGTCGAGCCAATGAGCGGCACCGCGCTCCGTGCGCTCGTTGGCTGCCTCGCGGCGGGCGAGCTCGCCTCTCATTGGCCAACGTCTCTTGTTACTAACTCGTCAACGATGCCTCGGAGAAAATTTCTGCAAAGGAAAAAGTTACTTCGAATCACCTCAGGAACCCCTCGTTTCCCGGAATTAGCATAATTTTGGGATATTTTGTATTATTCCAATTCCACGCTATTATTAACCCCTTGCCGTACCATTTTCTTCCCAATTATGATGACCAGACATTATTCGATTATAATTTTGTCCCAAAATTATGGTGCTCCTGGGAAATGAGATTCCTGAGATCAGTTGAAGCAACTTTTTCCTTTGCGAAAATGCGATCCGTGGCTTCGTTTGCGAGTTATTAACGAAAAACACGGACCAATGAGAATCGAGCAATGGCTGACGCGGGCGGCCGAGCCAATGAGCGGCGCCGCGCTCCGTGCGCTCGTTGGCTGTCTCGCGGCGGGCGAGCTCGCCTCTCATTGGCCAACGTCTCTTGTTACTAACTCGTCAACGATGCCTCGGAGAAAATTTCTGGAAAGGAAAAAGTTACTTCGAATCACCTCAGGAACCACTCGATTCCCGGAAGTATCATAATTTTGGGACACCCTGTACAACGTCGTATCATCCAGCTGCTTTCTGTCGCGAATACATAAAACCCGCGGTCCAATTATACGTGTAAGACGGGGACGTCGCTTTAGCGATCCCCCGGCCGCAATGTTCCACCGCTGCTTTGCGCGTATATAACTTGTCGCAGAAAATTAAAGCCGCGACGTTCCCGTATCTCATGGCACTTCCTTACACATGGATTCCGAGAGCTTGAGAAGCTCCGAGCTCATTTGAATTCTTGGTGCACGCGTAAACAAGCATGTCGCGGCCTCTGATAATGCTCGTGCACGCCGCGCCGCGCCGCCCGCGTCGCCCCGCGTCCCGCCGCGCAACGAATCCGTCTCGTAAAAGCTTCTCCGGGCCGGATGCCGCGAATTCGCGAAACCGGGTCGTGATGCGATACGCCTTTAAAGTGTCACCTCTAGGCACACGGCTCGCGTACGCCGTGTACCCGGAGACCAGACGAGCACGATTCGCGGCCGCGTCTAAACGCCCGCCAACGCTTCCTCTTGTAACTTCCAAAATATGCGTCGCACGAAACAATTTTCTGTACGAAAGATGCATGGTTTCAAGGGCTAGGTTATGTGGTGCATTCATGTTATTTCATCGATGGAGGCGTTTCGGAGATTTGAAGGTTAGCTTTGTTTCTTTAAATGGATTGCTGTGTTTTTCACGTCTAAATGTGGGAGAATATCGAATTTTCAGTAGAAAAGTATTGACCTTTGTTAGTCTTGAATCTAATGGTTAACGAGTAATTTCATTTTATTGCTTGGAAAGTCTAAACGCCCGCCAACGCTTCTTCTTGTAACTTGCAAAATATGCGTCGCACGAAACAATTTTCTGTATGAAAGTTGCACGGATTCAAGGGCTAGGTTATGTGGTGCATTTATGTTATTTCATCGATGGAGGCGTTTCGGAGATTTGAAGGTTAGCTTTGTTTCTTTAAATGGATTACTGTGATTTTCACGTCTAAATGTGGGAGAATATCGAATTCTCAGTAAAAAAGTATTGACCTTTGTTAGCCTTGAATCTAATGGTTAACGAGTAATTTCATTCCATTGCTTGAAAATTTGAATTTTACGTAATATCACGTGGGAGATTTAACCTCATCGCGAATTTCCGTGAGACAGCGATGATTAGGTGACAATTATATATATACTATTATTTATATTTATATAATTTATACAATATATATTATTATTCATATTTATATATAATTTATATAATATTTATATTATTATTTATACTCATATAATTTATATAATATATATATATTATTATTTATATCCATATATATATTATTATTTGTATTCATATGTAATTTATATAATTTATAATTTTTTATTTATCTTATCCAATTAGAGAATATCCCGATGGAAAATCCGATGGCGGCAAATTACGTTAATGGTTGTTCCAGAAATCTCTGATTAATTGATTGGTTATAGCGCAAATTAAACGAATGTCCACCGATGACCGATTTCTATGTATATCTAGGAAACATTAATTGCGATACACGATATCGATCATTTTCCACTCGTAACTATATATATATATATTTGCCAGAAATCTATTTTCTTTTAATTATCGCAATATAAATTAGTCCGCGTCGAACGATAATATTTATATACGCGCTAATAAAAACCTTGATCAATATAACTATACTGTTTCATCCATCCGACGTACCCTCGGTCGAATTGTTCGCGTAAAATAACGCGAACAACAACGCGCATGACCTTAATGAGAATTTAATAACTCTTTCGTTTATGCGAAAGAATTCCTGCATTCGGAATTTATTTTTCTGAAAAGAAGCAAGCAAGTCGGAGAAAAAGTGACCTCCTCCTCCTTCGCCCCGCCCCCCTCCTCCATCGGGTTACTTATCATTTCGCGCGGTTTCTCGTTTATTTCGAAATGATTAATCGCTTTCTACGGCGTTCCGTACTGGGCGAAACGTTCGCTCCGCACAATACCGGGGCAATGTTTCTTTTCGTTAATTCCTAATTTGCATTTCAAGCTTCGAGAGTTCCCACGAATTACGTAATGGACCCGCTACTGCCGACGCCACTGCGCCTTGCCGCTACCACCGCGATCTCCTCTATTTCATTTGGACGAAATCGAGTTGATCTCGCGTTATATCTAATTTCGAGTCTTAACCGAAATTGAAATACAATTTGACGCGCGACGGTATGAACGACTGGAATATGTATGCGTGCCGAATAACAATAACGACTTAATATAAATATTATATAATATTATATATTATAATATTTAATGTAATATAATATTGTAATAATTATAATACTTAATATAATATAATATTATAATAATTATAATACTTAATATAATATAATATTATAATAATTATAATACTTAATATAATATAATATTATAGTAATTATAATACTTAATATAATATAATATTATAATAATTATAATATTTAATATAATATAATATTATAAATATAATAATATATTATAATATAATAATGACATAGTAATAGTATATATAATAATAATATAAATATAAATAATATAATAAATAATAATATAATATAATAATAACAGTAACAGTATATATAATAATAATATAAATAATAGTATAATAATATAAATATAAATGATATAATAAATAATAATAATATAATATAATAATAACAATAGAATAATTGTAATAGAAACGGAAAGCTTGAGTGTCGATTCTAATTTACTCTATATATACAGTAAATTATATATATATAATTATATAATATATAATTTACTCTCATATCGACGAATAAGATTTGCGATATCGTACATTTTCTTTCATTTCTCTCCGAAGAGAAACAATATTATGGGGCGCTGAACAGAACGAAGAAGACGCTTGGCAGCATGAAACAGTGGTGGGGCGCGAGAACTTTAATTAATCAACCAAACAGTGTCGTAATTCCAATCAATGCATGAACGATCAACGGCGAAGCCAATTGTCGGCGATCAAATTGCCGAAGCTCGCCCGATTGATACACGCGATCCAACTCCTCCCTCGACGGCAAAGACAGGAAACCACCCTTGGCGCCTAGAAAGAGAAAGATATGGTTAAACAGTTCCGAAACCGGGATCACGTGGACGTGCACACGGTAAATATCGCTGGAAATTCCACGGGGGCTCGTCGATCCTCGGAATCCCGATGGGAACGATATAAGGGGTGAGCCGGCGAACTTAATATTAACTGAAAAGACGGTGATTCTTGCCCGTGAAAGTTTCAGCATAAATCGTTGTTGCGATTTCTTTTCTGTGAGATACGGGCTCGTAGATTTTGCCGCGATCGAGAATGTTATAATATATATTTTAGAGGATATTTTTTATAATATATAATATAGAGAATATTATAATATATAATAGATAATATGGAGAATATTATAATATTGTATAATATATAATATAGAAAATATTATAATATATAACATAGAAAATATTATAATATATAATATATAATATGGAGAATATTATAATATATAATAGATAATATGGAGAATATTATAATATATATAATAGATAATATGAAGAATATTATAATATATAATAGATAATATGGAGAATATTATAATATTGTATAATATATAATATAGAGAATATTATAATATATGACATATAATATAGAAAATATTATAATATATAATAGATAATATGGAGAATATTATAATATTGTATAATATATAATATAGAGAATATTATAATATGTAATATAGAATATAGAATATAGAGAATATTATAATATATGACATATAATATAGAAAATATTATAATATATAATAGATAATATGGAGAATATTATAATATTGTATAATATATAATATAGAAAATATTATAATATATATAATAGATAATATGAAGAATATTATAATATATAATAGATAATATGAAGAATATTATAATATATAATAGATAATATGGAGAATATTATAATATATAATATATTACATAGAGAATATTATAATATTATAAAATTAACAGTGTGATATAGCTGTAATAGATCTTCAGCTATTTACAATGTAGCCTTGGAAGCCGGTTCCATTTACACCAGAATTTTGATTTTACAGATTTTTTAACATCGGCCCAGCCGTGCCAGTAATAATAATTCCGAGCGCCGTAAATGCGACGCCACGATTCCAATGACGGAGAAAAGTGAACGCGCGATGGAACATTGATTTTGTCATTTTTACGAACGCACCACCGCTCTTTCCACCATCAGCTTTTTGCTACGTGACACCGTACGCGAGGACAGAGTGTGCGCGCGCGGAACGTCGCACGCGTACAACAGCAATAGAACGCGAACACCGCCGGCTTTTATCGAACAATCGATAATACCATTGAATTAAAACTACGTTGTCGTTATGAATCACCGGTCGGGCCGTACGTACGAAATTTATTAGAAAACGTATACCGTACTGTAAAATTCCGCGCTCTCTCTCTGTTCGTGCGTAAAGCTGCTAATAAAGCGCGGCTTACGCTGGAAGCTCTTCGATAACACCGTTTATCCGATGCTCTTCTCTCTCCCCCCCCCCCCCCCGCCGTCAACTTTGAATTTCTGATTAAAATACCAAATCGACGCGGAAAAAGTGTTTGCACGGAGTCGCTTCGGCTGCAAAAATTATATGTACACAGACACCCCTCGCCCCACCTCCCCCTCGGCGTGGTTTTATAAAATCGTTGACATCGCACGGTGCTGCTGCGTTGTACTTGACAAATTGTTTCGTACGTTCTCTCGAGCATTGGCAACACAACGCAACACAACGTGTCAGAGTCGCGATGAAGATTTCATACGTTAAAGTGTATCGAATACGTGTGCGTTATTTATTCCTTCTGAATCGAAACGAATGTTAATTATTCTGTTATTAAAGCGTAGAAGTGAAAGTAAGCGACGACATAAAGTGAAAATAGTCTGATTTTCATCAGGGAAATTATTATATGGTAAATTCTCCCTAATTGACGCTCAGATTGTACACAAGGATGGACAATTTGAGAAGAGGAGATACGATTATTCGAATCCAGTGGCTCGCTTTTATAGTTAACGATTGACAACAGCTATAAAAACGTATCTTAAAAGATACGTTTAAGATACTATAATAATACTATAATAATATATATACTAATAATATAGATACTATAATAATCGTATCTCCTATTCCCGAATTGTCCATTTTTATGCACAATCTGAGCGTCAATTAGGGAGAATTTACAACATATAGAATAATATATAATAATAACATACACATATAATAATATGTATAATAATATAAAATAATATAATAATAATATAATATAATATAATATAATATAATATAATATAATATAATATAATATAATATAATATAATATAATATAATATAATAATATTGTAATAATATAATATAATAATATAGTAATAATAAATATATAATAATAATAACAGAATAATTCTAATAGAAACAGAAAGCTCGGATCTCGATTCTAATTTACTCTACTCACGTTAAGACAAATTTAACCAGGATGTTGCGGTCCGCAATCACGAAGCTCGTCCAAAGTTTGACTTCCCCTTCGCCCATAAAACATTCCACAATTTTTCAACGTGATCGTTCACTGTCTTGGATAGTTCAGCACCTACAAACATTACGCGGTACTTTCTGGCACAGGATCCATTTCGTATAATTAAGATTAATACGGTCCCTTCAAGATTATTTACTTTTTACACACGTCGAGTGCCGCGTAATATATTAATTGTTAATAATATATTGTAATAATATATTGTCCGTATAATAATAATTATAATATCCGTATAATAATATATTATAATATATATTATCTGTTAGTAATATATTATAATATATATATTATCAGTTAGTAATATATTATAATAATATATTATCCGTTAATTATATATATAATAATATATTAATAATATATATTATTAATATATTAATATATTATTATAATAATGATATAATAATAATATTATTATATTATTATTATTATTATAATATATTAATAATATTTATAATTATATAAATAATTAATTAATATTATATTAATAGTATATTAATAATATATTAAACGAACCGAATGTAACTAGGATTTTTAGAACTCGCGACGGAGTTAAAATCAACGTTTCCTATGGTAAATTTCAACCCTCGGTTTCGATTCTAAATGACTTGAATATTATGGGAATTTTTCGAGGTGATATATCTCGATCACAAAACCCTATCCAAAAGCTCGAAACAATTTCATTAATAAAACCGAAACTGGACAGTGAAAAATCACGGTGGATTTGAACTCTCTTTTACATTCCAAACGTCCCAGTAAAATTTAACGTTACTTTTTGCGTTATATTCGTCGCCGGCTCAATTCTTTTGCGATCATTTTTATGCAGGAATTTCAATGATGGTCGTCGAATGTTTCCAACGATTTGTGTACGCATTTCTTGTAACTATTCTTCGTAACCGGTTGACAACGTCGATCACGCTGCTTACAGCTGGAGCTCTTCGCAAAGAAAACCGATCCCAAAAATCTTCTCCTCGAGATTTCGATGTTGCCGGATCCAGCACTCATCCCCTCTGCTCGATACTCGGCATTCCCTTTTCCGCCGTCCTATAATTTATATAATTTTATAACGTCCCACGATAAATTTAGAAGAGCTTAGCCGAACTTTATCCTCCCGAACATATAATACCGTCACAATTTCCCGCATACTTAAGAAGCTTTTAAAGTAAAACCTTCAAGGGTCCTCTCCGGAGGTTTTGTCCCTCCCCCACCCCCCTTCCCGCGAAGAGTATCTGTACAATCTCCGACCAATGGAATTCTTCGACCGAATGCTGCGCGATGGCATTGTTATAATACGTTGTGTTTTACGCGCTTCTCCGGCAAAAGCGTGCAGAGGACGCTTATTTCCTTTGTTCGGGCAAATGGCCGGAGTCATTGTAGGCTGCGGGGTTACCTGAAATAAAAATTATAAAGTAACTTCGAGGTATTCTAATTACAGTTCTTCTCTCTCTCTCTCGCTCTCTCTCTTCCTCTCTCTCTCTCTCTCCCTCTCGCTCTCTCTATCTCTATGTCTTTCCTTCTTTCACTCTGACTTCTCTCTCTTTCTCTCTCGCTCTCTCTATCTCTATATCTTTCCTTCTTTCACTCTGACTTCTCTCTCTCTCTCTCTCGCTCTCTCTATCTCTATATCTTTCCTTCTTTCACTCTGACTTCTCTCTCTCTCTCTCTCTCTCTCTCTCTCTCTCTCTCTCTCTCTCTCTTTCGCGAAAGATCGTCGGAACCAAAAGCTCCGTCGACAGATATTAACCCTTTGCACTCGAGTAGTGACTCCGAGGCGCCGCAGAAAATCGTCGCATCATATTGCAAAATAATTTTTATGTTTATCATATGTTTGTTTATATTTAAAAGATTGCCAAAAGGGCGACCGTTCTATAAATTACAAAGCTCGATTTTACACGCATAAACTGCACTAAGTTATATAAAATAGAAACTCAAAATATAACTCAAAAATAGCTATCTTGGATTTACAGTTCCCCTCTCTCTCTCTCTCTCTCTCTCTCTCTCTCTCTCGCGAAAGGTCGTCGGAACCAAAAGCTCCGCTCCGACAAAAGCTCCGTCGACAGATAGATATTAACCCTTTGCACTCGAGTAGTGACTCTGAGGCACCGCAGATAATTGTCACATCATACTACAAAATAATTTTTTATCATATGTTTGTTTATATTTAAAAGATTGCCAAAAGGGCGACCGTTCTATAAATTACAAGACCCGATTTTACACGCATAGACTGCACTAAATTATTGGGTTGGCAACTAAGTAATTGCCGATTTGTTCAATGAAATAAAAAATTGTTTTTTACTTGGAACGAAGTTTAATCTGTAATGTATTTTCCATTTTGTTCGACGACCTTTTGCCATCTCTCCGACAACTTGAAAATTCCACGCTCGTAGAAAGTCTGATCGTTTTCGGCCAAAAACTGAGTTAAGCGAGATTTTACAGCGTCGTCATCGTTAAAAGTTTTACCACGAAGGGAGTTGTCCGGGGATCGAAATAAGTGGTAATCCGATGGCGCGAGATCAGGGCTATATGGTGGGTGTAACATCGATTCCCAACCAATATCCATCAATTTTTGCCGAGTGGACAAAGACGTGTGCGGCCTAGCATTGTCCTGCTGGAAAATGACACCTTTACGATTGACCAATTCTGGTCGCTTTTCCTTGACCGCTGCATTCAATTTGTCCAGTTGCTAACATTCACGGATAATAAAAAATAACATAATAATAATAATAATAATTTTATAATATAACATTTACGGATATCATAAAAATGGGAGTGAGAGACATCTGTAATTGAAATCGGCAATTACTTAGCTGCCAACCCAATATATAAAATAAAAACTCAAAATATAACTCAAAAATAGCTATCTTGGATTTACAGTTAAAATAGCTTCGAGCACAAAGTGTTAACTTTTGGCTCGTATTTCTTCGACTTTCGTTCCGAATCCGGGCGTCCTGCTCGCCGTCCAGGGTTCATGCCAAAGAAGCAACCTCATTAACGAAGGTGAAAATAAAAAATAAAGTAGATTAATGCGTCACGGCTATTCGAGACTTGTTGGTTCCTCGAAGAGCGAGAGAGAGAGAGATAGAGAGAGAGGGGTGCGCGGGGGAGAGTCGAGGGATGAAATACTTTCAAAGAGTTCTCTTTGAGGGAAACGTGGAGGTTAAATGAGCTACGGGAATAAGGGGGTGCGAGTTGTTCGCGTTTTCACCGTGCACGAGGGCGGAGAAGACGACGGCGAACAAGAAGAAATGGGAAGTCGCGGAGGATTGGCGGATGAAACGTCTCCGCGTTGATGTTCCGCGGTTTTTCTCTCGGCTCGTCCCTGCTTTCGGCCGGTTTATAAAACGTCGCCGTCGCCGATTCCAGATCCTCGACAACTAATTCGTCGTTTCCAGTCCTCGTTCGCTTATTCCACGGCTGCGAAACGAACGTGTAGGCGCTGGTATTACCGTGGACGCCCCAAATACCGCGGCGTTCTATAAAAGTAATAATAAAAAAAAAGATAAAACGTCGCATCGACCTTAATATCACCGAAGCTTCAAGATCTTCATTTCGGAAAAAAGAGAAATAGTAAAATATTGCGTTTTGTCGGACGATTCCTTTTGTCACGATCGAATCGCCGAGAAATTCTGCAAATTGCAGGCGCGTAGATTTTGAGAAGATACTTTCGATTAGATAGTGACAATTGATAATAGTAATATAGTAATAACAGTAATAAAATAGTAATAATTGCAATAAAATAATAGAATAGTAATAATAGTAATAAAATAATAGAATAGTAATAACAGTAATAAAATAATAAAATAGTAATAATGGTAACAATATAATAATACTAATAAAATAGTAACGAAGCTGCTGTTGAATTATTTTTTATTCCAAGATACGTTCGTTCCTAAAAGTATAGTAATAATAGTAATAAAATAGTAAAATAGTAATAATAGTAAAAAATAATAAAATAGTAATAATTGCAATAAAATAATAGAATAGTAATAATAGTAATAAAATAGTAAAATAGTAATAATAGTAAAAAATAATAAAATAGTAATAATTGCAATAAAATAATAGAATAGTAATAATAGTAATAAAATAGTAAAATAGTAATAATAGTAAAAAATAATAAAATAGTAATAATTGCAATAAAATAATAGAATAGTAATAATAGTAATAAAATAATGAAATAGTAATAGTAATAAAACAGTAATAATAGCAATAAAATAATAGAATAGTAATAATAGTAATAAAATAATAAAATAGTAATAATAGCAATAAAATAATAAAATAGTAATAATAGTAATAAAATAACGAAATATATATAGTAATAGTAATAAAATAATAAAATAGAAAAATAGTAATAATAGTAAAAAATAATAGAATAGTAATAACAGTAATAAAATAATGAAATATTAATAGTAATAAAATAAGAAAATAGTAATAATAGTAACAATATAATAATGCGAATAAAATAGTAACGAAGCTGCTGCCGAATTATTTTTTATTCCAAGATACGTTCGTAACAAAAAGTACAATACTATTCTTCTATGACAGCATTTTTCAGAGTGCTTCATTGTTTTACAAATCCGCAAAGTTCCATCGAAATCGGGGAATGGCAGTCGGTCTCGAGTGATGTTCCTTAAATGAAGAACGAAGAGGGAAAAAAGAAAGGAACGATGACAAAGGGGTCGAAGAAGAAGAAGAAGAAGAAGAAGAAGGAGAGACCGAGCACAGCGGCGCGGTGGAAGATTTAATAAAAGGTGTACTAAATCTAAAAATAGGAATAAAAGAGGTAAAAGAAATTGGTACCAGAGGAGAGAGAAGAGAGCACAAGAGACGGGATATGGTAATAGTAAATTTGGAGATCTGAGGGGAATAAGGAAACGGTAATGAGGGGGAAGAATATAGGCTAAAATGGGACTCCCTTTTATGAGAATATGTAATTTTATGCTCTAATTATTTTACAAATCAAATAAAATGTTCTACATGAGTTCAGTCTACTCTACAAACGATTTAGTTTCTTTTTATCGAATGATGTAAGTTAAATGTTTGCGTTTTAAACGCATTTCGTCAGAATATTTTTCCAAAGACTGCTCAAAAATTATATTTAAAAGAAGAAATTTAATTCGCATTATTTAATAAAAAGAAACGAATCATTCTTGAAGCGAACCATCTCGTTATATTTTCGTTAGGCAATGTACAATGCTGCGAACAAATTTTATGCATATTACAGAAATACAAATCAATTTTTGGTTATTATTACCTCCTCTGCTGTTAATGTTAACAAGTTTGTGTTATAAATATAACACAATTAAATATTATATAAATAAATTAATACAATCTTTCATACAGTTATTATTCTAGTTTGTTTTTATAATAAATGATAAATCATTGCTATCTTAAATCGTTATTTATTTAAATTAATATTAAAATAAAAAAGATACAAAAAATATTGCTGGACTACTGGAACACAAAATAAATATTCTTCGCAGCGTTTTATAAGTATTAAAAATACATAGTTGGAAAATAAAACCCGAAGAAAGAGGACAGTATACCACGTTACCATTATTTATAGCGAAATTCGTAGATTCGGATAGATAAGAAGGATAAATAGCAGAAAATCGACATTGAATCCCCGGTCAGGTGAATCGAAGCAAGCCGAAATGATTAGCCAACGGCTATCGGCAACAGCGAAAGCTTCCAGCCGATAAGTCTAATTCGATCAGTATCGACGTACTATGCCCGTGGGCGAATGAGAAGGATTCGTCCCGTCTTCGAAATGCGAGACCGGTCGAAAATAAAACACATTTTACAACACGTTTCCAACGTCGTGTACCTGATTCTCTTCTCTCCGGCAGTGCACATCAGTCTCACAACAGTCCACAGGGTGTCCCAAAAGTGTCTCGCAATCCGGAAATAGCGGGTTCCTCGGATCATTTGAAGCAACTTCTTCCTTTACAAAAATGTTCTCCGAGGCACCGTTAACGAGTTATTAACGAAAAACAGTGGACCAATAAGAATCGAGTACGACTGACGCGAGGCGGCCCAGCCAACCAGCACGCGAAGCCCGGTTCCGCTCAATGGCTCGGTCGCCTCGCGCCAGCCGAGCTCGCCTCTCATTGGTCACTGTTTTTCGTTAATAACTCGTTAACGGTGCCTCGGAGAAAATTTTTGTAAAGGAAAAAGTTGCTTCAAATGGCCCGAGGAACCCGCCACTTTCGGATTGCGAGACATTTTTGGGGCACCCTGTATATACAGTATCAGACTCTGTACAGTACACATCAGACTCTGCCGTCCAGAGAAATAGCCTCGCGCAGAGAAAAATAATTTTATATTTACAGTTAAAATAGCATCGAGTGCAAAGGATTAATTTTTCATTAATCATCCATATTCGGTCATCAGTCGACCGAATTTCAAACGGGGAGATCTCCCCATTCGGTTGGCTAAATGTTAAGATATTATAATATATTATAATACCTTGTTATAAATTTCAAAGAAGCAACAGAATTTATGAAATTTAATCAGAATTTAACAAACGAGAACAAGTTTTTTCCAAACGTGCGAGAACATTTTTTGGGCAATGAAGATTTTTATAGAGTCAATCGAATAGCAAGTTAATTAACTAACAGTTTTAAAACAGCGACGCCGTTGGAAGCAGATTTACGGAGACGACAAAAGTGTCAAGGCGACCAAACGTTCCACTATTTCATTCTCGGGTAAAGCTCTCCGCAGCGTCCGTATTGATGCCTTGGTTAATCACTGTCGCGATGAATTGTGCTTTAACGTGTATAATCCTCGATCCGTGATAATGAAGTTGAATGAGTGCACATGAACGCGCGTAAGTCGAGCGTAGACACAGCCAGCGAGAGGTTCGAGTGTATCGCGAACAACGTCGGATCGATCCACGTTTCAACGCGAAACGTATACAGGGTGTCCCAAAAATGTCTCGCAATCCGGAAATGGCGGGATCCTCGGATCATTTGAAGCAACTTCTTCCTTTACAAAAATGTTCTCCGAGGCACCGTTAACGAGTTATCAACGAAAAACAGTGCGCCAATAAGAATCGAGTACGGCTGACGCGAGGCGGCCCTGCCAACCAGCGCGCGAAGCCCGGTTCCGCTCATTGGCTCGGTCGCCTCGCGCCAGCCGAGCTCGCCTCTCATTGGTCACTGTTTTTCGTTGATAACTCGTTAACGGTGCCTCGGAGAAAATTTTTGTAAAGGAAAAAGTTGCTTCGAATGGCCCGAGGAACCCGCCACTTTCGGATTGCGAGACATTTTTGGGACACCCTGTATATAAAGACAGAATATACAGTATCAGACTCTGTGCAGTACATATCAGACTCTGCCGTCCAGAGAAATAGCCTCGCGCAGAATTCAGCCGTACCTAAAAGGTTAACGCTTTCGCTGGAACACGATCGAGTAATCCGGATGCGCGGGCAGCTTTGGGTTATTGGGGCGACGTACACGCTCGAACCGCCGTTCAATGCCAAAATTAGAGGATATGCGTCCGAATCAATTTCACCGATGCCCACTGTGTGGTGACCCAACCCGGCAATCGATCCACGGCAAAGAGAACTGGAATTTTTTTTCCCCCCCTCCATCCCCACCCGTGCTTTTGGCAACTTAAGCAATCCCATTTGTCTTTGGAATAGCGGGACAGTTACGGCCGTTGGGAGGGGACGTTTCGAGAGACCTTACCTTTCGGACGAACTCTCTTACTTAGTTCGAAAACTCTTGCTGTTATTGATCCTTAAAGATGCGAGGAACGGTTGACGCGTTATTATTGGCACTTTCGCTGTCATCTCGGTCGCGTACATTTGTCGCGAATCGTTAAATCGTTTAATCGTCGACGCGATGAATTGAATTGAATTGAATTGAATTCATTTGAATCGTGCTAATCTCTCAAAAATTCGTCCTTGATACAGTAGTAATGATGGCACTACTACGGTGATGTGTAATAAAAAGTATTATTATTATTAATAAATATTATTATAATAATATTATTAATATGTAAGTATTATAATTAATAAAAAAGTTTTACTTCGACGACGTAAATTCAAGTCGATTTTGTGGGTCCGAATAGACCCGGCATCGGCCTTGCAGTCGCTCGCGAGACGATAACTATCTCTCGGCTATCTTAAAAGCAGCTTGATCTTTAAACTCCCATAACTTTGTCAATATTTATGCAAATCGAATGAACCAAAAAAAACCATATATTAAAGTTTATATTTTCCACTCGATTGAATCCCGAACAATAACAACAATCCCGAACATTAATTACTTGTTGTATATGTACGAACAATTAATATTAACACCGCAAAATCGGGCTGGATTAATTTATCCAAATTACTATCGTTTTATAGGAATTTATACGTACGCGCTGTTTCCATATACGAAAATATCGATGACACAAGGACACTGTCTTGGTCTTGCCGCGTATTTTCGGCCCTTACGTCAACAAAGAACCGGCCACAGGGTCCGCGGCAGAAGTGAAAAATCGATGGAAGTCATCAGAACCGAAAATACAACCGGAGACGCGAAGCTTTATGATCGGCGACGTCGTCGAAACGTGGTGCAACGTCGCAAAATTCAAGGTTGATAACACTGAAAATGTTATTATTATTTCTGCATAATTCTGTGGACGAGTCTAACGAGACTGCTACGGCAACGTTTAAAAGGGAGCCTAGCGACATAACCTTGAAACCTTCTCCGTCATCATTTTCTCTGTCTTTTCAACCAGCAAACATGAATCGGTCTTCGCAGAGTTGATCGTAAAAGTGATCCCATAGTCTCTACAATTACAAAAAGAAAAGGCGTTACAAAACAAAAATTATCCGCAGCAATTAGAGAAGGCGAGTTTACATAAAAATGTGAACACGTTCTCCGAATAATTTTATTGACTCTTGTACACACAATCTGTAACGTTCAGCTAATTGCAATCGCCCCGACGAATTTGTTCAAATGATTTCTATCGTTGAATCTCCACGAAGCTAAATGTTCCAGCAAATATTAATTCGTCAGCAACATTAATTCGTAGCGCCGTTATTAATTATCCCGTCATATTGTGTTACGGCAACGTTTAAAAGGGAGACTAGCGACATAACCTTGAAACCTTCTCCGTTATAATTTCCTCTGTCTTTTCAACTAGCAAACATGAATCGGTCTTCGCAGAGTTGATCGTAAAAGTGATCCGATAGTCTCTTCGATTACAAAAAGAAAAGGCGTTACAAAACAAAAATTATCCGCAGCAATTAGAGAAGGCGAGTTTACATAAAAATGTGAACACGTTCTCCGAATAATTTTATTGGCTCTTGTACACACAATCTGTAACGTTCGGCTAATTGCAATCGCCCCGACGAATTTGTTCAAATGATTTCTATCGTTGAATCTCCACGAAGCTAAATGTTCCAGCAAATATTAATTCGACAGCAACATTAATTCGTAGCGCCGTTATTAATTATCCCGTCATATTGTGCTACGGCAACGTTTAAAAGGGAGCCTAGCGACATAACCTTGAAACCTTCTCCGTCATAATTTCCTCTGTCTTTTCAACTAGCAAACATGAATCGGTCTTCGCAGAGTTGATCGTAAAAGTGATCCGATAGTCTCTACAATTACAAAAAGAAAATGCATTACAAAACAAAAATTATCCCCAGCAATTAGAGAAGGCGAGTTTACATAAAAATGTGAACACGTTCTCTGAATAATTTTATTGACTCTTGTACACACAATCTGTAACGTTCGGCTAATTGCAATCGCCCCGACGAATTTGTTCAAATGATTTCTATCGTTAAATCTCCACGAAGCTAAATGTTCCAGCAAATATTAATTCGACAGCAACATTAATTCGTAGCGCCGTTATTAATTATCCCGTCATATTGTGCTACGGCAACGTTTAAAAGGGAGCCCAGCGACATAACCTTGAAACCTTCTCCGTCATAATTTCCTCTGTCTTTTCAACTAGCAAACATGAATCGGTCTTCGCAGAGTTGATCGTAAAAGTGATCCGACAGTCTCTACAATTACAAAAAGAAAAGGCGTTACAAAACAAAAATTATCCGCAGCAATTAGAAAAGGCGAGTTTACATAAAAATGTGAACACGTTCTCCGAATAATTTTATTGACTCTTGTACACACAATCTGTAACGTTCGGCTAATTGCAATCGCCCCGACGAATTTGTTCAAATGATTTCTATCGTTGAATCTCCACGAAGCTAAATGTTCCAGCAAATATTAATTCGACAGCAACATTAATTCGTAGCGCCGTTATTAATTACCCCGTCATATTGTACAATTTGCGAAGCAGTAGTCCGCGTAGTTTACAACTCTCGCGGAGCGAGTGAATCGGGAACTAATTCGAGGAAGTTCGCGTCGCGAGGGGAGCATTATTTTTCGTGAAATTTTATTTCCGGCCGCGGAGACTCGGCGCGGGCGAACTTCCGGGCAAGTTGTGCGTCAATCTTGTCGCGCGAGACGACGGTGGCCCGCGTGGTGTACGTGTGCATACACAACAGAACAAATACACATAGGTGGAAAATAAAGCCGGATATCAAAGCGAAGTTCCCCCGGCGTCCTTGGGATATTAGTTTGCTCCGCGGGGTTGCCTCGTGGATTAAAATCGCAAGGAGACGCGCGCGCGCGCGCACACACACACACACCGGCGGATTCTAATTTCACGACCTCGGGAACTGATTCGAATCACCGGGAATTACTCGCCGCAATTAGCGAGAGTCGCGCTCGCGCGCCGGCAGCACGAACTAATCAAGCCCGCAAGTAACCGTGAAATATTCAGTAATTTTATAACTCGATCCGTCTTCCTCCACGAAGCAAATTTTCTTTCACAGAGATCTATATTCTTATTGTAATTCTTAATTAGAACTAGAATGAACTAGAAAGAACTAGAATGTACTAGCATGAACGTTGACATAACCTATACCCGTGAACGAACGCTCGAGCTGGCACGTTCGTTAAATTGATAATTCGCAAATCGTTATTTATTGCTGACACAAGTTTAAACATTCTTGAACACGATTCTAGCATCTTTTTATGGTAGTTAAGTATCCATCACATTTTTAGAAAACACTCTCGTTGCCTTACGGCAACTCGACAACTCGTACCACGTGTTTTCAGTCTCGAAATATTGTCGGCTCGAAGTTCCGATCACTTCGTACCGGTGGCGCTTCAAATCGCATTAGTTTCTCCAGCCTATCGAATTTCTTTCCACGATTTATTTTTTCCTTTTTTTTTTTATCGAATACGAAAATGGTATATGCAACGGTTCAACGAAAGCAGAAACGCAAATTTTTTGAAATCGTTACACGCGGTGCGCCACGGAATAATCCATAAAAATCGATATATGTATATATAAAATATATAAAATCTCTCTCTTATATATAAAATATATAAAATATCTCCCTCTCTCTCTCTATCTCTCTCGCTCTCTCTCCCGCTCTCTTGATCTCTTTTGCTCTCTCTCTCTCTCTCTCTCTCTCTCTCTCTCTCTCTCTCTCGTGCTCTCTTGACTTCTTTTGCTCTCTCTCGTGCTCTCTTGACTTCTTTTGCTCTCTCTCTCTCTCTCTCGCGCTTTTGCACTCGAGCGCTCTCTCTCGCGCTCTCTCACTCGCGCTGTCTCTCTCGCGCTTTTGCACTCGCGCTCTCTCTCTCGCGCTTTTGTACTCGCGCTCTCTTACTCTCGCGCTCTCTTACTCGCGCTCTCTCTCTCTCTCTCTCTCTCTCTCTCTCTCTCGTGCTCTCTCTCTCTCTCTTTTGCTCTTTCTGTCTCTCTCGCTCTTTCTTTCTCTCTCTCTCTAGAGAGATAGAGAGAGATTTTTATATACTCGTGAAAATTCGCGACCAATCCGTCATCATATCTGCTCCGCCGTGTGCGTCGAAATAACGACTTTATTTCGTCTCCGCGGCAGCGAGAATCTAATTAAAAAGCAAATTTCCCGATATTCTTCGAAATTCCGCGAACAGTGTGTTCCCGGTGCATTAGAGCAGCCCCGAATAACAAGGCCGCGAACTTAAATTCGTTTTCCCTGGGTTCGGTGGCGTAATCTCGTTCCGGTGCTCGCGCATTTGAATTTGAAATTCCGAAAAGTTATGTAACGCCAATTCGCGGGTTGCCACCGCGTAACCAAGGGGATCGATGCGGCCAGAGCGTATTCAAACGATCGCACACGCGCCGACAGACTCCTTGATTATCGGCCTCGGCTCCGGTCCGATTTATTTCCGGCCGGTAAACACCTATTTTCCTTCTGAATGGCGACTTGATTCGCAAGACGATCAAACGACGAATCAATCAGAAACTCCGGCCGCCGCTACTCCTCTCTCCTCCCCCCCTCCCTCCTCTCTTGTCCACCGCGGACGCTCCACGAGCTTTAATAATCCTGATTAGAGGGGACGCCGACGGGTAATTCACCGACGCGATAAGACCCCTAAGTCCGGCCGAACCGGTTTCGGAATTTTCCGCGTCGAGAGGACAAATCGGAGATTCTCGATGTCGCGTGCGAGACGAATTGCGTGTCGTGTTTCATTAAATTCCGACCGCTCTGCGAGTACACGCGACCAATACCAGCTCTCTATGACGGACGCGTTGCCGCGCGCCCCCTATCGCGTTCGATAACAGGTGTTGCGCTCGAAATTACTCGGGCGACATCAAGCGCGCTGCTACAATTACGGTTATTTCTCTCAGAAATGCACGGTGGCCGGAATTGAAACCGGCGGATCCGGGAATATCGAGTCGCGATTCTTCCGGCCTCGCGGATTTTATTTTAGAGAAATTCGGTCGCAGTCGGCAGAAAAAAGACAGCGGCCAGCATGCCGGTGTACGCTAATATGAATACACATAGTTTGGCGGCGGCTGCTACGACGGCGGCTTTCGGTGGAAAAAGGAGGGGGAGGGCAGCGTTCGTGTGGGACCCGCTAGATGACTCATCGGTGAAGCTATCCTAGCGGCCGCCTTGCATTAGACGTTGGAACGTCGGAAGGACGGACGATGTTTGTATATGTACAAATTGAAACAGATAGCCGCCACGTGTACAGGGTGTCCCGAAAATGTCTCGCAATCCGGAAATGGAAGGTTCCTGAGGTCGTTTGAAGCAACTTTTTCCTTTGCGAACATTTTCTCCGAAGTTTACGAGTTACTAACGAAAAACACTGACCAATAAGAGGCGCGCGGCGGCCCAGCCAACGAGCGCACGGAGTCCGGTTCCGCTCATCGGCTCGGCCGTCTCGCGCCAAATGATCTCGCACTCTGATTGGTCACTGTTTTTCGTTAATAACTCGTAAACGAAGCCGCGGATTGCATTTTCGCTAAGGAAAAAGTTGCTTCAAATGGCCTCAGGAACCCCTCGTTTCCCAGAAATACCACAATTTTGGGACACTTTGTATATAGTCACTTTTCAACAAGTCTTCGAACAATGAAATTCATTGTATGTTAATCAGAGTTGTTCCATCATCGCTGGAACAGTTTCTCCGATATTTCGGTTACACGGTGCAATTGTAATTGCGAACCGACTTGTCAGAATCAATATGAAAACTTCTTGCGATCGTCGGCTAACTTCTCTGGAGCTCGAGAAATCAGACTTTCGGTGCTCGAACGGGAATACAGTTTGGCCTTCGGATCTACATAAGTAGTTCTAAACAAAGCGGTCCTTAAACTACCCGAACTAACTAAGTTCAAAGGTTCGAATACTTCGGTAAGTCGAGGCGTTGCAAGCGCCGGAATTCATGTTGACGGCGGCAGGGATTCGTTCGATCGAATATGATCACCGCTTCGCCTTTGAATTGATTCGATCCCCTTGAGTCTACTTGCGAAGTTACAATTGTGAACGACTTAACGGCACCTGCGTCTCAAACTGTTTATTATTATTTAGCGATCTACGCTCGCGATTGTATAAGATTTTTAACGACCGAATTATTGGAGCCCGATTTATTGACTTTATTTATTCATATTATAATTATAATATGTAATTATTGACTTTATTAATTCATATTATAATTATAATTATTATAATGTTATTACATATTTATATTATATTATAAATATAAATATATTAAATATATTTATATTATTATAATTATTATAATATTATTATACATATATTTATAGTATTATTATAATTATTATAATATTAACTCGCATTAATTATTATACAGTTATTACATATTTATATTATATTATAAATATAAATATATTAAATACATTTATGTTATTATTATAATTATTATAATATTATTATACATATACTTATAGTATTATTATAATTATTATAATATATATATACAGGATGGTGCAATATGAATTACCATTTGCATGTCTCCTTTATTTTATGAAATAAAATGTTGCCAAAGAATAATCACATTTTATTACAAATTATTTCGTTACGTTCACATTTCATTTATTTTACAATTATACAAATTATTGTTATTACATTCTAGACCTCTGTACACTGAAATATTTCTGCTAATGAAGCTTCCGCGTCAAAAATAATTGATGTACCAACCCGTACAATAATTTCTTTCTCTTTCCTATAATAAATTTAAACACATTGCATTATAGCGCAATTACCAAAAATATGCGACCCGATCTTTAGCATAAGTTTCGCTACATTATCGAAGAATTTCATTGGAATTTTTAATTCAGGTTCATGCACAGCATTGGAACAAAGAATTACTCGTTGAAATCGCGAGGACTCTTTCGAAGAACATAACTCAACAGTATACAGGGTGTCCCAAAAATGTCTCGCAATCCGGAAATGGCGAGTTCCTCGGATCATTCGAAGCAGCTTCTTCCTTTACAAAAATTTTCTCCGAGGCACCGTTAACGAGTTATCAACGAAAAAGCAGTGACCAATAAGAATCGAGTACGGCTGACGCGAGGCGGCCCGGCCAACCAGCGCGCGAAGCCCGGTTCCGCTCATTGGCTCGGTCGCCTCGCGCCAGCCGAGCTCGCCTCTCATTGGTCACGGTTTTTCGTTAATAACTCGTTAACGGTGCCTCGGAGAAAATTTTTGCAAAGGAAAAAGTTGCTTCGAACGACCCGAGGAACCCGCCACTTTCTGGGATACCCTGTATGTACATTGTAATGTTATACGTTGTAATAAAAATGGAAAGTAATAACCGCGACAAAATGTCCAAATAAATTGTGTCCTGTCACCGTTAACGGTAGGAAGCGACAGGCAGGTCGGGCAGGTTTACGAGTCGTTAAGTTCGGCATTAAAGACGTCCAATCAACAGGTTACTAATTACAGACTTTATTCCTACGCTCGTAAAATTGTTGTCCGAGGAAGTTGCTCGGTCGTTTCGGCCTCTCGCAAAATAAATTAGCAGCAGTCAATCCGTACAGTACACCAAAGCGGGGACCCGCAGTTAATGTCAACCTGTTCGCAATCCATATTTCGCGTTCGTCGGTAATTGCACACCTGTCGAGCGATGCCGCAAACATGATTGTCTAAACCACCTACCAAAGGACGCTGCTCAACATGACAATAACACGCGTGCGTCGACGCGCATCGCACCGGCCGAACACGCAAAATAACAAATTAATCCACGTATGACGATAATAAACAATGAACTCGCGCTTCGAACGAGGATAAATCACCTCGAATGCAACGTACCTTTTGAGCTTGCGACAACATTTTTTAGTCGATTGCATCGCCTGCGTTTGTGTTGTTGTAATTGGTTCGCATATTATGGTTATTTATAATTATTTATAATAACAATGTGAACTCGCGCTTCGAACGAGATAAATTCTCTCGAATGCATCGTCGATTTTAAGCTTAATGACACAATTTTTTACAGTATTATATTTAATTGCATAGCCTACCTCTGTATTATTATAATTGTTTATAATAACAATTAACTTGCGCTTCGAACGAGATAAATATCCTCGAATGCCTCGTCGATTTTAAGCTTAATGACACCATCTTTTACAGTATTATATTTAATTGCATAGCCTACCTCTGTATTATTATAATTGTTTATAATAACAATTAACTTGCGCTTCGAACGAGATAAATATCCTCGAATGCCTCGTCGATTTTAAGCTTAATGACACAATTTTTTACAGTATTATATTTAATTGCATAGCCTACCTCTGTATTATTATAATTGTTTATAATAACAATTAACTTGCGCTTCGAACGAGATAAATATCCTCGAATGCCTCGTCGATTTTAAGCTTAATAACAAAATTTTTTACAGTATCGTATTCAATTGCATAGCCTACCACTGTATTATTATAATTGGATTGCATATTATAATTATTTATAATAACAATGAACTCGCGCTTCGGACGAGATAAATTCCCTCGAATGTCTCGTACCTTTCAAACTCAGCAACAACATTTTTTACAGTATCGTATTCAATTGTGTATCGACTGCGTCTGTGTTATTATAATTGGATCGCATATTATGGTTATTTATAATTATTTATAATAACCATGCGATTGGTATCAATAAGCCGTCAGCTTTCAGTATTTTTTTTGTATCAGAACTCGAATCAACATCTCGTGAATGTGATGTCTAGCTCGAAGGACCAAGGGATGATAGCTTAATTAACTAAATAATCTGTAATAGTCTTGCCGAGGAAATTATAGCGGGCTTCGTAAGCTAGTTGAGTAAACGTTTATCCCGGAATATTGTTTATCTTTAATCTCCTAGCGCCCACATACCTCCCTCTCTCTCTCTCTCTCTCTTCCTCTCTCGCTCTTTCGCGCTCTCTCTCGCGCTCTCTTGATCTCTTTTGCTCTCTCTCTCGCTCTCTCTGTCGCGCTCTCTCACTCGTGCTCTCTCACACTCTCTGTCTCTCTCTCTCTCTCTCTCTTCCTCTCTCGCTCTCTCTCCCGCTCTCTCTGTCGCGCTCTCTTACTCGTGCTCTCTCATACTCTCTGTCTCTCTCTCTCTCTCTCTCTTTTCCTCTCTCGCTCTCTCTGTCGCGCTCTCTCACTTGTGCTCTCTCACTCTCTCTCTCTCTCTCTCTCTCTCTCTCTCTCTCTCTCTCTCTGTGTGTGTGTGTGTCTGTCTGTCTCTCTCTCTCTCTCACTCTCTCTCTCTCTGTGTCTGTCTCTCTCTCTCTCTCTCTGTGTCTGTCTGTCTCTCTCTCTCTCTCTCTCTCTCTCTCTCTCTCTCTCTCTGATTTCCCATCTTCGAAAGCGGCTTCCAAATGAAATTACTCGGAGCATTGCGCCCTCGGAGCTCATCCTGTTGTCGATACTTTCATCGTGCACGCGATCCTTTCGTTCGTTTGTTTGTTTTTTTTTACCTTTTCGTGTTCGACGCTTCTCGAAATTCTTGTCAACGGGATTTTTGATGACCTGCCTGCCACCGCGTTGCGTTACTGTCGGGATTTATGGAATGCTTTATGAACCGCGCCGACCCTACCCCGTGTCTTGTATTTCACAGCCGATCGATGCGATCACGTCGAATACCTTTGTCAAGCGTGAGTGCTTCATTATATCTCGCACGATCGCCGACACAGCAGGGTTTCATCTTTGTTTTGTGACACGAACGCCGGGAAATTCTCGGCGCGCAGCCTCTTTGTCGATGGAAACAGCCTGCCGCGAAAAAAAAGTTCGCCTAATAAATACGTTCGAATATAAGCGAAGCTCGGGTATCTAATCAAATCGTTGAAAATACGGGGCTCGTACTTTCACTTCGATTTATCGGCATCGAACGAATAATAATAAGAAGAATTATAAATTATAATTATATTAATAATTATAATTTATAAAATATATATATATTATTAGATATTATATTATAAAATATATAATATTATTATATATATAATAAATAATAATAAGACTTATTATACTGCTGAAAAGTTATTGTTAATATCACTCCAGAATTTGTAATTAAAAGTATTCGTTACATTTTTATTAAATTAACTAAAAGTAATACGAAAGTAATAAAAGTAATTTTTAAATTGTTCTGCCGTTTAAAGTTGATAAGTATTAAATTATATTTTTCGATTAGAATATTAAGTTCGTAGTTTTAATTATTTCTATGTTTTTTTTTGTTATATCTAAAGAAGTTTAAATGATATATTTTATATCATGATAAGCGATTTCTCGTAAAATGTCAAAGGTTAGAGAATCGAGTGCAACGGAACGAGTTTATAATAATAATAATTGTATAACCGTCGAGCAGACGGCGAATCTTTAACAAAAAATAATGCCATGGACTTCAGCATTTCGAGAGAAAGTGTACGAAAGCCAACGAGCGCGCGAAGCACGGTTGCGCTGATTGGCTCGGTCGCCTCGCGAGCCAACGAGCGCGCGAAGCCCAGTCCCACTGATTGGTCCGCGCGCCAGCCGAGCTCGCCTCTCATTGGTCAACCGTTTTTCGTTAATAACTCGTGAGCGGTGCCTCGGAGAAAGTTTTCGCAAAGGAAAAAGTTGCTTCGAATCGCCTGAGGAACCCCTAATTTCCCGGAAATGCCATAATTTTGAGGTACCTTGTATAATTATAAAAATAAATACCACGAGCACTTCGAGTGAAAGTATAAAAAATCCAACGAGCGCGCGAAGCCCAGTCCCGCTGATTGGCCCGTCCACCGCGCGCCAGCCGTGCTGGCCTCTCATTGGTCAACCGTTTTTCGTTAATAACTCGTGAACGGTGTCTCGGAGAAAATTTTCGCAAAGGAAAAAGTTGCTTCGTATCACCCGAGGAACCCCTGATTTCCTGGAAACGCCATAATTTTGGGGCACCCTGTACAATTACAACGCCGAACGGCCGATTCGTTCGATCGAACGCTCTTCTAATAGCCACGCTGTCGCTTCGAGCTTTTGACATTTTACAAACTGCGAGGCCGTGGAAATTGCTGGCGGAGAAATCGTCGTGGAGAGCGAACGAACCTGGCAGAACGGAGGGTACATATTACTTTCGGTAGCACCTGTGGATGATCTGGTACAAAGAGCAAACGTTCCTAAGGTTCCGGATGTCGGGGGCAGGTCGTTTAACCGGGTCTGAATGCTGCGGCGACTTTGAAGTTTAAAATCCGTGAGGGTGTCACAGGGAAGCGAGCGTTCCGTGCAGTCGCAGGACCGGAACGTATACCTTGACACAGTTGCGCCTGACCTCCGACACGTGTCTTCGATCACCGGGGCAGATTCTTATGGAGGCGACGTCGCCCGGGGGCGACATAGACGGCTACAGGAATTTAATTAAACCCCACTGTCGGTCCATCGGCAAGTTAGTCTTTCTTCCCAGGGTCTATCGACGCCGCTCGCCTAATTACCACCGCCCCCCCCCCTCGTATCCAATCGTCCGTTTCCTTCTGAATTTCTTTAACCATCGTATGCTTCTCGAATGAAATTCTCGCGGTTCCCCGTCTCGGCCGCTGCGGCGGCATTCCTCCGGGAATTTTATATTCCGACGCGCATTTACGAATCGACGAGTGTTGGAACAGAATCGATGAAAAGCGCGAGAGTTTGAATTTTTAGATCTTTTTCGGTCACGAAGTTATCGGGTTATCATCGTTGAAGCAGTACATGATATCTCGCAATTATAGTATTTCCGGGAAATTATGGGCTCCTGAGGTGATTTGTGGCAACCTTTTCCTTTACGAAAATGTTCTCCGAGGCACCGTTCACGAGTTATTAACGAAAAACAGTGACCAATGAGGGTCGAGCTCGGCTGGCACCGCGGCGGGCGGGGCAACGAGCGGCACTGGGCTGCGCACGCACGGTGGCTGGGCCGTCTCGCGCCCGCCGAGCCTCGCTTCTCATTGGTCCAGTGTTTTTCGTTGATAACTCGTAAACGATGCTTCGGAGAACGTTTTCGTAAAGGAAAAAGTTGCTTCGAATGATCCGAGGAACCCCATTTCCGGATTGCGAGATATTTTTAGAACACCCTGTATAACGCTTCGCTCGCGTTTATCTATTATGTTTCCGGAGAACACACCGAGCATAATGTTACCGTGATTGTCTCCGACGTTGCGTTGTTACGTTGCTCCGCGAACGTATTTTAATAGACGGCTTCGACGATCTCCGTTGCCTGCGTCGATCGATAACAGAAACGTCGAAGAATAACATAATCGAGGCGTGCTTAAATATTTGATCGCGAAACGTCGCGACATATTTGCGAATTTATTTACTTCGATTCCAGTTATCGATTCCCTTTGTTCCCATGTCAATGCCGGGGATACGGTGTTCCTATTATTAAGCATTCCGACAGCGGAACGCGGAATGTTTCCACGATAAAACAAAGAGAGCGCGCGAAGGGTTAACTTTCGGGAACAGAAAAATATTATTCCGGTTCGAGCGATTGAATAATATTCGCCGACGGTCGGACGCGATATCACGTTGCAACGGGTTAAACACAGGAACATAGCGTGCACCGTTCGCATGCTAAATGTTGCGAACGTAAACGTTCGAATATAGTAAATTCTTCGTAATTGACGATCAGCTTGGAAACTGAAATGGACAATTTGAGAACAGAAGGTATGACCATTTTTCCCTAATTCGCGTTCAAGTGGTGTACAAAAATGGATAATTTCGGAAGAGGAGAGACGATTATTCGATTGTAATTGTAATTGTAAATATAATTTCAATTATTATTATTATTATTATTATGATTGTAATTATAATTGTAATTATAATTATAATTGCAATTATTATTATTATTCTAATTACTATTGCAATTATAATTGTAATTATAATTATAATTGCAATTATTATTATTATTCTAATTATTATTGCAATTATAATTGTAATTATTATTCTAATTATTGTTGCAATCATAATTGCTATTATTATTCTAATTATTATTGCAATTATAATTGCAATTATTATTCTAATTATTATTGCAATTATAATTGTATTTATTATTCTAATTATTATTGCAATTATAATTGCAATTATTATTCTAATTATTATTGCAACTATAATTGCAATTATTATAATTGTAACTATTATTATTATTATTATTATTATTATTGTAATTATTATTATAATTACGATTGTAATTATGCGTTGTGTTTCCGTCGAAGAAAAAGTGTCCGGATGGCGATACCGTTGTTTAATCGATGTATAATATAAAATAGAAGGAATATATTTTTTCAACGTAGCAGGTGCGCATGCCGTAATGCGAAATATGTGGCTCAGCAAAACACGACGGCGGAATACGTGAAATCCGTATATAAACCATTCCCGGTGCGTTGTTCCCAACAAAGTTTAGCTGCAATCATGGCACGCAACGGAACACCGGAGAATGGTGAATCTCGTCCGACCAACAGGTCGTGAAATTAAAAGAAGAGCACACAAAAGTGTTCTCCCCCGGGGCGTAAAAAAAGCTCATACATATTAAAGCAATCACGGAACAAAAAGGGGGAGAGAGACCCTTTGTGCGGTGCTCCCCTTTCGCGGAGAGGTGCATCGAAGGAAACAAACGCGGCCCGGCGACGTTCATTTTCACGATTGTTTTAATTCCTCTGCCCGACGGACCTCGGGGTCATTCTGGCCCCTCTCGCTGATGACCCATTTGCTGACAAATTTTTTCTTTTTTTTTTCTCGTCGGTAAAACTCGCACACTGGCGCGCGACGTCGGACATGGCAAAGAGAATCGTGCGCGTTTCCGAGAAGCACGCTTCGCGGAAGTACGGTAATTTCTCCCTAATTCGCGCCGAGATCGCGCACAAAGATGGACAATTTGGAGAGAGGGGATACGATTATTCGAGCCTCGCGACTCATGTTTATAGTTACCGAGTGACGAGAACTATAAAAATGAGCCGCAAGGCTCGAATAATCGAACAGGAAATTCTCCGTAATTCGCGTGGAGATCGCGCACAAAAATGGACAATTTGGGGAGAGCGGATACGATTATTCGAGTCTAGCGACTCATTTTTATAGTTGCCGAGTATCGAGAACTATAAAAATGAGCCGCAAGGCTCGAATAATCGAACAGGAAATTCTCCGTAATTCGCGTTGAGAATCGCGCACAAAAATGGACAATTTAAATTAAATTATTATATTAATATAAATTGTTAATATATAATCAATATATTAATAATCAGTATAAATAATAATAATAATTATAATCAATATATAATCAATATAAATTATTATTTAAATTTAAAATAAGGTGCGAGGCTCGAACAATCGTATCTCCTCCTCCGAAATTGTCCATTTTTGCGCGCGATCCGAAGGAAAATTAGGGAGAATGCTCTGCATTCTCGAAATCTCGACAATTTAGTCCCCGCAGAATCGCTTCAACGAACGAACGGTATTTTCGTTTGCCTAAAAACGAACGCGTCGATTATTTCTAAATTAATTCTAATAATTATTAATAAACTAAACTAACTAAATTATTATTATATATAATTATAGTTATTATTATAAATAAATCATTATTATAACTAACTAAACTAACTAAATTATTAATAAATTAATTCTAATTATTATTAATTAGAACTTTCTGTAGCATGATCGCGGATGACAGGCCGCGTATCATATCAACGAAGCCGCATATTCCATTTTCGCAAAGGTGAAAAGTTACTTAGAATGACCTCAGCTACCCCAGATTTTCGTAATGCGCGACATTTTTGAGACACCCTGTATATAATATATATTCCTATGTTCCAAGAAGCGCATATACCATTTTCGCAAAGGTAAAAAGTTACTTAGAATGACCTCAGCTACCCAAGATTTCCGTAACGCGAGACATTTTTGGGACACCCTGTATATAATATATATTCCTATGTTCCAATAAGCGCATATTCCATTTTCGCAAAAGTAAAAAGTTACTTGGAATGACCTACGAGCTACCCCAGATTACCGTAACGCGAGACATTTTTGGGACACCCTGTATATAACATATATTCCTATGCTCCAATAAGCGTTTCCCGAATGGCGGCGCAGCAATGGAATCGCCGATAAACAAGTCGCAATTAACGAACCGGTCGAATTATATTAATGCGGTCGACGAATTTCTGGGGGTGGAGGGGGGGGGGGGGACAAACGATCGGCGAGTTTCCATTATTATCTAGAAATCCTAGCAATAATCGGCAGCGCGGGAATGTCGAGCTCGTCGAATAGTTCTCCCGGCCGTCCGTCTGTTCGCGAAATGTCGCCATTTTGCGGGGGGGGGGGGGAGACCGGGTCGCGCAAAACCGTTATCGGTTCTTGCGGACAGAGAATTGGCGCGGCGCGCCGTTCGGAAAATATGCGCCGTTGGAGGCACGCTGGAACTCCGCGTGCAAAGCAAATTTGCAGCGGCCGCGGCGACCTCGCCGCGAATCGCAGACCGCGCGCGCGCGCGCGGATCGCAATTAGAAATTTCGTGCCAAAAACAGAGCCACCGAGCTTCCGTGGTGCTAAATATCACCGTTTCGTTGCACTGAGAATAAACTATTCGAACCGAATAAATGATTCGCAATTTCTCCCGGAAACGCCGAATTCCGGGTTGCCGTGAATTTCTCACGTGCACGTCCCACGCCTATGTAATTTATCGCCGCGTCGAAGGGCCGACGCAGTGATCGGGTCAAGCGTGCGACGCGGCAACGCAACGCGAATTCCCGGAAGACAACACAAAATGGTCCGTTTGGGTGTGAGTCGGGGGTGAGAAAAACCGCGGAGCTGTAATACGTGGTACACTCACTGCGGAAAGTAAGTTGACAGCTACTCGAACGGAATTGAACTTTTTTTAAATTGGTCCAAATGATCTGAATTTTTTTCTTTTTTTTAGATGACAGAGGGGGTAATTTCTTAGACATCTACTATACTACTTTTCTTAGTATATTATGCTACTATTTGCTGTATATTGCTATATTATTTGAAGTGACGAATAAATATTTAAAAAATCATGTTTTTCGACTTTTTTATTTGAGATTCTAACGAAGGTTTAAGAAAGCGCGATTTATAGATTCTTGTGGCTTGTGTGCGTTCTGAAAGTTGCATCGAGATCGGTTCACCTTGAAATAAACTGTAAATAATTAAAGATCGCGAGAATCGCGGTTTTGTCTTGATTTTTGACACTTTCGACGAGTAACTATTAAGAAATCTGCAGTGACCATCGAGTCACGTGGCCTCTAAATTGCCTTCGAGTCTTGTCACGTGGCCTCCGAATTGCCATCGAATCGTGTCATGTGGTCTCCGAATTGCCTTTGAATCGTGCCACGTGGTCTCCGAATTGCCTTCAAACCGTGTCACGTGACTTATGAATTGCCTTTGAATCGAGTCACGTGGCCTCTGAATTGCCTTTGACTCCTGTCACGTGACCCCCAAATTGCTTCGAATCGTGTCACGTGGTCTCCGAATTGCCTTCGAATCGTGTCACGTGGTCTCCGAATTGCCTTTGAATCGTGTCAAGTGGTCTCCGATTTGCTTTTGAATCGTGTCACGTGACTTATGAATTGCCTTTGAATCGTGTCACATGGCCTCCGAATTGCCTTTGACTCCTGTCACGTGACCTCCGAATTGCCTTCGAATCGTGTCACGTGGCCTCCGAATTGTCTTTGAATCGTGTCACGTGATTTCCGAATTGCCTTCGAATCGTGTCACGTGGTCTCCGAATTGCCTTCGAATCGTGTCACGTGGCCTCCGAATTGCCTTCGAATCGTGTCACGTGGCCTCCGAATTGCCTTCCACGTTGCGCGTTCGTTTTCGCGGTCGCGGATTAAAGGACGCCGTAAAATTGCCCGAAGAAACAAAAAAGAAAATTGCGACTTTAGGTCGGCAATATCGAGTGGCGCAGCTTTTTTTCCGCGTCAGCGGGTAAATAACAAGTTTTATGCGGTCGCGCGGCGACGTAATTCCTACGGCGGAGCATCACAACCAGCTCTAAAATGTTTTTATCCTTAGGAGATCATCGTCTCGGATGCGCTCCCCGATTCTGTTAAAAGACTGTTCGAAACTGGGTCACTTTGTCCCCCCCCCCCCCCCCCCCCCGCGTGTGTAAGCACATAAACATCCTTCGCGGGGCATAAAATCTCATGAGCTTCCTGCTACGTTGTCACGTCCCAATAAGTAACAGACAAAAGTGGGCCACGAGAAGTAAACATCGGCGCGCGCGCGCGCGCGCGCGCGGTTCGCCCGCATTCTTCTCGAGCCGTCGAACAGGGCGAACGCCCTGAATTATTCATGCCGATTTGACTTTTTCCACCGCAATCGCGGAAATTAACCGTGGCCGCTGTTCTGCCGAGCGCCGTTTCAATAACTTTCGTACTTTCGAAATGCAATTTTTCAATAAGCCAACCGTGGTTCTTGCATTTCGACGTCGTTCAACAGCGCGGTGCACGCTTGTGAAAATACACGCTCGGTGTATTTTCACCGATCGCCGATTTCCAATGAATTCGTTCGTTGTTTAAGAAATTTTTTGTTTAAGAAAATCTTGTTGCGAAGAAGTTGCGAACAACAAGGGGGAATACATTGTTGATTAATTAGTTGTTGATTTTTACTGGAAAGTAAACTTTAAAAAAAGAAATCATTAAAGCAAAATTGTTGATTAGTAGAGAAAAGAAGGAGCTGTCGAAAATGCTAATTTTTCTCTCAACTTGACATTCCATTTTAATGATCCGAGAAACTCGCAGTAATTAACTCGAACAAAAGAACGAAACACCCTGTTTCGAATGATCTAAAAATAATATAAAAATAATATAATAAAAATTAATAATATAATATAATTAAAATAAAATTTTTTAAGTAATTAACTAGAATTTAAAAAATCGGCGGGAACTTAGTTGCCGGCCCAATGTTTACAACGTGCTGTAGCTCCGCGCTTTTTCTTACCTGACTCACGCCCAAACAAACCGTCTCGCGTTGCCTTCCGGGAATTCGCGTCGCGTGCCGCGTCGCACGCTTGACCGACTCCGTCGGCCCTTAGCATCGACGCAGCAGTAAATTACATAGGCGTAGCACTGGCACAGCGAGATTCACAACGACTCGAAATCTGGCATTTCCGGGAGAAATTACTGTACGCAGATGTTGTTTCGATCACTTTCGTTAGGGAACACTGTACTCGTCGATTACAGGCCGGCCTTGTTGCACGAAGAAAGTGTTATGCGACGCAAACGATACATTCATTTGTCGGCCGATTACTCGTTCTTTGCGCGCGCAAATCAGCCGTGTAATCGGCGCCGTCAGCGTGGACCGCGCGCCGCGCATTACCGACGATAATTGGTCGTTCGCTCGAAAGATGACGCAACGTTTTATAATTCAATCGCGCCATCTAACGGTTGCCCTGGGAAACGCGCGCAACCGAACCGATTTCATTGTGACTCGGCGTCGTGCGGAATGCGAAACGTTCGGTGCTGCCGGATCCCGAGGAACCTACGCGGGCCACCGCGTGAACATTAAAATAGAACGAAAATGATGAAAGTCGTGGCCGAACCCGCCGCAATAATATTTACGTGTCGGGAGATGCCGTAGCGGGAAATGTGCGCGCGTGGGCGTGAGATCTTGCTCGGCAAGATGTCAGATTTTCGCGGTTTACGATGCCCCGATGCAAAATGTTTTGCTATCCGGAGAGGCCGATGTACACACCGTGACAAAACTATGGGCCAATCGCGAACATTGCGACAAATTCTATGCAACTTGGAAATTTATTTTTCTCTCGCTGCTGGTGTAATCGTTTGCACTCTGAGAAAGCATATTGTTTGGTTATAATGAAATACGTCGTCTCAAAAAGTGTGGCGAAAAATGTAAACACGTCACTCGATCCGCGACAAAACCATAAAAGGCAGTCTCCGGTAAGGTAAACCTTCCTAAATTGTACATTATTGTTTACAAGCTGAAGGAAAATTAGGGAAAACATTTATTGTATACCAATTTTATTAGCCTAACTTTTCTCTCGTTAATTTTTATTTATTAATTTGATTACATTTTATTATCTTATGTTCTGTGTTATCTAAACGCTTCAAAGCATCGTTCTATTGTAAATCGTTACGATTTTGTTGTTTAGACGAATTCAAGCATGAGAAATACAAGAGAAAAGGAAAATTGCTTCTCTTTGCTCGTCACATGAGAATGGCCCCTTAAGTAAACCACAGCTAACAAACTTCTTCGCCGGTGAAAACGGCACGAGTCTCGCTATTAGTAGTTTGTTCAGCTAATTCTATCAACACCCAGTTGATTGCTCACCTTCTCAGCCAGTTTAACTCAATATTAACCCAACGTACTACGGTCGCCGGGTCGTTTCGACCCAACTTGTGATCAATTTGCTTTAAATTTATAATTTATTGTATAATCGCGACATAATATGAATTTGTAATAAATTTATTTGTGAAAGTCGCACAATCGTGACTGTCGCGTATTAAAATTACAATGAAAAATAATAGATCACGCTTGTTTATATAATACATATACATATATACTTTCATTTTATATTTGTTGTATTCCTCTGTCATTATTTTGCTATATTTATCAAATACTTGTATACAGGGTGTCCCAAGAATGTCTCGCAATCGGGAAGTGGAGGATTCCTCAGGTAATTTGAAGTAACTTTTTCCTTAGCGAGAATGCAATCCGCGGCTTTGTTTACGAGTTATTAACGTAAAACAATAACCAATGTGAGTCGCCTCGATCGCCTAGCACTGGGCGGCCGAGCCAATCAGCGCTAGGCAGCCGAGCCAATCAGCGTTAGACGGCCGAGCCAATCGGCTGAACTAGGCTTCGACCACTCATTGGCTCGGTCGGCTTGCGCCCGCCGAGCCTCGCCTCTCATTGGTCAGCGTTTTTCGTTAATAACTCGTAAACGAAGCGGCGGATCGCATTTTCGCAAAGGAAAAAGTTGCTCCAAATATCCTCGGGAATCAACTATTTCCGAATCGCGAGACATTTCTGGGGCTCGTCATTTTAAGATCATCAGCAGAAAATCGTGGACGAGCTCTAATAAAAAAAGGTCTGCTAGGTCGTTGATAAAGATGATAAGTAGCAGCCTCGGATAGATAGAATAGACTTTGCAAATATCATAATGCAAATGGCGTAATATTAGCATAAAGATATATGCGTTCGGTGGAAGGGAACGATGAAATTTTTACCTTCTTCTTTCCGCGGGCACCGCACTTGGCCGACTTCCTGACCGTGGTAATAGATAGTCCCTGTCGGACACAGAATTCCATTCTGGATCGTAACTACCGGTAATATCTGTGAAAGCTAACGTCCAGTCGTCGAAAGACATTTGGAACCGCCGTGAATTTGTGGACAAACACTTTTCGAATGGCACTACTTTCCACGATAAGGCTGGCTCTTATCGTGACCGAGATACTACGGACGTTTATTGAATCGGCGGATTTATTCAAACGTTTTACTTACATTAACCGGCTGTAGCTGTGGGGCGCCTTTTTTTCAGGGCGCGATTTTTTATATGTGTCGCGAGAGTCGAGCGGCGACGAGTATACTCGACGAACACAGAGCAAGCGTCGCTGTAATTAATAAATAATTAATATAATTAATACATTATAATGTGATCATTTTAATTATAAATAAATTATAATTATAAATAATTATAATTTAATATATAATATAATAATAATAATAATAATAATAATATATAATAATATAATAATAATAATAATAATATAATATATAATAATATAATAATATATATAATAATAATACTATAAATAATAATATAATAATAATATATATAATAATATAATAATATAATTTAAATTATAATTACAAATAATTTTAATTATTAATAACTTGTAATATGATAATTTTAATTATTAATAAATTATAATATGATCGCGAAATAATTAACGAAATTAAATTAATAATTCTTACAATTAAAATATATTATAATTATTCTAATATATTAATATTAATATACAAAAGTCCGCGATCCAATCGTCGCAATGATATTTTCAACAATATTCGTAACGTGTCAAGGTCATTACATCCAACCAATTAAATCTCTTTCTCCGTTCGACATAACTCTGAAAAATTAAAAATCCTGCATTCCTTAAACCTTCTCGCGCAGATCGAAGAATCATCTTACTCGGTACTTGTTCCACTTTTCCAAATCTTTCGGCGTTCAATTAGTTTTAGAGTTCCTTCTTGTCAGCGTTATTTGCATTTTTCCACGATCCTCGAATTTCTCCGAGCTTTCGTTAACGCCCCTCCCCCCCCCGAGCGTGGCCAAGATGGCGACGGAAGACGATTCCGGCGATAGAAAAACGTGTCGTATTTGGGGGGGGGAGGGTCGAAAGTGTGCGCGGCGATACGAGACGGGCCGAATTGTCCGCTACATTAATTTCTTTCTCGTTTCTGTTCACAGCCACGGAGGAACTTGGTAGCAGCATGAGCCCCACCCTGCCGTCCGCGCCCACCGAGCTTTCCCAGTTCCCTAAGCTCTGCGAGCTGCGCCGAAAGTTTCCAGTCCTGTACCGCGTCGAGTTCCAGGTGAGGACAATAAATCCGTCTGTGTTCCGCCGTACAAAGCGGATCACGGCAATCATCGGTTCAACGTTTTCCGAGGCTTTTCGTTCGCCGGCTCTCCTCGTTACTTCGCCTAAGAGAACTTACGAGCGACCACGGAACCGTGAGCGATTTTTTTTTTAGAAGTCCCTGTGGCGCTCGATTTCCCCGCGACCGACAGCCAAGCGAGACGATCTCACTCGCCGAATCGAATAAATTATTTTCCGATCGGTGGACAACGGCTTCGGGCGAAATGAACCTGCCCATCGACCTCTCGCCCTTTGGCGAAACTGGAATCTTCGTCTGCGATGGCTAGCTCGCTTGATTTTACGTACATTGTATAATTTATGGTTCATATTACTACGTGGATTGCGCGTATTTAATTTATTTAACGTTTATTTTTATTTAATATTAACGTTTTGTTCGATTAAAATTGAATTGAATTTAATATTAAAATTTTATTCGATTAATATTAGATTTTTCATTTAATATTAAAGGTTTATTCAATTAATATTAGATTTTTCATTTAATATTAAAAGTTTATTCAATTAATATTAGATTTTTCATTTAATATTAAAAGTTTATTCAATTAATATTACGTATTTCATTTAATATTAAAATTGTATTCAATTAATATCAAATTTTTCATTTAATATTAAAATCGCATTCAATTAATATTAGATTTAATCTAATATTAAATTGTATTCAATTATTATAGTATTAAATTCAATCTAATATTAAAATTGCATTCAATTAATATCAAATTTTTCATTTAATATTAAAATTGTATTCAATTAATATCAAATTTTTCATTTAATATTAAAATTGTATTCAATTAATATCAAATTTTTCATTTAATATTAAAATCGCATTCAATTAATATTAGATTTAATCTAATATTAAATTGTATTCAATTATTATAGTATTAAATTCAATCTAATATTAAAATTGCATTCAATTAATATTAGATTTAATCTAATATTAAATTGTATTCAATTATTATAGTATTAAATTCAATCTAATATTAAAATTGCATTCAATTAATATTAGATTTAATCTAATATTAAATTGTATTCAATTATTATAGTATCAAATTCAATCTAATATTAAAATTGCATTCAATTAATATTAGATTTAATCTAATATTAAATTGTATTCAATTATTATAGTATTAAATTCAATCTAATATTAAAATTGCATTCAATTAATATTAAATTTAATTTAATATTAAAATTAATTATTTGATATTTATTTGAATTTAATATTAATTTATTCAATAAATTATTTCTTTATTTTATTCAATATGAAAATTACGAATGGGAAGATATGGACAGACATGATTCTTAAAAAATAATTCAAAATATGGAAAGAAAAAGAATTCGAGATGGATAAAAAATTGCATTAATTTCACTTCAATAATTCCATTATTTCGTGAATGTTTTCTATTTCGCATTTTCTATTTCATTTATTTGTAGACGCGATGACGCGATGCAAACTGGTACATAAGAGTCTGTCTTTACGTCGCGCCCGATTAAGTTAAGCTTTATGTCGAGTTAAACGGTTTCGGGAAGTTCGAAATACGGTCCATTTAATTTAATTCAGAACTATCGTCAGAGACTAACATTTCGTTCGCTCGCGATTTCGATCAACTACTTTTGCAACACTATACAAAGATTTTCATAGGAAGCAAGGTGTGCGCGTTTTAAGGGGCGCTGTTATCGAATTACTCGACGGCAAAGTCGTGAGGAACGGGCAGAAAATTTCTCGCTCGCGTATCCATCGTGTATGTCGTTCGTACGTCTAGAACACTGCGCTGTGCTCTAAGATAGGCAGACAGCCAAGACAGGTTTAAGAGACGTTCAGGAGACAAAGCGATCTCCCGAGAATAGGCAGAGGAATCGAGTAACTCGGTTCAATATCGGTTTCTCATTAGACTGCCGTTCTGGTACACGGAATTCCGAGCGAGCCGCCCTTGCCATCGAGTATCTTTCGGTGCTCGGCGAAGTGCTGTACAGATCGATTTTCTTTTAAAAGGAACGCGCGATCATCGATTTTCGACGACGCAGACTTTTCGCGGAATTATTGTTCGCTTTAAAGCGCGGAGAGCAGCGGTTAAAACTTACGGAAATAAAACTAGAAGTTAAACTAGGAAATTGAAACTAGAACTTATACTACAGGATGTCCCAAAGTTATGGTATTTCCGGGAAATAAGGGGGTTCCTGAGGTGATTTGAAGCAACATTTTCCTTTGCGAAAATGTTCTCCGAGGTACCGTTAACGAGTTATCAACGAAAAACAGTGACCAATGAGGGTCGAGCTCGGCTGGCGGCGCGTCGGGTGGGCCAACGAGCGGTACTGGGCTGCGCGCGCACGTTGGCTGGGCCGCCTCGCGCCCGCCGAGCCTCGCTTCTCATTGGTCCAGTGTTTTTCGTTGATAACTCGTAAACGATGCCTCGGAGAACATTTTCGTAAAGGAAAAAGTTGCTTCGAATGATCCGAGGAACCCCATTTCCGGATCGCGAGATATTTTTAGGGCACCCTGTATAACGTTTCGCTCGCGTTTATTTATTATGTTTCCGGAGAACACACCGAGCATAATGTTACCGTGATTGTCTCCGACGTCGCGTTGTTACGTTGTTCCGCGAACGTATTTTAATAGACGGCTTCGACGATCTCCGTTGTCTGCGTCGATCGATAACAGAAACGTCGAAGAATAACATAATCGAGGCGTGCTTAAATATTTGATCGCGAAACGTCGCGAAATATTTGCGAATTTATTTACTTCGATTCCCGTTATCGATTCCCTTTGTTCCGATGTCAATGCGGGGATACGGTGTTCCTATTATTAAGCATTCCGACAGCAGAACGCAGAATATTTCCACGATAAAACAAAGAGAGCGCGCGAAGGGTTAACATTCGGGAACAGAAAAATATTATTCCGGTTCGAGCGATTGAATAATATTCGCCGACGGTCGGACGCGATATCACGCTGCAACGGGTTAAACACAGGAACACAGCGTGCAACGTTCGCATGCTAAATGTTGCGAACGTAAACGTTCGAATATAGTAAATTCTCTGTAATTGACGATCAGCTTGGAAACTGAAATGGACAATTTGAGAACAGAAGGTATGGCCATTTTTCCCTAATTCCCTAAACGTTCGAATATATATTTCGAGTGAACGTATAAGAAATCCAACGAGCGCGCGAAGCCCAGTCCCGCTGATTGGCTCGGCCGCCTAGCGCCAAGCGAGCTCGCCTCTCATTGGTCAACCGTTTTTCGTTCATAACTCGTTAACGGTGCCTCGGAGAAAATTTTCGCAAAGGAAAAAGTTGCTTCAAACGATCCGAGGAACCCGCCGTTTCCGGATTGCGGGACATTTTTGGGACACCCTGTAGAGCCACCAAACATTGTTTGCCGGCGATGCGACATTCTGTTTTCGAGGGGAATTGAATCGACGACGCGAACTATGATCCCCGGGCGATTTCACCGACGAGAATTGGTCACCGGGAGATGTTTACCGGGGCGACCGGGAAATTCAACGATTATTCGTGTCGCCGGGAACGAGTGTTCGCCACATGTGATTGATATAAATTAAACGGACCGACTGATTCGACGTTTGACATACGAACGTTCGCCGCGCCCGCGGTGTTGTGTGTTGTGTTGTGACACGTAAATTGAACGTAGATTCGAGTGTTTGGAAGTTCTTGATAGCGCTTTACCGATCTCGATTTACGGGGAAATAAAGCGTATGGTAACGATATTTTGATTATAGCTGCGCGTTACGTGTCTCTTCGCGATGCTCGACGACGGTTCTAATCAGCGAGCTCTGTTCTCTGACCACGCCTTTCGTACGTTTAGGTACAAATACTTGTGCGAGAAAGAGAAAGTTAAATAACATAATCGCATCAACGGTAAAACGTAAATATAGCAACACTTGAAAATAGAACGGAAACATTTATAGTATAGTAATATATAGTATAGTAATTATATAAGCTCATATTATATTATTATATTATTAAAATTTATAAATAATAGTATAGTAATTATATAAACTTCCGTCTCGAACGTAAGATAAGTTTCGATGATATAGATATGTCCTGAAATTATGGTACCTCCGTGAAATGAGGGATTCCTGAGGTCATTTCAAGTGACATTTTCCTTAGCGAAAATGCAATCCGAGGCTTCGTTTACGAGCTATTAACGAAAAACAGTGACCAATGAGGGGCGAGCTCGGCTGGCGCGAGGCGGCCGAGCCAACGAGCGCGCGAAGCTCGATTCCGCTGATTGGCACGGCCGCCTAGAGCCAGCCGAGCTCGCCTCTCATTGGTCAACTGTTTTTCGTTAATAACTCGTGAACGAAGTTTCGGAGAAAATTTTTGTAAAGGAAAAAGTTGCTTCGAATGATCTCAAGAATCTCTAATTTCCCGGAATTACCATAATTTTGGGACAGTCTGTATATATAATTATATACTATTATTTCACTCTCGAAACACTTAGAAAATAAATTTGGTTTGCAAAAAGGTGATTAAGTCCTGCAAAAAAATTGATTCCGATTTGGTAAAGAAGTGAGTATTACCTGCGGAAAGATGAATGCGATTTGAGAAAAGATTAATACGACCTAGAAACGGATAAATTCGCAGCACAAAGCCTGCGGTAGAACGTGTGTTTCGCGGCCGAGGAAATTCAAGTTCCAGAAGTGGAGTCGCTGTCCATAAATTACCACCCTTGAGGCTACGCTAGCAAGCTATTAAATTGCGATTTTTTGTACCCGTTTGTACACAATAGCCAGATACACACGACTCTTTGTTGGAAATCTCGAAAAAAAAAAAAAAGTATATAGAAGCACATGTTATCTTCGGCTGGTCCGTAAATCTGCTGGGATTCATAAAAGTCGCGTGGATTAGATTTCTCGTCGATGATTCTCGACTCACCATCCTGCCTATTCTAAGACGAGAGCGACAGAAAAAAAACAATCGGTGCGACTCTTGGAATTACAAATACCGGACGCGTTTGCACAGCTGCTTCGTTAACTTTTTTTTTTATTAGTCGCCGCTATTGTTCGAAGGACACGTGAAATAACAACGCATAATACACTGTAATAAGTAATTAAATAATAATAATAATAATACATATAATAATAATACAAATAATAATAATAATAATAATACACTGTAATAACACAATTACAACTTTATGTAATTCAGAAATACAGGGTGTCCCGAAAATGTCCCGCAATCCGGAAATAGGAGGTTCCTGAGGTCGTTTGAAGCAACTTTTTCCTTTGCGAAAATTTTCTCCGAGGCTTCGTTTACGAGTTATTAACGAAAAACACTGACCAATAAGAGGCGAGCTCGGCTGGCGCGCGGCGGGCCAGCCAACGGGCGCGCGGAGCCCGGTTCCGCTCACTGGCTCGGCCGTCTCGCGCCAAATGATCTCGCCTCTGATTGGTCACTGTTCTTTCGTTAATAACTCGCAAACGAAGCCGCGGATCGCATTTTCGCTGAGGAAAAAGTTGCTTCAAATGACCTCAGGAATCTCCTACTTTCGGATTGCGAGACATTTTTGGGACACCCTGTGTATAACAGTTTCTATCGCACTCTGTTTATCGTTGCTCCCGGTTAAAGAGAAATTGTCGAGCCTAATTAACGATCGTATCGCGTCACGGACACGAAAGATCCTTTCGTTAATTAAAATGCTTTCTACCCCGTTCCCCGCGCGATACCTAATCGTGCCTAGGTGTTACCTACTAGGTGTTACCACCGTGCGGTCGATAGTCCGAAATTATTGCATCACGCCGTTCCCATTATCGTTATCAAAACCATCCTTTATTGTTCCCCGCGATCCTTGGAATAGCCTAAATGAACCAACCAGTATTAGGCGATTATGCTTAATTGGAATGGGCGAAGAGGAAGAAAAAGAGAAGATAGAAGAGAAAAGGAGGATAATCTTCCAGTAACTAAATACTTCACGGACGGCGTGAATATCGAAATCCTGAAAGCTTTTTCATGCTGGCGCTGGTTAATTGGGAAGGATCCGGCTACTCTGCACACGCCTAATCATTGGATAAATCAATTGTCGCGACGTCGGGTCTGCGCTTAGTTCAAAATCGCGCGCATGCATATGTGAAACCTGCGCAACGCGACAACAGAACGCGTTGGGAGAAGTTGTGTAAAAAGTTGGTCGCGTAAAAAGAACACGTAACCCGGCGTGTTTTCGTTTCAACGAGAAAAAGTTCGAACTTTATTCGCAACCTTATGCAAGTTTAATGAAGTCTTTGTTTCATTTTCCGCGAAAATACTCTTCCTCTCTCTCCCCCCCTCTCCACCAGTTTGTATCTTTTTTTTGTACTGTTGCAAGCTAGCCCAGGGTGACGCGAATTTGCACGAGTATATCAACAATCTAGTTATCGGATGGTAAAAAGCTGCTCTGCGCAGTGGTGGTAGGCATGCAAATGAAGGTATCGAAGGGACGAACTTTATTTCCTTATTAAACTTCGTGATTTTCCATTTATCGCGCGTCGCCGACCCGGCGCTTTCCATATTTCGCTAACGAATCGCTCGGCTTCCGATCGGAGAATTATAATAAACAGCAACGGAGGAAGACAGCGCCGAAGCAAGCTGCTCGCCAGAAATTATGCGCGCTTTCGTTTCGTGGCGGCTACCTCCGATCCGCCTCAGTTTGCACGTACAGGGTGTCCCAAAAATGTCTCTCAATCCAAAAGTAGGGGATTCCTGAGGTGATTTGAAGCAACTTTTTCCTCAGCGAAAATGCGATCCGCGGCTTCGTTTACGAGTTATTAACGAAAAACAGTGACCAATGAGGGTCGAACTCGGCGGGCGCCGCGGCGGACGGGCCAACGAGTGGTACTGGGCTCCGTGCGCTCGTTGGCTGGGCCGCCGCGGCGCCAGCCGAGCTCGCCTCTTATTGGTCAGTGTTTTTCGTTAATAACTCGTAAACGAAGCCTCGGAGAACATTTTCGCAAAGGAAAAAGTTGCTTCAAACGACCTCGGGAACCTCCCACTTTCGGAATACGAGACATTTTCGGGACACACTGCATAGTAATGCTAGAATAAAACCGATGACTTAACTTCTTTTTATTTCCAATCATTTACACGTGAAAATGATTTTAATACATCGGTCGGATTATTCCATTTAAAGTGAGATCAAACACGACATGCTTTAGACCATATTTTTAGAGAAATTACCGTGCACGCTTCGTTGTCATTATCTAATCGTCTAATTTATTCTCCAATATACTCTTAGCCTACTGAGAAAATGCACTTTTAGAGCATTTACTCTCGTAAAAGATCTGTCCATATATTGGGTTGGCAACTAAGTAATTGCCGATCTCAGTTATAGATGTCTCTCACTCCCATTTTATGATATCCGTAAATGTTATATTATAAAAGTATTATTATTATTATTATGTTATTTTTTATTATCCGTGAATGTTAGCAACTGGACAAATTGAATGCAGCGGTCAAGGAAAAGCGACCAGAATTGGTCAATCGTAAAGGTGTCATTTTCCAGCAGGACAATGCTAGGCCGCACACGTCTTTGTCCACTCGGCAAAAATTGATGGATATTGGTTGGGAATCGATGTTACACCCACCATATAGCCCCGATCTCGCGCCATCGGATTACCACTTATTTCGATCCCTGGACAACTCCCTTCGTGGTAAAACTTTTAACGATGATGACGCTGTAAAATCTCACTTAACTCAGTTTTTGGCCGAAAACGATCAGACTTTCTACGAGCGTGGAATTTTCAAGTCGTCGGAGAGATGGCAAAAGGTCGTCGAACAAAATAGAAAATACATTACAGATTAAACTTCGTTCCAAGTAAGAAAAATTTTTTATTTCATTGAACAAATCGGCAATTACTTAGTTGCCAACCCAATAGTTTCTCCATAGTTTATACACATTAACCCCTTGCCGTACTTTGACGAGTCCGACTCGTCATGAAAATTTCTATTATTAACTCATCGAGTATAGATGTTATTTTGTCCTTTAAAATTGCAATAAAATTCTATTCTTTTGTCGTCAATATTTAAGCATTCAAGTAAATTTAGGTGCACAATAAGCATTAATTTCTTTTTCTTTCTAAGAAATTATTAGAATCGAAAAATTTCTAATCGCAGTAACTGCGAAGAAAATGGTATGTCAAGGGGTTAACCGAACCTATCGCGTCTTATCTTTTCAATAAATCCGTTAAATTACGAGAGAATCGTGGAGAAATAAAAAAGAAGAACTTCGAACCAACGAATTCTCACTCGAGGATCGTCGTGAACGGAATCCGCTTAACAAATTATAGAAGACTATTGACCGATATATCGTTGGGAATACCTCTTGCAGATTTATCAATTTTTCCGTTGTTCCCGCGCGCCCACTTGTCGGCAATTTATAATGGCCGCTCGCGCGGTCCGAGCGTCGAAACAGACTCGACGACCGATTTCATTCCGTCGAACGATGATACTCGGCGCTTCGCGATACTGTTTTCGACGCAATATCGCAATTATGAGGGAGCCGTCGCTCAAACAAATGATAGCGGGTCGCGTTAATTTCGCATTCGACGAGCGTCCCTTCTCTGCGCGCACGGCCGGATGGGGTGGGGGTGGGGGGTGATCACGTGTGCGCGTGACGCTGGTTTTTGGTGCCCTAACGAATAATTACCAGTAATTACGTACCGGATACACGTGTTTTCTCTCTCGATCGGTGACGCAGTGTATGGTATCAGCAAGGTACGCTCGCAGCTAATCAAGCGGCCCAGGAGCTTCCATGCTCGTCCAATCAAGTTCCAGATCCGTTGCTTTCATTCGTTATTAATTGAGAGAGAGAGAGAGAGAGAGAGAGAGAGAGAGAGAGAGTTTAATTCGAAGTTCGCTTTCGAGTCTCTCGGCGAACTCTCTGTTATGCAGAATGGAGATCACGTTACTCGGGGAAACGCTTCTGGTTTAATCGAGACCTGAAAATGCACCGAAAGAAAACATTAATTTGCTCGGTTATTCGACTCCGCTTACAAATTGTTAATATCGGAATATCTTTTGCTATCATAGAAAACTTATTTCGCGTTCCATAGCAGTGCCATAGCAGTTCTTTTTTTTACGTTCTCCGATCGAAACTTTCCAGCGTTTGCTGAATACGATATTCGCCGTTGTTCATTCATTTTGGTCACTTTCAGGTCACGTGCCAATGTATCGACATTTTGCCAAATAATTATAATTGTTTCGCAAGACGACGTATATTTATATATACTTATATACTTATTATTATATCTTAATTGTCATATTATCATGTCATATTATTATTATATCTTAATTGTAATATAATGTCTCCGAGATAACCTATAACAATATCGACGACGGTTGGCAGCACCGTCGACCTGTAATACCAAAGTAAACGCCTTGCAGGTTATCCGCAGATAAAAATCAACGGAACCGTCTTGTGCAATTGATATTATCTGTTGATGTTTACTAAAGAAAAAAAAAGCGTACACAATAGCTCAGGGTTTTTATATCAATAACAGCTTATTTGTTCGCACTTCGACAATCATTTTGTTACTATTTGTACACGATACAGTTTTGTGATTTTCAGGTTAGAATGAGGGGCTATTATGGTAGATAATGCTTGTGCTTTCTTCTATTTTCAGATTTATTTGTCATACACTCAAAATTAAATAACACAAAATCGCATAAAAATAAAAAAGGAATTATTATTTTTTATTAGATTCTGAATCCGGTAATGATCGTCCAGTAATATTTATCCAACGATGCGTAAATATTGTCGACAGTGATTCCTCATCATCAGATCATTTCTTTTTATATTTTTATATTTTATAATATTATGTATTTTATATATATATATAATATAATACAACATCATATATAAAATTTTATAATATATACAAAAATATAATACAATGCAATATATAAATAACGGTTTATTTTTTTTTGCGATAGAAGCCATGATTTAGTGAACTATCAACAAATGAAATTGCACCGCGAACGACGAGTACAGTCTCCGTCGTTCTGATCTTCCCAAACGTTCTGATCTTCCCAAACATCACGTTCTCAACGTTCACTTTTCCGTTTGCAGATAGCGACCAAGGTGGAAACGCATTCGTGCAGGCACGCCACGAAGCCGGCGAACAAAGAGAAGAATCAGAACCAAAGATGTATTCCATGTAAGTGAACAGTAAACGTAATCTTTAAGCGCGTCGCAGCAGCATGAGACGACTGATGCGCGTAGCAAAATGTGAATATGTATTATTTTCACAATTACGTTCGTTAGCACTTCTTTGAATATCTCCAGCGAAATAGAAATGGAAAATTTAAGGAGCAGCCACGATATCGATTACTTTAGTAATGTTCGTTTAATTTAATAAGGGTTAATAATTTCTAGGAGTGTGCAGAACCACTCGAATCTCGGGAACCCGATGTTCGAGACGGGTCGGAAAGAGTCGGGACTGCGCTCGGTTCTCGAGTAGTCTCGGGCGGTCTCGCTTGTAGATTGTTACATATACTACTCATGCGTAGAGACCGAGTCCGCGCGAGACCACACGAGACCACACGAGACCGCACGAGACCACACGAGACCGCACGAGACCACACGAGACTACCCGAGACCGCGCGAGACCACCCGAGACTACCCGAGACCGCACGAGACCACCCGAGACAACCCGAGAACCGAGCGCAGTCCCGAAACTTTCGGAATCTCGAGATCTCGAACAGTGAAGTACAGAGTGTCCCAAAAGTGTCTCGCAATCCGGAAATGGCAGGTTCCTCGGATCATTTGAAGCAGCTTCTTCCTTTACAAAAATGTTCTCCGAGGCACCGTTAACGAGTTATTAACGAAAAACAGTGACCAATAAGAATCGAGTACGGCTGACGCGAGGCGGCCCAGTCAACCAGCGCGCGAAGCCCAGTTCCGCTCATTGGCTCGGTCGCCTCGCACCAGCCGAGCTCGCCTCTCATTGGTCAACTGTTTTTCGTTAATAACTCGTTAACGGTGCCTCGGAGAACATTTTTGTAAAGGAAGAAGCTGCTTCAAATGATCCGAGGAACCTGCCATTTCCGGATTGCGAGACACTTTTGGGACACTCTGTACTTCACTGTTCGAGATCTCGAGATTCCGAAAGTTTCGGGACTGCGCTCGGTTCTCGGGTTGTCTCGGGTGGTCTCGTGCGGTCTCGGGTAGTCTCGGGTGGTCTCGCGCGGTCTCGGGTAGTCTCGTGTGGTCTCGTGCGGTCTCGTGCGGTCTCGTGCGGTCTCGTGTGGTCTCGTGCGGTCTCGTGTGGTCTCGTGTGGTCTCGCGCGGACTCGGTCTCTACGCATGAGTAGTATATGTAACAATCTACAAGCGAGACCGCCCGAGACTACTCGAGAACCGAGCGCAGTCCCGACTCTTTCCGACCCGTCTCGAACATCGGGTTCCCGAGATTCGAGTGGTTCTGCACACTCCTAGAAATTATTAACCCTTATTAAATTAAACGAACATTACTAAAGTAATCGATATCGTGGCTGCTCCTTAAATTTTCCATTTCTATTTCGCTGGAGATATTCAAAGAAGTGCTAACGAACGTAATTGTGAAAAAGATCATGCTGCAGGAGGGGTTAAATCGGCTGTTCACCGCCGGCGCGATATCTTCGTTCATCAAGAACGGTAGCGTTACAAATAATCAAGCTGCGAATGCAATTATCGTTTCATGCTGCGCGCACAACGTTGACAGGCGACGCCGAGGGTCGGTTTTAATTATCCGCCGGCCGGAAAAAAATTCCGGCCGGACGACGAGTCTAATTAGAAAACGTGGTTACATCCGCGCACTCTGCGCGCCGTGCTATCGTCGTACAAGGGTAAGACAAAAGTTGCAACGTCGCGCGCGCGTCGGTGGCAAGTGTCGAGGCTTGACGCGAACGCTTGTCTTTCGCACAAATACCGTTATCCCCAGCCGTTTGTACGGTTCCTCCGGTTCCTGACTTGTTCCCGAAGCTCTTTTATTTCTTCGGCGTTCAATTAATCTTCGCCCATTCGTAGCTCATCCCGAACGAAACTCGGACGGAGCGTTAAGTATCCTCGAAAGTAACGACGTAACGAGAGAAAAAAAGATCCAACTCGACCGTTAATGGGAACTCTTTTCGATGGGCCATTTTGATTTTTCTGGTTTCTTTTTCTTTTTTTTCATTCGGACCTGAATATTTTAAATCTTCTTGTTCGCGCACGAGGTGAAGGAAAATTACGGTTTATTAATGATTTTTATTAGATTTTTAGAAAGGGCGACGCGAAGAAAACATCATATTGAGTATCATTGTATTTAAACGATGTTCCGGGGGTAATTGCTAATTTTCGGATCGCATCTTACAAATGTAAAAGCGTAAATTAAAAAATTCGGATCCCGTAATTTCGACGCGCGTCCCGTAAACCTAGCGTTAATTACCTTATTCTAATGAGCACTCCTGTGTATACAAAGTGACGATCAACTCCGTGCAGGTCAAAGTACAGATACGCCCTTAATTGTAAACTACGATATTCTCTTTTCCTCTCCTCCAGGGCTCGGAGCACTTAGGAACGCAGTATTGAGCTCCGCCCCACTCGCTCCGCCTCTCACGCTTCGCCCCTCTCGCTCCGCCCTTCTCGCTCCGTCCCTCTCGCTCCGTCTCTCTCGCTCCGCCCCCACGTTGCTTCCACCGGCCTACCGCCACAGCGTCTCGCTGCCCCGCCCATCGGCTCACAGCCGACGGAAGCAACGCGGGGAGCGAGACGCTGCGGCGGTAGTCATAAGGCGGAGCCCAATGTTGCGTTCCAAAGCGTTCCAAGCACTGCTCTAACTCCACACGTTAATCATTGTCACTTCTTTTTCTGATACAGACGACTACAACAGAGTGGTCTTGGACACGATAGAAGGCGAACCCGACTCCGATTACGTAAACGCGTCTTACGTTGACGTGAGTATTGAATCGACTTGCTTATTCGTTATACTTTCCAATTTTCTCCTCCGCTGACCCACAAGGGGAGCTTCGGACATGGCTCGCGCCGATTTCGACGGAATTTGGAACAAGATTGTAATTGTTAATACACAGGGTGTGTCGCGTAACTGTCGCCTCGATTTTTCGAGGCACTTTCGACAGTCTGACGAAAAAATGTTTCGAATGAAAGTTAATCAGTACATAGTCGGCTACATATTGCAACGCAACAAATCTCAAGTACTATTGTTTTTCGACCGAAAGTCAAGGTCGCCGTGACTGCTTCAAACGACACCCTGCATTTTCGACTTCGTAGGATCGTTGCCGATGAAATAATGAATCCAACGACCTATTATAATCGTTCAGCGACTTAGGGTTCGATTGGTCCAATGCTCCCCTTATCAGTGTGATATGGTGATCGGGGCGATAAGACTTCGTTTTTTTTTTAACGGTCACGTAAACGAGATTCGAGGGACAGGCAACGGCGAAACGTAAATAAACTGATTTGAAATTCTGCCGGGATCATGCGGATGATCAAGATCAGGGTTGACGGGGTGATATCAGAGTTCGAGAACGTGGTATCGTGACCGAAGAATTTGAATAATCTATAATCACGCCTCCTGAAATAGTGCGCGGGGGCCGTTCCCACGGCGTTGAAAGTTTATTTTAATGCCGTGCCGGCGTTCGATCAATATGGACTTTGCGTTTCAGAGTATATTGCAACCGAACGCGTACATCGTCACACAGGGACCCACAGAGACCACCGTCACCGAATTTTGGCGGATGGTCTGGCAGGAGAAAGCCTGCTGCATCGTTATGCTGACGAAGACCTTCGACTTTATTCGGGTAAGAAGAATCCTCTTCCAGTTTCGTAATTCTACATTTATTGTTTAGGTTTTTAATTTTATTGTTAACTTAATTTCCACCTTCCTGTCCTAGAATTGGTAACTATAGTTTAGCAAGAATTATAAATTTTTGTTTACAAGATGCAGTAAACATTTTTGGCATAGTCTACTTCCTAATTAGCATGCGATTGGCTGGAGTTAAACATTTGTAGCCATTTTATAAATATCTCTGCAGTTTGTTGAATCAAATTATTTGTTTAATTTATTTAAGATACATATATAAAATTTTATGTGATAATTTATTGTTATTAATTTATATGTATTATATAAATAATGTAATATATAAATATTATATAATATATAATATACAATAATATAATATTTATAATAATATTTATATAATATATTATAATATAATATTTATAATAATATATATAATAATATTTATATAATATACAATAATACAATATTCATAATAACATATATAATAATATTTATATAATATATAAATATTACATAAATTATTGTTATTAATTTTATATGTTTATAAAATTTGCAAAAACGTTGGCACTACGTAAAAGTTTGTAAATCACCGGCAGGAGACATAATCGTTTGAACGCGTGGTAAAAAATTGAGGATTTTAGGCAGCGTTCGTCCATGTTCCGCGTGATTTTCTTGTTCCGCGTCTTTATTTTTCAGCTTTGTGCACAAAATCCTGCCGGAATTGTAACTTCTTTTTTTCAGATTACCCTATTTCTCGCGGAGCGCGGAAAACGTGAATATCGGGCGAACAATTGCTGCTATAGGCAACGTCGCGCACGAGTTGACTGAACTAACTGATACCGAAAACGTACACGGGTTCCCCGAAACCGCGTTCCATGGAAACAGAGCGAACACGACAACCAATATTCCCAATCCGTATCGACATTAAATCATTCTCACGGTAGAAAGCGGTATAAATGCTTCGTATTTTGTCGAGCACCGTCGTCCGATTTCGGCGCGCGGATCAACGATTTATACGGTATGTGACGTTAAACGGTATACGCGTTTGATAAATCGGAAAAATCAGGGTTGTGCAATGTGTCCCAAAAATTTCTCGCGATCCGGAAATTAACTGAGGATGAATTCAAATTCCTGAGGTCATTTGAAGTAACTTTTTCCTTTACAAAAATTTTCTCCGAGGCGTCGTTTACGAGTTATTAACGAGAAACAGTGGACCAATGAGCGGCGCGCTCGGCGAGCGCGGCGAGCGACGCGAAGCGGCAGAGCCAATGAGTGGAACTGGGCTTCGGCCGCTCGTTGGCTCAGACGCCTAGCGCTAGGCGAGCTCGGCCGACGCGAGGTGTCTGAGCCAATGAGCGGTGCTGGGCTCCGGCCGCTCGTTGGCTAGTCGCCTCGCGCCAGCCGTGTTCTCGCCTCTCATTGGCCACCGTTTTTCGTTAATAACTCGATAACGGTGCGTCGGAGAACATTTTTGTAAAGGAAAAAGTTACTTCGAATCACCTCAGGAACCCATTTCCGGATTGCGAGACATTTTTGCGACATCCTGTAGCGAAGAGCCGGCGAACGTCTCGCAACTCTTGATCGTCGCTGGCCCGAGGACCGCAGGCTTATGCATGTGAAATCGACGGTGAGCAAAGTGAACGAGTTTTGAAAGTCGTCGGATGCCCGCTAACGACTACCGACCGCGTCAAAGCTGCCGACACTTTCGTCGCTTTCTTTTGCAAAAAAAAAAGAATTTGTTTCGCCGCAACGAAATTCGAATTCACGTTCTACGAGAGTTTAACCCAGTTCGGACAACGAACGACGCCGAAATAGTTCCACTCGGTTTCAGGGATAAGTTATACCGCTCGTTATAGGGTGAACAACGTAAACAACGTTCCCATCGGTGTCGATTCTCATTGAAACGGTTTTTCATTAAATTTGCTTGTTTGCAAATAGCAAATAATTATTTCGCTATCCCACGAGAGCTTGGCGAAATTGGAGCTCGACGACACTGGGGCGCAGCGATTGATCGGCTATTACTGTGCGGTCCGATTTTTAACGTTGCGTGGGAGTGGCGTAGGTGGGAGAGGTACGGTAAATGTTCCCTAATTTTCCTTGAGTTTGTCAACAATTACAGAAACGAGATGCAAGGCTCAAATGAGCCGTTTATTTTGAAAGTGGCATAGGTCACTTTTTCAAAAAGATCGAGTCAATGGTAACACTAATTACAATTGAACGGTATCTTTTCATTTAAAAAAAAAAAAAAGGAAGTGACTTATTCCACTTTCAAAATAAACGGCTCAAACAATCGTATCTCCTTTTCCCGAATCGTCCATTTTTTTGTTTACAAGCTGAAAAAAATTAGGCAGAGTTTACTGTGTATTTTAATATTCGGATTGTTATTGTCAAAAGGATCACGGGAGCGAAAAAGTGGAACGAGACAGAGGTGGATTTTTGGCAACCGGTTGAATCGGTCGCGACTAAAAGGGCCGGAATATTGGAACGCGCTTGATAGAAAATATTGTGGGTAAAAAAAAAGGAACGGTGGAAGGGCCCCCGGAATCTTCATAATTCATTGGATAGAATTTAACGGTTCAGAAGGCAACGGGAAATCAGAGGCTCCTGGTCTGCTCTGCTGCACAAAAGCTGGGAACGTCGCGCCCCATAATTCGTCGTCTTTATCGCGATCACGTGCACCTTTCGTTGTCGCGGATTTTCAATCAGTCGAACGTGTATTCTCCCGTGTATTCGCGTTCCCGTCAATCCCCCGAAATTCGATGGGTCGGTATTCGCGTTCGTCGAACGATAGGACAAATGTAGGTTTTACTGCGGACGCCTCAAATACTGCGGTATTTTATAAAAGTAATAAAATCTAATATTTTATAATGTGTAATCTTCTAGAAATGTATCTCATAATTTTTTACATGTTTAATATTGATAATTTATAACATACAAGTGACAGCAATCGCAATTTCAAATTCGTTTATTGAGTTTTGATATGAAGTTGATATTGAAGCTTATGAAAACGTTGATATTACAAACGTTGATTAAATATTTTGATATTTAATAATAAGCTATTCATTTTAGCGCTATTATTAGATAAAGTAATCGTTGCTTTCGTAAAAGATCGACGCACACTGTCGCCATCGTCTAACCTCAAATATTATTTACTAACCTATTTGCCGCATAGTTTTTTTTTACTATGCGTGTGCATTATTGTGGCGCTTTACCGAACTACGCACCTTAACCTGTACGGCGCAGTTCTCGATGAGCCGGTGCGAACACGCTTGCTATATCTAATATAATTATCCTCCTATTATCTAATTTGTAAAGTGCTACAGTGAGAATATCTTGATCCTAGGAATCGTAGCTGTGTGCGTACATTTAAAAGAGAATGGATTATGTCAACTTTGTCACGCGATCATCGGAACGTCTGCATTTATTTAGTTTGCAGTAATAGACATGTACATAACCACAATAATACATGGTTTCTTTACACGACGCTTTTCAATGAAATTCGTGTTTTCAGAGATCCAACAATTTGAGAAAAATAAACGTTTCAAAACTAGAGAACAATAGGTATAGCACGAGTTGTCAAAATTTGTCTCGGCGTATTCTTATTTTCTCTGCGACAGTTTGCTTTAATTGTGAAACACTTACCCTAACGAACGTCGGTCGAATCGTTTTTCGCAGGTGATGTGCGTCCAATATTGGCCGGCGAGCAAAGACAAGGACGAGGAGTACGGCGGGATCGGGGTCTCCGTGCTGAAGGAGGAGGAGCTCGCCAATTTTCACATACGGACGATAAGGCTTTACAAGAAGAACGAGAACGACGTGAGTGTACTCTCTTCGCCTTCCCCCTCCCCTCCACCACCGCCGCTGTACCAAGCGTTCGGCCGCGGATTCGTGCGCGTCGCGCGTGAAAAATTGACGAGCCCGGAAAGCAGACGCGCCTCCCCTCCCTCCCGTTGCGTGATACCGCCGCCATCAGCGCCATCGACTTCCGGAAAAATCGCTGGGAATGACAGCAGCGCTCGTGTAACAACCGGCGAATCGGAAACAGAAACGAATTATTTACAATGCCGAACGGATTACCTTTTTCGACAAACTGTCACGGATTTTGATAATGCTGACGTAACCGGCCCGCACGGAATTTCGCCGGGTTTTATGTCACCGTTACGCTTTCTCGGAATTTTTCCAAAGGCAACGCAAATTCGATCGTGATTTCCCGTCATGTTTTACGACTGCGAACGTTACGGGTGAAACGTTACGGGCGGCGACGCGCGCTCGTTTTCAGGCAAATGGAAATCGCTGTTTGTACGGCGAAGTGATCCTGCTGGGACTAGATTGTCAAGATTTGTATGTAATATAAATAATATATAATATATTATAATATATAATAGTAATGGAGTAATAATATATATAATAATAATATTACTCTATTACTATTATTATTACTATATTATTACTCTATATATATACAGAGAGAGAGAGAGAGAGAGAGAGAGAGTAATACTATATAATAGTAATAAATTATATTATACTATATAATATATTATATAACGAAGCCCTGATCAGCTGGCAGGAACACGCGCAAACTCGAAACTTGTCCGAAACTGGAAGGCGAACTCCCTAGAAAGGTTCCAGCAAGACTGGAGGTCCCGGAATGAAAGAACGAAAGTTCGGCAAAAAGTTGGCCGGAATGAACTATAGAAGAGAACGAGGCTAGTTCGGGCACCGTCTCGAAACTGGGTGAACACGAAACGATACGGTTTCGCGTTCCGCCCGAGGTTGGGGGAGGGGGGGGGGGGTGGCTGCGATGAATTTACTCGAACGACTCGTTACGCAAGACGTAATTTTATTAACTCCTCCAGAACTGTAATGAAAACAGGGAACACCGTTCCGCGATACCTCAGAGTGCTATCATTATTCTTCTCTTCTCTCTCTCTCTCTCTCTCTCTCTCTCTCTCTCTCTCTCTCTCTCTCTCTCTCTCTCTCTCTCTCTCTTTCTCTCACTCTCTCGTTAATTTACGAACATTATTTCTTATTAGTCGAATCGGTTAATAAAGCCGCCATCTCCTGGAACGTTTAAGCCGGGCGCGGTGCGCCATCGCGAAACACTTCGTTAATGCTGTTGATATATGCGCGGCCGTTTCGCGGTAATTATACAGTAGCTGCTCTGGCTCTTCGGATTTAACTGGTAACGTTAATCTTCGCGTATATTATTTATTCTTGCATTTAAAAGAAATATGCGGTTTAGACTCGTTCAGCGCAGATTTACCATTTCTTGGGGCGCGCGGCGATGCGACGTGTTCGCATTGGCTTCGACGCGTTACGAGCCGAGGGCCTGGCAGCTTTACCGGGGCGTCACTAGGTTAGGATAGGTTTTCGTGAACTACTTAATGCTTATTTCATCACCGAGGCGTCACTAGGTTAAGATAAATATTTCGTAAACTACCCGTTGTCTATTTCATCAACGGAGAGTCACTAAATAGAAAGGCGTGGACTAGCTAATGCTTATTTCATCACCGGGGCGCCACTGTAAGGATTGGAAATCTCGTGAACTAGCCGGTGCTTATTTCATCACCAGGGCGTCACTAGGCAGGATAATCGTGGACTAGCCTGCTTATTTCATCACCGGGGCGCCACTAGGTTAGGATAGGTTTTCGTGAACTACCTGATGCTTATTTCATCACCGGGGCGCCACTAGATTAGGATAGGTTTTCGTGAACTACCTGATGCTTATTTCATTACCGAGGCGTCACTAGGTGAGGATAAATATTTCGTAAACTAGTCATTGTCTATTTCATCAACGAGGCGTCACTAGGCAGGATAATCGTGGACTAGCCTGCTTATTTCATCACCGGGGCGTCACTAGGTTAGGATAGAGTTTAGAGTTTAGTTGTCTCGTAACTTTTACAAAGAAAGAAATGGAGATGCAGCTCGAGCAGTAAAGGAATATATCTCTACGAGTTTGCACCAACTACTGTTTCGAATCAAGAAATGGAATAATTGAATTCGAGAACTTGATAGACTGGTAAAAGATACTATATTACAAGCTTTCAGTCCGATACAATTTAAATGCAGTTCACGGGCTGTCGCGTCGGTCGGTGTAATTGAAAAGGAAGCTCATTGCTGCGGAAGAAAACGATTCGCTGCACAATTGCGTAATAAACACCGTGCAAATACAAAAGATGCCGCCTTGACATGGCGTATGCGATTTTTCTTAGTCCGTTAATTGTTTCGTTACACGTCTGATTAGGATCCGTCCAGTCAGGATCCGTCAGGATATTAATGAACGAAACGACTGGGGCTTAGTTGGTCGCGTTTATCGAACACCCGTTAGCTGAGACAACTGGGAGAAATAATTTTAGCGATTCACGCGCGACTGTGTCATATTTAAAACCGCCATTAATTACTCCTAACAATCCGGCACAGTTTTTGCTTGCGTTCAACACTTAAAGGAACGTCCGTTGAATTGCAGGAGGTAACGGAGGAAAGAACATTGTTGCAATTCCATTACACAGAATGGCACTCTCACACGTGCCCTTTTGGAAACGCGGTTCTGGAATTTCGTCGGCGGGTACGAGCCGTCGTCGGCCCCACGAGGAAGAACGAATCCGGCCCGATGGTCGTCCATTGCAAGTAAGTCGCCCCTTAACAATACTCGGGGAGCCTACGTTTGTTAGTGTTCGACGTGATATTCGAGAATATCAATGGAATATAATGAATATCAATAAAATAATTAATATTATTATTATAATATATATATATAATTTATATATAATTAATATTATTATTATTATATATTATATTTATTATTATAATTAATCAATAAAATAATTAATATTAACACTATGCCGTCCGGTGGCACCACGCTGGTGCCATGCGAAAAGTCTGTTGTATGCCGGTGGTACCACTTTGGTGGCATTTTAACACGTTGAATGGCACGGGGGTCACCGGTGACCGGCACTTAACTTGGCGGTGACGTCATGGGGGCCACCGCTGACCGGCGCGCCAAAATTGATAGAAATATATATATAATTTAAAACAAATGTCAATACCTAAAATTTTGCATTATTACCATCGTCAATTCAAACAGTGACCCCTGTCGCAATTAGCATGTCAAACATGGTTATACACTGTAACTTATCTGTTGCAGATAATATTTCAACATTATATGTATCACATAAAAGAAAATTCATCGTGGCGCCAATTGCACAATTTCTGTAAAACCGGCGTGGAATTCAACGTGTTAAAAAACTGAAATAACATTTGAACCATATCTCTTGGATGTTAAAAGGCGGCAAACTAACTATAGCATTGTGCTTATTTAACTAAGAATTAAGCACGAAAATTCTTGGATGGCACATCTTATTTTTAGGAATTTATATTACCGTATCTAAGATCTGCGGACGGCATAGTGTTAATAAAATAATTGATATTAATGAAATAATTAAATTGATTATATTAATATTATATTAATAATTATTATTATAATATAATATAATACTATAACATAATAATTATTATATTAATAATAATTATAATAATTATATTAATAATTAAATTGATATTAATGAAATAATCAAATATCAATGAAACAAATGTTTTCTTGGAAAAAAGTGACGGAGGCGGCCGGTCAGGGGTGTATCTAGCGATAGACGCGAACATGGAACTGGCCGAGGAGGAGCACGCTTTCGACGTATTCGGATACTTGAAGAAGTTGCGGCAAAGCAGACGGGGACTCATCGAGGATATGGTAAATCGATGGTCGCAGCTCGATCGCACCTGCTTTTGTTAGCAATTTATCAAAGACGTTATATCGAGCAAAAGCGATAAAAACGTTGCGCGTTCTCGCAGGTTCCACAGAATATACCTTGTTTTTATCTTGATTAGAAATCGATTCTCATCCGTTCTACGTTTCTCAGCTTATTTCGTCGTTCTGTGTGTCAAATTAAAAGAACGGGAAAATAAAGGAGAGCGTGTCAGACGTGAACGAGGGATTAAATCGGATCGATTTCGTTTTGTAATTAACGTTTTGTTGAGATGGTTTTCGTCAATTCGTTTAGATTTTCGCGGATTTCGTTAAAGTCTATTGAAAAACAAAACGCATCTGAGAGCACTTTAAAAAGTATGTTAAGAAAATTAGTGAATCAAATTGTAAGTGGTCTCGTAAACGCAATCAGTTATTTTTAGCCAAAAGATCCGCCGTTTTTTTTATTCCATTTAGGGTAAGTGTAGGTATTACTGCGAACGCACCAAATACTGCGGTATTTTACAAAAGTAGTATAGTGTGTAATCTTCTTAAAATGAATCTCATAATTTTTTATACATTTAATATTGATCATTTATGACGTACAAGTAACAGCAATCGCAGTTTTAATTTGTTTATTGGCTTTCGGAAGCTTGTAAAAACGTCGAGTCTTGCGAAATAGTCGTAATAGCAACTGCGGTGATTCGAAAGGCATTTATATTTTAGTAATTAATAATAAACTATTATAGCAGTATATTATATAATAGTTATTATATAATAAATTAGTTACATATAATAGTTACTGTATAATAATAGTTATTATATAATAAATTAGTTATATATAATATTATTATATAATATTATTATATAATAATAATAACTATTATATATTAGTTATTATAAGCTATTATAATAGTTATTATAACTATAATTAGTTATTATATAATAATAGTGTTATTTGTAAGTAATTAAGTTATTTTAAAGTAATCGTTACTTTGTAAAAAAAAAATCAACGTACAAGAATAATAGGTGTGGCTCGAGTTGTCAATTTATTGGCATGGAAAGTCTAATTTTCTCAAAGTTCGCCTTCATTGAAAAACCGCAGTAATACCTACACTTACCATATACGAGAAAATTTCCCTCCTTTGATACATTCATTATTCTAGGAACAGTACAAATTCGTGTACGACACGTTAGAGGAATTCGTGGTCTGCGGGACATCATGGTTCCCGGTGTCGGAGCTGTCCCAACGTCTCAAGCAGAAGAGCGTAAAAAATCCAATAACCAAGATGAACGACTATCAGCGGGAATACCAGCAAATTTGTAAGCAAACGCCCCGTTTTACGATCGGAGATTGCGCCGGAGGCCACAGGGCCGACAACAGAGAGAAGAACAGGGACGTTCTAATAGTGCCACGTAAGTTTGCCCGCGACGAAAGCCCTTCGTCAAATCTAGTTCGATAAAATGAAGCGCTCGTGGTGAATGTATCACACGAGAGCATACGGACGCTAACGGATTTCGTGATGAACGGTATAAGAGACCCCCGGTGCAGGTTGTACCAAAAAAAGGCAAGTTGTTCACAGTTGTTTCCGGATCTTTCTAAATCGAGGAATAGCTCGAGCAACCGAGTATTTATTTAAACGCAAGCATAAACATTTCTGTAAAATATATTCAATATACAATGAGAAAACATTGTGTATTAAATGTTCGATGCCACGAGTTAAACCGTAAGCGATTATTAGACTGCAGATTATTATATGCAAGAAATAAAGATTTACTGAATCGATTGTAAGGAACAAAAGTTAAAACTGTATTTCTGCTTTGAATAATTCAAATGAATCAAGGAGAATGTATGAGAAGATTCTAACGTCTTTTTTAACGTCTATTTATTCTATTTATATTCTATTCTATTTATATTCTATTCTATTTATATTTATTCTATTTATATATTCTATATCTATTTTTAACGTCCTTTTTTATCGATTCTAACGTCTTCGTCGTTTCTTATCTCGCGGTGACAATATTGGCATTTATGTTTCAACTCGGAATTGTAGCGATTATTAGATGTCAGAATTGCAATTATAACAGATGTGCGAGATAGTTGCTTCAGCGTTGCGCTCGTGCGACCACATTTTGCATCGATTGCACATAATCCAATTTTCGCAAGGTTTACTGCTGCTGCTGCTGCTGCTGCTGCTGCTGTATGGTTCAATGCAAACCAAGCAGAAAGACGCGTTTTCTCAGGAAACAATTTGTTACGATTTATCCGAGAATTGTACTCGTACCATTTATCTTCGCAAACGAGAAAATAATGTCTGAAAGGAACCGTGGATCTCAAGTCAATCGTTTGCATATGAAAATTGTATGCAATATATTATTATATGTATTTTTATTAATATTGTTATTATTATATGTATTATTATATGTATGTTATATACATATGAAAATGATATCTACATGTGTTAATATTAGTATTATTATTATTATATTATTTATTATTATTATTATTATTATTATTATTATTATTATTATATTAGTACTATACATATAATAATATGTATATTATATGTATATTATATACATACGAAAATTATATCTACATGCAAAAATGGTATCCAATGGTATGATTTTGTCAACCTAATTTTTCTCGAAAACAGTCTTAATTGAAAAAATGTTATTTCTTCAGTTCGACTCATTTTTGCATATAGAATCACTTCTCAGCCAGGGAATCACGATTTTATAATTTTTATACGTCTTTTTTAACGTCGTTTTTTATGCGAAGCGTTGACTCCAGACCCAAGGTTTATTTCAAACTTCCATTCCTCCTGACGAGTACTGTACGTCTGAATAAAACAAATTTCACCCTCCGATCTTGACTTTCGAAGTCAAGAACAATTTTGTGGTCCACTTTTTTTAGCGGATCTCCACAGATCCGGAGGTATAGCATCACGCTCTATGGCAATCGTGGCGTATAATTTTTATACACCCTGTACATATAATGCTACAATATCGCATGTTCCAATCAGGACATTTTAACTATGTTACAATATATCCCCTGTAATACAACCTGCACCGATCGGCCGGTTTAAATGTAGTAACATGATAGCGCGGGAAACTAAATCATTTTATTGACCCCGTACCTGCTGAATCGTAGCAGCTAAAACCCTGCATCGATTAATTATTGTTAACTGTTAGTAAGTCAATTCTTACGTTGCAGTAATTGATTTTTCGAAAGCCTTTTTATTATACTCTGTCCCTCGCAGAATACAAAGAACATAATATAATAGTTGAAAGAACTATTTAAATGCTTGTTATCATTTATTATTGTCATTTTGAAAATTATTTTATTTCATACCTTTCACCAGGGCTGTATTACAGCAAACAAATATTATACAAATGATGATTGAGCAAAGAGAATTGAAATGTATATCAGATAATAATGAGACTTGGTTGTTTGCAATTAACTCACGGTACCGTTACACCAAGCACGATCTGTAAGCTTTTCCGATCTTCCTACTTGTATGTATTAGATGAAAACGTAGCATAATAGTTGGTGCAGCGATATAAACAGGTACACTGTACTTGCAGTACAGTAAAGTCTCCCTAATTGACCCTCAATTCGTACACGAAAATGGACGATTTGGGAAGAGGAAGCTCAAATAATCCTCTTCCAAAATTGTCCATTTTTGTTTTCAAGTCGAGGGTCAATTAGGGAGAATTTACTGTTCAGAGTGTCCCAAAATTATGGTACTAGCAGGAAATGATTCCTCAGATCATTTGAAGTAACTTTTTCCTTGGCGAAAATGCAATCCGAGGCTTCGTTTACGAGTTATTAACGAAAAACAGTGACCAATCAGAGGCGAGGCGAGGCGGGCGCTAGATGGCTCAGCCAACGAGCGCGAGGCGGCCCAGCCAACGAGCGCGCGCAGCCCAGTTCCGCTGATTGGCCCGTCCGCCCCGACGCCAGCCGAGCTCGCCTCTCACTGGTCAACAGTTTTTCGTTAATAACTCGTGAACGAAGCCTCGGAGAAAATTTTCGTAAAGGCAAAAGTTACTCCAAATGACCTCAGGAATCCCTCACTTCCCGGTAAACCCATAATTTTGGGACACCCTATATATCGTTCGAGCACCGTAGAATAGATGTAACGTTTTATTTTTCCTGAAACTTCAACAATATCATCATTGATAAATAATTGTTTTCCCATTTAGCTGACAACTTCCGACCATACCTCACCAGTTTCCAGGGTAACAATTACACTGACTATATAAATGCCGTCTTCGTGGACGTAAGTATGTCATTCATTGTCTCATTACCGTTTATAGCCGAACGTAATATCGCAGTCACATACATATACAGATTTATCAGACTTTACAATCTCGTTGAACTTTTTTTAGCAACAATGTGGGAAAATGTATCTTTTTGCTCTGTTGCGTGCAATTTCTTCGTGATCAAAGACGTTATGCATTGCGATGTTCGATCTTCGCTTCACGTGTCAATGCGAATTAAAAATTTCTTTCCTAATCCTTCTCGCCGGACGAGCTCGGGAGTCCATTCGAACCAGTGTTTGTAAACGGTCGAACGTCGCCAGCCATTTCGAGTTATCCCCTCGCTACTCGTTCGCCTCGCGCACGTGTTTCAACTACAGAGCAGTAAACTAAATTATGTTCGTCCTATGGTTCGGATTGGAGCCCGAGTCCGCCGCGATTGATTGATTGCCAGAATGTACGCCGTTTCGAGGGATTCAATCGTGAATTCTTCGTTAAACCCTTGCCGTACTTTGACGTGTTCGATGCGTCGTGAAAATTTCTAGTAATAACTTGTTCTGCATAGATGTTGTTCTGTCCGTTAAAATTGCAAGAAAATTCTAATCTCTTGGAATAACATTGGAATAAAATTCTAATCTCTTGGAATAAAATTGGAATGAAATTCTAATCTCTTGGAATAAAAGTGGAATAAAATTCTAATCTCTTGGAATAAAATTGGAATAAAATTCTAATCTCTTGGAATAAAAGTGGAATAAAATTCTAATCTCTTGGAATAACATTGGAATGAAATTCTAATCTCTTGGAATAAAATTGGAATGAAATTCTAATCTCTAGGAATAAAATTGGAATAAAATTCTAATCTCTCGTTAGCAATATTTTGAGCATTCAAGTAAATTTAGACGCACAATAAGCATCAATTTTTTTCCCCCTTCTAAGAAATTATTGCAATCGAAAAATTTCTCTAATCGCAGTAACTGCGAAGAAAATGGTATATGTCAAGGGGTTAATTGATGTCTCTGGATATTAAAACCTCAAAAATTGTATAAAATTAACGTATTTTATTCGATCAGATTAAAATCGCAACGCAAACTTGTACGGCAGCAATTGTTTCAGTATTAATGCCTCTTGCAAATGTTAATAATATTAAGAAATTATAATTGTTGATTAGCGTGAAAATTAGTTTTTAGAATTTAAATTGGGAAATTTCTCTGTTCGGTCGTCATGCGAAATCATTTAAAACGGGGAGATCTCATCATTCGGTGGTCTCTAAGTGTTAATATATGCTGGTTTCGAATTCTATTAATTTTGCATGACTGTTTAATACGTTCAGTGCCGCGTGAGTCATGTATGGGTGACAGTGAATTTTAATTAGGTTTTTGAAATTCATTTTTATTGTAATATAATTTTTTATTATAATATTATATTATATATATTATAATAATAATAATAATATTATAATATAATATTATTGTTATATTATAATATATAATAATAATAATAATATTATAATATAATATTATTGTTATATTATAATATATAATAATAATAATAATATTATAATATAATATTATTGTTATATTATAATATATAATAATAATAATAATATTATAATATATTATATATAATATTATAATTGAACAAATAGAATTTGTAGAATACAAAATAGCTGCACCAATATTTCCTATGGTAAATTCTCACTGTCCAGTTCCGGTGTCATTAATTAAATGACTCTGATATTCTGTGAATTTTTTCGAGTTAATATGCGGCACTTAAAGTGTTAAACAAAAATATTGCTCACAAGACATACGGAACAGAGAACGAAATATCTTGCCTACGCGAAGCTGCGAACCGTTTGTATTCGCGTTGTTCGTGGACCAACATGTTGTAATGTCTACCCAGCGGAGCACTTTTGCCTTCCCCCTATACGTTTTCTTTCGCCGGCGTGCTCGCGTTTTATGGTTTCCCGGTAAAAAGCTGTTCATCCCGTCGCTAAAAGTACATTCCGAACGCCAGGGCTACACGAAGCCAAGGGAGTACATCGTCACGGAATGGCCACTTCGACACACGTGCGGCGAGTTCTGGTCCCTGGTTTACGACTACGAGTGTGCAGCCGTGGTGGTTCTGTGCGTGCCGCCGCCCGGCTCCACGAATTTCCCAAGTTTTTGGCCGGAGGGGAAACACTCGAAGAAATACGGTCCTGTATTCACCATCGATCACATCAGTCACAATCACTACACGAACATCAAGACCTGGGTGAGAGTCGTTTTGGTCCCCGACCCGCGCCCCCGCTCCTCGATTCTCATGTTTATTTCACAGGCCATCGCGAAATTGAGCACCTCGCACCCTGTTACACGTTAATCAGGAGGGGGCGAACAGTTCGGAACAGAAGCGTTCAAAGGAACCTCTCTCTAACTCTCATTGAAATATTATTGTATTATACCGTTTCAATCCTGCGCCGAACCATTGTTAACCCGTTGTCCTATAACTGGGGCGGCCAAAGCGTCGACCTCTATTCCTAGTCGCCCGTCTGCCTGATATTATCTATGTTTATTTTAAACTTAGATTTATTTTTGGCTTTAAATTACTGCTTTTCTTATGGTCGCTTGACACATAAGATCTTGATAGACGGCCGCCTATGATTTATAAAAGAAACAAGGTCGTCGGTCTATCTGATATTGTCTATGTTTATTTTAAATTTAGATTTATTTTTGGCTTTAAATTACTACTTTTCTTATGATTGACATATAAGACCTTGATAGACGGTCGCCTATGATTTATAAAAGAAACAAGATCGCCCTTAGTAATCAAAAGTTTGGCCACCCCTGCCCTATAATATCGTGTCGGGCTCGTTATAACGATTTGAAGCATGATCTATTAAATGCGGATGCTGGTCGCGTCTTTTAAGTCGAAATTCTATTGCGAGCGATATTCTGTCCTGGGTTGTGCATTTTTTAAACGTAGAATATGATTCCGAAATAGAAAATATGGGTTTATGATAGAAAACAAATACAAGATGACCTTGATATAACCTTGAAAACGCGCACGCATCGAAACACTAACAGTGCCATTTGATTGTCCGCTGCGAATTCTAAAAGATGCTTCATAAACGCTTCAAATCCGCCGTGTGAATAATATATAACAATAATATATAATAATATATAATAATAAAAATATAATAATAAATATAATAATATATAATAAATAATAACCGATTGAAAGCACGATTTGTAATCGACGAGAACGACCAGCCTCCGCACAAATGGATCCATAAGATTGTATTGTAGTTCTGCGTCACTGTATCCGATAATTTAACGATCGAATTTCTCTCGCAGATCTTCAGGATAAACAAGAAAATTGTGTCGCTGACGGAACTTATGGCCGGCGTTAAAGCTCCACCGAAGACGGTTCAGCTGTTCCAGCTGACCTGTTGGCCGATGGGTCACAAAGTTCCAACGTCGACGAACAGCCTGGTGGAGCTGATGAACATGGTTGAGAGATGGAGACAACGAACGGATTACGGGCCGGTGGCGGTGGTCTCCCCCGATGGAAGAAGTCGTTGCGGCGTTTATTGCGCCGCGAATGCTTGTATAGAGCAAGTAATCCAGCACGGGGAAGTGGACATCTTTCAAGCAGTGAAAACTGTGCGCAGACACAGGCCTCAGCTGGTGGAGAACATGGTACACGTCGACAGCCTTTACTGTATTGTCGTTCGTCCGCGAGAACTTCTTCATATCGATTCTGACGAGTTGGGTTCGCGGGCAATTGCAAGAAGAAATAATTTTTGTAAAAATTCATTCGATTCGTTCACTTTTGAAGATCGAAGTCGTTTCAAAGTCTTGCCAAGGTTATCCAAAAATCCGTAATAGATGAAATTATAGTCAAGCATGAATTTCCTTCTTTCTCCGATGATCTCAATACAGTAGTAATGTCTCCCATACTGACGCTCAGATTATGCACAAAAAGGGACAATTTGGGAAGTGGAGATACGATTATTCGAGCCTTGCAGCTCGTTTTTATAGTTGTTGACAATTCGTAACTATGAAAACGAACTGCAAGGCTTGAATAATCGCATCTCCTCTTCCCAAATTGTCCATTTTTGTGGGCAATCTGAGCGTCGATTAGAGAGACATTACTGTAATCTGAGCGCGTCAATTAGAGAGACATTACTGTAATCTGAGCGCGTCAATTAGAGAGACATTACTGTAATCTGAGCGTCAATTAGAGAGACATTACTGTAATCTGAGCGTCAATTAGAGCGACAAAAAGTGCATGAAAGTGCATGAAATCCGCGGTCCATTAATTAGACAAGTTGTCACTGTGAACATCAAAGAGCAACCTTGTCCTTTCGACTACTTTATCGTCCTTCGTCGACTACTTCAGCGATTAATTGTTTCTCGTTGGATTGCGCAGACGGAGTACAAGTACTGCTACGACCTGGTGCTCCACTACGTGCTACACTATCTCAATAAAGACATGAACGAAAAGAAGTGAGAAAGCGAGTTGAGGGACGAGCTGTGGTTCATCGAGTTCGGCCGCGGAGCGGCGTTGCCGTTGACGCCGGAGGAGGCGCCGGCGGACGGGGAGCCGATGGTGCCCTGCGCCCAAGGCCGCGTGATCGTGGAAACCGCGAGGCCGGCGCCGCCGTACTTCGCGACGTGCACCAGGTACCGTAGAGCGTTGACCAGCACGCCGATCGAGATCGCGGACGTGACGTCGTCGAGCGTCGTCAAGCACATGGATCAGCCGTCGTTGTCTTTGGGCGGCAAGGGTGCCATCGGCAAGACCGTGCCGTTGCAAAGCTCGGCGGCGAGACCGGAAGACCTCGACGTGACGTCCTGGTTCCTGGAGGACTACCCGACGATCGACACCTCGCCGGGGCCTACGGGCGATCACGGCTCGTATCCCTCTTGCCTGTACGCGGACGTCGAGCCCAGCAACAGTAAGCAGGACATGGCCTCGACGAGGAACAGCAGCATGGAGAGCGAGCTGCCGCGGTCCTCGTTGACGAACGCCGCGCCCAGGAAGGCCTACATGGACCTGCAGGAGGCGATCGCGTTGCTGGACGAGACCTGTCCCAACCAGGAGCTCAGTCCGTCCCTCACACCGAGAACCCCGTTGACCCCGCATCCGAGGAACAAGCGAGCACGCTCGAAGAGCAGCGACAACTCCTCCAATTACAGCAACGACCGTCTCAGCGACCGTTCGTTCGAGTCGCGGCCGCCGGACAGGGACAAGAAACGGCCGTTCCTGAAGAAGATCGGTATATCGATGACGGAGGACAAGCCGTTCCTCGCGATGATCGCGCCGAAGATCATCGGCAAGCCTTACTTGAAGAAGATCGGGCCCAGCGAGGCCGTGGAGCGGCCGTTTCTGGACAAGATCGGCTCGTCGAAGACCTTGGACAAGTTCGTCTTCGACACGCCGCGACGCGACAAGAGGCCGGTGACCAGGAGCGAGACGCTCAGGGACGAGGGGAAGAGGCTCGCGATCAGTCTAGGCCTGAAGACGCTGAGGGAGCAGAAGTCGGTGGCCACGGCCGAGCCGTTCGCGGTCGAGAGGAAACGGTCCGGCAAGGGTCCTCTGTTGAAGATGTACTCGTTCGAGACCGAGGACCTGGAGTCGACGCTTCAGGCGAAGAACAACAGAGACCCGATGCGAGGCGCGTCCCTGGACGACGTGCTGGACTCGGGGCCGAGCTCTCTGCCTCTGGAGACGACGATCGAGGAGACACCGAAGCCGGACGCGAAGGAGAAACCGCTGAACGGCGCCGAGCTGTTGAAGTGTCGCGTGACGACCAGCGAGGAGATCATCTTCTGCAACACGAGCTTCGGCTCGGACAAGGAGCCGAACAGCTGGGGCAGCTCGCCGAAGAAGAAACACCAGCCGAAGAAGGACGCGACCGCGCCGAGAACGCCCACCCACTATAAAACTACCGCCGGCGGTTCTCAAGACGGCGACAGCGTGCCGAACTCGCCGACGAAACGGCCGATCTCGAACGTCTCGTCGGATCGCGGTGAAACGTCGCGGCCCGGCTCCTCGCAGCGAGGCGTGTACTCCCCGATGAAGATCAGGAGGCAGACGTTCGAGGACATAGTGGACAGAAACGGCAAGGGCGAGGAGACCGGCGGGAAGTTCGGTAAGCAGGCGCAGTTCGAGCGACGGGGCATCTCGTCGGACAACCTGCTGTCGAAGGATCGATCCGTGTCCGGTTTTCAGGCGAGAGATCCGATCGAGAAGAGCAGGGAGGCGTCGTCGGCGGACTCGCTGGCCCAACGTGTGGGCCCGGAGTACAGTAAAGAGACGTTCAAGCAGCTGCAGGACAAGTTCGAGCGGCACGAGGCTCCGATCGAGACGTACGCGGACTTCAAGCGGCGCACCCGTGGGAACGTTCAGAGCACGATCCTGAGGCAACACGAGAGATCGAGGATCGATCTGCCGATGGAGACTCGGGACGAGGACACGAAGGACGCCGAGGTTAAAACGGACGAGAAATCGGAGGCGCCAGAGTCGCCGGCGAAGGACGCGGTTTCGGCCTGGGAAGGTAGGAACGAGAGCGTTCGAAGCACCGTGAGGTCCGTGCTGAAGAAACAACAAGGCATCGATCATCCCAGCGACCAAGAGGACAACAGCGCGCCTGTGAGACGCCCGAAGCGGCGAATCGTCCACGAGCCTTCCCAGGAGACCATGGACCTGTTGACGGAACTGCGGAAGGTGAAAAGTCAGCTGAGAACCCCGTCGCAGGAGAAGGATCTGGAGCTCGATAAAACGCCGGCCCGTCAGCCTAGACGTATATTGTTGACCGACAAGGAGTTCTGTCTGTCCGTCGAGAGGGAGAACAGCGTGCGGCGTCCGTCGCGTGTTTTGAACTCGTTGGTTAGAACGGAGGAAGGCTACGTGGACGAGAAACACCGTGACGTTGAGAAAGCTGGCAAAGATGAGACCGACGCGAAGATTCCTGGACCAGCTCTGTTCGAGAAGAAGTGTCTCTCGTTGGACTACGCCGACGAGGAGAAGCCGCAGAAGCCGGAAGCCAGAGCCATCTCCTTGGCCTCCGCCAGGGATTTACCATCGGGCATCGAGGAGATGAGGGACTACTCCGACCTGGCGTTGTACTGCGACACGAAGAGTTGTTCTTCGGATGTTTTCAACAGTCCCAGCGTGGAGGAGGTCGAGACGAACGAGCGCGGTAACGATCCGGTGAAGGAGGTCGAGTCGAACGGGCGCGGCAGCGATCCGGCGAAGGATGTCGGCAACAACACCGAGTCGAACCATTACGCGGAGGTCGATATTGCGATTCCTATCGATCAGAAGGTGAACAGTCCGAAAGGTAGGGTTCAGGTGCAAGGGAGAACGAGCGATCTGTACGAGATCATATCCCCGAGATCAACGCCTTTCCGAGCGAAGAAACGGCTCGGAAAGATCTCCGTCGAGGAGACGGTCAAGCCGGAGAGTTTCACCCTAGGTTCAAAGGTCGACTGCCGATCAACCGTTGCACAGAAACGGACCAAGTGCTTCCCTTTATAACGCATGCCGACCTGCCGGTGGGCGAAACACTCTCTGTGACGACGTTTTGCCTGCTTTTGCTCTGGCAGAAGTCCAGACCGAGCGTACAGGCGGATTTAATAGCAATCTATTCGAACCCTTCCTTCGAAAATCCGTTTAGATGCGATCAGAGTACTTCGCATCGTGGAGGTTTACGCTTTTCGTTGCGTTCATATCGTTGCATCGCGTATTCTGCTAATTGTTGACGCGGTAGGGTGAGTGTGGGCGTTACTGCGGACGTCCCGAATACTGCGGTGTTCTAGAAAAATAATCAAATCTAACATTTCATAGTGTGTAATTTTCTAAAAATGAATCTCATCATTTTTCATGCGTTTAAGATTGATGATTTGTGACACACGAGTAACAACAATCGTAATTTTAATTCATTCAGCGAGTTTTGATATTCGGAAGCTTATGAAAACGTCGAGTCTTATAAAATACTTGTAATACTGTGAACGTTGATTCGAGTTATGTGTTTTGGTAATTGATAATAAGCTATTTGTTTTTGCTATTTAATTCTAATAATAATAAGCTATTTATTTTTAGATAAAGTAATCGTTGCTTTGATAAAATATTGACGTACACTGTCACTATCATCTAACCTCAAATATTATTTACCAACGCTACTATGCGTGTACGTGCATTACTGCGGTGATTTACCGAACTACGTACCATAACCTATACAGTGCAGTTCTCGACGAGCCGGTGCGAGCAGTGGGAATATCTTGATCCTAAGAATCATAGCCGTGCGTGTACATTTAAAAGAAAGTGGATTATGTCAACTTTGACGCGCGGTAATCTCAACGTCCGCAGTATTCGGCTCGCAGTAATAAGTACATAACCTAAGTAACAGATACATATGCACATGGTTTTCTTTACATCACGCTTTTTAACGAAATCTGTGCTTTCAAACATGCAATATTTTCAGAAGATTAAATATTCAAGTTAAAGAATAACAGCTATAGCTTAAGTTGTCAATTTATTGGCATGAAAGGTCTTATTTTCTCTGTCAAAATTCGCCTTCGTTGAGAAACCGCAATAATACCTACACTTACCGCCTACCATTTTTGTCTCTAATTTCCTAGAAATTATATATTTATTATTTGCGACGAGTTCCGTTGTTATTAATCGTTCGAAGATGTCGCTCATTCTCAAGAATTCCGCAGGTACACGTGAACTTGCCTGTAAACCGTAACGTTAAGAGGTTGGAAGAATTTGGCACACCTTTACCACCGGTCCTCAGCTTCTATCAGGGCGAAAATGGCAACTAACATTTCGCAGTTTGCTCTTGGGGATAATCGCGCGCCCTCCCTTTGTCAAATGATCGATGTATACCCGTCGGACACTCGTACGTTTCCAGCGAAGCCGCTGCCAATTCAAGTCGTTATTAATTTTCACCGCAACATCGTCGCGAAAGAACCGTATTTACCACCGTTATCACCGCAGCCGCCAATTTCTCTCGCATGTGCGTCGACGTGTACAATCAATGAATCCGATCTACTTCAAACGCAATTTTACACGACAGAGAAGAACGTCGAACGCGAGTCGACAAGACAAGCGAAAAATTGAGACGGTGTTTAAACGAGACTCCCTCCAACTCGAGAAAAAACGGTACATTTCTCTCCGAGAACGGTCGTTACCGCGTTCCCCCCATAAAAAAAAACCGGGAAAGAAGATGCGCTCGATCGTGCTTCGCGAATCGATTCGACACGCAGATATAATTCTAAAAACGTATCCCCGACCACATTTTTAACCGACGTTTTCGCTATAGGAAACGGCTTGAAGAAGCTCGATAACCACTTCGAACGAAACTCACACTACAGGCCGTCCCGAAAATGTCTCGTAATTCGGTTCCCGAGATCGTTCGAAGCAACTTTCTCCTTTGCGAAAATTTTCTACGAGGCCTCGTTCACGAGTTATTAATGGAAGAACGCTGACCAATAAGAGGCGAGAGCTCGGCTGGCGCGCGGCGGCCCGGTCAACGAGTACACGGAGCCCGGTTCCGTTCATTGGCTCGGCCGTCTCGCGCTTCACGAGGCTTCGTCCGCTCGTTGGCTCGGCGGCTGCGCGACAGCTAATCTCGCGCTCTGATTGGTCACTGTTTTTCGTTAATAACTCGTAAACGAAGCCGCGGATCGCATTTTCGCTAAGGAAAAAGTTGCTTCGTATCACCTCAGGAATCCCCCTACTTTCGGATTGCGAGACAGAATTTTGGGACACCCTGTATAAGTCGTTGAAAAAAGCATCCCTTCGCGCGTGGTCAACATCCATCAACGACGTGACTCCTCCCTGTCGAGCAGTGCCTTGTTCGTGGATATATTTATTTAAACGAAGTAAAATGAAAAAAAAAGAGAGAGAGAGATTGAAGAGATCCTATCGAAGATATTATTACAAAAAAAAAAAGAAAAAAATAATAAAAGAGAATAATACGAATTCCGACTGCAGGCCGGATTTTCTGAATGGGTCCACGGAGTTGCGCTTTCGGCGATACACGACTGACGACGATCTGTTCTTTGAAATGGCTGTTTCGTAAGTTTCCGATCCTTTCCCCAATCACAGACCAGAGAGAGACCGCGACCGAGCACGATCATCTGCTCGATACACAGAACACCGATCAAACGATATCTTCGATTAAAATCTAAATATTTTCATTCCCCGGTGAGTCCCGATTTCGCGCGGCTTGAACGCAAGCGGGAACAAAAAATTCTGATTTCGATCACGAAATTAACGCGAAGGAAAATGTTCGAATTCGCGGAAGAAGAACTGCGAACGACGGGAGTGTGAATCGTTGCTAATATGCTCGGTCGACGTTCCGGTTAACGACAAGTTATTTTCTCTTTCGCGCGTTACGTTCGAGGTTATGTTCTCTTCGCCGGCGTCTCTGTCGAGAAGAGCTCGCTTAGATAATTCAAGGATCGTTAAACCGTGCAATGAACCGCTCCGCAATTTCCTTTAACATTCCCCGATCGATGATTTCAATCATCCTAGAGTTTCCATTCAACGTGAGAAACCGTGAAACACTTGAACATTTCTCTGATACGACGAAGTTCGTCCCGTGGCAACGAGGAACGGATCAAAGAGATGATCGTGACAGATACTTGAACTTACGAGAGTGCAACTCCCACGCTTGCCAAGCCTATTCCCTGTTCGGCGAAGCGCGTGACGTTTTAACGACACAAACGTATAGATCTAAATATAATAAATATATTATATATAAATATATATATATATAAATATAAATATATGTATACATACATATTAACGATAACAAATTGTTGCGTTCCTCTTATAATTTTGTTTAGCGGTAGACAAAGATCGACGACGGTAGTTCATGGAATAAAGCGGAAAGTAATGTTCGATGTAAATATACAAGGTGATCCTAGAAAATGGGCCAACGAACATCAAAAGGAATTCGGTGCGGACGATGGTGCATTTTTCAACGGCTTTCGGCTCCTCGAAAATTTATTCTCTGTAGAGGCACTGCTGCTACTTTCGATATCAAAAATCTGCATTTCGATTTTATTACGTTTTAAAGAGAAACCAAAGCACGCCGAAGTTTCCGATCTTTTTTTTCAGTCATCTCGGCTTGTCGATCTCGCAACAATTCATTTCCCTTCGACGATGTTTCCGGCAATATCTTTTATTCGGTTCTCTATTCAGGTTGTATGTCCATTTTTCTGATCACCCTGTAAATAAGTATTCATACGGGGTGTCGGACAAGTTTCTTATTTACTTTCAAATTCTATTCAATGCGATTTTTCGAATTGCATTAAATCGTATTTCGCTGGCTTTTTATCGATGCTTGAATTATGAACGAATTCAACTTTTCGGGAATCTCAGAATCGAATTGGGTTTCAGCCATTCGGCGCTTATGGAAGCCTTCGTTTTTATTCGCAGAACCTACGAGCAACTGGACGAACTTTTCGGACACTCTGTACATGGAATAAAGTACGTACACACTGTCGTTATCCCGGGTGGAATATTTGTACGTATTCTACGACTATTAGAGACTAAAGCGAGTTGGTATATAAATATATAAATATAAATATATATATATATATTATATTATATATATTATGTATATTATTATATATATATTATATATATAGTAAGTATATTTATACATGCATACGAGTGTACTCGGCGACAAGTATACAGACGCGTGTGTATTAATACCTGAACAGGTATAATGTGTGGATCCTATAGTTGACGAAATGTGCCAAAGATACGATTTATTGTATGTTAACGAATCACGTTTGTTGTAAGTTGTACAGTCTGTCCAGGAAGTGCGGGATTTCGTGGCGCGAGCTGCGCACGTTTCGGACACCCGTTAAAATGTACTTATAGATATAGGGGTCACAGAAAGTGTATTGCATCGCGCGTCGAGGATGGTAAATAGTGTGTTAAGCGTAGAGAAATGTCCGAGAACGAAGCGTTCCACAAAGTGGCAATATACATACGTACCGGGTGTCTTGTACATCGTGATCATTCGCGGTGATTTCGTTGCTTTCAACGTCGAGCAAGCATCGTGCGACAAGTTGCTGGTCGACACAACGACATCGTATTTGCGTCCTAAGAAAAATTACGAAAGGAAAAGATCATTTTTGCTGCTACTTTTTATAATAATCGTCTCCGATAATATTCGTACATCTTCGTAATTGTATTCCAAGTACAGTAAATTCTGTAGGAGACACAATTATTCGAGACCCGCGGCTCATTTTTATAGTTGCCAATTATCAACAATTATAAAAAACGAGACGCAAGGCTCGAATAATCTCTCCTCCTACCAAATTGTCCATTTTATTATTATTATTATCATAATTGTCCATTTTCGTATACTTAAGTTCCGTAAAAATACTCTGATAATCGGTATAAATCAAAATTTTATATATTATAAAATAATATAATATAAATATATATAAATAAATATATATATATTAAATTTCGTATAGCGAAATAATATGATTATATATATAATATAAATATATATTATATTATATATATAATCATATTATTTTGCTATACGAAATTTAATTAGAGATTAATTATTCCGTCTTCTCGACTGAACATACCACCAGTGATCCCGATGTGCAGGCCACCGTATCATAAAATGTAGATCGCATATTGTATAGCGCGTACGTGTGGATAGGTTTTAAGCGAACAGCACGAAGTTTCGGCTACAATAGAATAATTAATCTCGAGCTCAACTGCATCTTCGATTCGTGATGTCGTAGACCTTTCGGAACACCCTGTACAGAGATGCGCTTGGGCGCGACGCACGCACACGCGAAAATGTCCGTTGCATATAGGTGAGAATACACGCGTGCAGGATATGTGTGTACATTCGTGTAATATGGAATAAGTAATATATTTATGTGTAACTTTTTGCGCGTACGCTGGCCGATTACGGGTTGCGTCGACTGGTTGTCGCGCGCGTGTTCACGGAGGAAGGTATGCCGGGAGAAAAACGGTTTCGGGACGTGTCGTCAATGCTTGCTTGTTCTTCCGACAAAATCGTCGCCGTCTTGCGGCCGTTTTATTTACCCTCGACGTTGCGTATCCTGCTCTAGTCATTTTCTTTCTTAATTGAACGTGCACCAAATCAAGATCGAAGTTCGATCGAAGTGTCAATACGATCGACGGAGATCATTCGCGTTGCCACTTTTTAACATTTCCATCGTCGCATCTCGGAATCATCGAACCGATCCTTGTTTTCTCGCCGACGACGACGAAGCGCATTGCGAACGTTCTCCTTTCGAAACGCAAATTCATCCACGCTGTCAGAAATGTGCTTAATTTTCGACTTTCTTGAATTTCCGCTTCTGCGATCGAATTGATCGTGATCTCGGCACGCTGGCGATAAAAGGGTGTCGCGGCGATGTGTTTTAACCTCTTCGTTACGGCAGTTCGCTGCGCCGGAGTGACGTCACTGAACGGGGGGCACCGCGCCGAAAAGTGTGCGTATTAGCACACTGAAAGCTCGAAGGAGAGAGTGAGTCATCGCGTGGATGCCGGCTACGGTCGGCGCTCGTGAACACAGAGGTCGTCGCGTGGATGCCGGTTGTAGTCCGCACCTCATCATACACAGAGGTTATCGAGTAGATGGCGTCTATAGAGTATCCCAAAAATGTCTCGCAATCCGGAAATGGTCGATTCCTTAGGTTATTTGAAGTAACTTTTTCCTTAGCAAAGATGCGAACCGCGGCTTCGTTTACGAGTTATTAATGAAGAACGCCAACCGTTAAGAAGCGAGCTCTGCTGACGCGAGGCGGCCGAGCCAACGAGCGCGCGAAGCCCAGCTCCGCTGATTGGCTCGGCCGTCTCGCGCCAGCAGATCTCGCCTCTCATTGGTCACTGTGTTTTTCGTTAATAACTCGTTAACGGTGCCTCGCAGGAAATTTTTGTAAAGGAAAAAGTTGCTTCAAATGATCTCAGGAAACCTCCATTTCCGGATTACGAGACATTTTTTAGACAGCCGGCGCTCGTAACGTAAGGGTTAAAGTGGAACGATTCGAGGAAAGAACAACAGGTGCTTGATGGAGTTTGTTTGTAGTCCTGAATATCGTGATCCTTCGTGCGTACCGTTTTCGGTCGGTAGAGTGCAAAGAAAAATCTGGTGAGGCAGGGTTCGCATTCAAATTCAAAAGCAAATCGTCCAGACTCGTTCTTTAACTTAACGATAGAGGAACAGAAAGTGAACCATCCGGTACAATGGCAGCCATCTCCGTCCACCTTTTCGGCTGACCAACGTAAGTCAGTTGCGTTATGTTGTATTCACGCGAAAACTTGTAGCGGCGTGCAACAGTTTCCGGTCATCGAACGAAATCTAATCGAATTATCGTATCCTTCTCGATCATTGACAACCGAATCTGTAATTACGCAGCAGCATTTCGCATTTAATAGATAAATGCAATGAAATATGTTTGTTATAGAATGTGTACGCGACAGAAGAATTCTGTTATTTTTATTCTTCTCTGGATCGAATGAATTAACGAACTCGTTCGTCCCTCGTGTGTGTTACCAGAGAACAAGAGAAATACGACGAAGAAACTGTTCGTACTTTAACCTTTTAGGCATGACGCGCCACTATAGTGGCTTCCGCGGATATCATCTTTTAGAACGACACGCCACTATAGTGGCTTTCGCGGATGTCATCTCTCTGGACGACGCGCCACTATAGTGGCTTGCTCTAGTAGCTCACTCGCTCGTCGTTTGAACCAAATAATCGTCTTCATATGCATTGTTTCACACTTCTTTTGTCTTCGCATCGATTTACAACAGTCTACAGGGTGTCCCAAAAATGTCTCGCAATCCGGAAATGGCGGGTTGCTCGGATCATTTGAAGCAACTTTTTCCTTTACAAAAATTTTCTCCGAGGCACCGTTAACGAGTTATTAACGAAAAACAGTGACCAATAAGAATCGAGTACGGCTGACGCGAGGCGGCCCAGCCAACCAGCGCGCGAAGCCCAGTTCCACTCATTGGCTCGGTCGCCTCGCGCCAGCTGAGCTGGGATTCGACCGCTCGACCGCTGGCTCGGCCGCCTCGCGCCAGATGAGCTGGGATTCGACAGCTCGACCACTGTTTTTCGTTAATAACTCGTTAACGGTGCCTCGGAGAAAATTTTTGTAAAGGAAAAAGTTGCTTCAAATGGTCTGAGGAACCCGCCACTTTCGGATTGCGAGACATTTTTGGGAGACCCTGTATATACAGACAGAATATACAGTATCAGACTCTGTACAGTACACATCAGACTCTGCCATCCAGAGTAATAGCCTCGCGCAGAATTCAGCCGTACCTAAAAGGTTAATGCGACGAAGCGGTTAAATGACTGGAAGGTGTTCGCAGATGGATGGAATACACTCCGTATACATATTATTCTGAACTTTTTGAAGAAGCGAATCGGATCGTGGATCGAAGATTCGCGCGGAAAGTTCTTTGTATTCGAGTTTCTGAAACTGTGGTTTCTTTCTCTCGCAGGCGAGATCCTAATGGCCAAGAATTATTATAGCTAACGATGCCCATACGTTACACGGTCACACGCCGAAGTTTTAGAGTTTTATTCGTAACAGAGTTTATGATTCCTCTTAATAACTGTTGACTGGTCAATTTTCGTGTTCCCGAGTGGTTCTGATCGGGCTTTAAGAGATTTTAAAAAGTTTTACAGTGGACGTGTATTTCACACCGTGCTAAGTTTTACTTTTGAGATGTTCCGTCGAGCTGTTTGAATCGCGCGCGCCGGATATAGCCTACTTGGAGAATTTTTATTAATCGTGAACCCCGAACGACGCAGGAATTAAAATGTGATAGGTAGGTTTGCGGATGTTTATGCAGCTGTTATGTACGCGAACGTAATGCACAATATGCTAGAACGAAGATATAAATGAATAACCGATGATGTGGTACACCGGTATATTAGGTATAGTACCGATCAATTTTCTCGTTTACAGCATAAGAAAGAAAAAGAAAACGATGTTACCGAGATATACATATATTTTTCGTTAAATCATCCTGTAAATCGGTCTACGAGAACGTCGATTTGCATAAACATCCACAGTTTAGTGACGCCGGAATCGTTTTCGTTTGACGCTTTAAAAATCAAAAAGATTATGTAATCTTGATCTACGACGTTTGAAAGTTGGTAAAATAATCGAAAGGTTAACACGAATACTATGATCGTTATTATCAAATTATAGTTTATAATAGGAATGGCGAAGTTTCAAAAAACGACACACTGTGTAGCCATGAAACCGTTGAAAACGGACCTCTAAATGTAGGGAATAAAAAGCGTGGTATTCATTTCGCAACAAGCCAACTCGCGGTTCTTTCAAATTTCCCGGTCGCGTGGTCTTCCTCGACGCGGGAAATGGCGAAATCTCGCGAAACGTTGAGAACGAGTTCTAAATGCTGTCCATTTAAACGAGCTGAACTTAAGGCGAGCGAATGAGCAACGTTTTTGTAAATTGTGTGATACGTGATTTAAATAAAAACACGATATGGTACGTTTTGTGTAACATTGGTACGTTGTTGTAAATAATAAATAGATCGTATGTTGTAAAATCGATAGTTTCTAATCCTTTTACCTTGAACTTATACATTTCTGAATACTTATTACAATATATATATGTAGAGCTCGCAGTGATGTGATAGCGACTACGCTGCCCTCTACCCTCTACTCCGTTCAACCGATGCGATATGACCACCGTTGCCGGTGACGTCACGGATGAACAGCTCAGTAAAGTACGGATAGAGGGCAGCAGGGTTGTCAGTGGTGTTTTCACGTTTATGATTGGTCACGGCTCCGCAAGAAGTGAGACGGTGACGCATGCACAGGGAGTCCCGCACAGCGGCGTGGCGCCTCTACCGCGCGGGTGAATATAATAATTCTGAACTACTATTAGACAGAGGCTCTACGTCGCGTCGCGATTGTAGTTCAAAATTATAATGACTCTTGCACATGCGTCGCCTGTGTGGCCCCCTCTCCTTGCGTAACTCTTTTTACTGTGAGCACTGGTCACATCGCTGCCCTCTACTCCTACTCTGCTGAACTGCTTGTCCGTGACGTCACGGATGGAGTCATTTGAAAGAATTCACGGCAACGGTATAGCTGACCGTTCCACTTAGGTAGAGTTCGCTAACCTCGTCTATGGTGGTATCACAGCATTTTCTACAGAGTCGGTAATTCAGATTCTGAGACAGAACACCATGATCTATTCCAATTCTAATATTTTGATACTTCATAGGAAAAGCAACAAGAATAAATAAGCTGTTTTAGCATGATGCAGACACAGGAGAGTATCCTGAACATTTTTGTATTCTCAAAATATTTTGTTGATTCTCAAATTGACAAATTGCATGCTATTTTCCTGTATTTTACTTATGGCAAGATCATTCGTAGATGTAACAAATATTCCATTTTCTCTATATCTGCAACAGTTAATAGGCTTTTGTAGCATAATATGGATCCAGAAAATTTCCCCGAACATGCATTTGCCCTCAAAATATTTGTTTAACCCACAAATTGCTTTGACAGATCAGGTTTAGTATTCGTATGTTTACCGCTATGTGGTGACAGTGTTTCGTGGTCAATAAACTGGCAATTTTTGAAATAATCATAACTAAATATAATTATGGCAATTTATGGTATTTTAGAGCCAATAACAATAATTTTGAATAATGAGTTATCGAGTTACTTAGATTCCTCTTCGAGGGTAGGATAGGAATAGAAACATTTCTGTACCCTTAAAATATTCTTTTAGCCCCCAAATTACTATATTTTAGACAGTGATAATAAAGAAGAAAATTATGGCGTAATCTAATTATCGGCCAGTCTCAATTCCGAGTATGCCAGAGAATTGGAAGTGTACTGTATATTGCGTTTTCCAGAATAAACGACTGGGTTGAATGGAATAAAATTTCATTATAATTTATTAAAATTTATCTTGCTGTACAAAATTAACTATTATATCAATGTGTAAATAGCTAATATTCTTTTATACTATGTGAAACAGATGATATTCTAAATCATGATTTACTTTTATAAATCTAGATGTACTTTCCTTACATGCTGCGTAATTATACTTATCAAAGTTTAATAACAAAATATAAAGTGATACAATTTAATAATGATGACGACGAGCATAAACCATAAATAAGTCACATTTTGCACCTTTAGCGTAGAAAATTTATTATATTATGCATGCTCCGGAACTTCTTTCTGCCCTTGACTTTGAAGTTTCATTTCTATAACATCTGCTGTTGCATCTCTAACTTTACATTTATCAAGACCCAGTTGTTGTATTTTTTCCATTTGTTCTGTAACATAAGCAACTCTTCTATCGAAATAATCTTTTGCTTCGGCGACACTCTTCTCGGCAAAATATCCTGTTCCAATGTCAACTAATACATTATTTGTATCCGCTAATTTCCCAGTAACATACATTGATCCAGTCAATGGTACAAGAATTTCATTGCCTGCAAAGAATTATTTAAACAAATTAGATTAAGTAAGCTTCACGTGCCTTAACCTTAATCAATGGTTATACCGGAATTAGAAGAACTATTATACTATAAGATAAATATATTAGAGCTAACAAAAGTCTTACCGTTCATGGCAGGATTAATTTTATCAAGGCACGATCCAGACTCCTGAAATTTACTTTGAGCAACTTTTAACGTTTGCAAGGAGCCTTGAAAGACTTCGAGCTCTTGATCCAGACGCTGTTTCAAAATTGTAAGTTGTTGAAGATTCAAAGTAGTAAGATCAATTTGTTGTAAATGTGGTGATTCTGACATCGAAATTTCCGACATTTTCTAATACCTTTTGTGAACGCAAAATTATTTTATACTAAATAATCTTTGAATACACACTTCGACACTACACCTGTACAACCAAAAACGGTTAACACTGAGCCCACTGACAACCACAGAGTATTTCGCAAGGGAAGAGATGCAACACGCAGCTGCGGTGTTTTTTATGAGAACAAATTTTCTACGCGCATACGTGCATGTATGTATATGTACCCACCATTTTAGAAGTGAATATAGAGCCTGTAGCGTTAATAACATACGCAAGTTCAATATAATAAACAGACAAAAATTAAGAATAAAGAAATTTCGATTCTAGCTTCTTTTTCAAATGATTAAAGATATAAACTCTCTTTCATCCACAATTAATAACGCATATTGTAAATATATGTATGTATGTATGCTGCATGCTTTAAATAAAGAATGAAGACTGTATTGGTTGATTGTATGGGACTATGAAAATGAACTCAAATTTGTAATTCTTTTATTCTTGATATTACATTGTTATAAAGAATATAAAACTTTATATCTAATGTAGAAACCTAGAAATTGTTGTTTAGTTGATTATCAACCATTATAATATATAGTGGATAATATAGTATACATAGTATATAGTATAGTATAGTATATATATAGTATACATAGTGAATAAAAGATAGTATGTAATGAAACTTGTTACTCAAGAACACAGCAAACATAGCATTTGTTGAGTAACATGTTTTTCACATTTCTTTGTATCAGTGATGGAAGAGTCTCAGATTAGTGTGGGCTAATGCAATTCTGTGGTATTCACAAGTTTCTATTACTTCTTCATCGTTTGTAGAACCAGAAGGACTTGCAATATATTTTACACCGCTCTGCAATTAACAAATATTAGGTTGCGTTGTCTAGAACAAACAAATAATGCAACAAACAATTACATACCAATGCTGCTCGCTCCACATTGTCTTTAAATGGGAAGAAGCCATCGCTACTTAAAGCAATGTTATTTGCCTTCTTGATCCATTCTAATCTATCACTTTCGGAAAGCCGGTCTGGTGTTTTAATATACAGACTTGACCAATCAGCATAATCCATGTCTTTCCCAATAGATCCATTTACATAATTATCAATAGCATTTGAAATATCTGCTCTTTTTACACCCTTGTGAAACTTCATGTTAATAACATTAGGATGCTGACGTAACCACCTAAAAAACGGGCAATTATTAAATACGTAATTAAACACTCAGATAATAGAAGTAACTAAGTATGTTTTTAAAAAATATACCAATTATCGGCTTTATCACCAGCAAGCCTTGTACAATGAATTCTTGATTGTTGTCCAGCACCAATTCCTATTACCTGTCCATTTTTAGCATAACATACTGAATTACTTTGTGTATATTTCACAGCAATAGTAGCCACGATTAAATCCCTTATAGCATCATCAGGTATATCTGGGACTTTTTTAGTTACTATATTAGCAAACGTATCTTTATTAATAACAATATCATTGCGCTTTTGTTCCATAGTTAAACCAAATAGAACTTTCTGCTCCATTGAAGATGGCACATAAGTAGGATCAATCTGAAGAATGCAATAAGCACCATTTTTTTTCTTTTTTAAGATTTTTAATGCACTCTGTGAATAACCTGGCGCAATAATTCCATCAGACACCTCCCTAAAAGTTTATTTATATGAATATAAATAGAGTGCAAATTCTTTTGTTTAAGAAATAATATATTTTATATTACCTAGATATAATCCTAGCTGTAATTTCATCACAAGGATCTGATAATGCTATAAAATCTCCAAAACTAGACATCCTATCTGCACCTCTTGCACGAGCATAAGCAGTTGCTAAAGGTGTTAAATGATCTAATAAATCACCCACTTGACATACTTTTGCTTCTAGCATATCTAATGGTACGGCAACTGCTGCACCAGCAGGGCTAACATGTTTAAAAGATGTTGCAGCTGGTAAATTCAGAGCTGTTCTTAATTCCTTTACCAACTGATAACCATTTAATCCATCGCAGAGATTAATAAAACCTGGAGAACCATTTATTACAGTTAGTGGCAATTTGTCCAAAGTAGTATAAATTTGTGCTGGTTTCTGGTGCGGATTCATTCCATATCGTAATGTTAGTTGAGAAACATCACTACTATATTGTTTACGGAAATAATCTGAGATAGCATTGTCATATTCTGCTGTGTGAGTAAATGCTTTGAGAGCTAATATTTCCCTAAAAATGGTAAATATAATTTCAAAATTATATCGGAGGATAGAAAAGCATTTACTCTATTATTAAGATTTCTACATACCTAGTTTTCAAAGAAGTATCTTTATCAGCTGATGTTTCCATTTCTACTCTTACTTTGTCATAATCATTAGGGTCACATACAACAGTCACTCTATTATGATTCTTGGCTGCAGCTCTTAATAAAGTTACTCCGCCAATATCAATATTTTCTACAGCATTTTCGATTGTAACATCAGGTTTTGAGACAGTATTTACAAAAGGATACAGATTACATACTACAAGTTTAATAAGCTCATAATTTTGGTTCTGAAGATCTTTTTGATCAGTCTCTGTGAGCCTGGCTAATATGCCTACAATTCGATACATGTAATATAATAGTCGCAGTATGAATGAAATGTTTTATTAACTTGATAATAAAATTCAATTGTTGATATAAATTATAATTATAATTTACCTGCATGTATAGCAGGATGAAGAGTTTTTACTCTGCCATCGAGCATCTCAGGTGCTCCAGTAATAGCAGAAACATCTTTTACAGGAATACTAGCATCTCTTAAAAATTTTGCAGTACCACCTGATGCAACTAAGATTAAATCCAATTCATGCAGCTTTTTTGCAAAAGGTAAAAGATTTGTTTTATCTGATACACTTAACAGTACTGCAAACGTAATGGTGTGAGAAAGATAAGTTAATTATACGTATATACAAAAACATTACTAATTATTAATTACTAATAATAACATTACTAACTTTCATTTTAAAAGTATGTCCGTTAATATACTTATATAATAATAGTGATATATTTAAGAAATAATGTTGGATATAATTTATGTATACAATATATATATAATGAATGTATACCTAGAAAATATTGAGAAATTGGCCACGAGTTCCAAGAGGCTATCGTTACAAATTTAAATCTTTATTTCCCATAACATTACAAAATGATTAATTATAACTCACCTAAATTTCCTGCAGACATTGTGTAAATTAAACAAAACGACTAAGATCTGAAAATTAAAGTAAATTTTAGTAGTATTATAAGTATAAAGCTGCAGCTGCACCGGTCGTCACGTTCTCGGTTCAAGATCTTTACGAAAGTGAGTCCGCGAGAGTCCGAGAGTCCAATAAGAAACCTCCCCTTAGTTCGCATACTACTCCACGTAACTATCAGGATGCGCTTTTCACAGCCGCTATGATATTCATAATAACGTATTGTAACTTGCGGGGGTCTTAGGGTTCAAATGTTATCATTGCGAAAGTAGATAAAACATTTTGCAATAGATTGTAAACAAAACGTTATAAATATCATATTCTGGAATGTTAAACTTATAAAATGTTGGGTTGGCAACAAAATCATTGCCGATTTCCGTTATAGATGTCTCTCACTCCCATTTTTATGATATCCGTAGGTGATATATTATAAAATACTATATTATTATTATTATTGTATATTATATATTATTATATATAATAAAATATTATATTATTATTATATATTATGTATAATAATATTAATATAATAATAATAATACATATAAAAATATTATATTATTATTATTATATGTTATACATTATTATATATAATAAAATATTATATTATTAATATTATATATAATACATAATAATAATAACATAATACTTTATAATATAACATTTACGGATTTCATAAAAATGGGAGTGAGAGACATCTATAACGGAAATCGGCAATTACTTAGTTGTCAACCCAATATTTTACAAGTTGAACTTTCAACAATATCATGTTTATAACGTTTTGTTTACTATCTATTGCAAAACGTTTTATCTACTTTCGCAATGATAACATTTGAACCCTAAGACTCCGCAAGTAGTAGTATGCGAACTAATGGAAGTGAATGCGGGACTCTTGTTGGACTCTCGGACTCTCGCGGACTCTCTTCCGGAAAGATCTAGAACCGCGAACGTGACGACCGGTGCAGCTGCAGCTTTATACTTATAATACTATTGAAATTTACTTTAATTTTCAGATCTTAGTCGTTTTGTTTAATTTACACAATGTCTGCAGGAAATTTTGGTGAGTTATAATTAATCATTTTGTAAAGATATAGGATATAAAGATTTAAATTTGTAACGATAGCCTCTTAGAACTCGTGGCAAATTTCTCAATATTTTCTAGATATACATTCATTTAATATCGTATATATATATATTGTATACATAAATTATATCCAACATTATTTGCTAAATATATTACTGTTATTATAAGTATATTAACGAACATACTTTTAAAACGAAGGTTAGTAATGTTATTATTAGTAATTAATAATTAGTAATGTTTTTCTATATGCGTATAATTAATTTATCTTACTCACACCATTACGTTTGCAGTACTGTTAAGTGTATCATAATGTAACATAAGCAACGTAACATAAGCAACTCTTCTATCGAAATAATCTTTTGCTTCGGCGACACTCTTCTCGGCAAAATATCCTGTTCCAATGTCCTCTAATACATTATTTGTATCCGCTAATTTCCCAGTAACATACATTGGTCCAGTCAATGGTACAAGAATTTCATTGCCTGCAAAGAATTATTTAAACAAATTAGATTAAGTAAACTTCACGTGCCTTAACCTTAATCAATGGTTATACCGGAATTAGAAGAACTATTATACTATAAGATAAATATACTAGAGCTAACAAAAGTCTTACCGTTCATGGCAGGATTAATTTTACCAAGGCACGATCCGGACTCCTGAAATTTACTTTGAGCAACTTTTAGCGTTTGCAAGGAGCCTTGAAAGACTTCGAGCTCTTGATCCAGACGCTGTTTCAAAATTATGAGATGATTTTGACATCGAAATTTCCGACATTTTCTAATACTTTTTGTAAACGCAAAATTATCTTATACTAAATAATCTTTGAATACACACTTCGACACTACACCTGTGCAACCAAAAACGGTCAACACTGGGCCCACTGACAACCACAGAGTATTTCACAAGGGAAGGGATGCAACACGCAGCTGCGGTGTTTTTATTAGAAATTTTCTACGCGCATACGTGCAAAAGTGCATGTATGTATATGTACACACCATTTTAGAAGTGAATATAGAGCCTGTAGGGTTAATTACATACGCAAGTTGAATATAATAAACAGACAAAAATTAAGAATATAGAAATTTCGATTGTAGCTTTATTTCCAAACGATTAAAGATTAAAAATCTCTTTCATCCACAATTAATAACGCATATTGTAAATATATGTATGTATATATGCTGCATGCTTTAAATAAAGAATGAAGACTGTATTGGTTGATTGTATGGGACTATGAAAATGTACTCAAATTTATATCTAATGTAGAAACCTAGAAATTGTTGTTTAGTTCATTATCAACCATTAGTGGATAATATAGTATACTTAGTACATAGTATAGTAGATATAGTATATACAGTGGATAATATAGTATACATAGTATATAGTATAGTATAGTATATATATAGTATATACATATAGTGAATAAAAGATAGTAAGTAATGAAACTTGTTACTCGATAACACAGCAAAAATAGCATTTGTTGAGTAACATGTTTTTCACATTTGTTTGTATCAGTGATGGAAGAGTCCCAGATTAGTGTGGGCTAATGTAACTCTGCGATCTTTACAAGCTTTTATTACTTCTTCATCGTTTATAGAACCAGAAGGACTTGCAATATATCTTACACCGCTCTGCAATTAACAAATATTAGATTGCGTTGTCTAGAACAAACAAATAATGCAACAAACAATTACATACCAATGCTGCTCGTACCATACTGTCTTTAAATGGGAAGATGCCATCGGTACTTAAAGCAACTTCTTTTATCTTTCTGTTCCAGTCGGATCTATCACTTTCGGAAAGCTTGTCTGGTGATTTAAAATACAGACCTATCCAATCAAGATAATCAATGTCTTTCCCAATAGATCCAGCTAGATAATTATCAATAGCGTTTGCAATATCTGCTCTTTTTATACCCTTGTGAAACCTCATGTCAATAACTTTAGGATGCTGACGTAACAACCTAAAAAACGGGCAATTATTAAATACGTAATTAAACATTCAGATAATAGAAGTAACTAAGTATGTTTTAGAAAAATATACCAATTATCGGCTTTATCACCAGCAAGCCTTATACATTGAAATCCTGATTGTTGTCCTGCACCAATTCCAATTACCTGTCCATCTTTAGCATAACATACTGAATTACTTTGTGTATATTTCACAGCAATAGTAGCCACGATTAAATCCCTTATAACATCATCAGGTGTATCTGCGACTTCGTTAGTTATTATATTAGCAAACGTATCTTTATTAATAACAATATCATTGCGCTTTTGTTCCATAGTTAAACCAAATATAACTCTCTGCTCCATTGAAGATGGCACATAAGTAGGATCAATCTGAAGAATGCAATAAGCACCATTTTTTTTCTTTTTTAACAGTCTTAATGCTCTGGGTGAATAACCTGGCGCAATAATTCCATCAGACACATCTCTAAAAGTTTATTTATATGAATATAAATAGTGTAAATTCTTTTGTTTAAAAAATAATATCATATTTTGTATTACCTAAAAATAAGTCTAGCTGTAATTTCATCACAAGGATCTGATAATGCTATAAAATCTCCAATACTAGACATCCTATCTGCACCTCTTGCACGAGCATAAGCAGTTGCTAAAGGTGTGAAATCATCTATTAAATCATCCACTTGACATACTTTTGCATCTAGCATATCTAATGGTACGGCAACTGCTGCACCAGCAGGGCTAACATGTTTAAAAGATGTTGCAGCTGGTAAATTCAGAGCTGTTCTTAATTCCTTTACCAACTGATAACCATTTAATCCATCGCAGAGATTAATAAAACTTGGAGAACCATTTATTACAGTTAGTGGCAATTTGTCCAAAGTAGTATAAATTTGTGCTGGTTTCTGGTGCGGATTCATTCCATATCGTAATGTTAGTTGAGTAACACCACTACTATATTGTTTACGGAAATAATCTGAGATAGCATTGTTATATTCTGCAGTGTGAGTAAATGCTTTGAGAGCTAATATTTCCCTAAAAATGGTAAAAATAATATTAAAATTGTCGGAGGATAGAAAAGCATTTACTCTATTATTACGATTTCTACATACCTAGTTTTCAAAGAAGTATCTTTATCAGCTGATGTTTCTATTTCTATTCTTACTTTGTCATAATCATTAGGGTCACATACAACAGTCACTCTATTATGATTCTTGGCTGCAGCTCTTAATAATGTTACTCCATCAATATCAATATTTTCTACTGCGTTTTCGATTGTAACATCAGGTTTTGAGACAGTATTTACAAAAGGATACAGATTACATACTACAAGTTTAATAAGCTCATAATTTTGGTTCTGAAGATCTTTTTGATCAGACTCTGTGAGCCTGGCTAATATGCCTACAATTCGATACATGTAATATAATAGTCGCAGTATGAATGAAATGTTTTATTAACTTGATAATAAAATTCAATTGTTGATATAAATTATAATTATAATTTACCTGCATGTATAGCAGGATGAAGAGTTTGTCCTCTGCCATTGAGCATCTCAGGAGCTCCAGTAATAGCAGAAACATCTTTTACAGGAATACTAGCATCTCTTAAAAATTTTGCAGTACAACCTGATGCAACTAAGGTTAAATCCAATTCATGCAGCCTTTTTGCAAACGGTAAAAGGTTTGTTTTATCTGATACACTTAACAGTACTGCAAACGTAATGGTGTAAGTAAGATAAGTTAATGATACGTATATACAAAAACGTTACTAATTATTAATTACTAATAATAACATTACTAACTTTCGTTTTAAAAGCATGTTCGTTAATATGCTTATAATAATAGTAATATATTTAAGAAATAATGTTGGATATAATTTATGTATACAATATATATATACAATATTAAATGAATGTATATCTAGAAAATATTGAGAAATTGGCCACGAGTTCCAAGAGGCTATCGTTACAGATTTAATTCTTTATTTACTGTAACATTACAAAATGATTAATTATAACTCACCTAAATTTCCTGCAGACATTGTGTAAATTTAACAAAACGACTAAGAACTGAAAATTAAAGTAAATTTCAGTAGTACTATATGTATAAAGCTGCAGCTGCACCGGTCCTCACGTTCTCGGTTCTAGATCTTTACGAAAGAGAGTCCGCGAGAGCCCGTGAGTTCAATATAAGTCCCGCCTACACTCCCCTTAGTTCGCATACTACTACAAGTAACTATCAGGATGCGCTTTTCACAGTCGCTATGAGTTTCAAAATAACTTATTGTAACTTGCGGGGTCTTAGGTTTCAAATATTATCATTGCGAAAGCAGATAAAACATTTTGTAATAGATTTTGAACAAAACGTTATAAACATCATATTGTGGAAAGTTAAACTTATAAAATATTGGATTGGCAAGCAATTGCCGATTTCCGTTACAGATGTCTCTCACTCCCATTTTTATGATATCCGTAAATGTTATATTATAAAATATTGTATTATTATTATTGTATATTATATATTAGTATATATAATAAAATATTATATTATATATATCTACATTATATATAATAATATTAATATAATAATAATAATATATATAAAAATATTATATTATTATTATTATATATTATATATTATTATGTATAATAAAATATTATATTATTATTATTATATATAATGTATAACAATAATAATATAATATTTTATAATATATCACCTACGGATATCATAAAAATGGGAGTGAGAGGCATCTATAACGGAAATCGGCAATTACTTAGTTGTCTACCCAATATTTTATAAGTTTAACATTCCACAATATGATGTTTATAACGTTTTGTTTGAAATCTATTGCAAAACATTTTATATACTTTCGCAATGATAACATTTGAACCCTAAGACCCCCGCAAGTTACAATACGTTATTTTGAATATCATAGCGGCTGTGAAAAGCGCATCCTGATAGTTACGTGGAGTAGTATGCGAACTAAGGGGAGGTTTCTTATTGGACTCTCGGACTCTCGCGGACTCACTTTCGTAAAGATCTTGAACCGAGAACGTGACGACCGGTGCAGCTGCAGCTTTATACTTATAATACTACTAAAATTTACTTTAATTTTCAGATCTTAGTCGTTTTGTTTAATTTACACAATGTCTGCAGGAAATTTAGGTGAGTTATAATTAATCATTTTGTAATGTTATGGGAAATAAAGATTTAAATTTGTAACGATAGCCTCTTGGAACTCGTGGCCAATTTCTCAATATTTTCTAGGTATACATTCATTATATATATATTGTATACATAAATTATATCCAACATTATTTCTTAAATATATCACTATTATTATATAAGTATATTAACGGACATACTTTTAAAATGAAAGTTAGTAATGTTATTATTAGTAATTAATAATTAGTAATGTTTTTGTATATACGTATAATTAACTTATCTTTCTCACACCATTACGTTTGCAGTACTGTTAAGTGTATCAGATAAAACAAATCTTTTACCTTTTGCAAAAAAGCTGCATGAATTGGATTTAATCTTAGTTGCATCAGGTGGTACTGCAAAATTTTTAAGAGATGCTAGTATTCCTGTAAAAGATGTTTCTGCTATTACTGGAGCACCTGAGATGCTCCATGGTAGAGGACAAACTCTTCATCCTGCTATACGTGCAGGTAAATTATAATTATAATTTATATCAACAATTGAATTTTATTATCAAGTTAATAAAACATTTCATTCATCCTGCAACTATTATATTACATGTATTGAATTGTAGGCATATTAGCCAGGCTCACAGAGTCTGATCAAAATGATCTTCAGTACCAAAATTATGAGCTTATTAAACTTGTAGTATGTAATCTGTATCCTTTTGTAAATAATGTCTCAAAACCTGATGTTACAATCGAAAATGCAGTAGAAAATATTGATATTGATGGAGTAACTTTATTGACTGCTGCAGCCAAGAATCATAATAGAGTGACTGTTGTATGTGACCCTAATGATTATGACAAAGTAAGAGTAGAAATGGAAACATCAGCTGATAAAGATACTTCTTTGAAAACTAGGTATGTAGAAATCTTAATAATAGAGTAAATGCTTTTCTATCCTCCGATATAATTTTGAAATTATATTTACCATTTTTAGGGAAATATTAGCTCTCAAAGCATTTACTCACACAGCAGAATATGACAATGCTATCTCAGATTATTTCCGTAAACAATATAGTAGTGGTGTTTCTCAACTAACATTACGATATGGAATGAATCCGCACCAGAAACCAGCACAAATTTATACTACTTTGGACAAATTGCCACTAACTGTAATAAATGGTTCTCCAAGTTTTATTAATCTCTGCGATGGATTAAATGGTTATCAGTTGGTAAAGGAATTAAGAACAGCTCTGAATTTACCAGCTGCAACATCTTTTAAACATGTTAGCCCTGTTGGTGCAGCAGTTGCCGTACCATTAGATATGCTAGTCGCAAAAGTATGTCAAGTGGATGATTTAATAGATCATTTAACACCTTTAGCAACTGCTTATGCTCGTGCAAGAGGTGCAGATAGGATGTCTAGTGTTGGAGATTTTATAGCATTATCAGATCCTTGTGATGAAATTACAGCTAGACTTATATCTAGGTAATACAAAATATGATATTATTTTTTAAACAAAAGAATTTACACTATTTATATTCATATAAATAAACTTTTAGAGATGTGTCTGATGGAATTATTGCGCCAGGTTATTCACAGAGTGCATTAAGAATCTTAAAAAAGAAAAAAAATGGTGCTTATTGCATTCTTCAGATTGATCCTACTTATGTGCCATCTTCAATGGAGCAGAAAGTTCTGTTTGGTTTAACTATGGAACAAAAGCGCAATGATATTGTTATTAATAAAGATACGTTTGATAATATAGTAACTAAAAAAGTCCCAGATATACCTGATGATGCTATAAGGGATTTAATCGTGGCTACTATTGCTGTGAAATATACACAAAGTAATTCAGTATGTTATGCTAAAAATGGACAGGTAATTGGAATTGGTGCAGGACAACAATCAAGAATTCAATGTACAAGGCTTGCTGGTGATAAAGCCGATAAATGGTATTTTTTTTTAAAACATACTTAGTTACTTCTATTATCTGAATGTTTAATTACGTATTTAATAATTGCCCGTTTTTAGGTGGTTACGTCAGCATCCTAAAGTTATTAACATGAAGTTTCACACGGGTATAGAAAGAGCAGATGTTGCAAACGCTATTGATAATTATCTAAATGGATCTATTGGGAAAGACATGAATTATATTGAGTGGAGAAATCTGTTTGTTAGAAGTCCAGACCTGCTTTCTGAAAGTGATAGATTAGAATGGATCGAGATGGCACATGACATTGCTTTAAGTAGCGATGGCTTCTTCCCATTTAAAGACAGTGTGGAACGAGCAGCATTGGTATGTAATTGTTTGTTGCATTATTTGTTTGTTCTAGACAACGCAATCTAATATTTGTTAATTGCAGAGCGGTGTAAGATATATTGCAAGTCCTTCTGGTTTTACAGACGATGATGAAGTATTAGACACTTGTGAATTCCGCAGAATTGCATTAGTCCACACTAATCTGAGACTCTTCCATCATTGATTCAAGTAAATGTGAAAAACATGTTACTCAACAAATGCTATGTTTGTTGTGTTATTGAGTAACAAGTTTCATTACATACTATCTTTTATTCACTATATGTATATACTGTATATATACTATACTATATATACTATATCTATACTATACTATATACTATGTATAATAAATTATCCATTAATGGTTGATAATCAACTAAACAACAATTTCTAGGTTTCTACATTAGATATAAAGTTTTATATTCTTTATAGCAATGTAATATCAAGAATAAAAGAATTACAAATTTGAGTACATTTTCATAGTCCCATACAATCAACCAATACAGTCTTCATTCTTTATTTAAAGCATGCAGCATATATACATACATATATTTACAATATGCGTTATTAATTGTGGATGAAAGAGATTTTTAATCTTTAATCGTTTGGAAATAAAGCTACAATCGAAATTTCTTTATTCTTAATTTTTGTCTGTTTATTATATTCAACTTGCGTATGTAATTAACGCTACAGGCTCTATATTCACTTCTAAAATGGTGTGTACATATACATACATGCACTTTTGCACGTATGCGCGTAGAAAATTTCTAATAAAAACACCGCAGCTGCGTGTTGCATCCCTTCCCTTGTGAAATACTCTGTGGTTGTCAGTGGGCCCAGTGTTGACCGTTTTTGGTTGCACAGGTGTAGTGTCGAAGTGTGTATTCAAAGATTATTTAGTATAAGATAATTTTGCGTTTACAAAAAGTATTAGAAAATGTCGGAAATTTCGATGTCAAAATCATCTCATAATTTTGAAACAGCGTCTGGATCAAGAGCTCGAAGTCTTTCAAGGCTCCTTGCAAACGCTAAAAGTTGCTCAAAGTAAATTTCAGGAGTCCGGGTCGTGCCTTGATAAAATTAATCCTGCCATGAACGGTAAGACTTTTGTTAGCTCTAGTATATTTATCTTATAGTATAATAGTTCTTCTAATTCCGGTATAACCATTGATTAAGGTTAAGGCACGTGAAGTTTACTTAATCTAATTTGTTTAAGTAATTCTTTGCAGGCAATGAAATTCTTGTACCATTGACTGGACCAATGTATGTTACTGGGAAATTAGCGGATACAAATAATGTATTAGAGGACATTGGAACAGGATATTTTGCCGAGAAGAGTGTCGCCGAAGCAAAAGATTATTTCGATAGAAGAGTTGCTTATGTTACGTTGCTTATGTTACATTATGATACACTTAACAGTACTGCAAACGTAATGGTGTGAGTAAGATAAATTAATTATACGCATATAGAAAAACATTACTAATTATTAATTACTAATAATAACATTACTAACCTTCGTTTTATCGAAATAATCTTTTGCTTCGGCGACACTCTTCTCGGCAAAATATCCTGTTCCAATGTCAACTAATACATTATTTGTATCCGCTAATTTCCCAGTAACATACATTGATCCAGTCAATGGTACAAGAATTTCATTGCCTGCAAAGAATTATTTAAACAAATTAGATTAAGTAAGCTTCACGTGCCTTAACCTTAATCAATGGTTATACCGGAATTAGAAGAACTATTATACTATAAGATAAATATATTAGAGCTAACAAAAGTCTTACCGTTCATGGCAGGATTAATTTTATCAAGGCACGATCCAGACTCCTGAAATTTACTTTGAGCAACTTTTAACGTTTGCAAGGAGCCTTGAAAGACTTCGAGCTCTTGATCCAGACGCTGTTTCAAAATTGTAAGTTGTTGAAGATTCAAAGTAGTAAGATCAATTTGTTGTAAATGTGGTGATTCTGACATCGAAATTTCCGACATTTTCTAATACCTTTTGTGAACGCAAAATTATTTTATACTAAATAATCTTTGAATACACACTTCGACACTACACCTGTACAACCAAAAACGGTTAACACTGAGCCCACTGACAACCACAGAGTATTTCGCAAGGGAAGAGATGCAACACGCAGCTGCGGTGTTTTTTATGAGAACAAATTTTCTACGCGCATACGTGCATGTATGTATATGTACCCACCATTTTAGAAGTGAATATAGAGCCTGTAGCGTTAATAACATACGCAAGTTCAATATAATAAACAGACAAAAATTAAGAATAAAGAAATTTCGATTCTAGCTTCTTTTTCAAATGATTAAAGATATAAACTCTCTTTCATCCACAATTAATAACGCATATTGTAAATATATGTATGTATGTATGCTGCATGCTTTAAATAAAGAATGAAGACTGTATTGGTTGATTGTATGGGACTATGAAAATGAACTCAAATTTGTAATTCTTTTATTCTTGATATTACATTGTTATAAAGAATATAAAACTTTATATCTAATGTAGAAACCTAGAAATTGTTGTTTAGTTGATTATCAACCATTATAATATATAGTGGATAATATAGTATACATAGTATATAGTATAGTATAGTATATATATAGTATACATAGTGAATAAAAGATAGTATGTAATGAAACTTGTTACTCAAGAACACAGCAAACATAGCATTTGTTGAGTAACATGTTTTTCACATTTCTTTGTATCAGTGATGGAAGAGTCTCAGATTAGTGTGGGCTAATGCAATTCTGTGGTATTCACAAGTTTCTATTACTTCTTCATCGTTTGTAGAACCAGAAGGACTTGCAATATATTTTACACCGCTCTGCAATTAACAAATATTAGGTTGCGTTGTCTAGAACAAACAAATAATGCAACAAACAATTACATACCAATGCTGCTCGCTCCACATTGTCTTTAAATGGGAAGAAGCCATCGCTACTTAAAGCAATGTTATTTGCCTTCTTGATCCATTCTAATCTATCACTTTCGGAAAGCCGGTCTGGTGTTTTAATATACAGACTTGACCAATCAGCATAATCCATGTCTTTCCCAATAGATCCATTTACATAATTATCAATAGCATTTGAAATATCTGCTCTTTTTACACCCTTGTGAAACTTCATGTTAATAACATTAGGATGCTGACGTAACCACCTAAAAAACGGGCAATTATTAAATACGTAATTAAACACTCAGATAATAGAAGTAACTAAGTATGTTTTTAAAAAATATACCAATTATCGGCTTTATCACCAGCAAGCCTTGTACAATGAATTCTTGATTGTTGTCCAGCACCAATTCCTATTACCTGTCCATTTTTAGCATAACATACTGAATTACTTTGTGTATATTTCACAGCAATAGTAGCCACGATTAAATCCCTTATAGCATCATCAGGTATATCTGGGACTTTTTTAGTTACTATATTAGCAAACGTATCTTTATTAATAACAATATCATTGCGCTTTTGTTCCATAGTTAAACCAAATAGAACTTTCTGCTCCATTGAAGATGGCACATAAGTAGGATCAATCTGAAGAATGCAATAAGCACCATTTTTTTTCTTTTTTAAGATTTTTAATGCACTCTGTGAATAACCTGGCGCAATAATTCCATCAGACACCTCCCTAAAAGTTTATTTATATGAATATAAATAGAGTGCAAATTCTTTTGTTTAAGAAATAATATATTTTATATTACCTAGATATAATCCTAGCTGTAATTTCATCACAAGGATCTGATAATGCTATAAAATCTCCAAAACTAGACATCCTATCTGCACCTCTTGCACGAGCATAAGCAGTTGCTAAAGGTGTTAAATGATCTAATAAATCACCCACTTGACATACTTTTGCTTCTAGCATATCTAATGGTACGGCAACTGCTGCACCAGCAGGGCTAACATGTTTAAAAGATGTTGCAGCTGGTAAATTCAGAGCTGTTCTTAATTCCTTTACCAACTGATAACCATTTAATCCATCGCAGAGATTAATAAAACCTGGAGAACCATTTATTACAGTTAGTGGCAATTTGTCCAAAGTAGTATAAATTTGTGCTGGTTTCTGGTGCGGATTCATTCCATATCGTAATGTTAGTTGAGAAACATCACTACTATATTGTTTACGGAAATAATCTGAGATAGCATTGTCATATTCTGCTGTGTGAGTAAATGCTTTGAGAGCTAATATTTCCCTAAAAATGGTAAATATAATTTCAAAATTATATCGGAGGATAGAAAAGCATTTACTCTATTATTAAGATTTCTACATACCTAGTTTTCAAAGAAGTATCTTTATCAGCTGATGTTTCCATTTCTACTCTTACTTTGTCATAATCATTAGGGTCACATACAACAGTCACTCTATTATGATTCTTGGCTGCAGCTCTTAATAAAGTTACTCCGCCAATATCAATATTTTCTACAGCATTTTCGATTGTAACATCAGGTTTTGAGACAGTATTTACAAAAGGATACAGATTACATACTACAAGTTTAATAAGCTCATAATTTTGGTTCTGAAGATCTTTTTGATCAGACTCTGTGAGCCTGGCTAATATGCCTACAATTCGATACATGTAATATAATAGTCGCAGTATGAATGAAATGTTTTATTAACTTGATAATAAAATTCAATTGTTGATATAAATTATAATTATAATTTACCTGCATGTATAGCAGGATGAAGAGTTTTTACTCTGCCATCGAGCATCTCAGGTGCTCCAGTAATAGCAGAAACATCTTTTACAGGAATACTAGCATCTCTTAAAAATTTTGCAGTACCACCTGATGCAACTAAGATTAAATCCAATTCATGCAGCTTTTTTGCAAAAGGTAAAAGATTTGTTTTATCTGATACACTTAACAGTACTGCAAACGTAATGGTGTGAGAAAGATAAGTTAATTATACGTATATACAAAAACATTACTAATTATTAATTACTAATAATAACATTACTAACTTTCATTTTAAAAGTATGTCCGTTAATATACTTATATAATAATAGTGATATATTTAAGAAATAATGTTGGATATAATTTATGTATACAATATATATATAATGAATGTATACCTAGAAAATATTGAGAAATTGGCCACGAGTTCCAAGAGGCTATCGTTACAAATTTAAATCTTTATTTCCCATAACATTACAAAATGATTAATTATAACTCACCTAAATTTCCTGCAGACATTGTGTAAATTAAACAAAACGACTAAGATCTGAAAATTAAAGTAAATTTTAGTAGTATTATAAGTATAAAGCTGCAGCTGCACCGGTCGTCACGTTCTCGGTTCAAGATCTTTACGAAAGTGAGTCCGCGAGAGTCCGAGAGTCCAATAAGAAACCTCCCCTTAGTTCGCATACTACTCCACGTAACTATCAGGATGCGCTTTTCACAGCCGCTATGATATTCATAATAACGTATTGTAACTTGCGGGGGTCTTAGGGTTCAAATGTTATCATTGCGAAAGTAGATAAAACATTTTGCAATAGATTGTAAACAAAACGTTATAAATATCATATTCTGGAATGTTAAACTTATAAAATGTTGGGTTGGCAACAAAATCATTGCCGATTTCCGTTATAGATGTCTCTCACTCCCATTTTTATGATATCCGTAGGTGATATATTATAAAATACTATATTATTATTATTATTGTATATTATATATTATTATATATAATAAAATATTATATTATTATTATATATTATGTATAATAATATTAATATAATAATAATAATACATATAAAAATATTATATTATTATTATTATATGTTATACATTATTATATATAATAAAATATTATATTATTAATATTATATATAATACATAATAATAATAACATAATACTTTATAATATAACATTTACGGATTTCATAAAAATGGGAGTGAGAGACATCTATAACGGAAATCGGCAATTACTTAGTTGTCAACCCAATATTTTACAAGTTGAACTTTCAACAATATCATGTTTATAACGTTTTGTTTACTATCTATTGCAAAACGTTTTATCTACTTTCGCAATGATAACATTTGAACCCTAAGACTCCGCAAGTAGTAGTATGCGAACTAATGGAAGTGAATGCGGGACTCTTGTTGGACTCTCGGACTCTCGCGGACTCTCTTCCGGAAAGATCTAGAACCGCGAACGTGACGACCGGTGCAGCTGCAGCTTTATACTTATAATACTATTGAAATTTACTTTAATTTTCAGATCTTAGTCGTTTTGTTTAATTTACACAATGTCTGCAGGAAATTTTGGTGAGTTATAATTAATCATTTTGTAAAGATATAGGATATAAAGATTTAAATTTGTAACGATAGCCTCTTAGAACTCGTGGCAAATTTCTCAATATTTTCTAGATATACATTCATTTAATATCGTATATATATATATTGTATACATAAATTATATCCAACATTATTTGCTAAATATATTACTGTTATTATAAGTATATTAACGAACATACTTTTAAAACGAAGGTTAGTAATGTTATTATTAGTAATTAATAATTAGTAATGTTTTTCTATATGCGTATAATTAATTTATCTTACTCACACCATTACGTTTGCAGTACTGTTAAGTGTATCATAATGTAACATAAGCAACGTAACATAAGCAACTCTTCTATCGAAATAATCTTTTGCTTCGGCGACACTCTTCTCGGCAAAATATCCTGTTCCAATGTCCTCTAATACATTATTTGTATCCGCTAATTTCCCAGTAACATACATTGGTCCAGTCAATGGTACAAGAATTTCATTGCCTGCAAAGAATTATTTAAACAAATTAGATTAAGTAAACTTCACGTGCCTTAACCTTAATCAATGGTTATACCGGAATTAGAAGAACTATTATACTATAAGATAAATATACTAGAGCTAACAAAAGTCTTACCGTTCATGGCAGGATTAATTTTACCAAGGCACGATCCGGACTCCTGAAATTTACTTTGAGCAACTTTTAGCGTTTGCAAGGAGCCTTGAAAGACTTCGAGCTCTTGATCCAGACGCTGTTTCAAAATTATGAGATGATTTTGACATCGAAATTTCCGACATTTTCTAATACTTTTTGTAAACGCAAAATTATCTTATACTAAATAATCTTTGAATACACACTTCGACACTACACCTGTGCAACCAAAAACGGTCAACACTGGGCCCACTGACAACCACAGAGTATTTCACAAGGGAAGGGATGCAACACGCAGCTGCGGTGTTTTTATTAGAAATTTTCTACGCGCATACGTGCAAAAGTGCATGTATGTATATGTACACACCATTTTAGAAGTGAATATAGAGCCTGTAGCGTTAATTACATACGCAAGTTGAATATAATAAACAGACAAAAATTGAGAATAAAGAAATTTCGATTGTAGCTTTATTTCCAAACGATTAAAGATTAAAAATCTCTTTCATCCACAATTAATAACGCATATTGTAAATATATGTATGTATATATGCTGCATGCTTTAAATAAAGAATGAAGACTGTATTGGTTGATTGTATGGGACTATGAAAATGTACTCAAATTTGTAATTCTTTTATTCTTGATATTACATTGCTATAAAGAATATAAAACTTTATATCTAATGTAGAAACCTAGAAATTGTTGTTTAGTTGATTATCAACCATTAATGGATAATTTATTATACATAGTATATAGTATAGTATAGATATAGTATATATAGTATATACATATAGTGAATAAAAGATAGTAAGTAATGAAACTTGTTACTCGATAACACAGCAAAAATAGCATTTGTTGAGTAACATGTTTTTCACATTTGTTTGTATCAGTGATGGAAGAGTCCCAGATTAGTGTGGGCTAATGTAACTCTGCGATCTTTACAAGCTTTTATTACTTCTTCATCGTTTATAGAACCAGAAGGACTTGCAATATATCTTACACCGCTCTGCAATTAACAAATATTAGATTGCGTTGTCTAGAACAAACAAATAATGCAACAAACAATTACATACCAATGCTGCTCGTACCATACTGTCTTTAAATGGGAAGATGCCATCGGTACTTAAAGCAACGTCTTTTATCATTCTGTTCCAGTCGGATCTATCACTTTCGGAAAGCTTGTCTGGTGATTTAAAATACAGACCTATCCAATCAAGATAATCAATGTCTTTCCCAATAGATCCAGCTAGATAATTATCAATAGCGTTTGCAATATCTGCTCTTTTTATACCCTTGTGAAACCTCATGTCAATAACTTTAGGATGCTGACGTAACAACCTAAAAAACGGGCAATTATTAAATACGTAATTAAACATTCAGATAATAGAAGTAACTAAGTATGTTTTAGAAAAATATACCAATTATCGGCTTTATCACCAGCAAGCCTTATACATTGAAATCCTGATTGTTGTCCTGCACCAATTCCAATTACCTGTCCATCTTTAGCATAACATACTGAATTACTTTGTGTATATTTCACAGCAATAGTAGCCACGATTAAATCCCTTATAACATCATCAGGTGTATCTGCGACTTCGTTAGTTATTATATTAGCAAACGTATCTTTATTAATAACAATATCATTGCGCTTTTGTTCCATAGTTAAACCAAATATAACTCTCTGCTCCATTGAAGATGGCACATAAGTAGGATCAATCTGAAGAATGCAATAAGCACCATTTTTTTTCTTTTTTAACAGTCTTAATGCTCTGGGTGAATAACCTGGCGCAATAATTCCATCAGACACATCTCTAAAAGTTTATTTATATGAATATAAATAGTGTAAATTCTTTTGTTTAAAAAATAATATCATATTTTGTATTACCTAAAAATAAGTCTAGCTGTAATTTCATCACAAGGATCTGATAATGCTATAAAATCTCCAATACTAGACATCCTATCTGCACCTCTTGCACGAGCATAAGCAGTTGCTAAAGGTGTGAAATCATCTATTAAATCATCCACTTGACATACTTTTGCATCTAGCATATCTAATGGTACGGCAACTGCTGCACCAGCAGGGCTAACATGTTTAAAAGATGTTGCAGCTGGTAAATTCAGAGCTGTTCTTAATTCCTTTACCAACTGATAACCATTTAATCCATCGCAGAGATTAATAAAACTTGGAGAACCATTTATTACAGTTAGTGGCAATTTGTCCAAAGTAGTATAAATTTGTGCTGGTTTCTGGTGCGGATTCATTCCATATCGTAATGTTAGTTGAGTAACACCACTACTATATTGTTTACGGAAATAATCTGAGATAGCATTGTTATATTCTGCAGTGTGAGTAAATGCTTTGAGAGCTAATATTTCCCTAAAAATGGTAAAAATAATATTAAAATTGTCGGAGGATAGAAAAGCATTTACTCTATTATTACGATTTCTACATACCTAGTTTTCAAAGAAGTATCTTTATCAGCTGATGTTTCTATTTCTATTCTTACTTTGTCATAATCATTAGGGTCACATACAACAGTCACTCTATTATGATTCTTGGCTGCAGCTCTTAATAATGTTACTCCATCAATATCAATATTTTCTACTGCGTTTTCGATTGTAACATCAGGTTTTGAGACAGTATTTACAAAAGGATACAGATTACATACTACAAGTTTAATAAGCTCATAATTTTGGTTCTGAAGATCTTTTTGATCAGACTCTGTGAGCCTGGCTAATATGCCTACAATTCGATACATGTAATATAATAGTCGCAGTATGAATGAAATGTTTTATTAACTTGATAATAAAATTCAATTGTTGATATAAATTATAATTATAATTTACCTGCATGTATAGCAGGATGAAGAGTTTGTCCTCTGCCATTGAGCATCTCAGGAGCTCCAGTAATAGCAGAAACATCTTTTACAGGAATATTAGCATCTCTTAAAAATTTTGCAGTACAACCTGATGCAACTAAGGTTAAATCCAATTCATGCAGCCTTTTTGCAAACGGTAAAAGGTTTGTTTTATCTGATACACTTAACAGTACTGCAAACGTAATGGTGTAAGTAAGATAAGTTAATGATACGTATATACAAAAACGTTACTAATTATTAATTACTAATAATAACATTACTAACTTTCGTTTTAAAAGCATGTTCGTTAATATGCTTATAATAATAGTAATATATTTAAGAAATAATGTTGGATATAATTTATGTATACAATATATATATACAATATTAAATGAATGTATATCTAGAAAATATTGAGAAATTGGCCACGAGTTCCAAGAGGCTATCGTTACAGATTTAATTCTTTATTTACTGTAACATTACAAAATGATTAATTATAACTCACCTAAATTTCCTGCAGACATTGTGTAAATTTAACAAAACGACTAAGAACTGAAAATTAAAGTAAATTTCAGTAGTACTATATGTATAAAGCTGCAGCTGCACCGGTCCTCACGTTCTCGGTTCTAGATCTTTACGAAAGAGAGTCCGCGAGAGCCCGTGAGTTCAATATAAGTCCCGCCTACACTCCCCTTAGTTCGCATACTACTACAAGTAACTATCAGGATGCGCTTTTCACAGTCTCTATGAGTTTCAAAATAACTTATTGTAACTTGCGGGGTCTTAGGTTTCAAATATTATCATTGCGAAAGCAGATAAAACATTTTGTAATAGATTTTGAACAAAACGTTATAAACATCATATTGTGGAAAGTTAAACTTATAAAATATTGGATTGGCAAGCAATTGCCGATTTCCGTTACAGATGTCTCTCACTCCCATTTTTATGATATCCGTAAATGTTATATTATAAAATATTGTATTATTATTATTGTATATTATATATTATTATATATAATAAAATATTATATTATATATATCTACATTATATATAATAATATTAATATAATAATAATAATATATATAAAAATATTATTATTATTATTATATATTATATATTATTATGTATAATAAAATATTATATTATTATTATTATATATAATGTATAACAATAATAATATAATATTTTATAATATATCACCTACGGATATCATAAAAATGGGAGTGAGAGGCATCTATAACGGAAATCGGCAATTACTTAGTTGTCTACCCAATATTTTATAAGTTTAACATTCCACAATATGATGTTTATAACGTTTTGTTCAAAATCTATTACAAAATGTTTTATATACTTTCGCAATGATAACATTTGAACCCTAAGACCCCCGCAAGTTACAATACGTTATTTTGAATATCATAGCGGCTGTGAAAAGCGCATCCTGATAGTTACGTGGAGTAGTATGCGAACTAAGGGGAGGTTTCTTATTGGACTCTCGGACTCTCGCGGACTCACTTTCGTAAAGATCTTGAACCGAGAATGTGACGACCGGTGCAGCTGCAGCTTTATACTTATAATACTACTAAAATTTACTTTAATTTTCAGATCTTAGTCGTTTTGTTTAATTTACACAATGTCTGCAGGAAATTTAGGTGAGTTATAATTAATCATTTTGTAATGTTATGGGAAATAAAGATTTAAATTTGTAACGATAGCCTCTTGGAACTCGTGGCCAATTTCTCAATATTTTCTAGGTATACATTCATTATATATATATTGTATACATAAATTATATCCAACATTATTTCTTAAATATATCACTATTATTATATAAGTATATTAACGGACATACTTTTAAAATGATAGTTAGTAATGTTATTATTAGTAATTAATAATTAGTAATGTTTTTGTATATACGTATAATTAACTTATCTTTCTCACACCATTACGTTTGCAGTACTGTTAAGTGTATCAGATAAAACAAATCTTTTACCTTTTGCAAAAAAGCTGCATGAATTGGATTTAATCTTAGTTGCATCAGGTGGTACTGCAAAATTTTTAAGAGATGCTAGTATTCCTGTAAAAGATGTTTCTGCTATTACTGGAGCACCTGAGATGCTCCATGGTAGAGGACAAACTCTTCATCCTGCTATACGTGCAGGTAAATTATAATTATAATTTATATCAACAATTGAATTTTATTATCAAGTTAATAAAACATTTCATTCATCCTGCAACTATTATATTACATGTATTGAATTGTAGGCATATTAGCCAGGCTCACAGAGTCTGATCAAAATGATCTTCAGTACCAAAATTATGAGCTTATTAAACTTGTAGTATGTAATCTGTATCCTTTTGTAAATAATGTCTCAAAACCTGATGTTACAATCGAAAATGCAGTAGAAAATATTGATATTGATGGAGTAACTTTATTGACTGCTGCAGCCAAGAATCATAATAGAGTGACTGTTGTATGTGACCCTAATGATTATGACAAAGTAAGAGTAGAAATGGAAACATCAGCTGATAAAGATACTTCTTTGAAAACTAGGTATGTAGAAATCTTAATAATAGAGTAAATGCTTTTCTATCCTCCGATATAATTTTGAAATTATATTTACCATTTTTAGGGAAATATTAGCTCTCAAAGCATTTACTCACACAGCAGAATATGACAATGCTATCTCAGATTATTTCCGTAAACAATATAGTAGTGGTGTTTCTCAACTAACATTACGATATGGAATGAATCCGCACCAGAAACCAGCACAAATTTATACTACTTTGGACAAATTGCCACTAACTGTAATAAATGGTTCTCCAAGTTTTATTAATCTCTGCGATGGATTAAATGGTTATCAGTTGGTAAAGGAATTAAGAACAGCTCTGAATTTACCAGCTGCAACATCTTTTAAACATGTTAGCCCTGTTGGTGCAGCAGTTGCCGTACCATTAGATATGCTAGTCGCAAAAGTATGTCAAGTGGATGATTTAATAGATCATTTAACACCTTTAGCAACTGCTTATGCTCGTGCAAGAGGTGCAGATAGGATGTCTAGTGTTGGAGATTTTATAGCATTATCAGATCCTTGTGATGAAATTACAGCTAGACTTATATCTAGAGACTTATATCTAGGTAATACAAAATATGATATTATTTTTTGAACAAAAGAATTTACACTATTTATATTCATATAAATAAACTTTTAGAGATGTGTCTGATGGAATTATTGCGCCAGGTTATTCACAGAGTGCATTAAGAATCTTAAAAAAGAAAAAAAATGGTGCTTATTGCATTCTTCAGATTGATCCTACTTATGTGCCATCTTCAATGGAGCAGAAAGTTCTGTTTGGTTTAACTATGGAACAAAAGCGCAATGATATTGTTATTAATAAAGATACGTTTGATAATATAGTAACTAAAAAAGTCCCAGATATACCTGATGATGCTATAAGGGATTTAATCGTGGCTACTATTGCTGTGAAATATACACAAAGTAATTCAGTATGTTATGCTAAAAATGGACAGGTAATTGGAATTGGTGCAGGACAACAATCAAGAATTCAATGTACAAGGCTTGCTGGTGATAAAGCCGATAAATGGTATTTTTTTTTAAAACATACTTAGTTACTTCTATTATCTGAATGTTTAATTACGTATTTAATAATTGCCCGTTTTTAGGTGGTTACGTCAGCATCCTAAAGTTATTAACATGAAGTTTCACACGGGTATAGAAAGAGCAGATGTTGCAAACGCTATTGATAATTATCTAAATGGATCTATTGGGAAAGACATGAATTATATTGAGTGGAGAAATCTGTTTGTTAGAAGTCCAGACCTGCTTTCTGAAAGTGATAGATTAGAATGGATCGAGATGGCAAATGACATTGCTTTAAGTAGCGATGGCTTCTTCCCATTTAAAGACAGTGTGGAACGAGCAGCATTGGTATGTAATTGTTTGTTGCATTATTTGTTTGTTCTAGACAACGCAATCTAATATTTGTTAATTGCAGAGCGGTGTAAGATATATTGCAAGTCCTTCTGGTTTTACAGACGATGATGAAGTATTAGACACTTGTGAATTCCGCAGAATTGCATTAGTCCACACTAATCTGAGACTCTTCCATCACTGATTCAAGTAAATGTGAAAAACATGTTACTCAACAAATGCTATGTTTGTTGTGTTATTGAGTAACAAGTTTCATTACATACTATCTTTTATTCACTATATGTATATACTATATATATACTATACTATATACTATGTATAATAAATTATCCATTAATGGTTGATAATCAACTAAACAACAATTTCTAGGTTTCTACATTAGATATAAAGTTTTATATTCTTTATAGCAATGTAATATCAAGAATAAAAGAATTACAAATTTGAGTACATTTTCATAGTCCCATACAATCAACCAATACAGTCTTCATTCTTTATTTAAAGCATGCAGCATATATAAATACATATATTTACAATATGCGTTATTAATTGTGGATGAAAGAGATTTTTAATCTTTAATCGTTTGGAAATAAAGCTACAATCGAAATTTCTTTATTCTTAATTTTTGTCTGTTTATTATATTCAACTTGCGTATGTAATTAACGCTACAGGCTCTATATTCACTTCTAAAATGGTGTGTACATATACATACATGCACTTTTGCACGTATGCGCGTAGAAAATTTCTAATAAAAACACCGCAGCTGCGTGTTGCATCCCTTCCCTTGCGAAATACTCTGTGGTTGTCAGTGGGCCCAGTGTTGACCGTTTTTGGTTGCACAGGTGTAGTGTCGAAGTGTGTATTCAAAGATTATTTAGTATAAGATAATTTTGCGTTTACAAAAAGTATTAGAAAATGTCGGAAATTTCGATGTCAAAATCATCTCATAATTTTGAAACAGCGTCTGGATCAAGAGCTCGAAGTCTTTCAAGGCTCCTTGCAAACGCTAAAAGTTGCTCAAAGTAAATTTCAGGAGTCCGGATCGTGCCTTGATAAAATTAATCCTGCCATGAACGGTAAGACTTTTGTTAGCTCTAGTATATTTATCTTATAGTATAATAGTTCTTCTAATTCCGGTATAACCATTGATTAAGGTTAAGGCACGTGAAGTTTACTTAATCTAATTTGTTTAAGTAATTCTTTGCAGGCAATGAAATTCTTGTACCATTGACTGGACCAATGTATGTTACTGGGAAATTAGCGGATACAAATAATGTATTAGAGGACATTGGAACAGGATATTTTGCCGAGAAGAGTGTCGCCGAAGCAAAAGATTATTTCGATAGAAGAGTTGCTTATGTTACGTTGCTTATGTTACATTATGATACACTTAACAGTACTGCAAACGTAATGGTGTGAGTAAGATAAATTAATTATACGCATATAGAAAAACATTACTAATTATTAATTACTAATAATAACATTACTAACCTTCGTTTTAAAAGTATGTTCGTTAATATACTTATAATAACAGTAATATATTTAGCAAATAATGTTGGATATAATTTATGTATACAATATATATATATACGATATTAAATGAATGTATATCTAGAAAATATTGAGAAATTGGCCACGAGTTCCAAGAGGCTATCGTTACAAATTTAAATCTTTATTTCCTATATCTTTACAAAATGATTAATTATAACTCACCTAAATTTCCTGCAGACATTGTGTAAATTAAACAAAACGACTAAGATCTGAAAATTAAAGTAAATTTCAGTAGTATTATATGTATAAAGCTGCAGCTGCACCGGTCGTCACGTTCGCGGTTCTAGATCTTTACGAAAGAGGGTCCGTGAGTCCAACAAGAGTCCCGCATACACTCCCTTTAGTTCGCATACTACTACACGTAACTATCGGAATGGACTTTTCACAGCCGCTATGAGATTCAAAATAACGTATTGTAACTTGCGGGGTCTTAGGGTTTAAATGTTATCATTGCGAAAGTAGATAAAACGTTTTGCAATAGATTGTAAACAAAACGTTATAAACCTCATATTGTGGAAAGTTAAACTTATAAAATATTGGGTTGGCAACTAAGTAATTGCCGATTTCCGTTATAGATATCTTTCACTCCCATTTTTATGATGTCGGTAAATGTTATATTATAAAATACTATATTATTATTACTATTTTATATTATTATTATTATTATTGTTATTTTTTATTATCCATGAATGTTAGCAACTGGACAAATTGAATGCAGCGGTCAAGGAAAAGCGACCAGAATTGGTCAATCGTAAAGGTGTCATTTCCAGCAGGACAATGCTAGGCCGCACACGTCTTTGTCCACTCGGCAAAAATTGATGGATATTGGTTGGGAATCGATGTCACATCCACCATATAGCTCTGATCTCGTGTCATCGGATTACCACTTATTTCGATCCCTGGACAACTCCCTTCGTGGTAAAACTTTTAATGATGATGACGCTTGTAAAATCTCAATTAACTCAGTTTTTGGCCTAAAAGGATCAGACTTTCTACGAGCGTGGAATTTTCAAGTTGTCAGAGAGATGGCAAAAGTTCATCGAACAAAATGGAAAATACATTACAGATTAAACTTCATTTCAAGTAAAAAAAATTTTTTTATTTCATAGAACAAATCGGCAATTACTTAGTTGCCAGCCCAATTACTACACCTTCGTCGTTAATAATTTTTACGTATATCGAGGACATAGAAATAGGATATAGGAATATTTGTTTATAAATTATAAATACATTTTTTATTCTAAAACCAACTTTTTTCACAAAATGTTTATTATGCACATTATTTAAATGTTTTTTTTTCAATGTAATAAATTAGTCACTGTTAATAATAACATTCTCTGCTGTTGCTGATAAAATAATTCTGTCACTTTTTAAGTTAATACATACTTTGAATTAAACTGACTTAAATGCATTAGTATAAATTAAGGCACTTTACTCTAATTTTTACCATTAACATTGTATTGATCAGTGTAATCTTAAAAAGAAACTACCTGAAAATATTATACCAGTATATGGTAATAAATACAGAATAATATCTATAGGCCTATTTTTGTTAAAAGAATATACTGTAGGCTACAGAACAAAATGTATCGTGTAAAATTACTTCAGAATAACGATACGTTGCAATGTGTTTTGTATTTATAACCTGTTATGAAATTTATACAGTTCTCTATTCATGAAGAACAATTTATTTAATGAAAAAACAATGTAAGAGGATTATTGAAGTAATCACTACCTAAATATTCCGAGAATAAAGCCGTCATTGATCCATATCCTATAAATGTCTGGGACAAACATTTTTATAAATAACAATTTTTATATCCGTACCTAGTGATTAGAAAATATAACATTTCAAAACAATATGTAAAATTAAAAAATATGGCCAATGCATACATACAAATTTAAACGGATGTATTAGATTATAATAATAATGAAAAGTATTGCATTAAAAACAGCTGCATTTTAGTGTGATTGTATATATCAGTTTTTATACAAGGCGTTCAATAATAAGTGCGAACAAATTTAAAGATTAATTCTGTATAACAATATAAGATATAACAATGAAATGTTTCCAAGTTATTAACAATTCAATTTATTATTGTTATTAAGAATCATCTCTTAAATTGTCTTTTATCTTTTCACGAACGCCTTGTATATCTTACAATTTATTTATTTATAATACGTGAATATATGTTTTATAACCAAATTTCTATACCCAGGTCAAAGGCCGAAACAAAGTAAACAATAATACTAATAATAATACATTCATACATAAAGACACGTATGTAGTAATTTTTTTAATTGATTCCCCTAATAAATTCTTTCTAATTTCGCTTTTTGTTAAAAAGAATAAAAAATATATACAATTTCCTTACTAAATCAATAATACGTGCATGATATATGTATTATATCAGGGCTTGGCACCAGTATGACTGTAAGATAATTATACTCATTAAATGTGTACAATTTGATAGTGCATAGCTGTACTTATTATACTAACAATTTCGTTCTGTATATTTGATCAAATTTTTGTATTTAAAAAAAATACAAAAAATAAATATACAGAAACTAAATTGATCAAAGCTAATAAATCATTCAAAACAGTGATTTTAATGCAGCACTTTCTAGAAAGAACCAAATCTTTTTTAACTGATTCTGCCATTTCACATCATTATAAATATCATAAAAATTAGTAAAACCTGTGCTCTTAAATAGCATCCAAACATTTTAGCAGTTTTATTGATTTAGAGACAACGACATTAGCGTTTTAATCCCGAGTAGTACCATAAACTACATGAAGAAATCCATTTAATCAATATTCTCATTAGTCAATGAATATTATACTTCAGTTGTATATTGCTATGTAACTCGATTAATTCTTTCTTATACTCTCGCAAAGAAAGGCAATCTTCCATTAAAGAATAAAACATTTTACAATACTGCTTTGTTGTAAAGAAACAGCTTCTTCCTAAATTCTGATTTCTACAGCATCAGACTTGGAAAAATAAATCATTGTCAAGAATTGAAATTCAATCGACTGCAATTGAAGATTACAATTTTGTCAAATTATGTAAAATAGATGAATTTTTAACTACTCCTTGTATATCTTGCCACCTAATCTCCCCGTTCTTTTCATTTAAAAAATCGTAGTAATGGCAACTTCATTCCTACCGCTTGCGCAGCTGCTATCTGTCATCTACTTTTTTGGCGAATTCATTAAATCTATGTGTTCCTTTTCTTCTTCCGTGAGAAATATTTTGGTAATTACTATATCACCTGTACTATATGTTTGGCAAGCCACACTATTTCTCACATTATGATCCGTTTGCGGACTCTTGGTTTTGTCCCGACATGAGCATGTACATTTCGATGGGGACGCGTCTGCACTGCTTGAAGAAAACTGATCCGTCACGGAACCAGTCACTGCTGAAAGAATAGCTTCCAGTTTTTCAATTTTTTCAAATCTGTCCATCCGTTCATCAGAAAGTATTTCGTCCATCATCTGCATTGATTCTGTAAGGCTGGGTGTATCTGTATTTCTCGGTGACAATATACCACCTGTGCAAATGAGTAAATTTGAATGTTTCGTATTCATGTAAATGTAAATTACAGAATTACACTGCCCAATTCATACGTTATTTGTTATAAATAGAAAATAATCACTATACGTTTTTGAGTTAAAAACATGCTTAAATGCCCGTAATGTCATGAAAATATATATTATTTAACTTAAAAGAGTTGATAGTATCGTATTTTTCAAGATTTATACACTTCTTATTATGAAATTTGTCCAAATTTTAGAGTAACTTTACTTAGGAAGAAGTTAACATTTTTGGGACATTGTTATTAATTACAAATAGAATATACCAGAGTGTGAATTTTCGGAAGTATAACTCTCCATACTATGATATTCGTCATCGACTTTATCTTCGTCATCGTCATCACTGCTATCTCCTTTATCTTGGCCTATATTTTCAAGTTTCTCTAATTTTCTGGCAACTTTGTAACTGCCTCTCAACTTCTCTTTTTCATCCTCGGTAAGATCCAAATAACGTAAAAGACGTATCTCACGATTACTTAAGACGATATTTTTAGTGGTTGTTTCCTCCATCCTCTTTTTCAAATCTGCGACTTCGGTCTCCACTTTTCGTTGCTTTTTGCGTGCCTTTACGTCTGCCGGCTTAATGTATATTTGTATTTGCTCTTCGCATAATTCAGCAAAAAGAGGTTGTACTTCTGGCTTTATTAGTCTGGCAATAAAGAATTGAAAAATAAAAGATAAGAAACAGTCTCATTACACAGTAAAGAAACTCAATTATAAATATAAACAAATCATCATAATAAAATAATAATAAATAGAATAAAAAGATATTTTTAAGATATTGAGCAAATAAATCATACTTAGCTATGGAAACATATATCTGAGGAACTAAGTTCAAAACGTCGCTGCTAGCATAAATAAGCATATCTCGTGTTAATGGACGCCGACACCAATACTTTTGATTATTACGGTAAGTGTTCTTGAATTGTTCCTTTAATGGATTAGATGGAGCACCATAAAGATCACATAATGTGTTTAAGTTAACATTTTTAACCTTATATACAGGTTTACCAGTTTCTTGATATTGAAGCACAGCATGAGCTGCCTACAAACAAGTTCATAATTTGAATTTCCAATAATTTATGCTTTTATTATTTTTCAATATTTAATAACAAAAAAAATACCTGCGTATCAAACACATTGTTTAACATGATTTTGAATTGTCTGTACAAATTGACACTGTCATTTCTACAGTCATGAATTACCTGAAATGCAATGTATAATGTTCATGGAATATACGTTTAAACGGATGGGCATACAGAATAAGAAAATATTATTTCTTACTTTAATAACATTTGGATGCTCTAGAAGTTTTTGGAGTCCTCCAGCTTGAACAATACTAGGACATGTAATTAGATCAAATACATATGCTTGTCCAGACATAGTACCAATTTGTATAAGAGTTAATTGTCCTTTAATTCCCAAGTTAATGCCTTCACAATCCATCGATACAACAATTTTACCATCCGATGGTGGTTTACGAGGATTTATTATATCATCAACAATTTGAAGACTTTCCCTTGGATTTACAATTACTCTAGTCTGTTGCAGTACTTTCAATTTCCATGCATCTCCCATTTGTGCCACCTGCAAACTACGATCTTTTTCTGTATTGTCCGCCAAAGTCTTCATTACAAGTGTATTTATTCTTTGCTTTAAAGTTTGCTGCTGCAAACTCACTGGAGGAGAATTATTATTGCTTTCATTTATTTGAGAATAAGAATTCTGTACAGAGTTAGCTTGGCTCACTGGATTAGCAGTAATAGATTCTGAATCAACTGGTGGCTGCAATGTTTGAGTATTATTTGACTGCACAACTTGATGCATATTTACTTGACTTGAAGTACTATTTTGATTTCGTACAGAATTGACGGGCTTTGTTTTTGTTTTTCCTTCTATTATGGAAGATTTCGGTCTCCCAATTAATGTCACCAAATTACTTTGAACGTGAAATGCATCTGGGAACATTTTTACAAATGTACATAAATCTTGAGGTGTTTTAAATATTGAAGTCCAATTTTCATAAGAAAATTTATCATCAACTATATTGAACATTTGATCCACAAGAATTGGACCTTTTTGTTCAATACATTCGCAAAGAAAATCCAGTAATTTTGCAGTAACATCTGGATCGATGGGTATATCGGGCTCCATTTTCATTGCAGGCTCTGCTTTCATGCCTTCGTACTGCTTCAACATTACATTATCTTCAGTAACTACAAAAGCATCTGGATATTTCAAAAGAAAATCTCTAAATTTCTTATAATGTTGTCCAGAAATATGTCTAACTTCTGGAGAAGCCTGAGATCGATGTCCCAAAAGGCTACTAATCGGCACCTCTGTACCAACTCCATATTGCATTAATTTATTTGTAAAATATTCTACAGCCTCTCGTGCATAATCACGTTTACTGCCCAATTTACATCCATTTTCTTCCTCAGCAATTTGTTGAAAAGTATTTACAGATACGTAATCGTCATTAATAACAAAAAGTATTGGATATTGAGATAAAAATTTCTTAAGGCCACTTTGAGATCCACCAGCTATTTGACGCATCTCCTTTGTGAATCCCTTAGCTCCAAATTGGCAGCTTAAATCATGCAGTGTACGTGGTCCGCCCTTATCCACAAGAAGTTCAAAGAAAAATAAGAGTGTCATATTTCTTACAGTCTCATATTCTAAGCTATCCATCTTTCTATTTTGTCCTCTGCTTTCAGTACATGTACATATGCATATTTTTATTTACAATCCCTGAATAATAGTGTCATGATATATCCTAAATGAAATGATTAAGAACATTAATATTACGTTGTAAGTCAAATAAATAAGAAATACATATATTCTCATAAATTCATTATTTTACAATTATAACCAATCTTAATTTGAATACCAATACAGTTATCAATATTTTGTACTTACTTACCATTATACTAACCATCAGATATTAAAAATGAAAGCATAAAAATAAATTATTGCCATCTTTTAATGTACGCATTCATAAGCACTGCATTGGTGATATTTTTGTTGAAAGAAATACTTGCTTCTAGTTTGATTAAATTCCAATGAGTAAACAATTGCACAGCCACCATAACAGAGGAAAAGCTAGATCTAAAAGGGATCAAGAGTACAAAATTAATTCCTTGATTATTAATTCAAAAATATTTTCCTATCGTCAATAAAAAAAATAAAAACCTTATAAGGTCTATACTTCTTTCAAATAGAACTCCCTTTTTACTAATATTGTACACGTCGTAGAAAACAAGAGCATTATAAGATCTTTCTTCTCCTCCTTTGTAGTGTACTTAAATTAACGAAAATTAAAAATAATGACATAACCTAAAAAGAAATGAAACATTAGTATTAATACATGCGCTTATCACCTATTTACCTATTACTAAATTTTAATAAATGTCGATAAGGTTATAACTTTAAACAATAAAATATTTCTGTACGTCGATGAAATTTTAAACAATTAAAGGAGGTATTGAATGGGTCAACTAGTGAATACAAGTGGGAAAAATATTGTCCATGTATGTATATATGCGATGTAACTACATAAATATGTATAAATTTGTACTTTCACGTTGTAAATTTATAAATTAGAAGTGTTACTTAACTATTTGCCATAATCTTATAATATATATCATATATGGGACATATGTCTGTAAATTAATTCACTATGTTACAGATACTATTGAGTAACAAGAAAATCACCCATGACAAATCAAATTCCTCCGAATAGTGTATATCAGATGAAGATTGAAAGATTAACGATACATATTCAAATTTTAAGATATCGCAGGTCAAACAACTCTGTGACATAGATTTAAAATACCACGCCAACAACGCTAATGAAACTCAATGTTATTCTTATAGTATACATCAAGTATTTCTCTATGTGTATTTTTGTAACAGGCAATGATATTTAGTTACGACGCTTTATTAAACGTCTTTTTACATACCTTGCCTAATAATATGCAGTAAAATTTCAGTCATCCGCCAATGTGGTGCACCGTGCAACATATCATTCTATACACATACTGACACACGCATATCCAATTAATTCTCACCTGGTAAAACAGACACCAGAGGGTGTATTAAAAGCGACGAATTGCTTTCTTAAAAAGATAACGTTTATACATACAACGGTTGTCCTTCACTTTTTTCTTTTTAATGTACTTGACAACAATATATTGCGATAATAATATAATGCAAACTCAGCTTTTACTTATATTGCCTAACTACATAAAGGGATACGTGTTAGAAAATAAAGAAATCATTCGTTGTTTGTGTTGCATTTTAAATTCAAATGTATATGTATAAATAATGAATGCACATCGAAATATACATGTACACACCTATAATATCATTACACTTACAGATCGACTTTGAAGTATCAAAGACGTTTTAAATATATAAAGCCAGAAAAAAATGATGCCAGGTAAAAAATTATATATATACGATATAGAATACATAGTAGACAATAGATATGTACACGTTACATACATATGTATAATTGTACTTGCAATATTACATGAAAACATTTTTAAAATATATAAATATTTCAATGTTTAAATGCATACATAAATACAAGAACACACACGTATTTGTCCAAAATTCAAATATGGATGTATAGAACTTCTAACTTTGTGTATTATGTATGTTCAGGCTCAGGAAATTGTGAACTTGTAGTATGTACATACACATACATATCACGCGGCGTGTTTCAAATATGGACCTGAAGGTTGAGCATAAACTGGACTTGGCGACGCGGGGAGTGAAGCGAACACGAAGACAGGGGTCAATACGTCGGCCATATTGATAGAAACAAACAGTGCTGTCATCTGTCGTCAAATCGTGATTATAATTTCGTTGCGACCATAGACCTAAGAATATATGGGCAGAGTCTTGGGCTAAGGGGGGATTGAGATTCGCGGAAGGGGGGAATACATGTATTTCGTCTATTTTCGTGCATTCTCAATTATATTCGGGTGATAGCATGGATCTAATAGGTCCATGGCGAGAGTCGAATGGACTTGGATGGTTCCGAGTGATTCCGAATCAAACCGAATACAACCGAAGTGCATATATGTAGTCCCTTCTTACGGTCAATTTCATTCCCCACTTGCCAAAAAGTTAAGGTATATGTGTTCCAACCATATATTTATATAGTAGTACGTTATAAATATATGGCCTAAAGCAGGGCTCGGAATTAACTTGCATGGGACGGAGACAGCGCATTTTCGGAGATTGCTCTGAAAATGCTGCAGAACGGCATCATCCAATCCCGTTTGTGGGATCTCTTTTCCACCATTCAGCAACATATTTCAGAGCAGTCTCTTCAGAATAATTTCGAGCCTGGTCTAAGAGCTCTTGGTTGTATGTATAAGCTCATTTCAGATGGAGCGTTAGGCAAGCGGATGCGCACTCTTTCTCGCTTGCCGCTTCCTCTTTTTGTCTTCAACTACGAGGGCAGCCCTGTTCAGTTGTGAATCGTCAGCCAATCAGAGCTTGTAGTAGCTTGCAGCTGACGGACATACACAAACGTATGTATGTAATATGTGTATTATATAGTGAAAGAGCGCGAAAGTAGAGTAAGAGAGTAGCTATAAAATTGTTAACAGTTTCGAATCGTCTTGTAGTGGTTTGCTAATTTATTTTGTCTGTTTATTTTTTGACTCGGATTGTACTTTTTTTATCCATATAAACAAACATGACATGATAACGAATTTACAAGAACAAAGAATCGGGAAAGCGTTTATGCGTTTACAATACTGCAAGATTTACTTTGTATACTTTTAGAGGTTAGTTTATACATTTGCTACGATTATCATGTTTTTATTATTTTCTATTCATAATATTCTATTACATCTATCACTTGTAGAATGTTTAGTTTTCTGCATATATTAATACATCTCACACTTTCTTTTATATATTTATTCACTTACATAGGTAGTAGAGACTTGAAAGAAGCAAACCTGACATTTGTAAAGTAGACATTAATATGAATACATTTGATTTATATTGTTTACATATTCTTCTATGACCATTTAAATAATATTTATGTATATAATATTATGTATCCGAAATTTCGTGAACTCGCTCATCTCCAATATGTATTGATTTCTTTCTATGTTCATAAGGTATACAGTTGAGAGAATTAATATATACTGATGGATTCTACATCAGAAAATATACTGTATACTCCACGTAGAGTTCAAAAATGCTTATTTGGAACCAGCAGAAGTACATCTAGAAAAAATACAAAAAAGATTCCTACAGAATATAACAAAACAAATGATTATTTATCTGGAGAAGAATCAGATCTGGGCGAGCTAGAGAAGTGCTACCATAGTCCCAATAAATATGCTTTACAACGCAAAGACTTATTGGATACTCGTAAATCCATATCAATTTTACATACAAAAGCTTCTGGTATAAAGACCCCGACAAAATTAGATATGAATGCAGTAATGGACGAACTAATGATAAAAACACCTGAAAGACATTTTGGCAAAGAATTGCAGAACAATATTATAGATACTCCACATAATCATGAAATCCCAGAACAGAAGCTGATAACACCATTAACTTCGGAACATAAAACGATCCCTTTGCCAAAATTACATAAACGCAAACCTTTTGTATCGACTAATGTAACAAAAAATTTGCCTCAACGAAAAGAGAAGTCATTAAAAAGGCATGCGTCAGAAGGATCCCAAAGTGCTGCAAAACTAACAAAGACAGAGGAAAACAGTACTGTACCCAAAGCTAGAGCAGCTTTATTTCAGGATGCTAGCTATACAACAAAAATAAAAAACTTAATATTAAGTACACACAGTTTTTATAGTAAATCTGATACAGAGTCAAGAAAGAATGATCAAATTTTAAATGTATCGCCGCCACTACAACGATTACAGCAACGAAAACATTTTTCAGGGTATTCGCACCATAATAAAAAATTACAGAAAAGACACACAATAGGCGGAGTTAATGGTGGAGTATCTCATGGAATTAGAAAACCAAAAGCAAAATCTAGTTTAAATATTACAAAAGATAGTATAAAAAAGTGTATGCAGAACGATATAAATGTAGAGAGAGAAAACGAAATTTCTGACATAACCACAATACAACTTACTAGAACACCTGACACAATGTTAATTGAAAGATCTCCAACACCAGAAATTGATCTTAGTAAGCGATTCTTCAAAATTAAAAGATCTTCGAAGCAAAACAAATCAGCTATGGTAACGATAAATAATAACTTGAAATTAAAAGTTGCATCGAATGGCAAATTGTCATTAAATCAAGAGAATTTACAATATGTTCATCAAACAGGGAAACGATCAAAGTTAATGGACATTTCATTTGATACTACTGATTTAACAGTAGATAATCCTGAATTGGAAGATACTATAGAGAAAAATAAAGTTGCAAATATACTGAAAGCTTTGGAAGACGATTGGGCAAATGATGACTATGATACAATGGATGTACTAACTACAAAACAGTTTGGACACATTTCTCCATTAAAGCCAGTAGCAATTCTGAACGATGTAACTATGTCTCCGGCCAGTGAACTTAGTAACATGACATCAACCATGAATATTACGGATATTAGTACATCGACATCCGAAAATATTTCTTTAGATAATAATGAAAATAATATTGAAGAAAAAGAACCACGATACTATCCATTATTTAATAGAGGTTCCTCGTCCAATAAAGTATACGAGTAAGCGCTATAAAATCTTTCATACATTCTAAAATATTTTTAAATACTCACCTCTACTAAATTAATGTTATTATCCTTTTAGAGACCTCAGCAAAAAATCAGTAGACAATATGAAAAGTACAATAAGTTGGCAGTTATCAACAAAACAGAATGGTAATGATAATCAGTACCAATTAGATGTTGGACAAAAAAATTTTGGTGCAACACAGTGTACAGAATGTGGTGTTGTATATCAAATTGGTGATCCTGAAGATGAAAATGCTCATTTAAATTATCACAATAGTAAAAAAAGTCTGAAATTTCCGGTATAAATCATGTGCAATATCTACATGTATATAATGTTATGTTATAATAGAATGTGTTTATAAATGTTTTATTAATTTCAGGGTTGGAAAACAGAACGTGTAATTATGGAAGATCCTTTCACGATGAGCAGAGTTATCTTAGTGGAGCCGAGTGATGCAAAACAATATTGGAACAAGATAGCTGATGTATTAGCATATGTGGACAGAGATTTAGGATTAGTTGACACGAAATTATCAGACTACGAGCATAAAAAAGTTACTATTGATTTCATTTTCTCCGTCTCGTTCGTATGATTACGTTCTATATTATTTTAATTTTTAGGTTTACTTATATATAAGAGACAAAAGTATCCTCGGGGTTTTAGTTGCGGAACATATAAACACCGCGCATCGTATGATTCCTGATTTACTGGAATTAAATTGTTGTACAGCAGAAAGTACACCTGCGAAATGTGGTATAAATGTTGTATGGACTGATATGAAACATCGTAGACAAGGAATTGCTTCTAAAATGGTTGACATATTAAGGTATAAAATATTTACTTTTACAAAACATGCATTAACATTTGATTATTGTCGTTTTGAACATTTCAGATCTCAATTTTATTATGGTTATATTATGTCACTGGATGATATTGCATTTTCAATTCCAACACCAAGTGGAAAAATATTTGCTGAAAAATATACGAAAACTCGAAACTTCAAAGTTTATAATTAAAATCTGGTATGGACTTTTATATCTTTCTTAATAAAACAATGTAATACTTAAAACGTCATAAAACATTTATTTCTTAATGAGTTCTTAACTTTGTTTTTATTTAGATTTATTTAATTGTTTTATTACGTAACTTTTTGTTGAAAGACAACTAATTACTTTTTTTAGCATACTCAAAATTATTTATTCATAGTACAATCCGTTTTTGTTTTCACTACATGTTTTTATCTTTTGCACTAACTTTTGTTTTATATAAAAAGACTGGTTATGTAACTACTAACATTGTTATTTGTATGAATGTATTGCTGGATGAAAATATCTAGGAAAATTACGTTAATACTAGCATTATAATACAGACTTATATTTACATAATTATTTCAAAGCATATCAAACAAAATCAGATTATTAAAGTTATAAACTGATTACTGTGTAGTAAAGGAATAATCTCAATTATTTGATATACTTTCATGATTAACTATTTTTAATGACATTATTTATATTATATGATATAACTCCTTGCTTTCTAATTTCTTCGAGTATATATGGATAAGGTAATGCATAAAATTTTAGCATGGTAATATATTCTTCTTCATTAAATATGCGTTTACTTTTGTTTCTGTATTTATTCACTTCTCGAGTGAGGCCACGTGGCACTGAAATATGAATAAGTAATATATTATATATATTCATTTATTAAATAATATACCTTACATACCTTGTCATAACTGTTTGTCGATCTAGTCTTATATCTAACAAAGTTTTTCTAATTTGAGCTTCAAACCCCATGTCAAGCATACGATCAGCTTCATCCAACACAAGATATGTGACAGATGAAACATTCAAAACATTCGCTTCAACGAGATCATTCAGTCTTCCAGGCGTTGCAATGACTATTTCTAACCCTTTTAGTACCAGGGTGATTTGTTCCTTACGACTGCCACCCCCATACACACATACCCTACAAATATATATAATTTTTAATATATGAAATATGAAAAATATATTGTTTTATATAAATTAAAGCAGCTAATCCTTTTGTTACTTACGCTTTTATACCATGATAAGTATATTTATTCACTTCTTTCTCTATTTGTAATGCTAATTCTCTTGTTGGAGCCATAACAAGAACATTAGGGCCATTCCGTTCCGATCGCGGCGTTTCTTGTCCCTCTATATGTATTAAAGCTGGCAGTAAAAATGCTAACGTTTTTCCTATATACATTGTCAATGAGAAAGTTTTGTTATCGTATTTGATAAATTGAGATACAAAAGGATGGCTAAAGTTGCAACCTCGATACTTGCAAGTAAACTTCTTGTTCATACCATCAATACATGCTTAATTATAAATAAAACAAAAATATAAATTTCAGTCTTACTGGAACTATAATAAGAAGCAGTAGATCTCATGAAGTCCTTAATGATATTATCGATTGCTTAGATCTTAGTATTCGATCACAGAAATAGCCTCATTTTTGTGCAATTATCAAGGTTCTACTGTAATGTAGAAAGTTCTATAACTTACCTGTGCTTGTTTGAGCAATACCAATGAGATCTTTACCACTAAGAAGGATAGGCCAAGCTTGACATTGGATAGGACTAGGTTTTGTAAATCCTTGTTTCCTTATTTTCTCGAGTATATCTGGATAAGGCTAATGCATAAAATTTTAACGTGGTAATATATTCTTCTTTATTAAACATTCATAAATGTGTCCACTTACTTCAAAGGCCTGTTCGAATGTTTCAATTGGATTTGGAACAGGTTCTTCAGAATGTTTTTCTTTTTCACTAAACATGTAACTGGCTTCTATATTATTATTTATTTTCCTTATATGTGCTACATATTCTTTTGTCATGCTAGCAACATGAGGATGCTCTTTATAAAAGTTTTTGACAATAGGTGGGAATTTTGACCACTTTTCTTTTAGATAATTATCACATTGTTTACTAGCTTGGGTCCAGTCAAAATTATTAAAATCTATTTTAGGTTCGTTATATTGCACCTTATTCTGTTCTACTGTCTTTGGTATAGGGTACGGAGAATCATATAGTAACTCTTCTATTAATTTTTTAGCTTCATTTTGTGCTGCTTTTGTTCCAGTTATAATTACATCAGCATTAAAATCTCCATTCGAACTGTCAACCTATTCTGCAATATATACTCGAACTTTAAATACTAGCTAATTCGTTGTATCTTGTAATATTTGCAGTATAAATAAATTCATTACAGTTTTTACAAAATTATTTATTCATAGTACAATCATTTTATATTTTCAGTAAATGTTTTTATCTTTTGCGCAAACTTCTGTTTTACATAAAGGCTGGTCATGTACCAACATTGTTATTTGCATGAATGTATTGCTGAATGAAAACGTGTATGAATATTCATTAATACTGGCATTATAATACAGTCTTGTATTTACATAATCATTTCAAAGTATATCAAACAAAATCAGATTCCTAAAGTTATTTAAACTGATTACTTTCTAGTAAATGGAAGAATCTCAATTATTTGATATACTTTCATGATTGACTATTTTTAATAATACTATTGCTTTCATTTTGTTCATATACAGTAAATTGTCTCAAATTGTATCATGGCTTGTAAACAAAAGTGGACAATTACAGATTATCAACTATAGAAACGAGCCTTTCGAAATTGACTATTTTTGTTTTCAAGCTGAGGGTCAATTTGAGTGAATTTACTGTAGTATGTATTTTAAGTTTATGTTACAAATGTAGGTAAAAATTGTATAAGTTATAATTGGAAAGAATATATTTTTGTATTATTTTAAAATAACATAAATGTTACCTATGAACGCAAAAAAAAATAAACGAATGAATGAAGTTGTTTGTGTGAAAAGAAAAAAGATAATATATGTAACAAAATATAAAACTAAATATTTTTTTCAATTATTTCCAGAAACATTCGGTTTTAAAGGTTATACATTGTAATTAATAAAAATAAAATTTAGCGTAACTTATACATTGTAATCAATAAAAGTAAAATTTACAGTAACTACCATCTTCTGTTACTTCTTTTATATGAGTGATCACCTCTGCTGTCTGATCGTTCAAACTGTTTTTCGTTTGCCCGTCTTTCCTTCCATGCATCATATCTATTAGCCATCATATACAACTCATCAATAACTTCCTGTAAAATGAAACATTACACAAAATGTAACAAATGTCTAAAGCAAAAGTTTAGTATATCTATTCATGATGAACTTACTTGATTAGCTTCTTCTAAGAGATTAATTAGTTCTCTGGCAAGAGCCCAATCCCGCCTTGTCATAAACGTTATACTTTCGCCTGTGCGTCCAGCGCGTCCAGTACGTCCAACTCGATGAACATATTCTTCTATGTCTCGAGGAAAGTCATAATTTAACACATGCCTAAGGACAATTTAACCTTCATGTAACAATTGCATTACAATTATGTAACAAGTATAAAAAATTAAACGTACGTCACATCTTCTATATCAATTCCTCGACTGGCAACGTCTGTTGCAAGAAGTATTTGAACTTCTCCGGTTTTCAAATCTTCCAATGCTTGTTCCCTATCAGCTTGTTCTCTTCCGCCGTGTATACTCTGACAGTTCACACCTTGCAGAGCTAAGTCACTGGCCACGTCGTCAACTCTGCATTTTTTTCCAAAGAATACTATAACTTTATCCTTGGGACCCATTTCGTGGAAAAACTGATTCATCTATTAAAACAGGAGAATATTAATATACTAACTAGAGAAATCATACAACACATTATAATTGTATGTATAGTATTAACCATATTTGGTTTCTCATCTTCATCAATGATGTGAATTTTTTGTACCACAGTGTGTACAGTAGCTAAATCAAGAGATCCGACAAAAATTTGAATTGGATTTTTCATATAGGATTGTGCTAAACGTCGAACACCTTGAGGCCACGTGGCACTGAAATATGTATGAGTAATATTGATCAATAAACAGAATAATTTCATTTCTCAAATAACATACTTTACATACCTTGTCATAACTGTTTGTCGATCTGGTCTTATATCTAACAATGTTTTCCTAATTTGAGGTTCAAACCCCATGTCAAGCATACGATCAGCTTCATCCAACACAAGATATGTGACAGATGAAACATTCAAAACATTCGCTTCAACGAGATCATTCAGTCTTCCAGGCGTTGCAATGACTATTTCTAACCCTTTTAGTACCAGGGTGATTTGTTCCTTACGACTGCCACCCCCATACACACATACCCTACAAATATATATAATTTTTAATATATGAAATATGAAAAATATATTGTTTTATATAAATTAAAGCAGCTAATCCTTTTGTTACTTACGCTTTTATACCATGATAAGTATATTTATTCACTTCTTTCTCTATTTGTAATGCTAATTCTCTTGTTGGAGCCATAACAAGAACATTAGGGCCATTCCGTTCCGATCGCGGCGTTTCTTGTCCCTCTATATGTATTAAAGCTGGCAGTAAAAATGCTAACGTTTTTCCTATATACATTGTCAATGAGAAAGTTTTGTTATCGTATTTGATAAATTGAGATACAAAAGGATGGCTAAAGTTGCAACCTCGATACTTGCAAGTAAACTTCTTGTTCATACCATCAATACATGCTTAATTATAAATAAAAAAACTTGAAAAACTATAGAAAACAAAAAAATAAATTTCAGTCTTACTAGAACTATAATAAGAAGCAGTAGATCTCATGAAGTCCTTAACCACTTGACATACAATGACGTCTGGGAGACGTCATTTACTTCATGTGCCATTGTAGACTTTGACGTCTCCAAGACGTCAAGAACTGTATTCGGCGAACGCCGTGCATTTCATTATTAGATTCTTTAATTGTTTCGGTCGTGCATTGATGCTGTTTTGTTTAGACTGTTGGAGATGCTTTCCCCCTCCTAACAGTACCGATAAACAAAATTGCATCGACAAATAAAACCGACCTGTGTTCTGGAGTATAATCGTGGAATGGGAGGTGTAGACAAGCAGGACCAATCTCTTGCATGTTTCCCCCTCATGAGAAAATGTGCAAAAGGATATAAAAAAATATTTTTTTATATGTTTGATGTAGCTATTTATAATGCTTATGTTTTATATTCCAAATTGCCTACTTCACAAAAGCAATCGATTGTGAATTTTCGATTGAATATTGCAGAAGACATGCTTTGTAATTTGTCCCTGCCGGACTATCCGACACGCGGCAGACGGTCGCAAAGTGAATGCCCAACTCGGTTACAAGCAAAATATTGGACACATTTTCCTGAACATATACCCGCGACAAATAAAAAGCAACATCCTGCAAAAAGATGCCATGTTTGCGTAAAACATAATATAAGAAGTGAAACAACTTGGCAGTGTAAAATATGCCTCGTTTCGCTACATATTACTAAATGCTTTGAGATGTATCACACATTACAAAATTATTAAATTATTATTTTATACTATTACTTAATTGTTGTACACTAACACTATACTTCAACCCTATTGAATGTTATATAGCAATGTAACTTTAAAAAGAAAAGGCCCTGTTTCTGAGCTTGTACATGAGTGTCCAGTTGAGCCAAATTAAATAGTATTCTTCGGACGCGTCGATGCACATTTTATTCGTATGTCAAGTGGTTAATGATATTATCGATTGTATAAATCTTAGTATTCGATCACAGAAATAGTCTCATTTTTTGCAATTATCAAGGTTCTACTGTGATGTAGAAAGTTCTATAATTTACCTGTGCCTGTTTGAGCAATACCAATGAGATCTTTACCACTAAGGAGGATAGGCCAAGCTTGACATTGGATAGGACTAGGTTTGGTAAATCCTTGTTTCCTTATTTCCTCGAGTATATCTGGATAAGGCTAATGCATAAAATTTTAACGTGGTAATATATTCTTCTTTATTAAACATTCATAAATGTGTCCACTTACTTCAAAGGCCTGTTCGAATGTTTCAATTGGATTTGGAACAGGTTCTTCAGAATGTTTTTCTTTTTCACTAAACATGTAACTGGCTTCTATATTATTATTTATTTTCCTTATATGTGCTACATATTCTTTTGTCATGCTAGCAACATGAGGATGCTCTTTATAAAAGTTTTTGACAATAGGTGGGAATTTTGACCACTTTTCTTTTAGATAATTATCACATTGTTTACTAGCTTGGGTCCAGTCAAAATTATTAAAATCTATCTTAGGTTCGTTATATTGCACTTTATTCTGTTCTACTGTCTTTGGTATGGGGTACGGAGAATCATCTAGTAACTCTTCTATTAATTTTTTAGCTTCATTTTGTGCTGCTTTTGTTCCAGTTATAATTACATCAGCATTAAAATCTCCATTCGAACTGTCAACCTATTGTGTAATATATATTCATAAATTTTAAATACTTGCAAATTGTTTGTATCTTGTAATATATGCAATATAAATAAATTTATTATAGTTTTTATTTTTATTTTTATCTTTCCCTGTACTTATCTTGTTAGGAATTAATTGTAATTACATATATCATCCCATCATGATACAGTATAGAAACTTAAACGAATCATAATTCTTGAATATGTTAATACTTACACGAATTTTAGTATTTGTTTTATCTTGTAGTTCTCTAATCTTAGTTCCACTCTTCCCAATTAATTTTCCTACTTTTAATGCCTCGATCTGAATGGTGAGATTTTCAGAATTGTTACCTAAATTACTATGGTTAGAATCTTGATTTTGTTCTCTCCAAGGGTAATTCGTTCTTTGTTGGTCTTCTCTATTTCTATATCTTGAACCTTGATTGTAGCTCTTAGAGTAGTGAGAAGAGTTTCCAAAACTTCGGCGATTAGTATTCATTCTGAGTTTATTTATTATTCAAATAGGAATACTGAAACATTATAAATTTTCTTATCTAAAGCAAAAACCTTCTAAGAAACTTCTAATATAAACTAACATTAAAGAAATCTATTAGCCAAACAAAAGAATTCAGTTAAATACTTGCGATTAAATATAAGAAAATGATAGTAACCCTAAAGTCAACGTATTCTATTTTATAAATCTATTTTCAATTTATAACATATGCTCAAAAACTGACATTGTAAAGTTCAAAAATACAATTACAAAACGCTTGATAAACAAACAACGTACGTTTCGTACCTGGCTGAAAGAGGGCTCTTGATTGGCTGTAGGTTCGAGTTTTGGAATAGATATGAAACCGTTTTACTCAACCGCCTTGGCTTACTGAACTGGACTGAGTGATGTGGCGACAAAGCGTTCCTATATATATGGGGGTAGCTCGCAGGCACAGAGACTACCCTTTCTCTGATTGGTTGACGCTTCATAGCTAAACAGTACACACTGCCCTCCCGGTTTTAGACAAAGAGAGAAAGTGGCGAGTAAACACAACTACGAGCGAAACAAATCGCCCCGTAAGATTTTCGACAACACAGGCCAACGTATTTGCGAACGTCATTTCTACAGTTATAAAAATGTTCGAAAAACCGTAAGCTACATATCAGCTAATGGTTTCTAGTTTATGAATCTACACAATTTTGTTAACTCGGTTATCCCGGCGCTTGTCAACTGTGACGAGCAACAAATAACTTCGCAATTTTATACGATCTTTACTTTTTAAACATCTGAAAAACAAAGTTGAAATTTGCGTTCATATTCTCTTAGAAAGGTTACGTACTTAATTTAGTAGATATGTAGATATACAAAATATATATATATATAAATATTATATATATATTATTTATATTATTTAAATAAATAATATATATTATTAATTTTATTATATTATTATAATAATAAATAAAAAATAAAATAATGGTTCCGGGGAAGAAAGTAGGTACCTAGGATTCCCGATATCTGCGAGGATCGTTACTGTGCTCTTCGTGGTCCGAGATTTGTGGTTGCAAGCCGCTCGACCATGCGGGCTCGAAGCCGAAAAGGTGGTCTAAGCAAGGACGAGCCAGAGCTCGGAAAAAAGATTTTCCGCAGGTATACTCTTATTATTGTTGGCTAGATACGTTCTCCCCGGGACCGTTACTTCATAGATACAAATCGAGAAACTGTACGTTAGACGCATGTTTATTCTCCATGAAGAAAATTATTTCGCTCACTTTATAATTCGAATAATTGTATATAATGCCTGAATAAATAAACAAAATAGTTCGTTCGAATAGATAGACGGAATAGTTTGTTTGACTAAATAATTCTATATCTAAAAACAAAAATTCAAAACATATAGTCGAGTTTTGAAAAAGTTATTGCGTTTTAACTCACTTTTGTGGACCACTGTATTTATGCGAGGACATCGAAGACCGATTCAATTGGCACACGGTGATCGATATGTGTAATTTTCTTCACGGAATAAACGTACGTCTAATATGCAGTTTTTCAATTCGCATGCTATGGAATATTGGTTCCGGCGGAAAAAGGTGGGTATCCGGAAACAGCAACAAAAGGATCCCCGATACCTTCGTAGACCGAGATTTAGGGCTGGCAAATTGTACGCCTGGCGGGCCCGAGGCCGAAAATGCTTATCTCGGCCAGGGCTCGGACAAAGAGAGTTTTCGCAGGTATATGCAATTTTTCAATTTGTATGTCAGGAAATAACGGCTCCGGAAAAGAAAGCGTCTAGCCCAGCAGGAAGAGGATTAACTATGCCTGCGGAAACTCTTTGTCCGAGTCATGACTCATCCTTCTTAGGCCTCCCCGGCTTCAGGCCCGCCATGCCGGGCGGTCCATAACCATAAATCATGGGCCACGAAATGCTCAGAAATGATCTGTGCAGAATGGGAGACTTTGGGCGTGAAAGTATGGTGCGAGGTTCAAACTCCAGAATTACGGACTGCAAAATTCGACTCCTCTATTTAACGATAACGACTCTTTTCAGGGCCTCGAATTCACGAAAGCAGGAAAGTTCGTCTTTTTTCCCCCCAGAAGCGAGAATGTCGATGCCCGAATAAAGCACAATTTAACTTACGTAACTCAGACCCACAAACGACACCAGCCACTTCCTTATATTCATAATTTCGTTGCATATTACGGATCAAAATTTCAAATTGTCTCATATAATTTTTGTATCCTTTTTGCCGGTAAATTGTTTCAATCTTCAATAATTCTTAACTCTAATTCTCTAAAATTCTTTTGGGGCACGGTGGGACTATTTTAGTCCAACTCTATAACAACGAATTGAATTGAATTATTATTATTTTTTTATGTTCTTATATTATATGATTCCTTTGTTAATAAAAATATACCGATTTCGTTTAATTTAAAATGCAATAAAATTTCGGTGCAACACGGGTCTATTTTATTTTCTGAAATATCGTGCCCCAAAGAATTAACAAAATTGTGTAGATTCATAGGTTTTCGAAAATTTTAGTAACTGTAGAAATGATCGTCGTTTCGAATCGTTTTTAACTTCGAGCAGTTAAAACTATGCAATTGATGAGCAATGATGGGCAATTAAAGAGCAGTTTTTTTAAAGCTATGTTTCATTAATATTGATTACTACCGTGAGCCATCTTGACATGGGTAATATTCTTTATTAAACCTGTAGACGTCAAAATATTGTCATAAATGATGGGGTATTGATCAAAGAAATCAAAGTGTAATTCCTGTCAGCTTTAATTTTGTCAATTAAACAAGTCACTTGAAATTTGAATTGCGCGCCGCGAAAATTTATAGGAATAAATTCTCCAATTGTCAGCTTATAAATTCGATCCATGAAACTCATATAATTACATGATGTTTTCTTAATTTTTTCGAAACTGCACGTACATTTAATAATTGATCTGACAGATGATGTGTTGTCAGCACGATGCACGCATGTATATACACACATATTATGCAGATATTTTAGTTTGCACGAGAAACTTGCATGCAGGGTGGCGCTAAGTCTCGGTCACTTTTAGAGTGAACGTGAGGTGAGGTTGTATTTAAGCACATTCTCATAGAACTCGAACGGAGTTCAAGAAAATTCCGAATCTTTGTTGAATAACATATCTGTGTAAAGGGACAGTGCATAATCGTTTTACAAGTTACGGATTAAAATATGAAATACATCTTAGTAACGGGAGGCGTAATTAGCGGTGTCGGCAAAGGTGTTATTGCCAGCTCGTTCGGAACGATACTCAAACATTGCGGTATTCATGTGACGTCTATCAAGATTGATCCTTACATAAATATAGATGCTGGTACATTTTCACCGTACGAACACGGTATGCCATTGAATTTTATTCTTTGCTTCTTTTATCTTGACGAAATCGAGCGTGTCACAGACCTTTAGTATAAGTTCAGCTGTTTCCTATAGCCATGCGGTGTCAGAAGCCATTTTACAAGTTGATGCCTCCCGCGCAGTTTTGCGATCACGTGTCCTTCTCCCCCGTCAACCCCCACATTACTCGGATATGAATAACGATAATATTGCAATTATTTAACTCTTATGTCATACGATATTTATCACGAACGATTGTTATCAACAAATAATTAATATTATTTTATATGTTCATTTATTAATAAACTAATTGATTAAACATTTTTTTGTATCTTATATTCCTTTTGAATATATTTATACAAATATTCTTTTCAGGCGAGGTATATGTCCTGGATGATGGAGGTGAAGTAGATCTAGACTTGGGGAATTATGAACGTTTCTTGGACATTACGTTGCATAGGGACAATAATATAACTACCGGAAAAATTTATCAGTCTGTGATTTCGAAGGAGAGGCAGGGCGATTATTTGGGGAAAACTGTACAAGGTATACACAACAAAATTCGTTGTAATTTGTTGTTATAGAGTGTACGCTTATAGTCGTACTTATATAATTTTATATTATAATTAGTGGTACCTCACATAACAAATGCTATACAAGAATGGGTCGAAAGAGTGGCGAACCAATCGGTAACAGAAGATGGAGCTCAACCTGATGTAATATTATGTCTATGTATAACTAATTATAAAGCTCAATACCATATATATATGAATATCTTTCTATGCAAATGATTATCTTGCTTGTTGTAGGTTTGTATTATCGAGCTGGGAGGTACAATAGGAGATATCGAAGGGATGCCCTTCGTTGAAGCTTTTAGGCAGTTTCAGTTTAGGGTCAAAAAAGAGAATTTTTGTTGTGCTCATGTATCTTTAGTGCCACAAGTATGAATCTATATTTCTTTAAATAATTCTTCTTCAGTGTCATAGATCTTGACTTTGAACTTGAGCCAACTGCTAAGCCAGTTTATTCTTGGACTATAGAATCACGTGCAATAAGACACAAAAATATTTGTTTCTTTCTGCATGGATAATTTTTCATAGAAATATCTAGCTACAAAAGTATTTTGTTTATAGCCGCGATCTACGGGAGAACCAAAAACAAAGCCGACGCAGTCCAGCGTAAGAGAATTACGTGGATTGGGATTATCTCCTGATCTTATAGTTTGTAGATCCGAGAAACCTATAGGGGATGTAGTCAAAGAAAAAATTTCAAATTTCTGTCATGTTGCTCCAGACCAAGTAACAAAATCTGCCTTTTTTCTTTTACTTTGAAATTCAATCAAGAATCCTAATGCAATGACCGTTTTTTCTAGGTCATAACTATACATGATTTATCATCTATATACCGTGTTCCATTGTTAATGGAATCGCAAGGTGTTATTGAATTTTTGAACGACAGACTACAATTACATATAACTATGCCGCGTCCACGATGTTTCATGCGGAAATGGAGAGACTTGGCAGATCGAATAGATCACTTACGAAAGGACGTAAATATTGCTTTGGTCGGAAAATATACCAAGCTAGAAGATTCCTATACCTCTGTTACAAAAGCATTGCAACATGCGTGCATTCAAGTTGGTCATAAACTTAATTTAACGGTAAAGTACTAACAGTACTGTTTGTTATCCCATAATAATAGTAATTCTATGTTACCACATATATCGTTGTTACTGTCTTTCAGTACATAGAAGCTGATAATTTAGAAGCAACCAAGAAGACATCTGACCCTGTATTATATCATGAAGCTTGGCAGAAGCTTTGCAAAAGCGAGTAAGTCCTCAGACTCCGAAACAAGTACTGTTTCACGTTTACTGAAATTATGTGCATTATCTTTAGCGGTGTAATTGTGCCAGGAGGTTTTGGTAAAAGGGGAATGCTAGGGAAAATGGAGGCATGTAAATGGTGTAGAATACATAATAAACCATTTCTTGGTATTTGCCTGGGATTACAAGTGGCTGCCATTGAATTTGCGCGCAATGTCTTGAACTTGGAAACTGCGAATAGCACAGAAATTGAACCGAATACAGATCACCCCGTTGTTATCGATATGCCGGAACACAATCCTGGTCAGATGGGAGGAACCATGAGAGTTGGAAAAAGACGTACTCGCTTTACGGAACATAATTCCATTATAAGTTAGTAAAGCAACGATACTTATAAAATATAAGTCTTGTTTGTATGTGTTTGGCAATTATTTTCTGTCTAGAACAATTATATGGGAATAAGGAATCCATTGAAGAAAGACATAGGCATAGATACGAAATTAATCCAAAGTATATCGCGGACTTAGAAGAGGCTGGAATGCATTTCGTAGGTGAATAATCAAATCTTCCTGAAATTATTCGAATATTCGTTCTTTAATATAATAAAATCTTTTTATCAGGTCATGATGACGATAATCTACGTATGGAAGTAGCGGAATTAGAAGGGCATATTTATTATGTTGCCACACAATTTCATCCAGAATACTTGTCTAGACTTTTGAAGCCCTCACCTCCGTTCTTAGGACTTATTTTAGCAAGCATTGGTAAATTAAAGTCTTACTTAGCTAGAGGTTGCAGACTCTCGCCGAATCAAGTTAGCGATACCGAGTCAGGTAATAAACAATTTAATTTAATTATATTTTATAATTGCTGTAATTTAAATCGTATTTTCTACTTCCAATAGATAACGAGTATGTGGCAGATCCATTGGTAAAGCAACAGTTTATAAGCGATGCAAGTAGGAGTGGTAGTACTACATCCGGTACTAATGATTAAGTCTTTCAATTTAACTTGTTAGGAAAAAATATTTTTAATGACAAAATACTATTCCTATATACATACGGTAGATTGACTAAAATTTATGTTAAAAGAAAGAAACGTTTAATTATCTGTATACGGTATCAAACTTAGAATTCTATTTATTTTTGTTCTATGCATATATATATGCCATATGGTGTGTGTCACAGATTTGACGCTAATGGAAATCGTCATAATACAGTTTTATACTGATTCCATTGAAGTATTTGACAGATGACATTTCTATAGAAATATAAAGTAGCAATGAGATGTATTTATTAGAATATTAACTTCTGAAATTCATTATGATGAAATTCAAAAATAATTTTAATCCATGTACAAGTAATTATACATTACAGATAATCATTTTATTTCTGTTGCGAGATGTTCGAATTATAACGCATCATCTTTTAGGCACGATTATGTATTTCCAATCGAAGTTTATTTGTTGAATTCTAATTGCTAATATCTTCATTTTGTAATATATGTACTTCGTAGTTACAATAAAAAAACTTTTTACATGTTACATGAAAATAAATGTATCTTTGTTTCTATAAATCATGCTTTTCAGTCAATCTCGTTATCCCCCCCCCCTAACTTGCAATAAAATGCAAAATTAACATGTCTTCTGGCATTTGTTATTATTATGACATAATCGTATTATCGATTTTTCTTTATTGAGCAGCACATGTGTGTTCTGCCGAATAGAGTATATAAAGAATACACTGGTATGTTATAATAAAACTTTTTCTTAGTATAAAAATGATATATATATATATTATATATATGTATATATATATATACACTCTCACTGTTACACGTATAGTATACGATTAGTCATATTAGATTAAGTTAAGTTACAATAGTGATTTCAGATCATTACAGGTCAATTAAAATAAAATATCTGTAACATATAATAAAACAAAGTAAACAAATAAATACAAAATAAAAATAATTAAAATGCATTTTGGACGGTAAGCATTACAAATAATACTGAGAACATTTTTCGCAAAAGGAAATCTAAAAGTATTTTACATGTAATAAGAAGCTATTGATGATTTCGTTGACATTTTTATCTATACAAATTTGCATCTCCGGTGAAACAAGACGTTAGAGATTTCAACATGGCAAATAGAGAACACAAACGCCTCAATTTTACGAAAACATGTTATCAGGTGGTGGTTAGTCACTAATAATTTGGCAACTAATAATAACGAAGGTACTTGATACAGTAAAGTACAAAAGATACAACTAAGCTACCTTCCTATGAGGATATACAGAAAAATACATGAATATCTAGCATACGTTGCCATCCTGCCGTGATGTTCAGTCTAAATTACAAAAGTACAATAAATACTTATGCACCTCACAGTCTAAAGTAACAACGGTTCGCAATTACAATTTTTCCCTTAAATGTTTCGTAACTTACAAGTAATATACTACTTCGATTTAAGCATTGAAATACAAATTTTGTTTTCTGTTTTCACTATCGTAAAAATCAAATACTTCTCTAAAATGTGATACTAACCTGTTGCTTTTTTTTATGTAACAAGATTCAATTCGTATATTTGACATTCGTATATTAAATGATGATTATAAATGATGATTTCAAATATTCAATGTTCCATCTTTCAAGGAAAAAATTTTATTAGTTTTGTACCAGTCCGGTTTAATTTTATTTATATGATACTCGAACTTCTTATATTCTACGAATTAGTTAGGTTTCTCTGCTTGTAAAACTTCTTTCACAGAGCGTATCCTCTCTTTCTGTCCTTATCATGTCATTTATCATTACATCGAAACAGTAGAAATTAAAGTTTCGTATTATTCTATGAAATCCTTCGTATGACACTTTAAAGTGCACTTATTGTAAGCATATTTTTTACCTATCAATGAATTCTACAATCGATACAAGTAGCAATAGAACTTTATATTTAGATGAACCATTCCTTCTTCTTTTGAACTTGATGGCCTGTGGTCGAGTGGACGACAGCTGAATCCGGATCTAATGCTATTTCAGCACCTTTGTCCTCTTGCGTCAAATATTCACCTTTATGTCGCGACATGTATCTTCCTATAAGTACAGCCATTATTACTAACGCTATGATAATGATAGCCAACACGCTACCTAAGATAGCTGTATCAGTTTCGTTGTACGCGGCTCGAACTTTCTCCTCGTCCACCTCCGGAGGTGGACGTGTTTCAACGACATCCGGAGGATGTGTGATCGGTTCGACACCGCAAAAGTCCTCTGTGAGAGGAGTGCCGAATGTGCGAACATTTGCCGGTCCGTCCTCTTGGAAAAGTAACTTCAGAGGATATATATCATCAAATTCGACTCTGGATATACATCCAGCGAATCCCTCTGTTATGGATTCATTCTTCCCAATGTACATGTACTGAATATTATTAAATTGAGCATCCGCGGACGTTTTGATGTTAAAATGAAACTCCTTCGGCTCGTAATTGTCGACTTGCAGAACAAGAGTGGAGCCTGAATTCTTCCTGCCCACTCTGACGTCGTGGTACTGCCCCAAGCCGAAGTGTTTGTTCGGAAATATCACTTCTTGCCGTTCGAAGCCAAAGTCGAACACCACGCGCAAGTGTCCGCTGTTCGAGACCATGATTGTCATATACTCTCCGGAAATGTTTGAAAATAGCCCAAGCAAGAAACCTTTCGGATTGGTCGTAGTAAAACCGACCCTGATCTTCTCGGATATCGTTGAGCGCCAGCTGCCCATGAAGTCGTACTTTATTATCGAGCTGGGACGCATGTTCACACCGATTTCTGCAATTACATTTAAGAAATAAGTACAGAACTGCTATTTAATCCATTCACTGCCAACTACGAGATATCTGTTAAAGGTCCATTACTACCAAAAAAAGAGATTTATTTATTATTTTTTACTTATTACTTATTTATTTAAACAAGAAAGAAATGTCAGCGTCTAGAACAGATTTCTTCAAAATAGGCTTGGCAGTCAATATGTTAATTACTGTATTACGATCTAGGTAAACAATATATACCGTCTGCACAAATGGGGCCCTTGAACGCGGTCCAGCGACAGTCGCACGAATACCCGTCGTATCTTTCATGGCATGTTCCGTTGTTAAGACATGGGCTGCTTTCGCATTTACCCATGCAACCTTCGGAGACACCATACAGGCTTTGTCGAGCGTAGCTTCTGAGATCCTGTAGCTGTCCGTTTAATAGAAGCGCTCTAATACATCCTACATAGCCGTCTCTGAAATCTGTTGTGGCGCCTACCACAAGATCTGATGTCAGATGAAGCGCTCGTACCGGTCCCGGAGGTTCTCGCACTTCGTTTTTCAATGCCCCGTCCACCACTATTCTAGCTTCTTTACGGTTTCTTTCCACAGACACGGAGTGCCATCGATTGTCAGCCAATCTATAAGAGGTCTGAACGCTTACAGTGAGCGGACCACCGCCTGCCAAGTACTGGAACTGAATCTGATTGCCGCTGTTTATAGAAATTTTAATGTAATCCGTAGGCCCTTTGCTGTGAATTATAACTGCATTGTCAATCGTTGTTTTGAACTCAAAAAAGATGTCACCGCTGTGACCAATGTCAAAGGTTGGGAGATTGATAGTGGCGTCAACAACACGGAATGTTACTACGTTCTTGAACAAATCTACAAGAAAACAAAATAATTCGAGATTACATTAACTGCAATTAGGGTAATATATTATATATCACGTTAGGACATAATGTGTTTAATTGCAAGGAACAAGTGTATATAAGAAACATAAATAGCTACAAATTCGTAATAGTTTGGGAGAGTAAATCTAACGACTATTATATTACAGCAACTAATAAAATGTACCGAAACATGATGTGCATTGTGCGCACATCAGGATCCATGGCTACATTATGAAACTTTATGTCTTACCTGATCTTACCTTGGTGGTGAACCAAGGTAATTCAGAACCTTCCAAAGAATTTAAAATAAATTAAATTTCCTTGTTCACATGCACGATGATGTTGACGAGAACTTTTCAACCTACCATCTCCCTCGCAGATAAGAGGCCCAAGAGTGTAACGTCCTTCCTTTTCATCTACCGGTGTACCAGTGTCGCCGAATCGTAATTGTTTCACAGGAAGATACTCTTTTTCGGTAATGTCGCCGCTGTCTTCAAGAGGACCGTCCAGATCAGAATCGCAATTACACCATTTCGTAGGATCTGCGCAATTGCCGAGGATACCGCACTCGCATTTGCGTGATCCTGCCAAAGCTCCGCCCCAGTAGTCCATTTTCTGATTATTCCTGCTGACCCACCACGAGTTCGGCCTAAACTCGCTTCCTTGCGGTACTGGAACGATTAAATCGTTTTTAATACAATCCTACCGTAAGTTCTTAATCGCAACTCTGCTTAAAAATAAGTACCTGGTGAATTGAACAACTTTGAACGTACACATTCGTAACTGATCCTCTGTCTACAACTTGTGGACCTGTTTAGGAGCGCTTCAATCTGATCCATGTCAGCGTCGTAGATAATATCTTGCACAAAACTACCTGGTTCTTGGAATCCATCTACAGGAGTGATGCGCTCGTTGTTGTGCCTTACGATGGTTCTTACACGCCCGTCAGTGTAAAATTCACAGACTACAGGAAATGGTTTCAGCGGACCGCTTCCGTCCACATCTATTTTAATATCTGCTCGCTGATTTACTGAATTTATGTTTTTGTATGCTTCACAGGAAAGTGGATTCAGTGCTGTAAAAGCAAGGAAATATTAGAATAAACAATGCTACCAAGTTTACTGCCGATATAGCGTGATGTGTTGACTTACAGGTATGGCATACTGCCCCTGTATAACCCGTATTGGCACAGTCACAGAAGAATTCATCAGAATTTTGACGACAAACGCCAGAATGTTTGCATGGGTTTGGATTGCAACGGTCCATCATCTGGCAAGCATCGAAGACGACTTCGTTCTTGCAACAATATTCTTCCTCCTTCCAATCGGTTGGCAGCTTGTAATTGCCATCGATGCTTATCATTCGCATACAACCGACAAATCCACGGTTGCTTTCTATACCAGTCACGCCGCCTATTAGATACACCGGTCCCGTTATCATCTCCAATATCCGTTTAGTTCTCATCGGTGTTCCATCGACATTTAAAATCAAACTATTTTTGGATATTGTCAGAATGACCTGGTGCCATTTGCCATCGTTGAACTTTTCATTGAAGTTATCTAAAACTACTTGGGGATTTTCTTTTGTTTGTATGTCGACCTTCAATTTTCCGTCTTCTAAATACAACTACAAGGAGTAAGACGAGATATTAGCAGGTTTCAAGAGAAAACAAGTTAGAGTGCATATAGAAAGAAGTCGATTTACAAACCTTCACAAAACCTGGAGATGTAAACTGATGATATAAAATGATTCCTTTATCTTCGTATGTCCGAAACGTGAGGGAAACATTCATGGAAGATATTCCCTCGTATCCTTTGAGTCTTGCGTATGATCCCTGAGTTAAAAATGTCACAGGAATTATAGGTGGTTCTGGGCAGCTGTAGATTGTATTAACTCTATAGTATCTCAAGTTTTCTCCAGTGATTTCAGTCTCCCTTAAGTCATGTATAATACTAGTGGCATTTAAGTAAAAATTTTCTATACACCCTGTGAAATTCTGATTAACCACTAGTCCGTCTTGTTTGTTAGGAACGCCGCCAATGTAAAGCTACAAAATCATTTATCAACGTCAATTACAGATTCGATCGAGCAAACGAGATGATTAAATATTTTTTAAACTACTTACTGCCCTATTTAGGTCCAGTCTGTGAAATTCTCCTTTGACTCTTCCTTTAATTAACACTCTATCTACAGAAAACGATATATTCTTTCTATTACGCGATATCAAAACATCATGCCACATATTGTCGTCCAATAGACTCCCAACAGATAAGCTCGTCATAACGCCAGATCCAAGATCAATATTTAATATCATTCTATTGTCTTTTAGTTGCAGCGCTATATAATCTCCTTGTGTGCCACGGGAATACATTAACACTCCATCAGCATTATTCGTTTTGAATCGAAAACGTATAAAGTGTCTATCAGTTTCTATCGGCTCTCTTAATAAATCATATCGCAGCAGGGATGAACCATTGAAGGAAAGAACGTCAGACACTATGAACAATGATAAAAAAGAAAAAAGGTATTTATAATTTGTCATTCTTTATCGTGAAGAGACATTTATATACTTACCATAATTGCAACCGTACAATTCTAGTCTCAATGATATTCTGTCCCGCCATCGAGTTGGATTTATTCGAATCCATTGCGCTATAATCGGTACCTCAAATTTATTAAGTTTTATGGTGTCCCCGTCCACATTTCCCTTGAACATCTATTGCAAAAAGATAAAATCAAACATAAGTTCCATATTTATGGAAACGTCAATATGATTTAATCATTTGTAAAACGTTTGTATGCAAAATTCTGTCATAGTATTAAGCGGAAAAGGCTTGAATTTATGTTAGTGAAACGAATTTGATGTAAAGTACAACATTGACAATACTTGGAAATCTTTTTCTGTAAGAATAAATGACAGTGAATCGAAAGGTATAGAGTAGATATCTCAGCATGCTATTTTGTGGGCATATTAGTACATCATTGTTAGTTACGAATGCAAAGCATAGATGCAAGTATAAAATGTTCCATTAGAAGATATTGTTTGCAGCGAAGGAAATGAGTTCTTGCTTTAAATTGTACAAACAGGCGCATAGAGCATTCCTCTTGTACTTTCGTCATTTAAAACAGATCAATTACAACGCGATTATTATGTACAATAACTTATAAGAAATTATATGAAAATTTGAAGGCACTGCAATTCCTCCTATGCCTTCACCAATTAAAGAAACAACTTCCACCATATAAATATAAAAACCATGTTCCCATTATTCAAAAGATTGGAAATGCTAGAAAGTCAAATAAAATCATAGTCTCATTTTGCATGATATGTACACTGTATAATACATGTTACACACCGAAGATATTATTGTATGCGTATTTTAAAAAGTTTTTATTTAGAGAAGTTCTACGTTTTTTTATAATCAGTATCTCTATTAATACCTCATCTACACCGTCTTGGCTCTCATAACTGGCCCAGGCTTGCCCATCGTCAGAGTATTGAACAATGTACTCTGTCACATACTCATTAGTATGAGCACGACCTCGTGTGGCAATGCTGCGTATCTCATATCTGTCCCCCAGTTCCACAGTAAGATGTTGATCATAACTGCTAAGCTCTGGTGACCACGTAGAACCTCCTGCAAAGCCCAGCCCCATGTCCATGTGTAAAAGAAAAGAGTGGAAGCAAAGCGGATAAGTAGAAAGAAGAAAGTAATGTTGTGAGTAATTCAATGATCACAGTGACTCCTTTTCTCGTTTTAGTGAACGCGTTTCAAAGACTTGTAGTGCACATACAATGATAGATACGATCGTATTTCCGAGTCAAATAACGTATTTATTGAAAAACAAGTATTTATGACAAGACCCGTTGTAGAAGAAAAATCATATATGATTGTAATATGCACAACATGTAAATTTGAATTGCCATACAGCCATTCCTATGAGCAGAGGAAACATTCTCAACGTACAACTATGTGCAAAACATGCATTCGATACCTACCTAAAAATCCAGGAAACAGGATACAGTTATAGGAAAAGTTATTCATTAAGTATTTCATTCAGATTAGGATGTTTGATTAAGTAGCAAGCATTGAAATTATACAACTACTACAGTTACTACAATAGTATAGTGCAGCAAGTATTTATTAGCAACGATATTAAGTAACATATACCTTACTAATTAAAATCCCCTGATGGATTATGGCTACATTAGCACAGACACTGATTGGAAAGTGTAGAAGATCGGTTTACCTTAACATTACCATCTTCTTCTTTGTAATCAACGTAGTCCAGGCCATTCGTACCATAACTGATACCATACTCCATAACATACTCTTTTTGCACTGCTCGTCCCTGGGTCGCCACAGCTGTGATGTTCATAATTTGACCCAGGTCGATAATAAGGTACTGACCAAAGTCTGAACTGCTAGCCGTCCATGCGTTTCCGCCTACGCCACAACATATACGCATGCATGCAACTCAAAATGAACTTAAGGAAGCAGCCGTATTTAACAAGATACATCTATCAGAGAATTAAGTATTACAATATTCGTTATGTAGATAACATGAAGCTAGTTTATGATAACACGATTTATAAGGAATTTATCTTCCATTGTGAAATCAAGTTTCTACATAAAGCTTGTAATACTTACATTAAACATAGTCACATTCATTGAGCAATTGAATTAACGAGTTCTTCGATATTATTGTCCGAATTTTATTGTGACAGATCAAAGCAATAATTCTTAAAGAAGAAGTAAGAGAAGACAAGCTGTAAGATTACATGTTATTTTTTGAATAATCCTTTTCCCAAGCAGGAATGAGAAAGTATAACCACTATTACAGGTAAGTGTATTGTAAATACATATATATTTTTACTGTAATACAAGAGTATACATAAGATGGAAACTTATATTTTGTTTACATATGCATATATAATCTCTTTGAGCCAATAAATGAGATTTTAAAGATTTTATTTGAAATATGTAAAGGAAAACCATGTTTAATGTAGGAAATTTATGAATCAAATCATGAGAAATATTATGTGAAAAGGTGAAATAAATTCTATACAACTGTTTCTTATAAATTTATTACACCCACTGACTTAAATTTATATAGTTATATCTGTACATCTTTTTTTTCTATATCTGTACATCTTATCTCTGTTATAAGTAAAAAAATACTGTTGTCCCGTGAAAATGTATAACAATGCACAAAACAACTTGTTTATTAGATCTCAAATACGTTGTGGACGTTCTTCCTTTTCAAAATATTTTTTCATGTATTTTACATCTTCAGAAAACAATGGAATAGTATTTCCAAGAAGTTTGTCACTACTTATAGTTTCGAAGAGAGTATTTCGCGAACGAGGTGCTTTTTTATTTTCTTGTAATGTTACAGCAACACAATGTTTGGAATCTAACAATGTTTCTTCAAATAACCATTCCTGTTTTATACCATTTATGTTCAAAGTTGTATCAGTTGTAATACAGTTACATTTAAGCCTTGAATTTGTTTTGAAATCAAGCGTTCGGAGATCTATGCTAATACCTATTCCTATGGCTTTTACATAACTTTCTTTTAAGGCCCAATGTCTACAAAACATTTCAATTTGTTCCGAATCGTTCATAGATGATTTTATTTCACTCCATTCCGAGGATGTGAAATTTGTATTCATTATCCGAAAGAACTCGGATAATTTTCTACTACCAGTATATTCCAGTTTCATTACATCTGCACCTAATTTCACATTTCTCGTTTCCCCCACTAATATTGTGTAATCACCTTGATGAGACACATTAAAATTTAAATTTGTAGAAGCTCCACTTAAAATGGGCCTATTGTGCTCATCCCTTGCGAACACTATTTCATTGTAAGGAATATTTCCACACTCGTTAACAAATTTTCTCATCAATAATCTACCTGCAAGAGAAGCCCTAACATCCTTACGAAATACAAATCTTCCTAATCTTTCTTTCTCTTCTAACTGTATGCAAGAAATTGCATATGCAAACTCCTTTTCACTTGGATTCCATTCCATCCATTTAAATGCCCATCGTATACTTTGAAACATTTTTGTATAATAAACTTTATCCAATAACTTAATCTATTACTTTCTTAGTAAAATGTTTGTTAAGCTCTTATTTCTTCCTGTTCTTAAAACACTGCTTTTTTAAAAAGTTCTTGTCTCTAAAAAACCAGGCTATTCTTTAGCATCCACCTGAAGCAAATAGACAGACAAGATAATATTACTAGAGACCTTAGAAAATTTATATAAAATACAAAATTAATACTAATTGTTTGAAACAAAAACAGAAATATAGACATCACAAAAGAATGTATTCAGATGTACAGAATAACTGTGCAATGAGTCAGTCAGTTTAATTCAGCTAATTCAGATCTGAAGTTCTTTTAATTGAGGCAAGCATGTGGGTGTTTATAAGATCAACGCCTATTTAACACGCTCTGCTTTTCTAAATATTATCTCTTTCTCAATCTAGAAACACCGATACACACAAAATAATACTTAATACACTACCTGCTTTTTGTTATTAAATTCAATTTCATATACAGATAAAGGGAAGCACTCTTAACAAATAGATATATAGCATTGCCTTTTCAAAGGTATAACATATCTATATATATATTACATATATATAGATATATACAGATGGCAAGCAACAAACTACTGACAGTGAATTCTATATTTTTGTGAAAATAAGTAACATAAGAAATCTTATTAGACAAATCTGTAGAAAAATGTGCAATTCAAAACTATGGAGAAATGTGAAACAAAATTACCATTTAGCCTTGCGTTATATGGACCTCTTCCAGGTAACTCCGACGTAGCTCTCAAATGAGCTTTATCCAAAAGCGGTTCATTGCATTCATCGTCTAATTGAAATAAATATTAGAGTTATAAATAATATTCGTGTAACATATGTAAATAAATAGAATTTGATTTTTGTTATTCACGGGTCCCATAGGTGGTAAATATCGATTACCTCCTAGGCGGCGAGCAAGGACAAAATCGACCCAGGTATTGCAGAAATCCTATTTTACTTATTAAATTCGTAACGGAAGGTGATTTAATACCTTGCACTTACCGCATCTATATAATTATGTTATAATACTTTACTAGTTGAAATGATCATACGACATTTTACGGTAAAATCCAAGATTCAATTTTGCATAACAACTATGCATGAAAATGCTATGGCGGAAATGTTATGGCAGAAATAATCGTTACGAAAATGTTACAATGCATGGGACCGCATAAAATCGCTATCCATTAACGTTCGAAATAACGTTTTTCATTTCGCATTAATGCTCTCGTAATTATCAGCAACGTAAGCTCGAGTTTATTCAATTCTCAGTTGGTCTGTTTCATGTTAACTTTGACTACGCCATGTTGTAAAGTGGGCTTGGCTATATTGAATCATCTTGGAAAATTGTCAGCGACCTCGGATAGGGGTTTGGTTTCTAGCATCGTAGACAAAACATGAGTACTTACACGCAGATGTGAATGAATTACTTGCAAAAGCGAACACGAGCACAAAACACCTTATAGTATTCATGATATCATTGCCCTTTCAGAGAGCAACTCGTGTAAAACGTTCTCTTGAACAGGACGCGTCGTAAAGTCAAAACTGTTACTGCCTTACTGTTGCTAAATTCCCATCAGTTATGTTACTTTACTGTCACGCACACGACGGCGCTATTTTTATGGCGTTTGCATGGTGGCGGCATCTGTGGCGCCTTCAGAATTATCATCTGCAGATAATCTTGGCGAACAGTTTTACCACATATGGGGTATACGGATAAAATGTGGAAACATATTTGTTCAAAAAAGGACACAAGCATTGAATATGTACGAATTTTTTACTTTAACCTTCGTACGTCGAATGCAGTGTCATTTGCATCTGCGAACGATAAGACGGCTCAGTATGTGATAGCATACCGTACAACGCAGTGTTGACACCAATTTCAATATTATAAGTTAAATTAATCCTACATTCATCTTCAGTTTATGCATGTCACGAAAATTTTTCTTGTTTATAAAATAAATTGCACCCTCGTAATATCCATACCGAGCACTTAATCTCGAGATACAGTAAATTTTCTCACATTGTTCCTGTTAGAAGTCTACTCATATTGTTCCTCTATTATCTAAACGTGTGATGTTGCACGGGACTCGGCTCCTTTGTCTAGAATTCCTGGAATGACAACTCATAATACAATAACATAACCTTTTTAATTTGAACATTTTAAAACTGAATTTTTTTAACAAATTGCTGAAAGTTTTCTGATTAAAATGGTCTATCCCATTTCTCGGAAATACGATAATTTTGGGACACCCTGTACATAGTCTAAGCCCTGGTCTAGGCTCCCAAGAAAGGTTTTTACTTTCTATTCATATGCAAATATCTCGATCAAAATGTAGTTATACAGCTACGAATAATCAATCAGCTGATCTTATCGATGCAATACTCTTCGCCAGCATTGTACATATAATTACATTATAATTACATTGTTATAATTACATATTGTCTGCGCGCCTACCTTCAGATTAAAGAAAAATTTCGTTCGTTCAAGCTAATCGAATCAAATCGATTTCGATTTTCCGTAATATGGAGGACTTGACAGTTACGTAATCCGTCGTAAAGTTAAAGCGAAAAGAAAACGATCTGTTAAATACGTGTTCGTTAAATTTTAACGATCTATTGTTGCTCGATCGATGATAATCACTTGACAAGTACTAGATTAATAAACAGATTATGGACAACGAATTCGATTCCAACGACGAGGTGGAGAAAGATGAACTAGACGACGACGACGACGACGACGACGAGAAAGGACAAGGAGAGTTGAAGGACGAGAAGACTGCGACACAACGGAAAGATGGCGACGATGTAAATCGTTTCGAGAGTTCAGCCGACGTCTACGCGTTGTTCGGCCAGGATGTCGATGACGATACGAAACTCAATAAAGAATGGGACGTCGAGGAATGGGAACGATGTTGGTTTTAATATTTTCGAGTAACTTAACGTTTCGCACGCGATGGAAACGATAAGATTGATTTTTCTAGCTCCGTCCAAAGAAACGATCGACTCGGAGAAGGAGGCGAAGGAAATGGCGTATCTCGATGTCGAGCACGAGCCGAAAGAAAGACGCAGAACCATTTACGAGCTGGACTCGTATTCCTCCACCGGTCTCTCGGCCGTGGACGTCCTCAAGCTTAGCTCGATGGACATTGAACCTGAGCCTCGAAAAGAAGTTCGATACTCGATATCATTGGTAGGGACATAACTCGAACAATCTTCTAATACGTATAGGGGAAGGTCCCCAGGCTCGACGCTCACTTTTTAATGAGATTTGGTGCGGTAATAGAGCCGGTAGAGACCGCGCGGTCGCGATCAGGTAGGACGCCCTATCGCTGCGTGCGGGGCACCCCCCACTCCCTGCCGCGCGGTGCCACGCTCTGCGTAATTCAGCGCCGTCTTTCTGCTCTCTTATTAGCAACTTTAACATTAATTATCTCGAAAACTATAAGCCGTCTGCCCCTAGAACCGGGTATCGTGGGATTCAGCTTTACAAGCTCTATCATTTTACCAAATCTCATTGAAAAGTGAGCGACAACCCTGGGAACCTTCTCTTATTAGGGGACGGGTTCTTCCTTCTCTCTCCGAGATAGTCAACTTCAATTAACGCTTTAGCTACCGACGCGACAATTACACGGCAGGATAGCCTTAGTTACTCTCGGCGAAACAAAATTTTCTTATTTGTCTTGAAGTATTCTCCAGGATTGTAACAGCGGCTGAAAAGAAATCTGTGCCAAATCTTAGATTTACGTTCAACGTACAAAATTCTCTGTTCAATTACAGATTGGATCGTTTTACAGGGCATGCCAGGCATAGCTAGGATAAACTTATCGCCGTTGACGCAAAAGGTGATCGGTTGCGTGATCGGGGAGAACGTCAGCACCGAGTATCCGTGGATATTCGTCCGGAAGGAGATAATCGAGGACAATATAGATCTTCACGAAGAGAGCAGCGACTTTTTGCCGGTGAAAGACGAGATACGCGAGTTCGCTGAGCAGAAGATACTTATCGGCTACATGCCGTCGCTGACGCAGGAGGGCCAGTTCTACATTTGTTTGACCATCGAGGGACAACGCGCTATGGTGGAGTACATTAAAAGGCAGAGGGAGGAGCACGAGAACCGTGTCAGAAACACGGTTTACAAACCGCTGGGCAAATGGCAAGAATTGGGAAGCGCCGACGAGATTGAAACGACCATCGTTGCCAAGACAAGGCCGCTCCTGGAGATCGAGGTAGAAGACGGGAACAAAGCGCGTAGGGGCGAGACGCGAGAACGGGAATAAAACTGTGTCGCTCCTCCTGCTAGTTTGTGTCTACGGCGGACGTGCTCAACGTGGACCTGGATTTGGTGGACAGAACGGCGAACGAACAGAAGGACGGGTACATCGAGCTGCTCCCTTATCGCGAGGTCTTCCAAAATATTTCCCGGAGGTTGATGTGCGCTGCTACCCAAGTAACGCCGCAGAATAGAGACTCGGAGACGCAGACGGTGATTTCGACGCCGGCGAATCGCTGGACCCAATATGGATACGGGTACGAGTCTCCGGACATTTCTTCCTTCACCGAAGAGCAACTGGAACAACTGAGAATCTTCCTGCACCGTTTCACGGACGAAGTGTGCGACGAAGTCTGTTGCTATGAAAACACAGCGTTATTTATATATTGATATTATATATTAATATTGTATACATTAATATATATTATATATTAATATTGTATGCATTAATATATATTATATATTAATATTGTAAACATTAATATATAATATTAATATTGTATGCATTAATATATATTATATATTAATATTGTATACATTAATATACGTTATATATTAATATTGTATGCATTAGTATATATTATATATTAATATTATTATATATATAGACGATCGTACCTGGTGTACATTTACAGCTTCTATTAAACGCCACATGGGACATCTATTCGAACGATTACATGAATCTGGTGCGCGACTCAAGGGATACACAATGGTCCGTACCTAGAATTTACAAGGAAAACCTGAGCTTTCACGACGGTACCCGTGTGGTGGAGAAGGTGATCAACGACATCGCGTGGCATCCGTTATGGACCGGGGTCCTGTTTGCTGCCTACACGCGGTACTCGAAGAGTCATCGCCTAGTGGGCCCCAAGTCGCACGAAGATGTGAGCGCAAACACGCATGTCAGAAAGCATTAACTTTCATCTCTTCTTCTTCTTCCGTTCCTCTTCGATCCGCCAATTCAGGTACTGAAAGCCGACGACGATAATTACATTCTGACATGGTCGTTTAACGACAGTCTAACGCCAAAACTGGTTCTCGAATGCACAAGGGAGGTGACCGCGGTCGCCTCGAACCCGTTGGACGCAAACCTGATTGTAGGGGGCTGCGCGAACGGCCAGTTAAGTAGTTAACACGACTCTTTTCAGTTGAACAAATTTAATCTTCCACTCGAACAGACTTGAGCATCGTTCGCTTGTATTTCTGTAGATCGTGCTGTGGCATATCCCCGGGAAGATCGAGCAAATTGAAACGGTGCCGGTGAGCACACCGACCCAGATAAAGTACAAGCTCGCCATAAAGAACTTGACCACATGGCTGCGGCAAGTGTCCGCCACTTACGTTGTCAAGCCCACCCTGTTGTCCTCGCTGAAAGAAAGCCAGAAAGGTGAAATAACCAATATAACGTGGCTCTCGCCTTACAGCACGGTCGACGAGAACGGTGTAGTATCGTCGTTGCCGGAGGACACAAGCGTGGACGATTTGAGCACACAATTTGTTACTTCGAGCACGGACGGCACGATAGCCTTCTGGGATTTAAAGTTAGCGTGATCCGCCTTCGTTCGACATATCGTTGAGCTCCTATTCAATCGTCGTTATCGCAATTTACCCGAAGGCGACAGAAATTCCAGAAAGAAACCCAACGGGTCGCCAAGAAGAAGGCGGCGATGAAACGGCCGGAAACGCTGCAACCCCTGTCGCCGTATAAACATCTCGATCGCATCTTCCGGCCGCACTATCTGCTGATCGTCCATCATCCCGACGTCAGCCGTAGAGTCGTGATCTCCACCCTCACCATTTTCGTGCCGGAGTTCCAGAAGCAACGCGTCGATCTTACCCAGTCGTCGAAGGACGTCACCGTTAGAAGATACTTTAAAAATATAGTCAAGAAGCCGGACTACGAAATGCAGCCGAGCATGTTTCTCGGCACCGTCGAAGGTAGTAGAAGTTCATTAAGCCAGGCGTCCCCGTACGCTCCGGCTGGCCTGGCGGCAAACTAACGAGATCAAAACGTAAGAATATGCGTTTGAATACACTGTACAAGGTGATTTCGGTTGCGTCAAGTGGAGAGGATACGATTTCTCCACCGGCATGACCGTTAACACCGAAGTCTGCGAGTGGTCTTGGTGCAGAAAGGTGCACGACGGCCCGATAACTCACGCGATCCGGTCGAGGATCTTCAGCGATTTAATAGCGACGATAGGCGGCAAAATATTTGCCATTTGGAAGGAAACCTTAGACGCCCCGTTGATATGGAAGAAATCGACCGTCGGGTAATTAACTAATAAGTCAGTCGAGGCTCGTTAGAAAAACAAAATGCGCTGAATACATTTTTTGGGAGCCCGAGATGGTCCCATTTAGTGAACCAATAATTCCCGCTGAAGATTATTTCGATTGCGATGTTTCTAAATTTTGCAATTTATTCAAATGCGAGACATTTTGCGGGACACCCTGTACTAATGTGCTCATGGATACAGGTACACGGCTGTGTTTTGGGGACGTTCGCGTCCCACGGTTCTGATCCTGGCTCGCATGGACGGCACCGTCGAAATTTGGGACTTTTTCGTTAAAAGCGAAGAGCCATGCATCACGCAGAGCCTGTCCGGTCGCATCATCACAGGGATATACATACACCTGTTGGACTTGGACCCGTTGTGCGTAGGATTCTGCGACTACAACGGCACCTTGCGGATGTTTCATCCTCCGTCCACGTATCTCAAATACGACGGAAGCAACGAACGATGGATGGCTCATTTCATCAAGCAACAACTGCTAAGGGTAACGATTTCAGCGGCGCGTCGCTAAACGATGCGCGCGCGATACAATGCGTGCACATGTACTCGTCGTTGATCGGATCGTTTATTTCCAGACAGAGAACTGCAAGAATTGGCGGAACTGGTGGCGCGAGACTCACCGCGAGATCATCGAGGAGAAACAGAGACTGATGGAGCGGATCACGCGGAAAAAGGAGCTGGAACAGGAAGACAAAGCCGGGGGTCAATTAACGGAGACAGACACGGCTGCGGTGGAAGTAACAAAGACGTCTGTACGCGACACCGACGAATACGCTTCGACGTGTACTCGCAATCAGAGAGTCGTTCGACTTAAATGACATTACTTAAAGAAATTGCCCACGTATACATATGTAGAAACCGTGGGAGATGATCGAGGAAGCGCGCGCGCGATGGAAGCAGATGCAGCTGAGACGCATGCAGCATGTGCTCCTGGAAAAGAAGGGCCTGAGAAAGGATGAGCTGGAAAGGCAACGCGAGCCAATACTCAGGATGCGCGAGGAGACCAAGAGGAGGAGGGAGAAGTTGAAGGAGAAGCTGGATTCGCGGGCCAAGATTTTCGAGCACACCGTGAGCGTATTTTTCCCGGAACGTCCGACTGAGGTCAAGCCTGTGTCGGTGAGCTCGATAGGCTCGGGTATCCCAAGGAGAACCCGCATCGATACAGCGCTGGTGGACAAGATACTGCAAGGAGAAGTATTACAGGTGAATCAGCGAGGAAGGCGCATTAGATCTATGAGAAATACGATGCTCGATGACCGAGACGTTTCCGAGATTGATATCGCTGATCGGTAAAACGTTGGCACAGCTCTTCCCGAGGCGCGTATTCTTTCCTTGTTCTTGGAAAATTCATAATTAAAAATCTCCGGTTTTCCTACCGCCGCGGCCCCATTGTCATTCCCAGCATAAATCGCGACCGATTGTTCGTTGCTAATCAAACTAAATATACGTATCTCTCTGTTCGTTCCAAGGCTACCACTTATGTCGATCCGGACGAGCTGATCGTGCAGCATTTCGTGGAGACGCAGTCGAAGATGTTGACGTTCCTGCGAGAAAACAAGTTGACTCACACGTTCGATTGGCGGAAAACGTTGCGCGAAGGAAAATCGAGGCGCGTTGACATGGATCACATGCTGGAGCACAACACTTAAACGGCGAAACGGGAATGCAAAAGAGACAGAATGTTGTTCCGTTCGAGAAGAAGCATCGCGGTTTATCTGTATGCGCGTGCAATCGCTCGTGCGACCCGACACTAGATGGCAATTGGAATATGTATTACGAACTCAATGCCGCCGTGATTGGCTCTGAAAGACTTCCAGCAAAAGAAAGAAAACAGTTCCAGTTCTGAGCTATCTCATTTTCGGATATGCTCTCTGTTTAAATCGTTCTGTGATCGCAGAACATCGTCACCGACGTACGACTCTCAAGAGTAACTTCCTTCCACTCCGTGTATCCTTCATTTTTTACAACCTGGAATAACCTTGAACGACTTGTCGAGGCTAACGAGGCAGCAAACGGCTTATAACACACGGATCCGTATCCATTTGCTCCTGACACTGTCGGAACTGTTTACCAATTGGATCAGGGCTGTCTAAAATGTGGCCAGGAGGGCCACAACAGTTCTTTAGACGATGCTATGGACAATTATACAGGGTGTTCAACGAAACGGTCGCACCGATTTTTAAGGGATTTACGCTAATCTGACGAAAAAAAATGTTTGGAATACAAATTAATGTGTACTTCGAGGAATACGAATTGCAGAAATAAAAATTTCGGAAAATCGTTTCATTCGATAAAAAACACATGGTCTCCATGACTTTCTTAAACGGCACTACGTATTTTTAAACGTACATGCAACTCAGGATCAATATTTTCGTTACCGATTGACAGCAATATATAATTAAATAAATGCTCTTACATAACTTGTACTGAATTATTGAGTATAACGCTATTTCAGCAACAGATCGGATCAGAAGTTAATTGTGTTTACTGTTTACATTGCTCCTCGAAATATGATTCACCCTTAATCGCATGTACAGTAATGTCTCTCTAATTGACGCTCAGATTGTCCACAAAAATGGACAATTTCGGAAGAGGAGATACGAATTGTTCGAGCCTTGTGACTCGTTTTTTTTATGGTCATCGATCGTCAACAATTATAAAAAAGAGCTGCAACGCTCGAACAATCGTATCTCCTCTTCCCAAATTGTCCATTTTCGTGCACAATTTCGGCATCAATTAGGGAGACATTACTGTACTGTCCGTTGCCGGTAAGAAGTCCGCTGAGAAAAGTGTAGGACCGATCCCCACCAATCCGCCCGTTTTAACACTCTCGCAGAAGTAGGGTGAACGCTTGTTGGCAGGAATGATCCCTTTCTGTTAGAGCCTAAGTGCGCGCGACACCGAATTTCCACGAAACGAGGAACTCGAGTAAATCGAAAACAAACAACGCCTCCTTGCTCCCGTCAGCGTCTCGCACCCCCCGTGGACGTCATTTTCGGCTGGGACACATTAGAGACGCGTGTACCTGTGCTTTATGCGAGTGTGTACGCCTCTCTGTGTGTGTGTATTATTTACGCGATCATGGTCAAGCGAGACGTGCGACGGGAATCAGAAGGCGTAGAACAATCGAGACAAATTGAGACAGACGCAACAAATAGATGCAAGAGCGTAGACTTATCTCTCTAAAGCATTAATTTCAGATTCTTCTGATAATCACGTGATTATTTGTAATTACTAATTGCTAATTAGCATCTTGATTAACTTTTCATTGGATTACGCAACAAACCTGCTGTACTGTACTAACATTATAATTATGTTGTATCGTATGATATCTTACGCCTACGTTAAGAACCTGAAGATAATTATCGGGAAACGAGAAATTACCTGAAATCGCAAACTAAATGACGCAAGGGGCAGGCGACAAAGGAAAACGGTTGCCCGCTCCGCCAAGCCTCTTCAAATTTTCATTATATAATAATATATAATAATTATATATAATAAATAATATATAATTTTGATTATATTATTGCCCAAGAACAAGAAACCCGATTAGGCGGAACGGCCGACCGATTCCCCTTGCCCCTCGCGTCGATTAGCTAGTTGGTCTTCTCGTTTATCTGTAGAAGCGATTTCGTGAAGTCATAGAAGAGTGGGGGAGGGGGACTACCCCCCTTGTCCTTCTACCGAAACGGCGGACTTCTGAGCAAGTGACAGTACAGTCAATTCTTCCTAATTGACCCACAGCTTGGAAACAAATATCGACAATTTTGTAAGATTGTATTATTAATTATTAGAGCCTTGCGGCTTGTTTTTATTTACAGTTGTTGACAATCGATAACTACAAAGACGAGCCACTTCCCAAATTGTTCATTTTTGTGTACAAGGTGAGGGTCGATTAGAAAGAATTTATGGTACGTAGTGTCGCGTCAACCATGAATGGTGGGGGGTCGCTGGATGGAGCAGAGGAGCCGGAGAAGGGGAATCGCGGTGGCCCGCGGGCCGCATTTTAGACAGCCCTGATTTTGATGTTGGAAATTTATCTTGGAGTTTCGACGCGTCATAAACCGTAGCTCCGAACGGTGATCTCCACGAGGACCCAAGCTAAAAAAGTTATTTGAAAATTTTTTGCGAGAACGGTCAGTAACAAGATTCTGGTTATTATTCAAATTGAAGCTACTAATCGCGAAGTGTAAAAGAAATTGTTATAATACACCACATGATTAAAGAGCACAGTAAAATTCTGGAAAGTATATACAGTTGTTATCGCTGACGTACAGGAGCTAGGTCAGGATTAGGTCAGGATTAGGTTGTGGGAAGTACAGGCGATATCGCGACTGTATTATATAAATCTTAATGTGTAATTTTTAAACAAGATAACACTACTATGTGCAATGCAAAAGGAAACTAAAAATAAAGTGCACCGGCAAACGAATTTGCAACTTATAACGTGGACGAGAGCTTAGAAAAGACTGTAAGGCGAGAATGGAATAATATTGATACTGCAACATTGCAAAAGTTGATTTGCAGTAGTTAACCATAATAATATTTATAGTAATTAACCGTAAAGGTGAAAATATTAAATATTGGTATTACAATAATTTTTATAAGATTTCAGTTGACTGTCCCTATGAAAATTTCACTGTACAGTCACGCGTTTCATTATTTCACATTGTTTGTGCAAACAATAAGGAAACTTGTTCGTTTGTTAAGTTGTCATTTCATTCGCAATGCTTAGCTTATTCTTACTAAAAAAAAATATTATTATCCCTTACAAATATTATGTTACAAATTTCGTTCGCTGTATGTATGTATTATGTAACCAATGTTGTATTGGTAAAGGAACTCTGATCTTTAGTGGAATAAGAATGGGTGGGGTTGAATCTCGTTGAAACAGATTTCTATATAAACAAGTCTTCGACCATCATCCGACCAGTTACCACGAGCATCTGTATTTGCGGTGAGCACTCCTTTCACTCGAAACGTTTTCACTATTTTCGCCTAAGGCGTAAGACCCGTGTCACACGAGGCGGATTGGTATCGCCATACGCGTGCGACGGGCGACCATACATGCGATTCAATGGGAGCGTTCAGACGGCGATCCCCAGTCCTGCGACACTTTTCGCGTTGAACGCTGCGTCGTATACGCGTATCGCGAAAAGCAGGTATCCTCGCCTGAAACGGGTCTCTCTCTCAGGCTTTAAGGGCACTGACATTACGGATTGCACTTTGTTCTTTTTGTTCTCCCGACAATTCGGTGCGGTATTAATCGGAAAGAATTTATTTGTCATTCTTCCAGAGACTTCAAAATGAATCGTTTGATGCTGTTACTGGTCACGATAACCGCAGTCTCTGCGGGAAAGGTGAGCACACGAGAAACATTTTACATTCGAATCTATTGCGTTGCTACTGAATTATCGTCGTCGCTACGAATACTTAACGTTAGAACGTAATATCAGAAATTGAGGGTCTTTTCTTTTTTTGCTTCTTCAATCAAAATTGTACATTTCTATATATAATTATATATACATATATACTATATATACTATATATATACTTATATACTATAAATAAGTTCAAATCTGGAAGATCGAACCTTTATCATTTCGAATGATCTCGTATAATGTCGCTTTCACGTTCGTACTTAAAGCTGTGTGGGTGTTCGTTGCATTAGATGTATTGCGGAATCGTAAAACTGGCCGCGGAGAATCCGAAGCAAGCGGACGTAACCGGTGACATCACGTTCATCCAAGATGTAGACAACAGTACGGTGCATATAATTGGTACGATAAACGGCCTTACCCCAGGTAAGCACGGCTTTCATGTACACGAGAAGGGAGATATGCGGCAAGGCTGCATATCTGCGGGATCACACTACAATCCCACTCAGGTACGTCACAAAAATTGTAAATCGTTCTCGATAATAGAGAACGATAAGAACGATAAGAAGAATAAGAATAAGATTAAATATAATATATATAATATTAAATATATATATAATTATAATATAAATATATAATATAAATATATAATTTATATATATAAATATATATATAATTATAATATAAATATATATATATATAATTTAATATATAATATTAAATATAATATATATATAATAATAAATAAAGAAGATGTTCGAGTAGTTCTATTTAACGAAAATTTACATTTCCAGCAATCCCATGGCGGACCAACCGCCTCAGAGAGACATGTCGGTGATCTGGGCAACATTGAGGCAGATCCACATGGAATAACAAATATAGACATTTATGACAACATAATTACTCTCAATGGAAGACACAGCGTTATTGGACGTTCCGTTGTAGTTCATGCTGGTGAAGATGATTTAGGAAACGGGCATGAATCGGACTCTCTCACTACCGGGCACTCCGGTGGACGCGTAGCTTGTGGCATTATCGGTATTTTGCAAACACCGTAAATAACACTTTTTGCGAAATCCTTCACGAATTATTGATATAATTGTAAATTGAACTGTAGTTACGAAAATAAAACAGATTCGTCTCATCTATGTATACGTACTTTTAAGGTTTGTTTCATTGAAACGTTCCTTCGTTTGTTTCTTGTGCCATATCGCAACAGTAACAACATTATTTTACTTGAAATTTATTTGAAACATTAAAACGATACTTTTGGTAGCATGTGAGAAACAATCATCGGGAAAAGTCTACGAAAAATAGAACTTGGCCTCGGCGGGGCTCGGACGCGTCGAAAGGAGCGACACCTTAGCCGCTATGTTAAACAATGCTTGCGACAAGTTTGCGATGAATTTAGTAATATATCGAATACAACATAATTCTCGTTTTTATACATTTTGAACTTTATTTCTTACGTTCACAAATTACTTATCTGAACATAAAAAAGGTTTAATATTACATGATATACTTATTAAGAAGACATACGCAAAAAAAACGTCAAAAATTCAGTTTTCATTATTTTTCTTTTTTACTTTAACTTGCAACAAAATCTGAAAGAAATTGACAACACAGATTGTGGTATACTAAATCTGTGATTTTTCGATTTTCTTTTTTGGTTTCACATTTTTGGTAACAATAGCTTACAATAAAAAAAAATCTGAAAAAATTCTCTAATATGCGGCCTGTGGTTCGAAGTGTGCCACATTTTTTTCAGAATCTTAAAAAGCGACCGAAAGAAGAGAACAGTCGGAAAAGAGCACGATTTAATTAATCCTGTAACTACTCTTACGGGCATGCTACGGGGTTAGAAATTTGGCACGAAAGCAAATTGTTGCTTTTCTTAGTGAATTATCGAACGGTGAATTCCTTAAAAAAAAACCTGTGTAGAGTACGAGATTCTTAACCTTTTTTGCCAGAACGGAAAAGAGAAAAGAGAGTGCGTTCCGTCTTAATAATTTGGACCTAATTGGTATTATGTAAAACTATAGGTAGCAACAACACAAATATTTTTAAGTCAATATCTTAAATATTTTTAAGTAACGCTTATTATGAACATACATTTGGAACAACGGCTCACAGAGGAGAAGAACTGTTTTGTGTGTCAGGAATATATTCAATCAGGTAGAAATAATGAAAATAAAGATGTAGAAATTTATTGAAGAAGATATACAACATTAAACTTAATTATTAGAAATATACCTTCCCATTTTGAGAAAGAAAGATGATATTGAAATATAAATATAAAAACATATGTACATACACGCACCGCCCCCACTATTTTATTATTTACTACTTTATTATTTACTACTTTATTATTTAATAAGTTTTAATTACATGCATAATCTAAAAGTTACTTGAGGTGTGCGAATTATATGACTCACCCTGTATACAGTAAATTCTCCCCCGTTGTCACTCAGCTTGTAAAAAGAAAAATGGACAACTTGGAAAGAGGGGGCACGATTATTCGAGCCATGCGGCTCGTTTTTATAGTTGCCGATTATCAACAACTATCGTTATCGTAACTTTATAGAAAATATTAATCTCATGATTAATTTAGAAGATAGGAATCGTGATGTATAATGTCTACTCCATGCACCTAAATGTCATTAAAACTTAGGCGAAGTGGCTAATTATTATGATCAATGAGATATGTCTCGACAATTTTTTCCCATAACGGGTTATGTACATACGTACATTCATTGCAGATTACTAAATCGAGTTGAATGTAAATACAATTGGTATATCTGAATAAAATCGATAAGTAAATATCGATCGTGATTGAAGAAGTATGAAACCAAAAATTTTGAAAAAATAATTTATAATTTACAGTAATGTTATATGTGAAAAGTAGTGATATTAAATAATTTTTCTTAAAGATAGCAGTTCCAGTGAATTAATCTCGCAGTTAGACCAATGTTCCAAAGACATCAATACCGCCAATAAACGTTGTCAAAATGATATTAATTTATTATTAATAATGTCAATATATTAGTAATAAGATAATATACAAGATTTTGTACAATATATTATCGTGATATTCTTTATGTTATATTAATTATGTTGTACCATGTAATTTTAGGTTAGAACGATTCATGTATGTATATGTTACAACATTCTACATACATACCATTCTGGTTCTTCGTGTGCTTTAATTGTTTTGTTAAACATTGATGTCAAATGACAACGTCTAAGGAGCAGTCACACACATTAAATACGAAATCAATTTTCGTCACATCATTAATAGTAAGTGAAGCGGATGTTATTTCAATGTTTAAATTTATTCATGGAAATTAATATCATATTTTCAATGGAAAAATCTCAAGAAACTGATATAATTTGTTAAGAGTTTAATAAGTTTATTGATCGTTACGTTTGTTAATAGGCTGGAGGATTGGCTGGTACATCTGTTGATGTAGCATTGTATCCATTAGATACATTGAAAACACGATTACAAGCCAAACATGGATTTAAAAAAGCTGGAGGATTTTCTGGTCTTTATAAAGGAATTCTTCCTGTAATAATTGGTTCAGCACCAACCGGTAGCTATTAATAATTCAATATATATATATATATGTATATAATATGCTCTTATTATACAAGGAATTCTCCAAATATGATTCTTTTCTCTATGATAATTTAGCATCCTTATTTTTTGTAACTTACGAGGCTATTAAAAACATAGCACAATGTAAAGTTCCTGAAAAATATCATAGCTTGGTACACATGAGTGCAGCATCTTTATCAGAGATGGTAATGTTTGTTAGAAATAAGCATTATCAAAACTATAACTATTAAAAAACGAAGTTGCAAATTAACATTTACATATCTCTATCTTAAATGAAGGTAGCATGTGTGATACGGGTACCCATAGAAGTTGTGAAACAGAGAAAACAGGCTTTAGTATTAAATAAAGGTGATTTAAATCTCCAATTATTGTACCGTGGATATTGGAGTACAGTATTCAGAGATATGCCTTTCAGCTTAATACAATTTCCATTGTGGGAATTCTTTAAAAAAGTATATAGCTCGGACAGAGGTAGAGATATTTTTCCAGTTGAGAGCGCTATATGTGGAGCAATTGCAGGTTTATTATTTGTCTACCTATTTATTAATGAGATTTTACATACTATACAAGATGTTTCTTATAAAATGATCAAGTTTTCTATATAATTGAGTGTACAAAAATAATTAGGTGGTATTTCTGCTGCCATTACTACACCTCTGGATGTTATAAAAACAAGAATAATGCTTGCTCATAAAAGTACAAATTCTTCAGATTTGAAAATGTTGTACGTCTTACAAGATGTTTATAAAGAGAAAGGTCTAAATGGGTAAGATAACTTTTGTAATCTTTGTCTCTAGAAAATGTAAACGCATTAACAATTTTACAGGCTTTATGCTGGTATTGGTCCTCGAGTAATGTGGATTACTTTAGGAGGTTTTATCTTTTTTGGTACTTACGAAGAAGTGAAAAGTTTCGTGACAAAATATATATCACATCTTCATATATTCTATAGGGAAAGTACTATTTAAATATATTTAGTGATATACATAATTGTATAAAAAAATATATTAACAAAGAAATTTATACAAATGAGTAACTATGAATATAGATTAACTTTTTCAGCAGTTACAAAATATATTACAATATATAAAAATATATCATACTTACTCCTAATAATCGTATAAACGTCTTACGTATAATATTTAATTTTCACAAATATTGAAAACAAATATTATATATTTTATTTTTAAAGTTTAGACTTCAGACTTTGCATTAATTTTTCTAGCTTCATTGCTTTCTGAAGATTGCCTTGGATTTTTAATTTACCCATCATAAATGCCGATGCTGGATTTAATTTCCCTAAACGTTCACAGATATATCAATATCAAATCATATGATCAATAACAAATTATATGATCACTTTACCTACTAGAGGCCTATCAACAGGTTTTTAATGACTGTGCCGTGTCTAAAAAGATTGTTATTCTTATTGAAAAATTAATTGAGAAACCTTCAACTGTTAGCTCCCGATTTTTAGAAAACTGTTAAGTCGACACCAGTAGGTAAAGTGTTCACGTAGAATTTTAGTGAAATTATATACCAGTGAACATTGCAAAAAAGTTCTGCGAATCCATGGTTAATGTAGCATCTGGTGGCTGGTTTGGTTCTCCTTTTCCCGTTGAACCTTTACCAGTTCTAAGATCCAAGTACCATGTTCCTTCCTCATCGCCTGCAATATTTACACCAAACATTGCAATGAAAAAGTAAGATCTTGTTACAAGGTGTAGACTATTAAAAGTTATTCTTTACCCTTAACATTAAATTGAAATATAGCTCCTGTTTTAGTTACAAGATCGCTAGTTAAATTGGCTTCAATAGCAGTAAATATCTGTTCAATTTTTAAATTTGATTTATTATCGCTCTGTGCACTTTTAACAGCACGCTTTTTAATCAACTGATCTTGTAGGCTCAACCCATCAACATTATCTTCCAAGAAGAAATCTAACATTAAATTATCTTTGTTTTCTGGAAAAATAAAATAATAATTTTATACAAAATTTAACAATCATTTAATATGAATAAATAACTATATTCCAGTATCCTGATAAATATACCTGGATTACAAGCGTAATTAGTAAAGTCAGTGATTCCCTCAGTTTCTAATATTTCCTCGTCGATCAAATATTTTCCAGTGATAGATTTGCTATCTTTACAAATTAATGCATAAACAGCGTCTCCCATTATTTCAGGTTTGCGACTATAATTATTTGAATCAGGACCACTTAACATTTCAATTGCAGCGGTATGAATAGCTTAAATGAAAATAGGAAGTATTCGCTTATTAAAGAACTACTAGATGAAGAAGAACGAGAAAAAAATGTACCAGTTTTTGGCCAAACAGCATTCACAGCAATGCCATCTTGTTTAAACTCTTCTGCCATACCAAGAACACACATTGACATGCCATACTTAGCCATGGTGTAAGCGACATGATTTTTAAACCATATTGGTTTCATACTTAATGGTGGACTTATATTTACTATATGTGGATTCTTGCTCTTCATCAAATACGGCAAACAAACTTTGGATCTACAAATGATAACATTGCACAGTTATCTTAAATATGTCTTGACATTTGGTAATACTACAATGGTGTTAATTGTTAATTACACTAGTGAAAGTATTATAATTACACCAGAAATGTTCCTCTGGCATTGATGTTGTTCATAAGATCATATCTTTTCATATCTGTGGCTAATGTGCCCGTTAAAGAAATTGCACTCGCATTATTAATAACTACATCAATTCCACCAAATTTATTAAATGCTTCCTGTACCGCAGAAACTACTTGTGCTTCGTCCCTAACATCTACAATGCACGGTAATGCTTTTCCACCTGCTTCCTCAACTAAAACACATTATCATTTCCATTGTCATTTTTCTATAAGAACATGTCTCTGTTAAATAATGTAATATTTAGAATTGTTCCTTCAAGCGTAGTGATTAAAACATTTACTTTCTGCGGCAGCAGTGTATATCGTGCCTGGCAATTTCGGATGTGGTTCAGCAGTTTTGGCTGCGATAACAATATTTGCTCCATCCTTTGCAGCTTTTAAAGCAATACTTTTCCCAATTCCTCTTGATGCTCCAGTAATAAAAATAGTGCGGCCAGCAAGTTTCCTGTAATAAAACGTATTCCACACATTAAGTAAATACAGATTTTATGCACTTATCACAAAAAAGGAATAGATGAAATTTGAGAATATTGCTGAACTACTTTCAATTTATTATCATTACTAAGCGAGATAATACATTTTTATTTAATTCCTGTTTCTTTTAATTTATCAGCAATCAAATAATGACATTGCAATAATTTTCATAACTTATGTTACTGTTCGTATTACGTACCCTGTATTGATCATATTGTAAATAGAACAACAAACTGTCAAAAGTAATGGCAATTCTTGTCAAGTTATTCTAATAGCTCACTCTTGAACGATGAATGGCGAACTAAAGAAGTTTTTATAGAGAAAACCAAATTATTTTCTACCGATTAAATTCGGTACAACGTCCAATTCTTACATATGTACACACGCATTGTATATGTATATATTATGTATAACTGAGTTGATATGTAGTGTATGTACATTCTTTCTTCACATATACGTGTACAATATGTGCTATTAAACGTGAATGTGTTTAACAAGGCGGTTTCAATTTCAAGAACAAATTTCACCTTTCCATCGATCTCTCTATGTACATATATGCAAACAAATGTACATGCATATGTATGTCAGGTCATTCAGCAATTTGGTAACAGGCGGGTGGAAACCTGAAGAGTGATACTTCAGAACAATACAAACGTGCATTAATATTTCGCCTTAATTTTGTTTAAAAGTCGACCAATAGCGATACATCAACCAATTTTCAGCTTCGTTCGTTCCTGATATAAACGTGTTTCTATTGGTGTAACTTGAAACTTGAGATCTAAATTATTTAATTTTTGCAGTTCATTTCACTTTGTTCTGAAGAATCATCTTTTAAATTTTCTGTTACTTTCAGCATATGTTACACAGGCAAAAGGGGAAACGAATATTGCATAGAAATCCAGAGCGAAACAAATTGCAATGCAGTTTCTTTCTTCGATACAACATAGTTATATGTTGTATGTATCTACATATGCGTGTACACTCTGTGTATGTCATACCCTTGTTTGTGCAACTTGGAATTTTTGAATGGAAGTGTAGAAAACTGGTGGTGAACAAAATATGAATATGATTCGATAAAAAAACTGAGTTTACTGGCAGCTATAATTATCGAAAACTTTGGTCATAGTCAACGATTAAAATATAACAAATAAATGTTACCTGGCTTACTATCTTCTGTTAAAAAATATTTGTAAAAAGGTCATGTTTATACCGGTTAACAATGTGTGGTATATTCTGTCATGTTTCGCGAAGCTATAAAAATAATTCAGAAGTTTCCAGCGAGGTAAATATTATAATACTATTATTAAATCAATTGTTAAGCTTACAATTTATTTAGTGTAACGTAAATAATTTCTCCTTAGATTATTATTTGAAAGAAAACTATTAGATTCTTTTATTAGCTGCATTGTTGCTAAAAAATATACAAAGATGTATGATATTAAATTTATATTTTGCTAGTGGTATAGCTGTAAGGATTTAATAGTCGCACGTGGTCCTGATAATGTTGCTGAAAGAATTGAACGTTTAAACGAAGATTGGTCCGGTCATTTTGCTGCCTCTGTATTATGGATGCAAGGTTTCAATTTAAGTGTACAACCAATTGTAGATTCTACCGGTAATATTCTTCTATGGAACGGAGATGTATTCTCTGAAACACTGGTAAATGTCTTATATTATTACCACAACAAGTTATCGGATTGCTAATCTTATTTTTAGACGTTTGTATCTAAAATTTTCAATTATATTTATTATTTTAGGCTGAAGATAATATATGCGACACAGATGTGATATTGGCTTCTCTGCAGTCTTCTTCAAATATAATGTCCGTATTTCAAGAAATTCATGGACCGTACAGTTTTATATATTTCCAAAAATCTAATAACTGCTTATACTTCGGTAGAGATATCATAGGACGGCATAGCTTGCTTCTGAAAACGAATACAGATGAAAATAATTTAACTTTAATGTCTGTTGGTGACAAGCGGATTAAAGGTATCGTAGAAGTTCCTGCGATCGGCCTTTTTATGATGAACTTGTCGAGCCCTAGGGTAAATCTGGCATGTTATCCATGGAGAAAACCAGACTTGAGATTTACAGATGTTATCGAAGCATTAGAAACACATTTAGATGTAGATATTGATATAAAAGAGACTATAATTGATTCTGACATGACAACCAATATTCACTTACATCCTAGTATCAAAGACCTGGAATGCTTTGAAAATAGTTTTTTCTTTGAACAATCTTACAAAACTTTAGAGTATTTGCTACAAAACAAAGATATACATGAAAGAGTAGATCGTTTGTCACAGCTTCTTCATAAAGCTGTAGAAGTTCGAATAAAAAAACAGCCGAAACTTTGTAAAAATTGTATCAAATTAGTTTTAAACGGAGAAAATGTTCGGTGCGATCACGCGAAAATCGGTGTACTTTTTTCTGGAGGTTTAGATTCTGCCATTTTAACACTAATTGCTAACACGTATGTGCCGCAAAATGAGTGTATAGACCTAATTAATGTTGCATTTCAAAAGTCAGTTAAAAATAATACAAAATCTAGTGTAAATAACGACAAACAAATTGTAGAAGACCAGTACGATGTTCCTGATAGGAAAACTGGCAAACAAACATTTTCAGAGCTTTTAAACATTTGCCCAAAAAGAAAGTGGAATTTCGTAGAGGTACAGCATTCAAATCTTCATATGATTTTTAAAGCTTTTTACATGGAAAATTATACAACTCCATATAATTATTTCAGGTGAATATTACACAAGCAGAATTACAACAATATCGTTCCTCGAGAATTTGCCATCTACTGTATCCACTTTGTACGGTATTAGACGAGAGTTTAGGATGTGCTGTGTGGTTTGCAAGTCGTGCAATAGGTACACTTTCTACAAGCAGTTGTATTTATGAATCGCCGTGTAGGGTACTTCTGTTAGGCATGGGTGCGGATGAATTGTTCGGTGGATACATGAGACATAGAACGATATTGAAACATAAAGGTTGGAATGCGTTAGCGGAGGAATTAAGTATCGAATTGGCTAGAATTTCTGAGAGGAATCTGGGTCGTGATGACCGTATTGTATCGGATCATGGAAAACAATCTAGGCTGCCATATTTAGATGAACATGTAGTGGAGTATGTTCAACAATTAAAACCATGGGAAAGGTAAATTTAGATTATAAAAATTGGACTTAATTGTACAAATACAAATAAATTTGTAAAATCTTCTAGGTGTTATCCAACGGATAAAATGCCTTCTGGTTTAGGGGACAAATTATTATTGCGTCTATTAGCATACAAACTTGGTTTCCAAAATACAGCTACTTTTCCTAAGAGAGCATTTCAATTTGGCTCTCGGATTGCTAATAGCAAAGAGAATGCAAAAGATATATCCGACAGGTTGTGAGATGATGGTTTGTATTATTTTTTTTATTACTTCAGCTATAATTTTTTTAAATATCTCAATTAGTGTTAAATTAAAAAATTATTTTATTTTAGACTAGTTTAGTATACTGCACTTTCATCAAGCCTGTGATATTTTGTGTGCTTGCCGTTTTTGTATGGAAAAAATGTTATTTTTACTGTAATTTCTATATACATTTTTCACAATACATACATATAAATGAAACAAACTATGATATTAATATGTTAAATTTCTGATCCCTCACTATAATTTAAGTTAGTATTTGATAAAAACTTAATGAGTTTTGTAAAACTCATGTTGTGGAAAATATGATAATAATGATGGTTACTCAATTTTATTGCAATAGATGAATCAGAAACTTGATTCATTCAGATACTTTTAATTTACTGTAATCTTCTAGTAATTTATTTTATGGAACATGGTGTTAAGTGCTTGGGAACAACGGTGACATATTAAATATTGAAATAATATTTATCTAATATTAAAGTTATTAAGTGCAAAACATGTTAGCTTAATGGACAAATTTACTACAAAAAAAAGGTTAGAAATTCTTTTCTTTGTATATTCTATGGTTCTTATAATTTATATTTTATGCTAATTCCTTCTGTATACATATTATCATATTGATTATATTTTAGCAATACGAATTATTACCAAAAAGAAATTATTGTACAAGATCATTAAATAGTGAGGTTATAAAAAAATATCATGTCACAAAACACAGTTTGTTTGGAAACAGAATTAAGGAAATTAAGGCCTGCAGAATTATATACACTCGGACAAATACTTAACGTATCCGATTCATGGAAAAAGTTAATGGCTATTGTACCAAAAACAGAAGATTGTGACTTTCCTAAATTTAATATGGAACACTTTAGGTAATTATCTGATTGTAATACTATAGAAAAGTAATAACTATTGTCTTTTTATTATATATATTTCTGTAGCATGATCGAGCAAGCTGCACAACAACAAAGGAGAAATGCAGCAGAAATATTTTTATCAGAGTGGGGAACAATGGGCAAAAAGAGACCAACATTGCGTGTTCTATTAGACCTTTTAGTGAAAGCAGAATTGTTTAGAGCTGCCGATTATCTAGCAGGCAACATATTGAAAGGTATAATCAACCAGCATGCACAATTTATTTTTATTGCAACGCATAAATTTTTCTTAGCAGACGAACTTCCGAAAAGGCCAGAATGTGGACCAGCAGCTCCTATAGACATATCAGATGAAGAAATAAAGAAATTGTTAGAAGATAAGATGGAATCACAGAATACTTATTCCAGCGAATTTTTAATATTTAAATTACCATCTAACATCAACGATAATAAGATGAGTAATCCTAATGCAATTGACAATGCGTTGAATGATAACTCATTACAAAGAAATATGCAGTCAACAAAATTGATTTCTACAAAAGAAAAGCATGATGAAGAGTGTTTGGAAAATGTTGAAAGTCAGCAACAGAGAAAAATAAATATACACAATGTAAATAATAGTAATTCGCAAAGACGTGATTTTAGGGATCAGGAATTGCCATCTTGTGAATTACCTGTACCTCTAATGGAATTTGGTCAAAATATGACACAAATGACACTAAATGGCATCGAGGAAGTGAAGTCGGATGAACTTCCACTTGTCTTGAACAATAGTATAGAAATTAATCCTACAAACAATTCGACAAGTTTTCGTAATCCTAATTTTGATCAAAACGAGCTAATGACTGCAGAATTACCTCAGTGCATCATTGAACTTGGTAGAGATTGTACAATTAATTCAGATAATATAGGTTTTAATGGGGAAAATATAATACAAAATGTAGTGAACTCGCAAGAATTACCTATCACAGTTTTAGAATACAATGAATAATACAGATTTATAAACATATTTGTATATATTTTCTTAAAACAAGTTCAAGTTTTGGTTGAAAGCAATCTCCTGTAAGGTGCAACTATAAATATGTCGAAAGCATTCCGTATATGTACACATATACTTAAATGCAGATGTGTTGTAATTTATCCTTACACTAATACATTTAATTTTCATATAAACTTCGAGATAAAAAGTACTTTCTGTAGTATTACATATAATACAGTAGATACATGTACCACGAGGATACATGAATGTCGTGATGGAATTATATTTATTAATATAAAGAAACTCATTGCGTATATTGCATTGAATAGCAACACGTAAAATAGATGCACGGAACTTTGGGCATATTGGAAACATGTATTAAGTCTTATTAAATTTGATAAAGTGTACAATATGATATATATAAATGCAGATGCAAGAGTGTGTCTATCCGTCGCTATTATTACTCTGATTCATAGTGAAGTAAAGACTTTGAAGTTCTCTGAGATTGTTTTCTAACGTAGCAACTTCATCATACCTGCAATCATCTCTAGCTTGTTTAATGTAAGCTCGGAGATTACTCATTTGTTCAATTATGGGATCCATGGACGAAGGCATTTTAGGTGCAATATTAGAAGGTCCCCAGCCTTGTGCTTGATTCAATACTATTACTGGCTGCACAAACAATATCATTTTTTGAAAAGGCTATACAAATTTCAGTTTCAATATGTTTTTTCTTAAGTGTATAAATAATACCTCATTTTCTTTCGAGGAAGGTCGAATTTCGTTATTCGGCGTTTCTCTTTTACGTAGCTCTTTCGATTTTTCCCTTTGTTCTTCTTCTAGCTGTCTTTCGCGTGCAATTCTCGCTTCCAATTCCATCTGACGTTTTTGCTGAAATTCTGCGTATAGCTCCGGTGTTGGCAAAGGTTGTACAGTTACTAGCACTTCTTTTAAAAATGTCACTGCAGATATTCTGACCATATAATGCAATCTGACTTCCTGTGCTTGTGGAGGATTTTCCACGCATTTCGTGCCCAATACAGATATTCGTTTGCTGATTAAGTCTATATTTTCACCTAGTTTAGTAATCTTAAGTCTCAGAGCTTGTGCATCTTCTAGATTATACATAGTTTCTCCTTGACTGAAAAACCAATTTCTTAATAGATATGAATTGTAACTAATGTAGAGTGTCCTAATTAACTTGAGCAATTGCGTTGTTTACACATACTGTATTAACATTATTTTTGGTACTGTAGGTATAATATAAATACCTGAGAGATTTCCACATTTTAGTGTACATTTTTATATGTTGAGATGCTTCTTCCATGTAAGCCTTCATCTTTTCATAAAACTGACACAAAATCGGTTTATCAAAGTGTTTTGCTTTTTGTTTTTCTCTCGCATCTAACAAATTTGCACAGTGTACACAAATTTTAAAATGTTCTTCATTAGATACCGAATCATTGACTAACGACAAAACACTATTCAAACTACTACTGGAAGGTGATCTAGCCAACTTTGTAAGACCAAAGCCTTCTGAAATTGGTCTTTCAGAAGTAGGAGAAACTGCAGAATCGCCTTGTACAGATACAGGACTTGTCATTTTTCCTGTAATTAAATAATTACTAGAATTATTAAATGTCAATACTGAATTGTTATTTTTTGCCAGTTGCTGGTAGTAGCTGCAAAACTTACTTGCATCTTGCAAAGATAAAAACACTGTGCAATTGTGGCACATAACAGCTCCGCAAAGTCTACAGTGATGTTTTCTTCTAGCAATATGAAAAGTCTTCGCACAGTTCGGACATAACTTTACATCTCTTTCATCTATCCAGGGCACTATTCTACGCTCGTGAACTACATTAATAAAAAGAAGTATATTAATTCACTATTCTAAGAAACAATGCAATTAATCTACGTATTGTTTTGTGTTAAAATTATACCTTTTCTGTCGACAGGATCAGTTGGTAAATTATTTAATAATTTATCTAGCCTTATGAGAAGCTTATTTGTTTCTATGGAATAACGTTCCAATCTTGCATTTCTTATTTCTTTAAAATACGATGTGTATGATTTTATTTCACCTAAAGTTGTACATAATCATATATTATAAAATATTAATTTATATAGTACACGTAAGAAATGAAACTGTTATTCTTTAATGTTCATTTATACCAATTTCTTGGTGTCCCCAATTCAATTCTGTACTACATTGTCCTATATGTGGTACGAATGTTTCTGGCATTTCTTCTTGTTTCAAAATCTTTTTAGCCTTGCCGATAAGATCTGAAAATGAAAACGATTTAAATAACTTGATCCACTTTTTGTTTTACTAGTATTAGTAAATACATTTACCTTTAAGCAATTTCACTGTTTCCGAATCGTCCTTATGATCATCTTCGAAATGTTTGGTTAACTGTGTTGGTGCTTTAAATTCTGTCATACATATTGGACAAATAAATCCTTCCAGTACCTGTTCGCTGCAAGCCATTTTAACACAAGATTCCTCCACACAATTTTCTATTGCCTACCTTAATTATGGTATATTTAACAAGAAACACTAATTGTTGGAGGCGTATTTCTGTTTGTATGCATGTAGATAGAAAACATGCTTTCAAGCGGCCATGTTGAATTGTATCAGCTGCTAATAGAAATGTCACATTTTTGTTACATTAAAAAACGTTTAAAACAGCAAAGATTTATTCGGTTAATATACAAATTTGTGATATTATTACTGACTAACACGACATTTTATAAGTAATCGGTTTTATTAAAATTACTTTAGCTCCATAGGATTATGTAGATATCGATACATGAAAGTAATAATTATACTGTATAAAAGATACTATATATTACTATTATGCCATTGCCACATCAAATAATTGATCAGCTAAATTCCTAAATTTTTCAGAGTCTTCACAATGTTGCAGAAGATTTGAATTGATTTCCTTTTCTCCATAAAATGCACCAGCAATTGCACCAGTCATGCTACCAATAGTATCTGTATCACCACCCAAACTAATCTAAAAACAAAAACCAATCTTAATAGTAATTACTATATTTTATGTATGAAAATACAATGAATGGTGTATTTACCGCATATTGGATTGCCCGTCTAAATGGATTTCTTGTTTGTATACCATTAATTGGTTTCTGTGCTCTTAAGAAACAAAATATAGCAGTTGGCACCGAATATAAAGCCGAAATATTGGTTCCCAATTTTAAAGCTACTGTTTCTTCATGTGGTCCTTCACCCTCTTCCATTATTAAACGTTTCAATACGTTCAATTGTGTTTTGTAAGGTTCTGGTTCTGATAAACCTAAACTATAAGAAACACAAATTCATTTGCTGTATTAAAATAGCTTTTATAAGAGTTTTAATATGTTTTCAAAGCATACTCGTCTTCATCTGTCTCTATTTCATCCATTTTATTAATTAAGTCATCGACAAAACTTTGGACATTGAGTTGATCCTTAGGATCTAACAATAGACTTTGATAGATCGCTGTAGCCTGTAAGATCGTAATAACATTAAATGAAATGTAATGATAAATATCAGAATGTAGTAAAAATAATAATTACTTGTAAAATAGAACCGTTTATTGCTTCCGTATGAGTATGAGTTATTTGAGTAGCTTGCCTTACATTATCTACAAGACAATCATAATCTTTGTGACAATATAAAGCAATAGCTGCAACTCTCATAGCACCACCATTTCCATATGATCCTTGACCATTAAACTGGTCCTTTGCCGGGCTTACGATGTCCGTAAACTTGTTAGCACGTAATTTTTGGAACACCTTGTAGCATTAAGAGTACATATATAAGTAATAAATATGCATTTTTTTTAATTGTGGCCATTGTATTCAAATAGTATCATTGTGTCGTACTGTTACAATATTTGCACCGTAGCCACGATTAGGTTCTTGATAATAACGCTTGACAAATCTTTTTGCCAAGTCGACAGCGTCCAGTTTCTTTTTCTCCACTAAAGATTTCGCCAAGGAATAAGTCATTGCAGAATCATCTGTAAACTGCATGACAGGAGCTACACAATTAGAAAGATACTCTATTGTATCTATACTGCCAACGAAAATATGCAACAACTTCCGTATAAGTTTCGAGTTCTACCTTTGAATGGTGGACCCTCCAATTTATCGAGGGATCGTTGTAAAACTAATCTCATGCCTGCCGTTAACAGTCTTTCATTTTCATAAGGATTACCTAAACAATCGCCAATTAGGGCGCCCAGCATAGAGCCACGAAATTTACTTCTCAGTAACGAGAGATCCATTTCTGTCATAACCTTCGGGACCCGTGTATTTGTACAATTTTTAATATTTCGAGGCAACGATGATCTTCAAATTTTAGATCGGAACCGAGTCCAAGGTGAACATATTAAAAAAATATTTATTTCAAATGAAAAATATTATAGTAGTAGTCAGAGTCAGGAAAGTAAATAACAATAATCCAACTATACAAGCGCTAAAACAGGTTATGAGTACAGTAATCCGTACGTACAAGCACGCGCAAGCATCTTTCTTTTCCCTATCTACAAGTTCGTTTTTATCCCCACCATTCTACTACGCATCCATCTTCACGCAGTTGCTTTAGAAAGAGAACGAGCGATGATCGAGAGAGAGAGAGAGAGTGAGAGAGAGAGAGAGAGAGAGAGAGAGAGAGAGAGAGACAGAAAGAAACCAGTGGGTTCTATGTGTGAGCGTGAGAATCTTAGGCTGTCTCACTTTATCGTGCTTGCGGTCTTATTCTTTTCGCGCATCCGTATGTCTGGCGCTGCGCCTGAAACGCGCGGCGCAATATTCGACTTGTACTTGTCGCCACGTCTCTCGCGCTAACATTCGGGGCAATCCAATAATTAGCAGGCCTGATCCTGCTCGACTTGTCAAAACATTTCCTACAAACACGTACATTCCAAACATGTCTCAATGTGTGCTGAGCATCGTTCGCAAATTCGCTGACAAATGTCGTCGAGAATCCTACGAGGTGACAAGTCATGTTGAACATTGCGGCGCGCGTCTCAAATGAAGCGCCATGCGTACGGATGCGCGAAAAGAGTGAGCCCGCAAACACGGCAAAGCGAGACAAGCTATATTAGTTGTCGATGTGACTCGTTTCGCAATGTGGTTGTGCTGATGTCGTGCCGTCTTGCTCGCTCGTTATTTCCTCTCTTTGTCATTGACTGTGAGGGCAGCGCTATTCAGCTGTGAGTCGTCAACCAATCAGAGCAAAGCAGTAGTTCACTTCGTCCTCTATTCACGAGCTCACGGCTTCTCCCGATCAGCGTGCTTGTTCGTAGAGGTTATTGTATGTATCTATTTGGCTTTACATATGTAAATATGTACATATCAACATGCAATGTACAATGTACAACGTGTATGTATAACAGTTCCTCGTTAGATGTCTCTGTAGTAAAAATTTTGTAGCCTCGTTTCACGCGATCGCCACAGAAACGTCCGAATTAAATCGCGCCTATATGTTATATGTACAATGTGAGGTCGAAGAAAAATATCGAACATTAAATATGGCAAATTTAAAATAGCCTAGTTAATAATTGAAATAGCACAGTCGAGACGAAATTCTTTTTCTGTTTTCAATTCAAACAACTCGAATTACCCGCTACGAACGTGACGTCACAACGACATCTGACGAACGAACGCGGACAGAGTCGCGGACTTTTTTAGGATATGGACGAATGTTGGAATGTTTGATGATGTATGATTGAATTGTTTCCAGGATTTTTAGATAAATCTTTCTCAGGTTTTTTTAAATAAAAACATGCCGATCAAAGAACGCAGTAATCGAGTACTAAATAAATAATGTTCAATAAAAAAAGGCAACGTCTGCAGCAGTAATAATTTGTGATACGGATACGAAGACGGTCTCAAGAAAGTTCTATCATCGTAAGTAAAGTATGTACAGAGTAGATACAGCGTCAATATATGTTTGTACATATGTTTATATTCGAATAACTCGATTCGAACGACATTTACATTAACATCTCTCAATATTTTCAGGTAATGTCTGATTTTTGTTAATGTCTGATTTTCTTATTATAGAAATTATTATTTTCTTATTAATGTCTGATTTTCTGATTCGTAGAACTTCGCGAAAAATTAGGGGACTTGGGAGACATAGAAATCATTTCCGACTGCTGAAAAGGCGAATGCTTTTAACGTGAGTTATGTTAATTATTTAGTATCATAAAGTTTATAGAATATTATCGAACAATTAGGTACTAACGTGAAGTCAAGATCACGGATTAAATTATGTACCAAGTTACATGTCCTAGGTATCACATTATATAAATTGAAAAATCATATTATTCCTGTAACCTTTCCACAGGAACCTAAAGACCAACTGAATTAGTTTTCAATTGGATTTGAGCATGGCAGTAAAAGTTAGATATGCAATGATATTCTCAGAGATATTGTTTTTTTTTTATTATAAACACACTGAACTGATTGTATGTACTGAACTTTTTACGATACAACTATGTATCGAACTCTAAATGCGATTAGTTTGTACTGCTTTTTAAAACTAGGTAGATCGCATTTATCAAGATATTACACGATTTTAATTACAACCCAAATCCGTCATTCTGGTTTAGTATTTCTAATGTTAAAAGGATTTCTTAATAATCTATGTTCGCTTAGCAATGCTGCTGTTTCATCTAAGATTTGATAAAATAAAAAATAATCTAGAGATAAGTAGAGACTGTCGCGTCTAACGCTTTGGGATGTTTACAGGTAATGTGCGGTTCCTTTGAAATGGTGGTGTGGAGGGTGCTCGATTAAGGGCGGTTTTCTTTGGCAGGATCGGAAAGAGAAAGAGAGAGACGAAGAGAGAGAGAATAAGAGAGAAACGAAGAGAAAGAGAGGGAGAGAGAGAGGGAGAGAGAGACGAAGAGAGAGAGAGAGAGAGAGAGAGAGAGAGAGAAAGTGAGTGAGAGGGGGACGAAGAGAGAGAGGGAGAAAGAGAGTAAGAGAGAGTGAGAGCACAAGTTGGGGGGGGGTGAGGAGAGGGCGGCGATTGGTTGGGCCAGAGGATGCGTGGTTCGCTCTCTCAACCCGGGCATATCCAGTCTAGCGGCGACCGCGTACACGCGTGGTCTATTTTCTCGTTTCTAGTTTTCTAGTTTCTATAATAAGTTTTTCGGTTATCCGTGCGATACCTTCGCCGACACTCTGGCCGGCCGATGAGGAACGTATCGAGCGCGTCGTCGGTCGTGTTCACCGTGCCGGCTCGTTTCGTCGACGCGACTTGACCAATCGCCGCCTGGGATAAGTCTCGGCAAGGATCGCTCTGCGTTACTGTAACTGCCCGGCGCAACATCCTACCAGCGATCGAGCAAGCCAGCAAACAAGCCAGCAAGCAAGCAAGCGTGTGTAACCGTGAGCGTCAAGCCATCGACCAACCATTCCGAAACCATCGGAACGCGGTCATCCACCCTACGTTCGAGCAGCAGCCGCCTCGCGAGCCGAAACTACCCGAGTTTCACCTCTGAACTCGATCCCCTACGTATCTCTTCTCCCTTGTTCGCTCGGCTCTGCTACGTTTCGCTCCGTTTCGCTCCGCGTTTATTGAATTTTCGTCGTGCGGGAACCTGCGAGCCCATCGCAGTCTCAGATCAACGTAAGTTCTCTTCGATATTCTCTGTAACAGGTTACGCTGTCCGCGGGGTTCTTTAAACCACTCGAGGCCAGCGACTTCGCGAAACGCCGCCGTCCCGTAGAGCCAACATACTTTTTATTTATAATGTAAACCCCGCGATCGTTACACACATACACGGTGTGTCCGTTGGTCCTTTCGCTTAGGGACGGCGTCGCGCGCCAGGTACGCGATATCGGCCTCGAATGGGTTAACTTAACGGACCGGAGATACGTGTCGTTTGTTTGGTATTATTGTATTAACCGAATCGATCGAATCAATCGAATCGACACGGGGCTTAAGATTTTGCTTGGCGAGCAAACGAAACGAACATTCGCGTTTGAGGAAATGGAAAGACCGTCGTAAATAACGATGATGTGCAACGGTCGTGATTCGGTTTGTCAAATCACGCACCGAGACATTTTTGTATAATGCGCCGAGGCTATTTCAGAGCAGGCGCGAGGAAGGGACGTGACCTGGGGGCAATAGTTGGCGAATTGTTGCGACGCGATACAAGCGTAATTAATTGAAAGTTGCGTCGTGCGAAGAAGAACCGCGTGTGCGCCTTTAAAGGGGTCGCCGAGTTATTGTAGGTAATAGAACGGAAAAACGAGAGCGTAGACGGTCCGAGTTAGTCGCAGAGGGATGCGGGATATCAACATAGTTGTTCGCTGGGGTCGATGGTGACCGGTCATCGGTCATAGAGAGAGTTCAATCGCTGGAATTTCAGGGAATCGAAGAAAACATTGCAGATTATCCTAGAATAAGAGAGAATAAATTAGAACAGAAGGATAACCGTAGGATAACCGTGCAGATAAACAGAGGGATTATGCAAGAGAGCCTAAACCGAAAATAATCTGTTTATCGTGATTAAAGCGGGAACGGTGCCTGCTTCTGGCGAAACGATTCGTTCCGGATATTTTTATCGTACAATGATAGACGCGAGTCGAGTACAACGATCTGTAGATCGATCGCCCCTTTCGCGAGATTACCAGAATTGTTTCCGGAAGCGAATCGCTTCAAGAGTTGAACGACTAATTGAAAGAACGATGAATCCGAGACTTGTTCTTTCGACGACCGGTTTTACCAGCTGTTCAGAGGTACGCGATCCGCTCGTGATTCCATTGTTTCCGCAATTGTATCCGCCATACGCGTTGTTTCTCGGTGGCGCGGACTTTCACCCGGTTTTTCTTTTTTACAAAAAAAAAAGAAATCGACGATTCACGATGGTTACCGTTTATCTTGTTGCCGGTCGGCGAAAGCTATTTCGGCGATCCTTTTTCAGAGCGGAATTTTGTATTCGTATTCAAAAATACTGTACATTCGAAATAACTCGTAAATACTGAAATTTGTTCAATCTTCTCGATACGTACATTCTCTCGCCTAAGTTTCATCGATCGGAATTTTTGCCGAATCTGTCATGACCGCGCCGGAAGGGTTAGCCGAGATTTCCGACGAATGTTTGTCCGGCCGATTCACGGGACGAATTAGTTCCGGATCGATCGCCCGGCGTGTTTATCGGCGGAGAATTCTTAATTTCATCGGAAATTTAGTAGAACAGAAGACGCGCGCGTTCCCGCGAGGGGAATGTAACTGAATTTTATCGTCGAAGTAAATCGCGCGGATTTGATGGGGGATTTAACGAGGTGCGCGTAATTCCTGCACGCATGGTATTCGGTTTACTTCACGGTCTATTTTTGCTGGCACTAATGCGATCTCAAAATTTACTGCTAACAATGAACAAGCGTCGTTGGTGGGAATACAATCCAATCGCTGAACACAATTAAACAAACAATTGTTCGTTTGTTCGTTTTTTTTTATTTTCGTTTGCTCGTTTGTTCGTTTATCTGCCTGCTCGTCTGATTGCTTCCTCTGTCACTCTCTCCTTTTCTCCCCCCCCCCCATTGTTCTTTTCCATGTACAGTAATGTCTCTCTAACTGACGCTCAAATCGTGCAGAAGAATGGACAATTTGAAGAGAGGAGATGCGATTGTTCGAGCCTTGCAGCTCATTTTTATAATTGTTAACAATTCGTAACTACAGTAATGTCTCCCTTACTGACGTTCACATTGTCCACGAAAGTGGACAATTTTGGGAAGAGGAGATACGATTATTCGAGCCTTTCGGTTTGTTTTTATAGTTATATAAATTTTCAACGATTATAAAAACGAGCCGCAAGGCTCGGACAATCGTATCTCCTCTTCCCAAATTGTCCATTTTTGTGGACAATCTGAGCGTCAGTAAGGGAGAGAGATTACTGTCTTCGTCAAATTTGAGAATGCGAGCTGTTTACTGCGATAATGATTTCACTGAAGCGCTAACAAACGATCGCAAAAATTCATAAAAATAATACCTCTACAAAATATCTAAAATTTGCAGAATTTTAAAACTTTTACTCCTCTTATAATCACTGTATTACAATACAATTTCTATATATTTATCACTGCAATACAAAATTGAATCAACCAATTACATTAATGTCTCCCTTACTGACGCTCAGATTGTCCACTAAAATGGACAATTTGGGAATTTATAACTATAAAAATAAACCGCAAGGCTCGAATAATCGAGTCTCCTCGTCCCAAATTGTCCATTCTTGTGCACAATCTGAGCGTCAATTGGAGAGACATATTACTATACTTCTTTATGCGGCTAAAAGAAATGATGAAATTATTCGCCCAGGAAATATTCATGATAGACTCGTTGCAATGTTAATCATCAGTTTATAGTCGTTTGTGCGACAAACCAAGTTCCGTTCGTCGAAGATATTTTTAGTTGATATTAGGTTAGAAATATGAACTATTGGCAACTCGAAAGTCGTCTCGGTGTGTTTTAAAATTCTTTTCCGTTTGCCGAAGAATTGCGAAGGATCGGAGAATTTACGGGGGAATGAAATCGTAAGCAATCACACATTAACCGGACATAGGCCCCTCTTTGTTTACATTCTCATTCGTTTATTTACATTGAATCAGGCCGAATCGATGTGGCCGCATCTCGACGGGATATTCGCTAGAAAAAATACCAGTTGGATTTCTCCGAAATATTTCAAGTGTGTAGCTCTCGTGCGCCACTTTCACGCCGTCCATAACTCGCTTGTTATTCGCCTCGCCATTGCTATTCGCCCGCGTTCGGAATTCTCTTCGACGCCGACGCTTCCGAAAACGGCTTTCTTTTAACGGATAGAATCGCTTCGTCGTTATTAAGAAATATTATATATCTTATTATATATATATAATAATATATAAATATATATAATATAATAATAATAATATTTCTATATATATATATAAATTAGATTCTGTTCGATCGTTCTCTTGCGTATACGCTACGGTACTATGGAAAATACAGGATAATAGGTTTCAATAAGATGTAATAATATTTCTATAGATATATAATATATTGAATAATATATTGAAAAAAAAAATTGAAACCTATTATCCTGTATTTTCATATGAACAGAATCTGATTTATGCCGAAGAAATATTGCATGCAGGGTGTCCTAAAAATGTTACGCAATCCGGAAATGGCGGGTTCCTCGGATCATTTGAAGCATCTTCTTCCTTTACAAAAATTCTCCTCGAGGCACCGTTAACGAGTTATCAACGAAAAACAGTGCGCCAATAAGAATCGAGTACGGCTGACGCGAGGCGGCCCAGCCAACCAGCGCGCGAAGCCCGGTTCCGCTCATTGGCTCGGTCGCCTCGTGCTAGCCGAGCTCGCCTCTCATTGGTCACTGTTTTTTCGTTAATAACTCGTTAACGGTGCCTCGGAGAAAATGTTTGTAAAGGAAAAAGTTGCTTCGAACGACCCAAGGAACCCGCCACTTTCGGATTGCGAGACATTTTTGGGACACCCTGTAGTAATCATACGACGCTCGTACGACGCGATGCGACCCGTCGCAACGTGTCGCTCATACGTGCACACCTGTATTGATTGCGCGCGATAACGACGTTGAATAGCGTAATCAAAGCGTGAATTGCGGCCTCCGGGTGTCGAGTTACTTAATTTTCCTCGGGGGGTCGCGACTAGATATTATTCAACGCCGCTTCTTTCTTCAACGAATTCGTTTTTACAGCGGGTATCGCGTGCTGGAAGCGCCCTCGCTTCCGAGCCGAGTCACACGAAAGTAGGTAATGAGAACCGCAATTAGCGATTTTCGTTATTCGGATTTCGACACGGGTTCCACAAGGGTTTGCAACGAGATCGCGAGCGGGCTTGCCGCTGTTCAAGGAGAAGCTGATTTCACGCCAGAAACCGTCTAACCAAAGAAACTAGTTCGCCTTGAAAATCTAACCACACTAACCGTTTCTTCGTTCTACAATCGGAATTATATGTTACAATCTTTGTTACGATACAGCGGCTCCAGAACGTCTGTGTACAGCAAATTCTCCCTAATTTTCCTTCAGCTTGCGAACAGAAATGGCCAAGTTGGGACGGTTTCATTGTTGTAGCGGCCGATCGCCAACAATTATAGAAATGAGCCGCGAGAGGCTCTCCTCTTCCCAAATTAACCGTTTCTGTTTACAAGCTGAAGGAACATTCGGGAGAATTTACTGTATCTTCTCCGATTCTCGAGCTTCTTAAAGCTCGATGCTTTTACTTTTGCTATGGGTGCCTGCATCGTTAATTTTCGTTTTTTTTTGTAATAAATACGTTTAACTACGTCTCGAAGAAAATTTTTGCAAAGGAAAAAGTTACTATGAAATGCCCTGATTAATCTATAATTTCTCGGAAGCACTATAATTTTGGGACACCCTGTATATTATGAATATATATTAATAGTAATTAATTAATATCTATCTGTATCGATTCGCGAGCGGTAAGAATATCGAAGAAGCAATCGTGTTATATAAAAAAACTTTGCCTCGTAATTTTAATGAAATCGAACGAAACACTTTAATTCCGATGAAATATTCGAGATTTTTGGCGCGGTCGTCGAAGTGTCAAGCAAGAGCGCGCAGAATGTAATTTGTCCGAGATACGTACGTACGCGTCTGAAATCGTTTGATTTCCGTCCCGTTCCAACGAGCGTGGCTCGATCGAAAGTACAACACACGTATTACGCTATATAATGTTGGCCGAGCACCGTGGCGCAAAACTCGGTTACAAGTGTGCAGCAGGTTTAATACAGGCGTGTGCAGCACGCGTGTGCACGTCCTGCACGTGTATGCATGCGTGTTGTTATCGCTCGACGGCCTATAGTAGAACAGAGGGGTAGGGGGGGGGGGGCATCGGGAGGGATCGATAAGCAATGTGAATTTTTATTTTTCATAGGCAGACACACCGGCGTTGCGCGGCTATTACGCGCGATATCCGTACGCGCGTGCACGTACATTATAGCGCGCCGCCGGTATAGTGGCACAGCGAGCGGAAAATGCTCGGTCGACGTTTGGCCGTCGGACAAATGTTTTGAAATTCGATACCATCGCTCCCCCTTCCCGTTACTAACCGAAACGTACCGCCGCCGCAGGTCAAACGACCGGACAGACTCGCGCGTTCTTCGTTTTAAATGTATACTGTAATTATTTCCGTTGGAAATTGTTGAATACAGTTCTTATAACTCGGCCGCAAGTTTATCGTGAAAGACGAGAGAAATTTAAGTACATTCGATTGGATCATTCGAGCCGTTTATTTTGAAAGTGGCATAAGTCACTTTCTGTTTAAGTCGATATATTAGGGGGACCGGAAAGTTATGTCGTTTCTGCGCATATTTATCTGTTTGAATTTAATGTGAACAAACGACATAACTTTCCGGTCCCCCTAATGTTTAAGGGTTTGCGTTTTAACACGTTTAAAAGTATGGATGCTAACTTCTGAGAAGATTTACTTGTATTTGTTATCTCAGGATACTGATATTTTTCTCAATATAAATAATTTCGTATAAACATGAAAAAAATCACCACTTTTCATTACGGTAGAGTGACTTATGCCACTTTCAAAGTAAACGGCTCATTCGTAGAAGGCAACACGTGCTGGACACTTTAGATCTCGGCGCATTTAGCGTTAAGACTATGACCGAGAATAGCGCGAATCTTTCTGGTAGATCTGATCTCACGTAAGCTGGTTCAGAAAGCCCGGAATTTCCTCGCATTGCACACCGTGGACATTTGTAGCGTAATAACGTACATTAATATCACCAGTATCGTAGCGATGGTACAGAGAGAAAAAGAGAGAGAGAGGGGGGGGAGAGAGCGATACGGTGTTTATCGTACGGGATTCCATGATATTGTTACTGCCAACCCGAGAAAGAAGAGATAAAAGGGAGAAAAAGGGATGTCGCGCAGGGTTTGCAGTTTATTTCGAGGACTGTGCGCGGCTTTTATAGAAAGATGCGGCTATAGAAAGATATACGAAAGCAGGAAGCCGCGATTCTTTTCCCCGATGTTTGTTGCAGCCGCGATCGACAGTTTCGAAAATACCCAGGGGAGACCGGGGGGAGGGGGGGGAGGGAGCCATTATAGTCTCTGAAAGAAGCCGGCGATGCTTGACGAACGTGTCCGGGTTTATTTATTTATTTTTTCTCTCTCTCCTCCTTTCTGGCTTCTCTTTTCCCGTCGCGCTCTCTCATCCTTCTTCTCTCTCTCTCTCTCTCTCTCTCTCTCTCTCTTCTCTCTTCGCTCGTCCCTCCGTTTACACGGCATCGCCGCGCGACGTTGTGTTTATCTCGATAGGCGTTAACCGTGTGACCTGAATATTCAGCGGGGGTGTTCTTATGTAATTTTTTTCTCCCTCGCGACGATCGTCGCGTCCTCGCGCCTCCCACGAGACGATTCGCACGGATTATCGCCTTTTTGAAATTGTTCAAATTACGGATTCGGACGCGTTCGTTTCTCTTGGAAATTGTACGACCGATTTTTCAACAGAATTTCGAGATCTTTTTCTCCCCCCTCTTTCTCTCTCTCTCTTTTTCGTTGTCACAGAAAATTTCGACGACGCCGAAAACGAGCCTTTCGGTCCGCTTTTCGGAACGCTGTCCAGCGTCCGCTGGAAAAGTTAGAATATCGTGTGTACTTGTCCGGGTACAGCGGACGTTAATGGGTTAATTAACCGATGACTCCGCTTCGACGTGTCTCGAGGTACGCAAATAGCCTGCGGGAGCGGAGTGGGGGTTAAAAGTTATCAGATTAAGCGTTTGCTCGGATGCACCGGGTGTACATACCCAGAGGCCGGAGCGAGAGAGGTGTGGCGGCCGTTGCAACTTTAATTGTTAACTGCTCGCGAACTGTTAGCTATTGTCTCTCCCGAGAGGCTGGACAAAGGCTCATTAAAAATGGCACCGTAACATTCTGGAGGAGGTCTCTTCTCGTTAAGATAATAGAGCCGCGCAGATTAGGCGTGGAACTTGAACGAGCGAGCTGCTCAAAAACGTTAGCAACGCCGGGCCGCGTTGATTATTATCAATATATATTAGGTTAAATATATATTATATATTATATATATTCGGTTAAAGTCGCCGGTCTTACGTTGCTCGTTTGAAAATTGTTGAGACTCTAAAGACGCTTTATTCTAAGACCCTCGCAGTACCGGCGGTTGGGCCAGACGGACCCATGACCTTGTGTATACAAACATTTTGAACTAAAATTTTGCTGTCATTATGATATCATCATCATCGTTATTATTATTGCTATTATCTTATCGTACTTTTCTTTGTTTACGTTGTAATTACATTTTCCACGTTTGTTTCTTTGTAATTGTTGTTGTTGCTTTAACGTAAACAAACGGCAGACGGCATCAAGTGTACAACGGTCGAGCCAGGCCTCGAGCTATGGGTTCGAAAAAACCTGGTATGACGAGGGTTAAACGAATTTCCTATTTTTTTAACACTTAACGCTTTTTCTCTGTCTTTCTCGGTTTTTTACAAAGTTATTTGTTTACATGTCTGGTATTAATAATATTAATTTTAATATAATATTATTTTTTTAATAATATTAATTTTAATATTAATAAAGTATTGAAAAATATTCAAGCAAAAACGTAAATCTAAGTGGCCCGACTTAGGAAGTCAGAATGGAGAAACGTAAATTTACGTGACCCGTCCGTTAAGTTAACAATTAATACTAAATTAATTAATACCAAGCCCTACCCGGGCTCTGAAACTGATTAACGTGCGTTGCTTTATAAGAATAACAAGATTGAATTTATTTGGACATTTTGCAATTTTTAGTAAAACATAAGCCTGGAAAAGGAAACTTATCCAATTGTGTTTTTTTTTAAGTCTTCATAATGTCGACACTTTGAAAATAACAAACGCGAGACCGTTCATATTGATCCGCGTGGTAGGGTTATGTACAATTTAGATAAATTTGATCGACAGAAATCGGTAGAAATTCTTCCGGCGAAAGGAACTGACGTTTGAATGTGGAATCCGTTCGACTGAAATGCGGGGACAACGTTCGTAAGTAGAATGGAACGGTGTTTGGTCGGACCGCACACAGAATCGGCAACGCTACGTGGCCTCGGAAAGTGCAGCGACGTCTCGATTCGTCAAAAGTCGATTGACGGCGGCGATCCGGCCCCGGGGGGTTTTGTTGCCGGGGCTTTCATTGAAACACTATAGGGTATAAGCGTGGATATTACTGCGATTTCTCAATGAAGGCGAACTTTCACAGAGAGATTAAAACCTTTCACGCCAATAAATTGATAACTCGTACTATTTGACAACTACATGTTATTCCTTAATTTATATATATAATATAAAATATTCTTATAATCTCTGGAAGCACGAATTACATTAAAAAGCGTAATGTAAAGAAACAACTATACGTGTGCATATATTACCCGAGGTTATGTATAATATCTATTACGGTGAGCCAAATGCATACTGCGTGTCAAGATTGACATAACCTATTTTCTTCTAAATGTACTACACACAGCTACAATTTCTAGGATCAAGATATTCTCACTGTAGCACTGTTCACAAATTAGCTATAGGTACTCTGCGATCAAGCGTGTACGCACCGGCTCGTCGAGAACTGCGCTGTGTATAGGTTAAGATACGTAGTTCGGTAAATCGCCGCGGTAATGTACACGCATAGTTAAAAAAAACTACGCGTCAAATAATGTGTTAGTGAATAATATTTCAGGTGTACTGTTCGTGTAATATTCGACAGTGTAAGTCGATTTTTTTTATCAAAATACCAAAATATAAATGCCTTTCGAATCAGCGTTCGCGACTGCCGTACATGTTTCGTAAGACTCAACGTTTTCATGAGCAACAAAAGTCAATAAACGAATTAAAACTTGCGATTGTTGTCACTTGTACGTCATAAATGATCAATATTAAACGTATAAAAAATTACGAGATTAATTTTTAGAAGATTATACACTATAAAATCTTAGATTTTATTGCTTTTATTTAGAATCGGGCAAATATTTGATTCGTCGTACCGCCGTGCCGCCGCCATGTGTACGTCAGCGAGCCCGTGCAACTGTGCAGAAGAGAAGCATGCAGGCTTTAAATCCGTCATTTTCTAATTGGTGCTCGACGGTCGTTCGCTTATCACCGACTCGCGGATGTTTAGGCTTAGGGGGCCGGGCCGAATATGTAGAATTCTCGCCAGAAATACACTTTACGATCCCGCGAGTGGCTCTGCCGGCTCGCGGAATATACGGGGTGTCCCGCGACCACAGTGACCAGCCGACTTCGCCCGGAGACGTTTGCTACATTCCAGTTGGAGGAAAAGCGGATCTACGTATTTCCATTAAATTACTGCGCGTGAATTAGAGTAAGTTTTCGTGCCGATTGTGTGTACGTCGCCGCGGAAAAAAAATAAATACCCTTGTTTACGATTCGGCTTTTAGGATCGCCTGCTTGTTGCGGCGGATTGTGACGCGATTGTGCCACAGTGCAGGCGGGTCTCTGTAGTCGGGGCACGTCCGAAAACCGGACGTGAGATTCCTCGCGCGAAAGGGAGCGGAAAATATAAAATGGAATTTGTTTCTACGCCGGTGAAGGCCTAGACGGGAATTCTGAGAGAGTTATCCGGTGGATGGTTTTTTTCGAGAAGTTTCGACCTCTCGACGAGCGACCTTTCCAGTTACGAAATTATGAATCACGAACGCGTTCAGGGCGAACGGAGAGGGGCCCCGGATATGATTCCGCGAGATGATTTATCTTCGTGTAACGACGGACCGTCACTGTTCTTCGGGGCTCTTTTAAAACACGAAGCGACTCCTCGGCACTCGCCGCACGTTCCGGTATTTATCGGGCTGATAAGAAAAACAGCCATCGACCGACAAGTACGCTCCGCCGACTCATAAACACGGAACTCGACGGAACCCGAAGATCACTTTACAGGCACTAGACTAGATAGCGTCGTTCGGAGGGACGCGTTGCACGGCCCCGAGCCTCGTGTTCCAGCCCCCGGAAGATATTTCAATCAATATTTTTATCGACTCGTATCACGGCGCATAACGGTTGGAGATCTGCCGCTGTATATAATAATATTATATATATAATATATATAATATAATTTATATATTATAAATTATATATTATATGTATATTATAATAAATATTATAATAAATGTTTTATAATAATATTTATATATTATATATGTATATATCTGCCTATAAATAATATTAATAATTAAATAGTATAATTAATAGAATAAGTAATTCATTAGCCGTCGATTAGGCGAATCGTTCGGTACCGATTCTCTCGCCTAGAGGATTCGAGCTTTCCAAGATCTCGATTTAAAACGATCGGTGTTTTCGCAGAAGCAACGGCAACAGGGCTTTGCCGGCGTGGACGAGGGCACGGATGGACGCAACGAGGATGAAAATACCGGGGCGGATCGAGCCAGTGGTGTGACCGCGAAAGAGACCTTGAAGCGGGGAAGAAGGGACCGGCGAGGATTCGTCGAGGTCAACGAGTGGGACTCGTTGCGATAGGTAGCGGAACTGCGGCTACAAGATGGCAACACCGCCGGACTCGCCGGGACCGGAGGAGGCGCTCTTCGACTTCGAGAGCTCGAGGACCAGGCAGCAGGCAACCAGACCGGTCGCTCTCGAGGAACTCCTCCGGCAGACCAAGTTCTCCAGGCAGGAGATACGGGTGATGTACCGGGGTTTCAAACAGGTCAGTCGCGACGCTCGGTGTTCTCTGGCAGCCGGCTCCGAGAAAGCCTGAAATTCGGAAGAGCGGCTTCTAGAGATTCACCCTGGAGAAATTGCTAGATTTGTTTATTGGTCGAACCGTGCCGCTTCTGCTTCTGCTCACGCTTCTGCTCTTGCTTCTGCTTTCAAGTTTAATGTTCGATCCGAGTCACCGCCGGGTCCCTCTCTGGGAGATCGCGCGTTTACTCTTGTCCACGTGAACGCACGCTCTTGACACAATTACGAGGACTTGGCATGCGAGCGAAACAGCGGAATTAAAGCACCTGCGAAACACACTTGAGAGGTTGGCCGCGCCAGGTCTATTCGCGGCGGTACGACGCCTTCGAGTTCTTAGCGCCTCTTCCAGTTCCCCTCCTCGCGAGCCACGATCAGTTCCGCCTGACTATTTACTCGGTTCGCTCAGAAACGTGCGCGTCTGCCAAAATATTTCGCAGATAAACCGCGGATACTTCTTCAACTTAGGATCTCTCGTACGATGTCGAAGAATTTCACAGTAATCGCGCGGATCTTTGGCACATTCGAACGCTTGGAGACTGATCTTCGATTTAGAAAAAGGGTGTTTTTCTTCAAGGCTATTACAGTAGTTGTTCCCTAATTCGGGAAGATATGATTATGTTATTACACAGGGTGTAATAACATGTAATAACATATGTTATTACACAGAATTATCGTACTTCTGGGAAATGAGGGATTCCCGAGGTCATTTGAAGTAACTTTTTCCTTTACAAAAATTTTCTCCGAGGCATCGTTAACGATTTATTAACGAAAAACAGTGACCAATGAGGGGCGAGCTCTCGGCTGGCGCGGGGCAGCCGCGCCAATCAGTGGAACTGGGACGCCTCGCACCAGCCGAGCGTGCCTCTTATTGGTCAGCGTTTTTCCTTAATAACTCGTTAACGACGCCTCGGGGAGAATTTTTGTAAAGGAAAAAGTTGCTTCGAATGATCTCAGGAATCTCTAACTTCCCGCAAGTACCATAATTTTGGGACAGCCTGTATATTGTAAAAACGGGCCGCAAGGCTCGAATAATCGTATCTCCTTTTCCCAAATTGTTCATTTTTGTGCGCAATTTGAGCGCGAATTGGGGATAAATTACTGTACGTAATACAAGTAACCCTGCTATAACTAGAAAATGCCGTATTGTATGAAATCGTGTCATACAAGACCCAGAGTTAGTACAAAAATGGGAGGTTTCGCACCGAAAACTTATTAAAAACGAACATTTTTTTTTTTAATTCGGCGGAAGGGTATATATTTATGTACCCTTAATTATAATAATTATATTTTCATGTAAAGGCACTATAGTTCATTATTCCTTTCCGTCATTATTTTAGTTATATTCTTATATTAATATAAGTTATGTTTTTAGTTACATTTAGTTAGTAAAATGATGTTACCCAATGCTGTCGTAATACAGGGTCGTACAAAAGTTTTCGCAATTTTCTTAGAGCGAAATCGTCTTATAGGATGCTGTGTTGTTGTATAATATCGATAGAAATTCTTCCGACAAAACAAACTATGTACTGTCTGGATACAACACGATCGCAAGTAGAATGGTCGGTGTTTGGCCGGACCGCGTACGTTCGTGCAAGTGGTGCACGGTTAAACTTACATCGAGGCCGGAGCCGGCGTGTAAATTTTTGCGTACGGGACGTCCTTTCTTTCCAAGAACTAACTCGAGGCTCAGCATTTATCCTTTTGCACCTTTATGTTGAGGTTAAACTCGACATTGACTTTTTCATTAACAATTTTATTTTTCTATGATTCGCGTTACATTCACGAATAAATTACGTAAATAAAAATATTATATTATATAATATTATATATTTATATATATTTATATATATATAATATTTTATATTTATATAAATAAAAATTACGTATATAAAAATAAATAAATCACGTGGTATCTGGAACGATTGTAGTATTTTTAGTTCTATCAGGTCGTCAAGGATCCAGATCGGTAACCGAACCCGTGCACCGAAACCAAAGATGAACAATTTCCAAGATTTCCGAACGCTGGACGAAGGAAGAACGGAAAATGTTGACGATTCCTAAAAGTAGGCTTGACCCATCAAAAAGCTAATACGTGTTACATTCGGCGAAGCTGCGGAAGTACGTCGAGGATAGCTAGGTCGAATATTCGGTGAAACGACTGCTTGGTTAGCAAGTTTTCACTGCAAAACCATCGGACAGGAATTGTATCGACCGCGGGGGTGCACTGTAAACCTCCGACATTTACGTTCGAAACGGTCTAGCCGGCGTGTACGCAACCTTGAGGGGAATCTCGACGCCGACCCGACAACCGCCTCCTTCGAAAATCCGCGTAAATATTTCACGAACGAGGCGGGTCCGACGCTCGGGCGATTACACGCGTCGATTCCGCGAGCTTTCGCAACATTTCGCGAATCTCCGCAAATTTCCGCGAGTTTCTTCCCATTGAAATCCGAGGCTGCGGAGCCGGTTACTGTGCGGTGATCAATCGCTGTGCCTTCGGTTCGTTTTCGGGTGTACGATTAATCTTTTTTCTTCGTCTGTTTCGTTTATCTTTGAATAAAAAAAATACTGACAGTTATTACATTTAGTTACAATATTAAGTTATAAGTTAAAATATTTACGATAGTTATTACATTTAGTTACATTTATGATGAAATTAATTCTGCGGCTGCAAGGAAGAACGCTCTCTGCAAGTCACATTTTTTTTCTTCATTTCCGTGATACTGTCGCTTGAAATTCCGATCGCCAATGCTTCGTATTAATAGTGTTTCAAATCGCATAATTTGTCGGAGCCTATAGAATTTATTTTCGCGTTGATCTTTTCTGATAAATACGTTTTGTTTGGAAATTGCGACTTGCGGCGGTTTACTCCTTACAGCTACAGAATCAAGCCCAAAAACGGATCGAGGACACAGCAATTGGTCACGCCACGGTAACCGGCTCCACTACCCTGCATCAGTGTCCGAAATGTCAACTCTAGAAAATAACCCTTAGAGATACAAAAACATCATGCTACCGTGTCGTCAGTTGTCAATATTTTTTAATTGAATCTAAAACTAGATAATAGCCACTTCCAAAATAAACGGCTCATTTGTCCAGATATTTCTAAGTTATATATAATTTAATTTCGGCGAAAGCTCTAGAAAACAGCCCCTAGAAAAACACAAAAACATTATACTACCGTGTCATCAGTTGTCAATATTTTTTAATTGAATCTAAAACTAGATAATAGCCACTTCCAAAATAAACGACTCATTTGACCAGATATTTTTACGTTACATATAATTTAATTTCGGCGAAAGCTCTAGAAAACAGCCCCTAGAAAAACACAAAAATATTATACTACCGTGTCATCAGTTGTCAATATTTTTTAATTGAATCTAAAACTAGATAATAACCACTTCCATAATAAACGACTCATTTGTCCAGATATTTCTAAGTTATATATAATTTAATTCCTGCGAAAGCTCTAGAAAATAGCCCCTAGAAAAAACACAAAAACATTATACTACCGTGTCATCAGTTGTCAATTTTTTTTAATTTATTAATACGCAAAATCCTCGAATATCTGGATTTAAAAGTAAATTACCACTTTCAAAATGAGCGGCTAATTTGTCCAGATATCGTTCGACCGTAGCCTCGGTTTTACGCCACTGTACCAACAGCCGAGAATAAGGACAACCTACCTTTTATGAGAAGTTGTAATCATCGCGGCCATTATTCTCGCCTATTATTCGCACGTCAGCTTGTCGCCGTGTTAATAATGCCGTGTGTCGTTCGCGTAAGAAAGTAGAAAGGAGAACAGGCGAAATGCGAAGAAACTTAAAAAATTGTCTGTTTGTTCGGCCGATCGATAAAATGTACTCCGATCGGGGTCGCCTATTGATCCGAAACTGGCTACGTTTCGACAGCGAAACCGTATCGTACGCGATACGAGCATAGACAACCGTAAACTATTCGAGAGTCTACGAAGCTGGCAACGTTAAAAGAATTCTTCCGACAATGGCGGTCGATGGTCGCGTGTCCGGCTCGTTGTCGCGGCGTAGGGTGGGGAGGCGGGGATAGGAGGGGGGCGGACGAGAGACCGTCCGTTCCGCGCTAAAAGACCGTGGATTGCAGTGAGTTAACGAGAACTATGAGCGGAGAGTGGCTCTCCAGTGAAGAATCCGTCGTTTCTAGGCCCGCCAGCCTTTCCGACTCGTTCCATCGTTTTGTCAAATAGTTTTATACCCGATCGTTGCTTTTTTTTCTTCTTCTATCCATTCTACCATTTCTACCGGCTGTCTACACGCGGCTTCGCGGCTGATTCGATATCTCCTGCTTCTGATATCTCCATTCCGTTATTTTCCGTTATCCCCGATATTCGAGGTTATTCGTTTCCCATCGTGCCACTTCTCTTTGAACGGCGTGCAATAAATTCTTTCTAATTCACGCTCATATTGTACGCAAATATTGACAATTTTGTAAGAGGAGATATGATTACTCTACTACAGTACTACACTTTATAAAAATTTTCTCCGAGGCATCGTTAACGAGTTATTAACGGAAAACAGTGACCAATGAGGGGCGAGCACTCGACTGGCGCGAGGCGGCCGCGCCAATCAGCGGAACCGGACTTCGCCTGCTCGTTGGCTGGGCGAGCTCGGCTGGCGCGCGGCGGCCGAGCCAATCAGCGGAACTGGACTTCGTGAGCTCATTGGCTGGGCGAGCTCGGCTGGCGCGCGGCGGCCGAGCACGCCTCTCATTGGTCAGTGTTTTTCGTTAATAACTCGTTAACGACGCCTCGGGGAGAATTTTTGTAAAGGAAAACGTTACTTCGAATGACCTCAGGAATCTATAACTTCTCGGAAGTACCATAATTTTGGGACAGTCGCAAGAATCGAATAATCATATATTCTCTTCGCAAATTGTCGACTTCTGTGTACAGTCCAAGTGTCAATTAGGGAGAATTTACTATAGTCGATGGTTTACTATTTTTTAGATTCTAGACCGTCGATGCAGAGCCCCACTCTCTTCGTATTCGTGAAGTCCCTAATTAATAAGCATGACCCGCGGAATCGAATCGTTTGACCTTTTTCTTATCGTCGGGATTATCGTAACGACGGAGCACCACCCCTGCGGCGCTATCCGCGATTCCATAGCACGTGGCGCGTGGCGCGTGAAAGTTCGAAGGTTCATTCAAATTAGGGGGTTCGAAGTATGGCGGGACGTAGGGGGAGGGGGGGAGAAGACACGTCCGAGTTTCTGAATTTATTTATCTCGATCGATGCTCGTCGTCCCCCACCCATCGGCTATCATGCTGGGGATGCGAGCTGGCGTGTCTGCCGTTTACGCGGGGCCGGGAATCTTCCTAAACGACGCGAGGTCCCTCGATCGAAACACGAGCCTCTACTTCGACTTTCCCGGCCGGCAACACCTAGGCCATCTAGACCTTGGACCATATGTATGTATCATTAGACACGGCGCGTGTGTAAGCGCGTTTATAGAAAATCCAAAAGACCGGCGAAGCATAGATGACTGTGCACTCTGACGTCACGCGCACTAGCAGATAGTCATTCGAAATGGCTGACGCGGCGTCGGACTTCCGAGTTCAAATCTTAGATGCTGTCGATTTTGAATGATGCGCTAGACTGCCTAGACTACCTAGAGACTATCTAAAGACTACCTAGACTACCTAGGGACTGCCTAGAGTCTGCCTAGACTACCTAGAGACTACCTAGACTACCTAGGAACTTCCTAGAGTCTGCCTAGACTATCTAGAGACTTCCTAGAGTCTACCTAGACTACCTAGGGACTCCTTAGAGTCTACCTAGACTGCCTAGAGACTCCCTAGACTACCTAGGGACTTCCTAGAGTCTACCAAGACTACCTAGAGACTTCCTAGAGTCTACCTAGACTACATAGGCACTCCCTAGAGTCTACCTAGACTACCTAGGGACTTCCTAGAGTCTACCTAGACTATCTAGAGACTTCCTAGAGTCTACCTAGACTACCTAGAGTCTACCTAGACTACCTAAAGACTGCCTAGAGTCTACCTAGACTACCTAGAGACTGCCTAGAGTCTACCTAGACTACCTAGAGATTTCCTAGAGTCTACCTAGACTACCTAGAGACTTCCTAGAGTCTGCCTAGACTACCTAGAGACTACCTAGAATCTACCTAGACTACCTAGAGACTTCCTAAACTCTACCTAGACTACCTAGAGACTACCTAGAGACTACCTAGAGCCTACCTATACTACCTAGAGACTACCTGGACTACGTATACTACCAAAATCACCTAGACTACCTAGTTATCTAGACCACATTTACTGGCGCAGTTGTCAGCGAAATTGTCGAGCGGCAACCCTTAAATAGAAATGCCGAGTTCAATAGGGCGGTTACCAGCAAACGCCCAACCTTGGCGCGCGCCAACGCTACGATTTTTCAAAGAAACGTGTGTCCAGAGGCTGGAAGACAAGGGTGTGGGAGAGGAGGGAGGCGGGGCAATGAATGGAGACAATGGAGTTCTCCCGAGAGCTGCAAGGGCGGCATATAAAAGAACTGAGGAGGACACCTTCGGCGGCGGAATGCCGCGTGTGCTCTCTTTGCACTCTGCCGCATTCTGTGGAAACGGAATGCCCGAAGGACAACTATTTAGCGAATCATCGAGTCAGGTTTCGAGCCGATTTCGACGACACTCGTGGTTGGTTCTTGGACGGCTGTCTTTTTTCATCGACCGTTTCGAATGGACGAAAAAAGAATCATATGTAGTAATTTCTCCGGGAATTGCCAAATTTCGGGTTGCTGTGAATTTCCCTATGTTAATCATATATGCTTATGTGATTTATTGCTACGTCGATGCTAAGGATGAAAGGTGTCGGTGAAGCGTCTGACGCGGCACGCGACGCGAATTCGCGGAAGAAAATAGAAAATGGTCTGTTTGGGTGTGAGTTCGATTATTTTCTAAAAACCGCGGAGCTGCAGGGTACGTGAACGTCGAATCGTGGGCTATGGCCACCGAATGGTGAATCGTGAATCGTGTCACGTGGCCTCCGAATTGCCTTCGAATCGCGGCGAAAAATTAGAAATAAAAAAGTTAAGTCATCTTTTTTATCCTAGCATTACTATGTGTTCATATTAATATACATCGGCATGCTGACAGCTGCCTTTTTTTGCCGACTGTCCCGAGTTTCTACAAAAACGAGCGGCGCGAGGCTGGAAGAATCGCGACTCGGTATTCTCAGATCTGCCGGTTTCAATTCCGATCTCCGAACATTTCTGAGAGAAATTACTGCGAGTCGCGGGTTGGGCGCTGCAATCTATTGTTTATTTACGAAGAAACGGACCATATTGGCAGACCAAAAGTGGACTCTGACCGATCGGCTTCCGAACCTACCGTATGCATTTCGGGCATATCTATCACTCGAATTTGTCCGGAATTGTTGAATTTGTAAAACCGTTGAACAGCTCCGGTCTAAAGCAACATGTTTCGTACCGATGGAGAGGAAAATTATGAATGTCGAAAAAAATGGTGAAATGAAAAAATTTGCCGTGCGGTCAAAGCGTGAAAATAAAATAGAGGGCACCCCGGTTACCAAACAGCCGTAAAAACTTTGATCGCCCGCACAAGGATTAACGTTTCTAGAGCGGTTGTACCTGTGTACAGGCTAACGCGTTCAGAATTTGTGGCCGAGGATGGTAAAAAAGCAGCTTAAAATCGGGGGTCCTCCGAGGGCTAATTAGTTTCAATGAGAAATGTACAGCATGAAATGCAACGAGCGTACAACAGATGCTATACATTATCTACCTGCTCTCTTTGCAGGGCTAGCCCGAAACGGGTTAACCCGTTGCATGGTTACACAATTGCGCTGGGAGAAACTACTGTAAGTCGCGGGTTGGGAACCCATTTTTTCTTTAGCTATCTGAGGAAACTGACATAACTCCCCTTGCGTAGGCGACTAGGGCATCCACTTCTATGTTGACTTATAATTTTTTTCATGTTATTTATCTACGTTTCTATAAAAACGAGCCGCGAGACTCGAAGTATCGTGTCCGAGTGTCCGGCGATTACCGTTTTCAATTCCGTGGTCCGGGCCTTTCAGGGAGAATTTACCGTAATTGGCCGTAAACGGTGAAACGCAAGAATCGGGGCGGCTCCGCGCTCGCATAATTAACGCCAGAGCAAGTTTCAATGAGAAATGTACAGCGTGAAATGCAACGAGCGTACAACAGATGCTACACATTATCTACCTGCTCTCTTTGCAGGGCTAGCCCGAAACGGATTAAGCCGTTGCATGGTCGCACAATTGCGCGGGGGCGCTTGCTTTCGATTCGCTTTTGATCCGGTCGGGAGCAGTATCGGCAACATAAACGTCGAACTCCTGCATTGTATCGGTTTCGATTGTCGCTAAACCGAGGACGTCCGTTCGGCGTCAGGTCGTCCGGCTGACAGGCCATCGTTTCATTGTCTCGTTTGCGTCGGCGATCTTTTAACCCTCTATCGATAACTATCGAAGGCTCTCCAACCCGGGTTTCCACTGTCGGATGATCGCCGTTCGCCGTGAATTAAAGCTGGTCGAAACATTGTGACCCTCCAGTAATTGTGTTCCCTGCGGGGGTGCGCCACGTGCCAAGCACAGCGAACTCTCTCCAATTGTTCCTCAGCTTGTAAACAGACAATTTGGGGAGTGAAGATACGATTGTTCGAACCTCGCCGGCTTATTATTGTCGACAATCGGCGACTATGAAAGCGACGACGCGCGCGGCTCACAAACAATCTTATCTCCTTCTCCCAAGTTGTCCGCTACTGTTTACAAGTCGAGGGACAATTGGAGAGAATTTACTGTGTATATATTATATATACATACGTACCACGTGCCACGTGGATAAAAAAAAATCCCTGACAGTGACCGTCTCTGATTATTGTTGCTGTTGAATAATCGTGTCGTTCCGTCTACACTGGTATTAATTAACTTTTACAGACGAAATCGAAAGTATAATGACCGGGACTAGGGTAATCGGGGTTGGAGGACAGCGAGTAGATCGACACGCGGTCGGTTTCCCTGCAATTTGTTCGCGGTCGATGTTCCAAATTGTCGTTCGTTAGCGGGGAACAGGGACAAAACGGCAACCGATGGATGCTCGTAGGAATTTATTTAGCCCGGAACCCCTTCGATTTTACCTTCGAATTCGGAACGCAGTTTCCTCTCCGAAATCGTCGGAAGTCGAGGTACGGTGCTGATTTCGTAAGATCATGAATTGATTAGCGAATCGCATGGGAAGGTCAGAACGGCAACCACGAATGAGCCGGTGAACGACGATAAACTTCGAAAAGGGAGCAACGTACCGGAAAACGTTGGGAAACCATGGCGTCGACTTGGACGAAATTGGAGCACGATGCACGGGATATACACGAGTGTATTGTTTGCCGAGAAGTTTGCTCTGGCGTTAATTATGCGAGCGAGGAGCCGCCTCGATTCTTGCGTTTCACCGTTTACGGCCAATTACGGTAAATTCTCCCTGAAAGGCCGGGACCTCGAAATTGAAAAGGATAATCGCCGGACACTCGGACATGATACCTCGAGTCTCGCGGCTCGTTTTTATAGAAACGTATAATAAATAACATGAAAAAAATTATAAGTCAACATAGAAGTGGATGCCCTAGTCGCCTACGCAAGGGGAGTTATGTCAGTTTCCTCAGATAGCTAAAGAAAAAATGGGTTCCCAACCCGCGACTTACAGTAGTTTCTCCCAGCGCAATTGTGTAACCATGCAACGGGTTAACCCGTTTCGGGCTAGCCCTGCAAAGAGGGCAGGTAGATAATGTATAGCATCTGTTGTACGCTCGTTGCATTTCATGCTGTACTTTTCTCATTGAAACTAATTAGCCCTCGGAGAACCCCCGATTTTAAGCTGCTTTTTTACCATCCGCGGCCACAAATTCTGGACGCGTTAGCCTGTACACAGATACAACCGCTCTAGAAACGTTAATCCTTGCGCGGGCGATCAAAGTTTTTACGGCTGTTTGGTAACCGGGGTGCCCTCTATTTTATTTTCAAGCTTTGACCGCACGGCAAATTTTTTCATTTCACCATTTTTTTCGACATTCATAATTTTCCTCTCCATCGGTACGAAACATGTTGCTTTAGACCGGAGCTGTTCAACGGTTTTACAAATTCATCAATTCCGGACAAATTCGAGTGATAGATATGCCCGAAATGCATACGGTAGGTTCGGAAGCCGATCGGTCAGAGTCCACTTTTGGTCTGCCAATATGGTCGGTTTCTTCGTAAATAAGCAATAGATTGCTGCGCCCAACCCGCGACTCGCAGTAATTTCTCTCAGAAATGTTCGGAGATCGGAATTGAAACCGGCAGATCTGAGAATACCGAGTCGCGATTCTTCCAGCCTCGCGCCGCTCGTTTTTGTAGAAACTCGGGACAGTCGGCAAAAAAAGGCAGCTGTCAGTATGCCGATGTATATTAATATGAACACATAGTAATGCTAGAATAAAAAAGTTGACTTAGCTTTTTTATTTCTAATTTTTCGCCACGATTCGAAGGCAATTCGGAGGCCACGTGACACGATTCGAAGGCAATTCGATGGTCACATACCTAATACAGTAAATTCTCCTCAATTGTCGTTCAGCTTGAAGATGAAAATGCGCAACTCGAGAATCTTCGATTTCTCATCGTCCGATTCCCGTTGATAATGACAAAAAAGCCTTACCTGCGACCTACTTCCGGCACAATTCGCCGTGCCCACGGCTTTCGCATAAGTTTCTCGGGTCGGCTGCACCCTAGTTCCGCTGTTCTTTCGTTGCCGAACCTTTCATTAGCCCTTGGCCGTTACGATGGTCATTCTCATTCCACTTGACACGTTTCGGTAATCCCACTTCCCTTTCACTCTCTCTCTCTCTCTCTCTCTCTCTCTCTCTCTCTCTCTCTCTCTCTCTCTCTCTCTCTCCCTCTCTCTCTCTTTTCCCCTCTATTTTCCCCTCTATTTTCCGTCAACCATGCCACCATCTTTGTCGAGTCGTTTAAAAAAACAGCGAGATTTTTTGTTCACGTTTTCGTTTATTCCAACGGCGAACAGAGCTATTTCTCGCGCATCGGCCGCGTAATTTCCGGCGAAGCTGATCTTCGTTTAATTTCCCAGTAACAATGATCCGGTGGACTCGATGGGTCAGTCGGACAGCCGTTCGGTCAACGAAGTCCTCCGTGTTCTCGCCTTGACCATCGCCTTGTTTCTGTAAATTGCCGGTCGTTTTGATCCCCGCCAGGGACACGTTGCAGCGATTCCGGTACGCGATTGCTTCTCCTTACCTGAGCACGCTCTCGTAAATAGAGTATTCCGATTGCGCGGAGAAATTGCACATCCGAGCGTCGAGCCGAACAATGAACGGAATGCTTCTGAGTGCATCCGAGAATATCTCGCCCACTGAAACAGTACGGGTTATCATTCTCTAGCCGGCGCCATCGATCCGCGATCGCGTCGAGATACAGCGTTCTCGTGATAGGAAATTTCGAGGAAAAGCGGCGACTTCGGTACAGTAACGGTCACAAAAAGATGACGAATTTTGACATGATCACAGTTACACTCGTTATTGTCTAGCGAGAAACACTTTGCGAATTCGTTTCTTATCTTCTGGTATACAAATATCAAAATATTAGTACCTTTGGTTGATTCAACCCTTTGCCCTACAATATTGTGCCACACTCGTTTCGGTGATTTGGAACATGATCTGCTAAATATGGATATTATTCATATATTATATGTATATTTCTATATTATATATTTACATATTATATATTTATATATTATATATTCACATATTATATATTTATATATTACATATTCATATATTATATATTCATATATTACATATATTTTATATTATTTCAAATCGAAATAAGATTCTACGTGAATCAACGTAGCTGTGAAAGAAGTCTCTTAGTGCAAGAGATCGAGTTCATTGATCGAGCATAAAAATATGGTTGAATCACGGAATTTATTATCCAACGAAAGCGGAACAAGTCGTCCTTTGGAACTACGTAACCAAAGGAAGCCAAATTGGAAACTACTTGGAAACAAGCATGCTATAAATGTTTAAAGACTGGCCTCTTTATTTTGACCGCAGAAATGGCGGTCCACGAAAGACTACCGGAGAAAAAAGATGGATCGTCGTATCCATCGTTTGCACGCAAAGGATCGTTTCTGTTCTACAATTGGAACAGTTAAAAGACAGTTGGCACATTTTCAATCAAAAGCATGAAAGCCGCATAAAAGAGGCCGACACCGAGTACCAGAAATCGAAAAATGAGTTTTGCATCTGCTAAGGCTTGTCAACATTGAACACGTCAGGATTGACCAAAGAATATTATTCTCGGACGAATCGAAGCACAATCGTGTTACTTTTCTGATTGATTGCTCTACGCGAGACGTCGTTCCGGAGGAGATTCGCAACCGCAGTGCATTTTACCAATTTCTTTCTTTTCGCCTTAGTCTTTTGTCCGCTACTGTACATATAATATAATTTAATCTAACATATATATATATATATATATATATATATATATATATATATATATATATAATATAATATAATTTCAATGAGAAAAAAGCAATTTTGTGAATGTCTAGTAGGCTAGTCGCTCTATCATCTGAACAGAAAAAAATTCAAATTATTTATTCCAGTTATAAAAAAAGTTATACGTTTCAAAGAGTGTCCGAGAGCTTTTAACTACCAGGAAATACAGGGCGTTCCAAAATTACGGTATTTCCGGGAAATAAGGGCTTCCTGAGGCCATTCGAAGTAACTTTTTCCTTAGCGAAAATGCAATCTGCTGCTTTGTTTACGAGTTATTAACGAAAAACGGTGACCAATGAGAGGCGAGCTCGACTGGCGCGAGGCGGCCGAGCCAATCAGCGGAATCGGGCTTCGTGCGCTCATTGGCTCTGCCGCCTCGCGCCAGCTGATTGCATTTTTGCTAAGGAAAAAATTATGTACTTCGAATAACCTCAGGAACGAACCCTTTAATTCCCGGAAATACCGTAATTTCGGGACACTCTGTACAATGTTAGCGTTATTTGAGAGCCTACGATACATAATAAATGAGCCCCCTTTATCATAAAATGTCTCCGTGCCGGTTTTCGGATTCGCATTCTAGCTATCGAAGTCTAGGCATCGGTTATCGTTTACCGGGACGCAATCCATTCGCGTAATCAAGGAGATTCGATCTCTCTCACCTTCCTGGCCTAAATCGTTATTCGACAGGTCTAGGCGGAGGGTTTTTAAGTCGCAACCGGAGCTCAATGCTTCGACGAAAGCCGCGCCTCCAGCAGGTCCTATCCCACAGCTACTCACGTTCAGTATCTCCAGCCTGTCGGTTCGCAGCAAGTCTGAAACGGATTCAAACTATATATATATATATATATATATATATTATTATATTATATATATAATTATATATTATATTGTATATTATATATATAATTATATATTATATTGTATATTATATATTATATTATATATTATGTTATATTATATATATTATCATATATTATTTATATGTTATATATATACGTATTCAGACTATATATTTCGCTAAGGAAAAAGTTACTTCAAATAACCTAAGGAATCCACCATTTCCGGATTGCAAGACACTTTCGGGACACCCTGTATCTACATCATAGTTCTAATTTCGATACTCGACGATATCGATTCGAGAAGCCTCTTCGCGCGATTTCTCGATACCTCCTCAAACGATAGGATCGTTTGTTATTAGACGGAATCGAATGGAAATTCATCTGAATTTCTCGCGAACCGAATCGCTTTATAAATTACGATTCGTCGGGACGAATCGATCGCGGAACAATCCACCGCGGTCCACCGCCGACTTTTTAGTCACTCCACAGTGAAAGACGTTGTTTCGCGCGAGTTTTTAAAGAGAATGCACTCACACGCGCACAGATGAATAGCACCCTTGTCCAGCAGAGGGTTCAGTCTCAAGTTCAGATGCTCGAGCACCGGTGTTCCCTTCAGTATTCCGTGTATCAGACCCGCCATTCCTTTCGGCCCTATGTTGTTGTTCACCAACTGTATCACCTTCGTGTTGTGCGCCGAGAGAAACTCGCCGACGGCAAACGCTCCCTTGTCCCCCAGTTTGCAGTGGGAAAAGTCGATCTCCGTGATCTGTGCGCCGGGAAGAAATTCTGTTGAATCCTACGCCGCTGCGAACGTTCCGTGCACGGTTCGATTCGCGGCGGACGGCCGTCCCGTGCAAAAATCCTGTCGAAATTTCGAATCGATTCTCTTCTGGTCGGCCGGATCCTTGCACGCTTCGCGCTGTCTCGCCCAGAGACCCGTACGCGGTTCGTTCGCAGTTCTCAGTTCGGTCTAATTGTTGTCTCATTCGATCGATCACCGACATTCTGGTTCTCCACCAGTCCTTGAAGTAAACCAGCGGCACGCGGCTGATCCAAATTGCTCCTGGAGATGCTGAATTTGTTCAGCTTCGAGCAAGGCTGCAATCCTCGGCCGAGACCCTGGCAATCCTCGACGGAGAACCTTTTTTTTTCGTAGAAAATAAAATTTCTATAATATTTCTATTTATACTCATCGGCGAGCCGAACCGATTCACAGAGTTTTATTGTTATTTCTGAACTTGCAGAACCCCATATTGGTATAACGAAATTCATTTTTCAATCGAGGTTCTAACCGTAATAGCAATCGCACTGAAAGAAGAAAATTTTCGGATTGCGAGACATTTTTTGGACACCCTTAATTAATATATATATGTATATTAATATTATTAATTATTATTAATATATATATAATATAATATAATATAATAATATAAAAATAATAATATATATATTAATATTAATGAATAATGAGAAATAACGATGAAACACCGTCGGCTCGTCGATTAATAGAAATGGACCTTTAGGCGGAGTTTTCGAGGGAAACAGCCTACTTCCGACAACGCGTAAAGTTCTAGTTGCAGTTTAGTTGAAACTTAACGAGGGCTAATTGTGGTCGGTCGGTCGGTGGTTCGCGACAAAAATATATCTAGCCGACCTTCCCCGACCAGTCAAGGATGGCGTAGGTTGTTGGAAACCGACCAGGAATCGACTGCGATAATATTGAATAGTAGCGCGGGGGATCTTTGCTCGTGTCCCAGGAATGTATACGCCGTACGTACGCGACACACGACACCGGCGGGGACGGGTTGTCAGGCGCGCGGCGGCACGATTATTATTCCAACGCCAACTGTCGGCCGAGGAAAACAATGAGACAAGCGATCTGCCGTGCACCTTTTGCCGGGACGCGAGCGCGCGCGGCTCTATTGAAATTTGAAGGGCTTCCTCGGGAAACGGGGCGAACTTTAAAACGGGGCCTGCATTGTTGTTGCGCCGAATGCATATTTTATGAATCGTCGTGGAAACAACTCACTGGAAGTCACGCCACTCGAATCCGTCGTTCATGTAAATCACGCCGAAGTTGATGCGGACCTCGGTGAGATTGGCCAGCTGGGGCAGGATCTCGGCCATGGGAATGTGCTGGACTATGTCCTCCTCCGCGTGACAAGGATCCCCCTCGTCCGCGGACTTCACTTTCCTGTAAAGCAACGTCGAAGGGATCGTTAACCCATTTGTGCATGGTTAGCCAAGATTTTCCTCCTTTTTTATTCCTTATTTTTTTCCTATTTTTTGAAGATCTTCCGGATCATCTAAACAATTTGAAAATATTATTTTATCACTGCGAATCCGATCGAATTATTCAGAAAAGAAAATCAAACGAACGTCTCTATGTTGTGACGTCGATAAAAATCCGCAGTCTACTTGTCGCAAAGGAAAATATGAGAAACGATTTATCATCAACGTGACAAATGCAAAGCGATCGATGCACGCGGATTAATTAATTTCGTTTGCCGCGAGAACGATGCGAAGATGCGTACGGTAGTGTATTATGGCTCTATCTTTGGTCCGAAGGAAGACATCTCGGACCGGTGGAGCAAACGAAAATAATGCGATTCGCCCTTCGGCTCGTTACGTTAAAATGGTACTAAAACTCGGCGATCGGACTGGAAAGTTTCTTCGCAGATCGCTCGTCCGCGATTAGGCCGTGAATTTGACCGCGAATTCGGCCACGACTCGCCTGGTCGGTCGGAGGGAACGGATCCTTATCTTGTGCACGTAACTTCCTACGAGGCTGATCGTTTTCTCGCACTCCTCCCTCTGCGTCTCGTAGAAACTTGGCTCGAGGCTCTCGAGATACTCGCAGAATATACCCTCGCAGTAACGCTGTCGCCATGAATTCCCGTGCTCGGCCAGCTCGTTGGTCTTCCACCTGCAACGTTCAACGATTTCTTGAACAATTCAACAGCGAGGATTCTATGTTTCCCGAGCTCGAACACGGCCAGACCCAGATTCAGACCTAGATCCAGACCCGGGCCCTTATGGCAGAGCTGTACAATAACTTATGAGCCACCCTGGGTGCCCTAGGGTTATACATAAGGCACTCGGGTAAACGAAAATTACCTATTAAAAAGGACCGAACCGCTGGAAAATGTACGCGTTTGCAGAACCCGGAAGACGCGTTTCGTGGACTTGCGATTTCTTCAGATTCATATTTACGGAGTCTGAGATTTTTACAATCAACTTTCTTCAACTTTTTAATGAAACAGATGATCAATGATTAATTGTATTTAAATTTATTATTTCTATTATTACGACATTTGGCCGTCTCGCGCCAACCGGACTCACTTCTCATCGAGAAGTTAGACAAGGTTATGTCATAAGCTTGACATAACCAATATTTTTGGTTAATAGTCGCGGATTGCATTTTTCGCTAAGAAAAATGTCACTTCAAATGTGACCTCAGGAAGTAACATAACCTTGACATAACCCGAGAGACGGAGAAGTGTCGTAATCCCGTTGATTCTGGGTTAGGTTTCTTGACGAATCTATAGTTTGGATAATCATAATTACTTGTCCCTCGAGCATCGTTCCCAGTAGTGCTCATCCTCGATCTTCGTGATGGCTAATTCTAGAGGTAGGTCGACTGGTAGCAGTTCGAGAAGCTCGTTCCTGTCCTCGCAGGTCGGTAGCTCGTCCAGGATCGGATTATCCTTCCACGTGGCGGCTATGGCGAGAAGAGCGAGCCTCCTCAGGCTTGGAATCCTATTCTCGTCCCAGAGAGTATCCTCCGAGCGAAGGGTACGCTCCAGCTCGCTCGACAGCCGCGTCGTCTCGTAGGAGCATCTTACGAACAAGAGAAATCGCGTCGTTCTAACCTTTGATATTCCGGAGAAATTATTTCGTTGATTACACGGACAAAACGTTTGCATTACTTGTAGACCTCGAACACGTTTCTCGGCACAACCTGCGGTATCTTCATTTTCGAAAAATATCAATTTTCCCTTCGCCTCGTCCACGGAGCTACGACAGACCCTCTGAATTACGCCACCGAAGCCTTCTGCTACCTTCGGAGAGTCTGCGTATAGAAATCGAATGAAATGCGTTTCATTAGCTGTAATATTGTACAGGCTGTCCCATAATTATGTTAATACCCGGAAAGAAATGATTCCTGATGCAATCCGCGGCTTTGTTGACGAGTCATTAACGAGAAAAACAGTGACGAATGACAGGCGAGACCAGCTGGCGCGAGGCGGCCATTGCTCAGTTCGCCTCTCATTGGTCAGCGTGTTATTCGTTAATAAGTCGTACAGAAAGCCACGGATTGCATTTTCGCTAAGGAAAAAGTTACTTCAAATGACCAGAGGAATCGTCCCGTTTCGGGTGTTGACATAATTATGTGAAAAATAATCAATCCTGTATATTAGCGGTGACGAATCGACCAAAGATCCGCGCAACGGTTCCGACGGATGATTGATGATACCGGTCGACTTGTCGGTTTCAGGAGTGTCCGGAGGGCGTTGTGCACGAAGACTCGTTCAAGGACATCTACGCGAAGTTCTTCCCCCATGGCAGTGAGTTCCAATTAAATAAAGACCAGCGTTTGTTGCGTAATTAGTTAACGGCGACCCCGTACGAATTCCAGACTCCAGCCTCTACGCCCATTACGTGTTCAAGGCGTTCGATGTGAACTGCAACGGCGCCATCAGCTTCAGGGTAATTCACTCTAAACGGATCTTTCACGATTCTCTAGACGCTCTCGCGGCAGGGACTCTGGGGAGAATGCTCGAAATCTATAGAAATTCGAAACCACCGTAAATGAAATGAAATGAAATGCGAACGAAATGCGAACGGAATGAAATCGAGAATTGATTTAGATAAGCTGATTCTCTCCCCCGCTGCAGGATCTGCTAGTGACCCTGTCGACGTTGCTGCGCGGCAGCATCTACGAGAAGCTACGGTGGACGTTCAAATTGTACGACATCAACGGGGACGGTTGCATCACCAGAAGCGAGCTAGGTGAAGTTGTAACAGCGGTGCACGAGCTGATGGGTAGGCGGCATCACGCCGAGGAGGAGAGGAAAGCTAGGGAACAGCTGGACAGGGTGTTCAAGAAGCTAGATCTGAACCAGGACGGCGTAATAACGATCGAGGAATTTATCGAGAGCTGTTTGAAGGTACGGACGAGCGACGTCTTCCTTCGATCTACGAGGCGCGGCGCGGCGTGGCGTCTCCGAGATTCTGTCCTCCCTTAGGGTTTTCGCGGAACCCATTCCAATCCGAGCTTATTGCCGGTCGTTTGTCATGCGGAGCCTATAATACCCGGTGCTTCGGTCCGTGGGTACCGTTTTACGTACAGCATTCTCTCCAAAAGCGATCGAACCCCGGGGCTGTCTATTGTACATGATCAACGATCGTGTAGGTGTACCGCGTTACGTACTAACTCGAAGGGGGTACGGCCCGGCAAGATGGGGTCGAATGTGTCCCCTAACCAAATTGATTTTTGTTTAAGTCCATTCGGTATACAACTCGATGGAATACCTCTTGGCCAAGTTTCAAGTCCGCTATTTCTTGACAAAATTCACGAATCTTCTACTTATCAGGGCACTGCCAACACCGAATTTTGTTCATTTTGGAAGTATTTTATAATATATAATATTATTATACTATACTATACTATATATATACTATTATATTATTATATAATATTATATTATATATATATATATATATATATATATATATATATATATATATATATTATATAAATCACTTCTGTATTCAATGAAATGACCTGATAATTATATTAGTTCAAATGTTGCGACGGAATCATAATTAATGCTATTCGGCGCTATTCAGAAAACCGTTGAATTAAATAATTCACCGAAATAACTCTCAGATGCATTTCTGCATGAAACGTTTCTTTATACTACTATTATATAACTACTATTATAAGAATATAAATATGTGACGCCTTGAGAGCTTCAATGTAAAATCAGCATATTTACGTTTCCAGATATTTTGAACAATTGATTTTGCAACTGAAAATTCTGACAAAATTCAGAGCATTGTGCCCCGTTAGGTAGGAAATGCATGCATTTTTTCATAATCTCTCATTGTGTTGGGCAGAACAGGAAAAATAGAGCATGTTGTCAATTCAATTTAACAGCTTTATGGCGATGTTGCTGACTTGAAACGTGGCCGAGAGGTTTTTCTTTGAGCGGTATATCGAATGATCTACAGTCTAAACAAAAATCAATTTGGATAGGGGTCACATTTGATCATCTTATTCGGCTGTACCCTTTGAAGCATTGCTTGCTTTACAGTCCGAACTGTGCGTTGTGCGATCACGCTAACAATACAGTCATTTTTTCATGAAAATGCGCACGATAAATTGCACGATCGATCATCTTTTGATATATATTGGTAACTGCTTCATCGGAACGGCTGCTCGATCACCAAGGATGTTTGTGTTGCAGGACGACGTGATCACTCGATCGCTGGCAATGTTCGATTGCGCGCTCTGATCTCCGGCGAAGGAAGAGCCTCCTCTGGCAGTGAGCACGACGTCGCCGATCTCGCCGATCACACCGGTCACACTTGCCACACCTGTAACGCCGCTCTCCACCACGACAACCACCTTCTCGCAGTCTCAGTCGCCTTCGCCACCGCCGCCGTCCTACTCTTTGCTGCCACCGATCCCACCGCCTTTGCCTTCGCAGCCGCCTCCGGGGTACACAGTTCAAGACCAGGAACTGTACATGCTTCTCGCGGCTCACTGGTGGAATCAGCCGGAGGCTCCGCTCTTTTGCTGAGGGTAATTGCTGCCACTTAAGTATGCCTCTCCTCGAACGTTACACTTTTCTCTTTTTTTACCAAGGCTCGATTAAACGGCCCCGACCGTTTCCAGGCCGCGACTCCGAACATCCACGACGAGCGGGGGATTTCAATCTTGCGGGTTCAAGAATACGATTCTTCTCGTCAAACTGCCGAGGGATGCGATCTAACGAAGCGAAATCGAGAAACAAAGCAAATCGATATGGTTCCAAGGGAACATCCCCGAGGATATATTCGATGTACCATCGTGTTCCATAAAGTCGCCGAACAAGAGACTATCGTGTACTCGAGGACTGGATAATCTTCTGGAAAAGAAAACGTCTGTTTCTACGCGAATTGCGTGCCAAATCACAGCGGAGAGTATTTCACGTGGGAGCGTCGTTGCGCGACGTCGAGTCACGACAAATTCGAACAGAGTCACACCGTGGATCCGTAGGTGGCAGATATCTATATTTCCCTTTCTAACGAATCTTCCACCTCCGGAATCAACGTATTAATCTCCTAGCACGATAGATCGTGATTGGCGGAAGAACCGGGTCGGTACCATGCGCGAAGTTGCATCTATTACACGAGTTCGATATTCTTCTGATTTTCGCTGTGAAACTGTCTTTGGAGATACCGTTACAAACGGGAGTTGTAAGGAACGGCGTATAACAAATGCGCTTTGCAGGCATAGGACCGACATAGAGCCGTCATAGGCGCCGGCACAGAATTTGTATGCAGGGTAATCGACTCACAGGGACACAGAACTGCCCGATCTCGCCGCTGTATACCGGTTAATCAAGCCGCGGGGGGCGCAGAACTGACTCAGCACAGCTGTATACGGGGTAATCGACTCCCAGGGGCGCAGAACCAGCCTATCGTCGTTGTATACCGCGTAATCAACGTGCAGGGGCGTCGCGAACCGACTCGGTGAATCGCAGCGTGGGGTAGCAGGGAAACGTATTCGATTTTCTTTCAACGACAATCGTTCCGCGAATTAATTACAGGAAATCGTCGTTTTCGTCGATCGACGATTCGAGGCGGTAGTATACGAGAACGGTGTGCGCCGTTATCGTCGAGAAGCCTTGGTACCAGGGGCCCCCGACTTTCTAGGGAATATATCCGTAGGCGTTTTAAGCCGTAAGCGAACCGAGAATCAACTTTTCTAAGGCATCGATCGTTAAACGAACGAATACTCCTGGACGTTGACGCTTCGACGGCCGTCGGGAAAGCGCATATAGCGGCCGTCGACGCGTCGACGGTGTAATCGGTACTAAACCTGACGCCAAATAAGAAGGTCCCTGAGAAATGTCGACAACCGAACTCGTTCATTGGTTCACGAGTGAACATAATCGAGCGGAGCAGCAGGGACCGTGAATCGAAGCGTTAACGGAACGAGATGCGCGTAACAGGTTCCTTTTTATTTGGTGTTAACTATAGTCCTCGTGGATTAGGATCCTGTTATCGCTCACCTGGCAATCAGAACACCAAATCGCAATAATTAAGGTAACGAGCGCGCTCGCCGGGATAGTTTTCGTTCGACTTTATTTATAGTTTCTCTAGAGATTAATGTCGGGTGTTATCGAATCCCTAGCGTTAGGTTAGACTTTCGGGCGACCGGGTGACGTTCGCTGGCCCACCTATGACTCGAGAGAGAGAGAACTATGCGACCGAGAACAGTCGTTTCGGAACGCGAGACAAGGAGCGAGAGTAATACGCGTTCGAACCGTAAAGCGACGCGGGACGTCCATGGGTCTCACCTCGCGAATCGCCGGAGATTTTCTGTAATTGTTTCGAGCCCCGAGACGGAGTGGAGCCGAATCACGGTGGTCGTCTTAGGATAGTTGTCGTCTCGACCGTCAGCGTAGCACTGTCCTCGCGTCCGGTCGCGTCGCTGGCGGACGGGACGGTGTCATTTGGTAGCCGGTTGCCAGGCGCGTGCCTATGGCAACCCGTAGCCAGTATGGATCTCACATTAGCGCGCGATCTTCTAGCCGATTTAGGGATATCGTACAAAACGTGATCGCGAAACGAATCTCCGCGCGTGTTACGGTTTTAGTCCGACCGATGCGTATTCGTATTTTTCGACCAGCTTCTATATTCCGCATTTTTCAATGGCATATGGACACACACACACTGATTATCGGAAGGATTCCTACGAATTTTCTGTTTGTTCGATTTATCTCGGACGCGTTTCTAGCCGACGATGGGACAGATAATCGGCTCTGTCAATTACATTTAATATTATCGTTACGATAAAACACGATTATTCACCGAACGACGGCGAACGGTGTACTTCTAATCGTAAGTAATCCTAAGCAATACGGGGCGGAGGTGTATTTCCCAAAACGAAGTGCTTTAATTATTCTAATAACGATTATATACAGAAAGCTCTATTTAAACTGTACTCGAACGACGAGAGCGTATTATACAGGGTGCCGCAATAACGAGAACTGAAATTCGAGATTCAATTGATTGGTCATTGATTGGACACAACACCATATATGCCACACGACATTCCATGATGTCGGACGAGTATCGTTCCCATCGCTGGCCGCGATACGATCGAATCCGTCGACCGGAAACACGTTAGCCGATGATTTTCCGTAGCGTTCTCAAATGGTTTCTCCGATCTCTTCACGAACCACGGATTCAGGAGAGAAAAAAAGAAAAGGTTGAACCGTTGATCGTTGTTCCTAAAACAGATGAAAGCACGTGAACCTAGAGAATTTAATTTTTCCAGTTGAAAAAATCGCATAATCCATGATGCATATTTACCATAAATATCTGCAGTCTCGAGTCGTCGTCCTGGGAGCCGAGACGGCTGAATCGGTCGCCGCTGGTTAATTGAAACCGGAGAAAGATTCAGTTTTCAATGTTGTACATTTCCCCCGACGGAACCGAATTGTGGTCGGTGACAGAACCGGAAGCGAAAATCATAGGCGTCGATATTTCCGGTGGCTCCGCGTTGCGTAATCGATCGAGCGTTACACAATTTTTATATGTTTTCTATGGAAAAAAAGTGAAACAAGAGGACCCTAGACGGCAAAACAACGAATGTTATATTACAAACTTTTTCTACCCAAGCGATGAAGGAAACGCGGAAACGTTCCGTCGACTTACCTCTGCCAAGATCTGGCGGTAAAACTAAAAAGCTTGCATAGTGTTCACAAATTTGGAAGATCGTTCGTTGAACGAAGAAGCGATAGAGGGCAAGAGAGAGAGAGAGGGAGAGAGAGAGAGAGAGAGAGAAAAGAGAGAGAGAGCGTTGCCAGAGTTAAGTCGAAGAAGCTTCCAAGAATTTGTTGTTCCGTTGTTTAACGTTACTTCTGGCGTGCGGTGGGCACGTAGAGACGAAACACGCGAGAAAAGGTCCCTGTTCAACAAGAAAAAAAAAAGTGACTACAGAGCAGAAGGTACATATGCGATTAGGGTACTAGCGACGAAAAATTTGGACACCGAGAAAGAGAAGAAGGAGGAGAGAGAGAGAGAGAGAGAGAGAGAGAGAGAGGCAAGATAAAAATAATCGATATTTTCGTAGGTGAGCCATACGATGCGGCTTGTTCCTCGGGTAATCGGCGAAACGCGTGGATGATGTTCGCGTAGAAAAAAAAACAAAAACAAAGAGGTTCGCACCTTGACATAACCTACGCTCGCGTAGAGAACGTCGATCGGAGGGGGACTTGTGTAAATATCTTGTAGGGCAAACTGAGGCCGTTCGTTTCCGTTGTATTTTGTACGTACATTTTGATTTTGTAGGCGCATCAAGATCCACACAGTCCAGTAATCGGTAATTTAGAATACATATCGTGCGTGCTTGTTGGTCGGTCGTTCGTGTTCGAATGTTCTGTGCAGCCGCCGCGCAATTCGAGGTCTTTTAGCGACCCTCTCTAACCCTCCGACGTGTTTAGAAAAATATTAGAAATCAAATACGCGAGCCAACGGGTCGCGTGTAGGCTAGAAAAAGATCCTGCTCGGACCGGAAGTGTTCCCTCGTTCGCCGAGATCTTTCGTGAAGATCTCTTTTGTAAAATTCGCGTGAAAGAGGAACGGCGGGACGCGACGCTAACGAGGGAAAGACGATCGCGAGAAACGATCGCGACGATTTTCCGGACCGAGCGTAGCATAAGGAGTATACTTGTTAGTATACTTGTTGTTAGAAGCGAAAATGTGCGTAGTTGTAAATCTGAGAAGGAACCTAGTCAATTGATCGAACGTTAGAGGTTCTCGTAGATCGTAATTTCAATCGGAGACTAGAGCCAGCCCTATGTGAAACGTAACTTCCACATCGAATCCATTTCATTGTCGGATTCGTGTTCGATTCCATTGTTACGATCGATTGAGCGCGTAGAATAGACACACACACACACGGAGACTCTCGATCTCGCCGATTAGACGAGATCCCGACGAACGGACGGATAGACGACGCACAGACGACTCTGGTGTATTTACATTAGCGTGCAATTTCATTCGGAACGCGTCACAACGATGTGTGCGCGCGCGCGAGTAAGAACGAATCAAAACTTTGTTAACGGTAGTCGAGTAGCGTGTCGCGGAACGTTATGTCGTGTGTTGTGTGTCGTCGTATGGTCGGTGTCGTTGTGTCGTCGTGTCGGGTAGCCATAGTACGACAGTAGCCAGATGCGATACGAATTGTTAAGCTTAGAGGCACTTTTTTATGACGAAACCTTAGTGATTAGGAAGCAATCGTCCCTGCGTACGTGTACATATATACGGTCTGTCGTGTCGTCGAAGTATTCGGCTGGCAATGAGACGCGAAACAATCGAGCTCGCGATTCTTCCAGCTTAAAGTCATCGTTCCGAGAAACAACTATCTAATGAACTAGAGATATCGTTAATATATCAATTTCGAACACTTTCTTCTGTTTTTTGCGCACACGCCCGCACTAGTCTGTAAGCACGAGCATCGTTTTCATTGTTCCGTTGCGATGACGAACGTGGAGATTCCTAAGGTAATTTAAAGCAACTTTTTCCTTAGCAAAAATGCAATCCGCGGTTTCGTTTACGAGTTATTGACGAAAAACAGTGACCAATCAGAGGCGAGATCATTTGGCGCGAGACGGCCGAGCCAATGAGCGGAGCTGGGCTTCGCGCGCTAGTTGGCTGGGCCGCCGCGCGCCAGCCGAGCTCGCCTCTTATTGGTCAGTGTTTTTCGTTGATAATTCGTAAACGAAACCTCGGGGAAAATTTTCGCAAAGGAGAAAGTTGCTTCAAATGACCTCAGGAACCTCCCATGGATTGCGAGACATTTTCGGGACACCCTGTATGTAGTTCGGGACCGCTGGAAGCATGAAATCTTTAGCGAATGTTTCGGTATCGCCGGTCGAATACCTCGACGATGGAACGCGTCTAATGCTCTGCGCAGAGTGTACACTGTACACAGTTAATCGAGTCCCGTACTGCCAAATATAATATCTCTCTCGCCGCCGAAACAGAAGGTTCTGCACGCGAAACTCATTCGTCAGCCACGTCCACGTTAATCGAGCTTGCACAAGAGAACAAGCGCAGCCGTTTGAAATCATTCTAATTCTTTGCCGCACGCGATTCGTCGACCAAACAGTTCACTGTGTACGATCTTCGTAAGACAAACACACGGGTCACCATAATCGAAGATCGATGATCGAAAGATCTGCCTTAGATCTCTCGTGATCACCAAAGTTTCTAGAACGCAATTCACTCTGCAACACTTTTGAGTTCCGATAAACGATCACGGTCCAATAATGATCGATCGATAGAGGACAGTCCGAGTGCTGCAAGAATCACTTTCCTTTTCGCTCGATCTTTTCTTCTTTCCGCCATCGCCGGTTGCATTTATTTTCGAACCAAATCGAGAAACGTTCTCTAAATGTTAGCAGGGGCATTAGATTTTCTCGTTGGACCGCGACCGCGTCCGGCTTTTTCTCGTTGGATCGTTGGATCGATGGATCGATGGATTGTTACCGACGAGAACCGCGTATTCGCCCAGCGGAAATTATATCTTTAGGCCAGATGCTCGCCTCGCGTCGACAACTTGTATCTCGCGGCAGCTGAATTGTAAATTCAGAAGAATAAAAGAGGAATATATCGTTACTGTTATCCGTCCGTGTGATTTGATCATTTTCCGACATTCGACGCTCCCAGACACAACCTCTAAAACAGCCATTTAAGATATAAAGCATTTTAAAATATGAAACGTTGGAAAATCCAGAAAAGATCCCTCTATCCATACCAACATACCTATATTCCTTTTTTGTTTATTTCAGCTAGGATCGATTACTTCTAACCAATTTTACATTTCATGCTCGAACATCAAATATCTGCAAATATCGTTGAAAATTGCAACGTTTAAGTAACGTTCAAAATTCAAAACCTATAAAAATAGCGCTATTACACATGACGGTAATATATCGAAACCGTTGATCAAAATCAGCTGTTGGTAATTTTGTCTCCCAATTTGAGCGTTTCACCACTACGTATGATGGCGCTATTTTTATATTTTACACAGCAAGTAATTCGTATCAGATTTTACATTGTATCTTACGGGGAAAGTGATATAAATCATCTGGTCTTCTTATTTTCAATAATACAAATGCAGACTGACAGTGGATTAGAACTGCAATTACATATATTGAAATCAAACAGAGCCAGTTAATCGAGTGTCAAATAATGGTGTGAAAATATTAAACCATAACAACGTTTTGTGTGATACTGAAACAATGATGACAGCAGTGATGACACCGTGATTCTGTAGTTGGCTCACGTGTCCATTTGCCGGTTGCGTTTGATGCAGTACATAATTCTCTTTTAAAAAATGGCAAAACAATTGAGCGACCAAATTCTAGATTATTTAGCCGAACACGGGAAAGTCAGTTCTCTGACTCTTGCGGATATTTTTAAAGAAAATCATCAGAAAATAATCGGAGCGATTAAAAGCCTGGAATCAATCGGTGATGTAAGTGTAACAGATTATCTTCTAGAATTTTACACGTTGTATTAATTTACAGACATCTTTATCGAAAGTTATTATTAATATTTAAAAATATTGTTTAAGAATTTGTATGTTAATCGTATACAAAGACGAATGTGTAAATGTCATCATAACCCTAAAAGCTTTCTATTAGTATACGATTTCTGTCAGAAAATTGTTTCCACGTCAATTTTGTTAATTCAAAACGTGTTTTACAGTTAATTACATCGCAGCAAATAAACGAGAAAAAGTGGGAATTAACATCGGAAGGTCAGCACGTGGTAGATCATGGGAGTCATGAAGCAGCAGTGTATAATGCTATTCCCGACGATGGAGTACCTCAACCTGAAATCATGCAAAGAGTTCCATTTGCAAAAATTGGATTTTCGAAAGCATTGCAGGCTGGTTGGGTTGAAATTGACAAAAGCAGTGGTACAGCTATTATAAAAAAGAAAGTAGAATCTATCGAGGATACGACGCAGAATCATCTAAAAGATTTAGAAAGTCTGACTGATCGTCTTAAAAATGATTATAAGAAAAGAAAACTCATTCAAGAAGTGTATGTATCTTATTGGATCACCTCTTTTTATCGGTTTAGACATGTATAAACTGTTTTATTCCCAACAGTGTTATAAAGTCGATCTCAGTGGGGAAAGGTCCAAATTTTACGACAAAAGTTGAAAAGTTGGAAACAGAGCTGACTGCAGACATGATAATGAGCGGTGCTTGGAAAACTAAGAAGTTCAAGCCATATAATTTTTCAGCAATGGGCTCTGCTCTTGATGTAGGTCATTTGCACCCTCTGTTAAAAGTTAGAAGCGAATTTAGGAAAATATTCCTTGAAATGGGGTAAGAAAGAAATACAAGAAAATAAATACTTCAATTTATTCTAATTAGTAACATTTTTACTTTTCATTTTCCAGTTTCACAGAAATGCCAACAAACAATTTTGTTGAGAGCTCTTTCTGGAACTTTGATGCTCTGTTTCAACCTCAGCAACACCCAGCTAGGGACTCTCATGATACCTTTTTCATATCTGGTATTTCTGTCAATATATTTACTTCTTCGATTCTATTATTAATAACTAAGTATTGATGTTTCATTTTAGAACCATCTCGCACTACAAATTTCCCAGAAGATTATTTAGAAAAAGTGAAAAAAGTACATAGTGAGGGAGGATACGGGTCTATAGGTTATCGTTACAACTGGAAATTGGAGGAAGCACAGAAAAATCTCCTTCGTACTCATACAACTGCTGTCAGTGCTAGGATGCTCTACAAGCTAATGGAAACGGTAATGAAAAGTGTATGATGACTATGTGTTCGTTGAATATTTTGATAGAATATTATGAACAGGGCATACAAATGAATTTCAGGGCGAATTTAAACCAGTGAAATATTTCAGCATCGATAGAGTATTTCGTAATGAAACATTGGATGCCACGCATCTTGCAGAATTTCACCAGATCGAAGGCGTAGTTGCTGATTACAATCTTACACTGGGTGACTTGATAGGTGTACTGTACGAATTTTTCAAGAAGCTTGGAATCACGCAACTCGAATTTAAACCTGCGTATAATCCATATACCGAGCCGAGCATGGAAATTTTCTGTTACCATAATGGTTTACAAAAATGGATAGAAATTGGTAACAGCGGAATGTTCCGACCAGAAATGCTGTTACCGATGGGTTTACCCAGCAACGTACGCGTAATTGCTTGGGGATTGTCTTTAGAAAGGTAAAGTAACGCTAGCAATTGTTTTCTTTATTTTTGGGCAAAAGTAGTACAGAAAAGTTAATACTTTTTACAGGCCGACTATGATTAAATACGGAATAAATAATATACGAGATTTAGTTGGATCGAAAGTGGATATGGAAATGGTTTATAACAATCCTATTTGTCGATTAAACAAGTAAATATTTTTCTAAACACTATTAAGGTATTTATATCAAAGCATACAGAAATTATTCACACAAACCGTGGAGAAGAATAAAATTTTGTTTATAGGATCAGTAATATGCCTTTGCAGAAGAAGAGGTCCGATGACCAAAAACAGGAGAAATCCACTCTGCAAGAATCGGCAAAGCATGAAACCGTGCCTTGTGCGTTTGAGTGTACAGGAATATTCGAAAAACAAAAACTTATAGTCTTTTGCGATCCGAAACATCCAATGAAGTTCCTGGAACCGTTGCTTCGCATCGTGAAACCCTATATTAAAATATTTGTACAAACATTTGTGCACTCGACAGTTCAAGATTGCCCAAAAAATCTTTTAACTTTTGGTTCAGAATACCAAGAGAAAAACGAGAACGTCGATATGCATTTAACAATCATTTGGAAAGATGTCGGAGTCGATCCAATAATGCAATTACCGGGAGCGCAACAAATATCAGGAGCGGTGAACGTAGCGAGATATTTAAATCGTGTGATCGAAAGATACAATCCAGAATTGTTGCGCTACGAGAGCAACGGGGTGTTATATGCAAATCGAGTAGACTCTTATTTAGAAAAGATGCATAATATGTTGCATTCGAATGCGCCTCATGGTATTCGCAAGACGTCACGCTACATAATGGGCGAGCACGTGTCTCTCGTTGATATCCTTTTGGATACCTTGGAAAAGTCCGAATAATTCAAATAAATTCAAAGGACTGTACAATTTTGCCAACAAATTTTGTATTCTTATACGTAAGATGTACGATACCGTTGACTCTAATACAACTAAAAGAGAAAGGAGCAAAATATAAAAAGTGATCTAGGATTCACAGATTACTTGTAATTGATATAATTTGCGTTATTTTGTTTTCTATTGTGCTTTTTTTTTCCTCCAGATCGTGATGCGCTGTTTGTGAGAATGCATCATTGTTGCAAATGAGGAGATACAGACTTGTGTCAATGATTGTATGTGTGTATGAATGCCAGCAACAGCATTGTCGGTTGCTAGGCTTTTGCGTGATCCAATGCTCGGAGAGTGCGCCAGTGTATATGCAACTGATGCGTGCCTGTGTACAACGGTTTGCCTGACTCTAGGCGCCTAACCATTGGAAGGTTACGAATTGTATTTCAATTCGTAAAGGTGAATTCTCTTACAATCTTCCCTTTACACTTTATGCAATACTTTGTTCATATGAAGACAATTGAATATGTCTTTTTAACACGCAAACTACTAAAAATTTAGATGACTCACAACCAAGTATTTATTTAGAGAAGTAGTTTCTTACAGAATTGTTATGTTTACTTGAAAGAAGATCTCGAGGTTTCCCTTGCTGTAGCGCGATAATACCGAAGACTATCAATCAATTTCTATTCAGTGGCGAAATTGTTAAGAACATACAACGCGAAATTCTTCGAATAGTTGTTTAATACTTCTAGTTTCGTGTATGGACATAAATATTTTTATAAGCGCAGCGATGGACACAAGGAATGCTAAATAAATTAATTTTTCGTTCTTCTAGTTTTCGTTGTTGTATAATTCTTGTAACATCATTTCCGCAGGAAACCGGCGTTGTGCAGGACATTGTAGATCTTGTCGCGTGGAATTTTGTCCGTCTCGCGATCGATCACCTGGAACGGGAACACAAAACGGATTTACATATTCGCGCGGAGGCGACGAGCGCGATTCGTCGAAGTTTACCTGCATCTCTTTGTTGAGGAACCAGGATTCTTGGGCGAGTTTCGCCGCGATTCTGGGATTCTTGTAGAAGTCGTTTCGCAGCTCGTTAGGCAGCGTGTCTTCTATCGCCGAAGTCAACAGATTGGCAGGATGCGGATACACGACCCCGGAAGGGAAGTAAAACTGAGGAGCGGCCGCGCAGATTCCCGCGAGAACGACGATCGCTATGATCGCGTTCATCCTGCGAAATTTCACCTCCAAAGCACTCTGCAAGGACACAATGTGTAACATTCAACCCGGCTATACGAGTGTGCTATACGTGTCACACAGGGACGGATATTCGGTGAGATCTTGCAGAAAGAAAAACATATGAACCGCAGAGAACCGTCGCGTCGTGGTTTGATATTTCATCGCGATCTTAGTCAATGATCGCGAGCATTCTATCTGCGATTCGTATATTCATTCTCGCTTTTTTATCCGATCCCTAATAACGTCCTATTTCATTTTGCAGAACATTCGTTTCCTTCAAGACTTACAAATACGCAAGAGGAGACCACCCTGAACACTACCTTGTACGATTCGCTCTTTCCTGCAGAGCGTAGACGATATTCTAAGAAATATGTAAACGTCTAATTCCGGCGGACACCTCCGAAACAGCTTTAGAAGTCACGCGCCATACGGAGCTTGTGTAACTACACTTTCTTTCGTTTGTTTTGTTCGCGGGACACAGAAAGAACCGAAGCGAAACATGATCTCTCTCCGTCTCTCTCTCTCTCTCTCTCTCTCTCTCTCTCTCTCTCTCTCGCTCTCGCTCTCTTCTATGTTCGATTTCGTCGTTGATGAAAGTAATCGTCGCCGAACCGCTTTATCAGTCTCGACGCTGCGAGAAGTCGAGCCGACGAGATTAATACTTATTTAGAAAATTGCATTTTCCAGCGCCGTCGGGACATCGATCAACTTTTAACTCTGCCGATAAATGTATCTTGAACGACGACGTTTCGACCCCGGGCGGTCGTAGTTCCGGCGTCGAAAACAGAAAAGCGAGGTTTACACGTGCTGGTTTGGATATAGAAAAACGAAAGAGGAAAAAGCAAAAAGTGACTTTCTCTCACATACGATGCGACAGTTGGTCCCTTTGGATCGTTCCTAATGCCGAAGAATCAGATGCTTGTTGCCCCGCGGATGCTGTCCGTGACTCCCGGAACCGGAAAATTCCCGTCTGGATCCCGGATCTTCGTTGTTCGATCCTGGGTCACCCGTAACCCGTCGTCCCTCGGCACTCGACTCAACGGACTCGGCACTCGACGAACCACCCGGCTCGAAAGGATCTAGTTATTGCTGTTGTGCGTGTCTAACTGAATTCAAGATCCGTTACAGTGTTACTTATATAGCCGGCGACTGTGCAGAGTGAGCTCACGACACTGTAAGCCGCCTCTGAGGTTACATTCGACGTTTCTTGGCCATTGCCTAGCTTGTGGTCCTTCTGTCGGCCTTAGAGCTCGCGACCGAGGCCACTGTTCCTTCGTTAAACCGTTTCAAGGGTGAGGATACCTGCCTCCAGACCATTCAAGCGTTTTTTCCTTTTCTTTGCCTTCTCTCGTCGTCTCCGTCGTTCGCCGGAGATATACATGTCTTTTCAATGTCTCTCGCTTGCTTTCTGCCAGGGTGCGGCCGAAAATGTGCTCTGCTGCACAAAGGACACAGGCTGGAAAGTATCGTACAGTCGCGTGTGTGCCGGACAATTCCTTGAGACGAGCTGCGGAAACGAATGAGAATTAATTAAAATTGTGTAAGAGGGCTCGAGAATCTTGTCGCCGGGGCCCTCGTCTTTCCAAAAAATCATGTTCCCCGGAAAATTCGAATTTTTTTTCTCAGATACATCTAATCGCACAGTTGTAACAATTAACAATTAATTGTATACGATAAATGTCGTTGTAACAATCGATGCAACCGCGGCTCGAATCAAGTGTGTCGGGCGCCCGTCATATCCACAGACGCACGCGTTCGGGGTCACGCATCATTTGATAGTTCGAACTCGAGTTACCGAGGGAAACGATTAGCGGCGGTGCATTGCTTACGCAAACGTGCGCCGGTGACAGGATTACGTTATCGGAACGCGGAGCGTCAACCCGGCGCGTTAATGTCTGAAAGATGCACGGAGCATTGAAGTTCGATAAAGGGCATAGCAGTGACCGAGACTCCGTTTCACTTTTCACGTTCCGAGGGAATCGCTCCTCGCCGAGAGTTACGAGCCGAGAATCGGTTAAGAGTCGCGCAACGTTAAATTTCAGGTGTAAAGCCCGAGAAACGTACGTGTCCCGCGTGGAAACGTGTTTCGCGTTGCAAGCGAATAATTGCGGAATTTCGTGCGGCCGCTCGTCTCCGTGCGACAGTTTCACCGAAAACGAGTCGCTGCTCGACTTTCACACCGAAAACGCCTTTTCTAAAGTTCAAACGCGCAAGGAATCCCGGGAATTTCTCCCCCCCCCCTCTCTCTCTCTCTGTCTCTCTCTCTGCTGGACGGATTTTTGCGCGCGCGATCCTTCGTGAAATATTTCGAAATACCGTATAAAATCGTCGAAGTCCTCTTCCAGATTGAAATTCGTACATCGATCCGCGCTCGTTTCGAAACGTGTGCCTATAGCAGAGTTTCCGTTTTCTCGGCGAAATACATCGCGAATCTGGCGTTGTCGGAGTTCGATAAAACATGTTGCGTGTGGTTAGGTTTCATACAGCCCACGCGTGTATCCTGAATTTTTCGCCGGTACGTCCGCGTTTTCCGGTTCACGCGTCATACGTGTAGTCATGTTTCTTCGGAGAAAGAGAGAGAGAGAGAAAGGGAGGGGGAAGAGTCGAGCTGCATTGGACACGCCGTATTTACATTTACTATAACGCTACACCATTACGTGAACCGTCGCTTTCCATTGGGTCGCTCTCTTATCTTTCCCTGGTCGAGTTCCGTAGACACGGTCTCTGTATATTCGCCGAAGATGGCTGGATTATGCCGACAGAAAATATTGTATAAAGTTATTGTTATAAAGTTATTATTGTATAAAGTTAAGCGAGACGAAGAAAGGTCGCTCTGTTCGAAGCGTTCGAAGAAGACAAAGGCTCGCGGATACACGCGATAGTACTCGTACCCGGTATTCGGGTCAATGTTACGTCCTTACAGGCGATATACCCAGAGGCAGCGGTTACCCTTGTCGGAATTAACTCGCCCGTATCAGGAAGTCGTTCACTCTCTCGGCGGCGCGCGTCGCGAGCGATTCGCGCACATAATTCCCTGGAAGACGCGTCGTCGGTGGAAAGGTTATGTCACGCGGCACGGTGAAAGACAAGGCTTATAGCAATAACAATGAGCGTTGGCCGTGCACTTGAGCCGAGGATCGCACCAATCACACCTCGTGAATCCGTTTTGGTTCGAACGTAACCGGTTACGCGAATAAATCGTGGATTCTTTCTGCGAATGCATCGCTCGAATAAAAAATGAATCGAGTCACACCTTGACGTCCGGTCGTCGACTTTTTATCGTACAACTTAATAGAAAGCGTTTTCAACTTGAAACGGAATTAAACGTTAAGGGAAACGAGATGATGAACGTGAATGTAAATTGCTTGTTCTTCCTTTTTGTTTTCAGGTTTTTTTATCGACAAGTTGTTTACCGTGTAATATCATGTTTTCAGATGCCGCGGAGCGCTCGTGGACGTTGACGTACTCCGCTCTTTTTAAAAAACCAAGGTCTCCATTATCCTCAGATCCCGCTGTCCAATGTCTGCTTTCCCGTCTCGGTGGTCGCAGAAATTACAGCCGTTCAAAAGTTGCAAGAAAACTCGATTTCATTTGCGAGCGAGGCGCGAAGCTGATCCGTCAATATCGGAACCGTTGAGTCATGCAGTACACGCGATATAAAGTATAAATCAATCATCCTGCGGCACGGCGTCCATTCTCGGTGATGTAATTCGCATTACAATCACAATGCGATCGTGGACAGCCATGAAATTAGCAGCTGTCCGGAATGACCGCAGCTCTTATTCGCGCCGCCTTCAGCGATGCCTGAAGCTACAGGTCTGATCTCGGTGAAATTAATCAACAGGTTCATTTAGTTTACATCTTTTATATATATATATATATATATATATATATATATATATCTATATAAACAAGTTGTACAGTACAGAACGTATGGATACGCGAACACGAGCGTCTCTTGTACGCTGGCAAACGAGCTTCACGATCAATGAAATACGCCGCGTAATTACAGGTAATTATGGTTCCGTTGTTTCAACGACGTTAAGCTAGCATATAAAATTACAAAAATCGTCGATTTACATGGTAAATCAATTTGCATCGTGGAAGCTGGTCCTGGCAAGATGGCAACCGCGCGACGCCTTCTCAAATAACAGTAGGAAGGACATCCCTAAGCGGCACGGCGAATATTTTCAAATTATTTTTGAAACATCTATAGCGGGGAAAGCTCGGATTCTCCGCCTTAAACTATTCCGATACGCCCAACGCTAGGATCATCAATTATTTCTCATTATTCGTTAGCTCGCAGTAAATAGCGGACAGGAAAGATGCGTTATTCTTCTGGACATATGGTAGCTGCGACAAATTATTTGCGTACGTTCGCTCACCAATCCGGTGCAATCTGCATGCAATTTCTATGGCCGTTCGTCGCGCGAACGTTTTAGTAGCTTCGAAACTGAGACTCTGTTATTGTTTACAGGGGCTGCGCGTACAGAGACGTGGATCGCCGAAGCGATTGGTTGGTTTAATGGTAGTATTGGTAAGCCGGCGAGATGGTTTTTTGGTAAACGGGAATGGCTGCGTGGGCCACGGTTGGGGCCAGAGTTTTGCCGATCACTGGGACGGAGCTGTGGACTTGCACGTGGTCGAGACGAGCGGTCTTGATTAGGGTCGGTTGCTGCACGGAGACCCTCTCGATCTTGGTCGCTGGTTCAACGACATTTAATTCCTGGAGGGTTTCGATAGGCCTGGTGACGACCACGCGTCTTGTCGACACTCGCTCGTCGGCTGGCTCCGCGTTGTCCGGAGCCGGAGTCGCGGATAGAACGCGGCCTCTCACGCGGCTGACGTCCTCCAGGGCAGAGTTCACAAACCCCGATCGACCGAATCCAACCTAAACAGGCAATTTGCGTTCGAGTAATGCGATCTAGAAGTTGAGTAGAGATTGGGTCCTAATGTACCTCGGCGACGTTGCCGCGCGCGGTGAGCAGCTCGAGCAGCCTGTTCTGATTGGTCTTGTCCTCTTCGGGGGTGGAGTTGGGACTGACGATTACGTTGGGCGAGGGGTCATGTGCCACGAAAGGCTCGTTGCCGACACCGTTGTTGATGGTTCTCACCTGCGTGCTCTGTCCGCTGACCTAACGATCAAGGAGAAAAGATCTAACAACTTCCCATTATGGTATAATCTGGTCGCGCGGCTCGATAGAGCGATACCTGCTGCGCCAATTGTTGGTCCTGTTGCAGCTGACGGAAGTCGGGATTCTCAACAACAACGCTCTCATCGTTGGAGCCGGAGGCAGGCGGGAAGGAAGCTCCAGGGGCAGCGAGAGGCGGAGCGATCGTCGAGGGAGCGAAGTTGTAGATACCTTGGATGTGATGAGGATTGTACGGTTGGATCAGAGCTGGGCCCTTCTGGACCTTGGAGGTCGGTTGGTCCAGCTCGAGCACCGCTGACCCGGCTGGCCGCACCACCACGCGTTCCTCGATGTCGTAGAATTGTTTCTGGATCGCTGGACGGCGCACCTATCAGCAAACGAATTTGGTCATTTTGATCCTGATGTTTCGGTTCTAAGGTCGAACGATGCGTAGTTTAGTAGAATAGCGCTTACCTCGAATTTGCGAGTCTGCACGGCCGGTTTCACCACGTCCAATTGCTTTTCCAGAACCACCGGCTGAGCCTCGATCTTGGTCACCGGAACGTGGGACACCGTTGGAATATGTTTGACAAATGGCACCGCCGCGACCGCCGGTACCTGGGCGGCGGTGTAGCCGACGTGGTGAGCCTCGATGTTGGCAGGATACGAGCCGTAAGTGAGACCGTGAGGCTCCACGTTGTCGATGTAAGTAACACCTGCCGGGCTCAGGTACGGCATCCGGATGGACACTGTGCTACCATGGCCGCCTTGCAACAGCGCCGCCGCTACTACCACGAATACGATTGCTGTCTGCTGCATCCTGGACGATGAACATCGAAACAGCACGTTTAAACGATGCATATTAAGAATACAAAAGTGTATACATGAAGTACAGTGACTCCCGTTGATGTTCGGACACTTATCAAAACGCGATAACTTTTTAATCTTTTATTATCAATCCTTTGCACTCGAAACCATATTAACTGTAAATTTAAATTAACTCTTTTGACTTATGGTATTTTCATCTTAGTGACAAAGTGCATTTTATGCATACGAAATCGAGTCTTGTGACTAATACAACAGTTAGACTTTTAATAATTCTTTATACCTAAGCTTTGACATTATAAAAATTATCTTGGAAAGTGGTGTAACAATTTTAGTGGTGTCTCAGAGTCATCATTCGAGTGCAAAGAGTTACAAAATCATTGAGTACTTCTTGCCAAATATCTAACTACCGCTATATGGTGAGAATTTTGCAAGAAAACACTAGCTTAATATTTTATGTTAATAAAATCCGGGCAGATATTCGGAGGAGGCAGAAACGCTCTATGCACGCCTTGAAAATTTGGGAACTAATTCTATTATGCTTTTGTCGTAGCGATGCCGTATCGATGGTTACCTGGTTCCTCGAGAAACTGTATCAACGAAGGGGTGCAAGCCTCTGTCTCGGCAGTGGCAGCGGGCGTTGCTTATATGGCGGCGCGGTACCAACGGGGACCCCTTCTCACAAAACGGCCCGGTATCCGGTATCCCTCCCATCATTGACAAAGACTTAACACCAACCAAAAACTGGGTCGTTTTACGCATCGTGCTACCAAGTACTCAATCTTCGAAAAACCTGCTCCGTGGTGATTGACAGGCTATGTTCGCCATCGGCCAATCATCGGCTCTATATTTCGCAACGAATAGATCCTGCCTATTAGCGGTTCGTAATTGTGTCCGCATCGTGACCTAAGCTGGAACATGCCTGGGTCAAAATCGAGCCGGCAATCAAATTCCAAGAGAAAGCTATTATTTAACCCAGACAAAGGGTTTGCCAATCGAGTCAGATCTCATCGTTCTTTAAACATCGCTGGTCTCGTTTCTCTAATGCAAATCTATGGAATTATTATACAAAGAAATTCAGATTTTCTTGTTCATGGTGTGGGCGGACTCTTGTTAATTTTTTCGTTGAAAATGAAATTCCTACAATGAACCAATCGACCATGAGTGGAATACGAGAAACGAGATATCTCGTTTTTTCTTTCTTCTTCTAATTCTTCTTCTGTTCCTTTTCTCGTCCGCGAATTTGTGGACGCGATTTATCGAGGCGATTACTGAGAAGATCGTTTGTAAAATGAATTACATATTGCCGGCGACGTGACAGCTATTTACACGGAAATAAAAGAAATACCGGGGTAGTACGCGGAGACGCAGATTGCTGGATCGAGACTCCCGGGCCACGATAATGGTTGTGCAACGTTTTCATCTGGATCGTTCGAAAGAGTAAAATCTGATCGCGGTCTCTCTCCTCCCCTTGGGCCCATCCGACCTTGTAACACAGTCGGGTTGGGCAAGATCCGATAGCCGAGAGCACCGCGCGTCGAAGGTGGTATAAAAATATTGCTCATTACGCGTTATGCCTTTTATACTAATCTGAAAAGAACTTTCGCGATATAAATTCGACGTCGCGGCTACAGCCCCACCGATGGAATATTAATATATTCAATACAATAATTTGTTTCAGGTTCGAGCCAACCTTGGATCCGATCCGGTTCGGAACTAGTTCGCGAAAAATCTAGGACGACCGTCGTTTCGCAATGACGACAACGCATACGTGACACATCGATGATCGAAATTTCTACAGAATTAGTTCGGAGATTCTTTGGAAAAGAAGCTCCAAAATCTAGAACATGGACGCCGTTATACGTCGACGACCAAAGGAAACGCTTTGCTTTCTTTTCGCGTAAAAGCTCCGACAGCTCCCGTTAACGGGACGAAATTGCAGAGTTCAGGAAACCACGGTAGTCTTCGGCACTCTTTTCTCTTATTTTAACATGGGCCTCCGTGATTCGGTCAGCGAGTGTTGAACTTTACGCGGGCCGTCGGAACGCCGGGCCGCGCGACACGAATATCAAACCATTCCTAAAAGCGCATCGACCCAGTTCGCTTCACTGTTTTCACTTTCGAGCGACCATAATCGGCCTCCATTCACGCCCATGCGACGACATTCGTCGACCCATTGACGGCCGGCATTCCTAATTCTGAGAAGAAGAAACTTCCTCGCGCGGATTCCTATTCTTCTTCGTCGCCGTTATCGATCACCCCCACGAGGCGTACTCTTCTTTCTCTAGCTTTCTAAAGATGTTCAATAATGTCCATGATCGAAGCAAGATAGTCTGTTAAAAATGCCTTCGTTTTTTCCAGGATCTCCGTTAATGAATCAGCTGTGGAATTAAAAGAGGATTAACAGTCGAATAATCAGCCAGTGGAGTAATATAGTCGAGCGATTTTCAAGGACACGAGGTCGAACACATACGCATCAGACTCGTGTACACGCGGATTTTTAATTGGATCGCATTCGCTTGTAAACTCATGAAGAACAGGGATGAAGAAAGAAAGAATCGGTTGGTCATGAAGAAAGAGAAAGAATCAGTTGGTCATTTAGCCGTGAAACGAAACTGTCGATGAGTCGGTAAATATGTATTAAACATGCCATTTTCGGGTCTCCCATATGCGCACGCACACGACCACGCATACGCGTACGCGTCGCGGCGAACGGTTCTTGTTTTTCCTCTGTTTTTTTCATTATTTTTTTCGTTCTTTTTTCGGGCGTGATCACGCACGTTTGTCCATTCTTGCTCGATCAGCGATCTCGTTCCGATAAGCGGCGTCCTCTCGTTCTGATCGACGAAACTGAAAGTGAACCGAAACAAAACCTTACCAAACCGTCCGCCCCGTGTGTTACGTGTACGCGCGCGAACTGGACGTCCTTCTTTCGTAATTCCGACCAGTCCCCGTAAGCATAAAAACCGAAAATATTTTGTTACACCCGCCAAACCATTCGGCTACACCCTAAGTATCTACTCTTCACGGCACACAACCTGGTCGTTAATCAATTGAGCACTGGACCCGCGAACCTGTTCTGACACACTATGAGTTTCAAAGATTCTACCATGACCTTCGACACCAGTAGTTCTTGATCGCGCGCAAGCACACAAAGTCACAGCTTCGTGAACATTATTTTACATTCATTCATCGTACGTTATTATTATTCAAAACTATTTTATACGTTCAATCGTTTTTCCTACGTCGACTTTTTCAACTTTTCCCGCAATGATTGTAAAATTAATTTTGCCAGAAACACATACAGTGACCAACAAAACTGTTTTAAAACTGGATTAAATGACTTGGATTTTTGTCAAACGATAGAGGGACTAATCAACTGAACGATTGTCTAAAATACTTTGTTTTTTTTTGCTGTTACTTAAGATACTCGAGGTCATAATATTGCAGGTTGTTGGATTCGTGTTGACCTTGACTATCAGAGTGATAAGAAAAATGTATCATACCATTTAAAACACTTCGATGACCTTGAAATCTCAGAAGATATAACCTTGGACAAACAATGTTTTCCTCTGATATCTTTTTACTAGCATGAAAAACAAGCGAGATATTTTAGATGCCCGAGTTAGGTGAGACACCCGGTATATTAAAGCGTGGTTTAATGCACCGATTGCTGCATATGCTCCAAGCCAGGATTTACAATTTTTGCAACAACTTTACATTGTATAAAGAAGTTGACAACAGAATAAGCGAAGTAACAACACAAATTTAGTAGGAATTTATGATATTCGATTCCAAAATGTGCAGCATTAGCTTTTTTGATAGAGAATTGTCTTCTAATATAAAGAGGCATACGATTCAAAATTTGAATTCTGAACGAACACTTATATCAAGCGAAAGGATTATTTTTAATGGTATAAAAAATTACTATTGACATAGAAAATTTGATCTCATCGCAATCTTTTACGAAACTTTCTTTTTAATTTAAACTCCTATAACTAAGGACCATCCCAGCATACATACATATCGTATTTGTCAATTTATCGATTAAAATTATTAGTTACGCCTGATTCTTATCATTTAGGATGATAAATGCGACATTATTTAAGGTTCTACCTAACACTAATCGGAAATCAAGCGACACAATAGAAGGTGGTACAAATCTTGAAATAGTTTCGTTAAATTGAATTTCGATCATTTTTTGTAGCTTTCGAATAGGACTGCTCTGCGCAGCGGCCCCTTATAGTCGATTTCAGGTTTGAAACGGTATTATGCTGGGTTGCATGTTCACAGGCGCCGAGCTTTGACTCTGGTCTACTAGATGGCCGAGAAATTCCCTGTTTCAAAATAAAATCGCATAGAATAACCGAATTTTGTGTACCGGCCACCCTACTAGTACGGCTGCAGCAAATAGGGCTTTCAATCTAGAAAGGCGGTAAATGTCAATGCATGTGTTCCCTGTGATTTTATGGATGATCTGGAACGCGTCCGTCCGTTTGAAGAACAAGGCAATGGTTTTGCCGACGAATACGATGTCTGAGCTCTGCGCAAATTGATTTCGGTAGGTCGCATAATACTGGCAAAGATTTCCGCGAAATGCTTTCAGCGTAATAGCGAGCAGGTTAACAACAAAGAGCGAATCTCTTTGACCTGAGAGAATTCATTCGAGGAAAATGAGCACTCGAGATTGCTGCCAGTTTCGTCTGGAACGGATAAATATGCCAGAAGTGATCCTGTTTGATAAACCCTACCACACAGTACGTTTGCGATTATTTGACGAAAACCACTGCTACTTTCAAGTTGCACTACAATAGTTGTTTTTTAAACTGCCTTTTATAGCACACTTATATAAGTGTTGTAAATAATGAAATTATTGATGTAAAAATGAATTGTTTTCAGTACACTTGTGGCAGAGCTAAAGACAATCAAATAGTATGCCTTAGTCTCACAGTGTCTCGACGTCATTGTATATTTTTTCACAGTAAGGACGAGCTGTATGTTACTGACCTAAAGGTATGCCATTGTTGTAATTATTTGTGTTGTTAGTAAGCGATGATCTGTGTGTAATAATTGTAGACTGATAGCTCGCAATATTACAATCTTGTTTTTAGAGCGCCAATGGTTTGTTCATAAATGGAGTTGCTCAGGAGCCATTTCAAACAACCAAATTGCATCCGAACGATGTCATTGGAGTGGGTTGCCCTGATGTTGACGTGAAAGACAAGAGCATGTTTGCATACATATTGCGTTTGATCGTGGTAAAATTTAGTTTTGTATACTCAAAAGATTGCTTACTATACTTCTTACTTACACCGCTCTGTGCCATTGCAATTTTAGCAACCACAAACAGTGCCAAGTAACGACGCCACGAGCACCCTTTCAGAAACGGTATTGAACGAAACGGGCGTGTCTACGCGACGCGCGACAAATGACGAATCTGATTCTGCGATCAAACGTAAAGGATTGCAAAATATTTATGATGTCGAAGTGGTTCCAAGAAAAATACCTAAATTGGATAATGACGCAGGATCTTGTTCAAAGAAAAAACCTGCGGAAAGTAATTTAACATTTTTTATTTCTCGCATTTTATCTTTAAGCTGCATGTAGGACTACATTGAAATCAATCATTGAAATTTCAGAATATAGCGATGCGATGGATGAGAACGATCTTGAAGTAATCCACGTTTCGTTAAACAACAGTGTGTCAAAATCGAATCATGACAATTGTGACTCCGGTATGAAAAATACCAAATTAAATGGTCAATCGAATTTAAGCAAACATGCGGATTGCGATATGTCGATTGGAAGTCGTAGCGTAGATGATCAAAAGTATTGCGAGTCATCGACGAACTGTGAAGTAAAACCCGATGATCTGATAAATTCTATGAATTTAGAGTCACTTGTGTTGGGTGATATGAATAGTAGTATTAAGGACAAACAGAATTCTGTTGGCAGTTGTAAAAATACTTTTCAAAATGTACAGAAGTCGACTGAAAATAATCTGTCGAATAACAAGAATAAGGAGAATCTATTTAGTAATACCGCTAAGCGTAAAAACAAACAGTCTGAAAACCGAGTGGAAGATGCCAGTACAAAAGTCAGTTCGAAAAGAAACGATAAAACTAGTAACGGTGCAATGTCTTCGAGACTGCCTTCAAGTTTTATACATGTTGGCGATACGGTGATCAAGCTGGAAGAGGAATTGCAATTAACAGATACAGACGAAGATGCAATTTTTGATTCCACGAACGATATTCGCATACCAATCGTATCTCCGATCAAATTAAAACAAGTACAACAACAGCCAAAGGCAAAATTTTCAGAAGAGGATGTTGTTAACTTAAGCGATACCGAGGATGATATCTTTCCATGTTCTCAATTGTTCGATATTGGATTCGGTATGAACACGTCGATCAAACAGGAGGTCAAAAAAGAAGTGAAAGAAGAGGAAGCGGAGGTGGAGCATGAGCAATTCAGTATGCTCGACGACGAGGATTTAGTCATCTCGTTATCGGACAGCGACGACGAAGACAAAAACTGGCTGCGTAGATTATCTCGCAGTCAAACAGTGAACGAAGATGACATTAAAACGGAGACAAGAGATGATTGTATCATAAAGGAAGATATGGACATAGAAATCATCGACGTTCAAAAGCCCACCGACGCTTTGAAAAAGTCTGTAGACAAATTGCTGTCGACTAGAAACGAGAGAGCCGAAGCAGAGAAGGACATGCGAATAGAAAAAGAAAAGAGAAGTTCTACACACGACGTGGATGAAGAAAACAAAAGTTTAAACGAGATGCATTCGTTGAGAACCTCTCTGGAAAAAGCGGTAATTGATTCCGTAGATCGTGCCGCAAACTCACTGGAGTGGTCCAATAAATGTACAACTACCTATCAAAAATCCCCCGAAGCCTTGAAACGCAAAACCCTTGGTTTGGATAGACATGAAACAGAGAGTCGTTCGACAAGCACAGTGGAACCTGTAACAACATTTAGGAAGAAGTCGCTTGAGAGGAAAGTACCTCAGATAGAGCCACTACATCTGCCTACTACCAGAAGAAGGAGCATCAGTGCTAATAGAGTAAAACAAGTTCCTGAGATATCTCTTAAAGAGAAATTGTCTGGCAAGGAGAAGAAGGAATTGAAAGAGAAAGCTAAGTTAGAAGAATATATGCGAGCGAAGGATCAAAAGAACCGCAGAGTGCTCAACAAATGGGCAGACTGCCTCCCTCCGAGCAAGAAGAAAATTAGTCCGCTCACTAAGGAGGAGAAGAAACAATTAGCAAACGACAGGAAACAGAAGTTGAAACAAATTGCCATGGAAGAAAAGCGATTGTCCTTGGAGAATAATCAAGAGAAAAAACGCATCGCCACGAAGCCCAAGGCAAAGATATCGTTGAAAACGAGGAGCGACTTTCTCGTGGAGGCTACAGTTTCCGCGACGAAATTAGGTGAGACAAAAGAGAAACCGAAAGCTGTCAATCGGCCCACGATAGCGAATAATGTCCCAAGTCCGATAACATCTGAAAGTACAAAAAGCAAAGAGGCGGTTAAAGAAATACGGTCTCATAATGTTCTTGGCAGAATACCTAAGAAAAGCGCCGCAGTCAAAACTAAAACGAATGCTTCGGCTCAAGACGCCCTGGAGGAGGTGATGTTGTCTCAAAGGATGAAAATCATAGATAATAGCGTGAGGGGAACGCAAGCAAAGAATAAGTCAAATACAAATTCAATCTCAAGTGCCGCTACTGTTCCGGTTTTGAAACCTCTCGGGAAAATGTCAAAGAAACGCGTATCGTTTTCTACGGAGATCAAGACTGTACGCGAATATGAAATCGACGAGTCGAACGTCTTGAAGAAACTCACAGGAAAGGACGCGCCTCTGCCTGTCAGACCTATGAAGAAACTAGCGGAGAACGAAATGACAAATCAATTTTTATTGCGTATCTTTTCATGGAACCCAGTTTGGTTGGAGGAGCAGCAGCGTTTGAATAGCACCGCACCCGTTGTTCGTGACGACGAGCTTCATGTGATGCTGACGCATTATAAGTCATACGAAGAGTATTACAGAATTATGTCACCTCTTCTGCTGTTAGAGACCTGGTACGGAATAACGAAAGAGTTTCAAACTATCGATAAGAATTGTAGACGACCCACTCTGATGTGTTCAATCGTTGAGAACTCCATTGAAACGACTTCGCCGTCCCCTAATGTGCAGTTTACCACCTTGATGCTTGAGGTATTGGTTACGAGAGAGGACCTACAGAAGCAGGCGCACCCCACTTACGGGGACCTGGTGTTCTTTGAATACACCAGGAATCAACAAAAAGGACAGACGTTCCATAAAGTGTTCGCCTACGTGGAGAATGTTCATAATACTACGCTGTCAGACTGGACGTATTACAACAAGGAATTAGCCAACTACGTGCGGAGACCTTACGCCTTGATAACGTATACAGTACAGACAAGACGCTTAGAATCAAACATTCTGGTGAATAAAGTTAGAAGATTGAGAAGCGTAACGTACCTGCGTCCCAATTTACGAATGGTGCAGGCTCTGGAGTATCTTCCTACATCGCCAGTGGTGAACTTAATTTTGAATCCCAAAATCGAGCAATACCATTTACCTAATGTTTTTATCCAACCCGAGCAACTGTTTACTCGGGACAAGCTGAATCCAAAGCAGCTAGAGGCTGTGTTCAAGGTGACTGAGACTATAGTACAAAAGCAGGCGAAACTGTGTTTCATACAGGGACCACCTGGTACGGGCAAGTCAAAGGTTATTGTAAATATAGTGAGTCAAGTGTTGTATGGAAACAACAGATACGTGAGTAATGAGAGCCCCTTGAAGATACTAGTCTGTGCCCCGTCGAACGCTGCTATCGACGAGATCACTTTGAGGCTACTGCAAATCAGGTCCAGCATGAAGCAGAAACGGTTTAAGATGGTAAGGATCGGTCGGTCGGAGGTAATGCATCCCACCGTCAAGGACATCTCTGTGGTCGAGCTAGCCAAGCGGGACATGAAGAAAACGCAAACCACCTCGATGAATACACCGTTAGACAGCGTAGAAGAGGAAAAGACTCTTCTCGAGTCAAAAATTAACAAGCTGAAGTGTGAAATAGCAGGCACGCACAACATGGAAGAGGCATACAAGGAACATCTGAAGATGAGGTTGGCGGACATGATCGTCAAGTATGAACTGTTGAAAAATCGTAGACCGCTGAATGAAAAGAACTCAAAGGAGTTTGCTAGGATACAGCGATCTGCTGAGAACAGGGTCCTTAGCCACGCGGATATTATAACTTGCACTTTGTCATCGTGTTATAGCAAGCAGATGGAATCCCTTTTTGTTACCAATAAAAAGGGGATATCAGTCTGTATTGTGGACGAAGCCACGCAGAGTATCGAAACAGAAACTCTGATACCGCTGATGCTAGGTGTGAATACATTGGTTTTGGTTGGCGATCCTTATCAGCTACCTGCCACAGTTCTGAGTCCTCAAGCGAAGAAAATGGGATTGGACCAGTCCATTTTCTCAAGGGTTCAAAACGCTTTTGAAATGAATCCGATCAATCCCATGATCATGCTGGATACTCAGTACAGGATGCAACACGACATTTGTTCGTGGCCTAACAAGTTCTTCTATGCTGGGAAATTGAAGACAGCCGTAATGCGCGACGATGAGTTCCCATTCCACTCGTACAGAATTTTCCATGTCAATACCATCCAGAACAATGATAACTTCTCGAATACCAATGAGGCCCAGTTTGTAGCCAATATGATACACTCGATGCTGACGCACGCCAATTTGGATGGCTACGACTTCATTTCCTATGGCATTCTTACGCCATACAACAACCAGAAACACGTGATACTGAAGAAAATCAATGAAAAGTCAGTAATTGTCCATCTATTTTGAAGATCTATGACTGTAGATATAAGTAACCAGACTGTAGATATTTATACGTAAATTTATAGAAAATGAAAGTGCCAGAGCTTCCATTGGAGTTTAAGGAAGATAAGAATCTGAATAAATAAAATCTGCAGTCTGGTCATGATACATTATTTGCAGACTACTGTTCGATAGGTACTAATAACAATGATGATTTTAGAATGTTGTCACTGTCGGAAAATCTCAGGAAAAAAATTAAATTTGAAGTGAACACGGTTGACGGCTTTCAAGGACAAGAACGAGATGTAATTATTATGTCATGCGTACGAAGCCAGAAAATTGGTTTTTTATCTGATAGGCAAAGACTATGCGTTGCCCTTACACGAGCCAAACACAGTCTAATAATCTGTGGTAACTTCAGCGTGTTTAACGTAAGATAATATTATTAAAATATTATTAATATTATTGTGATCATCAATAATTTGTACATGAAATAACTTATGTTCATTGCAGAAAGACCCGATGTGGAATGCGCTATTGACTGATGCAAGATCGAGAAAAATATATTTTAACATAAATGCTCAAGCAGATCCTCACGAGATTAAACAACATGTTGTTAAGAGATTTAGTAGTTAATGTTCAAATTGTACATTTGTAAATCACGTATCACCGAAACTTTACTTGCTCCTCTGTAAAATACATCTAATGTAGATTGTTATTAATTTTTCTACGTCATTGCTTTTTTAAATAAATACATTTTTGTGAAGAATGCAGGAAGTGCTGCGAAACATCCACGCCACAATTAAATGTGTTCATACAAATGATTACAAATATAATAATGTACAGCAGGCGTAGACCAAATCTTTGGCCCGTGGTCCCTGTGGTCCTTCACACTCCCCCTGTGCTACCCATGCATGGGTAGTAATGTGTATGAAGTAATAGTAATGGAGCTTGTGACTCCCAGCATCCTAAATTCCACTCAAGGCCAGTGGTATCTATTAGTGTCTAGTGTGCCCAATGGAATGAAACAATCTGCTTTGCTCAGATTGGTTGGCGATTCACAGTAGAACAGTGCTGCCCTCTTAGTTAATGACAATGAGACGAAATAGCGAGTAAACAAGAGAGCGTGAGCCAATCAGAGAAAAGCAGTTTCTCTCTTACTAAGCCCGTTGCCTCCGCATGGGTCGCTCAAGGAGAAAGCACTATTGTATCGTTTTCCCTACTCGAGTCACCACTACATAAATCGAATGCATATGAACAATACATAGTATAGTATGCCTATTTATATTTTTAAAATGCGTTCTTGAACTTGATTGACTTGGTGGTTGCTTAGGAAACCGTAACGCGCGAATTCTCAATAAAGATGTCGAACAAAATGTTATCTTGAAATCAGTGAAGAATTCTTTTCTTTAGAAGCTGTTCTTTAGAAACAACGCAAAGATGTCTCAAACGGGAGAGTATGTATTCTACAAATTAATCCTACACAAATTTAACCTCTTGTCATATTTTATGTTGAAACATAACCACGAAAATGATTAAATTCTTTTACTCTTAACTTTTAGAAAGGAACGGAACCGAGCCAACATGTCAGAACCTGTGCATCACCAAATAAATGCTGCTCGAAAAACGTTTCAAACACTATACCAGATCTCGAAATTATTAAACACGAACTTGGACCCAACTACGTTAGGCATATGCATTAGATTATGCGAGAATGGAGTGAATCCGTATGCACTTGCAACTGTGGTAAAAGAACTGCAGAGAGAAGTGAACGCTATGAATAATCCGACGACTTAAATCTTCCTACCATTAATACTGTTTTCAATATAAATATAGTTAAGTTTTGTTTTTGATATCAAATAGAACAGATTTGTTGGCACATAAGTCTTAAAAATATGTTGAATAGAAAGTTTTGTAGTGAAACAACGTTGAATTGTGTTTTATGACTAACATTGTTGACTGATTGTTTCATTGTTGGTGTTTTAAGTAATCATAACACATTTGAATATTGTATGATAATTGGAATAAAATTGGCGTTCAGATTGCCATGTATGTTAAATATATTTACGATGTATTAAGTAGAACTTACAAAAAATATACAAAAAATAATTTAAATCGTAAATCTATTCTTGAAAACAGAAAAACAGTATCCAAAATTATTTTGTACATAGTTGGCTTATACGTGAGTATATATTTATAAAAATATACAAACATAATATTTAATGTTTTTGAAAAATAAATATAAAAAATTACAATTCCTCGTTCTTCTTCTTTGTTTTATTTGTTTTCCCTCTGGTTGCACTCTGCAAAAATTCGTAAATTTCATTAATTTTAACTAAATTAATTCTGTACATCGCTATGTCAACTATGTATTACACATTTACCTGTTTCTCTTGTTCTCTGTAATAAACTTGCCCTTCGAGCGTAACGTGTGACAATTCTGGTTGTTGCAACAAATAGTTCTTCGCATCTACCGCCTGAGATCCCTCACGGAATAGGAACACGCATCTTTTCTGATCTATTAGATATCTGTAAATGAAACGATTCAATATGAAATTTCTGCAGCTTAATCAACATATAAGGCAGATGCAAGAATCCTGTTCACCTTTCAGCAATAATATGATTATTTTGTAAACTAGTCTGCCATATTTTCATTATTACATCAGCTTCTTCAGTTGAAACATCTTCGTTAATGTCAACAAACATCATCACACCTTTGCCTCTCTTAGTCATTTTAAGAACATTGTCAGGATTCGACATATCAAGCTGTATTGTAAAATAATTATGAAACAAGACTATTAATGGCTGAAATCGACAGAAAACGATTGCTTATTATACCTGCGATATGTCAACTTTTGGACTTGGTCTAAGATGTTCCGGTAATTCATCCGGTTCTAAAGGTTCATCGTTCTCCTAAAATGTAAGAAGAGTATAATGAATTTTATCTTTTAGGAATACCCGTTCGATTATTAAGAAAGATTTAAAGAAGAACTCACCTCCCACTGGTCTAACAAGTGCTCTAAATCTGCGTCGGTCATATCGCGTATATCCTTGTCTTTCCATGATTTCTTCTTCTCCGATTTAACGTTATTAGTGGCATTAACGTAAAGCACAAGAAATATGCTACAAATTATAATTTCTCGCTTCATATTGAAATCGCGTTATTCTTGTAGCGGACGATACTTGACCTTTATTATCACGGTTCCCAAATATCAATGTATTTTAGAAATCATTGATATCTATCTTCTTGCTGCCTAGAATTATTTACTTAGCAAAAATCTATTTACAAATTATTCTGTAATCTTTCCGTCACCTAAAGTACAAACAAAAATGATCAATCTGCATACATGTTACGGTAAACTCATATTATGTAGGTACAGTACACATCAGTACACATGTCGCCAGTCGCCACGAGTTTTATCTCATGGCAATTTGTAATTGTAGTTGTTGTGCACAGATGTGGTGGAAACCGGCGCAGCTTACTCGGGGTGGGGGTACATGGTAGTAGGGATAGCCTTAGACCATATATAATACTAGACACGGCGTGTGTATAATGCATGTACAGAAAAGTCAAGGTTCGGCGATGCAAAGATGAATCGACACGGAAATAGTAAGGGTGCTCTAGAGCAGTGCTCTCAGATTCCTGACCGCTTTACGACTTTCTCCGAAGAAAGTAGGAGTGGGAGAATTACCCATCACAAATGGGATTTCATTGGCAACCATTGGAATCGTTCAATCCTATTTGTAACATTCCCTCTCCTTAGAGTTGATTGCGAGCAGAAAGTCCATAAGATACACACACACACACACACACACACACACACACACACACACACAATGTCTGTACGTATTCTAAGCTGTGGCGGTACAATGTACATATGTACAAAAAAGTGTTGATAGAACAGAGATCTTTCTTCACGATACGATCTAAGCATGTAGTGTCTCCATCTAGCATGATCTAGTAAATGCCAAACAAATGTGTATAGTATAATATTTATGCTTTTTAACTCGATGACGTAAATGTCATAAATTGTAGGGACAATATGTCATTTCTATTGTTCAGTTGTTTTACAAATTTCAGAATCGTAATCCATTGAAAATTCTACAACAAGGTACGGACTCGATCTTCATATTTTTACTAACAGAAAGGATAGAAATCTCGTTCGCATTAACAATCTTACCACGTTCGAATCGAAACAAATATGTTTTCGTATTCTTTTTTCTATAGCCACAGCTACATGAATTAGCTTTCGATGATCTATACTGCGTATTATACGAAATCATAGATTGTGAAAGCTGCAAATGAAACGATTAACTTATTTGACGTCGACAGGTATGTTTTAGGTGTTCTCCGAGAAAGCAAAAAGAATCGGTATACAATTTAGGTTATTGAATTGCATAACAATGAATAACATTCTATGAGAATAATAAGCATTGTTTCTTTCGGAAATATGTATTTTTCGTTTTGTCAATTCATAATAACGTGCATAAAGTTGGACTGCTTGTGACATTACTTGTGACATAGATCTATGTTTGTTTATGATAATGTGGATAGACTAGGTAATGCGTATAAATTTTATAAATTCTCTTATTTTGTGTTACTGGATCACCCTATTTATAACTAATTCTTATTTTCTTTCAGGATGATCTGAGATTGAGCTCGATCGAGTTTGAAATTTTCGTTTACTGTTGACATCGTTTAGTATATAATATAAAGGATAATGGACGTGGAAGAAATAACGAAACTTAGCAAATTGTTACGCGAAAATGGAGACAAAGTGTTATGTGCGTCCAGCAAGCTCTCCTTGTCAAGCTCATTAATCTTTGACTTGAACGAAGGTTTTAGTTTGATTATGAATCAAGTGGAAGACTTGGAATCTTCTTTCCAAGTATGCAACAGTTCTAAAATCGTTCTATTCAGGGACCTGAAATTTCTACATGATTTTGTGCAGAAAATAGTTGGTCTAAAAGTGTTTGAATGTCCAAATAGTCCTAGGATTCCTGTCGATATATCAAAATTCAGGCATTTGAAGCATTTGGAGCTGAAAAAGATTGATATTAGGAGCGTGAAAGGACTGCAGGGAATCAGGGGACAACTACAAAGTATTATCTGTACTGGAAAACAAGGTGTTTGTGCTGTAAAGCAATTATTAGGTAACATATTGTACTATTTTATAATGATAATTTACTAGAAATATTACTATGATAATGCAAATATATAATTTAAGTTATATACAGCTAGATGTGGCGGTGATGCCAGTTTTGGATTTGTCTGGAGTTCATTAAAACATTTAGCATTACCTTACAATGCACTAAACAAATTGGATGCATCTATGGAATTCGCACTTTGGTTGCAGACACTAGACTTGAGTCATAACATGATAACGTCTGCGGATGAATTGGCTTGTTTACCTAACTTGAAATATGTTAATCTAGGGTACAACAAACTAGAGGCGGTACCTGTTTTCAATAAAGCTGTATCTCATACATTACGAATATTAGTATTAAAAAACAATTACATAGAAAATTTAGATGGTATTATTATCTTCTATATCTTTATACTTCTGCAAGGTGTATAGCTATAGTAAATGCATTGCTTTATTATTACAGGTTTGCAAAATTTAGGAAATTTAACAGAATTAGATCTATCCTTTAACTGTTTGATGGATCATTCGAGGTTGTGGGTCTTGGAAAATATGTCCACATTGTTATCGGTTTCATTAAAGGGTAACCCTTTATCGTATCATCCAAAGCATCGATTATTATGTATGAAATATTTGCATTCGTGTTTAAGTGATAGTCAGGTAAGATGTCGCGAGCATAAACATAATATGCTATATTACACATAACTACTCAACCATTATCGGATATAGTATAAACGCGAATAAAATTGTACGATTTAGTTCGTTTTAGACCATTCATCGCTCTCCAAAAAGGAAAAGCAAATCATTACCAACAACCGACAGCGTACAACGAAATTTGTACAATCTACGTCAACTGAATTCTTAGCTTCGACGTCAAATTCAGTGAATTCAACTGTCTTATCTGTTTCTATAAACTCGTCTACGTTAAGTGAAAACGGAGTAGGAAAGTCTACAGAAAATAGTGTAGAAAAATCCCTCATCAAAAGAAAGATCGTGAAAGAAGCTGTTATCGCAGAAGGCGAACAAGAAAAGAATGACTCTGGAGAACCTAACGCTTGTAGTTCTTATCTAGGTAAATTCATATTTCCAAATAATGAATTTGAAATAACTTGTTACATACTAATTAATATAATTGTTGTTACATGTAGAGACTTCAAAGCTCCATTTGGAGACGAAAAAGGAAATTTTAGCCTTAAGGAATAAGTTTGGCGAACAGAACTGGTTAAGCAGTTATGCTGGTACGTTCGTTCAAGATACGGATTTGCAAGCATCTCCATTTTTTTTGCTGACTTCGGATTCTACAGACGATATTCTAGAAGAAACACTAAATACTGAGACGTCTGGAATGCCATCAGACGATGATTCAATTAATAACTTGCAAGCAGATGTAAGAGAAAAATCTGTACATTCGGTGACGGAAAATAGCGAAAGCGATAACGTTGAAGAAGCCCGTAATGAGAAATCAAACGAGTTTGAGGAAACTGTTTCCGCAACGGCGTTGAATGAAGCAACAAAAGCTTTTGTAGATCCTGAACCTATTTTTGATCCAGAAAAGGGTAAATTTTAAATAAGATATAAATATAGATTATGGAATCATATTTTAATTGTAATTTATGTTTAGAAACAGGAGACATATACACAGTTCAAAAGAACAAAAACGATCATGAATTAGAGAGTTTATTCTTGATAATATCAGTAGAGTAAGTGTAACAGTAACAGGTTCTTGAACTTCATCTTTTACTTTAATGTTAATCGTATAATTATTGCAGTGACATTAAAGAAAGAGATTCACTTACGGGAAAACTAATAAACAGTTGGTCCACAAAGTCAGTGTTATCGTGTGTATTGGGTAGAAGTGAACCGATCACAGTCGATATAATATTTGATACGACTAGGGAACATCGTCAAAATAGAAGATATTTTGTGGAACCAGGGGATGCAGAGGTAATCAAATTAAGAAATGAATATTTTTATAATTGTTGCATTGTTTTCGCCCATTTAAGAGTATATTTCTCCAGAAAATAGTGACTACACTTGGTGAAACATTAAAGAAGCGGCCGATATTATTGAAAGTTTTTAAATGCATGAAATGTTCTACACATTTTTCTCAAGATACTGAATACGTTACTACATTAAGCATAGGTGAGTTCGCAAACAAACCAGTGCACAGAATCTTACTGTTTTAAAACGTTTCCTTCTTTCCAGGTGTAAAACGATTAAAATGTCCTACTTGCGAAAGTACTTTGGTCATAGAAACGGACGAATTGTCAACAGTGGATGTGGAAAACGATTTTTCCGAAGATTCATCAGAGTGTTTGTCTAAAGATCAAAATTCAGAACACACTATAAAAGCTAGATTACAACATTCTGATTCTTATTCTAGCATTGGTAAGTATCATTCAGGCTGTTGCATGCGTTTTGTAATTACAAATGAATAAGTAAAATATTTGTTACAAAATTCGTACTTGTTACAAGCATATAACGTTAGTGAGATAATATTTCTCTTTATGATAATGTAACCCATTTTGTTTAACGTGTTTCCTTGAAACTTGACGAGTTGAGTTCAAAACAATTGTAACATATATAGTTGCAAAGTTTACGTAAAAATTAACCATCGTTTCTTCATATGATACTAAGTTTTCATGATATTAGTGCCTTTCAATTTTTAATAAGAATAATATTTATGATTAATTTATTGATTGTGAATGCACTAATTATTTTGCTGACATAGTTTTACTATTTTACTATTGATTGGGAGTATAACATACTAATGCTGGTGTAGGTGGAACGGAGGGTGGAGCTATATCCGTCACCACACCTCTGATGCACTCCGAATCTCACACTCAAGTACAAGTCAGCTGTAAGCTTTAACCACAATAATTTTATTACTGCACCTTCTGTTTTCTCAAGCTTTCCTTCCGTTTATATCTTGAAAAAGACATAAGCTATTGTAATAGGCTGCTTCACTATTTACAATTAGTTTTATTATTTTGTCTTACAATCTTGGTGTACGATGAATTTGAATACAATTCTACTAGTTTATCTACTCAATATCACTACAATTACGTAAGAGACGAAACGAAAGGAGTAACCACTTATCATCATAATACACAATAAATCAATTGAACACTGATTTAAAGTAATGTTAGATTTTTATGTACATAAACTCTTACAAACACTTGTAAACTGTTGACACTGTTATTAATAGGTTCTGCTACAAGCTTGGAAGAATCCAGAGAATCTACGTCATCTGCAAATGCGCTAAATAAAAAGTATGAAAGTGATATTGAAATACTCAGCAATCCGAGTGAGGGTAGTATTGAAGTTTTGGACGAAGCATCCAGGTTGGTAATATTATCTACATTTTCAATTAATATTACCAGCTTACGTTTTCTGTAATTATCACAGAACTCACCTGACACCGCACAGGAAGCGTTCTTCAGAAGAAAGACGCACTGCTGTTGCTCCATCTCTCTTAACCATACCGGATGCAATACCAATTAAGACTGGTTTAACTGAGAGTAGTTCTTCAGGTTCGCTGCTGTGCATATTGTAGCTAGCTTAATTAATTATAAAATAATAAGTACTAAAAGAATTGTTGTTGCAGGTTCACTGACAGACAGTGTTTGTACTGCGTATGAAAATAAAATAACTAGACAAGCTAACACAGATGAGAAATCCCTTAACACTAGTAACAATAAAGAGACCAAATTTGCATCCGTAACTAATTTGACGACTCTGCTAGGTGGTACGTTAAATTTACAATACAAGCTTTCGGTATATTGTGTATTAACAATGTAATTCCATCGAATATTAAAACTTTTAGGTCTACTTCAAAGCATAAAAATTGATAGTAACAAATCATTGATGACGAAAGCAGAGGAATCGTCGCATTTCTTGAGCAATAATATTCAGTATTCTTATACAGATTTCAGCAGTATAGATCACAGAATAAAACTACACATTATATTGAATATATTTAAGCACCAAAATGAAGAACTTATTCTTCTGCTTAGGGTAATAAATCAAACCAGCTATGGTACTATTAGGAATAAAATATTTCAATGGAATTGTCTTCTCTATTTGCTAACTTGTAGGCGGACATTCTGATGCAGAATGCAAAGGATCCATTTCCTGGATGCCTTGTTTTATCTACATCGAAAGTTTATGTTCTTCAAATCGATGGATCGGAAGGGTAAAAATAATTTGTATTTTATAATAGTTACATGTTTTTTGTTTGTATAATTCTGAATCTGTGTTACAGAGAAGATCCACAACGTTGGTTGCACAAGGAAATCAGTTGGACGATGGATAGGCTAAGGTCTTTTGCACCGTTGCCCTTCAAACAGGGTGTCTTAATTGAATTGGAACAGCCTAATAAATTAAATGAACAGCTACAGCCAACTATTCAATTTTTATGCATTCTGCAAGATTTTCAGAGAACGTCTAATTTTCTGTTTTATATCTCTGGTAAGAAAAGTTAATTTCTTTTTATAATTTACGAACAACATAGTTGCGACCTGGATCTAAAATAGACTTTTTATTCGCAGACATGTCTTTACCACCAAGTTGTGAGATTGAATTCGCTGTGCCAGAACATTGCACCGCATCGATGCATCAACTATTAAAAAATTGCAAGAATTATCAGGATGGAGATGCTGTTAGACTGTTAGCATTGTTCCGTTCTGGCTCGATAAAGTGCCAACATGACGAACTGCAAGAAAAACTGTCCTCTTTCATCGTAACCGCAAACGTTTTAGTGATATGCAATATGCACTGGCTTTTGCCAGACAATAAAGAAGTGCCACGCTTAATTAGGGAACAGCCTCTAAGCAATTTAGTCGGAGTAGTAAGTGAATAATTATCGTGATTTTGCGATTACGAATAAATGACGCTTTTTGCAAATACTATGTTTTATTTTAGGAACATAACGATTTATCGTTAACGTTGAACTTCTTGGACGAGATAGCAGGTCAGGAGGAATTATGGGTTTTAGATTTTGTGTCTGTAAATGCTGCCGAAACTGTTATTAATTCTATAAGACCGCCGTGGGAAGAATTGTTCTCGATTCCTTTACAAATTACTACTTGTAAAACATCTGACACGACGGACACGTGAAATGATTTTTAACGCGTATGATTCTAGTCTAATGAAACACATCAAGCCATTATTAATCAAATGCAATCAATTGTCTTCTTACTTTTCTCGTTCGATTCTTCATTTTATTCTTTAATTTTTAGTTCATGCACTAATGCAAATTAAATGTTAACTGGTGCTATTATTGATGAAGTACTATATCTCAACTTTTTTATCGTTAAAGAAAACTTTTTATATCACTAATTAAAAGCACAAATACCACAATCGATGTTGTAATTTTCTTGTTCTTTGAGACACTTCAAAAACCTAATATAACGTACGATTAGCATAATTTTTATTAAAAGAATCATACTATGAGCCATAGTTATGTATTGGTCTCAGTCTGTGATATATATTTTGTAATTACTATTGTGTGTGTATTTGTGGCCTTACATACATGTATGTTATAAAATTGTATATCTATTCCTATTTATAATGAACTGAAGGGGACACGTGATACAATTTTAAGCAGATTCTAATATTAAATGTAATTAAATCTTTTTTCTTTTATTTATTACTGTCATTTGTAATTTTTGGATAGTTAAAACAGCTTAACATGATTTAAATAATGATACTACGATTTGCTTACATGTTATTGTATCATTAAATTGTTATCATGTATGCTAGACATGCAAATATTTTTTTTCTTGTAATATCGTATTGGCAAAAGATAGATAAGACTGTTAGAAAATAAATATCGTCTTAATTCAAATTATAGTATTTGTTACTGTGAACAGTGTGATGTATGAAATTAATTGGAGTCTACTAAATTATGTAAGCGTAATAAGTGACATGTGTACGATAAACGTTATGCATAGCGTGAATACTTCATTCTCATATTTCTGTAGTTCTAATTGAAAAGAAACACTCAAGTAACTGTACACATTGGCGATTATAGAAGAAGATGTAATATGTACGCGAAATAGTCTGGCAGTGCTGGAAATAATTCAGTATGTTTCTTGGATCTGTACATAAAGTGTATCTCAAGCCAAATTTTGTTATTCAATTAAAATACTTTTCAATATAAAATGAATATTATTACAATTATTAGTTCATTGATGACCAGTAAGTTTAGCAAAATGTTACAAGTACTTATACAATGTAGATTATTTAATTATTTACATATTTTTTAGTTTCACTTGTTGAGGGGCATTTTGGGTACAGTAGAAAAGGTACGTAAGAATAAATGGAAAGATATTTTTCTTCAAAACGATATACTCTTCATAAATGTTAATAAATTATAGATCAGCATGTGTGGTTTAAAAAATTCAAATCGTGTGGTGGGCAGCTACAATCTCCGATATCAATATTATCATCCAGATCGCTTGCTGTTCCTTTACCAGCTCTAGAAATGATCGGTTATCATGATTATCTCCAAGACATGCTTCAATTAAAGAACAATGGTCATTCAGGTAAACGAATTCAATTCTTAATTTCTTAGTATGTTCTGAGCCGTGATCAATTTTTAATTTTCAACCGATTCTTTTAGTTGTAATGAGTATAAATAATGGTACAAGAAGTAAGCGCTTGCCATATGTATTTGGTGCTACGCTTCCTGAAAATGAAGAGTTCAAGGTAGATCATTTACACTTTCACTGGGGCGCAAAGAACAACAGAGGATCTGAGCACATATTGAATGATATCAGGTACCCAATGGAGATGCATATAGTTCATAGAAATAAGGCATATTCAAATCTGTCCGACGCATTATATCATAAAGACAGTCTTGTAGTTTTGGGTGTATTTTTTCAAGTAAGGAAAGCACTAATAATATTATAAAATTAATCTTAGCAATATAATAGAAATTGTGATCAGTTGCAGGACAAAGACAATATGTTATTGCAGCCCATTCTGAATTTACTAGGAAAAGTAAAATGGTTGAACGAGGAAACAAAATTAGGTACCCCTATAACATTAGCTTCCCTATTGCCTGACAACACAGATGAATTTTATGTTTATAAGGGATCCTTAACGACACCTCCATGTAGCGAAGTGGTAACATGGATAATCTTTTCAACTCCTGTTGCAATATCCTTCAATCAGGTATCTCTTCAACGGTTCATAAGTAATATAAATTATCAATTCTTCAGTACTATAAAATGACAATATGTACTTGCAGCTAACAAAATTTAGATTACTGTCCGATAGCGTGGAACGAAAGTTGGCAGATAATTACAGAATGCTTCAGGACATAGGATTGAGAAAAATATACGTCAGAAGACTAAATTCATATACATTTACAAAATACAATGGGACAACATTTAATGTTACGAATCTAGACTGGTTTTGGCATTAAATGAATTTATATATCTTTGAGCAGAGTATAATGTATTATAATAAAAATGAGATTTATTACGTAAAGATTTGAATGGTCTACTTTTTGAAGTAATACAGTTTCGGTGAAATCCTTTATTTATTAATTTTATGTGTCATGATCACATTTTTTAAATAACTACAGTTTTTATGTACATACACATATATCTTTATACATTTTACTACGCCATCTTTTTTATATATATGCATATGCAAGTACTTACGTGATTACCTAAGAAAAAAAGATTGCATGCTAGCGCGTATCATATCAATCTGATATAGTTTGCGATAGTGTATGGAGTATGTGCATAGATACATATTGTATTATTATTATTACATAGTATACGCCCAAGCCCGCATACATACGTATTGTATATACATATACATACATACATACCAAACATATGTAGTGTGCAGTGAACGAATAGATTGCGAGGGCGATAAGCGTAACATAATGCACATCAGATGTCAGAGGAAGTCAGTATGAAGCTTCTGTATGATGTCATTTAAATTTGCAACTTAACAATCATTATCGGTTAATAATCTGACGTAATCGATAATTTTCGGGTAAAGTTTGACAATCGAAACAAGAGCGGCGCGCAGTAGTGGGTTAGCAAAAATTCGAATCGATATCAATAGTGCGGAACAATGACAATAATTAGTAGTGTGCGGAATTCATGAATCGTAATACATAGTTGCGTATTATGTTTCGTACATGGTCGTAGTTATATAGAACACACGTGTAAATGCAGAATTCGTGTTAGGTTATGCGGTATTTTTATTATCGATTGACTTCACGTTTATGCGCCAACCGTTCGTTAACCATCGGATTCACGAACGCGAATGTTGTTAAATATTTGTTATTCGTTTCTATCGTGTTTATATAGATGTTACGATATTAACTGTACGTTGACAGAGTAAAAATCAACAATGGTTTTCGAATCAATCGTTACTGAACTCCTAAACAAGGTGTTGGGAGAGTATATACAAAATTTGGATTACACGCAGCTAAAAGTCAGTCTATGGGGTGGTAAGAGCATTTGCACATTTTTCTATGTTTTCCAAAGCATTCTAAATATATGTACACGCATCGGTATACAGTCAAAAAAATAGATATATGTACATTTGTATATCCATAGATTTCGTTGCAAGTTCGTTAATACTCGGGAAAATTAAAATAATGCGAAAGCGATGGCAATTTATTTGACGCGATACAAATTTCGTAAACCTACACAGATGTATTTTATTATTAGTACATCGTTGTGACATCATCTTCTATTTATATTGCCTGGCACTTTATCACGCATGACGTATACCGCGGGAACTGCAATTGTTTGAATTTAGAAGACGAAAAGATTTTGAAACTAACACTTTCGTTTCTATGTATATTTGTACAATGCAGTTGATTATGCTTTCTAACTATGCACATGTTTCGGATTTCCTCTATACTATTTATACGTTAAGTAAAATAACATTTCTTTTAAGGGGATGTTGTGTTAAATGATTTATTAATAAAAGAGACTGCATTGGATGTGCTGGATTTGCCTATAAGATTAGGATATGGGAGACTAGGTTTGTATTAACTACTTATTTGTTCATTTGTCCAAATGCCAAACGTAAAAGAGAAACAGTTGATATAGTATTTTGTTTCTACAGGCAAACTTATATTAAAAATACCATTCAAAGACATGTGGAATGGTCAAATTGATGCGATAGTTGAAGAATTGTTTCTGCTCATAGTACCAACAAGTCAAGTTGCGTACGATGCAGAGAAAGAAAGCAAAGTTCAGCTTGAAGCTAAAAGGGCAGAGCTTGCAAGAGTTGAGAAAACAAAGCAGCTGGCGGATACTAAATGTAACTGTTTAGGGTCAACATTTTAAATTTTTAGGAATGCTTATACGCTTACAATTAACAAATATACATATTTCTTTCTGTTATAGTACAAGAAAAATTAGATGATTCGATGGTTGAAAAGCTCATCGCCCGTATGATAAAAAATATACATGTCGAAATTAAAAGGATACATGTACGATATGAGGACCATGTATCTTTTAAAGATCATCCATTTTCAGTTGGTTTTACACTTGATAAATTCATTTTAGAAAGTTGTACAGATTCTTGGAAAACAGTTGGTAACATGAAAGATATGTATGCCATACCACAAATTTATAAGGTAAGCTGTACGAGCAAAAATATTATAGTACCAAACATAACGGTAATGTTTTCTTTTTAGTTGTGCACATTGGATGGATTAGCTGTGTATCTCAATACTACCACTGAACAGTTTAGTAACAAAACACAAGCAAACTACACTGATCTTTTTTGTAGTGGCATTGCAACTACAGACTATAACCCTCCTGGTTACCAATATTGTGAGCATATACATATAAAGTATCATTGCCATGAGTAGTTTATACAGGGTGTCCAAAAAATGTTTGAATCAAATGAAATGGATAATTCCTGAAGTCATTTAAATACACTTCTACGAACTAATCAGAGAGCCAGTACGTGCTGACCGCTGCCAGACAGTGGCTGTAGGTTGTACTCGCCCTCTGATTGGTCATTCATTCATAAAGGATGAAATAATAATAAATATAGTATCAATATAGTATAATCAATTTAATTTGATTTCAACATTTTTAGGACATCCTGTATATTTCTCGAAATTATAGAACCTCCCGTTTTTTAGTGTTGGGCCCAATAAACGTGAACGCAAAATTAAAGTTAAATCCGAAGCCGGAAACAGACGGCAGTAATTACACTATTCCCAAGGTGTGGGTGGACTTGGAAATGCAAAAATTGAGGATAGGACTAACGAAGAAACAGTATCACACCCTTGTACAATTAGGCGAAGGTCTAGATCAAGCTCAGAGAGCAGCGCCATATAGAAAGTATAGGCCGAATTTAACATCATACAGAGGACACTATAAAGAATGGTAGTAAATCATTATAAATTGTCATTAGTTACGGTGACAATTTAATTACAAATACAATGCAATCTTTTGTTTTAAGGTGGCATTTCGCATATATTTGTGTCCTGGAAGAAACAGTACGCAGAAATCGTAGGAATTGGGACTGGAATCACATGAAAGAGCACAGAGATCTATGTCGCGAATATGCAGAGGTGTATCAGACAAAATTAACAGTTAAGAAAGTTGCACGGGAGATAGAAGATCGCCTCACAGAGTGCGAAAAAAGATTGGACATCTTTAACTTGGTGATCATTAGGCAGCAAATCGAAATGGAAGTTCGTATTATTATTAATAATACTCGCACGTGTATCTTTGTAATTTACTTAAGAGAAATTATATTCAGTCTGTACTTTACAGGTAGAAAGATTGGCAGAAAAGGAAAAGAGTCTGAAGGCGAAGCGTGGATGGTTTGGATTCCTCTGGTCTTCTTCGCAAGCGGAGGAAGCTGAAGACTTAAATTCGGCGGCAGCAATAAGTGAGTGACCAAATATTTATCTTCTAGTTAATTTTTTCTCTTTGTATAAAAAAATGTTTTTTTCTTCAGTGCGAAAATTCGAGCAGGCGATGACACAACAAGAAAAAGAGAAATTATACAGAGCGATTGATTACCAAGAAAACAGTGCACCAACTCATTATCCCGAAACATTCGTGATGATAGACACCCGGTTCCTTCTCCACGAACTTCAGATAATATTTTTAGACACAGACAAAGATTACCCGTGTATATTGGATCTTCAACTTCACGTTGTTGAAGCTGTCTTCAATTCGAGACCATCCGCAAATGCTATATTGTACATACATTTCTTAACAATTATTTTCAGCCGCAATACAATTAAATTCAAATACCGATCATGTCTTTCGTTACAGAGTTACAGCGTCGATCAATGAAATGAAGCTTCTGGGAACGAAACAGAATGATCACGTCCCTTCGCTTTTCAATTCTCATGAACACAGTGCAGAACAAGTTTTAATATATGTATCGTACGAAAAAAATCCTTTGGATAAGTTATGCGGCGATCGTGTTATAGTGAGGTCGACATCGGTGGACATTATTTACGATGCACAAACTGTGATAGAATTAGTTAATTTGTTTAAAGTACAAAACTCTTCGACTCTAAATCAGTAAGATTGCTATCTTTTATAATTGTACGAGATGTATCTAATTTCTTCGAATCAATTTATTACTTTCTTTGTGCAGGCTTCAAGCGGCTGCTGCAGAGCAGCTTGAGGGTTTTAAGGAAATGTCGGCACTTGGCTTAGAACACGCCATTCAGAAGCATTCAGTATTAGATATACAGGTAAAACGGTATTTCATTTTATTCATGAAAATCTTTGTTGTTCTAAAATAAATTGTACGCTCGTAAAATATCCGTATCAAGCATTTAATCTAGAGATACAGTAAATTCTCCGACATAGTCCCTTGGTAGGGGTCTGCTCATATTGTTTTTGTGCTATTCTCTCTCTCTCTCTCTCTCTCTCTCTCTCTCTCTCTCTCTCTCTCTCTGTCCATTTTTTATTCCAAACTGAGGGACTATTTGAGAGAATCTACTGTATCATAATAATATTGATCGACACAAATTCCGTCAGTATTGAATACCAAGCAAACATTCTTTACTTAAAACAGGTCGACATGCAGGCGTCACAGTTGATCATTCCGCACGGTGGATTTTACAACAGCACAAAGTCATTGTTAGTAGTTAATCTTGGTAGCTTAAAGATACACTCGTTAGAGAAGCCAAAAGAGGATAAGTCAAATGTGTCTGTTAAACAGTTGATCAGCATGGGTAAAAGCGAAGAGGACGTTCTGTTGCATCTCAGAGAGCACAGTTATGACAAATTTGTTCTGAAAATAGTTAACGTTCAAGTAATAGTTTCCCTTCCGGGTGAAGAATGGCGCACAATTTTATCAACTGTTCACGACTCTATGACATTATTGCATCCAACCACGCTTGAAATACAATTTCACAAATGCTTGATCACCGATGATCCTCTGCTTCCGAAGCTGAGGCTTATCGGTCAATTACCATCGCTCGTAATCAATATCACCGACAATCGCTTGTTGGAAGTACTGTCTATCGCTCAGAGCATGCCATTGCCGAAAGAGGAAGAACCGACGGAACTTCGGAAATCCGCACTTAGCAAATCTACTTCTCAACTGTCTCTGTTCAAAGAGCTGGCGACCATTTCCACTATTTCCGAGAAGAAGAAAGAAGAAGTCAAGACCGTTAAGCAAACCATCGATTTAGAAATGAAATTTGTCATGAAAGAATTTGCGCTGCTGGTTTCGTCCCAAAAAGACGATGCGATAACGCCGTTTATAAAATTCGAGATACTGCAAGTGGAAGCCGAAATGGTGCAGCGAACGTACGACCAAGAGATATTGTTAAGATTGGGCGGTGTTCAAGTGAAACAACACCATAACGAAGCGGAAATATTTATGGTGAACACGCCTATGACGTCTGGTAAAAACGAGTACTTAATAACAATGCAATATATAAACGTGAACAAGCGATCCCCAGATTTCACAACGAGACACGGATCCGTTATTAAATTGTTGAAGCTAGAATTCACGACGTTGGACGTTTTACTACATCAGGAAGCGTTGATAAGTCTTCTACGGTTTGCAACGTACATGCAAGATCAAATGAATTTGGTAACAAAAAGTGTGGCGGATGTAGAACAACATCCAGTACGTCCAAAAGTAAGCCATTTAACCTCCATTCAAGAGGAAACGTCTACTTTCTTTAGGGAACAAATCCAAAGACAGAAGCTTCGATCAACGCGTAGAAAGAGAACAATGATCGAACATATAGATTTGAAGATTCAGACTAAGGTTGGAACTATTCGTATGAAGATGGTTAGTGAATGCAAAGAGATCACTGCATTTTACGTTGATGGGATCACGGTAGGATTTATAATGAAAGCTTCTTATTCTCAAGCGAACGTTAATTTATCCTCCATCAGTATTATAGACCTTAATGCTGCGTCAGCTTACAGAGACATTGTATCGGTAACGGAGAACACCGAATCTTTGCAAGTTCAGATTATAATGTATAATATCGAGCCATCAGAGATCGACAAAAATAATATGTCTATTACTGTACTGATGGGCTGCTATCGCATCGTCTTCTTAAATATGTTTCTCGCCAGTATAATGAGTTTCTTAAATAACTTCCAAGCCGCGCAACAAGCTATAAAGAATGCATCAGCTGCAGCTGCGGAAGCTGCAAAAACAAACATTAAAGATGTACAGGAAAGTGCAACACGCATTGGGCTTGCAGTAAAAATTAAGGCTCCTGTTATATATGTACCGATGCATTCGAAGAGCAATCATTGTTTAACGCTGGACATGGGTAATCTCACTGTCTGCAACGTATTTAAAAAATTGGAGGTCACAAATGAGGCAGGAGATTGTCCAATTGTCGATGAAATGAAGATCGAGTTGCAAAACTTGAAATTATCTAGGTAATTATTGCAAATTCCACTCAAGTAGTCGACAGTACTGTGTGTGTGTGTGTGTTGTTTACTCTATTGTATCTTCGTAGGGTGAAGTTGAACATGGACCAATTTACGATTGAGAATGAAATATTGCTGCTAGAACCAGTTAGTTTCACGTTACTTATTAAACGCAATTTATCAACCGATTGGTTTATTTCTATTCCGGATATCGACATGTCTGGCAGATTAAATAAAATTAACCTGCTGATTAGTAAGGAAGATTACGTGACTGCGCTCAAAGTATTAGAAGAGAACTTAGGTGAGAAGGTCGAAGAAACGAAACCTATTCAAGGTAGTGTACAAACTGACAAGAAGCTTGAGGTCGAAGTTCAGCATCATCAAAGTGGTAAGGTCAAATAATACTTCATCATGGATCTGCGGTCGAGAATATAATCAATTGATTACAATATTTTTTAAACAGATAAACTTGAAATGACTGCCGCAACAGGAGCTGAAAGTATAGAGTTTCAGGAACAAGTACATGCACATACGTCCATTAAATTTGAATTTATCATGGATAGTCTTGTAATTAATTTATATACCGGCGGTTCTAAAATGGTAATTTGGTATTAACGTAAGAATTAGTATTGTTTATTTCAACTCGAAATCATCTTAGCTTGAAATATAAAAATAAATTTCAGCTACGATCTGAAAGTTCCCTGTTACATCTACCAGAGAATGGATTGGCAAAGTTTTGTTTAACTCATTTTGCACTGAAAGGTAGAATATTTGCCGACGGTTTAATGGCAACTTCGATTCTCCTTATGAACTGTACTTTAGATGACACACGCCACAGTAGACAAGGTTCTCTGATTAGAATCATGGAAAGAACAATGACTCTACCCACTATGAATGAAGTGGAAGTAGAGTCTAAATCGGTTCGCAGTATGTTAGACATGACCATTAAACAAAGCTTAAATGATACCTTTGGTAAGATTTAATGATAACTTTTTAAATCCGATTCAAATGAATTAATTTACGAGACAAAATTTCTTACTTGCAGTCGATGTCAAAGTTTTCTCCTTTAGTATAATCGTATCCCTTGATTACTTAATGAAACTTAAGGATTTCTTTACCACCGAGGAGGAGGCATCGATAAGTAAACCAACACACCAAGGAGTAGCAAAGAAAAAACATACTCCTGCCGCACCAAATAAAACAATGTTCACTATTAATCTGCACATCGAGAAGCCGGATATTATATTACTCGAAGACATGGATGACATCAATTCAAATTGCCTCATATTGAATGTAATAAATGTTTATCCAAGTTTTTCTCACATTTTATAGATATTATATATTATTATTTTTATTTTTAAGACTGAACTGATCTTAAAAGTACGATTAATGGGTGAACACCAAGTGATAACTGGTTCTATAAAAGATTTGTCGATTCTGGCTGGTATATACAATCCAGCGAAGAGGAATGACTGGATATATCAGGTAAAATTTTGAATATGTTTCCTCTTTTAAATGCCATAATTTTCTGGCACAGAATATACGATTGATTATTCTCCGAAGGTTCTAAGACCATGCAGTATTAGCGTAGCTGGCTCTACACCAGAAGGGAAAGGTCTTCATATAGATGTTTGTTGTACCGATATTCACGTATCGGTGTCACCAGGTACATTAATCGCACAATCGAAGAAACTGAATTTCTGAAACATAATCATTCTCTAATGTTTTGCTTGCAGGTGTGATAGAAATATTAAATAAAGTTGTCCACACTGTTACGAAAACGGAAGTAAAAGATCAAGAAGAGGATCAGATTTCTGAACCAAATTATCAAGGATTGTGGATTATAACACCATACGAGGAGGGTGATTTTTGGTTCCTCAAAACAGGTAAATGCATACGCATCTTACATTACACAATTGTGATAAATCATATTATATCGTGGACTGGTAATTTTACAATGTCTCAATATGTTATTATAACTCTATTTCTTTTTAATAGAATTCGGGGTAGAAGCTTTAGAGGATTTTGTATATTCTGACGACGAGGTTACTGCAGATTACAAACCAGAACTGGCAATAATTTCTGCACCAACGATTTTATTCACATTAGAGGCAGGTGTTGGCAATAAAACCCTACCCATGCTTTTGCTTCATATTGGATTTCAAAGCAATATCAATGATTGGAGCTCGAAGTCGGTAAGAATTGTAATAGTATTCTTAATGATTATATCTTCGTGACGTTCGCTTAAAAAGGTGAATGCTTCCAGATGAATGTGGAAGCTACGATGTCGTTGATTATGGCATATTATAATAGTTGCCTTGCTTTGTGGGAACCCTTAATCGAGCCTGTAGAGGGAATGAAGAATGGAAAACGTATTTCTACGCCATGGGAATTGAAAACAAAAGTAACGTATATCTTATATTACTTGACTAAATTATATAATCTTGATAGCTTTTCTATCGTTATTTGCTAGGTACAATTTAATGAAATCGCGATAGGCTCTAGAGGAGCTAGTGTAGCAAGTCCAACTTCTGAGAATGAACCGGACGAATGGCACCAAACAGCGAAAATGTCTATTGATATAGAGTCTTCGGTAAGTCATATTTAAACAATTGTATCTATGCATTTTAACGATATGCTTTTGCAACAGGAAAATCTGGAAATAACCGTGACCAAAACTTGTCTGGACGTGCTCAAGCAGCTTGGCAATGCATTCTCATCTGCGATGACTGCTGGTGAAAAAGGAACTGCTAAAAACCTTGCACCATATGTGCTGAAAAACGAAACCGGTTTGGCTATGGTTTTAGATTTAGAACGCAGTCACTTTAAGGTGTCTTTTGCAATTAGTTTACAAAGCCTTGCTAGACTGAAACTCATAGAAGCTCGAGCATTGTATCATGAATTTTATTGTAGGTATTTGATGATAGGTCAAAAGTAACAGGAGAAAAAACTGACTCATACATGGAAGTAATCCTTGAGACTGGCGCATCAGTGGAACTTGCTTCTAAAACAACGAAAATTGAAACGCCCCTGTTGGATCAACTGAAGGCTGATTCGATTAAAGAAAAAGAAGATGATAAATTCGTTATTTCGGTAGGATAGATTTTATTTTAATGCTACTCTTATTCGTGGTGAAATTAAGCGAAAAAAATAACATTCTCAATTTAATTCATATACAATATTTCCGAAAGTTTAAAGAAATCGGCTGCACATTGGCTATACCGGTTCTAAGAGCCGACAAGAGGTTCTTTTCTTTGAGATATCGAAAGGAAAGTTCTGAAGAATGGGGAATCGTATCTGATGTTTTAGTGGATGAAGGGAGCACTATTGTAACTCTTCGAAGTATTCTACAGGTTCGCTTCTCTCTCATTTCTACTGATAACCGTTTACCAATTTAATGAACTTATTAGAATAATATTACGTGTGTTTTAGGTGCACAATCATTTCAGTGACCCAATATCTGTATATTACATGACTAGACGTGGAAATGAAGTTGAATGTGTGGGCACTGTCGCTCCAGATAGCAAATTGAATCTTCCATTAGACGCAGTGTACACTCCAACGAACACTTATTGGCTATTTTTCAGCGTTGACAAGTAATATAACTGAATACGATACTTTTAATACTTATAATTTAGTCAGCCATTCGAAGTGCAGTCACATGTATATTCCATTTGGTTCATAGGTATATGGTGTCGATAGAACCATTCGTTTGGAAAGATTTGCAAAAGACAGTGTCTATGACAAAACTTCTAAAATGTGAAAGCCGCACGAAGCAGGAAATAGTAGAACCGTTCTACATAAAGGTAATTCACTATATTAATGTTTCTACACATTGACACTTTTAGCCGACTATTTTATTATGTTCTAATTATGTTGATACTATCATTATTCAATTAAAAGTGCACTCTGTGCGTCTAACTAAGCACTGATTATACGAATAGGCATTTAATTTGAACTATGTATATATACAGACGGTTTCGTTGAAACACTATTACATACTTCTATGTTACATAAGCAGCAGTTTTTACTTTTAGATGTTTTGCGTGATGATTGTGGTTGGTAGTATTTTATATAATAACAACACTGTTGGCTTATTATTTGATGCTATTAACTGGCGATCCATATTCTGTCATTTCGTTGATTATATCAAGCGTTTTTGCTTGAAAAGTTTACCTTCCGAACACCCAAAATATGTGAAAGCACCTATTCAGGTACTACCATTTTCCTAATTAGATTTGAAAAAGGTTTGTGATCTAGGTATTTATTTGGGTATCAAACAAATATGTATTTTCCTATCACTGTTAGATAGTTTAATATTATATAACTTAAATGTGAATGTGTATTTGCAGCAGACAACACAATAGCATATACTGCAGTTGCTAGTTGTATATTATATTGTTAATGTAACACAATAAACAAATGCAGAAAGGAGAATAAACAACGGAGTGGACAACGGTTATTCTTTAATTCTGACATATTTTGCAAGAATATTGTATAAGTTTCTTAGATTGTCCTCCTGTTCTGTTTTATTCTTCTCCTCGATTAAGAGTTGATTTTGTTATTCAGATAATACTAAATGATTAGATGTTACTTAGCAGAGAAGTCTATTCGTTATTTATTTCTTGTTTTGCTACACATACTCATCTCGTACAAAACAAAACACCATGAAGTCAATATATGTAGATGCAGAAGATGTTGATGATACATTTTATATCATTAATATTTGTTCTGTAATACGTTTACATACATACTGTAATATGTTAACTGCATGAATCTTGCGTTTCATTCTTGTTACTTAGAATGGTATATGCTGCAACGTTGAAAATAATTTTACTGACGTAGATATTTATGTAAAGAATGATAGTGTAATATAGTATTATAGCATAAAATCTAACAAAATAAGCAATACGATCTGTACGCAACAAGAGCCGTTCTAATGGTATACCGAATCATTTGCAGGTTGTAGGAGAAATAGAACAGGTCTACTTTGAGAACACGAGTCGACATACGATGGCTAGTACTATTTACAATGTTCATTTGTATCCATCTGTGTACTTGAAAAATTTCCTCCCTATTGACATTATTGTGTCCATTCCTGGGACTTTCCAAGATAAGTTATTGGACGCAGGTACATCATATCAAATTCCTACAATCGATCCTGGAAAATCTCACATAGTTATCAAGGTACAGTTACAGATTTAAATTTTACAAAACAAATTAATGACTAACTTCAATAATTTGTTGTAGCTACCAAATTATTTAGAGAAAGACTGGTCATGCAGAGGCGAAATACTTGCAAACCCGCCAGAATTCTCAGTCTGGTCCTTCGAATCATTCGATAGTGCACAAAAAGTTATAATGGATTTGGGAATGCACACATCCTACAAACATGGATCTATCGTTATGGCATTATACTGTCCATTTTGGATGTTGAATAAAACAGGTTTAATGTTGTCTTATCGGGTGAGTATCAGCGAAACATGTTCTTACTTAATTCACCTTTTACAACGAAATAATTGGCCATAATTTCCAATTGTTGGCTTGTGTATATTTTGCTTATTATACATGTTTCTTTCAAACAGCCAGTTTTTCTGTAAATTTCGTACCTATTTTTGCTTATACTTTGTTGTAAGTTATTCTTCATTTTTTATGAGAATTCAATTAATAACTGCGCAACATCAGTACAGATTATTTTAATTAAAACAATGATCACAACGACGACGACGACGGCCTTAGTAGTTATGGTGTGTGCGTTAGGCATGCCATTCGACTCCCCTATGCTTGAGTTTGACTATTTATGCGATCCGTAATCGTTGTGCTGTCTTGTGCATGCTGGACGTAGTATAATGTTGCAAAATTCTTTCGATCAATCTGGTCGTATCTTATACAATACATTATTTTACAGAAATCAAGTAAGGGTGGCAAAGAACACTCAAGTCCAACCAAGGTAGTGATATCATGTTACAGTACCTTTTCATGCTTTTAAGCTATATGGATATATCTACTAAATGAACACTATCATACAGTGATGGTTATATTATTCTATGTAGTTCATTTTGAGATGAGACTGTTACGTAGATGAGAGATTCATTTGAAAAGTATTCTTTTGAAAGTGAGAACATTTTATGTGTTTTCTTCTGGGCGCAATTTATAGCATGCGAATCTTTCTAATCCATTTCTAAATAACATGAACATGTTCAGTTTCATTTATGCAATATACAGATATAGAATACAAGGCTCGTGAATCGTAGAATCATAAATTTGAGGAAGCTTCCATATAATTAAAATGATCATTTCAATCTTAAAAGATAACATGAAAATTCATAGAAAGGTATCTTTCAGAATTTGCTTTGTGTCAGGAAACCCCATCGACAACGTGCAGAGTACAGGAAGAAGAAAGCACGTTCGGTGACGATACACATTATTTTCATTTTATATTGGTGACGTTGATTCCTTGTTACACTATGCGATCATACAGTTTACGTAATCTGGTGAAATGAGTGTAACTGTGTATATTTCCTTGTTAATGTATAGTAACCCCTATTCTGTCCTAATCGATGCTTTCTTTTTAACTAAACCTACTACTAGAATTAACGATTAGATATTGCATACAATGCTTTACTAACTCCACGTGTACATATATGACATACGAAAATTAAAAGGACACATCACCATAGTTCCATTTGTGATCGATTCATCTCGCAGGTCCTCTAAATTGTTGCATTTACTCACATTTCTTCCATAGAGGCCTAATTAACAAGCGTGTGCTAAGTTAAATGCTTCTACACAATCACTGCAGTTAATTTCTTATACAAAATTCTTGAAAATATGTTTATATATGAAACGAAAGAATTACGAGATCAGAAAAATTTAGGTACATGAGTTTACAGGACTAAATTGTTAACTGGTGTTGGCAAATTTTTATGTACATTGTAATCGTTTGTATAACAATGTAATAACGTATAACATTGTTCCTTTGAATGAACAATGTTATACAAACTAAAGTGAATAAATTTAATTGCATTTCGTTTGCACGTCTCAAGTAATTTGCTAAAACATGTGTCAAACAACATTATCGTAGGCATCTCATTGTATAAATATTTTCAGAGCGGAGATGACTATTTAAATGTATTGTACCACCCAGAAAATTTCAAAGGACCCATACTATTCTCATTCCGCTCGAAAGTATTCTTTGGTAAAAAAAAGGCAATGATCAGAGTGGAAGATGGAGAATGGTCTGATAAGTTTCCAATCGACACTGCTGGAAGCGAGGGAATGGTTGCTTGCAAATATAATGGGTTGACATACCAGGTTCTTATTTAACTAAACATTAAACTAACTTTTATATTAAGGCATCGAAAGATTATTTATGCAATCAAAGAAATGAATTAATATCCTTTATGTTTTATAGATCGGAGTTCACAACCAACTGACCTATAATTCTTTAACAAAGCAGATTACATTTACACCGTACTATGTAATTATAAATAATTCTAATTTCCTTATCGAATGTCAAGAAGGTGATAGACCAGCCGATCCGATGTTCAAGGTAATTGTTCAAAAAAATGAAATTTCCTTCCTAATTAAAATTTTCACATGTTATACACTATAGCGTTATATTATATCCTAGATTCCTCCCGGTGAATGTACATCTCTTTGGCCTCGTTCTGAAACTGAACAAAAAACATTAAGAGCTAAGATTGTAGATGAACCTGAAACAACTGCACCATTCATTTACACCGAGAGCCATACAACTTTACTAAAATTAGATAATAAGGTTTGCTCCTAAATGATATTTTTATCCTAGAACTCCCAAGGGCCTGGGGCTCGTCCAATCCAAAAGTTTAACAATGATAAATTAAACCGATTTTCCTTCTGTAAAAAATTGTCAACAAAATTATTTATTATTGTTTATACATTGAAACTGTAGATATAGGAAATCGGTTTTATTTGTCATCATCAAGGTTGTGGACTGGATGGATCCTCCTCCTCATTAATATTCGTTCACACATCAAGTTAAAGGTATTTGTTAACAGTATGGTGGCATCAACGTGGACATACAAGTCAGCGAAGGCGGAGTTTACATTTCTCTATCCGTTTACACTTACGGAAATGCTCCAGCGTTAATCATTAATCACACATCTCACACCATTCAATTCTGGGAAAAGGGTTCGCTGAATGTAAGGTATGCATCTGACTTGGAAAAATTATATAGTATTGTTCAAGGCTAAGAGACAAGTAGTTCCCACGATGCCAAGACTATAATTTCTTTCAGATCTGTACAGTCATACAATAAAATGTTTTACACTTGGGAGAATCCTGCAGGTCCAAAGAAGATAGTATGGGAGGACAATAATAAAAAGGAAATTGAAGACACCCTGAGAAAGGTAGCCTGTGAAATTCTAACTACTATATCTGCTACTACTATTATTATTCAAAAATCTATCTTTTAGGACACTTTAGGTGCTTTCCAACTGCCAGATCTAGAGGAAGAAATATTTTATGTATCATTCTTGGATGGTACTCAACGAGTACTTCTATTTACGTCGAACATGAAGATTGCAGAGGACTGTCAATTGGCCGGTGACTTCGAAACGATAGAACAAGAAGTGACAATAAGTATTCACGGAGTTGGACTGTCGCTTGTGAACAACATAACGAAATCAGAACTACTGTACATGTGTATAGCTAGGTAAACAGTCTTTGTAAAAGTTCATGCGCAAGTAACCGATACATAACTTTATTTATTCATTCGATTATTATTTCAACGTAGTTCTGGAATCATTTGGGAAACAAGTAAATCTGCGGCCCATCGCTGGCGAGGTCTTAACACAAACGAGGTGAACATAATCGAAGAAGGCTACCAGAAATATATTCGAGAATTGCAAATAGGAAAAGACCCGTCGCAGAAACTAATACTCGAACCAAAACTAGAGGTAATCGAAATTACTAACGCAATTGTGCCGATTAAATTGTACAGAATTCGACACAATGAATGATGTGATTTTAGATTGATTACATGAACATGGAAATGTTGAAACCGCACCGTAGACTTCTGCGACGAACCTTCCAAACAGGGCTATGGTTGCAATACCGAACTTCGATGCATCAAGTGCAACTGCACGCAAAGATCAACAGACTCCAAGTAGACAACCAACTCACAGATTGTGTTTTCCCAGTCATCTTAGCCCCTGTACCACCTCCAAAGAGTGTCACTCAAAGTACCGGTATGTCATTTTTTCTTTTTTCTGATTACACATATTTCGTACCATTTATCGATCATTTTATACTTGCATCCAACAGTCATGAAACCGTTTGCTGAACTCAGTATGGTCAAACGGTTATTAGAGCACAGCAGTGTACAACAGTTCCGATACTTCAAAGTTCTCATACAGGAATTCCATGTGAAAGTGGATATCGTATTCATTAATGCAATAATGGGATTGTTGGAGGCAAATGAAGTAAACGATACAGAAGAAGTAAGTTCTAGTCGTACTATTCCCTTTAGTAAATGTACTTTCTAATAATAATTATTTATGTATTTCAGATTGAATTATTTAAGATAGATATGAAACTAGTTGACAAGCCGCTGATGTACCACGTCAGCCTAATTACAACAGCGGAACAGAAGAACTTCTTTGATTTGCTTCATTTCTCTCCGCTGAAGGTTTGTTACCAAGATTTTAGGAAAACATGCGTTTAATCGTACATATTCCATTGCAATTACTTTACTACATTCCTTAGATACACATAAGTTTTTCAATGTCTGGGAGTAGCAGTGGACCATCGGCAGTGCCTCAAGTATTAAACGTGTTATTGCAAGGGATTGGTGTTACATTGACAGACATCAACGACATTGTTTTCAAGTAATTGTCTCATATAATTACCGTTAACCAAACGATCGCGATAACTAATTTTTCCTTTTTATAGATTAGCATACTTCGAAAGGGATTACACTTTCATGACCACTAAACAACTAATTTCTGAAGCAACAGTGCATTACGTAGGCCAAGCGATCAAACAAGCCTATGTCCTCGTTTTAGGACTCGACGTGATCGGCAATCCTTACGGGCTTGTAATTGGTACTGTGAAAGGAATCGAGGACCTGTTTTATGAACCCTTTCAAGGTGCTATACAAGGACCTGGAGAATTTGCAGAAGGACTATTTCTTGGTGTAAGAAGTATGCTAGGTCACACCGTTGGCGGAATGGCTGGAGCCGTTTCAAAAATTACCGGAGCCATGGGTACAATTTTTAGTTCAATTATTAAATACTGTTACTATCATTGGTGACTGTTCGTTTCATAATGAAAATATTTACGATATTAGGCAAAGGTCTAGCTGCTCTTACGTTCGACAAGGATTATCAAAGGAAACGACAGGAACAATTGAACAAACAACCCTCTAACTTGCAAGAAGGTCTCGCTCGGAGTGGTAAAGGTTTAGTAATGGTACGTACAAAATGAGGACGATGAAATGATTAAATATAAATATACACGAAAAAAATGGTCAACACTGTAGGGGGTGTTTGATGGCGTAACTGGCGTCGTAATGAAGCCTATATCGGGCGCCAAAGAAGAAGGGGTGGAAGGCTTTTTCAAAGGATTCGGAAAGGGTGTCGTAGGTCTCGTTACTAGACCAACTGCTGGCGTTATAGACTTTGCTAGCGGATCGCTAGGAGCAGTGAAACGGTATAAGGGAATTTACTCATTTTATTAATAATTAAAGAGTGTCAATTAAATGGTTCGAATTACATTTTAGAGCAACAGAACTAAATGAAGAAGTAAAGAGGGTGAGACCACCGAGATTTTTCCAGCCAGACAATTTAGTCAGGCCGTACATAAGAGAACGAGCTGAGGGACATAAAATTCTAACTGTACGTATAAGAGATTTTTTATTTTTATGAATCGTACAATTGTCAGGTCTCATAAATGATTGTTTCGGCAGGAATTAGAAAAAGGAAAATATTCAACCACGGATATTTATTTCTACCATGCGTACATTTTTAAAGATGTAATTTTACTCACGGACAAGAGGATAGCATACTTGGAACATTGTGATTTATTTGGTGGATGGAGGGTTGGTAGATTTCAAGCCTAGTCAACTTTTTGTTCACGAGCTGACGATACATAATCCCCACTGCAACCATTATCGCATTCCGATCGACAGATCGATTCGCTCAAGCCTAAAGGTGGAATACAATTAATTGTAAGATGCTTACAATAGGTATCCCCCATCTCGGGTCATGCGAATCTACCTGGCAATCGGATACAATAATAGCTCAGGTTTTGCACCACCTTTTTACTTTTCTTAGTTTTTGCAATTTTACTGGGCATGCAATCCGCAATGAATCCTGCCTGGAATTTAAACTTGAGATATTAATGTATCAGTTCGTAATTAGTTATCTAGGCATGGTATATTTTTTGAACGTAAATGCAGTCACGCATAATGATCTTTTAGGTGGACTGGACCTATACATGGCAAGAAATTGGTGAACTGCCAAAATTAGTCGACAGAGGTATTCAAATTACTATTAAAGACGTCACTAAGAGGAGAAAGCTTGGAAAAATATTTGGTAGCGCAGATCAATCAAAAATACTTTTAATACAGGATCCCACAGTGCGACAGGTTAGTCGTAATAGTTACGTTATATTGTAAAAAGTACGTTAAATTTTAACACATTTTTTTTATTGTCAACAGATTTTGTTCAGTAAGATAGAAAAGCAAATTACACAATGCGGTCTATAACGGCGAAAAAAAATTGAAGAAAAAGTCAGATATGCCGCATAATTGAATATTTAAGTAAAATCCATTAAACTAATAGTGCCTGGCATTCTAAACACATAGTAAGCTTAGCAAACAAAACTTCGTGGATCTACATATTATAAAAAAAAGGTTTTTCTACAAACACTGTTTACAAGACTGATGTTCAATCGGAATCATCCGAGATTAGAAGAGAGTCAGTATGTAGTACCTTTATTCTTGTTACAATCACATGTTGGTTGAGAATTTCTATATTTTTAATGTCTATTGTTAGTTTTTTTTTATCGCACACTGTGCTGGTCTTAAATTCTAATCTGTGTTGCACAGCATGAAACCATCATTGTTGTACTATTCTTTATTGCTGAGTGTACTACAAACACTTAACAGAGGCATATATATATATATATTATACGATTCAGCAGCGATGTAAATATTAAACGAGAAGTGCATAAGAATGTAATTTACGCACACGCTAAATTCGATTATACTTCCGTAGGTACCTGTCTAATTGTGTTAACATTATATTATATGTGTACAGAATGAATTGAAGTACTTTTACGTACACAGTACTATCTAATATTTGATACAGTTTATTACTTGTTACTTGGCCATTCATTCGGTCAGTTGCGTATCATATTTATGTCGGTCATGTTTTCTACATTGTATGCTACATACCGTGCCCTTGGTAATAGACTGCACGACGCAAATGATCTAAAAAGTGACTCGTTATATCTTCTTCCACAGCTTGTAAAATTTAGAATACCTCATCATACAAAAAAAGATACACACACATAGCTGTATTATTACGTATTGTTTGTATAAATGAAATGTACTATACGATGATAATTAAAAGGCTTTTTGCTTTCTATTAATTTCATTGTTTCCTTGCATTAAGTATTCCGACACTACGCAAAACTGTTTCCATATTACAATACTATATTGTATTTGTTGTATTGATAATGTTTGTGTCCGTTCACTTGTTCATTTGCAAATGTTTCCACGTCTATATTCAGAACTGATAGAAAGGAAATTTACACATCAAGATAAGATTTTATAATTTCATGTTAGTGGGCTGAATAAATTTGATTGACGTGTCTATTTAGTGCTTCAAATTCGATGCAACATTGATATATATATGTACTTGACAGTGACAATAATCATTAATTATTCGATGCAAGGGGATCAAGCAACTCAGCAACTGATACCAGGCCCTCCACAGTTACCACCATTGTACAGCGGGCAGAAAATTCAGACAGTGAGTAGAGCAACAGAATGACAGACAATACTCTAATTAACATTAACTCATTATTAGGGACCGTATACTGTTACTGTCACCGATGAAATGGTGGCGCAGAGAGAAAGGGAGAATCAAGAATTGTATAGAGCTTGGCGTGAACAACAAGAAAGAAGAGCAATGGGACCAAACGGGGATGGAGCAGATTATGTAGGCGATTTTAAGCATGAAGAAGTGAGAAGAAGCTTCATCAGAAAAGTCTTCTTAATATTGACGCTTCAGTTAATATTTACGGCGGCTGTTATAGCAATCTTTCTTTTTGTGTCAGTATTATTAATTATTAACATTACAACATTGGTTTCAATGACCTAACAGTCTTCTCTACTCATACTTCAGGGATGCTGCAAAAAAATTCATGATTCTACATTGGTGGATATGGATTATAGCATTGTAGGTGATATTTATATATATATTTATATATATATTTATATATTTTTATAATCAATCGATCGATTCATTATCTTTTTCAGTATATGCTTTACTATTTCTTATTGCACTGTGGCTTGTTCTGAACGTGCTAGACGCACGCCTCCTTTCAATTATATATGGCTGTGCAAATTGGTGAGATAAATGATACTATTCAAGGAATGACTGTTAAAATATGTTCCGAAGGCAATGAGAGAAGGAGCAAACGTTAAAATGTTATCATTTGCAGACACTAGCCCTATCGTATTTAGCTGCATTTGCCTCTGTCACATACGAGATTGAAATCATCTTAATGTCATTAGGTATGACATCGGCGATCACGTTTGGAATCGGTCTACTAGCAACATTTTCGAAGGTACTTTCGACGGCGTAAGAACAGGAAAGGTATACCATCGTTAACTTTTAACTTTAACTTTTAACTTTGAACTTTTAATCACGTTACAGTTTGATCTAACGATGAGAACGGGACTCATGATGATCGTTGGATTGGCTTCGATACTTGGAATTGTTGTGATAATGATAGTGCTCATCTTCACATACATTAGAGTATTGCACATTGTAATTTCTGTTATAGGAATGATCGTGTTATCAATGGTTAATATCGAACAAGTATTTCCTATGAACGGTACACAATATTTTAACGTTAATAACAATGAAACGGTATATTTTACGATGTATGTTTTAGTATTTATATTTCGATGTACAAACAATTATGGGTGGAAGAAGAATAGAGGTGCAGCCCAATGAAGTCATATTTGCAACGGTCCAAATTTATGTCGACATCGTACTGCTGTACCAATATGTTCTAATGTTCATGGGTTTAATGCATAATCAATGAATGCTATGGGTGATCAGAATAAACCTGCATTTCCAATGTAATTTGTTTTTAATATTAACACAGAGGAAATGGGAATGCTAACCAGTGCTAGTACTTTGTGTTTGTGGACCTCCATGTCCGACTTTTGTATTTTAGCATGGAACAGAACTTACATTAATTTTAGCATGGACCAGGATCGGAACAATCAAGAAATCATCAATTTTAGCATGGAACAGAGCCCCAAAATCATTAAAGTCTTGCATATACCAGGGCTCTGGCGAAAACAACTTCCGCAGTTATCGTTAATCCTTTTATGACTTTATTATTCATCAACCGATTGAACTCCAAAATTGATACTACCTGAAAAAGGAATGTCACAGCTTTCAAACGTCGGGTCTAAAAGCATAGATTGCACTATTAATTACCGAGGTATGGTCCGAGTCTCGAAACTTATTTGTCGCGCTGTGTATGCAAAGAAATTAGAAATATAAGGAAATGGCGGTGTTGATTGCGGGTCTGCGATTACAAAGAAAATTACATTTTATTCAGGCGTCGACAGTCTCACTTTTAGAGAGATTAAGTACGAACCTTTTTACCTGCAAAAGACACTGAAAGGGACCGTTATTATTGAATAGGCGAGCCTGTGAATAAGAATAGGTTGTAAATCGCTAGGTCAGTCCCAAAATCATTAAAGTCTTGCATATACCAGGGCTCTGGCGAAAACAACTTCCGCAGTTATCGTTAATCCTTTTATGACTTTATTATTCATCAACCGATTGAACTCCAAAATTGATACTACCTGAAAAAGGAATGTCACAGCTTTCAAACGTCGGGTCTAAAAGCATAGATTGCACTATTAATTACCGAGGTATGGTCCGAGTCTCGAAACTTATTTGTCGCGCTGTGTATGCAAAGAAATTAGAAATATAAGGAAATGGCGGTGTTGATTGCGGGTCTGCGATTACAAAGAAAATTACATTTTATTCAGGCGTCGACAGTCTCACTTTTAGAGAGATTAAGTACGAACCTTTTTACCTGCAAAAGACACTGAAAGGGACCGTTATTATTGAATAGGCGAGCCTGTGAAAAAGAATAGGTTGTAAATCGCTAGGTCAGTCCCAAAATCATTAAAGTCTTGCATATACCAGGGCTCTGGCGAAAACAACTTCCGCAGTTATCGTTAATCCTTTTATGACTTTATTATTCATCAACCGATTGAACTCCAAAATTGATACTACCTGAAAAAGGAATGTCACAGCTTTCAAACATCGGGTCTAAAAGCATAGATTGCACTATTAATTACCGAGGTATGGTCCGAGTCTCGAAACTTATTTGTCGCGCTGTGTATGCAAAGAAATTAGAAATATAAGGAAATGGCTGTGTTGATTGCGGGTCTGCGATTACAAAGAAAATTACATTTTATTCAGGCGTTGACACTCTCACATTTAGATAGATTAAGTACGAACCTTTTTACCTGCAAAAGACACTGAAAGGGACCGTTACTATTGAATAGGCGAGCCTGTGAATAAGAATAGGTTGTAAATCGCTAGGTCAGTCCCAAAATCATTAAAGTCTTGCATATACCAGGGCTCTGGCGAAAACAACTTCCGCAGTTATCGTTAATCTTTTTATGACTTTGTTATTCATCAACCGATTCAACCAAAATTGATACTACCTGAAAAAGGAATGTCACAACTTTCAAACGTCGGGTCTAAAAGCATAGATTGCGCTATTAATTACTAAATACGCTATTAATTATTAAATACGTAATCTTTCTGAAAGAATACGAACACAAGTTTCAGCTATGTTTTTCAGATTTTTGAAAGTAATAATCGTATAAAATTGCGAGATTATTCGTCGCTTTCGAGAATCCTTCTCGTAAACCTTCGTAAACCAAAAATCATTACCTAAAATGTAGCTTACGGGTTTTCGAAAATTTTAATAATTGCAGAAATGATCGTCGTTTCAAGACGTTTGCAAATACGATGTTGTACAAGTGCGTACAAGTCGAATATCACGCCAAGTGTTTCAGATGGAGCGCTAAGCATACGGATGCGCGAGAAGAGTGAGACCGCGAGCACGGTAAAATGAGATGGTTAAGTTTCTCGTCCGTATGGACCCTTTCACATAGAACCCCAAATGATGGGGATAAAAATGCTTACTATGATGAAGCATGACTATACTATGGTGAACCAGAAATACTATGATGAAGCATGACTATACTATAGTATTACTATAATGAGATATACTATACTATAATGAGATATGACTGTACTTACATACTCTTCTTATTCCCTAATTATTTCTCTCTTAATTCTTTCTCCCTAATTATTCCCCTTTCTTATTCCCTAAACTGGCTCACATATCCCTATATAATTTTACATCCCTATCATGCAATCCGTAGTGGATCCTGTCTTAACAAGCGAATCATCAGCGAATAAGAGCAAAGAAAATTTTTTCGTCGACTCTCGCTAACGAAGTAAAGTAGATCTCATTATTGTCCAGTATATGTATTTGAAGTAACAAAAGTTACTGCACAGTTTCCTAGCTTGATTGCACCAGGGTCTTTTCATTGGAAGGAGGCATTCTGATCTCTGATCCATGATCCTTCGTGGCAGATAGAGGATGTTTTTATTCTTGAACGACGTTAATATTGTCTGTTTCTTGTCTCAAAAACCATTTTCTTATTCTACACTATTGAAAGGTTTAATGTAATTGTCAGCCATGGACATACGAGGAATAGAAGTTACAAATCAACTGCGAGTAAGTGAACGATCTACGCTTTTATTATGGCATTTTATATCTTTCTAGCTATCGGACCGTTTGTAATTGCTTCGAGCAAAACATCTTGTAAAATTATTAATTAATTGTCTGACGATTATTTGCTATCGTTGTTCTATCAACTTTGGAATAATTTTTGTAGCGTTAGCCTAAAGAATTTTGAGTGTAAGATAACACAATGACAATAAATAAATCTTATAGTAGATTTATTCATACTTTTACATAATTTAAGGATTATCATTATAAGAAGATCGAGACATGATGTAAAATATATAAAGTATTGTATGTGTAACGATGCAGATAACGATACCTTAAGATAGCCGTTCTTCTGCAGTTTAAAATCAACGTAATCAAGAAATTATATTCTGTGAGTTATTGGTGTTGACATAGTAATAAGAATGCTTTATCATTCTTTTTTCAGAGTGCCATTCGTGCTAAATTACTAGAATTAGGAGTTAGATACGACGAAGAATTACCAGATTATATTTTAGTAATGGTTGTAAATAAAAAGTCTCGTCAACAAATGCACGATGATCTATATCTGTTTCTAGAGAATTGTACAACTCCGTTTGTAGACTGGCTTCATGACCAAGTGTTAAAGAAATTGCAGAAGGTCACGGTAGCTAAAAGAAAATCATTAAGGGAATTTGTGCCTACAGTTGTGGTTAAACAAGAGGAAGAAAGGAAAAAGAAAAAGACATCAACGACCTCCTTTTTAGAAGATCAGGGCGTTAATCAACCTCTGGAGAGGTCTTCCAATAAGAGTACAAAGGATGATAAATCATTCCATAAACAAAGTGGAAAACCATCTGTGTCTAGTCAAAAATTAGATACAAGTCAAGCCAAAAGTGTAGAAAAGTCTGTAAAAAGTGCAGGTCATGACGCTAAATCAGACGTTGGATTGGATCACAGCGATTCTCATCAAACTGTATCAAAGAAAATACAGCCAAACGATAGTCAAGCGGGAAATGCGAATAAGGAACCAGTTGCTATCGAGACTTCTGGTGGTAGGTTGGGGGATTCTCGAATTGAAGTAAAAGCAGATGTTCCCTCATCCAGAACACTGAAAAGACCGTTGGATACAGCAAATAATATTCGCGATAACTCGGATAAGAAACAAAATGAAGCGAAGCGATCGAAGATTGAAGATGACGAGAAAAGTATAACGGAAGACAATGTAAAAAAATTAAAATCTTGTATCAATAAACCAAAAGTTACATCTGTTGTCTCTGTGAAAAATCGTCTTGGTATAGTGTCTCCCAGAAAGAAATTTGAAGTTCACAGAGATAAGACGGATAATGACAACCGATACCGACAGAATGAAAAGCGTGTAGAAAAGCACAGGTTCGATGGCATTCGTAGTAACAATAATTTCCAAAGAGGAAGAAATTTTGAGACGGACGAACGTGCAAGGAGAAACCGTGAAGCCGAGTCGAAACATAATGATTCTGATAAAATTAGCAGTGATGTTAAGACACGTTTGGGCAACTCCAAAGTTGACAAAATTTCTAAAAATGTAGAATTAAGAGATAAGGTGAACTCTACTGTAAAATCAAAATCAGTTGGAAAACCGGCGAGTACGATTAAAGATCGTTTAGGGATCGCGCGTACCGATAGGTTGCAGAAACAATTGGGAGTCAAAGAGTCGATGGAATTCAAAAGTAAACTGTTGGAGCAAGATCGGGATACATTAAGTAACAACAAAAACATTAAAACTAGACTGGGACCGTTGAAAAACAATTTTCGACCGGTGACAGTTAAAGGTGGTTTCAATTTAATAAATAGACGTTCTCAGAGTAGCGAAGACGATGATTATCTCAACTTGGGGGCAGAAGAAGAGTTAGACAATGACGATCAATCTACCGGAATTTCTGGTCCCATTAAATCTCACATAATAGCCGTAAATAAACTTACTCCAGCAAAGACTGAAAGAAAACGATTGAAGTTGTCGGAAAGAACTAGTAAAGAGTCCAGCGACGCAGAAGACATCGAAGATACTAAGATACCAAGCAAAGTAATCGTAACTCCAAGACCGCTGAAACCTCTGCAGCCAACGCAGAAACGTGCCACGCAATCCTTGCTGTTACGAGCGGTTGCAGAAGCCAACCAGTCAGTTGTTACTCAAAAGAATCCTGAACCATCTCTATTGGTTTGTATAAAATAACAAATCGGTCAGGGAATTACTTTTCTATCATTATATTGTACATTAATCTCTCTTAATTTATGCTTGCAGGATAAGAAGCAAACATTGAAACATCTTAAGCCGACCGTCGTTCGAGAAGTAGGACAAAATTTGTCGGTACATCTCAATTCTAATAAGAGATTGGTCATGGAAAAGATCCAGGTCGAGTTAAATACCGATGTTTCCGAGACGAAATTGAAGCCTTGTAAGTATGTTTGTTTCTAGGCAGGTACGAACGCGTACAACACCTAAAATTCTTTCTCTAATACATTTAGTATTGTACGATCTGTAGATGTAAAACAATCGGTTACTGAGGAGCATATGGGCGTGGTAATGTCGTTGTTTCAAAGAAGCGACGACAACCAAAAATTTTTAGTCACCCTGAACGGATACAACAACAACCTTATCAAGGAGAAAGCTGTATCCGACGACGACGAACGACTGGAAATGGAGGTAGTTAACCGTAGCCGCAGTTAGTTAAATTTATAAGCGCTTCACTTACTTTAGCCGTCCTTAACACTATTTCCATGAATCGTGTTCGAAGGTAAATGAAGACGATGAACTTGTGCTTTTAACAACACAAAATGATGTATATGCCCAGAATGAGTCAGAAACATCTGTTTTTCAAGTAACCGAAGTGGATGGTGAGATGGATGCGAATGGAAAAGAAAGAGCGGAAGAGAATAATGAAAACTGTAACACCGAGAATGTCGAGAAGACTGAGGAGGTACCGAGGAAACGAAGAAAATTAAGTCCCATAGTATATAACAGATCTCATTCACCCAGTCCTGCAGATATCAAGACCAGTACTGTATTGACAAACCCATTGTTGGCCAAACGTAAGTGACACAATAAATTGAGACGACGAATTGTTATCGTGCAAGAATGAAAATTTCATGTACTTTTCATGTCTCTGTTTCAGATTTAGACAAAAAGTCAACAACAACAACAGAAAGCGCGGTAACAGTGTTAGACAAGTCGAAGGAGAAGTGCAGATATTGGCCGAACTGTACGTTAGGAAGCAAATGCGCGTACCTTCATCCCATTGTTATGTGCAGGTTTGTATTTCTCTCAATTCTGAACATTGCAATTGTCCTCAAACAATTTTTTATCCATTGCCTAGCGAACCAATCTCTCTAACGTCCCCAAAAAATTTAAATCGCTTGGCTAAATTCTGAAAAAGCTATTCCGTTTTAAAAGCTGTGCATTAAAATGAATGAATTCAAATTGACCAGAGGAGCCTCAGAGTCTGCCCATTTTTGAGGATCCTCTTGTTTGTTACAAATATTTGTCCAACATATCTGCAAAGCTGACAGTCCTCTTGTTTACATTACAGCGCGTTTCCTGCTTGTAAATTCGGAGACAAGTGTGCGTACAGACATCCTAAATGCAAATTCGGACTGGCCTGCACAAAACTGGGATGCGTGTTCTCCCATCCGACGCAGCAGTGCAAGTACCATCCGTTCTGCACGAAACCGTCTTGCCAGTATTCGCATCCGACGCCGGTCCCAGCCGAGGCGACTACGCAAAGGGCGAAGTTCACGTGGCGCAGACGAGACTGAGCCTGAGAACGGTTCAACCGATGTACAAATTCCTTCATCTTCTAGCCGAGCGGCGAGTCCGCTCGCTCGAACAGGAATACCTTGCGCGTGTTTCGCACCGGATCGCAAGCGCGTGGCGTCGCCGTTTGCGAAACAAACTGATTCGCGAGGTGTATCGGTAGCGCTATACTGCCAATCGCATTCCGTTCGATGCATAGAAGAGAGATCTTACCGCGCATTCTGTATCATACCGTTTCACGAGCAATTTCCGAGTAAACAAAAAAAAAATATAAGCACAGAATCGACGCAGGGTAACGATAGCTATTTTCTTTTTCACCCTGTAGCTGTTTAACGTTGTTCGTGGTGGTACACCGGCGCACACGTCTATTGTACAGACTAAAATATGATCCTGGAGAGGAGAGTATCTCTTCGATCGTATACAAATTTCAGAAAGAAATCTCGACCTTCGGTACTCTCTCTTAATCTGTATTATATATACATACCGTATATACGCGAACGTCGTCTAAACAATGACAACACATTTTGCATTTGTCGGGCAATAACAGAATTTCGCTCGATCTTCGAAAAACCTTCGCGAATCCAGTCACGAATGGATCGCGAGTTTCGCGTTCGTTTCATTCGGTATCAAAGCGTCCCGCGGGAACCAGGCGTTCGCCTTAATAAAAAAAGAACCACCGACCTCGTCTCGTGATTATTCGAAATTACAAACGAGTTCTACTCGATGTATTTCCTGCGATATGTAATCGTTCGCGACGCTTTCCTCCCTTAACGGAGGATGCGTCGCGGTGAAAGAAATCGTTGTTGCGTTACGAAACGTACTGTAATCGTACTAAAAATCGTAAAAAAAAGAAAGAAACATCTTGCGCCATTATCGAAGGCACAAGCATCGAGCCGGTTCGTCACGAATTGTATTTAACAAATTTAACCGAAGCCTAATAAGTCTCTTCCGGTCGTTCTCGTATAAGCGAACGAAACGCAGAATCAAACCTACGAATAAAAAAAAATACAACAAGCGACGGGATAAGTGCATATTAATTGTTCGTGTACATCTCTCCTGTGTGTCTACCTTGTTTTTCTATCGAACTCGATCGTTAACACGTAAGCCGATCCTCGGAACGGCAATACCTTAGTTTGTAAGTTTACACCCTTATTCATGATTGTACACGTTTCAAGGTAAACCTTTTCAATAACAATACGCAGTGTAATTAACTGGGACAGCGCGGCAATCGTCTTATACCTGGCCGGCAATACCACCTATATCGACTAGGAGGGATTTTACCTGAACAGCCGTATTGCAATAAACCGTTATGACATTATTTTCGCAGCGATCGTTCGCTGCGACCCCTGGACACGTCACTTTTAGGGTGTCGTATTTTATCGAGCGACGACCGCGCGGCGCGCCATTACCGTCGCCATCTTTGTTCCTCGTCGGTACGCAGTAAACTTTTATTATCGGCCGGCGGAGCCGTGCGACGACGATGTGTCACCGCCCGGTGCCGGGCGTTCAATTTCAATGCCGCAGTTAATGAAAAACCATTAAATCCCGTCCCAAAACTTTGTACAGTAATAAGCACAGAATTTCTCCGAACTCGAAATAGGTTATCCCGGAGAACGCGCGCATCGATGGAAGTTATACCGAATGAAACGAAAAACAACGTCGGAAAAGTGAAACTTTTTTGGCTTTCTTTAATTTTTCTAGTCCTTAAGCACCGTAGACGGTTCGAGCGAACCACCTTACCTTATTCCTTAAAACTCCTCTCTCTCTCTCTCTCTCTCTCTCTCTCTCTCTCTCTCTCTCTCTCTCTCTCTCTCTCTCTCTCTCCTCGTTTCAATGCGTATTTATGTAAGAATCTAGTTGATTAAAAAGCCGGCAATGTTCGACCACCGATAACACCAGTTGTTTCATTACATCACAACCCCTGGAACCGATTTAACGCCGCGCCGCGATACAGTTATTGGATCGCAAGGAGACTTCGAAAAGAAGATGCCTTCGATAGACCTATCCTCCGGGCTTATCTTATCTCGCGCATTGTCACGGTGCCTCTCGTCGGAGCGCCGCGTTGTTTCGTCCAGTTTTCTTCTGGTATTAGCGCGGCCACGCTGACGACGAGTCACGTGAAATTCGCGTGGCGAATTTCAGCAGATCGGTAGATCGCGATTCCAGCGGTTCTCATCTCCTACGCGTGACTTTCACGAGCGAGAGGGTAAATCGAGTTTCACGCGCCGGGGAAGCTCCGTTTTTCTTCGCATCGCCGCCGATTCGCCACGATATTATTATTACTATTATTATTATTATTATTACGATTTAGATCGCGGCGAAACATCTACTTAGGCTCAATCGAATCTCCGTTTTCCGAATCTTCGCGATACGAAAACTACAAGATGCAAGGGCGTAGCGTATTCGTCCGTTTCCCTTCGCTCCAGCTTGGAGAAGCGTTCAAATCGAAACACGAACATACTCGAACCCCGAAACTCGTGTTCGAGTGTGTTATTTTGCCTCGATACATTTCTCGAAACGTAGAGTGAGAGAAATTTCTTTTTGTACTCCCGCAATTAGAGGAGATATTTATAAGTGGCTTTATTTAGGTGGACCACCCTGTATAGATATTTATTCATTTGATTAAAAAAGTGAAATAAAAGAAAGAAAACAGTTTTAAAATATTGTAGCAGATAATGTAACATAACGAGAAACAATTCATTTTTATTAAGAATTTCCATGAAATTATACATTTTTCGTTAATCATTTATTTTATACGTATAATCATATCGAATTTAACATTTTTCAATATTCACGATGAACGCGACGTATGTATGGTAATATTGTTGGTGTTATTATCGAAACGCAAAATTATGATATACTTATTATTGTTTATGAAATATTGTACAATAACCGATTACCAATATCAAAGATAGATAGATAGATAGATAAAAACACCCTACACATTTCGGACACGATGTTAAACCATCACATTTGTTTCAGCATAACAGCAGTCGGAATTAAATTTTACCATACGATTAAAAATAATTTCAATCTAAGCTGGACTTGCACCGTTTTCCAATTAAACATATTTGCGATACTGTTAAGAGCTAAACACATCCATCTCCCAAATATTAGGATTCTGAATTTCGATATCGCTCTAAATTGTTTACAGATAAAAAGATCATACTAAGTTTTATTTACAACTACCGTTACTTTCATTATTTTTTTCAAAATATGGATGCTAACTTTCGAGAAGATTTTCTTGTATTTGTTATCTCAGGATACTGATATTTTTCTCAGTATAAATAATTTCGTATAAACACTTTTCATTACGGTAAAGTGACTTAAGCCACTTTAAAAATAAACGGCTCGTATATATAATATTATATAATAATATAATTATTCGAATCAATTAATCCTCGATAGCTGAATCTGTTTTCTTCTATTCCGATCGCTCTTTTTTTCCAAAGCTTACCTATATGTTTCAATAACCGTGTGCATGTATTAACAAATTGTTTAAAACAATTGTTTAAAGAAAAAAGAAAACTCGTCCATCAATCTGCAGTATGCGACGGACGCGTTTCTGCGTGTTTTCCCCGATGGTACGATTAGCGTCGCATTCCATTACAGCCGGCCCGGGGTAATTAATAGAAATTTACCTGCGCCAGCAGGAGCGGCGGCTTCGGAAAATCGAAATTCGTGTGCCCCCCTCCATAATGATCCTTTATTGCAGGCAAGGATAAAGAGGACGCGTACCTCCTTCCATAAAGATCCTTTGCTATTGGCAAAAATATAGGATACGTGGAGGGGGTGAGGGTGGACCACGTGCATTTTCGAATACCTGAGGGATGGTAAGCATATATAAGCTGGCGCGACGATTATCTTAATCATAAAGAGTCTTGTCTTCGACGGATAGGGTTTGAAATCGAAAGAAGTGCGCGTAATCATAAACAGTCTTGTCTTCGACAGAGCGAGTTTGAAATCGAAAGAAGTGCGCGTAATCATAAACAGTCTTATCTTCGACGGAGAGAGTTTGAAATCGAAAGAAGTGCGCGTAATCATAAACAGTCTTGTCTTTGACGGAACGAGTTTGAAATCGAAAGAAGTGCGCGTAGTTCTGTGAGATGGGTAACAGGAAGAACCGGAGGAATTCGTCGAAAAAGTCGCCGAAAAAGGTTCGTATTTATTCGCCGCTGTATTTCTTTCTTAATGCTTCCACGGCCGCGCTAGAAACCTCAGAAATGTTCGTAAAATTAAAATATTTCGTTCGATTAAAAAACAAAAATTATAAAGCAAACTTATACTTCATATATTATTATATTTACTTTATATATTATATACTTCATACTTTTTTTAATTTTTCATTAATCATAATCTGCCAGTTCGGTTGGCCAAGTGTTAGAAAAGACAGTGTTCTCTGAATAAAATCATCTTAATCGTCTATCGGTGAAAATGAACAAAAAAGGAAAACGTTAAATTGAATTATTTCTGCGCGTCGCGTTTTGCGGTAGTCTCGACGATTTTGCCGTGCACAAGAAATCAGAATTTCGTCGCGTCTACAGTGAACTAATTAAAATGTCATTTTTTTTTTAATAGAACACGGTGGAATTTTATAAAGAAAGGGCAGCAGTTATACCTGAGTGCCGGGATAAGAGTGAGGCCCTCGTAGAATACGGCGAGCAGGACGAACCGATCTGGAAACCACCCGCCGAAGTACCCCTCTGGTACTCATTGTACACTCGGTACGCAAGATTTCTGCTGTGCGAAACGCAGTGCCAGAAGGGTATCAGTTTTAACGAGGCACTGGAAAACTCTGCATCCGGTATGGCGGACCAATACTTCAGTGACTGCCTGCACCAAAATCGGTACAAGCCGCTTACGGCATTGGCTCATATGAAAAAACATGGGCCTCCGCAGACGCTGACGGCGAAATGGTCCACAAATGACAGGGTGAGTGATACAACAATAATCATATTCTATTTTCTTCTGTTTTAACGATACCGATTTCGATTACCATTGCAACGACACCGCGCGGTTATGTTAATCATAGTAATTATGTCAAAATTAATATGTCGCGTTAAAGTTTCTCGTACATGTTATTCGAGGGATTGCTTGAACTTGAGATTCGCGAAATTCTAATTCTCGGCCCGGCGATATATATTCTAATAACGGTAGCTTCTACATTTAACTCCTTAACCTACGATTTAACGTTCGAGAACTTTTTAGGCCGAAAACGTAAACATGCTCGCGCAGCCTTCGAGCCATTCGATTCGACTTGTGTAATACGCTGATCGGGCCAATCGTAAATATTACCGACCGGAATGTTTCGAATTGTATCGCATCTTGTATTACTGATTTTTGTATAAATATATATAATATTTATAATATTTTTTATATATATACTGTATAAATACAATATTCCACAAATATTTATAAATTTAAAAGGGCGCCGCCGCTAATGTTTATATTTGGCCCGATCAGCGTACTACGCGGGCTATGCCCGTAGTTGTAGGTTAAGGTGTTAACCAGGTGAAAAGAGATCACGATCATATTCTATAATATTATGTTATATTTTTCAGGAGCTGTTCGCTGCAGGTTATGCAGAACACGGCAAGGATTTTGCCTCTTTGAGGAAAAAATATTTGCCGGAAAAGACCAGGGTAAGTTCAATTTCATCGTCAGTTTTTTCCTTTTCTTTTTTCTTGCTTATTATCATTATTTCTATTATCTCTGCTCTTTCGAGTAATCATCGCTTCGAGATCTACCACTATTTTCGATCGTTCGATTCTAGGAAGACCTTGAAAGTCGAACAGAAGTTTTCTTCTTGAAGTAAACACGTTGATAAATCCATGCTTCGCGGTTGATCGTTCCTCCAAAAAAATAATCGTACGTATATTTTTCATGCACGATATGCTCAAAGCTTTTTTTTTTATAATGTTGCAGGGAGAAATCATCATCCATTATTATAAGTGGAAGAGGACTGCGGAGGGGAAAGAGCTCAACCGTCAGCGTGTTCTCACGGAGAACCGAAAACTTAAACGCAAGAGGACGGTTGAGCCAATCCCCGAGTTTCCAGCGTCGACAAGACGTTTTACGCGTAGCGCCGCCGCTGAACAGAGAGCGGCCATTGCGGCGGCGCAGGACGCTGTCGACGGTGGCGCTTCCACTTCCGCAAAGGAAGTGTGATACACCACCGTCCTTACACCATTTGAACCGCCGCAAACGCATTCCGGAGGCCATACTTTTCGGAACCTGTTCAAGAACGAGATTAATCACTCGTTTCGATTAGGAATGAATGAATATCTGCATGGCGTTGCTGAGTAGACCGTTGAAGACTGATATTGAATAGATCCCGGTGAAATAATTTTAATCTCCAAGCGTTATCGGCGTCATTAATTTCGATACTTGCTCACTGACTGCTTATTGACAAGCTTCGTGTACTATATTATATATATTGTATATATTTTTAATGTACAGTGACGGTAGGCGATATTTTATTTAATTAAGGCCACTGTATATTGTTATTATGTTTTTTCTTTTATTTGTGTGGGACGTTGTTCTCATTCAACTGTGTGAAACCTGACGTAAAATATATTAAATTTTGTAATACTATAAGGTAGTTTTCCGACATGTTAGAATTTTTAACGTGGAGTAATATTCGTAATGGTAATAATTATATGTACTTCAAAGTATTTCATCGATCTCGATTACCATGCGTTTTCCGTTCGATATTAGTTTATAGAATAGAGAAATAGAAAAGTTGTAATGTACAATAATACAAATACCTGATTTGGGCACGGTAGATAGTTGTTTCTTCAAATGAGAAGAATTCTAGTTGTATGAATGAACGTGTCGAATGAATGTATCGAATGAAGATAAGATGTACATAATTCTATTTTTTCATACCTGTCGCAATATATGACAAATTTAATAAAGGATAATCGACAGAAAATAAAATGGCTTTACATTTTCATCGCATACCCTTCATAGAAAAAAGGATTTTTTAAAATTAAAAGAAAATTTTTAAAAATTTAAAAAAAATGTTAAAAAGTTTCTTGAATCAAGCGTTCATTATAATAAAATTGCCGAAGAGTTTGAATAAAATTCAGTCTTGTAATTGTTGTAGAGAATCTGTCATGCTCGGAGCTCAGTAAAAGACCAGTGTTAAGAACGAGTAGAAGTCTCACAAAATTGAGGATACTTTAAAACTGGACTAAGCAACTCGAATATTTTTCAGATGATAGAGCATCTAGTCTACTAGACCCTGTCTGCTGAAACGGGTGTTATTAATTTTGCTATTATTTGGGATAACCAAAAAGAAAGAAAAAGTAACATTTCCAATAGATTTTTCAGCATGCATACAAGTTACCGAGTTATCTACGATTTTATATTTCAAAATTTTTTCATTTCCGTGTTATAGGCCCAATAAAAAGTTGAAAAAAAACGAGTTTTTGATTTTTTTTTTAAAAAAGTTGCTGCATTTTGAAAGGTGTGCGCTCAATTCTTCAATTTTTTTTATTTTTATTAAGAATTTCCATGAAATTATACATTTTTCGTTAATCATTTATTTTATACGTATAATCATATCGAATGTAACATTTTTAAATATTCACGATGTACGCGATGTATGTACGGTAATAAAAATTTGCCAATAATACTAAAATTTCCCGGTTGTTGGTCTTATTATCGAAACGCAAAATTATGATATACTTATTATTGTTTATGAAATATTGTACGATTTCCATTACCATTGCAACGACACCGCGCGGTTATGTTAATCATAGTAATTATGTCAAAATTAATATGTCGCGTTAAAGTTTCTCGTACATGTTATTCGAGGGATTGCTTGAACTTGAGATTCGCGAAATTCTAATAATCGGCCCGGCGATATATATTCTAATAACGGTAGCTTCTACATTTAACTCCTTAACCTACCATTTAACGTTCGAGAATTTTTTAGGCCGAAAACGTAAACATGCTCGCGCAGCCTTCGAGCCATTCGATTCGACTTGTGTAATACGCTGATCGGGCCAATCGTAAATATTACCGACCGGAATGTTTCGAATTGTATCACATATTGTATTACTGATTTTTGTATAAATATATATAATATTTATAATATTTTTTATATATATACTGTATAAATACAATATTCCACAAATATTTATAAATTTAAAAGGGCGCCGCCGCTAATGTTTATATTTGGCCCGAACAGCGTACTACGCGGGCTATGCCCGTAGTTGTAGGTTAAGGTGTTAACCAGGTGAAAAGAGATCACGATCATATTCTATAATATTATGTTATATTTTTCAGGAGCTGTTCGCTGCAGGTTATGTAGTACACGGCAAGGATTTTGCCTCTTTGAGGAAAAAATATTTGCCGGAGAAGACCAGGGTAAGTTCAATTTCATCGTCAGTTTCTTCCTCTTCTTTTTTCTTGCTTATTATCATTATTTCTATTATCACTGCTCTTTCGAGTAATCATCGCTTCGAGATCTACCACTATTTTCGATCGTTGGATTCTAGGAAGACCTTGAAAGTCGAACAGAAGTTTTCTTCTTGAAGTAAACACGTTGATAAATCCATGCTTCGCGGTTGATCGTTCCTCCAAAAAAATAATCGTACGTATATTTTTCATGCACGATATGCTCAAAGCTTTTTTTTTTATAATGTTGCAGGGAGAAATCGTCGTATATTATTATAAGTGGAAGAGGACTGCGGAGGGGAAAGAGCTCAACCGTCAACGTGTTCTCACGGAGAACCAAAAACTTAAACGCAAGAGGACGGTTGAGCCAATCCCTGAGTTTCCAGCGTCGACAAGACGTTTTACGCGTAGCGCCGCCGCTGAACATAGAGCGGCCATTGCGGCGGCGCAGGACGCTGTCGACGGTGGCGCTTCCACTTCCGCAAAGGAAGTGTGATACACCACCGTCCTTACACCATTTGAACCGCCGCAAACGCATTCCGGAGGCCATACTTTTCGGAACCTGTTCAAGAACGAGATTAATCACTCGTTTCGATTAGGAATGAATGAATATCTGCATGGCGTTGCTGAGTAGACCGTTGAAGACTGATATTGAATAGATCCCGGTGAAATAATTTTAATCTCCAAGCGTTATCGGCGTCATTAATTTCGATACTTGCTCACTGACTGCTTATTGACAAGCTTCGTGTACTATATTATATATATTGTATATATTTTTAATGTACAGTGACGGTAGGCGATATTTTATTTAATTAAGGCCACTGTATATTGTTATTATGTTTTTTCTTTTATTTGTGTGGGACGTTGTTCTCATTCAACTGTGTGAAACCTGACGTAAAATATATTAAATTTTGTAATACTATAAGGTAGTTTTCCGACATGTTAGAATTTTTAACGTGGAGTAATATTCGTAATGGTAATAATTATATGTACTTCAAAGTATTTCATCGATCCCGATTACCATGCGTTTTCCGTTCGATATTTGTTTATAAAATAGAGAAATAGAAAGGTTGTAATGTTCAATAATATAAATGCCTGATTTGGGCACGGTAGATAGTTGTTTCTTCAAATGAGAAGAATTCTAGTCGTATGAATGAACGTGTCGAATGAATGTATCGAATGAAGATAAGATGTACATAATTCTATTTTTTCATACCTGTCGCAATATATGACAAATTTAATAAAGGATAATCGACAGAAAATAAAATGGCTTTACATTTTCATCGCATACCCTTCATAGAAAAAAGGATTTTTTAAAATTAAAAGAAAATTTTTAAAAATTTAAAAAAAATGTTAAAAAGTTTCTTGAATCAAGCGTTCATTATAATAAAATTGCCGAAGAGTTTGAATAAAATTCAGTCTTGTAATTGTTGTAGAGAATCTGTCATGCTCGGAGCTCAGTAAAAGACCAGTGTTAAGAACGAGTAGAAGTCTCACAAAATTGAGGATACTTTAAAACTGGACTAAGCAACTCGAATATTTTTCAGATGATAGAGCATCTAGTCTACTAGACCCTGTCTGCTGAAACGGGTGTTATTAATTTTGCTATTATTTGGGATAACCAAAAAGAAAGAAAAAGTAACATTTCCAATAGATTTTTCAGCATGCATACAAGTTACCGAGTTATCTATGATTTTATATTTCAAAATTGTTTCATTTCCGTGTTATAGGCCCAATAAAAAGTTGAAAAAAAACGAGTTTTTGATTTCTTTTTTTAAAAAGTTGCTGCATTTTGAAAGGTGTGCGCTCAATTCTTCAATTTTTTTTATTTTTATTAAGAATTTCCATGAAATTATACATTTTTCGTTAATCATTTATTTTATACGTATAATCATATCGAATGTAACATTTTTAAATATTCACGATGTACGCGATGTATGTATGGTAATAAAAATTTGCCAATAATACTAAAATTTCCCGGTTGTTGGTCTTGTAATCGAAACGCAAAATTATGATATACTTATTATTGTTTATGAAATATTGTACAATAACCGATTACCAATATCAAAGATAGATAGATAGATAGATAAAAACACCCTACACATTTCGGACACGATGTTAAACCATCACATTTGTTTCAGCATAACAGCAGTCGGAATTAAATTTTACCATACGATTAAAAATAATTTCAATCTAAGCTGGACTTGCTCCGTTTTCCAATTAAACATATTTGCGATACTGTTAAGAGCTAAACACATCCATCTCCCAAATATTAGGATTCTGAATTTCGATATCGCTCTAAATTGTTTACAGATAAAAAGATCATACTAAGTTTTATTTACAACTACCATTACTTTCATTATTTTTTTCAAAATATGGATGCTAACTTTCGAGAAGATTTTCTTGTATTTGTTATCTCAGGATACTATTTTTCTCAGTATAAATAATTTCGTATAAACACTTTTCATTACGGTAAAGTGACTTAAGCCACTTTAAAAATAAACGGCTCGTATATATAATATTATATAATAATATAATTATTCGAATCAATTAATCCTCGATAGCTGAATCTGTTTTCTTCTATTCCGATCGCTCTTTTTTTCCAAAGCTTACCTATATGTTTCAATAACCGTGTGCATGTATTAACAAATTGTTTAAAACAATTGTTTAAAGAAAAAAGAAAACTCGTCCATCAATCTGCAGTATGCGACGGACGCGTTTCTGCGTGTTTTCCCCGATGGTACGATTAGCGTCGCATTCCATTACAGCCGGCCCGGGGTAATTAATAGAAATTTACCTGCGCCAGCAGGAGCGGCGGCTTCGGAAAATCGAAATTCGTGTGCCCCCCTCCATAATGATCCTTTATTGCAGGCAAGGATAAAGAGGACGCGTACCTCCTTCCATAAAGATCCTTTGCTATTGGCAAAAATATAGGATACGTGGAGGGGGTGAGGGTGGACCACGTGCATTTTCGAATACCTGAGGGATGGTAAGCATATATAAGCTGGCGCGACGATTATCTTAATCATAAAGAGTCTTGTCTTCGACGGATAGGGTTTGAAATCGAAAGAAGTGCGCGTAATCATAAACAGTCTTGTCTTCGACAGAGCGAGTTTGAAATCGAAAGAAGTGCGCGTAATCATAAACAGTCTTATCTTCGACGGAGAGAGTTTGAAATCGAAAGAAGTGCGCGTAATCATAAACAGTCTTGTCTTTGACGGAACGAGTTTGAAATCGAAAGAAGTGCGCGTAGTTCTGTGAGATGGGTAACAGGAAGAACCGGAGGAATTCGTCGAAAAAGTCGCCGAAAAAGGTTCGTATTTATTCGCCGCTGTATTTCTTTCTTAATGCTTCCACGGCCGCGCTAGAAACCTCAGAAATGTTCGTAAAATTAAAATATTTCGTTCGATTAAAAAACAAAAATTATAAAGCAAACTTATACTTCATATATTATTATATTTACTTTATATATTATATACTTCATACTTTTTTTAATTTTTCATTAATCATAATCTGCCAGTTCGGTTGGCCAAGTGTTAGAAAAGACAGTGTTCTCTGAATAAAATCATCTTAATCGTCTATCGGTGAAAATGAACAAAAAAGGAAAACGTTAAATTGAATTATTTCTGCGCGTCGCGTTTTGCGGTAGTCTCGACGATTTTGCCGTGCACAAGAAATCAGAATTTCGTCGCGTCTACAGTGAACTAATTAAAATGTCATTTTTTTTTTAATAGAACACGGTGGAATTTTATAAAGAAAGGGCAGCAGTTATACCTGAGTGCCGGGATAAGAGTGAGGCCCTCGTAGAATACGGCGAGCAGGACGAACCGATCTGGAAACCACCCGCCGAAGTACCCCTCTGGTACTCATTGTACACTCGGTACGCAAGATTTCTGCTGTGCGAAACGCAGTGCCAGAAGGGTATCAGTTTTAACGAGGCACTGGAAAACTCTGCATCCGGTATGGCGGACCAATACTTCAGTGACTGCCTGCACCAAAATCGGTACAAGCCGCTTACGGCATTGGCTCATATGAAAAAACATGGGCCTCCGCAGACGCTGACGGCGAAATGGTCCACAAATGACAGGGTGAGTGATACAACAATAATCATATTCTATTTTCTTCTGTTTTAACGATACCGATTTCGATTACCATTGCAACGACACCGCGCGGTTATGTTAATCATAGTAATTATGTCAAAATTAATATGTCGCGTTAAAGTTTCTCGTACATGTTATTCGAGGGATTGCTTGAACTTGAGATTCGCGAAATTCTAATTCTCGGCCCGGCGATATATATTCTAATAACGGTAGCTTCTACATTTAACTCCTTAACCTACGATTTAACGTTCGAGAACTTTTTAGGCCGAAAACGTAAACATGCTCGCGCAGCCTTCGAGCCATTCGATTCGACTTGTGTAATACGCTGATCGGGCCAATCGTAAATATTACCGACCGGAATGTTTCGAATTGTATCGCATCTTGTATTACTGATTTTTGTATAAATATATATAATATTTATAATATTTTTTATATATATACTGTATAAATACAATATTCCACAAATATTTATAAATTTAAAAGGGCGCCGCCGCTAATGTTTATATTTGGCCCGATCAGCGTACTACGCGGGCTATGCCCGTAGTTGTAGGTTAAGGTGTTAACCAGGTGAAAAGAGATCACGATCATATTCTATAATATTATGTTATATTTTTCAGGAGCTGTTCGCTGCAGGTTATGCAGAACACGGCAAGGATTTTGCCTCTTTGAGGAAAAAATATTTGCCGGAAAAGACCAGGGTAAGTTCAATTTCATCGTCAGTTTTTTCCTTTTCTTTTTTCTTGCTTATTATCATTATTTCTATTATCTCTGCTCTTTCGAGTAATCATCGCTTCGAGATCTACCACTATTTTCGATCGTTCGATTCTAGGAAGACCTTGAAAGTCGAACAGAAGTTTTCTTCTTGAAGTAAACACGTTGATAAATCCATGCTTCGCGGTTGATCGTTCCTCCAAAAAAATAATCGTACGTATATTTTTCATGCACGATATGCTCAAAGCTTTTTTTTTTATAATGTTGCAGGGAGAAATCATCATCCATTATTATAAGTGGAAGAGGACTGCGGAGGGGAAAGAGCTCAACCGTCAGCGTGTTCTCACGGAGAACCGAAAACTTAAACGCAAGAGGACGGTTGAGCCAATCCCCGAGTTTCCAGCGTCGACAAGACGTTTTACGCGTAGCGCCGCCGCTGAACAGAGAGCGGCCATTGCGGCGGCGCAGGACGCTGTCGACGGTGGCGCTTCCACTTCCGCAAAGGAAGTGTGATACACCACCGTCCTTACACCATTTGAACCGCCGCAAACGCATTCCGGAGGCCATACTTTTCGGAACCTGTTCAAGAACGAGATTAATCACTCGTTTCGATTAGGAATGAATGAATATCTGCATGGCGTTGCTGAGTAGACCGTTGAAGACTGATATTGAATAGATCCCGGTGAAATAATTTTAATCTCCAAGCGTTATCGGCGTCATTAATTTCGATACTTGCTCACTGACTGCTTATTGACAAGCTTCGTGTACTATATTATATATATTGTATATATTTTTAATGTACAGTGACGGTAGGCGATATTTTATTTAATTAAGGCCACTGTATATTGTTATTATGTTTTTTCTTTTATTTGTGTGGGACGTTGTTCTCATTCAACTGTGTGAAACCTGACGTAAAATATATTAAATTTTGTAATACTATAAGGTAGTTTTCCGACATGTTAGAATTTTTAACGTGGAGTAATATTCGTAATGGTAATAATTATATGTACTTCAAAGTATTTCATCGATCTCGATTACCATGCGTTTTCCGTTCGATATTAGTTTATAGAATAGAGAAATAGAAAAGTTGTAATGTACAATAATACAAATACCTGATTTGGGCACGGTAGATAGTTGTTTCTTCAAATGAGAAGAATTCTAGTTGTATGAATGAACGTGTCGAATGAATGTATCGAATGAAGATAAGATGTACATAATTCTATTTTTTCATACCTGTCGCAATATATGACAAATTTAATAAAGGATAATCGACAGAAAATAAAATGGCTTTACATTTTCATCGCATACCCTTCATAGAAAAAAGGATTTTTTAAAATTAAAAGAAAATTTTTAAAAATTTAAAAAAAATGTTAAAAAGTTTCTTGAATCAAGCGTTCATTATAATAAAATTGCCGAAGAGTTTGAATAAAATTCAGTCTTGTAATTGTTGTAGAGAATCTGTCATGCTCGGAGCTCAGTAAAAGACCAGTGTTAAGAACGAGTAGAAGTCTCACAAAATTGAGGATACTTTAAAACTGGACTAAGCAACTCGAATATTTTTCAGATGATAGAGCATCTAGTCTACTAGACCCTGTCTGCTGAAACGGGTGTTATTAATTTTGCTATTATTTGGGATAACCAAAAAGAAAGAAAAAGTAACATTTCCAATAGATTTTTCAGCATGCATACAAGTTACCGAGTTATCTACGATTTTATATTTCAAAATTTTTTCATTTCCGTGTTATAGGCCCAATAAAAAGTTGAAAAAAAACGAGTTTTTGATTTTTTTTTTAAAAAAGTTGCTGCATTTTGAAAGGTGTGCGCTCAATTCTTCAATTTTTTTTATTTTTATTAAGAATTTCCATGAAATTATACATTTTTCGTTAATCATTTATTTTATACGTATAATCATATCGAATGTAACATTTTTAAATATTCACGATGTACGCGATGTATGTACGGTAATAAAAATTTGCCAATAATACTAAAATTTCCCGGTTGTTGGTCTTATTATCGAAACGCAAAATTATGATATACTTATTATTGTTTATGAAATATTGTACGATTTCCATTACCATTGCAACGACACCGCGCGGTTATGTTAATCATAGTAATTATGTCAAAATTAATATGTCGCGTTAAAGTTTCTCGTACATGTTATTCGAGGGATTGCTTGAACTTGAGATTCGCGAAATTCTAATAATCGGCCCGGCGATATATATTCTAATAACGGTAGCTTCTACATTTAACTCCTTAACCTACCATTTAACGTTCGAGAATTTTTTAGGCCGAAAACGTAAACATGCTCGCGCAGCCTTCGAGCCATTCGATTCGACTTGTGTAATACGCTGATCGGGCCAATCGTAAATATTACCGACCGGAATGTTTCGAATTGTATCACATATTGTATTACTGATTTTTGTATAAATATATATAATATTTATAATATTTTTTATATATATACTGTATAAATACAATATTCCACAAATATTTATAAATTTAAAAGGGCGCCGCCGCTAATGTTTATATTTGGCCCGAACAGCGTACTACGCGGGCTATACCCGTAGTTGTAGGTTAAGGTGTTAACCAGGTGAAAAGAGATCACGATCATATTCTATAATATTATGTTATATTTTTCAGGAGCTGTTCGCTGCAGGTTATGTAGTACACGGCAAGGATTTTGCCTCTTTGAGGAAAAAATATTTGCCGGAGAAGACCAGGGTAAGTTCAATTTCATCGTCAGTTTCTTCCTCTTCTTTTTTCTTGCTTATTATCATTATTTCTATTATCACTGCTCTTTCGAGTAATCATCGCTTCGAGATCTACCACTATTTTCGATCGTTGGATTCTAGGAAGACCTTGAAAGTCGAACAGAAGTTTTCTTCTTGAAGTAAACACGTTGATAAATCCATGCTTCGCGGTTGATCGTTCCTCCAAAAAAATAATCGTACGTATATTTTTCATGCACGATATGCTCAAAGCTTTTTTTTTTATAATGTTGCAGGGAGAAATCGTCGTATATTATTATAAGTGGAAGAGGACTGCGGAGGGGAAAGAGCTCAACCGTCAACGTGTTCTCACGGAGAACCAAAAACTTAAACGCAAGAGGACGGTTGAGCCAATCCCTGAGTTTCCAGCGTCGACAAGACGTTTTACGCGTAGCGCCGCCGCTGAACATAGAGCGGCCATTGCGGCGGCGCAGGACGCTGTCGACGGTGGCGCTTCCACTTCCGCAAAGGAAGTGTGATACACCACCGTCCTTACACCATTTGAACCGCCGCAAACGCATTCCGGAGGCCATACTTTTCGGAACCTGTTCAAGAACGAGATTAATCACTCGTTTCGATTAGGAATGAATGAATATCTGCATGGCGTTGCTGAGTAGACCGTTGAAGACTGATATTGAATAGATCCCGGTGAAATAATTTTAATCTCCAAGCGTTATCGGCGTCATTAATTTCGATACTTGCTCACTGACTGCTTATTGACAAGCTTCGTGTACTATATTATATATATTGTATATATTTTTAATGTACAGTGACGGTAGGCGATATTTTATTTAATTAAGGCCACTGTATATTGTTATTATGTTTTTTCTTTTATTTGTGTGGGACGTTGTTCTCATTCAACTGTGTGAAACCTGACGTAAAATATATTAAATTTTGTAATACTATAAGGTAGTTTTCCGACATGTTAGAATTTTTAACGTGGAGTAATATTCGTAATGGTAATAATTATATGTACTTCAAAGTATTTCATCGATCCCGATTACCATGCGTTTTCCGTTCGATATTTGTTTATAAAATAGAGAAATAGAAAGGTTGTAATGTTCAATAATATAAATGCCTGATTTGGGCACGGTAGATAGTTGTTTCTTCAAATGAGAAGAATTCTAGTCGTATGAATGAACGTGTCGAATGAATGTATCGAATGAAGATAAGATGTACATAATTCTATTTTTTCATACCTGTCGCAATATATGACAAATTTAATAAAGGATAATCGACAGAAAATAAAATGGCTTTACATTTTCATCGCATACCCTTCATAGAAAAAAGGATTTTTTAAAATTAAAAGAAAATTTTTAAAAATTTAAAAAAAATGTTAAAAAGTTTCTTGAATCAAGCGTTCATTATAATAAAATTGCCGAAGAGTTTGAATAAAATTCAGTCTTGTAATTGTTGTAGAGAATCTGTCATGCTCGGAGCTCAGTAAAAGACCAGTGTTAAGAACGAGTAGAAGTCTCACAAAATTGAGGATACTTTAAAACTGGACTAAGCAACTCGAATATTTTTCAGATGATAGAGCATCTAGTCTACTAGACCCTGTCTGCTGAAACGGGTGTTATTAATTTTGCTATTATTTGGGATAACCAAAAAGAAAGAAAAAGTAACATTTCCAATAGATTTTTCAGCATGCATACAAGTTACCGAGTTATCTATGATTTTATATTTCAAAATTGTTTCATTTCCGTGTTATAGGCCCAATAAAAAGTTGAAAAAAAACGAGTTTTTGATTTCTTTTTTTAAAAAGTTGCTGCATTTTGAAAGGTGTGCGCTCAATTCTTCAATTTTTTTTATTTTTATTAAGAATTTCCATGAAATTATACATTTTTCGTTAATCATTTATTTTATACGTATAATCATATCGAATGTAACATTTTTAAATATTCACGATGTACGCGATGTATGTATGGTAATAAAAATTTGCCAATAATACTAAAATTTCCCGGTTGTTGGTCTTGTAATCGAAACGCAAAATTATGATATACTTATTATTGTTTATGAAATATTGTACAATAACCGATTACCAATATCAAAGATAGATAGATAGATAGATAAAAACACCCTACACATTTCGGACACGATGTTAAACCATCACATTTGTTTCAGCATAACAGCAGTCGGAATTAAATTTTACCATACGATTAAAAATAATTTCAATCTAAGCTGGACTTGCTCCGTTTTCCAATTAAACATATTTGCGATACTGTTAAGAGCTAAACACATCCATCTCCCAAATATTAGGATTCTGAATTTCGATATCGCTCTAAATTGTTTACAGATAAAAAGATCATACTAAGTTTTATTTACAACTACCATTACTTTCATTATTTTTTTCAAAATATGGATGCTAACTTTCGAGAAGATTTTCTTGTATTTGTTATCTCAGGATACTATTTTTCTCAGTATAAATAATTTCGTATAAACACTTTTCATTACGGTAAAGTGACTTAAGCCACTTTAAAAATAAACGGCTCGTATATATAATATTATATAATAATATAATTATTCGAATCAATTAATCCTCGATAGCTGAATCTGTTTTCTTCTATTCCGATCGCTCTTTTTTTCCAAAGCTTACCTATATGTTTCAATAACCGTGTGCATGTATTAACAAATTGTTTAAAACAATTGTTTAAAGAAAAAAGAAAACTCGTCCATCAATCTGCAGTATGCGACGGACGCGTTTCTGCGTGTTTTCCCCGATGGTACGATTAGCGTCGCATTCCATTACAGCCGGCCCGGGGTAATTAATAGAAATTTACCTGCGCCAGCAGGAGCGGCGGCTTCGGAAAATCGAAATTCGTGTGCCCCCCTCCATAATGATCCTTTATTGCAGGCAAGGATAAAGAGGACGCGTACCTCCTTCCATAAAGATCCTTTGCTATTGGCAAAAATATAGGATACGTGGAGGGGGTGAGGGTGGACCACGTGCATTTTCGAATACCTGAGGGATGGTAAGCATATATAAGCTGGCGCGACGATTATCTTAATCATAAAGAGTCTTGTCTTCGACGGATAGGGTTTGAAATCGAAAGAAGTGCGCGTAATCATAAACAGTCTTGTCTTCGACAGAGCGAGTTTGAAATCGAAAGAAGTGCGCGTAATCATAAACAGTCTTATCTTCGACGGAGAGAGTTTGAAATCGAAAGAAGTGCGCGTAATCATAAACAGTCTTGTCTTTGACGGAACGAGTTTGAAATCGAAAGAAGTGCGCGTAGTTCTGTGAGATGGGTAACAGGAAGAACCGGAGGAATTCGTCGAAAAAGTCGCCGAAAAAGGTTCGTATTTATTCGCCGCTGTATTTCTTTCTTAATGCTTCCACGGCCGCGCTAGAAACCTCAGAAATGTTCGTAAAATTAAAATATTTCGTTCGATTAAAAAACAAAAATTATAAAGCAAACTTATACTTCATATATTATTATATTTACTTTATATATTATATACTTCATACTTTTTTTAATTTTTCATTAATCATAATCTGCCAGTTCGGTTGGCCAAGTGTTAGAAAAGACAGTGTTCTCTGAATAAAATCATCTTAATCGTCTATCGGTGAAAATGAACAAAAAAGGAAAACGTTAAATTGAATTATTTCTGCGCGTCGCGTTTTGCGGTAGTCTCGACGATTTTGCCGTGCACAAGAAATCAGAATTTCGTCGCGTCTACAGTGAACTAATTAAAATGTCATTTTTTTTTTAATAGAACACGGTGGAATTTTATAAAGAAAGGGCAGCAGTTATACCTGAGTGCCGGGATAAGAGTGAGGCCCTCGTAGAATACGGCGAGCAGGACGAACCGATCTGGAAACCACCCGCCGAAGTACCCCTCTGGTACTCATTGTACACTCGGTACGCAAGATTTCTGCTGTGCGAAACGCAGTGCCAGAAGGGTATCAGTTTTAACGAGGCACTGGAAAACTCTGCATCCGGTATGGCGGACCAATACTTCAGTGACTGCCTGCACCAAAATCGGTACAAGCCGCTTACGGCATTGGCTCATATGAAAAAACATGGGCCTCCGCAGACGCTGACGGCGAAATGGTCCACAAATGACAGGGTGAGTGATACAACAATAATCATATTCTATTTTCTTCTGTTTTAACGATACCGATTTCGATTACCATTGCAACGACACCGCGCGGTTATGTTAATCATAGTAATTATGTCAAAATTAATATGTCGCGTTAAAGTTTCTCGTACATGTTATTCGAGGGATTGCTTGAACTTGAGATTCGCGAAATTCTAATTCTCGGCCCGGCGATATATATTCTAATAACGGTAGCTTCTACATTTAACTCCTTAACCTACGATTTAACGTTCGAGAACTTTTTAGGCCGAAAACGTAAACATGCTCGCGCAGCCTTCGAGCCATTCGATTCGACTTGTGTAATACGCTGATCGGGCCAATCGTAAATATTACCGACCGGAATGTTTCGAATTGTATCGCATCTTGTATTACTGATTTTTGTATAAATATATATAATATTTATAATATTTTTTATATATATACTGTATAAATACAATATTCCACAAATATTTATAAATTTAAAAGGGCGCCGCCGCTAATGTTTATATTTGGCCCGATCAGCGTACTACGCGGGCTATGCCCGTAGTTGTAGGTTAAGGTGTTAACCAGGTGAAAAGAGATCACGATCATATTCTATAATATTATGTTATATTTTTCAGGAGCTGTTCGCTGCAGGTTATGCAGAACACGGCAAGGATTTTGCCTCTTTGAGGAAAAAATATTTGCCGGAAAAGACCAGGGTAAGTTCAATTTCATCGTCAGTTTTTTCCTTTTCTTTTTTCTTGCTTATTATCATTATTTCTATTATCTCTGCTCTTTCGAGTAATCATCGCTTCGAGATCTACCACTATTTTCGATCGTTCGATTCTAGGAAGACCTTGAAAGTCGAACAGAAGTTTTCTTCTTGAAGTAAACACGTTGATAAATCCATGCTTCGCGGTTGATCGTTCCTCCAAAAAAATAATCGTACGTATATTTTTCATGCACGATATGCTCAAAGCTTTTTTTTTTATAATGTTGCAGGGAGAAATCATCATCCATTATTATAAGTGGAAGAGGACTGCGGAGGGGAAAGAGCTCAACCGTCAGCGTGTTCTCACGGAGAACCGAAAACTTAAACGCAAGAGGACGGTTGAGCCAATCCCCGAGTTTCCAGCGTCGACAAGACGTTTTACGCGTAGCGCCGCCGCTGAACAGAGAGCGGCCATTGCGGCGGCGCAGGACGCTGTCGACGGTGGCGCTTCCACTTCCGCAAAGGAAGTGTGATACACCACCGTCCTTACACCATTTGAACCGCCGCAAACGCATTCCGGAGGCCATACTTTTCGGAACCTGTTCAAGAACGAGATTAATCACTCGTTTCGATTAGGAATGAATGAATATCTGCATGGCGTTGCTGAGTAGACCGTTGAAGACTGATATTGAATAGATCCCGGTGAAATAATTTTAATCTCCAAGCGTTATCGGCGTCATTAATTTCGATACTTGCTCACTGACTGCTTATTGACAAGCTTCGTGTACTATATTATATATATTGTATATATTTTTAATGTACAGTGACGGTAGGCGATATTTTATTTAATTAAGGCCACTGTATATTGTTATTATGTTTTTTCTTTTATTTGTGTGGGACGTTGTTCTCATTCAACTGTGTGAAACCTGACGTAAAATATATTAAATTTTGTAATACTATAAGGTAGTTTTCCGACATGTTAGAATTTTTAACGTGGAGTAATATTCGTAATGGTAATAATTATATGTACTTCAAAGTATTTCATCGATCTCGATTACCATGCGTTTTCCGTTCGATATTAGTTTATAGAATAGAGAAATAGAAAAGTTGTAATGTACAATAATACAAATACCTGATTTGGGCACGGTAGATAGTTGTTTCTTCAAATGAGAAGAATTCTAGTTGTATGAATGAACGTGTCGAATGAATGTATCGAATGAAGATAAGATGTACATAATTCTATTTTTTCATACCTGTCGCAATATATGACAAATTTAATAAAGGATAATCGACAGAAAATAAAATGGCTTTACATTTTCATCGCATACCCTTCATAGAAAAAAGGATTTTTTAAAATTAAAAGAAAATTTTTAAAAATTTAAAAAAAATGTTAAAAAGTTTCTTGAATCAAGCGTTCATTATAATAAAATTGCCGAAGAGTTTGAATAAAATTCAGTCTTGTAATTGTTGTAGAGAATCTGTCATGCTCGGAGCTCAGTAAAAGACCAGTGTTAAGAACGAGTAGAAGTCTCACAAAATTGAGGATACTTTAAAACTGGACTAAGCAACTCGAATATTTTTCAGATGATAGAGCATCTAGTCTACTAGACCCTGTCTGCTGAAACGGGTGTTATTAATTTTGCTATTATTTGGGATAACCAAAAAGAAAGAAAAAGTAACATTTCCAATAGATTTTTCAGCATGCATACAAGTTACCGAGTTATCTACGATTTTATATTTCAAAATTTTTTCATTTCCGTGTTATAGGCCCAATAAAAAGTTGAAAAAAAACGAGTTTTTGATTTTTTTTTTAAAAAAGTTGCTGCATTTTGAAAGGTGTGCGCTCAATTCTTCAATTTTTTTTATTTTTATTAAGAATTTCCATGAAATTATACATTTTTCGTTAATCATTTATTTTATACGTATAATCATATCGAATGTAACATTTTTAAATATTCACGATGTACGCGATGTATGTACGGTAATAAAAATTTGCCAATAATACTAAAATTTCCCGGTTGTTGGTCTTATTATCGAAACGCAAAATTATGATATACTTATTATTGTTTATGAAATATTGTACGATTTCCATTACCATTGCAACGACACCGCGCGGTTATGTTAATCATAGTAATTATGTCAAAATTAATATGTCGCGTTAAAGTTTCTCGTACATGTTATTCGAGGGATTGCTTGAACTTGAGATTCGCGAAATTCTAATTCTCGGCCCGGCGATATATATTCTAATAACGGTAGCTTCTACATTTAACTCCTTAACCTACGATTTAACGTTCGAGAACTTTTTAGGCCGAAAACGTAAACATGCTCGCGCAGCCTTCGAGCCATTCGATTCGACTTGTGTAATACGCTGATCGGGCCAATCGTAAATATTACCGACCGGAATGTTTCGAATTGTATCGCATCTTGTATTACTGATTTTTGTATAAATATATATAATATTTATAATATTTTTTATATATATACTGTATAAATACAATATTCCACAAATATTTATAAATTTAAAAGGGCGCCGCCGCTAATGTTTATATTTGGCCCGATCAGCGTACTACGCGGGCTATGCCCGTAGTTGTAGGTTAAGGTGTTAACCAGGTGAAAAGAGATCACGATCATATTCTATAATATTATGTTATATTTTTCAGGAGCTGTTCGCTGCAGGTTATGCAGAACACGGCAAGGATTTTGCCTCTTTGAGGAAAAAATATTTGCCGGAAAAGACCAGGGTAAGTTCAATTTCATCGTCAGTTTTTTCCTTTTCTTTTTTCTTGCTTATTATCATTATTTCTATTATCTCTGCTCTTTCGAGTAATCATCGCTTCGAGATCTACCACTATTTTCGATCGTTCGATTCTAGGAAGACCTTGAAAGTCGAACAGAAGTTTTCTTCTTGAAGTAAACACGTTGATAAATCCATGCTTCGCGGTTGATCGTTCCTCCAAAAAAATAATCGTACGTATATTTTTCATGCACGATATGCTCAAAGCTTTTTTTTTTATAATGTTGCAGGGAGAAATCATCATCCATTATTATAAGTGGAAGAGGACTGCGGAGGGGAAAGAGCTCAACCGTCAGCGTGTTCTCACGGAGAACCGAAAACTTAAACGCAAGAGGACGGTTGAGCCAATCCCCGAGTTTCCAGCGTCGACAAGACGTTTTACGCGTAGCGCCGCCGCTGAACAGAGAGCGGCCATTGCGGCGGCGCAGGACGCTGTCGACGGTGGCGCTTCCACTTCCGCAAAGGAAGTGTGATACACCACCGTCCTTACACCATTTGAACCGCCGCAAACGCATTCCGGAGGCCATACTTTTCGGAACCTGTTCAAGAACGAGATTAATCACTCGTTTCGATTAGGAATGAATGAATATCTGCATGGCGTTGCTGAGTAGACCGTTGAAGACTGATATTGAATAGATCCCGGTGAAATAATTTTAATCTCCAAGCGTTATCGGCGTCATTAATTTCGATACTTGCTCACTGACTGCTTATTGACAAGCTTCGTGTACTATATTATATATATTGTATATATTTTTAATGTACAGTGACGGTAGGCGATATTTTATTTAACTAAGGCCACTGTATATTGTTATTATGTTTTTTCTTTTATTTGTGTGGGACGTTGTTCTCATTCAACTGTGTGAAACCTGACGTAAAATATATTAAATTTTGTAATACTATAAGGTAGTTTTCCGACATGTTAGAATTTTTAACGTGGAGTAATATTCGTAATGGTAATAATTATATGTACTTCAAAGTATTTCATCGATCTCGATTACCATGCGTTTTCCGTTCGATATTAGTTTATAGAATAGAGAAATAGAAAAGTTGTAATGTACAATAATACAAATACCTGATTTGGGCACGGTAGATAGTTGTTTCTTCAAATGAGAAGAATTCTAGTCGTATGAATGAACGTGTCGAATGAATGTATCGAATGAAGATAAGATGTACATAATTCTATTTTTTCATACCTGTCGCAATATATGACAAATTTAATAAAGGATAATCGACAGAAAATAAAATGGCTTTACATTTTCATCGCATACCCTTCATAGAAAAAAGGATTTTTTAAAATTAAAAGAAAATTTTTAAAAATTTAAAAAAAATGTTAAAAAGTTTCTTGAATCAAGCGTTCATTATAATAAAATTGCCGAAGAGTTTGAATAAAATTCAGTCTTGTAATTGTTGTAGAGAATCTGTCATGCTCGGAGCTCAGTAAAAGACCAGTGTTAAGAACGAGTAGAAGTCTCACAAAATTGAGGATACTTTAAAACTGGACTAAGCAACTCGAATATTTTTCAGATGATAGAGCATCTAGTCTACTAGACCCTGTCTGCTGAAACGGGTGTTATTAATTTTGCTATTATTTGGGATAACCAAAAAGAAAGAAAAAGTAACATTTCCAATAGATTTTTCAGCATGCATACAAGTTACCGAGTTATCTACGATTTTATATTTCAAAATTTTTTCATTTCCGTGTTATAGGCCCAATAAAAAGTTGAAAAAAAACGAGTTTTTGATTTTTTTTTTAAAAAAGTTGCTGCATTTTGAAAGGTGTGCGCTCAATTCTTCAATTTTTTTTATTTTTATTAAGAATTTCCATGAAATTATACATTTTTCGTTAATCATTTATTTTATACGTATAATCATATCGAATGTAACATTTTTAAATATTCACGATGTACGCGATGTATGTACGGTAATAAAAATTTGCCAATAATACTAAAATTTCCCGGTTGTTGGTCTTATTATCGAAACGCAAAATTATGATATACTTATTATTGTTTATGAAATATTGTACGATTTCCATTACCATTGCAACGACACCGCGCGGTTATGTTAATCATAGTAATTATGTCAAAATTAATATGTCGCGTTAAAGTTTCTCGTACATGTTATTCGAGGGATTGCTTGAACTTGAGATTCGCGAAATTCTAATAATCGGCCCGGCGATATATATTCTAATAACGGTAGCTTCTACATTTAACTCCTTAACCTACCATTTAACGTTCGAGAATTTTTTAGGCCGAAAACGTAAACATGCTCGCGCAGCCTTCGAGCCATTCGATTCGACTTGTGTAATACGCTGATCGGGCCAATCGTAAATATTACCGACCGGAATGTTTCGAATTGTATCACATATTGTATTACTGATTTTTGTATAAATATATATAATATTTATAATATTTTTTATATATATACTGTATAAATACAATATTCCACAAATATTTATAAATTTAAAAGGGCGCCGCCGCTAATGTTTATATTTGGCCCGAACAGCGTACTACGCGGGCTATGCCCGTAGTTGTAGGTTAAGGTGTTAACCAGGTGAAAAGAGATCACGATCATATTCTATAATATTATGTTATATTTTTCAGGAGCTGTTCGCTGCAGGTTATGTAGTACACGGCAAGGATTTTGCCTCTTTGAGGAAAAAATATTTGCCGGAGAAGACCAGGGTAAGTTCAATTTCATCGTCAGTTTCTTCCTCTTCTTTTTTCTTGCTTATTATCATTATTTCTATTATCACTGCTCTTTCGAGTAATCATCGCTTCGAGATCTACCACTATTTTCGATCGTTGGATTCTAGGAAGACCTTGAAAGTCGAACAGAAGTTTTCTTCTTGAAGTAAACACGTTGATAAATCCATGCTTCGCGGTTGATCGTTCCTCCAAAAAAATAATCGTACGTATATTTTTCATGCACGATATGCTCAAAGCTTTTTTTTTTATAATGTTGCAGGGAGAAATCGTCGTATATTATTATAAGTGGAAGAGGACTGCGGAGGGGAAAGAGCTCAACCGTCAACGTGTTCTCACGGAGAACCAAAAACTTAAACGCAAGAGGACGGTTGAGCCAATCCCTGAGTTTCCAGCGTCGACAAGACGTTTTACGCGTAGCGCCGCCGCTGAACATAGAGCGGCCATTGCGGCGGCGCAGGACGCTGTCGACGGTGGCGCTTCCACTTCCGCAAAGGAAGTGTGATACACCACCGTCCTTACACCATTTGAACCGCCGCAAACGCATTCCGGAGGCCATACTTTTCGGAACCTGTTCAAGAACGAGATTAATCACTCGTTTCGATTAGGAATGAATGAATATCTGCATGGCGTTGCTGAGTAGACCGTTGAAGACTGATATTGAATAGATCCCGGTGAAATAATTTTAATCTCCAAGCGTTATCGGCGTCATTAATTTCGATACTTGCTCACTGACTGCTTATTGACAAGCTTCGTGTACTATATTATATATATTGTATATATTTTTAATGTACAGTGACGGTAGGCGATATTTTATTTAATTAAGGCCACTGTATATTGTTATTATGTTTTTTCTTTTATTTGTGTGGGACGTTGTTCTCATTCAACTGTGTGAAACCTGACGTAAAATATATTAAATTTTGTAATACTATAAGGTAGTTTTCCGACATGTTAGAATTTTTAACGTGGAGTAATATTCGTAATGGTAATAATTATATGTACTTCAAAGTATTTCATCGATCCCGATTACCATGCGTTTTCCGTTCGATATTTGTTTATAAAATAGAGAAATAGAAAGGTTGTAATGTTCAATAATATAAATGCCTGATTTGGGCACGGTAGATAGTTGTTTCTTCAAATGAGAAGAATTCTAGTCGTATGAATGAACGTGTCGAATGAATGTATCGAATGAAGATAAGATGTACATAATTCTATTTTTTCATACCTGTCGCAATATATGACAAATTTAATAAAGGATAATCGACAGAAAATAAAATGGCTTTACATTTTCATCGCATACCCTTCATAGAAAAAAGGATTTTTTAAAATTAAAAGAAAATTTTTAAAAATTTAAAAAAAATGTTAAAAAGTTTCTTGAATCAAGCGTTCATTATAATAAAATTGCCGAAGAGTTTGAATAAAATTCAGTCTTGTAATTGTTGTAGAGAATCTGTCATGCTCGGAGCTCAGTAAAAGACCAGTGTTAAGAACGAGTAGAAGTCTCACAAAATTGAGGATACTTTAAAACTGGACTAAGCAACTCGAATATTTTTCAGATGATAGAGCATCTAGTCTACTAGACCCTGTCTGCTGAAACGGGTGTTATTAATTTTGCTATTATTTGGGATAACCAAAAAGAAAGAAAAAGTAACATTTCCAATAGATTTTTCAGCATGCATACAAGTTACCGAGTTATCTATGATTTTATATTTCAAAATTGTTTCATTTCCGTGTTATAGGCCCAATAAAAAGTTGAAAAAAAACGAGTTTTTGATTTCTTTTTTTAAAAAGTTGCTGCATTTTGAAAGGTGTGCGCTCAATTCTTCAATTTTTTTTATTTTTATTAAGAATTTCCATGAAATTATACATTTTTCGTTAATCATTTATTTTATACGTATAATCATATCGAATGTAACATTTTTAAATATTCACGATGTACGCGATGTATGTATGGTAATAAAAATTTGCCAATAATACAAAAATTTCCCGGTTGTTGGTCTTATTATCGAAACGCAAAATTATGATATACTTATTATTGTTTATGAAATATTGTACAATAACCGATTACCAATATCAAAGATAGATAGATAGATAGATAAAAACACCCTACACATTTCGGACACGATGTTAAACCATCACATTTGTTTCAGCATAACAGCAGTCGGAATTAAATTTTACCATACGATTAAAAATAATTTCAATCTAAGCTGGACTTGCACCGTTTTCCAATTAAACATATTTGCGATACTGTTAAGAGCTAAACACATCCATCTCCCAAATATTAGGATTCTGAATTTCGATATCGCTCTAAATTGTTTACAGATAAAAAGATCATACTAAGTTTTATTTACAACTACCGTTACTTTCATTATTTTTTTCAAAATATGGATGCTAACTTTCGAGGAGATTTTCTTGTATTTGTTATCTCAGGATACTGATATTTTTCTCAGTATAAATAATTTCGTATAAACACTTTTCATTACGGTAAAGTGACTTAAGCCACTTTAAAAATAAACGGCTCATATATATAATATTATATAATAATATAATTATTCGAATTAATTAATCCTCGATAGCTGAATCTGTTTTCTTCTATTCCGATCGCTCTTTTTTTCCAAAGCTTACCTATATGTTTCAATAACCGTGTGCATGTATTAACAAATTGTTTAAAACAATTGTTTAAAGAAAAAAGAAAACTCGTCCATCAATCTGCAGTATGCGACGGACGCGTTTCTGCGTGTTTTCCCCGATGGTACGATTAGCGTCGCATTCCATTACAGCCGGCCCGGGGTAATTAATAGAAATTTACCTGCGCCAGCAGGAGCGGCGGCTTCGGAAAATCGAAATTCGTGTGCCCCCTTCCATAATGATCCTTTATTGCAGGCAAGGATAAAGAGGACGCGTACCTCCTTCCATAAAGATCCTTTGCTATTGGCAAAAATATAGGATACGTGGAGGGGGTGAAGGTGGACCACGTGCATTTTCGAATACCTGAGGGATGGTAAGCATATATAAGCTGGCGCGGCGATTGTCCAAATCATAAACAGTTTTGTCTTCGACGGAACGAGTTTGAAATCGAAAGAAGTTCGCGTAGTTCTGTGAGATGGGTAACAGCAAGAAGCAGAGGAATTCGTCGAAAAAGTCGCCGAAAAAGGTTCGTATTTATTCGCCGCTGTATTTCTTTCTTAACGCTTCCACGGCCGTGCTAGAAACCTCAGAAATGTTCGTAAAATTAAAATATTTCGTTCGATTAAACAAAAATTATAAAGCAAACTTATACTTCATATAATATTATATTTACTTTATGTATTATATACTTCATACTTTTTAATTTTTCATTAATCATCCGTTCGGTTGCCAACCGATTGAATTTAAAACAGTGAGATCTGCCAGTTCGGTGGGCCAAGTGTTCTCTGAATAAAATCGTCGCGATCGTCTATCGGTGAAAATGAACAAAAAAGGAAAACGTTAAATTGTATATTATATCTGCGCGTCGCGTTTTGCGGTAATCTCGACGATTTTGCCGTGCACAAGAAATCAGAATTTCGTCGCGTCTACAGTGAACTAATTAAAATGTCTTTTTTTTTTAATAGAACACGGTGGAGTTTTATAAACAGAGAGCAGCAGTTACACCTAAGTGCCGGGATAAGAGAATACGGCGGGCAGGACGAACCGATCTGGAAACCGCCCGCTGAAGTGCTCTTCTGGTACACTCAGTACGCAAGATTTGTGCTGTGTGAAACGCAGTGCCAGAAAGGTATCACTTTTCACGAGGCACTGGCAAACTCCGTGTCCGGTATGGCCGACCAATACGTCAGCGATTGCCTGCATGAAAATCGGTACAAGCCGCTTACGGCATTGGCTCATATGAAAAAACATGGGCCTCCGCAGAAGCTGACGGCGAAATGGGCCACAAAGGACGGGGTGAGTGATACAACAATAATCGTATTCTATTTTCTTCTGTTTTAACGATACCGATTTCCATTACCATTACAACGACTCCGGGAGGTTATGTTAATCATAGTAATTATGTTAAAACTAATATGTCGCGTTAAAGTTTCTCGTACATGTTATTCGAGGGATTGCTTGAACTTGAGATTCGCGAAATTCTAATTCTCGACCCGGCGATATATGTATATTCTAATTACGGTAGCTTCTACATTTGACTCCTTAACCTACGATTTAATGTTCGAGAATTTTTTAGGCCGAAAACGTAAACAAGCTCGCGCAGCCTTCGAGCCATTCCATTCGACTTGTGTAATACGCTGATCGGGCCAATCGTAAATATTACCGACCGGAATGTTTCGAATTGTATCACATCTTGTATTACTGATTTTTGTATAAATATATATAATATTTATAATATTTTATATATATATATATATTGTATAAATATAATATTTCACAAATATTTATAACTTTAAAAGGGCGCCGCCGTTAATGTTTATATTTGGCCCGATCAGCGTACTACGCGGGCTATGCCTGTAGTTGTAGGTTAAGTTGTTAACCAGGTGAAAAGAGATCACGATCATATTCTATAATATTATGTTATATTTTTCAGGAGCTGTTCGCTGCAGGTTATGTAGTACACGGCAAGGATTTTGCCTCTTTAAGAAAGCAATATTTGCCGGAAAAGACCAGGGTAAGTTCAATTTCATCGTCAGTTTTTTCCTCTTCTTTTTTCTTGCTTATTATCATTATTTCTATTATCTCTGCTCTTTCGAGTAATCATCGCTTCGATATCTACCACTATTTTCGATCGTTGGATTCTAGGAAGACCTTGAAAGTCGAACAGAAGTTTTCTTCTTGAAGTAAACACGTTGATAAATCCATGCTTCGCGGTTGATCGTTCGTCCAAAAAAATAATCGTACGTATATTTTTCATGCACGATATGCTCAAAGCTTTTTTTTTTATAATGTTGCAGGAAGAAATCGTCGTATACTACTATAAATGGAAGTGGATTGCTGAGGGGAAAAAGCTCAACCATCAGAGTGTTCTTAAAGAGAATCAGGAACTGAGACGCAGCAAAAGAGTTAAGGCCGCAACTCCCGAAAGGACGATTGAGCAAATCCCTGAGTTTCCAGCGTCGACAAGACGTTTCACGCGCAGCGTCGCCGCTGAACAGAAAGCGGCCATTGCGACGGCGCAGGACGCAGTTGACGCTGGGCGCTTCCACTTCCACAAAGGAAGTGTGATTCCAGCGATAATGATGATACGACGGTTATCTCCTCCTTCAGTCTTTTATACCATTGGAACCGCCGCAAACGCATTCCGGAGGCCATACTTTTCGGAACCTGTTCAAGATCGAGATTAATCACTCGTTTCGATTAGGAATGATTGAATATCTGCAAGCGTTATCGGCGTCATTAATTTCGATACTTGCTCACTGACTGCTTATTAACGCGCTTCTTATACTATATTATATATATTATATATATATAACTATGTTTGCGGCGGTTCCAATGGTATAAAAGACATATATATATATATATATATATATATATAATATAATATAAGAAGCGCGTTAATAAGCAGTATATATATATATATATATATATATATATATATATATATATATATTTAATGTACAGTCACGGTAGGCGATATTTTATTTAATTACCGCCACTGTATATTGTTATTATGTTTTTTCTTTTATTTTTGTGGGACATTGTTCTCTTTCAACTGTGTGAAACCTGACGTAAAATATATTAAATTTTGTAATACTATAAGGTAGTTTTCCGACATGTTAGAATTTTTGGCGTGCAATATACTTCTTGTTGTTTGTTTCATTATTGTTAATAAGTTATTCGTAATGGTAATAATTATATGTACTTCAAAGTATTTCATCGATCCCGATTACCATGCGTTTTCCGTTCGATATTTGTTTATAAAATAGAGAAATAGAAAGGTTGTAATGTTCAATAATACAAATGCCTGATTTGGGCACGGTAGATAGTTGTTTCTTCAAATGAGAAGAATTCTAGTCGTATGAATGAACGTGTCGAATGAATGTATCGAATGAAGATAAGATGTACATAATTCTATTTTTTCATACCTGTCGCAATATATGACAAGTTTAATAAAGGATAATCGACAGAAAATAAAATGGCTTTACATTTTCATCGCATACCCTTCATAGAAAAAAGAATTTTTTAAAATTAAAAGAAAATTTTTAAGAATTTAAAAAAAATGTTAAAAAGTTTCTTGAATCAAGCGTTCATTATAATAAAATTGCCGAAGAGTTTGAATAAAATTCAGTCTTGTAATTGTTGTAGAGAATCTGTCACGCTCAGCGCTCGGTAAAAGTCCAGTGTTAATAACGAGTAGAAGTCTCACAAAATTAAGGTTACTTTAAAACTGGACTAAGCAACTTGAATATCTTTCAGATGATAGAGCATCTAGTCTACTAGACCCTGTCTACTGAAACGCCTGTTTTTAATTTTGCTGTTATTTGGGATAACAAAAAAAAAGAAGAAGTAACATTTGCAATAGATTTTTCAGCATGCATACAAGTTACCGAGTTATCTACGATTTTATATTTCAAACTTTTCTAATTTCCGCGTTATAGGCCCAATAAAAAATTAAAAAAAGGGAAAACGAGTTTTTAATTTCCTTTTTTAAAAAGTTGTTGCGTTTTAGAAGGTGTACGCTGAATTTTTGCGAGCGACTGTACCTCGCGTGGCGCGTCAATCGCGCGTTCACAGGTGCAGGGGAAAGATCGAGACCGGCTGTGTTTCCTTTTGAATATTTCAATTTATTTCATAGGGTCGGTCGTTAAATAAAATTCTCGGGTTAGATGCTAGCACACTGTAAGGATGTAACGGCGAGACTCTCTCCGGTGTCTGTACACGTAACGGAACCGTCTCGGATACGAGCGAAAAGTCGAGACCGATCGCGTGAAAAGTAAGGTTTGTGTAGTCGCTTTTCGGCGTGTTTCGGAATATTCTTCTGGTTTTTTCCACGTCGCTCTATGGCACGTACGTTTCACACGCGTTTCCACCTGCGTTTACCGATCGTTACCACCTCCCCCCTCCGCCCCTCCCCGAACCGATCGGTCCGAAAATAACGTGAGAGCAGTTCTCGAGGGTCTCTTCTCGGTGTCTACGCGGTTTTATCACAATAATGCATCGGGCAGTATGTAGAACGGTGTATCCTCGCGGATTACAATGGTCTCTCTCGACGTATGCGGTGTATCGGACATTCTTCGCTGATCGCTAGACGTTTAAGATCGGCATCGAGAACGCGAATCATCGAACACGGAGAAATCAAAGGACAAAATTCACGAACATCAATGATCGCACGCGTGACGCGTAATAAACCGGGATTCTCTGTCTTTATACACATTCATCCCCGCACATGCACACGCAAACGCACGCCACATACGCAGACACACACACACACGGTCTTACATTTTTCAACCGTGAACCGTCGCGCGTATTTTCTAATCCTTCGCTCTTCCCCTTTCGTTCATTCAATCGTCGCGAAGATTACAAAAAAGAAAATACAGAAAAAGAAACAAAGATCATCGTCTGCTTCTCCGAGGATCGGGCTCGAAATTCATCGACAATCGCAATGCTTCTTGTCGAACGATTTTCAACGGCGAATCCATTCCTCTGGAGAGCAGCAGGCTTAGCGAATTATCGCTTAGGTGTCGATGCGACGCGATCGTTTTACAGTGGGCTAGTCTAAGAAACAAAGGTTCACGCAATCTCGACTAACAATTTCGTTTGAGGTCTCCGACGAATACGTGTGTGTCGCCACCGATTTGCACATGAATCTCCTCGCTGCTCGTTACCTTCTCGTAATAGCGAATAACATAAATACAATTATTAAGAATAATAGTAAGAAACGTAATAAGTGTACTTCGACGTGCCCGACTTTGTCACCCCCGGTCGCTCCTCGCCGCGAGTTTCTTCTCCACGTCGCCCCCCGTCGTCCCCTTTCTTTCGTTCAGTTCGAAAAAGCCTCGCGTCGAGAAAGCGCGGACCCGGGCATCGAACGATTAAAATGCTCGTCGACTCGCGGCGGAACGCTCGACGCCTAAGTCGAAATGAGATAAACGAACAAAGAGTAAATAGAGAAAAAAATATAATGGATCGCTCTGACACTACTACTGTTTTCAGCGAGTGCTCGATTTCTGGAAAATTGTTCAACTGGTCCGTAAATGCTTTCGCGATTATAAAACCCTGTTCCCTGTTCGCCGAGTCCTCCTGTTTTCGCTCCTCGCGGACGGTCGAGTCCCGAACGGTACGCGATGGAGGTAACTCGACTTTTATGATCAGACATCATCATCGGTCGTTCGCACCTTTCTACATAGTCGTCGAAGAGTTGAACCGAACCGGAGCGTAACTGCGATTAACAGCAGGTTTACGCCCCGTGTGCGTCCGCGTCGCGCGAAAGGACACGCCTACAATTCGTCGTTCTCTCTTTGTCTCGCGAAAGGCAGATGATATTTTTTCGTGGACGAGGCGCGTCTCTCTGCAGGTGTCTGCGAAAATGGGATCGCAAGATCCTGACGCTTCCTCGTCCACGCAACCATATCTCGAACGCAACGTACAATTTTTCTTTTTATATTAATTTCGCTTTTGTAATAATAATAATATTAATAATAATAATAATAATAATAATAATAATAATATATAATTATATAATTACAAATAATTATTCGTAATATTTATTTGAATATTTCACTAGATTTGTAGAATAATGTCTCTGTTTCTTTTTTTTTTTTTATTCTGCCCGCGTGTAGGCTCGACGTTGCCAGAATGATGTCAAGGCGCTTCTTCTTCTTCTTTTACCGTTTTTTTACTTTTTTGATTTTATCACAGGAGTCGATTTTCGACCGCGTTTCGGAGTACCGGTTGTTGGAATGACGCGGCAGCGGCGGCGGAGCGGCGCAAAGAAACACGTCGATTCGATTAGACTGTCCAACTAGGTTTAACGTCCATCTGCGATCTGATCATCGACGCGCGAGTCCTGTAAATTCTGATTTCTTTTTTCTCGGGAAAGTTACAAAGGTTTTTCTTTCCGTTATCAATGCCTTCCGGCTAAATCATATTTTCTTGAATTTCTTCAGAATCAACTGTTTCTTGAACAAGGAGTGTTTAAAACGCTTTTAGTGGTACGTCATCGATTATGCGATTCGCAGAATTATCTACTAGGATTTGAAAATTAATCTTTACGCTAATCTATTATATCCTCTTAATTTTACTAAGTTTTAATTTTACCACGTTCTACAACTAAACTTTCCAATTTCGATTCGATTCAATAAAATACTTCAGTTTTGTAGAATTTGTCGCGGGTTGCTAACAAAGTGTTAAAGCATATCAAATATTCCTCTCTTAAAGTTTGATCCGCCGATCATCCGAATAATCGAATCGTTCGCCTGGAACTTCAGACTTTCACGTCGACGTTCGTCCGTCGACGATTAAAAAACGTCTCAAGGATCGTCTCAAGATGGAGAGAATCGTTTCCCAAGACTTTGCGCCGATCGTGACTCCGTTACAGCGACGTAAAGCCACGCGTTGGACAGTTCGAAAGCCGGGAACGCACGAGGGTAAACTTCCGGAGGAAGTGTTCCCGTGTTTCCACGAACGTGTTCTCCGCCGCGGAACCCTTAATCGCGCGCCCACCCTTCTTTATTTACATTTCACCATAGAATCTCAAACTGTTCAAACCACACCCCGTTCAACAAGCATATCCTCGAAGAAAAAATAAGGATTTTCCTCTCTCTCTATCCTCCCCACTGTCCTCGCTGGTACCGAACTGGTATACCAGCGAAACCGACCGGAATTCCTTTTTCCGTCGCCGTGTCTGCGGCGATCTCTTCAGAAGCTCGTCCTCGAATACGGATCACAGATGATGCTAATCGATCCACACGAATCCGTCAGTCGCTCGATAATCGGTCCTCGCGGCCGTCTGGGTTAAATTCGTCTGGTTACTCGGTTCGCACAAGCTTCGCGTGAACCGTCGTGCATCGTCGAGACCTTCCGGATCTGCTAGAGTCCTTGCCACGAAGACGACCACGACTTGCATCTTGCCTTATGGTCATCGGGCAACCTCAGGGCCTAGGAACGACGACTGTAAACCGCGCTCTTCCGGCGGTGGATCGCCGCAGGAATCCTCTTGAGAGTCCTGCGTATAATCTAGCCGTCCGGCAGCCATCGCGAGCTCGCGCTTTGATCCGAGCGGGGTTCGTCGACGAGCGGAAGCATTCCACCGTGGAGGAAACTCTTTGCCGATGTCTCGAGCCAGCTGCAGCGTGTGTCTGGTCAACGTCCACGGGATGTACCGTCTCCGTAAGGCGTCCCCCGACGTTCGTGTCAGATTGTTCGATGGAGAACGCGCGCGCCTCCTCGAACCGATCGATGTCCTCTCTCGGCCGGCAGCCACTGGGGACCATTGTTCCCTTTAGAGTACTCGCGCGACACACCGAGGACGCGAGTTACGGTCGAAAGGAATTTATTTACATAGCGGTACGTTCTCCTCGGAAACCACACGATCACAGCCACTCGGTGAGACAACCACCGAACCACATAACCACTATGGGAACGAGGTACGTCGTCAGGGCGCGCGAGAGGGACATTTTCTGTCTGCTCGCGCCGCTGTCCGCGGTGGTGGTGCCGTTTCCGGTGCCCGTACTGCTGTCGCCGCTGCCGGTACCGGACCCGGAACCGCCGCTCGAATCGGACCCAGACCCGGCCGCGGACCCATCCTCGCTCTTGCCGCCGGACACGTTGGGCACCGTGTCCAACCTCGGTGGCACGCCGTCGGGATGCACCGCCGGCGGTGATTGCTTCGGCGTGTCCGGCGGCAACACCTTCGGCTCGTAGCCCGAACCCTCCTTGAACCCGTCCTCGTCGTCCGTGATCGGGGTGTTGTCTTCGTCTATGCCGCCGCCGGATCCGCTTCCCGAACTGTTCCAATCCGATTCGTCTGCAATTACAAACGCACGGTTAACATCTGTGTGTGTATATATACAGGGTGTTCTACAATTATTTTAACAGCCGAAAATAAGGGGTAGCTGAGGTCATTTGAAGTAACTTTTTCCTTTGCGAAAATGCGATCTGCGGCTTTGTTTACGAGTTATTAACGGAAAGCATCTGAAATATAAAACACAACGTTCATTATTCGAAATTTTTGTTACTTCAAGTGTTACTAATTTTTCATTTTCACGCAACGGCATTGTAAATAACGGCACGATATGAATCCTTTTGATTAGTTATTTATGTTGCTTTCAAATAAAATATTATTCGACAGATCACTATAGTGGAAAACCATCTTAGCCAAGTTTCAAGTCTCTACATCTGTCACAAGGATACGATTTATCCTTTTATTTTTCATTTATTATATTATTTATTTTATTATAACTGCTGCAGCGATGTTTTAAAAATATTTTCAACGTACTTTACAATACATGAAAAATTATTTCCCTCTCCGGAGTTGTCGTATCATGTTCTGCAGAACGTCTATGCATATTATGTTCCATTAGGGCTTCGTTGGAAACGGCAACCTCCTCAGATTGGTTGCCGCAATCCGTGTCACGGTGATGAATCGAGAACTAGCTTATCGCGAGGCAAAATGCCGTTCCATTTAATCGATTCTCATTATCCATCGGACATCGCCGTTGATTACGCGAATGGATCCGCTGTAGCAGCTATGTTCTGAGTGAATAGCGCGCGATATGCTGTCACCGTTGCTACGTTCGTGCACGATATTTACATCGACTCTTTCACAGTTCGTTCCGTCGAACTGCTTCGAGTTTTCCAGTTTGTGCAAAGTTCGGACGGAACAAACGGCGAACTTCAGATTTCTCGCAAGATTCGAAATTCGTTCGCGTCGTACAGTATAACCTCGATTATCCGGTCAAAAGCATGGTATAATATCTGTATGATAGAACAATCAATTAGTTACAGTGCCGACTTGAATTTTCATCGATCCGTGCAATAAATCGATTTTGCTGCGTGAAATGTATTTGGACCGGACGATAATCGAGATTCCACTGTCACGCTTTAGGTTATGTTATGTTATCGTTTCCGAGCGTGACGATAGACGATGTCGCGGATACCGTTAGAGGAGACACAAAGATGCTCTGTATTCACCTGTGTCTATCCAATCGACATCCTGCCCATTGTACGCCGACTTGAGCCTGTTCGTGATGGTGGTCAACGCGAAGACCTGATCTCGAACGATGGTCGGCCTCGGTCCCGAGCTGCGTACCTCTGGGTTCAAGCTCTGAGTCTCGCCATTCAACGACACCGGGTATATATACCTGCGCGAACGGGCAATCGATACGACATAAACAAGAAATAACAACGCGATATAAATAAACGTAAATATGAATACTGCAATAAAATTTTTTTTAAAAAAATTGTTGGGAATTTGCGACCATAGAGAACGAATTTTTGCTATGTTATGGGGATATTCGACCACTGTGCGCCGTCTCGATTTGATCTACGATGCCTCCGATAGATCGCGTCTCGCATGAAAAAACATTTCGCACTGCGTTTATATATATTTTTTATATAATAAATGCATATATATATATATATAAATATATAATAAATATTATATAATATAGTATAATATTATATATATATATATATATATATATATATATATATATATATATATATATACATAAATCTTTATTTATATATATACACTTTTCTCCATTCGCGAAACTGGTATTAGTGGATCTTACTCTAACCGATTGTCTCAATTTAGACACGCCTGCAGAGACAACGGCGATTGTTACATCGATCCTGGCACATGCTCGAGAATCGAACGCGTGTTCCGTAGTAGAAACGGGCCGAGGGATCACGCGTAACATTATACGAGAAGAAAAGAAGAAACGCGCGTCGAAGTGTCGGGATAAGGACGATCCGGGCGAACGATCGTGCAGAGCAAGAAATTGTCGTCGACTCACTTGTCGACGTGCGTGCCGTTCCAACACTCCTTCGTGTTGCTCGGCGGGACGACGAGGCCGTCGTTGCACAGTTTGTACGGCAGGTAGACCCAAAACTGGCGCGAGTCCCGGACTCTTTGCCGTATCTCCTTCACGAGCTTGTCCAGGCTGGCCGCAGTCGAGGACCTCCGGTCCTCGGTCAACGTTTCCTGATCGAAGTTCAGCGACTCGAGCTCCAGTTCGCGGTCGTCCCTGCGCCTACGTCTTCGTCTGCCGAGCCTCGGCCGGCCGCAACCGGCGAACACTCTCTGCGAGACGTCGGTCCCGGTCTCCTGGAAGTTCATTATCGCCTCCGAGATTTTCAGATTGATCGGTCGCACCAGCATCTCGATGTTGAACGGGCCCAGCAGCCGTTCCGCCACCTTGTCCACGGCCTCTGAAATTCGATCCTCTCCCATTGGCTTACCAGTGGCATCTTTTATACCATGTAATGTAATGTAATGGTAATGGTAATGGTAATGGTAATGTAATGTAATGTAATGGTATTGCAATGGTAATGTAATGTAACGGTAATGGTATTGCAATGGTAATGTAATGTAACAGTAATATAACAACAATGTAACAGCAATGTAACAGCAATGTAACGGCAATGTAACGATGATGTAATGGTAACGTAATGGTAATGTAATGTAATGTAATGGTAATGTAATGTAGTGGTAATGTAATGTAATGTAGTGGTAATGTAATGTAATGTAATGTAGTGGTAATGTAATGTAATGTAATGTAGTGGTAATGTAATGTAATGTAATGTAATGTAGTGGTAATGTAATGTAATGTAATGTAATGTAATGTAATGTAGTGGTAATGTAATGTAATGTAATGTAATGTAATGTAATGTAGTGGTAATGTAATGGTAATGTAATGGTAATGTAATGTAATGTAATGTAATGTAATGTAATATAATATAATATAATATAATATAATATAATATAATATAGTATAATATTTTATATCATACTATGTTCTCTATGTTGTACATATATGTTGTACATATGTACTTATACATATTTGCGTTAGGTCTGCAGCCTAGTTGCACAAACGGACTGAAACCCAACGAACCTCCCTGAAACTCGTCTAAACGAGAGATCAGAGTTTCGAACAACGTACACCGATTTTTGTAGAACTTTTACTATCCCGATGCATCAACAGAAACCGGTTTATCTTTCGTCAGAATTCACAACGATTACGCAAGACGATCCGGAAGACAGTGCGAGATTCAGTCGGACGAACGCGAGAGCGGGCGAGAGCCGCGTTACGTGTTTTCCGTTCGCGGCAAATAAAAGTGGTCAACTGGGCGACGCGCGGGGATCGCGCATCGAGCGGCGTGAGTCCATAATTACCGGGGAACAATGGACGGGAAATTACTCACCGACAAAGTGATTCCATTCAGTGTCCAGAGCCGCATGCTGGGCCAAGCAACCCTTCATCACGTTAGTACACATGTCGCCGCACGCTAACACGTTCCCGGTGATCCCGCTGCACGACGGACAGACTGTCATTCTGGTGAATGCAGCTGCACAGTCCGCGGACGGCTTCAACTGCAAACACAAAACGATTTTCCAGCTGTCCTCGGTTTAAGCGCGGCGCAGCCTCTCGCCGCACTCCTCTTTTTCTCTTTTTTTTTTTTCAGCGAGAGCAGGGATTCGTTACGAGCCGAAATCGTTGAATCGGCCGATCGCCGTTGTTTCTAGACGGAGTCCTCTCCTCCGAAATGTGAAACACACCGGCTGCGCCGTCGACACCCTTATGAAAATCGAAATACGAGGAATACTGGCGTGACGCGTCGTATAGTTGTCCATGTAAAAACATCGACCCGTCCACCAGCATTTATCGGTCAATTTAATAAACAAATACTGGCCTGACGTCATATAGTTGTCCATATAAAAATATCGACGCGTCTACCAGCACTTATCGGTCAATTTTTCGGTTCCTCCGTTTCAATGTAATACCGAAAGTATAATTAAGCACGTACATGTATTATGTAAATTGTACATACATGTATGTATAATAGTTATACTATGCAATCGATATTCGCTTTTCGTCATCCATAATCGTTACAGACGTTGGAAATTTGTTAGTTACGAATATATATATATATATATATATATATATATATATATATATATATATATATATAACTGAGAATAAAATTATATATATATAAAATAATATAAATAATATAATATATAAAATAATTATAAAATAATATATATAATATAATATAATATATATATTACTATTATATATATATAATTTTATATATATTATTTTATAATTATTTTATATATTATATTATTTATATTATTTTATATATATAATTTTATTCCCAGTTATTCGTAACTATATATATAACTATATATATATATATATATATATATATATATATATATATACATATAATATATATATAATACATATTAATATTTAATATAATATATAATATTATATATATAATAGTTTATCGATAACAACTATCTTCGTTTATTGCAATTGTTATGTATAACCAAAATGAAAAAGAATAATTGAGATCTTTCAACCGCGTGGTTCCCTTTCTGAACAATTTCTTTTACATTTCGCGATCGATAACTTGAACAATGATCGCGATTTCGTTATCGATTTTACGCCATTAAAATTGTTCGAATAACTATTATTTCACACGTCCTTGGTTTAATCAACGTGCGAAGCTTAAATAGCTGTTTTGACAGCTACACATATTACAGCGAGCAACAAGCTCTCCGCGTCGAATGTATTAAAATTTTATCGGGGCAGGAGGGGGAGGGGAGAGGGGGGTTAACTCGTCGTGCACACTGCACGAAGATTTTCCAGTCACGAGTTAACTTGTTATTCTCGATTAACAGGTTGAGTAGACGAAGAAGAAGAAGAAGAAGAAGAAATAGGAGAAAAAGGAGAGGAAGAGCTCGGCCCTCACCGACTGCATGTTTTTCAGGATGTCTGCGGCCACGGTCATAGCTTGGCTAAACGCTCTTGTCGCGACGAACGATCTCTTGATCTGGACGCCCAGTTTCTGCGGGACGTCGCCGAACGGCCTCATCTCTTTCATACTTTCGCCCACGCACTCCAGATACTTGTTGTCGAAATCGTATTGGCTGTTCAGAACGGTGAACATCTTCAGGTAGAGAGTGTTGAAGAAGTTGTCCATGGCATCATTCAAGTTAACCTGAAACAATAATTCGGCGCTTGGTCGATCAAGTTCGAAAAGACAATCGAGATTCGTCTCATTTATAGGGTAAGGGTAGGTATTATTGCAGGTTTTCAATGAAGGCGAACTTTGTCGGAGAAAGTAAGACTTTTTCATGCCAATTAATTGATGACTTGAGTTATCGCCTATTATTCTTTAACTTGAATATTTACTTTTCTCGAAATACTGGATCTCTGAAAGCATGAAATTGTCAAGCTTGACATAACCTATTTTCTTTTAATGTACACACACACAGCTACGATTCCTAGGATCAAGATGTTCTTACTGTAATAGTTTACAAATTAGGTATATTAGGTTAGATTGTACGATCAGGCGTGTTCGCACCGGTTCATCGAAAACTGCACTGTATAGGCTAACTCTTTGCACTCGAGCGGTGACTCTGAGGCACCGGTAAAATTGTTGTGTCACGTTCTAAGATAATTTTTGTATTAACAAAGTTTAGATTTGGGAAATTGTTTAAAGTGTAACTGTCGCACGAGTCGTCGCAAGACTCAATTTCATGTGCATAAAATGCACTTTGTCGTGTAAAATGGAAACACCGTTAAGTCAGAAAAATTGGTTCGGATTTACGGTTAAAATAGCTTCGAGTGCAAAGGGTTAAGATGAGACGACAGGTTAAGGATGAATGATAGTAACAGTGTACGTGTCGATTAATTGATCAAAGTAATGATTACTTTATTTTAAAGTAACGCTAAAATGAACAGCTTATTATTAGTTACCGAAAAATATAATAAAAATATAAAAAATATAAATATAAAGAAGAAAATCATATGCTTTTAATAACTGTTTACATTTTCTCATGTTTTACAGTGTTCGCAAGTACCATAGATGGACAAAGATCCGCCAGATCAATGATTAGGGAAATGAACTCTGTTTCAACGTCGGTCTCGAGGTCGCATTAAACGGAAAAAAATAAGTATCTCGGATAATGAACGCAGGCAAAATAATTCTTCAGCATCGCGTCGAACACTCGAGACGTACGAAGTATTACCGCTGATCGATCGAAAAAGAGGAAACAAAGAAGTATAGTCCGAGGATTATCCATTCATAGATATTTCCCCCGGTATAGTTTTCCATCCTGGCCAATATTCGAGAGCGCACCGATCGAAGGAATAATCCGACGGCCGTATTATCGAGTCGTCGTGGCATGGAAACGTGGGGAAGTATAATAAAAAAGAAAAAAAAGGAGAGAGAAACAAGGAAACGATGAATCCTCGATAAATACGAATTCTCCTGTTCCGCGAGGCGGGACGCAATGTACAGGGTGAGTCGGAAATTAATCCCTGGGTTTTTTCAGCTCCTGACGATGGTCTGACAAAAAAAAAATGTTTTCTCTCGGAGTTAATTAGTATTTAACCGACAAGGAATCGCACTTGTTTACATTTAAAAACAAATTGATTTTCGATAAAATACCGTTATAGTTTTAGATGAAACGACCATCAATTTGTTTTCAAATTGAAACAATTGTGATCCCCCTCGTCGGTTAAATGCTAATTAACTTTGATAGAAAATATTTTTCTGTCAGACCATCGGAAGAGGCTGAAAAATCATGGGGAATGATTTGTGACTCACCCTGTATGGTATTATTCGTCTCTCTGTGTAAATTCGTTGCCGCAGTAATACCGACTACAGTCGCAATCTCAACGCATTCACGTGGTTTACCCTGCCATCGCACTAATTGCAAGCCAACGGGTTTCAAGAAAATATTTTATTTGTCCATTCGAATTTCTCACTTGGTCAGTGAGATTTTCGATAAAGGGCTTCCCATGTACAGGGCAACCAATTTCACTCTATCCGGTCGAATATCTTCGAAACCGTCGACGATACTGAAAAATGTTTTGAACGAAATTTGAATGGTTTCGGGCGCACGTAATCTGATATTAATATTATATAATACTATATAATAATATTATATACATTATATAATATATATGATATTAATATTAATATAAAATATATAAAATATAATTTTTTTCTAGGTGGCCCCTTAGTAATACCTAACGCATACGCGTATGCACAATCGGCATCGATCGAACAGACGTGGAAAATAAAGGTAGAAAACGCAAACTTACCGTCCCTTTGGCGTAATAATTCTCCAGTTCCTTGTACAGATCCGTGAAGACGTACGAGTTCTGCTCGTAAAGCATGCCGTAAGTTTTCTTGAACATCTCGTGGAAGCTCCTCTTGCTGTCAGTCAGCAGAAGTTTGAAGAAACCTGGAAAAAGAAGGAAGAGAAACCTTATCGGTGATCGCAGGGACCTCGATACGGACGCGTGAATGGAAACCAATTCGCCGGAAATCGCGATTGCAACTATTATCCTGCGGGTTAAACTTTGAAAAATCCTGCATACATTTAAATAAGAATCCTTGTTGCATCGTGTTTCGGGTCTGTGTGACTCGAATCGAGGTACGTACTAAGATTATTCTCAAGGTTATTTATGCTTAAATGCCCGACCTTCTTATTTACAAGCTTGTAGAAACTAAATTCAACGAATGCCATAAATACGCGTATTTGTCGTAATAAATAATTCCTTCCTGTAGTAACCAGGTTACGGATTGAGTTATGTTACCCTATCTCAAAGGGTTAACCCGCTTTCTAGACAATTTGAGAGCCGTTCTCCCACTGGTTACTCGTGGCCTGCTGTAACCTGCCTCGGTTAACAAGGTTAAGGTTAGGTAACGATTAGTGTTCCTGAAACGAAGCTGTCGTAAGGTAACAGAAGTAATTTACACGATAGCCTCAAATAAATACGTGTACAATTTCCTTATGAATTATTATTATTAATAATTATCTTACTGGACCCGTCAATTACAATAAGTCTGATGGGCCAATGAGACGATTAAGATGGCTCGCGACATTCTAACACCAAAAATGGTGTCGGGAAATAAAGAGAAATTATGAAAAAGAAGAACTACCATGCGATTATCATGAGAAAAAATTTGATACATAGACTGTGAATACGTGGCAAGTAGCAAAATTATTATATTAATTATATATATAATAATATATATTGTTATATATTATATAATATAATATATATTATATTAATTATTAATTAATATTAATATTAAGCAAAATATTAATAATTAATACCCAAATGTTTCTGAATATAATACTGAATATAATACTAATACTGAAACTCTGTTTCAGTATTTCTACCGATCGTAAACTTTTTTTCCATGCAACATTTTATTTTTTCATTCGCATGTCGTTGATAATAAATAAATAAATGAATAACTCCCTGTTACTTTAAGTTACAAAGAATATTATTTTACGCTTCAAGACAAGCAATGTTTTCAGTAAATTTTGTACAAGAGCGTCTGATCGGAAACTTATTTCCAGGGGTTATAGCCAGCAACGATATATCGTTGCTCGGCCCGATAAGGGTTGATTGACACGTTGAGTGCCGCGTCGGTAACACGTAAGCGACACCGATTTTTAACCAGGCTTTGGAAATACAAAAAGGTACAAACTAATATTACATATTGTGAACTTCAACATTCCAGCTTCGGGGTTCCATTAATTAAATTACTTTAACATCGTAGGAATTTTCGGGATTGATGTTCGCCGCTCAACGTGTGAAGCGTCACTGAACAAAACGCCACTGCAGTTACTAGATCGACCACAACACCTAGTCGCTTTTCATTTCAGTACAGCGACACTGCGAAGATAAATTACATCCGCGGACACATTTGGAAGATGATGGAACGTTCTCTAACGAACTGGCCAAATTGCTGCCATGTTATTCGTAAAACACTAAAATTCAATTTTACATCGATGGATCGGATAGATTAACAGTAATAAATAAATAACCTATAATACATAACCTAAGTAACCTAAATACATATGCACATGCATGGTTTCCTTACATTGTGCTTTTTTTAATGAAATTCGTGCTTTCAGAGATCCGATATTTTCAAGAAAATAAATATTCGAATTCAAGAATAATAGATACAGCTCGAGTTGTCAATTCATTGGCGTAGAAGGTTTTATTTTCTCTGTCAAAGTTCGCCTTCATTGCAAAACCGCAGAAATACCTACAATAATCCTACCGATCTTCAATTTTTGTACTGATCGATGCAGAGACACCGGAACATAAAGTGCTTAAAATACGAGACAAGATTCTAACCTCGAAGGACGAGGAACCAAGAAGATAAATAAATAAGTAATAAATAAACCAAGTAGATTAAGTTCATCCGTGCCGCTGAAAATCAAGTGGAACCGTTCGAAACCTACAAAACGGTGTTTGATTAGCCGTCCTTGTACGACGCGGCACCTGCACCTTGCGGTCCCGTATGGGATCGGCCCCGTTTTTCCCCGCCGTTGGCTCTACTCGGCGATGCCCATACGAGCGAGCAGAAGATCCAAGCATTCATCGATCCTCGGGTAAGGGTTCTCGATCGGTTTCTCGTGACACGTCACGAGAGGGAAGAGCCGACGGACGCGTCACTCGTGCCAGTCGGATAAGAATGACGTCGGCGTCGGCGGCTTTTCCCGTCCCCATCCCCCTCCCCCGTCTGAATCCCCAATTGCGGTCGCGCCACCCTCGACGCGTAACCCCGTGGATCTCTGTGCCCTGAGCCCGGTTCTTATCGCCGCTTCAGCCGCGAAGAATGTGATTAAAATTCCTTTTAACGACGCCGGGGAACAGACTGCGGCGAGGGAGAGGGGGAAAAGTGAGAGCCGAGCGACTGAGGAAGTGAGAAAGAGCGCGCACGCGAGTGAGAGCGAGCGACTGAGGAAGTGAGAAAGAGCGCGCGTGTACGCGAGTGAGAGGGAGGGAGGGAGAGAAAGCCTCTGTGCGACGGAATCGTCGCCGGCTACGTTGACGCTACCGACAAAAAGCTACCAGACTGCCGCGTCGCGCCACTCCGCGCGAAAGGGGAACCAAGTGCTTTGTACGTGCGCCAGCAACCACCGCGCGGAACTTTGTCGGAGATTTTAATTCGAGTTGCGACCGTCTATTCTCGCGGGGATCGGGTCCCGACGGCTTTCCCTAGTTTCGCCGATGAATAGAAAAAGAACAGCAACACCGACAGCAACGCGATTAAAAGAAAAAAAAAATCGGACAGCCGCCGCGTTTTTTCTAGGACATCGTCGACGCTCGCAAAGAGTTCGAGTATCCGTGAACATCGGCCGCTGCTCGAAATCGTTTCGAAAACGCCCAAGGGTCCCGATCGTTGATTCGATCGACGCTGTCATGATATCATTGAAAATATCGCGAAACCTTGACGGAAAGCGTGACTTTTCCGCAATTGGACGAAACAAGACCGCCGACGGTAACGGAACACAAGAAGCCGATAGGCGGCACATTTATAAAATATTCGAACACAATTCGATAACAATATTTATCTGATCGAAGTTAGAAAGAATTAATAGATTCGATAATTCCATAATTCAATAAGTCCATATATATATAGATAGATATTATTATATTATACTTGTTATTATATTATTATATTATATTTATTACCTATATTATCTATATTTTCGATATAATCATTATCTGTAATAAATACTAGTCCTTCGGTACAGAGGAGGAGTGTACAATTCTTGTACACCGCTGCGCACTACGACCTTTCAAAAGCTGGGATCTTTTGCATCTAATGTTTAAGACCTCAAACTACCAAATATAACCTAAAAAAGTCGTCCTTTTTTTTTTAAATTTCAAACTATCTCGCACCATTAAAGATTGCATCGTTTTCGAGGTATTACCAGGCCCGAGAATTCGTCGACTTCGACTACGCATATAATCTCTGTACCTGCGTGCGATATTTAAAAGCACGCATTTCGGCCAACTTTTTCCGGAAAAAGGTTAGGTGCACAGCCGCATCTCGCCGGTCGAATTCGCGGGTTCCGTTCACCGCGCGTAGACGGTTCTATCAACCCCGTGAAATTCCATTGGAATCGCGGGGGCCCACCTCTGAAGCAGTCCTTGTCAGCTTCTCCTTGCTATTTACTCTCTTTCCCTTTCAGCCGGTGTGCCGTCTCGCGGTATATCTCGCTCCTCGTCGTCGACTTTCCGTGCCGGTTCTCTCTCTCCGTCTGTCGCACCGACCTCTGTGTCGCCGCACTTGCGCCGCGGCGAGTGGAGGGCAAAGTGGGCGTAGGTAGCTAGATGCGGCTAGGTAGCCACGGCTCAAAGAGAAGCGCGCCGACCGCCGGAGAAACGGTGGCGGCCGGTGGTGGAAAGGGCACACACGTGAAGAGCACCGCCGCGCGGCACGGCCACGGCGAAAAGATCCGTGGCTCGACCGAGGGGAGGCCGCCGCGTCATCGTCACCGATGCCAGGTTCTGCCGCGAGTTCCCGCGCGCGCCAAAGAGTAATTTCGTTAATGAGAATCGTTAGGGCACCGGGGTATGTCGCCGAGGATTTTCACAGTGGCGCCCCGTTTAATCTTCGCCGCGATCCACGGAAACGGTCACCGACGCGCCGCCCTTGGTTTCCACGCTGCTCGTTCGTTGGCTAATGCGGGGTCAAGCGCTGTTCGAACGCGGCCGAAACCGTGGTTATGGAACCACCGACACGGATCGGAGAAACGTTATTGGAATACAATTGCGCCGAACAAGCTGCTGTGTTTCGATATCTTGTTGTAACCTTTCCAGTTGTGCCGACGAGAGGTTTCTCGATTCTAGCGATTTCTTAGAAGAAGAAAATTTATATTTATAGTAATTTCTCTTCCAGAAATGTTTGGAGGTTGGAATTGAAACTGGGCAGATCCGAGAATATTAAGTCGCGGATTCTTCGAGCCTCGCGGCACGTTTTTTATGGAAACTCGAGGCAGTCGATAAGAAAGGACAGCGCCCAGCATGCCGGTGTACGTTGATATGAATTATATACATAGTGATGCTGGAATAATAACGGTGACTTAACCTTTTTAGTCCTCATTCTTTTTTACACGATTCGAAGACAACACGCGATAACTTTCTTTCGAAACTGGACTAAATGACTTGAATCTATTTTTAGGTGGTAAAAGGGCCAGACTATTACGTAATGACTAAAATACTTCTCTCTAATTTTGCTATTACTTGGGATGATAAAAAAAAGAAATAAAAAGCTCAAGATTTCGAACTTTCTCGTAAGAGCCTGTAAGGAAAGTTTGGACAAATGCGTTTTGCAAATCTCGGTGACTTCTATGCGTACCGAACGTTTTTGTCGAAATCGAATATTTTTTTTGAAGAAGTATACCTCGCAGTAAGTTTATTAAGCTTTTATTTGGTAAGTTTATTTTATTATTTTATTATTTGTAGATGCTATCGACGAAAAACTTCTTCGACAACCATTCAACGATGAAATCAGAACGACGGGAAAGCACCCAATCCGAATCGAATTTAATAATAATAATAATAATATATTATATAATTGTAAGTATTATATAATCAATATAACTTATTAGTATTATACTTATATATATTATAGTATTATATATAGTATTATATATATATAATGTATAAGTACTAATATATATATATATTAGTATTATAATTATATAAGTATAAAGTATTATAAGTATTATAATATGAGTATTATATAATATATATAATAACAACTAATAACAATAACACTTTGAAAGAATTCAACGCACTTTCCGCGGGGAGTTATCGTAAAAGCGACTAACTGCTCGTTAGAATTGCTCGACGTGGGAATCTCTTAGAACCCAAGCTCGGATGTTGAAGCCGCGTTGTTCTATTCGCACGGACCGATTCAAACGGAATCAGCTTGAATCGATGGCCTCGCACAGGGTGGCGCACGACGGTCTCCACGCACACGAATACACTACACGGCGGCTGGTATTAAACGCCGCGGAAAGCTATTAAAATCGTGAAAGTCTAAGGAGGTACTCACTGTGGAACCTTGTCCCTCTCGTCGACAGGATCTGATGCAGTCGCTGGAGAGTGTCTTTGGTGGCTTCCTCGTGCTTGTTACGCGCCCTCTCCTGCAATCTCACCTCCATGTCCGCGGAGCAACAGACCTCTCCGCCGCTCCTCACGCTGCCGCATATTTTCAGTTCCTTTGCTGGAAAAACGAATGGAAAACGAGATTAAAACGAGCTCGACGCTCGGCGCCCGCTTCGGTTCTCTCCGCTTCGCTACCTCGCGAGGGAAAAATCAACCTTTGAACGTTTCCACGGCCGAGAACCTCAACGATCTCCTCCTCCTCCTCCTCGCGTTTTCTTCTCTTTCCTTGGGACAAGTATAATACCAACTTTCTTCCCCCACCCCTCCACCCTCGCCGCCGCGATGCGGTTTTTTTTTGCTGCTCTCGTCGTTAAGTCGCTTCTCCTTATTGTTGCGTTGCTTTGCGCTCGAATGGGAAATGCGGCTATTGATTATCGACGGTATTATCGATAATAATAATGAACAGATGATAAATCGCTATAGTAATAATAGCGTTTACGCGTTCTACGAATTTTTAGTAGAATAGGAGATCGTATCCCACGAAACATTTTTCTCCGTTAACAGAAATAATATGACGAAATATTTTGGTGCATGTAAATGCAACGAGAGAAGCGATTTAACAAATTCGTTATTAATATTATAACTGTCGTAATTAACACGCTGGAAGAAATGGATAAAAACCTATAAGAACTGAAATTATGTATTTAATCCTTACCTTTTCAGTTTATGTTATTAGTACATATATATTTGGGCTTTTCTTGTGATAGAATAATTGAAACAAGCGCTTTAATTGTTTAATAATATAATATAATATATTATATTATTAATATTAATAATAATATTATTATTATTATATTATTAATATTAATAATATTATTATTATTATATTATTTTTATTTTCAGTTCGCTACAATTAAATTGAACGCCCTCTCCATTTTCATGTTGCGAAAATTGTTCCGGAACCAATAGTTCGATCGTTTCTTAGAGAAACGGATTCGATTTCTTGATGAAAAGGATTAATTACGAAATCATATTCACTTGCAACAACGATAGTTTCCATGTTCGTACGGCTAATTCGTACGGCTAATATTTTCGGGGTTCATATCCTTTCGGTAAACGAATAAATATGATTTAGTTCTCGCTCCGCGTTTATTCCGGCGCGCGCGCGGGTACGTTCCAGCCGGCATCACGGGCCGATTATAAAATTTTCGAAGTTTCCTCGAGAGGCGAGTTTGAAACCGGAATGGGGTGGTCGGTCTGGCGTCTGCTTCCCCGAAGGAAACCCGAGGGGGGAGGGGGAGGGGCGGCAACGTTTATTTGTTCTCGAACGAATTGTGATTACGCGAAACTCCGAGGCGGCGCGGCTTCCGTAATTTACGACAGATCCGGCTAATTTGATTCTTCTTCCTCCGTTTTCTTTCATCCGTTCTCCGTCGTTTCCGGGAAGCCGGCAAATGGGTTTTCCCGGTTTGCCAGCTCGGCAGCGGTGACGAGAGAGAGAGAGAGAGTGAGAGAGAGAGAGAGAGAGAGAGAGAGAGTGAAAGAGAGAGAGAGAGTGAAAGAGAGAGAGCGCGCGAGAGTGAGAGAGAGAGGGAGAGTGAAAGAGAGAGATTGAGAGAGCGAGAGAGCGAGCAAGTGCAAAAGCGCGAGAGAGAGAGCGTGAGAGTGAGAGAGCGAGAGAGAGCGCGAGAGTGAGAGAGAAAGCGAGAGAGAGAGGGAGAGTAAAAGAGAGAGATTGAGAGAGAGCGAGAGAGTGAGCAAGTGCAAAAGCGCGAGAGAGAGAGCGAGAGAGAGCACGAGTGAGAGAGCGAGAGAGAGCGCGAGAGTGAGAGAGAGCGAGAGAGGCAGCGCCGCGCGAGCCGCGATGATCTCGAAAAATTGATTCTCGCGTGGCCGACCACCGAACAAAGCCGCCGCCTTGCCGTCACCTCGTCCTCGTCGACGAGAATTCAATTTGCCCCGTCGCGGTTGGTGGAAAGTATGCGCTGCTAAAGCTAGAAGGGACACATTTGCGCGGAAATTCGGTCGGGCCTTAGCGAATCGTCGAGTTCGTTCGCCACCGGCCGCACAGTGCAGCAAAACACGGCCTAGCGGGACGAAAATTGTCTAAAATCCAAATATTCTCGTATAACGACGTGACAGATCTTCTCAAGATTATTATATACCTCTGAAAACGTAGGAAGTAGGGGAGAATATCAAGGTTATGTCAATTTTAACATATGCAAGTTAACGTAACTCAGAAACGCAATTCCTGTTTTGCAAGTGAAAATTATTTAAAAATTATCATTCAACGAACGAACGAAATATTTACTTGCCCGTGGTTAAAAATGACTATCCTTTTAAATACGTTTAGCGAGAATTTCAAACGCAATATCTCTAAATGGTCCAACAGCTATAACACAGCATGTCACCGAGTTTCTCGATCCGGACCACTGTGCGTCATTGACGGCAGCAAGAGAGGCTCGAACTCGCGGAACAAGAGGATCCGAGAGGCGGTCCTCCCTGCGCGAGACAGCGCGACGGTTGCTTGGATCCGCTGGAGCGCGGTTAAAGAAGAAAACGACTTGTGTGCGGGGCGCGACCGGCGACGAAACTTTCCGCCGCACCGACCGGGTCCCGTTAACGCGATCCACGAGGTAGTTTCGAGGATCGTCGGAGCGACAGGTAGTGTACACAAAGCTGGGGCGCCGGGGATCGGGAAGTCGAGCTGTTTCCTTTCATTCGCCCGAAATGCGTCTAACTTCGGCCCGCGCTATTTTCCAGACACTTTGCATCGGACAATGGAAAGAGAAAATGGGATTTCGCCGGATGGATCGGGTAAAACCAATCGTGCCAGATACACCCCGGAGAGAATCTGTCGCTCTTCACGGCCGAATAGGTCGCAAATTATTTGCTCTCGTACCGATCGTAAACATTTTCACAAGCACGATGGAGCTCGGCTCGATTCTTATTCGCGGTGCGCAATAAGATAGCCGTGGCAATGTCTGTTTTACGGCTGGATATGCTGGGTCGTAGGGATCGAATCCGAAAAGTGAACGGTTTCGAACGAAACGGATATTTACTCTCGATCGAGGTAAACGTTTTTCCTTGGATGAACGTCGACCAAAACTTGGCTGTGGATTCTGAGCCGTTTCTGTAAATAAATTTACGCTGTCGTAGTTTTCTATATCTATTTAATAAGAACTGTTTCAAAACGTAAATCACATGGCTGCATTATTTTCTTACAGGTTTACTTGAACGTGTGGCTAACCTCAAATATGGCACGTGGCTTGCTTCTATTATAACGCGTTCTAACAACGATTGAGAGGCAATACAAAAAAAGTGCGGAGAAAATATGTAACAACTAAAATTATATATTTAAGCCCCAATTTTTCATTTTATATTATATTATATTATATTATATTATATTATATTATATTATATTATATTATATTATATTATATTATATTATATTATATTATATTATATTATATTATATTATATTATATTATATTATATTATATTATATTATATTATATTATATTATATTATATTATATTATATTATATTATATTATATTATATTATATTATATTATATTATATTATATTATATTATATTATATTATATTATATTATATTATATTATATTATATTATATTATATTATATTATATTATATTATATTATAATTATATTATATTATATTATATTATATTATATTATATTATATTATATTATATTATATTATATTATATTATATTATATTATATTATATTATATTATATTATATTATATTATATTATATTATATTATATTATATTATATTATATTATATTATA